>NW_026542596.1:19500555-20988912 GCF_028750875.1 Macrosteles quadrilineatus
TATTAATACTTATGAAGTCAAACAGGGTGAAGCTCGTGGGTTACAGCTAGTTTATAGTAATAATTTATTTGTAAAAACATTTAACGATACTTTTTGTTACAGATAAATACAGATAAGTGCTGTAAACTAAGTAATTCCATCTAAAGGTCCTAATAAAATTGGTCTAGGTGATTAACTGAGTTAATTTAGAAAGTTCGCATATTATTGTTTGGTTTTTTAATATTTTAGGTTAGGTCTACTTTTGATTTAATACAATCATATGTTTAATAAAATGTAAAATAAATACATTATTTTAAATAAGAAAGTTTTACATTCCTTGAACAACCGATTTGTCACTATTTTAAAAGTTCCTAATCAAACCATGCATTAATTATTTATGACCAGTTTTCTTTTGTTTTAAAATAAACTGTTAGTATATATATTCAGATAGAATATTAGTAGTAGTATATTAGTATTAGTAGTAGTAGTGGCCTTTGGCCATTTTTAATTTTGAATTCAGTATTAGTATTCTTTCTTTGAAATTTTGAAAGTGGTAGCTGAGAGGAGGGGTAGTGGAAGGGAGGAGGGGGCGCGAAAAACGTCAGCCTACTGGCGACTAGACCCTTAATCAGGCCCTGTAGATACACACAATGAAACAAAATCATAAATTCCGTAACAGCCGACGGATTAGGGCGCGGTGAACATGTAATGAAATGGCGGAAACTGCCCTTCGTAAGTGATACAAGCCTCACCCGTAAATGCTGAGCGATTACTGAAGCAATGAAATACGAGTCGGGTAAAGGCGCAGACCTGTGTAGTGCGTCTGGCGCTAGTGTCACTGGGCACAGATAAATGTGTGTCACGGGAGCCTTGTGCGGTTGCAATGTGATAAATTTGGCTCTTTGATCAAGTTAATATTTTTTTCAGTTAGGTAGTGTTTCATAATACAAATAGTAACGTGGAATATATGACATGGAGATGTGATGATTCTCTTTCAATTCAACCACAAATTTTGTGTAGCCAGCTAGAGCCAAATAATTTGCCTGGTTTTAGATATACAAAGCTACTTTTTAGAAATATCTAAAAAGACGCTACATGTTTTATAAATTAGCTCATCCTGGGTCATCCTTGCCAATCTAGATAGGGTCAATAGTTTTGACTTATCCATATTTCCATTTCTACTTTTAAGTGCAGGTTTAAAAGAATGCTCTGTAATCATACATTGTTTTGCACTGACTGATGGCTGCCAAGCAAAAAACGATGTTTTTAAAGCTTATTTACACTAATTTAACTTCATTTATAACTTGTAACTTATATATTATTTATAACTTATTTAGTTTAACTTCATTATTACAGCATTTAAAGCCCCCCATACACAGGCAAACATGTTCGCGAGCATGTTCGTGACGGTGTTGGCGGCAAATATGCTCGCCCGTTTGTGGGGTCTGTGAGCCTTCATACTGGCGAGCATGTTGGACTCAGCTCTCGGCTTGTCGGACTGTCTCAGCACGAGAGAAGCATTAGTACTGTGTGGTGGCGGCAAGCAAGTTCGCGAGCATGCTCGTACGTCTGTTGGAAATACCGAGCATGTCCGCCAACAGGCTCGTGTACATGCTCGCCCGTTAGACATTCATTAATCTACATCTTCCTACTTTACCTTCTAACTTTAAATATTTTACAATGTCCCAAGAAGAAGGGACTACCAGCTCTGCTGCAAGTATTCGTAGTAGGTAGCAGTAGTAGTAGAGCTGCTCTGCAACACTTTTAATATTATATTCCTTTATTTCTTCCTTCAAAAAAATATTTCTGTGGATTATTTACATGAAAATACAACGTGAAAATAAAGATTGATCCATTAAAAAAGCTCTTTTTCTCAGTTTATACAGTTTTATTTTAATGTTTTAACAAAATCTATATTCTCAAAATATTTATCAAAACTAAAGTATAATATTTTGTGTACATTAATCAATAAAAAACAAAAACTAATTATACACAATTAAAACAATATTTTTCTTGAATCATCTCAGTTACTTTGTAAGTAAATACAAATGAAAAAGAAACCATTATAATATGTGTTTGTTTGACAAATAATATCATGAGCTATTCAATACACTGTCTCACTCTGTTAAACTCAAGAGATTATTATTTTGGTTAACAGCGAACATAAGCAGCGTGAAACTCTTTTTGGCACCTAAGAACAGTTAACACTCCTACACCCTAACACATAATGACTAGATAGTTTCACACTTTCCTTATGAGGAAAGCATTTTGTTAATATGAATTAATTAATGACTTGTAACAAAAAAGTTTAAAACATTGATAACATTAATTAAGAATTAGGTTGTGTAATTCAGTAACAAACACAATTTTATGTAACTGAATTGAAATTTAGTGTTACATTGAAAGCAGAATTAAAGCTATTACTTTTTCCCTTTAGATGGTTTTCCTCCCTTTTGATTTTTAGAGTCTTGCTGTCCCTTTCCTCCTTTTCTCTTCGGTGGTACTGGGGGTTCTTCTGCTACTGCCCCTTCAAGGCTAGGTTGAGCAGAGGCTCCTGCAGGGGGTGTAGCAGGCACTTCGGGCTCAACTTGTAACTTGGCTAGTTGAGGGGCTTCAGTAGCTATTGGAGGTGATGTGGGAGGGGTAGGCTCTGTCACTGTTGGGGTTTGAGGCTGTGCTGTAGGAGTTGGTGGGGCTGGCGCAGGCACTTCTGCAAGAGCTGGTGCAGGCACTTCTGCAGGGGCTGGCACAGGCACTTCTGCAGGAGTTGGGGCAGAAACTTCTGCAATGGCTGGTGCAGGAACTTTTACAACTGCTGGCACAGGAACTTCTGCAGGGGCTGGTGCAGGAACTTCTGGGGCTGGGATTGTTACAGCTGGAGTTGGAGTAGATATGGCTGGAGTTGTTGGTGTTGGAGCTGGAGTTGTTGGAGCCGGAGTTGGAGTAGTTGGGGCTGAAGGTGTGGGAGCTGGAGTTGTTGGAGCCGGAGTTGGAGTAGTTGGGGCTGAAGGTGTCGGAGCTGGAGTTGTTGGAGCCGGAGTTGGAGTAGTTGGGGCTGAAGGTGTCGGAGCTGGAGTTGTTGGAGCCGGAGTTGGAGTAGTTGGGGCTGAAGGTGTCGGAGCTGGAGTTGTTGGAGCCGGAGTTGGAGTAGTCGGGGCTGAAGGTGTCGGAGCTGGAGTTGTTGGAGCCGGAGTTGGAGTAGTTGGGGCTGAAGGTGTCGGAGCTGGAGTTGTTGGAGCCGGAGTTGGAGTAGTTGGGGCTGAAGGTGTCGGAGCTGGAGGTTCAGTTGGGGCTGGGGTTGTTGGGACTATAGTTGCTGGAGTTGGAGTAGTTGTGGTGGGAGTTGTAGGCGTTGGAGCTGGAGTTGTAGGGGCTGGATTTGTTAGAGGTAGTGGTTCAACTTGGGCTGGAAGTGTTGGAGTAGGAGTAGTTGTGGCAGGAGTTGTTGGAGTTGGGGTAGGAGTTGTTGGTGTTGGTGTAGGGGTTGATGGTGTTGGAGCTGTTGGTGTTGGGATTGGAGTTGTTGGTGTTGGTGTAGGGGTTATTGGTGTTGGAGCTGTTGGTGTTAGGGTTGGAGTTGTTGGGGCTGGAGTTGATGGAGTTAGGGGTTCAGTTTGGGATGGAGCGGTTGGGACCGGTGTTGGTGGAGTTGGAGAAATTGTTGCAGGAGTAGTTGCGGTTGGAGTTGTAGTTGTTGAAGCTGGAGCTGTTGAGGCGGGAGTGATTGCAGTTGAAACATCTGTCGGGACTGGTACCATAGTTGGAGTAACTGGAGGAGGGACTGGGCTTGTTACTGTTGCTTCTTTTGGAGCAGAAGGAATTGTGAGAGGCGCAGGTTGTGTCTCAGTCTTCTCTGCAGGCGCTACTGCCGTGGATGCAGGAGCTTCACTGGCGACTTGTGGTGGTGTTGTTGCTGCTGATGAAGTAACGCTAACCGTTGATACTACTTCTGTAACCGAAGGTTTTGGTTCACTTGCAACTGTTGGAGTTTCTGACTGGGGCGCTTTAGTAGCATCCTTAGTATCAGAAGCTTCAACAGTCGCTACTAGGGCACTTACAGGGGCATAGTTGGCTTGTGGTGGGGTCTTATCAATCTGACCGGAGGGCGAGATCTCGACCGAAGATACATAAACTGGCGCTGCAACAGGAGCGACTGGAGCAGGGGCTTCTGAGGACGGTGTGGGAGCTGTGGTTCCCAAAGTTTGACAGATCTTTTGCCAGATGTTGTCAAAGGAATCCTTGCCCATGTAATCTATGTTGCCCTGCTCCCAGCCTTGTCTCCTGAGATGTTCCTCTAAAGCCCTTTGTTCAACAGTCAGAGGAGCGCCCAGAGTGACTGTGGCTAGGGCGCCTGCTAATCCCGCCTGCCAACAAAACAATCTTCAAGAACTCTGATTGGTTTACTGGACCAACAAACATGCAATAACCTCATTTAACTGATTAAAAAATTAAAATTTCTCACAATTAAGTTGAGAAGCTTTTTGTTTCCATTTCTATTATTTTCTTAGTCCTAGTTGTTTGTCATTTTAGAGAAGTAAACATAATTTGTTTATTTGTAGCATTGAACATCATTTTAGAATAGGTACCTAGTTTTCAGTGACAGCCAAAACAAAGAATCATCAAAAATGTCATTACTGGCCTTTGAATATATAAGCGTGTGAAAATATATCAATGAATTTTTAACGACTAAAACATATATTTTATTTAGCCCTGTGTAGAAGTGAAGGTTTTGAATTTCAAAAACCATATTTATCAATTTTTAATGTAAAAAAAAGTAATAGCTACCGATCTAATGTATTTCTTTGTATTTAATTTGAAGCACCATAAGTAGAATATTCTTTGTTTGATGTTCATTGTTGGTGATGGTGAGTTAATTTTGTTTAAAGGTTTATTGTGGACATTTTCCATAACAATGGTAAAAAACAATTCACGATGTTTCGGGATCTGAAATCTGATCCCAACACGTTGTATATTGTTTTTACCATTATTGTGATGGAAAATGTCCGTAATAAACCTTTAATGGTAGAGAACATAACAATAAAATTAAGATGAGCTAAAAAACAGAAACTTATAAGTCGCAAAAGTAAAAAAATCAAATATTCTTGCATTTGAACTCAGATAGTTTAAGATGTGTACCTGAGAGAACAAGTTTCATTAGGTAAAATCAGACGACCAGCACAATTTTATAAAAGCTTGATGCCATAAAAGAATAACTCAGTGAAACAAAAATTTAAATTGTATTATAATATTTATAATGGAAGTAATTTTGCCTATAACATTACAATATTTTTATTTTCTAAAATCTACACTGCCTGTAAAGTGTTTAAAAAGATTAAACTTTAAACATTCTACTCATCTCTTGCAATAAGTTTTTTTTTCAAGCTAAAATGTTTTATTAATCAGATATTGATTTGTTTAGTTTATCTAAGCCTTTTTAAACTGGAATGAAATACATCTTGGAAAAATTCTTCAAACATACTTCATGTAATACATATTTAAATATATCATCGTAACAGCAAATAAGTTAATTAAACATTTTTTCTTGAAACAAAATTCAAATTCTTTGCTATGTCCTTTTAATTTTATCATTATATTTCTTCAAGTAATCTGCTACGGGTTTACTTACCCTGATACAGAATAAAAGATTTGTATTGTTTTGTTTACACAGGCTACAGTTGTGGCTACTTACTTCATCGTCGGACTGTGCAGGACTACAGTGCTGCTGAGTGTGGCAGTGTACTGAACTAGATTCACTCTGGGAGGGTTCATGGATTGGTTGTGCTGGGGGTTCATGCGGGTATGAATGTTCTACTAAGGGTGGAGCCACTCTGATTTCCGGCACAATTTGATTTTGTTCGGGCTGTGAAAAACTGTTTTTTCTTGAAGTTGTTCTGTGATCTTGATCATTCCCACCACCATCAGTAACAGAGTAAAACTCAGATTGAGCAGAATCTTCCCAAAGTCCGGGCTCTGAGGTGTGTGGTTGACTAGGAGTGTGGTGATAATGGGAGTGACTGTGTGTGTGCAAGTGTTGAACATGACTATCACGATTATTGTGACTGTTGCTTTCGGAATTATGGTCTAAATGAGGTCTAACAGAAGCTCTACTGACCCTGTGCTCACTTGAAAACTGGATATTAAAATTTGTAAAATGGTCACTGTAATTTATTTCACTACTGTCGTTAGAGAGCAGGTAATTGTCAACAGCATTGTTATAGTTCCTACAAGAGTCTTTGGGTGGTTCGTCACTTTGTTCTACATATTCGTCCCACGGATCGGAATATCCGTAGTTTTGTTCCTGATAATCCGACAAAACGGGTGGTGGAGGAGATGGAGGTGTTTGTTTGAAATAAGACTGTTCCGAGAGCAATATCAAGGGTGGTGGAGGCCTTGTGAAGAACTCTAAGCTGGTCTCGAGCCGATGCCAAGTCTGTATCAAATTAGGATAGATTACTGAGTGAGAAAAACCCAAACATCGATAGAACCAGAAGAACCCGACAACCCTTGTTAGCGACCAGACAAGACAACCTTAGCCATGAAAGTTCCCATGAATATGACATGAACTAGGACAGAAGATCACAGCTCAACGGTAATATGTATACGAGCAAAGCGGAGAATCTCATGATTCGCAAAGCTCAAGACCCATGATGACGATTCATGCTCGGACAGTTGACATTGAGTAAAGCTCCCAAGAGAAAATAACCGAGGATGTGATCCAACACCATCCAAACCACCCTACCTCACCTGGCTTGATCAAAACCCAAGCGTTTCTAAACCCTCTAAGTCATGCAATATCTCAGCTCTGCTCTATTCTTTGACTAAAGACTACAAAAGCAGTTATTGTCTTCAGCACTATCTCTTCACTATCTCTAACTATAAAAAGGCGTAATAATTTCTGAATGTAGCACATTCACATTCCGTTCTTAACATTCTGTTGAATGACTGTGGATTTGAGAGATGTGACAAATTTTAGTTAGTTTGAGCTAACTTCTATGTTCATGATATTTATGATGAATAATCAGTTTGTAGTTGAACGGAACAAAGTAAAGTCCACAAACTTGGGTCAGGTCAACTGTTTTAACAATTTTAATGCAGCAGAAGTGAATTAATTACAATAAGTATTAAAGGATGTACGGTAATTGAAAATTGGATACTGATGTGTCTTTTAGTATTAAAGAAGCCTAAGAGAAGGATTTTTAGATGGGCATTGTGATAAAATGCAGGCTTTTACTGTGCTTTATTTTATGTTTATTAACAAATTTAGCGATACTTGACAATCAAATTTTTAACAATTTATCAACGATTTATCCGTTACTTAATCCAAAAAACTTTCTAAAATAATCCTCTATAATAATAATCCTAATAAATAAATAAATACTTTATTGTCTTTACAATATAAATTGTATCGACAGTACAATTAGGTTTAGTATTAAATAAAAAACTTTAAATTTTCATGCATTTTTCATTGAAGTAGATTAGATTTTCATTAAGGATTTTTTTTTATTTTTTTGTAATCTTTTAATTTTAAGTTTTAAATATTAGTTGGTAGTTTGTTAAATAATTTTCTTCCGTTGTAATAAAGATGTTTTTCATAAAACTTTGTTTGGTGGAAAGTAGAAGAAAAATTTGTAATTTTCTCAAATCATAATTCTTCTTACATAATTCATCATTTTTCCAGAATTTCTCAAAATTTTTCTTTAAAAATAGTAATGTTTCATAAATATAAATTGCGTAAAAGTTCATAAATTGGTAATTTTTAAATAATTTTTTACAGGAATGGCGTGGTTTCAATTGGAAAATAATTCTTAATGCAGACTTTTGTAATTTAAATATTTGTTTAGTTTATGATGAAGTTGAAGCCCCATATAGGTATTGCATATCTAATATTGGAAATAGCGAATGATATACAGTGAGTAATGCATAGCTAATTTAAATCAAGGTACGCTATCTCCATGATACTAATGTGCCAACATTGGCATGTTAGTAAAATAATACTGTAAGCTTTATAAAATTGTGTGATCGTCTGTTTTTTTTGCATTTTTAAGTTTTTCCAGATTGTTGTTTGATTCAGTTAAATATTTTTTTTTTAGTAAACAAAAACTCTTGGATGCTTGGATGCTTTTATGAGTGTTTCAAGTGATAATTACAAAAATACAAATACATTTTGTTTATCTCAAGATATTGATAAAAAGATATTGTATTACTAGAATCTAGAACTGGAACCTGAAATGTAGGCTAAATGTTTACGTGCGTGGTAAACCTAAATGGGCATGATTTAGTTTATTCTACCATTGATTATAGGAACTGAAGTGTTCTATAATCAATGAATCTACTTACGTAAGTAACAGAGTACATACCCATCTTCACTTAACACTCACATGACCAATGGCTCCAGTCCTGTTGAGCTCACACAGTTAGATACAAACAAAACAACCAACAGGAACAGACAAAACAGCACTTGTGTTACAAAAATGATTATGAACTCATTACTGTTAGTTTAGAAAGCAGTACAAGGAGAACGTGCAACTTGATAAACATTATCATTTATACCTAAAAACACAAAAAGCATAAATGTTACAAAAATAAGTGTAAAAAGTAAAAATAAATAACAGTAAAGTAAGAAGCTAATTTGTAATGATGCAGTGTTATGAAATTTGTTTCAAGAGATCTCAAGAAGAAAAGTATTATATTTTATTATAGATGCAGTTTTTACATTGTATTGGAATGGGCTACAAGTATTCATCTTTGACAATTTGAATTCCATTCCAAATGAGAATCATTTAGCATTGGTACTTGGATTCAAAGGTGACGATTTAAATGAGATCCGTCCAAATAAGTTTTAAGTTAAATGATAAAACTATAAAGAAATCCATAGCTTAAATAATAAGCTAGTAAACCATTGGGGCATATTGTTAAGAATATGTTTCAACAAGAAGCAATAAAGTCTTAAAAGTAACAATACCCTGTCAGAGTAAGTCTACAGGCTAAGTGATTCTTCAGTTATCGTAATTAATATGTTAAACAAAAAATTTTACCTAATCATAAGGAATTTTACTCTTAGATTCTTGTCCAATATAATTTACATTCACTCAATTAAATTGTTACTTCAGTTTGCTGCCATTGGGCTAAAATCTTGCTTTAAAATAGACTTTACTGTTGAATTTCTGAGTTCAATGATATAAAGAAATGTGCCAAATGTTATGAAGATTTATAAATAAATTACAATTAATTTATCCTGTAATAGATTTCCTTCTAACCTGACTTGATGGTAAAAAATTTTTGTTTAGCATTTATTGAAATAGTGGACAAAAAACCACCATATTCCTCTAATCAGGTTGCTTCAAAAACTCAATAAAAAATAAAAAATTGTTGATTTACCCATCTAAAATATTCATCTTAATTTTGTAGCATTAAGAAACTTATGATTGTGGTTTTTGAAAGTCACAAACCCTGTTAAGCAACGATTCGTGCAAAATCATAATAGATATAAAACACTGCATAGCTGGGTTTGGAATAAAGTAACTTTTCTTACTGGAGTGTACGAATCATACATGGGCGTTAAGCTTACCATTTCCGTGGACAGTGTGGGATGAACGTGAGCACAGAAGATGTCCCACCACAATTGTACAAACTGTACGAGATGTCTCGACTCTCCTGACACGCTCACTAGACTTGTCTCCGTGTTGAATGGTTGAAGCCAAGGCTTCGCAGCACCGATGAAGTGAATAATCTTCAGCCCTGCACCAAACCTGGAAAGCAGTGTTTTGAGGTTGAGAATGTAAAATAGATAAAAAATATGGGTGCTGTTGATTGTTAATGACATTTAATCCTTCTTTATTAGCATATTGGATGCAGGGCTAGATAGTGACTTTAAAGGCTGAGAAAGCATGTTCTTAAATATGCAGCATTAATGGTGTTATTTATTTCTTGGGATTCCATCCTCTTAAGGCTGACTATATGTTTTGGGATATTCATATATTTAATTTTAACCAGCCCATGATGGGTATTATTTTTATTTGTTAGATCCACTAGAGTGGGTAAAATGTATGCCTTTATTAATGGTACCAGTTTGTACGGACAAAGTATCAATTACTACCTACATAGGCCTGCCGGCTAGAAAACATTTTTATATACTTTAGACATTCATTTCAATTTTCAGGTGTATGCATGAATTTGTTTTACTCACTGTTTAAATGCAGGCAAATAAGAGTAGGTGGCTGTTGAGCACATGTTGTAAACAAACGGCAAATGTTTCTTGATGTCCTTTGTCGGCCAATCACTGAAGAACAAATTCAGCAATCCTTGATCTCCTCCTGAATAACAACGTGTTTTAGAACTACAACCTAGAATCTCTTAGGTAATTGCAAACAACAAAAGAACCAAATTCATAAATGGAAGTTTGACTGCCATAGCATGGTTGACTGACCAAGCCTGTAAACATCTTTGCAAATCGCAAAGAAAATATTAAAGTAAATATTATAATGGTTTATTAAAAGAAATCCCCTTGTAGTATTTATGATAAGGACATGTGACTTGAGTAGCATTAAATTAAAAAATAATCTGGCTCATCTTTCGAGGGTAATAAAATTAAAGGAACTGCCTAAAGCTGTCCTTGATCAAGAAAGGTAATATCTTTGACTATTAATACAACTTCAGTATCTAGTCAATGGTAATATACAGTGTGTAAATTAAGTATGGAAACAAATCTGTATTTTTAAAACCGAAATAGATAGAAATATTCTATTTGTGGCAATAATAGTTAACAAAGATTCCGCAATTTTTCACATGAAAAATATTTTTTTACCCCCCTAACAGGGTAGGTGGTAGGGGGTGACTTATTTTTTTCAAATAGCAACCCCTATGGAGTGACCCCTCATTTTGAAGGGTTTGTCAAAAGAAACACAATGACGCAAATCCGAGGTGAATATCTCACTCCTAGCCCAAATGGCAGATATTCCAAAATTTGATTTATTGTACGTGAAAAGCACCAATTTCACAAATAATGGAAAGAAATCTGTATTTTTAAAACCTAAATAGATAGAAATATTCTGTTTGTGGAATTGATTGTTGACATAGGTTCCGCAATTTTTTTAATCAACAATATTTTTGATAAGGATAGGTACCGGGTATGCAGTCAGGGGGCTTCGGCTCTCATGACAAATAAATAAATAAAAAAAAAAAAAAAAAAACCGAAACACCTGTTGTACACTAATTTATTAAGAAGTGTATGCACGATATTTTTGTTTACACGTTTGTTATTACTGTTATTACCATGGGAACAGGAATACCATCACTCAATAGGGGTTGCTATTTGAAAAAAATAAGTCACCCCCTACCACCTACCCTGTTAGGGGGGTAAAAAAATATTTTTCATGTGAAAAATTGCGGAATCTTTGTTAACTATTATTGCCACAAATAGAATATTTCTATCTATTTCGGTTTTAAAAATACAGATTTGTTTCCATACTTAATTTACACACTGTATAATAACCTTATGGATGAAGAAACAGCTGATCTTAGTCAGCAATATCTATCTATATATTTAATACACAGTTGTAACACTGTTTTCTCAGTAATTACTGGACCGATGTAAAAGTTTTATGTCTCAAATTAAAGGGAATAATGCATAGATTTGCCGAACTTCATTAGAATTTACGTTTTTTCTAAGGGCTACGACCTACAGCCCTTTAAAGGTCGAGTCAATACAATTCTTATTGAAGATACACAGTTTATAAATTATTCGTCAGCTGTTTAATGTTTGTCAGACATTTGTTATTATTTGTATAACCTCACTTTCAGTATGCAATTATTAAACTTGGAGTTTCTGTTTATAAGCACTCGATTTTGATCAAGGAAAGTGTATTTGTTAACTTATTTTTGAAATTTTTTAGTTTTCCTGCAAAGTGAATGATCTGAAGGAAAGTGGTAATTGAGTTTAAGTTTGAGTATGGAATGTGAAATAATACCCATAGTAGGGAACGGAAACTTATTGTTTTGATCAATATAATTTATTCTCTATGGCCACCAGAATAATCATGGGGAAATCCGCTTGCAAGTTGCAATTGTAAGTTGCATATAATTGCTAATGAGTGGGAAACATACAAACATTTTATAGTAGGTGACGAATCTTACTCAAGATCAGTGTTAGACGTTCAGTGATACCAAACTTTACCTTCTCGAGATGGCGAGTACGCTAAAATACGTGGAACTACAATATATCAGTGAATTTTTTTTCAAGTACACAGGGAAGTTGCTTGAGAAACTGTGACTTACCATTCGGTTCTGGCGAAGAAGTATGTGACTTGATGTTTAATGGCAATGTTAACTCGGGTCATTATAGCGTCATAAAACTTTATCATTAACCCCAGGGTGTGAAAAGTACAAAAAGAAAAAGAAAAGGTAATCATTAGGCGTAAAGAGACATACCGAACGAAAAAAAATGTAAAGAACCATCGAACTAAAAAGATAAAGAGCAAATTTGTGTTAAATGTGCTCTGGAAGTCCCTACAAAAAAATACCAACTCTTTTGAATTGGGGTCGTTATATTGGATTTGTCACTACTTCAAATCTATGAATTTTGAGTCATAACAGACTAACTGGGACACAAAAATGTTTTAGTTTTCCTGCAAAGTGATCTGAAGGAAAGTGGTAAATGAGTTTAAGTTTGAGTATGGAATGTCAAATAATACCCATAGTAGGGGACGGAAACTTATTGTTTTGATCAATATAATTTATTCTCTATAGCCACCAGAACAATCATAGGGAAATCCGCTTGCAAGTTGTACAGATAATTGATAATGATTGGTAAACATACAAACATTTTATCGTAAGTGATTAATCTTACTCAAGATCAGTGTTCGACGTCCAAATTTTATCTTCTCGAGATGGCGAGTACGCTGGGATATTTGGAACTACAATTTATCAGTGAACTATATCCTAACTATATTTTTTCGAGTAGGCCTACACAGGGCAGTTGCTTGAGAAACTGTGACTTACGATTTCGGTTCTGGCGAAGAAGTATCTGACTTGATGTTTAATGGCAATGTTGACTCTGGTCATTATAGCGTTATAAAACTTTATCATTAACCCCAGGATGTGAAAAATACAAAAAGAAAAAGAAAAGGTATCCCTACTCCACAATTGCATATGTTCAGTTAAAAATATACACCCAGGTTTGCATCCCCAAAATAAAATTGCTATCAGTGAGGATTTCACTATTAACATACACATTTACCATCAAAGCTTCCATGTATTAACGCAAACTCTATGAGTGCTTGGAAGGTTTGTTGACTAGGTTTGTAGACAAACACGCCAGAGTTGAAACAGTCTGGCCAACCTGCGTCTGGCGCAGCAGACAACTCTTCCCGCTCAAACAACTCATCGCTGTTTTGTAGGACCTGTGAAAAACACAAGTTTGTTAAAACTTGCTCAATATGTTTAATACTTAGCGTTTCTGATAAATCTTAACATGTAACAATGAAAATTTGTGGTTTTTAAGTGAATATAAATTACAGTATAAACTCAATAACTAAGTCACTCATGAGGATTGTTCAACAAGACTTGTAGTCAAGGTTATAACTTGTTTTAGAGGTTTGCAAAAAATAAACAGAAAAAATGTTTAAATGTATTTAAGCTAAAAAAGAAAGAAACAACTTGTATAAAGACAATTTTATTTACGACGAAGCACCTGTACATACATCCTGTAATATTCTGTACGTGTTTTGCCAATAAATATTATTTCATTTCATTTCAATCATTAAGTGTAGCTTCGACCTTAAACATTGGCTTACTTGATATTAAATGGTCAATGGCTAATGAAAAAACTGTTCTTAGTCAGTAACAAATACACGAGGGATCTCCCTTCATTATACAAAGGCGGCAACATTGCTCTTCCAGCAAACCGAAACACCGAAAACCGAATTAACCGCAGGGGGCCCACGCTTGCGTGGGTTCGTGGCCTGGGCGACCACGCGGACCCTAGCTCTCCCAGAGGGGAGGTAATTGCCCGGTGTTGGAACCGGCACTTCAGGTAGACCACAAGTTATGGACGACTGGACAAGCCAGCCTCTTTGGGTTGTACCCAAAGTGAGAGTACCCAGTGACATTCCCTCCATTCAGGGTGGTGGGGTGTTCAGCTCTGCTAGTGTTGATTAAGTTCATAGATCTTTCACCTGCCTGTAGCTTGTGGTTGTGACTGAGTCCTACCTGTCGTGTACGACTGACATTTTGTGAGGCATATCCTCGACTTTGGAAGTAGCCTCGTCCTGGGAGGTGAAATACCTAGCCCCCAGAGGGGAGGTAAATGCTCCGTGTTGGTATCGGCATTTTCAAGTAGGCCACAGACATGGACGACTGGGCATTGGGTCCCAGTGACATTCCTTTATCCAGGATGGAGGGGTGTTTAGCTCTAGGAGAGATGGAAGTGCATCATAATCTCTAACCTACCTGTGTCTGTGGTTCTTTGGGCTTCGGCCTGCTTGTTGTGTGCGACCAGCATTCAGTGGGCAAATCCTCGACTTTGGAAGTAACCTTTCCTGGAGGTGAAAACGGGCAAGTACCCGTAGCTCACGGGGACACTCAAGGGCAACGTAACTTTCCGCAGTGTGAGGGCAACGGTTTGTAGGCACTTATGCAAACCAATCCCTGTCTCTGAGCACGGACGGTATGGTTATCTTGAGTGTGGGGGGTTCTTTCCGGAACCTCAATTGAGTCAAGGGTGTCGCCACCTCTGGTGGATAGGTTCATCCGGGTGGGTCCCACTTCTATACCTGCCTCCTTTTGGGAAACCCTGATGGCCTGGCAGTGATGTTGGGTCTGACGGGCAAACGAAGTAGATCGGGTGCTGGGTCCGAGCCCGCCAGGGGTATCTGGGGATCTATCGCTCTGGTTATCTCTGGTTTCCCAGCAATGGGTAAGGCCTCGATCGGGTAGTGGTGTAAATGGGAGGTTGGGGTCCCCTTCCTCCTGGCTATTGATGGCGGGTTCTGCCTGTCAGGGATTAGATAGGTCCCGAGTGTTGCTTGCACTAAATGCGTCGGGGCGCTCTACCATGGACCTCTAGGTCCTGACCTAGTGGAACCCAGGTGGAGTGACGCTTAAACAAGCAGCCGGAATCCCTGGTTAGGATTGAGGGGCAACCCTCCTTCCGAAGGGTCTGCTTCGGCAGCCGGCGAGCCTGATGACCTTAAGTCATCCGCCCATGATGTGCTAAAGGTTGATGCGTAAGCTTCGGCCTACATCATGGGGCCCGGGTATGTCCTAAAGGATAGGTACCGGGTATGCAGTCAGGGGGCTTCGGCTCTCATGACAAATAAATAAATAAAAAAAAAAAAAAAAAAAAAAAAAAAAACCGAAACACCTGTTGTACACTAATTTATTAAGAAGTGTATGCACGATATTTTTGTTTACACGTTTGTTATTACTGTTATTACCATGGGAACAGGAATACCATCGCGTTGCCACACACCAACTTGTGTAAGAGTAGGTTTTGACTTCATTTTATACTAATACTTCACTCATATTTGGGGCTGGTTGTATGACAATACCTCAGTTATGTCCCCATCTTAACTAGACTAGTATAAATAAAATTGGGCTTTTGAATTAATTTACCTAAGAAAGTATGTTTTATGACTGTACCTATCAGTGGTCATTTTTAAATTGGGACTTAAATGAAAACCTAAGACTTTCTCTGTGGCATTTGATCAGTTGTCATCATGCAAATCTTTTTCCCATGTACAGTGTTTAGGTCATGGTTTGACTTTAACATATGCTATGATTCTTTGTTTTGTTTACATTTACGTCGTTATTTTGTAACCATCATGGCAACGCGTAAGACCAATGAATGTTAAAATTTAAAAACTTTGAGTTACTTTAAAATTATATAGGCATTATCAAAAATAGAAATTGGTTACGTCTAAACCATTCAAACATTTGACAAAACAATCTTGGTAAGTTTGGCTAAATTATATTCAGCCGTTATTGAGATTAAGTAAGTGTTATAAAGAACGCATTGACCCCAAAGAGCTTCACTTCGCTCCATTACACCATTCATTAACACTTAAATTTAGTTGAACAAAATATAAATACAGAATATTTAGTTTCATTAATATGCTACTACAGTGTCAAGCCTTTTAGAGATCAGGTTACACTTTTTATTCGTGAGGTGTGGGTTTTTTGAGGTTCTTTGTAACAGTGAACTGACAATTTAAAAATAATGAAAGGCTATTATAAACTACTTCTGACTTGCGCCTAAACGCACACCTAATACAAACAAGTAACATTAAGATTGTTGAGGTTTTGTAAATTAGGTTATCTGTTAAACCTTAACCAGGTAATGAGATGGCTAGCAGGGTTCGGTGTCAACAATGCGAACGTGGCACAGGACCAAATGTGTGTGCGTCTTTCTCCGGCTAAGAATATCCCGTCAACACTTAGCAGCTCCAATGTTATACAGGGCTACGGGAAGATGCATTAAGTCTAATATTCTGAATATTAAAAATGATTCTGAGAAGATATTATTTTCAATTGTCAAGAGACATTACTTGTAAAATGTTATAGTAACTGTCAGTGAAAGTTGTGGTTTAGCTATTTATTAATTATTCACAGATATTTGGGGCTGGTTGTATGAAAATCTGAATGCGTAGCCAAGTGGTTAAAGAGCTTCTCTAAATTTATTGAAAGTAAGCCAAGGTTGCCAGTTTGATAGCGAGAAGGGTAAATTCGTAAATCGGACTCGGGAAGGAGATAATATTTTTGATAAGGCTAATTACTCAACAACAAATACAGGGTTTTGGCTGTTGTTTTAAAAACCTCGATAAACGCCACTGTCGTTGAAACTCACAAAACAAAAGTAGACTTAAATTCAGATTTGTTTATTCCATCATAGTAGGCTATGATGTTATATTGTTGAAATTGTGTATACCGTATTGAAATATTAAATCCATACTGTATGTTTAGAAACTGAAATGGTTTTTTTTTATTTTAAAGAATTCTATAAAAAATATAAGTTATTGACTTAAAAAAGTTTTATAATCAGCATAGTATAACGGGTTTCCCTTAGATATTATTTCATTCTTCCTACAGAGAGGAGGCAACTGACCACTAAATTAAGGGGGCATAAACCACCTGAAATACATGGGGACAAGTTATACAGGGTGTTTGTGAACTCTCTCGAAAAAATTCACAGGATTATTCCTTGGGTTAATACATGAATATTTTACATTATAAACATGGGTCGCCGGAGCCTCGTTTTCTGTCTGTCTGTGTTTTTTATAAATAACCTTATCACTCGAGTTTGAATCGAGGTACAAACTTTAAATTTGACACACTTGTGTATTTTAACGTGGTACATAAACATGCAAAACTTCATTTCGTTGACTATAGCCGTTTCAAAATGGCGGCAATCTAAAATCTTTGATCTCAAATTACATGAAAACCACTAGAGTTACAAAAAAACACAAGGATAACAAAATGTAGGAAATTTTATGCCAAATCAAATGACACATAGACCTTAAAGATTGGACAACAAACAGCTGGGTTATTAATTTTTAAATAATTAATAATTTCTTTACTGGCTTTTAATTGTTATTGTTTATTCTTTAAAATCATCTGATCCTTTCTAAATTGTAACAACAATGTAAGACAGCTGGTTGGACAGATGATTTTGAGATGATAATCAGATAATATTTTTGAGTTATTAATTTTTTAAATAATTAATAATTTCTTTACTGGTTTTTAATTGTTATTATTTATTCTTTAAAATCATCTGATCCTTTCTAAATTGTCACAACAATGTAAGACAGCTGGTTTGCCCTAACAACAACATTTTTTAGTTTTTTTACTAGATGGTAAATGTATTAAGTGTCCTATTTTTACCTTAACTATTGAGATCTGTTTAAGGTTACGTAATGTACTCTGTATCAGATGATTTTAAAGAACAAACAATAACAATTAAAAGCCAGTAAAGAAATTATTAATTATTTAAAAAATTAATAACTCAGCTGTTTGTTGTCCGATCTTTAAGATCTAGGTGTCATTTGATTTAGCATAAAATTTCCTACATTTAATTATTCTTGTGTTTTTTTTTTTTTTTTTTTTTTTTTTTGTTTTTTTTTTTGTAACTCTAGTGGTTTTCATGTAATTTGAGGTCAAAGATTTTAGATTGCCGCCATTTTGACACGGCTATAGTCAACGAAATGAAATTTTGCATGTTTGTGTACCACGTTAAAGTACACAAGTGTGTCAAATTTAAAGTTTGTACCTCGATTAAAACTCGAGTTATAAGGTTATTTATAAAAAACACATACAGACAGACAGACAGAAAACAAGGCTCCGGCGACCCATGGTTATAATGTAAAATATTCATGTATTAACCCAAGGAATAATCCTGTGAATTTTTTCGAGAGAGTTCACAAACACCCTGTAGATAAACATATAAATTTATTCCTTACAACAACCATCAGAATCCTTAGAACAACCACCTTGTCTTGCCCCCCTTAATTGCAGCATCTGTATTTTGATATAAAAATCACCTCGTAAAATCACCTGGAAAACATTGGGATCCACAGAAAACACTAATTTAGACAATAACAAAGAAAGAACACCATTACCGCACCACTAACCGCAATCATTCAGGCAAAATTAAAATTTTATATTCAAAACTGTACCACACAGTACCGGTAATACAAGGAGCAATAATTCAACTTACAAGAGTGTCTGCATCTAGAAACACACACTTTTCGTACTCTGTGAGCTTCCAACAGTGGAGTTTAGTGAATGTGATTCCCAGTTCTGGACGAGCAAGTAGAGCCAGATTGTCAGCATCTTTAGAGTCTAGCACGTCTACCAACTTGACAACATTGAATACAGCACTCAGCTGTGTTCTGAAACAATCATCAATCTTATTAGAAATTTACAGCTTGTTTACAAAATATTAAGGACTAGCAACAGAGCCCGTTGTAGTTAAATACAACGGTCCCTAGAAAGTACAGTAGTACATAATATATGCCCTTGTAAGTACCTACCTGAACATTTTTTAAAGAATGAAATTATTTAGAAAATAAACTTATTTTCTAAAAGAGTAAAATAATGAAAAACAATTAAAATTTTACAAAAATATTTTATTTACAGTATTTCTTTGTAAACAACATTCTTTGTAAAGACTTCATCTGATTGTTTTAATAATCTTCCTTGTTCTTTGCCAGGGATAATTTTAATTTTTATGTCTTCAAACCTTTTAACCCTTGATATTGCAACATACAATTGTCCATGGCTGAATACTGGTGCTGGAAGGTATATCCCAACTTTATCCAATGTCTGGCCTTGCGCTATGTTTATTGTAATAGCAAACGCTAATTTTAAAGGAAATTGCCGTCTTTTTAAAACAAATGGTAAATCTGTGTCCGTCTGTGCTAAGTCAATCCTTGGAATGAATACAATTTCACGTGCTGCTGATCCAGTTAAAACCTCTGCAATTATTAAATTGGGCTTCTATTAACTGTTAAAATTGGGAACTATTAAAAGTTCTTTAACAATTAATTGTGTGCCATTACATAACCCCCGATTTCTGGTAAGATTTCGTAGCAACATTATTACAGCTCCAATTTTTAAATTTAATTTGTGTATTGGCATTCCCAATACCAAGGAGGTTGAGGAAGTTGCATCATCTCTGAGTGAAGTGTTGGTCAGACTATCTTGTTCTGTTTCTTTTTCATTTTCTGGGTCTCCATCCTGATTGCTTGATAAACACTCTTTTACCCCTTGTAGTAAATCTTTATCTATACTATAATTTGGTTTCTTCAATTTATTTTTATGAGCTGTTGATTCACGTCTGCCAGAACATGTTTTACTTTTTCTATTTTTTGATGCACGGCCACGTTTTGATTTAGGTAAGATTATATCCTCTTGATTCTCAGGCATACTATTGTTCTATCAAAACATCGTAATGCCCAGCATCCACATTTCCTGAGAATCCTAGTTTATAGATCGTTGTGCCTTCACCAACCGTTACAAAATAATCCAATTTCTCAGCATATATTTTAAATTGGCAGTCAAAAACTCTTGCTGCAGCTTCGATTTTGACATTACCGGCGTATTCCCCATCTTTGGTCATCAAATTTCTGTATTCCGTCGCGTTTTTTACTTCTAGTCTATATGTCTTATCCCCTACGATCAAAGGACAATAGTAGTCCCAGTTATTGACGACTTCATCAACTACCGTGGATCGTATATCACTGTATCTGGATTGAGATTTATGGCATAAAAATGAGACACTTCTAAAGAAACAGTTTCCATCACCAACCATGTAGTGAAGAGTAAAGTTATTCATTTTTCAACTAATGTAAAATATTTAGTTTATAATTAACAGTTCAAAATAACGAATATTAAATACTATTTTAAACTGTGAATTATAAATTAAATTTGAATAATTTATAATTGACAGTTTAAAATTATTATTTTTGGTTATGAAATCCATACATCACTTAACTTACCAATACTTATTAATGGTACAGATTAAAAACATCACTTTAGAAACACACTTTACGGACCCCAACCACCAATTCAAATAGTAAACAACTAAATGTAAACAAAGAAAAATCAAGGAAATAACAATAAAACAATCAGCTGTTAAACTATAGGTTAATACATGTGTTCCATATGATCAGATGATGCATACTGGCTAACCCATTATTACTACCATAAAGATTTTTAGATTATTCATACCGACAAACGTATTACTACCATAAATAAATAAAACTCAAACTTTACTAATTATTTGGAAATCTACACAGATTTTATTGACCTATTAATTAATAAAATCGGTCCAGTAGAACTGTAGATTTAGTTGTAGAAAGTTAACAAAAATCTCTCCAATTCAATATTTTCTCACCACAATAAATTAGGAGGTTGCTAAGCTTTTTTGCAAATAACTCTTAAATGGTGAGGAAACCGACCAAAGTGGAAGGTGATATTCTGAAAGAGAATAAAATTTGCTACAAAGTACTCTTAAGCGTTTTTTGAAAATATTCAAAAAAGGCAACCTAAAGTTAACTATAAATTGAAATTTTAAAATATTAACTATAAAAAAAAACAGTTTTTAATGTATTTTTGCTTTTTATTCTTTATTCACTACAAATTTTTAATAAAATCTAACTTTCATAATTATTTGCAAATCTACACAAATTAGGCTTTCAAACAGTACATTAGTTAACAAAATCGGTCCAGTAGAAGTCTAGATTTAGTTGTACAAAGTTTAACAAAAATATCCCTAATTCAGTATTTTTAACAACTAAAAATTTGGAGGTCACTTATCTAATTTGACAATAACTTTTAAATGGTGAGTAAATCGTAGAAAATGCACGTGATATTCTGAAAGAAGATAAAATTTCCTACAAATACCTTCTGTGTATTTCTTGAAATTATTTAATAAAGGCAGCCAAAAGCTGGCTACAAAAATAAACTTGAAAATAAAAACCTGAAAAACAGTTTTTAATGTATTTTTGTTGTTTTTATTTTTCCACCACAAATATTAAATAAAATCAACTTTTCATAATTATTTGCAAATTTACATGAGTAAGGCTTTCCAATGACTCATTAATTAACAAAATCGGTCCGGTAGAAGTCTAGATTTAGTTGTACAAAGTTTAACAAAAATATCCCAAACTCAATATTTTCTCATTATTATAAATTCGGAGGTTGCTTAGCTTTTTTGCAAATAACTTTTAAATGGTGAGGAAATCGACCAAAGTGGAAGGTGATATTCTGAAAGAGAATAAAATTTCCTACAAATTGATACCATACACTTCTTGGAAACACTAAAAAAGGCAGCTAAAAGTCGCACCCAAATAAAAAGTGTGAAAAACACCGTTTTCAATGTATTTCTTATGGAAAACATGTTTTTTTTGAAAATTTTCACCATAGATCATAATAAAAACAAACTTTCATAATTATTTGCAAATCTACACGACCTAAGCTTTCCAACGACCCATTAATTAATAAAATCGGTCCAGTAGAACTCTAGATTTAGTTGTACAAAGATTTTTAAAACTGAATTATATATAGAATAGATGTTTGTAAATTTCCCTGCAATAATTTTGTATAGAAAATATTCCAACTGTTCCGTGTTTACAAAAACGTAGATAGCACTCGTTATTTTTTATGCTCTTAGTTTTGTTGTCAGACTTTTCCTCGTTCCTCCCACACCACACAACATCTTAATTGGCAAATGGTCTATCATGTATAGTGAATGATTTTGACGTACTTCATTCAGCGGTCATATATGCTGGTAAGTCTACTGCACCACGCTCTCACACATTTTGGGAGAGGTTGATAATTCTAGTTTGTGTAATATTTTTGTGTATAGTCAATGTTAATATATTATATATTATGTGCAAAGCCGGGCACCGAGAATATTGTATGCTTAAGAGGGGACATTCAATTGAATTAAGAGTAAAATCATTAAGTATATAGAACAATGAAGATAAAGGTGTAACATTTTCACACCAAGAAACTTTAAATATTTAAATATTATTATGCTACAATTAAAATTGTAATTAAGAGAAACAATAATGCAAAATATAAAGCAAAATAATGAAAAAAGTATAAAGTTGAATAAATAAAGTTAAACAAAAGGGGACCTGTGCACAAACTGTGCAGTTACCCAGACAGCACACTTTCTCCTCAGGACATCCCACGGATATTGCGACAGGATATGCAAGATATCCCATAGTGGTCCTATGGTCAACTTGGGATATCCCAGGATATCCACTGGAAAGTTTATTAAATTGATTAAATAGTTAATAATCACAAATTTTGAAGAAAAAAACGAGAAAAAAGTTTTTGGCCCTGACGGGTCTCGAACCTGGTACCTTCGCCTTATGAGCCTCTTACCTTACCTCCTGAGCTATCTACGCTTGGTGGATATGAGTGTTTTCAAGTGGTGAAAGAGTAGTCGACAGTTGCAATGGTCGCAATACTTAAAATATTTTTGATACTACCCCAGTATAGGCTATAATATGATTCTGTTAATCTGTTTATGCCTCAAGTAGTTGAATTGTTTTTCTGGTAGTTGGAGAGGATACTGGTATTTGAATATAGATTATTTAATTACCATTAGATTAGCACTGTTATAATTGATTGTTATAGGATTAAAATTATTTTTTTGTTGTTTTATTAATTTAAAGTTAGAATTAAATTCATATTTCACACAACTATGATAGAACTCTAGTTTTCTTGAACTCAGTGGTAGTAATATGTCAGTAACGTTAAGTCAGCCCTTGTATTAACCCACAGTATTAACAAGACATATTTTCAATCTGGGAAACCTTAAACTTTTAAAACAAATTATAAAACCTCGACGTCTTAATGCGTGGGAATCTTATTTTTAGAAAAAAAAACAGACCAAAATTATTTGTTAAATAATGAAGACGGCCCAATTATAAATTCGGAATTACTGAAAATAATTACATCAAGAACAACACTGTAATATATCCAAAATTCAAAAGATTAATTTTTCTAATATTATTTTTTATTTTTCCAATATCCTTAAAATCATCTGTTTTAACTTTGTTTAAAATTAATTTATTAAGTAAATATTTACTTTTTGTACTAGTGTAAACACAGCCTGAAGATGGAAACCAAGCTTCTGAAAACGCTAGTGAAAAAAACAAATTATTATATATTGGCATTGTTGAACATTTAAATTTAGATATACATTTCATCAGTGGTAGTATTTTTTTCTTCAGTTTGTTACCGGGACATTACGGGACATTGCAGGATATCCAGTGGATTTTGTACATGTCACGGGATTTCATGGGACATTCTGGGATATCCTATGGCATTCGTACATATCCCGGGACTTTACAGGATATCCTGAGGTTAACTTACAAATCCCGGGACATTACGGTATATTGTAGGATATCCTGTGGATTTCGTACTCGTCCCGGGATTTTGCGGGATATCCTGAGGATAGCGTACATATCCCGAGACATTCTCAGGACATATGGGACTACTATGGGATGTCCCTGGGATAAAGTGTGCTGTCTGGGTAATAGTGTCCAAAACTGGTTTCAGAGGCAAAATAAATCCAGTGCAGTGGCAATCCATTTAACTTTTCAAGGTTATGTTTGTTCAGAACAGTTATTAGGTGAATATAGAACTACTACCGGTAATTTACAATACATTTTTTTATTTTAGATTTGATCTACACTATAAAGAGCGATTTACCTACCTCAATCATATTAGTTGTAAAAAAATTCCTTTTTAAAAACATTTGTCCATAAACCGTTTATTCTGCTCCTGTTTTAACATCTAACAGAGGTTCAACATTAAACTGAAGGAACAGCTGTTAAATTACAATTAATTCAAACTGTTGTAAAGAAAGTTGATCAGCATCCATAACTGGATCTTTGAAATGTGACTCTAGGAATAAATTAAAGTTGTGAAGGGCAAAGCCCTAAAGGAAATTACATTTTAATTACCATTTGAAAGTGCACTAGATCATAAGCTTTAAAATGACACCACAATCGTAAAATTCAGTTAAGTATGACGGCTGGAAAAGGGATGCTAAAGGGAATACTCCTATTGTAAAAAGTGTATTGTTTTATGATATGAGTAAAATAAAATAAAATTATTGTTTATATTTCCAAGATAAAAGTATTCACATGAAAAACTCATGTAAAATGCCCAATAGTTTTACAAAACAGGAACTCAGAAGTACATTTAAGTTTTGACCCGGTTGTCCCTTTTATATCAAACTAACGGTATCATAACTTTACTTGTTCACCTCCACCCAAATTCTGGTTTCCAAAATAATCTTCTTGACAAGTGAATTTATGACCCAACGTCAGGAAGTTTCTAAAACTGTGTTGAAGGAATACGCAACACTTTTGGCTTCATTTCATTTGAGCTCAACTGTATTTAAGTTTGTAGAAAACACCTGTAAGAGAGCTATCTATAAATGTATCTTACAAAGGTGGATCCTGCCTTTCTGAGCTTATAAAACTATGTTGATATTGCCTTGAATATCAAATCAATTTATTTACAAACTCATTCTAATTTAACAGGTGCTTGATAGATACAAAATTTATATCTATATATTAATTACATAACGCGATACTTTGCGTCAAAATTGTGGACAACTGGGATGTTGTAGAACGACAGGAGAGGGCTCAAATTAATAAAGGTCTTGATCCCGAGACGGCGGGAAAAATAGTTGAATTTCCCAAAGTTTAATTAAAATTTAGATATAACGTAAAATGTTCTCCATAAGTATAGCATTTGGAAGCCATACACAGCTGATTTTTGTTTACTTTAATATAGTTTTTCACGCTATATTTCCAAGTCGTATATATATATATTTATATATAAATATACATATGTGTCCGTTAGCATGATAACTCGAGCAAAAATGATCCAATTTCGATGACATTTGGTACAAACGTGTAAGCCTAAGTTCATTTGAACAAGCTCGGGAACCAGTATGATCAAACCATGGGAACTGGGTTTTATGGGGGGATTTATGGGGTAAATGTTGGTTTTTCTCGTTTATGACCCTCAAAACATAAAATTTCCCAATTTCTCTCTAGACCATTTTGAAGAGCTTGAAAAAACAAATAATTTAGTATATTGAATTGTCTTTGTCAGTGGTGGCCAATGGGGGGGGGGGGGGCTTGGGGGGCTTAGCCCTCCCAGATATGAGGGTTCAAATTAATTTTGGTTAAGTTAGAAAAATTAACTTTAAAAAATTAATAAGAACCTCAAAGTTTGATTTTTTGTAAACAAAATTTATTATTTTTATAGGGTGTCTAGTAGTTGGGAAAACCGGGAAAGTCAGGAATAAGTACTGAATTTCAAATCGGTCTTCAAAAGTTGGGATTTAGTCTTTATTTTGGTATGAAAGTAGAGAATTTTTATGATTTTGCTGCGATTATCGCATTCGCAGACGACGCCGATGACGTTTCTGTGGCCGTGCAGTCATAATGATGGTGTCTACACGGCTGCGGGAAATGATCATAATTTTGCCGCGATCGCGAACGGTGACGATGACATTAATGATGATGTCTACTTGGTCGTGGAAGATTTTCATCATCCAAAAAGATCCAAATTGGTTAGTTAGAATTTTTTATTTGCTACTTTTTTTTTCTTTACTTGACAG
Organism: Macrosteles quadrilineatus; assembly: GCF_028750875.1. Taxonomy (NCBI): domain Eukaryota; kingdom Metazoa; phylum Arthropoda; class Insecta; order Hemiptera; family Cicadellidae; genus Macrosteles; species Macrosteles quadrilineatus. Next base: position 19,526,687 of record NW_026542596.1, read on the forward strand.
GGTTTGGTGTAGAATTCAAAAATTTGGTTGAATTTAAAAAATTGGCATTAGTATCAAGAATTGAGAATTGCTACATTTTGGTATCAATACATCACTAATTGTTTAAAAATTTGGCATTAGTCTTAAAAAGTCTAGAATTGGCCTTGAATTTTAAAATGGAAATAAACTAGACAGACACCCTAAATTTTAACGTTTTATGTGGTGAAAAATACGTCTTACCATTATTAAAAAGGTGTTGGAGCTCTCAAATAGACAAAGACAAGTTCTTGACTTTGTCTGTGAGAAGACCTGAGTTATATGCTACAAACCAGCAATTTATTTAGGATCCTAGGTACACAGTACACACACATTTAGGGTTTGGATGAGTCTGTTCCTTTCTTTTACCTTATGTCAGCTATTTTCCATAATGTGTAAGGGTGAAGTTCTTACATGGAATTCGTAAATTAGCCGATTACAAGGTCCTTCAAGTATGTTCACCGTATTCACTTAATCCGTAATTTCTTTTATTTTGATTTCTAAATAGCCTAAAATACGTCTTTGGAGCTTATATTTTTTCAAAGATTTTTGGGGGAGGACCCCTGGCCCCCTATTCAAATCTATTTATTTTATACTAGAGCTATTATTTATTTACAAGAAAACACACTTTATTACCCTCCCTAAAGGCAGCAAACCTAGGTACTCGTTAAAACCTAATGTTATGGAAATAGATTTAATTGAAAATCAAATCAGGAAAATGGAAATTCGCTTAGTCTGCAGGTTTGCTGCGGCAGGGGTATTTTTATAATTTACATTGGCAAATACATAATATTGTTAAACACTGACATAGGCTAGTTTTTAGTCATTTGTGTATGAAACAATTAACATTCTATTTTAGAACATAGATTTTCAATTTTAACTCCCAATTATTCAAAATTTTCCCGGGCCCTCCTGTCCCCCCGGAAGTTCCCCCTCCCAAAGTGATTCACCCCCCTCCCCACTTGATATAGCCTTTATTCCGCCCATGTTAACCAACGAAATATCATCCTACGACAAAATCTAACCAAAAGTATCATGAGAGCAATAGTGTTAAATTTATATCAACCGAATTAACTGCAAGACATAAATATAACTACAGAGAAACCGAAGAAACAAGCAGTGTTGCCAATAAACAAACGGAGGATTTGCAGCCGCCATGGCTATGTGCCATTGAATGTCTGTATGTTGACATAGTACTTTGTTTGACACAAGGAGAACTGTACCAGCTTCATCATGTTGAGAGAAAAAAATAAACACAAGATAGGAATATGAGCATTGAAAATTGTTAATAAAAAAAGGTTTTTACTTTATGGCCTTATGCTTTAAAAGGTTTTTAAAAGTCTTCCCCCTTTTTAATGCATAATTATTTGCCTTTTCAGTTGTATGAGAATAGCATTGGAATGATTAATAGTTTGAGTTGTATACTAAAAGAGCTCTATTTAATTATTTAACGCCTTTTGATGGTAGGAGTTCACTAATATGGAAAGATGTTTTCTCATATGGGAAATATGTATGGGGTACCCAAATAAGCAAATTTAGTATAAACATAGCTAGACGTAAAATCACTCCTAAGAGGTCATAAAGAGTCTTGAAAAACACGTAACACATAACACGTACATAAAAAAAGATCATAAAATGCATGGCCACACAACTAATTTACAACACGGCGGCGGGTACAGGGTGTAGGTCTAGACAATGGTGTAGGCCATGCATTTTTTCGTTTTTTTTTTGTGTATCGTGTTATAGTTACGTGTTATTGTGTTACATGTTTTTCAAGATTCATTACGACCTCTTAGGAGCGATTTTACGTCTAGCTTGACAATGATGCCATCATAGACAGCGAAACCGGTCGCACTAATGACGACTTACGGATTACTTGGACAGAATCAAAAAGGTAACTTAACCTCTTGTATACAATATATAGCAGTTTATTTGTTTTTGATTTTCACCCTCTACTGGTATTTCAAGATGGTTACTTACTTCATAGCCTCGGTGACACCGGGTGTAATGAGGACCACCAACTGATGTGCTGTGTTGACTCGGCGCAGTGAGTGCGCCAGGACAAGCGCTCCCATGGAATACGAGTCATTGGTGGCAAGAGTCACCCACGCAAACTCTGTAAGAGGAACTTGCTGTTAAAAACTTTTATGGTAAAGCTACATAATTAACACCAATACTCATACTTTTAAGATATTGTCTTCTTGTAGAGATGTAGAGAGTATGGTTCAATTGTTTCAATGAACAGTTTTTATCCAGAAATAATTGGCTGATGACAGGAAAACAATTTTTGTTTATTATAGATAATTGATTTACCATGTATGGCATTGAATGTATGGTGTTTAACCTTTTACAATTGGGATCAAAAATATTTTATACAACTTAACTTTTATCATAGGCAGACAAACAAAATAATCATTCAAATAAATGGAGTGACCAGTTAAAACTGTACATAGGTGTAAGTAACGGCTATTCGAAAATGTTTACTATTGTAGCCAAATAAGTTTTGCCAAACAGCTTTGAAATCAGCTGTATAATAAATTGTAACTACTGATGTACATAATATAATGTTAAAAGAAGGGCTCTGGATGCCAGTGACAAATTCTTGCATGATGAGATGCCAGCTGATTCCTCAGACATGCAGCCAGAGTTGTAGCGTTGGAATCACAGATTTATAAAAAAATTTTACTGTAAAATCAGTTTTCAAGAGACACTAAAGGAAGACCTATTGAATAGCAATTTCCAAAACCGAGGAATACGATTCTATCAATTTGATTTCTAGCCAAGAGCATTTTAAAACTGACTTGCAGACATGAATCAATTGCCTAAACTGTTTAGCGTTTACTAAATATTGATTTTTCAAGGTTTTTTCTAATATCTACATACGCCAGTGGCATTTTAAGTTAACAAGTCACAAATGCTTTTAAGGAAAAGCAAATCCATCCAATTTAGTGTGGGATGTGTCGGGTATCAACCCCATCCTCCTCTGACCAACGTCTGGGATGCTAACCTCCAGGCCAGCAGCACACTCCATTTTTAATTGGTTTGCTCGGTCCAAGCCCATTCAAAAATGCTTGGCTAGTAAAGCGTAGCCACCACGTGTAGCCTCATTGTGAAAAACAAGGTAGCAGCTTGTTAAAGCAGTGAGCCGTTAAGTCTAATTGGTGTTAGTCTAAGACATTGTCTCATTTTTCTAGAGACATCGCCATAGATAGACGGTTTAAATGTCTCAGTATTCATGTCTGTTGAGCAACTAATGATGTGATCGTCTGTCTGGGGTAGAGTTAATGGGATGAGGCCCACCTAAAATCAACTGTGGAGTGGAAGACTCAAGTGTAAATTGGGACATCCAAAACTGTGTTTGAGATCCAGTTATTTCTAAATTTCTGTTTTCTTTTCATAAGACTCAACAAGTCAATTCTAATCTGTTAAAATTTGGTGTACACTAATAGCACTAATAGCACTAAAAGAATAAATGAAAAACCTATTTATTTACAAGAGAAAAATGCTTTTGTATTTAAATTGATTTAATTAGATTAAAATTAGAATAAAATGTAGATATTAAGTGGAACTGTCCCAGAGCAAGGATGAAAATAGTTTTGAGACTCACTGACAAATGATCCCAGAATAGATCCGTCAAGAAGACTTTTGGAACATAGATTGAGTCTTTGGCAACTAGAATATTTTCAAAGTTTTCTGAGAACTTCCAGGCTTAATATAAAAATATCATTAGAATATATGAAAAATGAATTATTAAAAGTTATTGCAAAAAAAAGTGAAGTCACTAAGTCACGATTATGGAAAATGTAAAAAAGCATGTTTATGATATGTTTTTTGTATATGTGAGTTTTCAGTATGATGGTATGATAAAATATTAATAGCATAAGTACGATTTCTCACTTATTTGTCCAGTAAACAGAAAATTAGGAGTATCATTTTCTTGACATTGCAAAAATTGCTTCATTATCTCAAAAGAAGATAACTCCTAACTTCAAGGCCAAAAATGGTTTGGTCTTATTATCTCAAGGGCACTGATATAGTTTAAAAGCAAAACAATAGCCTATTACTACATAATGTGTAAGCTAGTTATGACTATATATGTAATGTTAGTATTTGTTGATCGTAAAATTATTTTTATTTATTTGATAGTTTTAAAGGATAGCTCGATAGCTTTTGCACAATTAATTGTAAAAGAAGCTAGTAACCCAACTAGGTACAGGTACAGTATTCTATTCTAAAATGTGCACTACGAGTATACAAAGCAAGAAACAGTTTATAACTTTATAGTGACACCTTTCTTATGGGGCGACCTTCTTTCTCTCAAAACAAACAATATTTTACTACAAAATTCCTTACCAAAATGAGCAAAAGATTTAGCCTTAAGGTAAACAAAAATTCAAGAGCAACTAAATGAAACTTCTTTGTTGTTTTTCAAAAGATATGGGCAATTTTATCTTCATCAAGATATATCTTGTATTTTTTAGGGGTTCATTTATAGCACAAGAAGTTGTTGTCCTTCACATAAAGTACAATGACTTTTGGCAATTCCTCCATGCAGTTAGTAAGTAAGCCAACATTTACAGATGACAATCGCCAAATTTCTACCTGGGTTTGCCCCTTTGGCAACCATTGGTCCATTGTGGATTACATTCTATTGTGTGCATGTACTTATTGTTTATAAAAGTTATTCTTGATTTAAGTTATTAAGTTTCTCAAAGTAGATTTCTTTTAGCGAATTTCCCTATAGGGAAGTAGCTATTACCGTAGGTCTCATGGTAAGACCTAAGCCCAGGACCGATTTACTTTTTCATTTTGATGTCCCCAGAAACCAAAAACACCATTTGTTCAAATTTTTATATATCTATATATAGATATATATATATATATATGTGTGTCCATCCGCACGATAACTTGAGTAATTTTTGTCCGATTTTGATAAAATTTGGTTTGAAGGTGTAAGGCAGGATAAACTTGAATGAGTTCGCGAACCAGCATGATCGGACTATGGGAACGGGGGTTTATAGGGGGTTCTATGGGGTAAAAATAGGGTTTTTCCATTTTTGACCCTAAAAACACAAAATTTCACAATTTCTTTTTAAACCATTTTGTAGAGCTTAAAAAAACAAATAATTTAGTATATTGAAGCGTTATTATGCGCCTAATTGTTACGGAGAAAATTCAAAAAAATTGTAATTTTAAAATTCCCATGTTATTCTTATGGAGAATAAGGTAATAACTGTTGTAGTTTGCTTGTTTATGAACATATTTTGATCGATTTTGGAAAATACTTTTATTTCTTACTAAACTATTATCATTTTATAAAAAAAATCTTTTTTACCCTCCCTAAACTAATTCTATTTAAATAGGAAATAAATGTGCTATTTTTATGGAGGCATTTTAGTGTAAATCCAATCAGGTTAATGGAAATTCGCTTAGTCTGCAGGTTTGCTGCGGCGGGGGTATTAAGTCTTAGAATAACTGGCTGACAGCTCTGCAATTTTATAATCAAAATCAAAGGCTTCTGAATGGTTTTTAATAACACTGATGGGAGAGTCTAAAATTAAATGGGTTTTCAATAATTACAGTCTTATTGTTACATTGTAACATCCTACAGATCAAGAACTTAAGTACCGGTACATATATTTCACCTCAAATAGTTTTTACTTTCTAAACACTTTGTAAAATTACAACAGGAAAATTGTGTAAACTTAAGGACAAAATGACAAATTAAACTAGCCAATATTCATTGCAAAATGTTGCATGTCACAAGACCAATACAAATTAATATTTTTGCAGCTGAATTTTGATTTGAATTTTGCAGCTCGGAGTTCCAGAATCAACTGACAATGACGTTAAGGTCAGTAATTATAACTTCAAAGACATTTCTAAAAAAAGAAAATATTGCAGTATAAATCAAGCTGGTAATAAATTTTAAAATTTGCACCAGAACTATTTCAATAATTTGTTACATGAGAGTAAAGCCAAGCGACTTCTCCAAGTATATTTAGACTGGATAGCCTTGGCAAAGCTCCTGAAAAGTACAGTGGATGTGAGGTATAAGTTGCATCTTGTGTGTTATGGTTGTCACTGACACTGGTACAGCTGTTTCTTATATCTCATTCTTCTTATACTTATAGCTTACAAAACATAAACACATAGAGTAAGAAGAAATGAGGACAAACAATGTTTATAAATTTACATTCAAGGGATTTCATCTAATGTCACTCAATTTTACTGCATTTTACCATGGATAGAGCATACTCCCTTAGGCCGTCGACACACGGGAAGACTGTTTTCCAACTGAAATCGGCAACCAGTTGGACAAACTAGTCGCCTACGTCCCGACCAATGTAGTCAGGTGGGACAGTGCACACGGTGCGACTGCGACGCGACCAGTTGAGGACCAGTCGGCGATCAGTCGTTAAGCAACCGGACCTGCCGGTTGCTAGGTGATTTCAGTCGCCTGGTTTGAACAACTTTTCGCATATTTGTATTGTGCTTTTCAAGGATCAGGTATACCAACTGTGATAACTCTTCGTAAGCACTTTTTGACACCCTGTACACAGACTGAAATTTTGCGTCTGTTTCTTGTAATGCAGCAGCAGCTACAAAGAGCCTACATTAAATATTTGTTTTAACATAAGGATGTACCCGATACCTTCTACGTCCTCTACGCTTTCTTGATTGTTTATAAAACACCAGGCAGTGTTATTATTACTTCATCACCGTTACTCATTTGAAACACAATACACAGTACACAGTATCGTTATGACAGAATTAGAACTCATTCACTGTCTCAACTCAACTATAGTCGCGCCCGTGTGCGGATTTAACCAACGCAACTGCAACCGTAATCGCGTCACAAAACAGTTGGTTCAACTAGTTGAGTTTCAGTCTTCCCGTGTGTCGACCGCCTTAGTAGATTTCTCATAGAACAGCTGAAGCCAGTTTTATAGTTAGATCTTTCCTGTACACTGTGCATGTTTTGTTTACAATTAGTTTCTTGTTAGGCCTATTTCAGTAATTTAATACCTCATTTAACCAAATAAAATGATTTAACCGTAAACAATAACTCACTTCCTAGTTATAAACCCAAACAGTAAAGCCCAAATCATGAAATTAACCCTAAAATAATAGAAACAAAATTTCGTCAACACTAGCAGTCAGTGTCACCGGACATGAACTAGACACGAAAAACGAGCTTCAAAATTTACAATGTGATGAGAAGTCTATACATCGAGAAGTTGTCATGGACAACTAAAAGAGAAGGGACATTAAATAGTTGTTTTTAGCACCTAAAATAAAAATCATGCCGAGGTTAGATAATTTTCATTAATAGTTAATGATTTTTTAAATAGTTATAAAATAGCCCTGCCGCAGCAAATCTACAGACTTAGCAAATTTCCATTTGCCTGATTCTACTAAATTAAAGCATAGACAAAACTTAAGTAACAACACCCAAGAAAAAATTATTCTAGGAAAAACAATAGTGATGTTTTAAATCATAATTCACCATCATCTAAAAAAACACTGGTCCAAAAGGTCGCCTATTAAAACATATGATTTTGGAAACTCAGAGTGGGATCGGTCGCTCCACTATACCACTGTACACACCAAAGTAGGTGGCAGTTTTTTTTCCTCAATTATTATTAATTACCTGTAGGCCCTATATCAGAATAATCGTTTGTTAAAACATAATAGAAGTTTTTTCCCTAATTTCTAAAGGGAATGTATTACTATAAACTTATTTAACACAAATAGGAATTTAAAACTAATTCCTGAGAAAAATTATTACTTTAAACAAACACTACCAGATAAACATTTTACTGGATGGATAAAAAGTAAAAATAAACATTTCTAAGGGCAATATCTAACCACTAGTAATTGCGATTAGACAACTATAATACAAAAAAAAAAGTAAAAATTATCACAGTTAAGTAAGGGAGTTTGTGTTTTATCCATGGCCGAAGTAAAGCCGGCTTTACCTTACTTGATGCCAGTTGTTGAGACAGTTGTCATCATCATCACGTAATTGCAGGATTGTTGTAGGCCAGTTGTCCTCAGTCTACTCCCGGAGACAATTGAATTTCAGAGCAAATTTTTTATTTACGAGAAGGTTTACAACATTTTACAGAATATGATTAAAGAATCAAGAGTTTTATTGCTATTGACCTTTATCCGTACAAAGGAATAGACAGTCAACACATACAAATCTTTTCAAACTAATTATATAAAATACAAAGGTTACAAAATACTTAGTTAATTAAAATATTACAAGTCTAGAGAATAAAGATAATATGTAGATCCACATCAAAATTCAATATTAACATTTGATTTAAGAAATTTATGGATGCCATATAAAGGATATCAACTATTCACCTAATTTAGATTTAAATATCTTGAAAGATTCTGGCTGAATCAGGCTGCAATTTATAAAAAAACCTATATATAATGTTTAGTCTATGACTAGACTATTGCTAATTGATGCTCTTTTTAAGTCTATGAGGGTTTGTGGTTTGTCTAACTGTAGTTTACTTACTCCTTGCTCAGGATTGCTTAGCAAAACAGAATTTGTTTCCCATTTAATTGTGAGGGCAGTTGGCAAGGCAATTGGCCTGATATGAAGTGTTTATACACACAAAGCCAATAATGTCATGCCAGTCAGTTGTCTATTCTGACAATTGTCTCACCTACTGGCATTGTGTAAACCGGGCTTAATGTGGATAAAAAATCATTGAAATTTGGCGGTACTTAAACCTGATTTTTTGTTTGTCGCATATAATGTAAACTGTATAATTTTAATGAAAAAATATGGTTATGGTAAAGACTAAGCAAGAAAACATTTTGAATTAAGTAAAGTGGTTTGTTTTAATTATTTATAGTATGTATGATGGAAACTGTCTTCTGATTGAGCGTCTACCTGGGGATTGGCCAATAGTTTAAGGCCCAGGCCAGTCCAAATAGAGGAAGGGTCAAGAGAGGTTCCATCATACAGACTAAAAGTTACATTACAGAATGGCTAATGAGATAGCATATTATAAGCCTGAGCACATTCAGACAGATTTGTACAAGTGTCCCTCCCCTCCCCAGTTCCCTCTGTCTGGCTGTCTAACAGGCAAGCAAGTGAAACCCCCTTTTACAAAATGAAACTTCCTGTATCAATTTCTGTTGGCAGCTACTGTGAGGCTCTAGGTGGAAATTATTTCAGCAAAGTGCAATAAATATAAAAACTGAAATGTATAACAATACATATTCAATACCTACAAGAGTACATTTTGACCAATAAATTACATGATAAAATTGAATGTTGAATGTTACATGGATATGAAATGAATGTTAATTGTTAATGTTGTAAGTTAAGTCTTAAAAATATTGTATCTAAATTATTTAATAAACTGACTTTTTGAAACTAGGTGTACAATGCAGTTGTCTGCTTGCAATATTGAGCGGGGCTAGCATATTAATCCAATAGTTTTATAAAGTCCTTGCTTCTGTTTCTCATAAATGAGAATAAATACTTGCCTCCAATGTCTAGTAAATATAGTTTTTAGTAGTCTATGATAAGATAATAATAAGAGTGCTTACTCATTTGATCCGAACAAACAGAAAATTAGAAGCAACCTTCTTCTCTCAGCAAAGATTTCTTCATTATCTCAAAGAATGATAAACTCCTGGCTATTTCAAGGCTAGAATTGGCTTGGTTATTAATATCTCAATGATATGATATATTTGAAAAGCAAAACAAAACAAAACTTTACTATTAAATCATTTAGTGATAAAGTTTGTTTATCAATCCAGTTTATGATATTGTTTGTGTAGACATATTGTATTTATGTTTCTGTATCAGTTAGTTATTAATATTTTTCCCAGATGATAGCTTTTGAATGAATCTCATATTACTTTAAGTTTGGTTAAGACAATGTATTGACTAACCAAAAAATCTCAAACAGTGCAGCAAACAATTCTAAAATACACATCCTTTGTTAAGAACATATCATTAAATTTGGATATAACATTAACTTCAAATAACACAAAATAAGCGGTATCAGAAATATGACACATACTTTCTCCCATAAGCCATGATAATTTCGTAGGAAAAAATCACAAAAGTTGCAATAACTTTTGAACTGTAATTTTTACGGAAATGGGATCTGTACCATTTCGTTCTGAATTTAAAGGACTATAGCATACGGTACTACATTTTAATAAAAAAAATCAAATTTTTTCGTTATTTTAGGTATGGGTTTTTATGGAAAAATCCCCATTAAAAATAAAAATATGAAAAAAGCCTGGAGATGCCATGAATTAGTACCTACATACCAAATTTCATCAAAGTCAGACTACAGCACTACAGGTGTGGTCTGTAGCTCTGTACACGTCCACACATACATACACATATAGATACACACACACACACACACACACACAGACATCACTTCGAAAACCACTTGTTTGGGTTCAGGGGGGCCCAAAATGGATATATCAACTCAAACTCGAAAATCTTGACAAAAACAAATCTTTCTCCATATACTATGTATCGGGGGAGAAAGTAAAAATAAGGAAGGATTAACATAAAATCACAAAAAAATACAGACCCTAGTTCATTGAATGTTTCTTTTCACTAACCCATTTTGTGTAAGGAATAAGATTTAAAAATAGAATGAAATAGATATACTTTTTGATAGCTACTAGTAACAAAAATTTCATACAGTAAGGAGGAAAAACCAAGAAAGTCTCTTTAAGTCAAAAACTAGTTTGAAACTTGATATGGATCTACCATTTAAAACTACTTGTGAGCAACTTGAGTTGAAAGAGGAGTTTTCTCATATTATTAACTTTGTTATCAACTTGAAATATGTGTTTTATTTTTAGTATTTAGTTGTTGCATTTACATGAATCACAATCCTATTCTAACGTAATTTTTTCAACTTTTTTATAAAGTAGGTCTAAGTTTTTTTGGATAGCATAATTAATTGTAATTAAGGATCATCTACTCAAATAAACATATTTTATAATATACTTTTTACATAAATAAGCGTAACCATTTGATTACTGGCCCTGGGTCTAATGGAAGACGAAAACTATCCAAACATGTGAATTCAAAATACAATCGGCCTCATGAGTGCAGTGGAGTTGATACAGAGTTGTATTGTTCTGGTTATAGGCTCAATTAGGTCGGGGCTCAAATCAGACTTCCTCTTACAACTTGGTGCCAAACACCATCAGTTTGAAGGCTGCCTGGTTGGCTCACCGCCTTAAATCCTCAACACCTAGATATTTACCGTTCTTCCTCTTCTAGTTAGCTTTGTAAATTATCAACTAGCTTCTTGAAATAAAGATTATATCTTGCATAAGCAATACAGTGTGTAAATTAAGTATTGAAACAAATCTGTATTTTTAAAACCGAAATAGATAGAAATATTCTGTTTGTGGCATTGATTCTTAACAAAGGTTCCGCAAATTTTTACACCAAAAAAACTTTTTCACCCCTTTAATAGGGTAGGGGGTAGGGGGTGACTTATTTTTTTCAAATAGCAACCCCTATTGAGTGACGCCTCATTTTAAAGGGTTTGTCAAAAGAAATACAATGACACAAACTCGAGGTAGATATTTCATCCCTAGCCTAAATGGTGGGTATTCCAAAATTTAATTTATGTGAAAAGCACCCATTTTGGAATACCTGCCATTTTGGCTAGATATTCACTTCGGATTTGCGTCATCGTGTTTCTTTTGACAAGCCCTTCAAAATGAGGGGTCACTCAATAGGGGTTGCTATTTGAAAAAAATAAGTCACCCCCTACTTCCTACCCTGTTAAAGGGGTGAAAATTGGTGTTTGGTGTAAAAAATTGCGGAACCTTTGTTAAGAATCAATGCCACAAACAGAATATTTCTATCTGTTTCGGTTTAAAAAATACAGATTTGTTTCAATACTTAATTTACACACTGTATAATCACACCATTTTAGCTGTCGAATTAATTGATTTACATACTCAATCATTGTCTAAAGATCTCCAACCCAAGTGGGCCATTGTCTGCCACCCTCCACTGAAGCGAGTTATACTTAATTTACGAGATTACCTCAATTAACCATAACAAGTATGTCTAATATGATACAATTAATGAAGCTGAAAAACTATTAAGTTAACTAGTTAGTTATTAACTAGAAACCTCGCCCTAGACACATGAAATAGGTTCTTTTTGTAAACTAAAATTGTATACATTTTTATAAAGCACAGTAAATTGAAAATAGATTGCTCTCAAACTTCACAAGTAAGGTTAGTACTATTTTTTAAGATAAACAAATTATTTTTCTAATTAGCCTAATTATGGTGAATCTTCAGCATATAGTGACAGGAAATTATGAAACTATTATTTTTCTATGTGAATACTGAATACATGCACATCCATTTAATTGAAACTGACACTGTCATTAGTAAAAACTTAAGAGGAATAAAAAATTTTCGTTTTAAAGAGAAATATGTTGTTTTTCAAAGAACACTTTAAATAAAGAAAAGTAAAGAAAGGGTCTATGAAGCAAAGAAGACACCTTAAACTAAATCCCAATATTAAAAAAACATATTAAAGCAATAATTTTTAAACCCACAGTATTTCAAAGTTTTCAAATTGAACTTTAGTGATTTATCTATGTTGTAAAAGTTATATATTTGGTTATTTAAACACATGTGAGAAGACAACAATTAATTAATAATAAAATACAGAAGATACTAAACCTTAAGACAAATGAGACCTAAAAAGTTACTTGTTTGTGTTTGTTTGAGGGGTTGGGTGTCTGGAGTCATGTATTTTTAGAGATGAGAGGGACGTTAAAAATAGACTTGATTTACTGAAATTCTTCACAAATAAATAGAACACTAAGGGCTTGTTAGAAAGCTATTTTAACCTGGCCTAAGTTTAAATAAAATTATAATCAATATCACAATACTTAGGAACATTGACAAATTTATATTATGACTGCACCTTAAAATTTAATTTGTGCCCTTAAGTGAAGTGGCAGTTTTAGACTTGAATTTTTCAGACTTGAAAACCATATTTGAAAAACTAAATGTTTGCTATACGTATACTGTTCTTATTATTATTACCGATATTTCAAGTACCAAATAATACTTTTCAATGAAATGGCGACCGCCGACCATACAAAGTAAGTATTTTAAGCCAAGTATGAATGGAGATGAGTGTAGGATGAGTGGCGCGATCTTGTAGTCTTGTTAGTAACTAACGCTGACTTATTCCTTAGACACAGCTGTTATTTAATAGCCCATACAGCTAATAGCAGTGAAACTCTACTATAAAAAGATGGCAGCTAGAAACTCTAAAAGTCTGAAGGGGGTTCACTTGAGATATTTGCATCTTTTAAAAAATGATGTTCAATTATATTTTTTTTAATTTTTCAAATCAAATCAAATTTTTGTCTATTGAGGTAATGGGTTGAATTTGAGCAAGGTCTCCTATACATGCAGGATAGGGGGGTTGAAGTTCCATTAGATATCTTATCAGAAACTGATACCTTAATAATTGGGGAGGTTCAGTGATAACAATATTAAAATTGATTTTGAACTTAAGTAAGGTTATCTCACCAAAATTTATCAAAGTTAAAAATTCTAACATTCACATTGTTTTGTTTCAAAAAACAGTAGGCCTACGTCAAACTCAAACACACAAAAATAATAATCACTAACTTTCAGCAACCTAAAAGCATATATTACTCGTATATTGTATTTTGAAAATTACCAACCTTAAATAAATTAATAAGCCCATATTCTAATGGTAGAAAGGTAAACCTGGCTTAAATAGGTCAACTTAAATTATTATTTATAACTTTACTGTCTCACATCACATCTTAAGTCAATGTTAACTTGATTATTGTAATTAATTAACTTCTTCATGTAGGCTAAATTAGCAGTCAACATCTGCCTTATGTACCTATCATATTTGTAAATGATGATCCCGTATGAAATAAATAAACTTATATCCCCAAACTGCATATATAAATTTGTTTTCCAACACCATTTTGTATAACACCCCTAATTAATAAAATGTTAACTTGAAAATTATTAGTTTCCTGTACAACTCAACTGTTTCATAAGCATTTTTAAATGAATATACAATTTCTTTTAACATAAATTACTAAGACTAATTTTTCATCAAATCAACCATTAGTAGGCCTTGTAGTTGTGTATGTCTAATAGTTTTATGAGTTAACATCCTATCTGTGTGTTAAAAAATTGAAATTTTTTCCTTGGTCTTCTCAGCCAACTAGTGTTCTCATTTAAAGTTGTATTGCAGCACTCTACGAAAACTATTTTTATACAACAATAGCATGACAGAAGACAGCTATGCTAATCCTGTCACAATAAAAAGCTAGTTAAGATACCAAATACGGTTCACTAATAATTCCTTGTCATGTGGTGAACCTGTGAATCATGTGAATAAAAACCATAACAAATTACAAGACTGAAAATAAGTAAAACCATTGACTATTGAGTCAAAGGTAAAACATAAAAGTAATAAAAAATAACATGCAACTAGTCTTTTGCGTCTATTTGTATAGTTTATTAGACACGCCCCAAGTTAGGAAACGCAGTTAAAACGGGAATCTAGAGAAACCGCTTTCATTCATGATGCCAGTTTTATCATGAACTGAAGGCCGTGATAACAACGGGTCGCCGGACAAGGTCACCATATACGTTTTTATATCTAAACCATGAAATACAACATATATTAAACAACCGTGTAAAGTCCGTGAATTATGACACAGTAGTTTTAAAAAATACAGATTTTTGTTAGGTCTACTAGAAAAGATAGAGATACTTACTGGCCATGTTGCTCTGTCCAATCAACACACGGACATACGTCCTCACTAACTCCTAGCCCACTACTACTACTTGGTTGGTACTTGTTCTTGTTGGCTGCGACGTTGCGACGTAGACACTATAAACCAGTGACGTTGTGTATCCCCTCCCCCTCCCCCCACCACAGATTCCAATGTGACGCTCGTGTGGGCGCGTGCGCGTGCGGAGGTGTGTCGGTGTGTCCATGTAGGATACCGGTCTTATCACTGAACTCGTAAACGTTGCTTTCAACATTGTTCTGGACGTAAACAGATAAACATGCAATGAACTGATAAATTTTGAACTTTTTGTGTTCAATTAATCAGTATGTATAGTTTTGAACACCTTTTCAGAGCTTAATTTTCCTTGTTATACATTCTTAACTTACTGTCATCAATTTGGACTTCAGAAAAAGCATATAGATAACAGCAAAATCATAACAGCATATAGATAAGCATAAAAAGTAACAACAACAAATATCTCCTCAAGATTTAACAAAATATAAACTATGATGCTACTATTATGCTTATCTATATGCTGTTATGATTTTGCTGTTATCTATATGCTTTTTCTGAAGTCCAAATTAATATTAAATTTTTTTTGTTATTATCTGTACAATACTTTGTTAATGTTATTATCTGTAATTTTTGTCACGTTGTTGTTTTCTTGTTATTATTTTTTGTTGCAATGCTGCTTTGTTTCATGGTCATTATGTAACTTATCTTGTTATTTTTTTCTTATCTTTTCATTCTCCTCATGTGCTTAAAACACATATTTTGTAAATGGTGTATCCGTTGATATGAATAAATGAACATTCTGTTTAACTGTTACAAAATTGTTTTGCAAAGGCATCCATATATAAATCCCAAATTTGTTATTACCTTATTAAAATCATGTGTGATTATTTGTTTATATTACTCTATCCTGTTTTGTTTATTTCAGCCTTAATCAATCAATAGTTTTTATGAATACTTATGAAGTCAAACGGGGTGAAGCAATGCCCCACTATCTACGTAGTGGGGCCTTTGGTGATGACCGTGGGTAACAGCTAATTATTTTATAATTGTTATTAGAAGGTAAACATAATTTTAGGTCTTGTCAAATTTGCCAAAAAAGAGATGATAAAAAAATTAGGACAAAAATATTTTTTGGGTTTGATTTATGGTAATAATTACCATAAATCAAACAACCCAAAAAATATATTTATTTATATTTATATTAATTTCTGCCATTATTGGTTTCTTTAGTAGCCTGTCGGCCTAAAAAGTTAAGAGGTTTACCAACAGGGTGCAGGGTTTATTAATTGTTTAATATAGAGGGCATTCCTTGTACATAGCACAAGAATAACAAAAGGCCCAAGAATAGAACGTTGCGGTACACCATGTTTGATGTTTATTATTTTTGAGTTATGTTTTAATATTTTACCTGTTTCAGACACAATCTCAACATACTGTCTTCTATTAGAGAGATATGATTCAAACCAATCCATATAACGATCTGTTATACCCAGATGATCTGTTATACCCAGATTTTGCGTTTTATTTCAAAGTGTTTTGTGTGAGATAGTCAAAAAATTTTGTAAGATCCATAAAAAATACCAACTACTTTGTTTCCTTTATCAACTGCGGCATAGTGTCTGTAAAATCCATTTAAGCAGTAGTTATAGACTTGCCTTCTCGAAACCCATGTTGCTCATCATCAAAGAAATCATTATATATAAAATGCTGGTTTCACAAAAAATTGCCTGAGCGAAGAGCGGGCCAAACAACTAGTACTATATACAAATATGAAAGATGAATCAATATTTCATTAAGGAAATCACGCACAAATAATTAGGATGTTAAAAACATTAGGAAGCATATAACGATATAAAACTCTTTATTTGCAGGTACATACAATTGTAGTGAATTGTAATAATATATTATATAAAACCTAACTAAATTATTCTAATAAGTACACATAATAGACATTTAATAGTTTAAAAATAAACAGTGATGTAGTTGTAAAGTTACGACTTTGGGAAAGAAAAATACCTTTCACTCCTAAATGTCTTTACTTATGCCCTAAAAGAAACCCTGAATAAAAAAAAGAAGACAGTATTACCACTACACCACTGGCACAAATATATGTACAAAAAGACAAGATTATTTTAGAATACATTACTTAATTTTAGGATACACCTTTAAACATTTAATGTTAAAAGTATTAAAATGACACTGGTAAAATTTACTCAATCACAGTACAGTAAAAGCTTTCAATGTATCACTTCAATAGAGTGCTTAATTAAAATTGTTTAAAATAAAATTAGTATTAATGTAACAAGTTTTGGTAACTAATTAGGATATGTGTAGTACAATTTGTATGAGCATGTATTTATATTATTTTATCTTAAAGGAACATCCATGATTATTTATTTTACCTATATGGTCTTTTTCAACACTTTTTAGGAGTTATTCAGGTAAAAATTCAACAGGAAAGATGAGCAATTTAAAGATCACGCACAACTGTGAAAAAAAGTTTCAGTCCTTTAAGTTCTAGAATGATAATAGTGATTCTTATTTACAAAGATAGCTAGATTTGTTTTGGTTGATTTAACTGCTTGCCAAAATATAAGATATATCCAAAGGAAACATATATGGAACACATTAATAAATACATTTTTATAGTTCCTAGATAGTTCCATGAGGCATGATACAAAAATATGCAGAACAAATGACAACAATTTGTATCCCATCAAAATAGTTTGTAAGTTTCCTTTTGAAAACAAATCAGTGGTATCAATAAGTACTTTTCCTTTTTTGGAATAATATATTCCAAAAAGCAACTGCTATCTTGGGGAGGTTATCTATTGTATTTACAATGTAAAGCATATTTTGATTACTTCTCTCCATTTACCAGACCATTTACAGTCTCAATAGGTTTTATTTATTTGATTTTTTTAAACATTGGCACATTTAAAAAGTTTAATGTATATTAAACATAACGATAAATAGGATTTTCAGAAGAGGAGTTTTTTAATTATCTTCTGTAAAACTGGCAGAACATAGAACCTTTTACTTATTCAAGTGTTCTTGGAAGTTAATGTTTACCTAACTCTAACACTAATGCTAAAATTTGAAATTATTAGAAAAAATAAATACAACAATCTTATTTTAAATATAAATTCTAAACACATTACTTTTACGGTTTTGAAAATTAAATCTCAACACACACAGATATTTGGAAAGTTAAAAATTCAAAAATCATCAAAACTCCAAATATTTTGTACAAAAGTCTTAGCTTGATACAAAAAGGTATATTGCAGTTGAAAATTTTTTGTATCTAACAATGATAAGTATTAATCTTTACTTAGTTTTTTCAAATAATTCACTATAAATTACAAAAAAAAAAATTAAATTGAAATAGTTTTAGGCGTTTGAAATGTTTCCTTTTTTTACAAACTTATTAAATCAAGCAAATGTGTTTAACTGTGTGTGAGAAATTAAAATAGCTAAAATCAGGAAAGTTAAAGTCTTAGTTCTAAAAGAGAAACCTGAGGCCAGATGCTTTTAAAGCTGTAACATCTGGTAGTACTCTTACTCTACATACCGGTATATAAGGCTTTCCTCCGCAACTTTGTCCACTTTGTGATGTCACAAATCACAAGAGGTCATACTTATCACACAGTGTGATGTTAAACATCTTGTGATGTCATCTACAAGAGGGTGGTTAACATCCCCTCCCTTCGTACAGTCACCCCCGGCGAAGGTACAGTCAGCGTGTTGCCACTTGTTGTCGTCTGCATCGGTGCTGGGGTCTGTAGAAGTTTGTTCAACTCCTCACTGAAAATGTTATACAAATTTAATGAACACTTAGTAGATAGGTCCCCAAGTCTAACAAATAATATTTGTTCCAAAGCTAAAGCCGGGTTTACACGCTGCCAATAGGTGAGACAATTGTCGGAAGAACACTGACTGGCATGAAATTATTGGCTTCCTGTAAACACTTCAGGCCAACTGCCTTGCCAAAGCCAACTGTCCTCACAATTGCCCTGCAATTCAGTTATCTCTGCGAGTAGACTGGCCTACAACAATCACACAATTACGTGATATGACGATTGGCGAAGACAACTGTCTCATCAATTGGCATCATTTAAACCCGGCTTAAGTAGATAATATAGATATACTAGCTGGCCCGACAGACGTCACCCTGTCCTAATGTGGTTTTATGTCAAATGCTCGTTCATTTTCAAGATGAGCTCGTTCGCATGGCTCAATCACATCCTGGTTGAAGTTCATTCGCTACACTCACTCACCTTTAGGTTGGAGCTCGTTCGCTGCGCTCACTTGCCTTCAGGTTAGCTCGTTCGCTACGCTAACTCGCCTCCAGGTTGAAGTTCGTTCGCTACGCTCATTCACCTCCAGGTTGAAGTTCGTTCGCTACGCTCACTCACCTTAAGGTTGGAGCTCGTTCGCTGTGCTCACTTGCCTTCAGTTACATTTGACTACAAATATTCGTAAAAAACAAATGGAATAGAAACCTATTTGATAGCTCTAATTTGTTATGCATAGATTTGTTTTTAAAAATTAGGTTATCATTACAACAGCTGTTTCCTTAATTGAATTTAATCAAGAAATGACAAACATGGCATGGTAAACAAAATAAAACATTCTTCCATAAGATTAACATGTAAACTGCAAAGGGCCATAGGACGCTTCCCTTAAGGGTTTTTGAAACAGAAACAGGCTATTATGTTATTCTAGTACCTAAGGAATATCCCTGTAAATTTTCATGCCAATTGGTTCAGTAATTTTCTAGTTATAAACGCTGTAACTAACACAACTTTCTTTTATATATTAAGACTAGCTGTGTACCCGTTCTACGCACGGGGATCTTATAATATTCAGTTGAAACCTTCTTATATAAAGAACAGCAGTTGGTTTGCATATTTTAAGATATGCTGGCCAAACTATTATACATAGCTTCATTTTATGTTGTTTTTTGTTGTTCCGGATCGGTATGACAATCAATAAAAGGTTAAATTACCTCTGTGTCTGCCGGTCGATCCTATAACGGTAGGCTTACTTTTATTTTTACTATCTGATCTCGTTTGCATGGCTCAATCACGTCCTGGTTGAAGTTCGTTCGCTACGCTCACTCACCTGTATGTTGGAGCTCGTTCGCTGCGCTCACTTTCCTTCAGGTTAGCTCGTTCGCTACGCTCACTTGCCTTCAGGTTAGCTCGTTCGCTACGCTCACTCGCCTCCAGGTTGCAAATTAGCTGTTGTCATAAATGTAAAAGAAATAATAGTGCTAGTGCTGCACCCTGTTGGTAATCCTTGTAACTTTAATGCTATTGAACATCACAGAACAGAACCAACTTGTTTAATTGAAACAGCTGTTAAGATTCAATAATTTCATTTCTCATAAGGTTAACATGGGCTTCCAGAAATTCCACGTCAAAAATCGACAAAAACTTGATTTTCAAGGGTTTACTGTTAAATATCTAACTGTCTCATATTCGATGAAATACGTCTAAAACCATCTCATATATGTATAGTATTTGGAAAATAAGTTTCAGGCGGGACAGTGCTATAGTTATTGAGGAGTAGTTGTAATAAAGTGCGTATTTTAGCGTTACCAAGAGAATGACAGATAGACAGACAGACAGACAGACAGACAGACAGACAGAAATTGAGATAAGGTTTGATTCGGTTTCTCTGACATATGAAATGTAAAAATAACCAAAAAGTTCATTATTCTAAGCAATGTACAGACAAAACTCTAATTTTATTTATATAGATACTCACCTAAACAATCAAAAATTCTTACAATACTAAGAATAACAATAAATGTCTTAGCCAAATCAAACTGCAAATTTATCTACTGTATTATTACAGGGAAATTTAAAAACTCAAGTTATACAATATAATAAAATGGTTATTTAATAGTTAATCATAGAAATAATTATTTGAAAACAATGAATTGTGCTGCCCTAGTATAAGAAGGCAGTTTGTTAAATACCCCCGCCGCAGCAAACCTGCAGACTAAGCGAATTTCAACTTGTCTGATTAAATTTTTACTAAAATATTTCCATAAATAAGACATATTTATTCCTTATTTAAATAACATTAGATTAAACGAGTGCTTAGGTTTGCTGCTACAGGGAAAGTAAAAAGTTTTTTTTGACCATACGTCAATAGAATAGGATGAAATAAATAAATTTGCCAAATTTTATCAATATATCCATAAACAAGTAAACTACAACAATTTTCATTTTCTCCATAAGAATAACATGGGAATTTTAAATTACACTATTTTTTAATTTTTTCCGTGACCGTTAGGCATACAACAGCGCTTCAATATACTAATATACTTCAATATACTAATATACTTCAATATACTAATATCTTACTAATATTATAAATCTGAAAGTTTGTGAGTTTGTGTGTATGTTTGTGTGTATGTTTGTGTGTATGTTTGTGTGTGTGTTTGTTGCTCAATCACGCATAAACTACTGGACGGATTGGGCTGAAATTTGGCATGATGATAGCTCACATTCCCGATTAACATTAAAACATATTCTTATCTCAAAAACCCTTTCGGGCTCCACCCCAGTGGCTCTGTAGTTCCCCATGTTAATCTTATGATTTTTCATATTAAAAAGGAATTAATGAATCTTAACAGCTGTTTCAATTAAACAAGTTGGTTCTGTTCTATGATGTGCAATAGCATAAAAGTTACAAGGATTACCAACAGGGTGCAGCACTATTAATTTTTTTTTTTTATTTATGACAACAGCTAATTTCCAACCAAAATGTGAGTGAGCGTAGCGAACGAACTTCAACCTGGAGGCGAGTTAGCGTAGCGAACGAGCTAACCTGAAGGCAAGTGAGCGCAGCGAACGAGCTCCAACCTAAAGGTGAGTGAGCGTAGCGAACGAACTTCAACCAGGACGTGAATGAGCCATGCGAATACTTATGAAGTTAAACGGGGCGAAGCCCGCGGGTACAGCTAGTACTTCAATATATACGATCCGCCATGTGTGGCCCCGACTTGCAAATTTCCATCAGCCTGATAGGATTTACACTAAAATGCCTCCTCAAAAATATCACATTTATTCCCTATTTAAATAGAATTAGTTTAACGAGTACTTAGGTTTGCTGCAACAGGGAGGGTAAAAAGGTGATTTTTTTGTAAAATGTAATAGTTTAGTAAGAAAAGAATTCATTTTCCAAATTAGATCAAAATATGTTCATAAACAAGCAAACTACAACAGTTGACTTATTCGCCATAAGAATAACATGGGAATTTTAAATTTACAATTTTTTTAAAATTTTCTCCGTAACCATTAGGCGCACAATAATGCTTCAATATACTAAATTATTTCTTTTTTTAAGCTCTACAAAACGGTTTAGAAAGATATTGCAATTTTTTTTTAAACTTTTTTTTTAACTTTTTTTTTAATTTTTTTGCCATAAAACCCCCATAAACCCCCGTTCCTATGGTCCGATTATGCTGGAACGGGAACTCGTTCGAATAAACGTAGGTTTACACGTTTGTACCAAATTTCATCAAAACCGCTTCGGATCATCACTTGTTTGCCGAGCATGCTTGCTGGTTGTTAGACATATTTTGACTTCCGGCACTCGCATTTGCTCGTCTCCTTTGACACGTCCCAAAAACCGACAAAAACTGGAGCACAGGCGAGCACGAATCATGGCGAGGCGAGCTATCCCGAGCGTACACAAGCAGCCCGGGTACAATTTTGTGCTCGCCTTAGCTGGCCTATATTCGGCAATAGTGTACTGCTAGCATGACCATCCCTCACGGCCGTGTAGACATCGCAATAAGGCTTCCTGGCTTCCTAACTTCAGCCTGAGAAGCTGATCTAGTAACCTATAACAGTTAACTGTTACAGCTTACTATAATCTGAAATATGTGCCTGTATAAAATGCAATGTATTATATATATTTACCTGTAAGACGCAGCCTTCTGCATCTGACCCTCATAAGTAGACAGTCTATGTTCACTGTCCAAGTTGATGGACGGAGTCCTCACGACCACCGGGGCAGGTCCGTTAGTTTCCAGAAGCTTCTGGTTTTCTCCGTGGAACGAGTGGCGTCTCTCTTTCCCGTTATTGTTCATCCTCGCTCGGAACTCCCTCATTTCTGTCAAAGCTGCGACTTTTTTCGGAGATCTTTCGTCATCACCATAAAGTAGAACATGGCGAACCATGAATGTAGTAATTACAAATATTGCCGTAGCTAACAGCAGAAAAACTGAAACATTGAATCAAACAAGTAAAAAATGTTGGTAAATTAAATTAGCAAAATATTGTTCAAAATTGTTTACCAAAAAGCTAGGGATGAACGGGAAATTTTAAATCTCGTTCTACGAGGCGAGATTTGATTCGATCAAGAATTTTTCGAGACGAGATTATAAAAAAACGTTTAAACGCCTGCAGAAAGTTTATGCAATACTGCAATACAGGAGCGCGTTGTTGTTGCGTTTCCTTTGTGAAGGCGTTCTTATCTATTCCTTACATGTAAATATTGCTTTAATTATTTAGTATTTTTTTGTTTTAACATCGCAAATGATGAGAAGTTTTGCTAAGTTTAAGCAGTGTGAGACATGTTTTACTTTTATAAAGATAGCCAAAACAAGTCACTCCAAAATCATTCTAAAAATATAACACAAGACTAAAAAATTGTTACTTAACTAGGTAGTATGACTGATGTTTTAGACTGATAAATTTTGTATTTTTCAAACTTTAACAATATCCTAACTGACATCACCAATCACTATTTTTCCTATGCGTAAGAGGTATTTTTAATAAGGTAGGCATTTAATACTGATGTTTTTTATAGATTTTTTAAAAATAAAAGATTTTAAATGTTCCACTATTATTATAATTTTTTTTTTAACCAGTCATCTGTCATAAATTAGTAGGTATTTAACAATGTTACAAAATCAGGTTAAAATGCCTAACATGCATTTCCCGTTATGTATGAGAAGGGAAATCCCGCCTCACTATTGTCTCAAAATTTTATGAGGAATAAATAAATCCTGTCTCTTCTCAAACTAAAAATCCAATCTCTTCTTAAAAAAGCTAATAAGACCGTATATGTATCATAGATAGTTAGTATATTTACAAAATATTTAGAATCACTAAAAATTAAATTGTGAACATTTAAGAATCCAACGAGTTCAAGGAATCCTCTTATTGACTTACAAATAGTGGTAAGGTTGATGTAGGTCACGAAGGGTTGAGCTTCATGCAGCCTGCACTCATCTGTGCCTGAGACTATGCAGGATATACCTAGAACAGAAATATTGCTTATTATCATCTGAAGATTTATTCTTTTATTTTGCAGAAATACTCTACTTATAATAGTTGTTTTTAGAATGCACACTACTCTTATACTTTTTAGTTAGAATTTTAGTTCCTGTTGTAGAGTTATATTTTCTTTCTGCAGTTAATATGCTATGAAATAATGTATAATATGCTATGATGTATAGTAACAAGAAAATTTGATTATTGAAATTTTCGTTTGACATATCAACCACCAGGGTACTTAGATTGTGATCATGTGTTTTTCAATATAAACGATTAACATTTACTTAAATCAGAAATAGAAGTTTCAGGGTCTCCAGTTTATCCTTGAGAAAAGTCAGTATAGCTTCTTTATGATTAAATACCCCCACCATAGCAAACAGACTCAGCGAATTTCCATTTACCCGATTGGATTTTCAGTTAAATCTATTTAAATATCATTAGGTTTAACAAGTACCTAGGTATGCTGCTACAGGGAGAGTAATAAAGTGTGTTTTTTAGCAAAATAAATAGCTAAGTATAAAATAAATAAATTTGCCAAGTTTGAACAAAATATATACAACAACATAAACAAGCAAACTACAACAGATAACTTATTCTCTTTAAGAATAACATGGGAATTTAAATTTACAATTTATTGAATATTTTTTGTAACCAGTAACCGACAAATTAATGTTTTTTTAATAGTAAATAAATCTGACAATTTTTAGGGAATATTTTAGTAGAAATCCAGCCAGGTAAATGGAAATTCGCTTAGTCTGCAGGTTTGCTGCGGCGGGGGTATTTTTCAATTATTTAACATTAGGATGGCTTAAAATTGCACACCTTTTTACTGTCTTTATATAAAACACCCAAAGTTTTTATATTATCAGCTGTGATGAAAATCAACATACTTGTTTACAAACTAATCAGCTGATTTTTATGTTTTCTGACGATGTTATTGTTTATTCAATATAGTCAGTTCCTCTAACTTTTTACACTCACTTTCAAAGTGTACACTCAGTGTAAAAAGGTTAGTGGAACTGACTACATTGAATAAACAATAGGTAACATTTTCAGGCAACAATAAAATCAGCTGATTAGTTTGTAAACAAGTACTTGACTTTCAACACAGCTGATATGAGTTTTTTGTGTGGTTTGTTGGAATTTTAAAAACAGTAAAAAGATGTGCAATTTTAAGCCATCCTAATGATAAATAATTGATAAAAAAGACACTTTTGGGGTCGTGTAATATTTTATTATTGTTTGAAATAATCTAAAATCGCTTAAAAATAACTTGTAAAGTGGATGGAGACTGTTCCATTGTTGTGGCAGACTTTAACTACAACTAACCTCCAGCGATCACATATTACTAAAGCTGCCATATCTCAGTTAATACTAAAAAAATTAAGTGTTAATCGATTTGTAATTAAATTGCCGGAAAAAAATACATTCTTGTAAATCTTTTGTAAAATGAACGGTTTTTGAGTTATTTAAGAAACAAAATTTTAAATGACCACCATTTTGTTTAATGAATTTTAAAAATTGTCATAATTTTTTTGTTGCTTTGCCTAGTTGTCATAAATATTTGTGCAAAGTTTCAATTTCATATCTTTTGCCACTTTTTAGAAAACAATTAATTAGTGAAAAACTCAAATGGCGGCTGTGTGATTTACTAAGGACTTCCGGACAATTTGAATATGAAATTTGGATATGTTTCTTACCCAGGAACAATACCCTAAAATATCCGACACCAATTCTAAAACACCCTGTATATACATAAATAAACATTTGAAAGAATAGTGTTTTTGGCCTCTAGGGACTTAAAAATTAAAAAGTATATATATTAATCCCGGACCCAGGTCTTACTGTGCCACCTAAAACTGGAAAATTTTCTAAAACTTGATTAATCCATCCTGTGTTAAGGCCACTTAAATAAATAATCGTGTTAAATATATAATCGATAAATTAATAACTTTGATAAATAATGAGTAATCGTGTGTCACTAATTCCATATTCATCTTTCATTCATATTTATTGGGTTAAAATATACTGTAGTTAGTCCCTTTCTTAAAATAGCATTAAAGGTAGGCCTAGTAATAGTGATATACAATAACAGAACCAGCATCAAAAAGCTGTAGAGCTAATATTGAAAACAAATGAAAAAATGCTCTTCAAGGTTCAATGGGCTGGTTATTGAAATTGTCAGTATAAAATTTGTGACATTGATATTCAAGCTCCCTTTATTACGAGTAGTTTGTAGGGAAAAATAAATTAAATAGCTATAAATATTGACCATACTTACGAGCGACGATGAGGAAGAGTTGTCTTCCAGGAATGGTAGCCAGCAGCGAGACAAGAGACATCTGAAGGGCAATCATCAGGGGTTTGTCACAACTCAGCACCACCCTGACACAGAGACACACAAGCATGACATGAGTGAGATATTTCAAACTTAAATACCCCCGCCGCAGCAAACCTGCCGACTAAGCTAATTTCCATTTGTCTTAATTGATTTTCAAATAAATATATATTTTAATAACATTAGGTTTAACGAGTACCTAGGTTTGCTGCTACAAGGAAACTAATAAAGTGTGTTTTTTTGTAAAATATTGATAGCTTAGTAAAAAATAAATAAATTTGATAAAAATACAAAATATATCCATAAGCAAGCAAACTACAACATTTGACAATATTCTCCATAAGAATAACATGGGAATTTTAAATTTACAATTTTTTTAATTTTCTCTTTTACTATTATAACTGAACAAAAATACTTTTATATACTAAATTAATCGTTATTTTACGCTCTTTAAAAAGGTTTAAAGAGAAATTGGGAAATTTTGTGTTTTGAGGGTCAAAAGTGAGAAAAACCAATTTTTACCCCATAAAACCCCCCGTAAAGCCCCGTTCCCATGGTCCGATCATGCTGGTTCGCGAACTCATTCAAGTTTATCCCGCTTTACACCTTTAAACCAAATTTCATCAAAATCTGACAAAAAATACTCAAGTTATCGCGTTCACGGACGTATATATATATGTCTACGTATATATATATATACATATATAAAAATTTGAACGAATGGTGTTTTTGGCCTCTGGGGACATCAAAATGAAAAAGTAAATCGGTCCCGGGTCTCTTACCATGCCACCTGCGGTAATAGCTACTTCCCTATAGGGAAATTCACTAAAAGACATGGACACAATTAATTGATGTCCTTCACCATAATGACCTCATATAGTGTAGCAAAATAAGACATCACAATATTGTAACAAAGGAAGACATAACTGGTTTGACATAGTGGGGCATTGTAATTATTATTGTGACAAATTGACACATTGAAAAACTTGACTTGGATAATGGATAGTTACACATATCACAAGCAGGGCCGTATTTCCCTAACGGCGGACACGGCGGTTGCCGGGGGCCTCGGCCTAGAAGGGGGCCTCACTTGGGGCCTCAAATATTATTTTCTTGATGAATTTATTTCACTAATCATCTTTTTCGCAGCGATAGCGGGAGCTGTTGATGAAATTTGAGAGACCGCAAAAGATCCTCGCTATTTCCCCGTTAGCGTAGGAGTTGTCTCTATTCGCCCGTCATCGCGGAAGAAGTCCAAGATTGTATCCCGACCGCGGGAGACGATGATGGCGTTTACACGGCCACGGGAAATGAACTATCACGCAAGACGACGATCCTGTTTTCGAAACCGCGGGAGACGATGATTGTGTCTACAAGGCTGCGGGAGATGTTCATGATTTTGCCGCTATCGCACAAGACGACGATCACGTTTTCGTGACCGCGGGAGACGATGATGATGTCTTCACGACCACGAGAGATGTTCATGATTTTGCCACTATTGCGCAAGACGACGATCACGCTTTCGTGACCTTGGGAGACGATGATGATGTCTACACAGCCGCGCAAGATGTTCACCATTTCTCTGAGACCACATGAGTCGTTCATGAATCCGCCGCGATCAGAGGAGACAGAGATAACGTCTCAGCGCTCACGCAAGATTTTCACCATTTCCCCGCGGCCACATGTCGAGACGTTCATGATTCCGACGTGATCGGAAGGGACTGAGATGACATGTCAGCGTTAATGCAAGAAATCAATGGACCCTTTTATTAGCTAGTCTCCTAGGACTCTTTCAATCAGATTGTTGGAAACAAAAGGTCAATTGATCGACTTGAAGCAATACCATGTGTATTTCTAAACCCTTAAGCTCCAACCTTTGAAGAGTCAGAATATAGAGTGGGGACTCTCTGGTGAGAGCCGCCGGGGGCCTCATAGATTCTAAATACAGCCCTGATCACAAGCCTACATACAACTTATAAAGTGACATTTCATACCCCTTACAAATTATACACTACAAGTGTAATAAAGTATGACAAGTTACACATAATGAGTGTGGCACTTTAATGCATCCTAAAAAGTAGGATTTTGTTTTATAAACAACCTAAAGTTAAGTTGTATTTCATTTTTGATGTTGGCCTCCGGATTATGTTTAATATATGAATAATTGGTGTAGAAACTTAATTGTAATCCAAATTGTTGCTTATATGCTGAAACTAGTTTTGACTTTCAAGAAGTAATCTTCAGGCGTCAATGGATGTCATGATCACTTCATCAGAAGGTCGTTAATTCACATATAGTACTTAGACACAGGACTCGCCAACATTGAAATGATAAAACGAAACATGGTGCATTTAAAACAAGTAAATTGTGAAAAAAGGCAACACTACTAACAAGGTACTATGGGAAATGATGCATCACAACCGAATGGATAGAGTCAACCCTCCCTTGACAAGATAGTAGCAGGCATTTACACTAATTCGTAAATTTTATTGGATCACAAAGTGGATAAAGGAGTATTACAAAACAAAATTCATGAACGAAATAGAGAATAATTCAAATAATACCTAAAAGAGAGCATAAGTAGTCCAACTACAACCGAGGCCACAAGCACAGCTGCAACCACTGTTAGAATCTCAAATGTTATCCCGTAAATCTGACAGATGCCGTTGTCGTAAATACCATTCACGACTGACTCTGTAGGAACACAGGAACAGTTCTTGTAGACCTGTAACAGCATTTCTTTCAGTATACCCTCTTCAGGGACGTTTTTTGAGATTCAAAGACATTTGAGATTTGTACGCAAATGAGTACAGATATTAAAATCAAATTTCTGGTTTTGTTTTAAAAGGTAATGTAGTAAACTAAATATTATTTGAAAGGTGAAAGCATAAAATATCATAAACAAAAATTATTAAGTGTATATGTACATTATAAATGGGTTTCACAACACATCAAAGTTCACAAATTCACTGATTCACACATAACCTCACGCAGTGTCCCTTTCAACTGAATATTTTGTTGCCTTAGAAACATGTGGGAAGGAAAGGAACCAGTGCTACCAACTTTTGAGAAGTTAATGTAACCAATAATAACCACTGTACAAATGTGGGTGTTTGAGAATAATACAAAAAAAATTGAAAAAAGTTAATGTACCCATATGAGCCTTACTCCCTGAAGAGGATACAGTAGAGTCCCGCAAAGTCGTCGTAATGTGGACTGGAAGGGTGCCGAGTTTGTGAAATGCCGGTCTATGGGGAACTAGGGTTTAAAAGAAGAACAATACAATTTTTAAGCTAAAATTAACTACCTCTTTTATGTATATTTTTTCAAGTTAGTATTAAGTCATCAGATATAGTACAACAAATCATTTGTACGAGCTGAGAATGATTTGACTTGAGCTGGCTTGAGTCCATGTTTAACTCGGACTCAAAAAATCACTAATTTTCTGAGCCAGGTGATGGCCGAGTTATCCAGACTGCCGGGTTATCGAGTGCCGAGTTTGCGGGACTCTACTGTATTATGGTGTGAACAAATTTGTGATAATGTGGTTTATTAAAGAGGAATTTTGAACAAAATGTAATGAGAAAACTGTTAGCCTATTTATGAAACCAATTCAGAGTAACAGAGATATGTAACCAAGAATCAGTTGTGAAATAAGGGGAGTCATTACTAAAAATGACCAATTTTGTAAAAAAAATTAGATTTTTTATTGTTTTATGGGAGTAGGGTTTGAGAAAGCACAACATATGGTAAAATATATATTTTTATCACTGTAAAAAAATATTTAAAGTGGAGCGTGTGCACCTGTTTCTATAGTTACTAAGTAACCTAGTCTGCTGTTTTCCGTAACTTTAAAATGTTCTTATTTTTTACATATAAGTTCTTATAACTTATAACTTTTTAACTATTAAGGCTAATATGAATGAAATTTTTACCACACATTATTTATACTATAAAGCAGCTTTTTGTGCATGGATATTGTAAAAGATAAAATACAAGTTCATGAAGAAAATTAAAAAAAAATAATCAGCTACAATCCATAAAAAAAATATATTTATAATGCCATAACTCCATAAAATAATTGAGAACAGAATATGAGTATGCATAAAAAGTCAGTACTTTTACTTTTCTTTCTCTTGGATAATCAAAAAATAAAATTTGTTCAGTAGTAAAAAAGTGTAATAGGAGGGTCAAATATTGTAAAGAGGAAGTGTTTGGCAATGTTGTGTGAGTAGGCTGGTAGTGTTGTTAAACAATAACTTGTTGTGCTGACCTACTGAAGGCTGTTGCTTTAAGTAGGCCAGTGCACTTGATCAAGGGGTCAGTTTTGGTGGGTAGTGTTTGTGAGGTGCACCGGAGGACAGGGTCCTGCTGGGGAGCTGGAGCCCAAGGCCCTTGGCCTTGGGTCCAGGTAAGACAATGTAAACGGTTTTCAAAATTGGGGTTTAGAGTCTTTTCCAAATTGGGGGTTAAGCTACTAACTAATTTATACAGTTCCAGTCTACTCTACCTTTTTGATTGTTAGTTATCTCTGTGTTCTTTGTGTTGTTTTGAGTAATTAATAAAGTTGGGTTTTGTAAACGAGTGCTGAGTTTCATTCCTGAGCTACGTCACCCAAAGTAACAGTAGGTATTCCAAGAGGAATACGACCGTTACAAAAGTTATAAGAGATTTTAAAAACACATATATAAAATATATATATATATATATATTTGACATAAGCACAGGTCTAATAAAACTGTTTTATTGATTTTATCTTGACTTTATGGCACATTTTAATTATAAAACCTACGGAACTTTCAACTTTACTAACTGTACATACATATTCTAGTCATTCTTCTATTGTATCTGAATGTTTATGAAATATCCAGATGAAATCAACAACCTTTTGTCTTGATCTATATAATTTGCCACCTTAAAGTGCATACCTAAGTGTAAACAGGTTTTTTAAGTGTTATTCCTAGTTTTTACCAGATTCTTGAAATAAAACACTCACCTTGTCCTCTCCTATATATGAGGCTGTGGTACACCCGGCGTGGCATGGAGAAAAGTACACAAGTTTAGCATGTTTGGCGTACACTGGGGTGAAGGCGAGGTCTTCCCTGCACTGGCAGTCCTTGTTACAGTACATTGTCAGGTCCAGTCTGCATCAATATAACATGAGAGTAATACACATTTGATAGTAAAGGCAAATGTATTCTACAGATGTTTTTTTAAGAACCTTTTGGTACTGAAAGAAAAGAGTAAAAATTAAGTTATTTTTAATAGAAGACTCAATGGAAGGTCATCACACAAAATAAAATTATTCACTGATTAGTATATTTTGTACCAAGGGTCGGAAATGAGGTTTTGCCAGCTTGAGATAGTTTTTAACCTTCGTTTAAAATTAAAACCTTCGAGAACTGCAAAGCAATTTCTGTCCGTGGTACAAACGCTATTTTTCAACACACTATACCCTATTACCACTATTCACCAGAATAATAATAAACACAACTCAGCTTTAAGATTTTATGTGAAGAAATATTTTGAGGAATAATGTATAGTTGCTAGGCAGCGGCGACAATAAAACAAGTCTAATATTGCAATGCTATGGATACTGATTGTGTATTTAAAATATGCATTAATGTTTTAAGAAAATAAGCAAACAGCTGATTTTCTGCCCTATGGATGTAAAAACCTGCTTGGCCCCCAAATGACGATGTCAGCTAGCATGGGCAGCAATTCATTACTTTCAGCCTGTAATAAATGTTTGTAAAACGGCTAAAAACATTGTAGTGTGGTAAAAAAACATTATGCATGGCAGGGCATAGTTGTTATAGTTACTATCATTTGGATTCTAATAAAGATAATTCTCCAATAAAAATAAGGTTCTCCTTGTGGGGTGAGACCTATCCTTTCTGTTTTTCCTTCCTTGATAGATAGCCTTACAATGGGGCTCAGAACCAAGAAATACGGCATTAGTACATAGCTGAAATAACTGGAAGCCAAGGTTTGGTAGGATGGATCTGGGCTTCCAAAACAAAAATCCCTAGCTCTAACCACTAAATTATCCTCTAAGGAAGGTAAAATGTTGTAATTAATTAATCATCTTGTTAATTTAAAAAATCCTTGCATCCTTGTGTAATGTTAAAGTCATTATATTGTAAACTGGTTCAGTCAGTGTAATCATATCAAGGGTTGTAAGTTCACCATCAATAAATTGTCAATTTCAGAGAAAATATTGTATCTCTTGACAGTTGTTGTAAAATATTCCTGGCACAAAGCACAGATCTTCAAAGTTTCAGAGACTATTTTGCATGATTGGCTAGCAATTCCTTTCTGTGTAAACTTGTTTGAAACAATACCACTAGTATAGGACAAGTACAGTACATATTCCCAACAGCTAAAGCAGTAACAATCTGTAACCGATTCAGAGTTTCTAATGCAAAAAAAAACTTATCATCTTTTTGTTGCCATTAGTTTAGTTTATTATTTCAGCACTCTGTGAACTAGTACTCGGAACTCAGAATGTGCACTGGAAATTAAAAATTACTTTTCACCAAACTATGATATTTTTGGCTGTGTTACAAACGTTAATTGGTGGCTGAAAGTTACGTTTTGCTGGCCATGCCAGCTGTCATCGTAATTTGGGGACCGAGCAGGTTTTTACAGCCCGGGGCCACAAAGTCAGCTGTCCGCTTACTTACCTAAAACATGAAGGCATTTTAAATACACAATCAAAATCCATAGCATTGCAAAAGAATTGTGTTACAGTATTGTCACCGTTGCCTAGCAACTATTTATTTTTATTTTTGCTGATTCCTCAAATTTTGTCTTCACATAACCTTATAGTTGTAGTTGTGTTGACTATCAGTCTGCATTATTATAGTGGTGAATAGTGGTAATAGGGTATAGTGTGCTGAAAAATAGTGTTTGTACCACGGACTCGACTTCGTCTCGAACCTAAAAACTATCTCGAGCCGGAAAAAACCTCATTTTCGGCCCTAGGTACGAAATATACTATTCTACCTAACTAATTTAAAAACAAAGCCTAACTTTTTTTGGATCATACCTGTTCTTGCTTTCCGTGGTTATTTTGACGTCAGAGCAGGTGATAAAGATGTTGGCTACAAACACAGCCGCAGTGAGGAAGAAGGCCGCTGTAGCCCAGACTGATACCTTGGTGGGCGTTGGCTCTGAGCGGAACATGAGGATACCAGACGCAAGGATTGTAGCTCCCGTCACCACAGGCCGGACAAATGCTGAAACACAATGCTGGAGTTGTAATAATGTTCGACATGTGGAATACAAATATTTAACACTTTTGAACACCATTTTGTGAGATTCCAAAAAGTAAAAATAGAGATATGATTCTATCATAAATTGTAGTGGTTACAAATTAGAAAATGAAATAGTATTATTGGGAGAAGATGTAGGTATTTCCATAAAGTGGGGAGGGTAAATATGAACTATTTTTATAAGAAACGTTTAAATATAACAGAACATTGTTAACTCTATCTCTTATTTCAGTTGAAATTAATTTGCATCTATCTTTATTGGATCTAAGAGTAGATCCTACATACATTATAATATGTTGCAAGTAAGAAATGGCATGTTTGATGAATAATTTTATTTTTACTATTAGTCATGGCAAATAGTCTTCTTTGGCCCTTATTTAACGCTCAATCATTAAATCATGCATCAGCAAGGTTTCTACTGAGTCTTCCTTAAAAAGCAATAAACCTGATGCTGTTTGTAGATAACAGTCCAACCTTCCCCATAACACTCATACTTCTAAATCCTACCTAATAATCAGGAACACTGCATTATATATTTACTATTGCTCATTACTCTGGACAGTAAACCAATTTTTTTAGTGCCTGGAAATTTAACTTTCTGTGAACCCAAACATTTATTGGTCTGACCCAATTTAATTTTATTTTGCACCCGATTGTGCATATTTAATAGGTATGTTTGCTATATGAATTGTGATTTTTAGTTAGAATTTATGGTTAAATTTAAATAGAAGAGTGTGTAGAAGCAGTTTTGAGGACACATTTCAGTGTTATCATAGCCTAGAAGAGCATAAACAAATGTCTTGTACACAGAAAAAATGTTTATCTCAGCCCGGCAATCATAATGAAAACACCATGGAGGTTATCTGGTAGTAAGTAATAAGTGTACTGTAATCAAACATAAGGGAACTTACTGACTATCTGTCTGGTGAGCCACGAATCGTCGAATCCGTTAGCCTGAGCTGCATAGTAGACAGACTCCTCGTAGCGAGTGAGAAGATAGCTGAAGTTCCAAATGGCTGTCATAGCAAGTGTCAAGCCAAGCGTGATCATGAGGAATATACGATTGGTCAGCACTCGCAGAAAAGACCCGTAAAAGCCTGCAGCAAAATAAAATATTTAATGATACAAACTATGTTTTAAAAGAATGACTAAGGCACAGAAATGATCATTATGAGCTGTTAATGAAAAGATGACTCATTTTTGGAATTTTATGATATACAGTTTTTACCTATATAATTCTGCAAGTTGACATTAATTAAGCACTTCTAATTGATAATAATGGATTGAGTTTTTAGTCGAGGCGCTGATGGGGTTTGAACATGCATAAAAGTGTAACGAAATTTGACTTTTGATTGTTGCTATGGGTACCTAGTAGATGAAGAAAATCGATGTTGTCGCATTTCTAGGTGGTTAATAACATGGGGGGGAGGGGGTAAAGTTGGGGGACCGCGCGGGGGGCCGCCGCGTACAAAATAGCTTATATCTCAAGAACCAAAAGTCATATGAATACGTTAGACATGTCAAACTGTGCAGAAAAATGCATTCTACAAAGAGATTATGTAGTAGTTTCACGGAAATTGACAAGAAGTTACTAAAAATATATTTTTTAAATTTACGATAAGTATAATCAGGAGTATAATGGTTTTTGTTGTTGTTTAGAACCAATAATTTTTAATTGACAACTTTTGAGAGTAGTACACAATAGATAAATAGTATTTCTGTATAATGATACTATTGCGGTACATAACTTAACAGCTATACAATTCTCAGATCCAATAAACATAACACAAACAAAGGCGCAAAACGCGTCGCGGTCATTGTTCCTGCTGCCGTAACTATTAATGGCGAGTACATTTCAAGCTGAGACTTATATTATACTTTTAGAAAGGTGGAGATTCTGAGGATTCATTTTCATATATATAAAATAGTATTGAGCGACTATTATGTAGCGAGAAATATAGTTTGTAAAAGAAGAGAGTTCAAAATATATTTTGGTGGTTGAACGTTCCCATCACCTGACCAGGCTGCACAATTGGTGCAACAGCTGTTTCGGCGATCGCGTAAAGGTAGTGTAAACGATACGAGTAGAAAATGTTAAATACAAGCCTTGGCGAGTGCCTTAAAAACTTCTACGAGTGTCGTTAACACTATTTACGCGAGTTGTGTGCATTAATTAACCTGCGACAGTATATTAATTACCAAAAACCACTACTCAAAACTTAAAAAGAGAGGTTATTTTTTCTTTACCCCTCATTGTCTCTGATAGTAATGCAACGAATCATCGCACCAATCGTTAACAATTAAATTTGCCTGAACAGCTGATTAGTTGAAGTTCGAAGCATTATAATTTTACTTCTTCTCTCTCAATCCTTGGCCCTATCTGGGTACCAGTGGTGGTCATATTTTGGCCCTTTTGTAGTGGTACCATATATTTTACCAGAGAACAGTTACATGCCCATATAAGTAGATATCTATTATATACAGTATGTTTCAGTGATAAATGTAGAATATAATAATATAAAAATATATATATTTTCAGCAATGCTTTTAGGCGTAGTAGCAAGAGGTTTGCAAATTTTTGGATTATGCAAATTAGAAATGTCTAAATCAACCGCAAAAATCTTAAAAATAATGTTTTTATCCATATTATCTAAATGTAAAGGTTGTTTAAAATATGATTCCTTACGTAGAAATATCAATGTTTTTTTTTTAATACGCATAAAAATAAAATTATAAAAAACTACATAACTATTTTAGTTACCAAATTTTATTTAATTGTTGTATAAGAAATAAATTTATTGCATCAACAGTAAATAAATATTATACTGCTGTAACAATTCAGTATTTTCACAAAAATTGTCTATAGAATAATTTAATTTTTACCATATGTTTTTATTTTTATCAATATGTCAATCCATCTCCCTTTACCAAACTTTGTATAATATATGGCCAAACAGACCAATAGGTAATTGATTCAATACAATATAATATAGAACATTTTCAAATAACCTTATTTCATGTAAATATATAATAGCCTATAACTTTTTGTAACAAAATTGCTTCAAATTCAATAATTTTACATAAATAACTTGTCGAAATTCAAATTTAGCTCTATAGCAAATGAAAATTGTTATAATATATGTGTGAACAGTGGCCTACAATTTTCCGTGATAAAGTCAGCATTGACATGTGTGAATGCAACAATGCATCAAACCTTCCTCACTTCCAAGAGTGCTGAGATAGTACGAAGATATAAATTGTAAACTGCATATTTTAATAAAAAAAAAATCTAAAAAAGTGCATATATTTGGAATAAATTAGTGAAATTTGATTAAAGAAGATCCGTCCTTGTTACAAACATTAATAACTACACAACATCAAGAAATTTAACTGTGAAGAAGAGATCAATTTTGGTGAGATCACTCCAGCAGACCTTTTCTTTCCTTGGATGGAGGCCATTAGAACATTTTTAAGCCTAACTTTTGAACTTTTGTATGTACCAGAATTTAAAAGTCAAGAAACTAATAGAAGCTTATTCAGAACATTAATTAATTCAACCTATCAGAAAATAATTCGAACATAATTTATATTTCAATACAAAATTTAATTACGCTATATATAATCACAAGATTAAATTCAAACGCCACTCGATCACCCCACCTGAGATAAAGATCCATGCAATATAACCCCTCAACCTAAATTAGAACTATTGTAATAGGCCTAGCCTAAAGTTTTAATTAGTAAATTCATTTGCCACCCTTTGTAAACTTTTATTGTGAACCCTTAGTTTCTTTTCTTTTACTATCAATTTTGTATTGTAATAAAATAAATTTAAGTTTAGATACTGTACATGGAGTTTCCATTGTATTCCTAGCTTACACTGGTTACACTGCATAATT
Source organism: Macrosteles quadrilineatus (assembly GCF_028750875.1). Lineage (NCBI taxonomy): Eukaryota > Metazoa > Arthropoda > Insecta > Hemiptera > Cicadellidae > Macrosteles > Macrosteles quadrilineatus. Next base: position 19,564,382 of record NW_026542596.1, read on the forward strand.
TAAGAGTAAAAGCTCTTTCTAAAAATATATAGTTAAATGTAGTTGAAATCTAAATTTCCTGACTAACGTCAGAATGTGAAATGTTAACATTTTTTACGAAAACATAATTTTTATGACCTTTTCAAAACTACACAAAATTGTTATAACCAACCTCAGATTCGGAGATATATAAATTGTAGGGAATTTATTGCAGTTTCAGATGTTGATGGAAACGTTCAACTACCAAAATATGTTTTGAACTCTCTTCTTTTACAAACTATATTTCTCGCTACATAATAGTCGCTCAATACTATTTTATATATATGAAAATGAATCCTCAGAATCTCCACCTTTCTAAAAGTATAATATAAGTCTCAGCTTGAAATGTACTCGCCATTAATAGTTACGGCAGCAGGAACAATGACCGCGACGCGTTTTGCGCCTTTGTTTGTGTTATGTTTATTGGATCTGAGAATTGTATAGCTGTTAAGTTATGTACCGCAATAGTATCATTATACAGAAATACTATTTATCTATTGTGTACTACTCTCAAAAGTTGTCAATTAAAAATTATTGGTTCTAAACAACAACAAAAACCATTATACTCCTGATTATACTTATCGTAAATTTAAAAAATATATTTTTAGTAACTTTTTGTCAATTTCCGTGAAACTACTACATAATCTCTTTGTAGAATGCATTTTTCTGCACAGTTTGACATGTCTAACGTATTCATATGACTTTTAGTTCTTGAGATATAAGCTATTTTGTGCGCGGCGGCCCCCCGGGCGGCCCCCCAACTTTACCCCCTCCCCCCCATGTTATTAACCACCTAGAAATGCGACAACATCGATTTTCTTCATCTACTAGGTACCCATAGCAACAATCAAAAGTCAAATTTCGTTACACTTTTATGTATGCTCAAACCCCCTCAGCGCCTGGACTATTTGTTGTAGCTTATACTGCAGTTCTGGTACGTATAAAGCTGGATCTTCCTAGGTGTGGAAGCAGAACAGGGAGAGCGAAAAACCTATTTACATGGTGGTCCGTTCCACTTCTTGGAAAACACTACCATTACATTTCCTAAGACAAGAGGAGAGTGGACTCCACTTTCAGCGCCTAGAAAAACCCAGCTTAAGGTAAATAATTAATTATTACAAGAATTTACAAACATTAATTGCAGACTCACCTTTTGTTTTTGTGAAGTATATACTGCTGGATGCTAATCCACCTTGGTTGTCTAGTAAACTACGAGGAAACATTCCAATTAAAATTGAGACCACAAGCATCAACGCTCCAAGAACTAAAAAAATTGAAAACATAAACAGAAACCTGCAAAACCATTGAATATACTGTTCAAATTTCATTATTAGATATTAAAGTATTTTTCATGAGCATAAAATACTCGTTGAGTACCGCTACTTGTAGCAGGAAAATAAAGGAGTCACTATAAGACTTGACGTAATTTATTTTGGAGTGTACAAAACACATAAGAATCTATTTGCAAACAAAGCTTTATTGGTCAATCACAATCGATGGGAAATTTGGAGAAAGTTCATTAGCATCAGAAAGGTGATATGATTTCTCTTTGAAGAATATTACAGTCCTGGATCGATTATGGGGAGATTTATTAGAGAGCTACACTTTTTTACTTGATAAGATCAAACTAAAAACATAAGTTGGGATTTGAACCAAGGTCAGCATTTATCATAGCAATTTGCTATTTGTAATTGGCAGAATTCAAATACAGGATTCCAGGACAAAATTCCCAGCTCTAATCCCTTGACCAGTCTTGTAGGCTCTGCTGTATAATTCTAACAAAACTCACCAATCCACAATATTCCTGTAATTGTGGTGGAACTGCATAGCCAAGCTAGCATCATGCCAGCCAGAGGTCCTAGCTGCTGGAACCCCAGCACAATACCTGTTGGCACCACTGACTATGAAACACTAAAAGCATTACAATGTTGTGAAAAAAGTGTCATCTCCAATTTGAGTATGTTTTTTTTTTAATAGAGGGCCAGGCTTTAAGTAACCATGGGATTGCATCGCAGCTAGAACAGCTTATTGTGCACATTTGAGTATGTTGAGTAGGTAGTTAAATAGATAACTAATACGACAATATCAGAATTGTTAATTTTGACATTCATGCTTGTGGATGAGGTACTGCCAACCTTGAGGATTGAGGTAGGTTGAATTTTTGAAACCACTTTACCGTTTAACTTGGGCAAATAATATGTTTAATAAAAAAACTTATTTAAAATCAGAAACTATTTAAAAGTCTTAGTAGCTTGATCTTTTTCCAAGCCCTGTGAGTTCTGTAACATATCATAAACAGAACACATGAATGAAAATGTCTTAAAGAATCTTTCTTATCCATGATAGACTATAATGGCAAATAGATCCAGGATAAATCTTTCTCATCTATAAAATATTGACTTTCAAACTTTTATGGATATTTTTCAACCACTCAATAGCCCGGTCAGTAATTTAAAACGACTAATTCAATACAATTCAATTCAAAACATTTTTATTCATTAATGTTCCATAACAAAAATGTGAATGGTGAGGAAAAAGCATAAAAATTAATGCTACAATGAGAAAAGTTATGGGGTAAGATTACAAAAGTACACATGAGTAAAATTATAATACTTAACCAATAATGCCTGGGCTGTTGATTGAGTCGATGTTGTCATCGATGTAAGTGAGAGCGAATGAATACATTCCGACAGAAGTAAGGCCAAGGGTGAAATGTAAAGCATAAACAGCTCCCAACGTCAACCAGTTCACAGTCTTCTCATTTTGAATCACCTTCTCGCTGTACTTCACACATAATGTTGGATCTGGAAATAAAGTCAGTATGTGTGTGTTTGTGAAAGAAACATATATATTTATATATATATATATCCTGTATGGCTGTTATGGCTGTAGAGTATATATCCTTAACAGCTGTATTTCATGGAAGCATAATTTTCACAGAATTGCTACAAGGAGGGTGGGAGGAGAACGTTCTTCCAGTCGCGGCAGGCTGACAAGTTCGACATGTAGCCCGGCTTCGCGATTGCTCACACTATAAAGAATTATGGTGTGCCGCTATGCGTCACAAGGAAAATCAGTACACAAAAATGTCATCCTAGACTCCAAGATATTTGAAAATTCCTTGAAAATATTTGAAACATTTATAAAAATTGTGATGGAAAATATCTATCATCACTGACTAAGTCAAACCAAAAAGTCTGTAATAGTTACAAACCTTGTGTGAGGCTGTACGTAGTCTTAACCTGGTAGTTATCATATTCTGTGAGAAGGAAGCTGCCAAACACAAGACAGGAGACCGTCAGAAGGCCGCCCAGGACTGCCAACCACACAGGCCGATGTCTGCTGCCTCCTGCATATGTCAGGGGTACCACCACGACAGCTTGCACTATCTGACTGCCTATCAGCAGCCATTCTAGACAATACACACTATCATCGAACACATTCTACTCTTTGAATTAAATGTGATTTTAATTAGTTTCTCCACTAAGAACATAATTTTACAAGATGAAGTAATTAATTTTTGGGTGGTGGGGAATATTACAGTTTTCTATATGTGTATTCAAGATATATATTTTATTTCAGGAGGGTTACGTGCTTCATTTCTTTGGCTCTCTTCCATATCCTTGTATTGACTTTCCAGTAAATAAATACATCAACATAAATTAGGAAAATAAAATATATAGTGACAAATAAAATATAGACAATTAAAATAAAGATAAACCATATTATTCTATGCACCCAATGACTTGAATAGGTGGTAGGGCATTTGCGCACGTGGACGCTGATTTAATTTAATTAAATTAAGTTCCAGAGTATAATACAATAAATTCCTCACAGTTTGCAGAAACTTTAAATTTGATCACACCCTACTTTATTGCTTGAACCTACAATTTAATTGTGTAAAACCATTACTATACAGTGAGTTAAAAAAAATCCCAGAAGGGCTTAATATTTTTTTAACCAACATAAATACTTAAATAAATAGTTTTTATGATAAATATTTAGATACAAAACTGTATATATATTGGTTGAAAAAATATTAAGCTGTTCCGGGACTTTTCAATACACTGTATATACCGTAATTACATTTCTGGAATCAGGAAAAAACATCTGCATTCAAATACAGTGCTTAGCAATGTAATAAGCATTCAAGGATAACAATTAATTTACCTATTAGACCCAGAGAGGCGTTGATGGAGTTGGTTTTGTAGTGGACACTGAAGAAGCCTTGGATGGCTCCCAGTACGATTGCGAAGGTGATCAGAACTGCAACAAATACTGAGGGTTTGGCAAACCTGCGCAAACCTCGGAACAGCTGATAGCCGTTACAGGCACAGCTGAAAAAAAACCACTTATATTGACTAATTTCTTCTATCTACCTATGTTAAAAGGTGTATTGATTTTTTTAAGGCTTTAACTGAAATTACCTAAAAAAAACATGGTACAGTAAAGGACAAAGCGCTAACTCTATTGTGGCTTATCTCTATGTTAACCATTTCCTCTCTCAGGGCTTTGCCTCACTTTTAAAAACATTTCATGACTATAAATAACCAGATGATCTTAGTCAGAAACAAGCCATCATCTCATTCCCTCAACACTCATCTTCTCCTTAAAATTTGCACCTTTGTGTGTTGGATTCCTATCTACAGGGAATCATCTATTGACATAGAGGCCACAATTGTGAATTCAACGTTAAGTTCCCATTCACCCCCTTTCTACCCCTACCCTTAACTTAAAATTTTTAAATTGTAAGGTATATGCAAACATATCAAATGAAAGGTACTACACTTTACAAAAGATTTGTCTTTCAAAGCTAAACTTATAGTATAGTAAAAAAGGAAAAAGTTTTAGTATTACAGTACCATTAACTATGAAATGTAAAGTAAATTATAACAATAATAAAAATCATAAATTTATAAAACGTAAATATATCACTCCTTTTATGTACCCTTTCCTAATTAACTGTATGTAAACATATAAAAAACAGACTGATTTTTTTAAATTACTAGTAAAATTTAATTTTTTTTAGGTAAATCAAAAGTAATCTGTGAAATCAAATCAGTCTGGGTGAACTAATCAAATGAGCGACCAAGCTTGGTGAGACAACAATCTTGGTACATTACCCGCAGTCAATATCTTCCTCAGTCGTCATCCTGTCAACAGTGTCGTCGGAAGAGTGTAAAAGGCGTGGTCGTATCACTCCCATCCACTACTCCGCCAACAGCTGATCTCTGGAATAAATTAACATTAACGTTAAGATGATGTAGGAAATGAAAATGTCTGCACTAGGCTGGCTCCTGTTATCTGAAGGGAGTGCTTATCTAGAGTACGTTTATCTAGGTGATTCACAGTACATGGATGCCTGATAGTACTTTCATTTTCATCAATAAAGCTACAGGTTCCCTGTTGTTTATGATAACGGTGTCAGGTGTGAAATTAAATCAGCATTTTTGTTGGTTACTATAGCTGCTGTGCATGTGCCTTGCCCTTAGAAGAAAAGTCAAATTATAATGCACTACAAAAAAACTTAAAATTTGAAAGTCAGCAACTAGACAAGTAGATAAAAAAAATTAACATTAAAATTCTAATACAACTGAAACCCAAAATAAAAATTATAGCTTTGACCAATGGAGGTTCTAGGGCTAAGAGGGAGCTATCGGGGGTGTCCCACGCCGCAAGAAAAGAGGAGGGTTCGAGGGTCCTCCTCTGGAAATTTTGGTATTTTTAAAGCAGTTTGGTGTCTTTCTAAAGCCATTTTTAATGTCCAGAACTTTAATGTCCAATGGCAAGGGGGGAGGGATTTAGTTCCTGTAGCCCCCCTTGGAACCGACACTGGCTTTGTCATTCCATTCCTCTCAAAATGAGCTTTCTTTCAAAGAAGAAAGTATGTGTCAAGTGTGGCTAATTCAGAATCTTTGCCAAAAAAACCTTATAATTTTATTTGTACAAAAAATCTTTTGTCTTTTAAGATTTATAATAATTGATATAAGCAGGTATCAATATACTTTATGTCCAAACAATAACGTCTGCACCCATACAAACTTATTATGGACACCTTGTGGTTCTAAATTTACATATATTGTTGGCAGCCTTTAAACTCATTGTGTAATATTAATGATAGTAGTTTTGATCAGAATTCATAGCATAGCAATAGATGAATATTGATTTCTTAGGGATAATTCAGTCTATTGTAAAATGTTGATTGTTAATAGTATACCCCCTCCCTCAACACACACACACATTGCAGGAGTTGTGGCCTTGTGGGGTTTCTATAATCATATTGTTATGAATAATTAATTCAGACAGTCGGGGTTATAGTAGTAGGTGTAACTTTTAAAAAAAGTAAAAATTAATACAGAATAATATATTTTGCTAAGTATAGACCTTAAGTGTTGAAAATATCAAAGTGCAGTGTAGACTAGCAATGTACACATAGTTCATTATTATTAAGACTCAAAAAGATATTAAACTAATATCTAGATTTTTGGAAATTGTTTATCACCGTAGACAAATAAAAAAAGACTGCATAACTAATGGTATAGTATTTTGATGCTTGGCAATACAAAATGTATTGAAATGAATTATTCAGAGAACCTTGAAATAATGCTGGAACATGAAAATGTTTATGCACACTCAGAAGTTAAAGATAACTAGATAAAAGTGACTATCTCGCAGCAAATTAGTAGAAAAACTGCAACAAATCAGTCTGGGAATTTGATGACACAGTGATATTGTCAAGGCTATGGCTTTGGAGTTTTAGTCACAATACTCAAAGTTATTGCACATTGAGTTTAATAGATAACAACACTAAAACTTTCTGCTTCATGATTTAATTTATATGAGGTTGTTTGAATTAGTATATATAGTTTACAACTGACTTATTCTATAAAACTAAAAAAAGGAATATTTTATATCTGTATTTTCTTGTATTCTCTAACTATTTAATGTATAGTTAAATTAGGAAGAATACTATAACCCCTGAAAACCAAAATATTAATTTAAGAGAGATGATTTCTTTTGTTCGTTGAGAATATTTACTTAAATATTTAACACCTTACTATGCTGTTAAATAATTAATTCTGAATACTATTTTTATTGAGACTAATTGTCATTAATATTGTATGGCATTTTTTATTTAATACACAATATAAAAGATCCTCTTGATGTAACCTGACAATTGTTATAATAGTATATGCACAACCTTGTCACACAAAAAAAAAAAGGTTTGAGGACAAAGAACAATTAGGTCCTGTTTTCTCACAAATTATTTAACAATGCCCCCCTCTAGCCTTGAGTAATGTTTTGGGAACACTGAGTCAAGAAACTCAATAGAAAAACATTTAATTTACCGGTACCCAACAAAACAGTCTGAATTGATAAAAGAAAATGAAATTGGAAGTATTGATCCTTAAAACACACTTGTTATGTTCAGTAATAAATGTGTGTTTTTAACTTGAACATGAAGTCAAACTTAAATAAAAACTTCTTTGTTGTTAGACATTCCATACCCATGTTAAAGTTGTAGCCAGGTTTTTTATAAAATTTGTCCTTGTTGATGTGAGCCACCTATAGATTGTGCTGATCTAAATTACTGATTTCTGCCGATTACATGATGTTTTTTACCAAGTCAAACTGATTGAATCACTTATTATGAGCTATAGCAACTGTTGTGACCCAGCAACTATGTCAGTTAAGGTACAAAATAGAGTTTTAAGCACTAGCGCAATCTGTGACTGGCTCACACAACTGCATTCTTTTTTAGTTAAAAACTGGCGACAGCTGTTCCATATAGATGGGATGTCTTCTTCTGTATCCAATAGTCAATGATTTAATGTAATTTCAAACAATATAAAAATTCAGTAAGCTGTGCAAAAGTAGTGCATAAAATAATATAAGTTAATAATAATGTTATAGCGAAGTTAGTCTTTGTGCTAACTTATGTTAAAGTTTTGAGACACTTTTTAGATAAAATATTATTTCCATCAGTAAAAATGTGCTGACCAAGAAGAAATTACGAATTTCTAGAACCGTCCAAATTCAAACTATCCTAGTACAGGAACTATGTCCCAAGTCTTGCCATTTAGTCCAGTAAATAGGGGTATGTTAACTTACAAACGGTCCGGTAAGTCTAAATTTTGTATATGTTGTCTAGGATGGTAAGTAGGTGTTTAAAATGAAAAATGCACAATTCTCCACCCTCCGCGCCCGCCGCCATATTGAAAAATCTATAAAATCTGTACTTTCTAGAGATTTTCGCCTATATCTCCGTTTTGGTGCGTTTTAGCGAAATATTTGTAATGTAAATGTTGTAGACAATTAAATTTCCTATAATATAAGTATAACAATTTGGTTCTAAGACTTATGGTTACGAAAATATTTAAAGTTTTATACAATAAAACATACATTTTTTTTGTTATTTTGACATCTTTCTAAGTGGTCCAAGCAAACTAAAAAAACTGACACAGGGAACGTTAAAAAAATTGCAAGAAAACGTTTTATGGTTTTATTTTGTAGTGTTGGGTCTGCAGAGTGACATACTAAAAGTTGCCAAAAATCGGTCTACAGAGAACCCCCTAAAATCACGATAAAAATGGCGGCTTTTCTCAACATTGGACAAATTTGAAAAAAATATACCACATGCATATTTTATTCAAAATTTTGTGAGATATTCACTTGGGACGACCACCGAAGTTTATTGGGTGGTTAGTACTTCATTTACATGGGGAACTCATTTTTGGCCGTCATCTTGGACCACCATATTGGATATAAATAAAGAAAATTGAATGCAATGATGACGTTGTGAATAATTATAAATAAACAGTCATATGTTTTTCAATTGTTTTGTTGAAAACAGATAATAGTTTAATGTGTTGTGTTTGATGAAAGAAATAAAGAAGATGGTTTTTGTTAACATTTATTTTGTCATTTCTATTGTTAATCTTAAGTAATCCTCCATGATATCAAATTAATTGAATCCCATATATTGACGATTTCAATCATCAGTAATTGTTTTATAAATATGTTTATGATCGAAATAGAGTATTGACTATTGACATATGATTAATATTTTTAAATCCTCATAACTGAAAGAGAATATTATTTAATTAACTGTTAGCTACTATTAGTAAAGTAATCAATCCCGCTTCTGTGATTCCGTAAAGTCTTCTTTAAAGTAATTAATTATTTTTTAGTTTTAGAGGTAGTAAAACTTGTGATCGAGTTATTGTATTTTACTACACCCTTACATAGTCTCGTTATAAAACCCAATAAAAACCAATATCATGACCTTTTTATTTTTGGTTTTTTTATTTTTTTTATTTTTGTACCTACTTTGTCAAACTAAGCATAAAAGCCAATTATGACATCCAGCAAATGATAAAACTAAACAATCAACTACACCATAAACAAATCACCAATTAGAGCAAACTACACCAATTCATTACCAAGATAAACTTTCAGTTTCCTTATCTTTTCTCAAACAACCAACTTATCACACAGCTGATTAAGTAGTATACTATTCTGTAACTGGTTAGAAGAATTGTGAATGAATACATGCAAAGTGAAAGGGGTTATGTAAAACAAAAATCAACAAGTTGTATAAGGTTATGTTGCTTACCTTTGGAAGCCATGTTGAACTAATACCTGTGCTTGCTGAATGTGAACTGAGCACTATCACAGCTTGGTTTACACTCACACACACACACACACTTACAGTGACCTGCTGCTACAACAGACACACAATCACTGACTGAGACTGACTTTCTACCTAGCCTGCACACTACTTCTCTACTGCCCTACTTCTCCAATTCAAAACATCTGCACTTAACTTCTTCTTTCTTCTGCTGATACAGAGTTTGAGAGTTAAGTTATAAGTATTGTTGATCAGCTGGGAGCTAATTACAATCTAGATCAAGGATGTCTACATTAACCAGTTGTCACTTTCGTATTGAGTGTAACAGAAGAGATGGAGTAATTAGTGAATAATTGTCACTGTTTAAAGATAGATTTATTTAATTGTGTAATTATAATCTTTTGAATAGGTTTACGGATTGGATAAATAAATACCCCCGCCGCAGCAAACCTGCAGAGCCTAAGCAAATTATTTTATTCATATAGTAAAATATATTGAAGTCATTGTTGAAAGAAGAGAGATTTTAAAATTGTATGATTGTGTATGGATCTAAAACTGGCAAATTCAAACTTTTTGTTTATTAGATCGTTTCACTAAATTTACTATAACGTTTTTCTAAGGATTAATTTATATAGGGGTTCAACTAAAATTAATAAAAATATAAATTTGTACTGTCAAACAATTTGATTTTTAAAAATTAAAGAGTTAAACTAAAGTAAAATTTAAATGTTCACAATTGTGTTTGGTTAGAAAATTGTTTAACATTATGTTAAAACCCACAATTCAAATTGTGCATGTTCAATCAAATTGGAAATATTGAAAATTTACAAATGAGCTGCCCAAGTTTATTAGATTACGATTAAACATTGTGGTAGACAATAAAAAATAATTTCTATTTAAAGGAATAGAAAAGTATTGTCTTAGACAAGGAATAGACCTATTTTAAACCTTCAATCTATTATTAGTACAAATACAAACCATTACAATAAAATAATTGGTGGAGGGAGCCAAGCATTTTAATAGGCTTGATGGCGCCAAGATTATGAGACAAATGATTTCAAACGAGCTTGGCTACTTATTTAATCAAACTATGTCAGAATAATTTTTGTTTGAATTTGGATTTCAAATTTTCACTAAAGAGTCAAAATTACATCATTTTCATACAGTCACACAACCTTACACACCTTTAGGTGTTTCTATATCATATCACACGGCGGTACCCAACTAATTTGTACTTATAAATCAATAAAACATCATCTTAACTTTTTTGGGGGAAATACAAGACTTAAATATTCTATTTTGTTATGATGTTGTGATTTACCCAGCCACCCTACCTGCTCGTGCTTGATGTATTTAAAGGAGAAAATGTACCATATATCTGACAAAATTATCATTTTACAGGTTCAACTCATGAACTCAACTGGTGGGTAACAATGTCAGCCACTACAAAACTGTGCACAATTAATTATTTTGTGACAGGTTGGTTGTAGATAATTTATTCAGATAAATTGCATGCTTGCAAATGAAACAATTATTAGCAATAATCCACCATTAAAATTTGCACATCATCTCTGTTCAACTTTTTACTTAGGTATGGAATATAATTTTTAAATGTAAAAAAAATAATTAGGCCTACTTAATTGGGTGGATAAAACTTCTTTAAACATTTCACTAATTATAAAAGTATTTTTCTAAAAGAATAAAATTGTTTGTATTTAAAAGATAAGGAAACCATAATAGAGGTTGGTTTGGTTATATCAATAAATAAATCATTGTTTGTTGACTACTAAGCTCAAGTTTTAAAAATTAACCAGTAGTACTCAAAAGTATTTAAAATTAAATATTACTTACCATAATTTTCTCCATGGAAATCCATGGTAAGATTCCCTGATAAGGATTGAATTATTTGGTTAACAGCCATTAAGAAACTACAATCTTAATCATGTAGGCTAATTTAACATGTAAACAAAGCTATTTAAACTGAACCTAAAAACTTCATAGCTGATTTAAAACTTTGAAGGTTGGAAAGGGTAGAAATAATCATATAACAGTATATATTTGCTTTGATATTCACTTAATTGAATAAATATAAATGTATAAAATATTAAACCTTAATTTAGAAGTCTAAAAACAAAAAAAATATCCAAACGGCAGTTTTTAAAAATATTTTAATGATGATTTGATTATTTTTAAAACCTAAGAAGTTCAACCAGTGCCGGATTTACCACCAGGCTGATTAGGCCGCGGCCTAGGGCCGCAACCAAAGGGGGGGCAGAGGATTGGAAAAACATTGTTAAATAAAAAAAAATTAATTTTTTAAAACCATCAGTCTGCCGCGATTGCAGTTTAATGAGGATAATGATGTCTCTGTGATTGTGGACCGAGGAAGATGTTCACGATTTAGTCGCAGCAGCGGGTGACAGTGATGTCCTCATGATTGCGGCCCGCGGGAGATGTACAATATTTCACCACGGTTGCAATAATGTCGATGATAATGTTACTGTGATTGCGGCCCGCAGAAGATGTTCACGATTTCACCACGGTCGCGAGTGTGGATGATGGTGTGCGTGATTGTGGCCCACGGGATTTTTTCGTGATTTCGCCGGAGGCTGAGGGTGTCAATGATGATGTCCCCGTGATGGCTTCCCGAGGGGGATTTTTACGATTTCACCATGGCCGCGGGTGTCGATGATGTCACGGATACCTATGATTGCTTTGACATGATTTAGGAGAGATGACCACGATTTCATCCACGATCACGGGTGTCAATGATGATGTCCCCTTGATGCATAGGAGATATTCACGATTACTTCCATGATCGCAAGGAATTTCCTCCACAGGGGGAGGGCCGCTAAAGTAATTTGGCCTAGGGCCACAAGTTCCTTAAATCCGGCACTGAGTTCAACCTCAATTATTTAATAATATTTTATGTCCTTCCAACTATATGTAATTGCTTCCTCTGTATACAATAAATTATGTTTTATCGATTTATGAAATGAAAACAAATCGGTGAGCAGCTTTGGTTAAAAAATGTCTTCCACTTTTTTGTTGTGCATCTTTGTAACCAAAAATATCAGTTTACACACAGTACTCTTAACAGTCTGACATATTAGTTCTGACACAAATGATGGACTTTCATGAATTTCTTGATCATTAGTTATTTTCTTTGGTCCTAACAGCAAGGCAAAACTTAACTAATACTTAACTAACTTAACTAACATACTAATAAAATATTGTACACCTCTTGTAAGCAATATTTGACAAGGGGATATAAAATTGATATAGTAGTATTAATATTAAGAATATTTAAAAGGTGAATTTCTGGTTTAGATCATGACTATATAAGGGCATGCACGCTCAAGGATATGCTGACGATATTGTTGTACTAATAAGAGGAAAATGTATGAACACTTGCCTGGAACTCATGCAGAGGGCATTGTCCATAGTGGAGAGGTGGTGTAACCAGGAAGGTCTGAGGGTCAATCCAATGAAGACTGTAATGGTACCATTTACAAGGAAGAGAAATGTTGATATCGCTAGAGTCTCTTCGGTAATCAGATCCAGGTTAAGAGGGAGTTCAAGTACCTAGGAATAAGGCTGGACGACAAGCTCACCTGGAACAGCCATTTGGCACATATAACGCAACGCTCTCAGACCACACTTATGATGATGAGACGGGCTGTTGGGAAGACCTGGGGTCTAAGCCCACAAATGACTAACTGGCTATACACTAGGGTTGCAAGACCGATGATGGTGTATGGCTCAGTGGTCTGGTGGACCAAGGTAATGCAAACTACTGCTGTACAAAGGTATTGCTGGCAATGAGGGAGCTGACAAGTGGGCAAACAAAGGAGCTGAAAGCCCGCTCATGGGTCCAGAGCCGACGTGTGGCATTGCTTATAACACAGCACGGAGAGCTGTTCGCCAGTGGATGGGCATAGAACATCGAAGGAACTGGGAAAGAACAGAATGAAATGTACAGTCAAAGAGAATGCTGAAGGCACCTACAGGTGCGATAGCGGCAGATGCCCTTGGGCTGAGTAGGAAGACCCTGCGGAAGGTGGTTGGCTTTATTAGCGGCCATTGGGTATTCCGTGGACATTTACACAAGATGGGAATTCAAGTTGAAAGCCTCTTATGTAGGAAATGTGGAGAGGAGGAGGAGACAGCATTCCACGTGATATTTATGTGCCCAGCCCTACAAGGTCTGCGCATGAGATCCCTTGGCCTATCGACTGGAGATCAAAGGGAAGAACGGGTCACCATAGTCAAAAGAATCTCACGGTTCACAAAGGACCTGAGATTTGACAAAAAATGAGGACCTGTGAATGAGGGTGCACAATTAATAAGCTGTTCTAGCTGCACTGCAATCCCATGGTTACTTAAAGCCTGGCCCTCTATTAAAAAAAAAAAATGACTATATAAGTCATAAGTATATGGGCAATATACATATTTTTTTTTTAAAGTCTTCCCTTTGGATGAAATATCCTTTTTTGTTTTTTAGCGGAGCGAGCGAAGTTCTTATACTACACTCCTGATTTTGTTTTACAAATACTCTCCTCTTGAATGGCTAAAGCGATCCACACAAAGTTTAACACGGTCATAGAAACCAACTATGGGAAGGTATATATCTAAAATGGTACAAATCGGTCCTCAGGGCTTTTCCCTACATTACAAAAGAGTCATAACATATGTTTATCAACAAATCATCTAAACTAGCACTTTACAAAATTAGACATTCCATTTATGTCAACCAGATGTACCATCGACTTTGGATGCTGTAAATAGACCAAGACATCTTGCTTATGTGATTGTATAAACCATTGACTTTGAGACTGCAAGTAGGCATCTCATTCAATTTTAAGAGAAACAGATGCAGCATTGACTTTGGATAGGTATTCCATTTATCTAAACCAAATATTCCTTTGATTTGGATACTGTAAGGAGACATCTCATTTATATGAACTAGATTTAGCATTAACTTTGGATACTCCAAGTAGACATCCCATTTACATAATACCCCCGCCGCAGCAAACCTGCAGACTAAGCGAATTTCCATTTCCCTGAATGGATTTACACTAAAATGTCTCCTTAAAAATATCACATTTATTCCCTATTTAAATAGAATCAGTTTTACACAAACTTAGGTTTGCTGCAACAGGGAGGGTAAAAGTGTTTTTTATGTAAAATGTTAATAGTTAGTAAGAAATAAAAACATTTTCCAAATTTGGGCAAAATATGTTTATAAACAAGCAAACTACAACAGTTTACTTACTCTCCATAAGAATAACATGGGAATTTTAAATTTACAATTTTTTGGAATTTTCTCCGTAACCATTTGGTGCATTATAACGCTTCAATATACTAAATAATTTGTTTTTTTGCTCTACAAAATAGTTTAGAAAGAAATTGCAAAATTTTTCGTTTTTTGTGTCAAAAATGGGAAAAGCCCATTTTTACCCCATAAAAGCCCCCATAAACCCCCGTTCCCATGGTCCGATCATGCTGGTTCGCAAATTCGTTCGAATAAACGAACACATTTGTTCACTAGGTTTACACATTTGTACCAAATTTCATCAAAATAGGATCATTTTTGCTCGAGTTATCGCGCTAACGGACACATATATATATATATAAATTTGAACGGATGGTATTTTTGGCCTCTAGGGACCTCAAAACGAAAAAAAAAAATCGGTCCCGAGTCCAGGTCTTACCGTGAGTACTACGGTAATAGCTTATTCCCTATATGGGAAATTCGCTAAAAAAGATGTAGCATTGACTTTGGAAAAGTATTGGATTAAAGTAGAACCCCAAATATCCGGCCCCGGAATTACCAGTACTCAGTTTATCCAGTCGCTTCTTGGAATTGATACAAAAAATATTTCCTACTGCTGTACACATAGTCTCCATGATTTGAGCGTTCTCACGGTATATCTGTTTCCTGTTCATATACATTTGTAGCTGGTTCACTATAGTTTGTAGTTGAGCTAGTAGATTCCCAAAATAAAACTTAAACACCACTTTTAACCAATCACAAATTGTTAGCTGCTATAATATACAAATTATCGTTTTAATTATAGGTTGGTTTATCCAGCCAAAATGTCATCCGGCCAGGGGCTCGGTCCCACTAGGCCGGATATGATGGGTTTTACTGTAATTTGCTTGGTCCGCTCAATATATTGCAAACAGACAACTGCATTGTACACCCTTTAATAATAATGGACTTCTACACTAAGACACTTAGCGTGTGTATGTCGTCGACTGTTGTAGTTTAGGAGGCCCAAGGTCAACTTGACGTGTCACGGCTTTGACCGAAATGTCCCGAGCTCCTGCGACTCCAAGTAGGCTGATCCCACCCGAGCTATCTCACGTGACCGAATTTTAACGTCTGCCTTCTACGGTATTTCTAGTTTCTAGTCCAGTGTGTCATTACCAATTTAGAAACAATGGGAAACATCTAATATACTCGTTGAAAGGTATTATGTGGACATTAGACTATACTATTAAAGTAGCTGAGTTGATCGTTGGTATTGCAATTACAAGCAGTATAAAGCATGATTATGTTTCTCATAATTTTAAATACAAAAAATCAAATTTATTTCTTATATTTTGGGGGGGGGGGGTTCCAGACCCTCCGCCCCCCCTCCCCTCTGACTACGCCCCTGTCCATTTACACTCAAATTAAAAGTCATAATTGTGATCTTTTATAACAAAACCCATTGATCAAAGGTAAGAAAAAAAACCTGATGCATATCATACAGCATTTTATTGTAGCAAATTGCACTGCTTGTTCTCTGTAACACATCAGTACTTGATAACACCACTGTCAAACTATAGGTTATCTACTGTCAAACTACGTTTAAATGTAACAATTACTGTATAAAATGCTTGAGAAACTGGTTATTATCAATATGAGCTTGAATGTTCTAAAATGTGACAATCCACATCTGCCACAGGAAGCCCTTGATTAGTTTGACAGAAATATTTTAATGAGTAAAGAACATCTTGAGTAGATGAAGAAATATTACTTGTTTGAAAGTAAAATATATAACCCACCATATCCAACATGAGAACATTTGCCTCAACAAATATTAATCTTTTTGGCTGTATTACAAATTGTAATACTGGTTAATTTATGACTGTGTACAAGAACTACTCTAAAATATTTCATAAATTTCGGTTTTTGTAAAATTTGATAAAGTTTAATATTGTTCTTACTGAAATAAAAAAGATAGTTCCTAACAAACACTAGGGTGCAATCTATATCCCTTCAATAGTTCCATAACATTAAGTATCCAGTTTTTGCTGCCATTGTGGTGTATGTGTAAGTGTAGAAAGGCGTTAGCCAGTGAAGTAAAAGTTAAAGAATGGACAAATGGACAATGACAATACAAATGAACTTTAACTAAGGAATCATGATCACGAACCTACAACACTATGGTTGTACAGTTGGACTATACAGGGTGTCCCGTTAGTAAACAGCCAAACTCTGGAAAATTGTTGTATGGGTGAAATAAAAAGAAAAACATTTTTTCCAAAATACTAGTTTTGTTAACCACATAACAGTCATTTTTTACCTTTCACATAGAGGTAGACGAGACCCATGTTAAAAAAAAGGTTATATTGATCTAATACAAAGTTTCAAAATGGCGGCCATTTTAATTTTTTTAATGGCTGATTTTTTTTTTATGTCACAAACCCTTTTATTTAGCATTTACAATTTCCTATCTAACAACACCAAGCTCAAAAAAATTGAATAAAAAATAAATATTACAATTTTTAGTTGTAAAATGAGGCTAAGCTAGTCAGGTTTGTCTAATTATAAAACTAAAAACCGTGATATTTCAGTTATTTTTTATTCAATTTGTTGAGCTTGGTGTCATTTGATAGGAAATTTTAAATTCTAAATAAAGTGTTCATGACATTTTATATAAAATCAGCCATTTTTTGTAATTTAAATTTAGTTTAATACTGAGCAATTGCTACTACGATTCTCTTTTTTTATGAATAAAGCTTCCTTGATCTTCGGTTTGAAAAATTTTCAAACAACACAGATATAGCATAGGGTTTTAATTTTTACCCAACCCGCCATGTTAAACTTCCCTATCCCAAGTGTGATGTAAACAACTTCTTTACTTCACGAGTGAAGTAAATTTTCAAAAACCGACTCGGTGAGGTAATGAAACCCATTAAAATAACATTGAGTGCTCAACTTAAAAAAAATATACTCTATGGAGCCAACAAAGTTTAACGCTAGAAATCAGCTGTGCAATTTAATTTTATTGTTATGCTTTAAAGAATTTTCCTAACCTAGCTTTTGTTTGTATAAAGAACGTTTCTGTTAGAAGATGAGTGAAATGGATAATGAAAAATATTGTACTTAACCCCCTGTATATTGTCGGGTCAGGTAAAATCTTGTACGTTAAACGTTAGGCAAGAGCGTGTTTACATCACTTAGGTGAATAATGCAACTCGCGTCCGCTTGTTGCACAACATTCACATGCGTGATGTAAAAACTCTCTTACTACACTTGTAAGGTAAATAGGTATAAGATAATATAGGTAAATAGGTGGATGCTATAATATTCCAGTTTCCATAGATAATGGATATGATGGGTTGTATAAATAGGTATTAAGTATCAGTACAGACTACATTAACTTGGCTTACAAAGTGGTCAAAAAATAATATTAAATTCATAATGTACCGTTATACAATTTTCATGATGAATTTCACACATTTATCAAATAATATTTCAAACATATATGATTTTGATACAATCAATGCATAACTATTTTTACTGTAAATTTGATTTTTACTAT
Organism: Macrosteles quadrilineatus; assembly: GCF_028750875.1. Taxonomy (NCBI): domain Eukaryota; kingdom Metazoa; phylum Arthropoda; class Insecta; order Hemiptera; family Cicadellidae; genus Macrosteles; species Macrosteles quadrilineatus. The sequence goes on from NW_026542596.1 coordinate 19,582,850, forward strand.
TACTACCTTACCACATATATGAATAGTATCGGTGAGAATAAGATGATGATGATAATAATAATTTTTTGCTACATATAAAAGTGGTACATAACATTGATTGTTCAATTATCAATTATCATAAATCGTATGATAAGACACATTGTATATTTTATGCAAAACATATTCAGTACAAGTTGTTCCTATGTTTTGTTAGTATTAGCTTTTCAAGTTTAACTATTAGATTTTTAATTTTTCAATGTAAAAACTTGTAATAATTTAGTGACACTAACAATGCCAGACTGATCACAGACTCTAACTAGTGGGGTATACCATTAAATTTTGGATACTACGGAAGACATCTCATCTATATGGACGAGCTGTAGTCTATTTGAATCAAATAAAAGATGGTTATTTGAATAAGCTTCTCTCAGAGTAAGCTGCTGTCTCAATTATATTTTCTTTTTCAGTTTTTATACTGGGATAGTTTATGTGACAAATAACATACTAAGTATTTTAATAAGATTTCTTTTAGTTCGGTTTAACCGTTAGTGAAAACAACACAAATCAGTAATAATTTACAGCAACACATCTTTCAGAGACTAAATACAACCACATTATTCCTAACCTTAAAACAGTCTAAAACATTAGGGAAAAGTCTGCTCAATGGCTGAACCAAGGGAATGATTTTTGAGGGGGGGCACTTGGATCCGCCACTGTCTCTGCTCAAATATATTGTAACACTTCCATTACTAAAATTATTCTAGAAATGGCAGAGGTATTTATCAAATACTTGGTCTTGGTACTTGATGTTAATATGCAAAATTGGATCCCCGATTAAAATAAAATGCACGCTGGTCTATTTTTGTTGGATAACTACAGTAAAATGTCTGATTGTTGAAGGATTATGGAGATTTTAATTTAAAATGCTAATTTTACTGGTTTTCAATTAAATGAAAGTGTTCTCTTTTCTGACAATATCAATGCAAATTAACTTAAAATTGCATTTGAATTTTTATTTCAACGAGAAGATTCAAGTGATAAAATTAGGAAGGTATCATCAAGAAATGTTAAATCTTTTTTATAAATTACTACTATTATTTTATAGGCATTCCTTTCATTAAATTCATGATTCAGATCAAATTGTGTTTCAGTATATATTATTCATATGGTGATACTGTACTAAGTTTATGAAACAATATAGCATCTATTACATGCTGTAAAGGGTCATTAATAGGATAGCAAATCAACAATAGCTAATCCTAAAACTGTAACACACAACAAACCACAACACTTATCTTTCTACCAACAATAACAAAGGCAAGCAGGATAACAAGCTATGTATAGGAACTGTCTACAATGTATATCTTTATACATATATATTTCTCTCTATGTACTGAGATTTAAGTTAATTGTTGGATATTGATTGTAGGGAATAATAGTCACACATTTACAGAAACACAAACACAGCAGTTAATAATAAATATATAATTAAGTAAATCGTCAATTTATTTCTTTTTGTTACAATATTTTGTTAATTATTTCAAATTTGAAGTAATTTAATGCAAGTATTCATTAGACGTATACGTTAATGATACTACAACTACTTTCATTCTGGAAATTAAATAGACCATTAGGTGCCATTAGACCTTTGCTGATTGGCTTATTTGATAAGGAAGTGTTAGACTTAAAAAAGATAATCAATATTGGATTTGAGTGTTATCCTTTGAAAACATTTTAAAATATTTTGTTCTAACAAACTGTATAATTATGAAGGAAGCTATTTTACTTGGCTTCCATTAAACAATTTATGGGTATCATAGTTTCAATCAGTTTCATATCAAACATTTTTTAATTTAAAAATTAATGGCTATTATAAACACACATTAAAACCAAATTCAGCAACTGCGTTGAATGTGTTTCAATAATAATGAGTCAATTGTTTCAATGGCTACAGGAGCGACTTAAGAAAAAATTAAAATATAATTTGTATAAATTACACTGATATTACTTAAGTGGGATGGATAAATAAATGTAGTACATAGATAATATTTTAGAGATTTGCTCATGAAGTTTAAAAGTGTAACAAAAATTAAATTTGATATAAATAAGTCACCTAATTAATAAATTGATTTAGATAAACCACAACAAACTAATACTATAATAAATTTAATTTTAGATCTACACAGATTTTTAAAATTTGTAAAATTATAACAAACTGTTTTCCTCTAAAAGTATTTGTGCTTGCAATGCAAATGAACAATACAAAAACGTTAAAACTGTCTAAAACCTTTAGATATTCTGACATGAATATTAATATATACACTTTAGCGATTATTTTATAGATATTACGTGTCGGGAAGCCGAGGAAGCCCTTGTAACATGTATTTATGTACAAATATTTACTACAATATACAATAAGTAATACCCATAATATACAAGATAAGAAGAAAGTTAGAAGATACATTTGTGTAGTTCTTTAATACATTGATACTTTTGAGGTATTATAATTTATTATATCATAGTAGTAGCCTATATTGATTTATCAAAGTATATTAATTTTCTAAAATTCCCTTTTCCAATTTTTCATTCTAGTTTTACTCTTCATGGAAGTGTATCCAATTAATCTATCTCCCTCGGCAGATTTAATGCTGACAATGCCGTTTATTCAGTACAAAAATTAAGTATTACAATTAAGTTTACAACAAGCTACAAATGCCTTGTCTGCAGCTAACTGTAGTTAGTAAATCATATTCCTTCCCTAAGTCCAAAAATTATAACAAAACCCAGGCAATGCTTTAATTTAAAACTAACAACCAATGTAAAACCTGGTTTGGTGTCCTAATATACGTAAATTTTTATGTTAATTTAAAAATACACTCATGAGTACCTAAAATAATTGACAGATAAATAAAATATCGACAAATTTAAATTAAAATTTATCTCAAAAGACTACTCAAAATTACTCTTTGGCATCTACATAATATAGAAAAGTTCCCTAGACCATTTTGTCTACAGTGTGATGGACTATGATTAGTTATGGCTACAGTATATTATTGACTTGTTGATATTGAGCAAGTTATAGCATTTATAGACAAAAGGATACAAATCAAAGATGAACAGGTTAAGAAAACTACAAAAAATCTTCTAAAAGATACTATTACATATTGCAATACATGGAAGTATATTTTACTATTGTAAAATTGTATATAATAGTTGGAATTTGTTACTACTTGTTTATTACAGTAAAACTATTTTAATACTGTTACAACTATTTAGCACTTTCAATGTAGCATCAATGGTAATTCCTTTACACAAAGATAGACATTGATACTTCAACAGGAACAGAAAATAGTAATTGGCTGCATTTCAATAAATTCAATAGACTCACTAATTAGTCCTGTTACTTTGCAAGATAAAAAAAATACACCATAGACAAAAGTTTAAAGGAAAGGTTTTGGACATTACTTGTTACAACAACAGTGTTTATAATGTACATATATCTTTTTTATACATTTGAAAAGTTTGTTTGGATCTCATTTACAATTTCAAATACTGATAAAATAACAAAACAAAATTGATTGTCCTTTTATTAATCATTGTCATTGGTGTTCCCATATTTTCTAGCAACAAATGGGTTTTCTTTAGTTTAAGATGGTACTCAACTGTGGGGAGCGAGCTTGTGTAGTGGTTAGAGCGCGGGACTTCAGTCCCTGTGGTCCCGGGACTTCAAATCCCATCATTAACTGTGGATAGATTTAGATGCTAACCAAAAGTGTTAAATTATAAATGAAGAAGATACCAACAACTGTAATGTCACAAAATTTTCATAAGTTATAAAAATAACTATGATTACAAGGTTTCTATTTTTTTTAAAGCTTGATACAAATTTACACACATACTATGAAACTAAAATAAAAAGATCAACCTAAACTATTAAAAAAAGTACATCAAAACATAAATAAATTTTAAACCATTTACAATATAGTTTATATAGTATGGGGTTTCAGTAACTTAAATTGCCATTAGTTTTGTATATCATGCATAAAATATTATTTTCAACTAGCTGATCTCAAATATGATTGTTCCATTTACAATAAAATACAAATTAAAAACTGCATAACATAACCAGCTCTAAATATCTTAAGATTAACAAAATAAATAATCCTCAATACATTTTTGATTTACGAATAATCCTGAAAGTTTACAAATCTGTAAAAACTTCTATAAAGTGAACAAGTACGTCACACATATACCATTTTTAATCCATAAAATCTTGGTTAAAACTGAATTCACTAGTTTATCTTCAAACCAAACCTGGAAAGTTATTGTCGAACTGGCAAGATTTGTATATTCTAATAATCTAAAGTAGTTAGGAATGAATGCAATAGTTTTCTTATCAATAATATAATAGGAAATCAAATCATGACTAGAAACATTTTGAACTATTTATAAATATAGTCAGAGTTCGTATTCACAGCTATAAATACAAGATAAAATAAATATAGGTTCAAAAGTAGTAAATAATTGCTTGCGAGACCATTTAACACAGAACAATCCAGGGGAAAAAATGATCTCATAGGACAAGTTTAGTATGATCTTTGCTAAAGTTCAAAATAAATCAAATATTTAAAGTGAACTAGTATTTTAAAACCTTATTAGCTCTCTTTTAATTGCCAAACAATTTTTGAAACAAAAATGAAGAAGAAAAGTAATCTTATAATTAGTATAAAATAAAATATTAGCACGAGACCACTTAAATTGTTCAGCAGTGGTGTAAAACTAAATTGTTGCATCACATTGCACCTTAGGCAACTAAAACTAAATAAAAATAAATCATTAACAATTAACTGGTAAATACTTCTGGGTTCAGTGGTCGAGTTGTATGCCTGATTACCGCATTGCCTACAACTGATAAGATCAATCTGCATTGCTCGAAACTTGACTTGTCACTGACTGACTGCTTCTGGAAGTTTTCCGAGAACAGTGTTCCAAATAGGCAGCTGGAACCCAGCCCTCCTCCCCTCCGCCACCTATCAAAATAATGGCAATTAGACCCACATTCAGGAAAATCTGTACCCCAATATCAATAACAGTTTGCGTTTCAGGGTGTCTTTTAAATTTATTAGTAACTAGTGGAACCCCGTCGAAATCGACGGTTAATCTTGATGTTTTATGTAAATTTAGCTAACTGCGATAGATAGAGTGAAGTTACTAAAATCTTAGTTAAATGAGGGAGGATAAGCATAATAATAAGTATGACGATTGTGTTCCCTAAAAAACGTGATTGATGAATTCGTTTAACACAATATTTCCTACCTTTTTATCGGCTTTAGGTTGCCCAAAAGGTTTTTTAGAAGTCTTATAAATGTTTGTTCATGAGTTTGTTTCATGTCAAAGTCACTTTCACTACATGGGAGAAGGAGTTCATATAATTAGTCTATCATGTTACGGAAAGAGTCAATATTACTAACGACTAATTCCATCTGCTTTAGGAAAATCATTCAGATTGTATTCGGATTTATAAGTGAATCTTCATCTTTGGTTATAAACATACAGAACGTTATTAGCATATTAAATCAGTTTTTTATTCGATAAAAATATCTGATTATCCAGAAAGCAGTAACATTCTTACTTCGATCCAAGCAATTTTAACTCCTTGTCTTGCCACATGGACCCATGTATTTAATCATCCTGTACTTACTTGCTAATTGATTAACTTATGGGGTCGTTTTGACTTGGCCATATCGATTACATAAAGCTGTGCATGTATTTCGTGGATGGAATGAACCATAATTGTAGGAAATTTGACCACAAATCTTAAACATTTGCAGAACCAAATCCATAACCTAGTCCAGCCTTGGTACCTAACAAATGATGCAAATGCGATGAGATGTGATGGCACTGTTGTGTTTCAGAATTTGTTGTATGAAGTGAGGTTTAGAGGCGTTGTTCGACCTAGATTGCATGATCCCAGGATTCAAAGTAAAAATCCTGTACACATTTTTATTAATACCTGAATTAGTGAATTGACATTAATTTACCTACCGTACTTCACCAAAACCATAGATGAAACATACTCCGTAAATAGCCTATTCCAAAACTTGAACACAGCTCTCATTCTCAATGTACTCATCTATAACACAATTTTCAACCCGATTATAGAAAACTTTTAAACCAATGAATGAATTTCTGGTCTTCTTTCTTGAATTCAATAATATTCTTGAACCTTACAATATGTATAAGCTAACCCGATAAGGAATAATTATATGTTCCTTTGAAACTGATATTCACACTGATTTCAAAATTTCAAATTTGTTAAGAGCTATTGCTCTTATTCATTATCTATGCTTTATTAAGCATAGATTTTTGAACAAAACATTTAAAACGTATCATAAATTCATCATTTTGTTGAAACCATAAAAACTTGCCATGCAGTGGAGAATCACTTTTAAATCATAAATAATAATGTGTAAACATTTAATTTTGACAGTTTCAGTAGACTTTTGAATACAATTTTAATATTAACAGCTGGTTCATTAAAAGTAGTGTAAAATTATCCATATGGTCGTAATGTAAACAAAACTGCTGAGTGAACTTTAAAGGCCTCTGGGGCAGAGCCCCAAGGAAATTTACCTCGTTTCTCTTTTGAGGGCTCACCTACAGACCAATACCTTTCTTTAGACACCCCTACCAAGTTTCTACACTCAGCCGTTCTCTCAAATTAGCTGTGACAAAACCCCGTTTTTCCTCCATAAGAATAACATGGGATGGGAATTTAAAGGCCACTGGGGCAGAGCCCCAAGGGAATTCACCATGTTTCTCATTTGATGGCTCATCTACAGACCAAGACCTTTCTTTAGACACCTCTACCGAGTTTCTACGCCCAGCCGTTCTCTCAAAATAGCTGTGACAAAGAAAAACAGTTTCAAATTAATATATAGATTAGATCAAATCAAATAAAAAATTATTGTTCACAGAAGTAGGTCAGCGGTGACAGAGTTGAGTGTTTTAAAATAATAAAATAAAATACATTAATATCAGCATGCGAATGATTAATGCCATATCAGTATTTAAATATGGTAACTAAGGGTAAAATCATAAAAGCCTCTGTTTTTCATGACAAAAGTGTGGCTGATAATACAGCAACGGATATAATAATCAGTTTAAAAGGGACAACCTAGAAAATCTTTTGATGCACTCTAAGTATGGGGGTTAGGTTTTTATACAATATTGTACGTTAATGACGTTAATCTCCCGCAATGGCTGTGAAATCATGAACATCTTTCGCACTCAGGGCAAAACCTAGAACATCTTCTGGTGTCATAGTGACATTGAGAACGCTTCTGTGAGAACGCACTGTTGAGAACGCTCATATTACTCCGATATACAAAAAAGGGGCTAGAACCGATATAAATAACTACCGCCCAATATCTGTTTTAAGTAATTTTTCAAAGATATTTGAAAAAGTTATCAATTTCCGGCTAGTAAACTATTTTAACAGCAATGATTTGTTTTATGAAAAACAGTTTGGGTTTAGAAAGACATTCAGCACCAACAGTGCACTGATTGAATTTATCAATGATGTTACAAGGGCTTTGGACAGGTCTGAAACTACTGCTGGTGTTTTCTGTGATCTGTCTAAAGCCTTTGACTGTGTGGATCATTCAATTTTGCTTTCTAAATTAAAAGACTACGGTATAAAGGGTAAAAGTTTTTCTTTATTAGACTCTTATTTACAGAACAGAAAGTATAGAACAATAGTGACCAAAAACGGTGTGAAACATATGTCAAACTGGAATTTATCTAATTATGGTGTACCTCAAGGGTCAATATTGGGCTCTCTGTTTTTCCTGATCTTTATTAATGACCTTCCAAAAGCTATTGGCAGAGATTTAATCTTATTTGCTGATGATACAACAGCAATCATAAGAGAGGATTCAGTAAATAACTTAATTGTATCAATTGAAAACACTTTGGATTGTATGAAAAATTGGTTTACAGATAATGGTTTAAAGCTGAATATTGACAAAACTCATATAATTAAATTTTCTTTAAAAAACAATGTAATTCTTGATAAAATTCCAAATTTAGTAGAATCTCATAGATTTTTGGGTGTATTGCTTGATACTCATATTAATTGGAAGATTCACATAGATAAGATGAAAGGCAAACTAAGATCTATTTCTTTTGCTTTCTTTCACCTGATAAACTGTGTACCTCAGGATACATGTATCACAGTTTACTATGGATACGTTGAATCCATCTTGAGGTATGGAATCATACTGTGGGGAGTGTCAACAGAAGTCAAATCCCTACTAATTTTACAGAAAAAAATTATTAGAATCTTAACCAAATCAAGAAGGAGAAAATCATGTAAAAACCTGTTTAAAAATCTTAGAATTCACACCATTTTTGGATTATACATAAATGAAATTCTAAATTGGATACATAACACTAAGGAAAATTTGTCAGATGCAGTCAAATTTACACATAATTATAATACAAGGAATAAATATAATTTCAGATTACCACATCACAAATTGACGACTTTTAGGAACAGCCCTCAATATATGGGACTTAGATTGTACAATGAATTACCCCTGTATCTTAAAAATTTAAATGCTACTCAATTCAAAGATAAAATAAAAGATAAAATAATTGAGAAAGCCTACTATTCACTTGACGAATTTTTGGAGAACCCTATAATGTAGATAAAAATTCTCTGATATCCTACATGAGTTTATTTTAATTATTTTAACTATTAATTTTACTATATAATACATCACTATGACGAAACACCTGTTCTTATGTATGAAATGTACTTTATAAAGAACGTATTGTGTAAATAAAATATGTCTTATGTCTTATGTCTTATGTCTTATGTCTGTGGTTATAGCTAAATTGAGAAAGTTTTCTTTTTTCAGCAGTCACGGCAAAATATAGATTATTGGAACATTGTCCATGAACATCACCTGCGACCGTGGCAAGATTTTTGATCGTGCATCTTTCTGCGATCAGATAAGTAAAAGCTCTGTTTAGCTCAACTCAAAAATCTAACTGATCACACACTTATGACCCCACTCCAGCTGGGCCTGAAATTTATTTCTGGTCCGAACCGAGCCCTCAGGATAATTGTTGGCATGACCTTGCACGAAAATATATCCACCACACTCACCAATATGCTTGATGTACCACCATCCAGCACATCCCACCTTGAGTAACTCAACAACATCACCTTCCCTCATGTTGACCTCACTGTGTCCCACGGCGCAGTAGTCTGCCAGTGCTACAAACCTCCCTCCCTACAACAACATCAGACAAACATAATACCGTATGATTATGTATACCATCATTCTGCATGTCACTTTGAGTAGCACTTAATGTACTAGGGCCATACATGACATACTACGTACATGTTCTGTGAGAGGTTCGTCTTCCTCACTGTTGGTATAGTCTGACGACCAAGCCACATCGTCGTCTGTAGGCTGACTGTTGCTGCTGGGAGCTGGACTGTGACTATGAGACACTGACTCGTCTACGCTGAGTGTGCGGCTGGGAGGTACACCACTGACCAGTGTGTTGTCTAGTGAGTAGGTCTGTCTCAGTGGCCTGCAAAGATTAAATTATTTATCAGTAGTCAAAGATTGTGTATAATTTAGTAAAACTGGAATAGCAATGGCTGGTTATTGACAGTACAGTAGACTATTAATAAATCAAAATTGATGGAGCAAGCAAATAAATTTGAATTTTTAAGAGTTTGATTTGGCACATCGTGAGAAAAATAAACCATTCAAATTAAAAAGAGTTTCATGTTTTTACATACTGTATTATTTAAGATACTACGTACAGAACGTTACAATGAAACAGCTTATTTTAGTTACTTTACAACAAACAACAGTTTATTTTAGTTAGTTAAAAAAATCTATCAATTTTTTTTGCTTTGCTGTTAGTCCTTGCGTCATCAATGACGTTATTAAAGACACTGTCTCCACCAAAGACTTATCAGGGGTTTAGAAACTACTGTGCTAACAGGATGTATATTTTCCTGTTATGACAGGAAGGAATCCCTTCCTTCAATTTATAGAGTGTCTTGCCGACAAAACATTAAATTACTGCACGTTTCAATTCACCACACCCTCTGCTTGGACTTCAAAATACCGAGTGTATCAAAATGCATGCCAAACCTCTAAATATTAGGTTTTATTTAGAATTATTGAAAGTTTTGCTTCATCAAGTGATTTAATTGCCAAGATTAGACTGTAATACATATTTGACTTGTTGAATACATACATTATACATATTATTATCACGTGGAGTGTATTGCTTTAAATAAAAGCCACGTCAGCAGCTCAGGTAGCTGTCAAAAACAGGTGGAACCAGTGTCAGAGTGCAGCATAATATTGAAACTGGTAATGATAAGCGACACCGGTGTTATAATAGCTTTCAGTGGTGAACAGTGTTTGATAAATAGACAAAACGGTAAAATTAGGTACGTTTTAGGCCATATTTTACAGTTGTTTTTCAACCTCTTGTTAGTAACCTCTTGCAAGCTATTGGTGAGGCTGACAGGAGAGCCCTTTGTAGCAAGGGTTCAAGACATAAGGTGTAACTTCCAACAGTCTTTATAAAATATCCTATCCACTTACCATATCCAACATATGTACATTATTTATGTAACTACTAATCGGCAACCGGTAATAATTGATAAGAATTATTTTAATAAGGGAGAGCTTATTAGTGTTAAGATGTAAGTGAATACCAGTAAAAGTTTTATCCTCACAAATTAATCCAAACTTAATTTTCTTCATTTACATAGAACTTGCTACGAAACATCACACATAGGGCTGAGTTACAAACTGGTTTAAACTAATTTAAAATTCCTTCTTTCAACATTTACTGTAATAAAAATTTTACATATTGTTCAAATCGAGAAAACTATTTAAATAGTAACATTACCAGTCACTCAATATCTAAAGGTGTTTGTTATTTAATGACTGATGACTCACAGGTGCTGTGACTTGTATTGTTTGATCTTGAGCTCAGTCAGTTGGTCCAGCAGTAGTTTCTTGATTTGGTCCACCCATGACTGTTTCAGTTGCGTTGTCGCTGCTTGTATGATGTGAACTTCTTGTCTCCCCTGCAGCCAAACCTCAAACGACCTTCCATCCCCCTTCACTGTCTCTGTCAAGCCCACTTGGGACATCTGGTTAAACAATAAATGAGACTTTCCAAAATTGTAACGAAAAACATTTGGTTTTAGTGTGCACATTTAAACTCACGCCAGATAAAATGTTCTTATATAAACAAGATATGTAATATAAACCAGAGGTCTTCCCGTTACCTGTCACAAGGACCAGGAAATAAGTACACTACAAGTTGGAATGGGTCGATTCTCGATTCCACAGATTCTCGGCTTTGAAATCTAAATTGAATATCGACCGCTTACAGTCGATTCCAATACCTGTCTCGTCTGCAAAGAACCCTGCTATTAGAAAATTACCACTAAGGCCACGATCATTCGAGAAGACAATAACGTTTCTGTGACCGTGGGAAACAGTCAGAATTCAGTCGCGATTGCGGAAGACGACAATTACGTTCACACAATCACGAAAGACGATGATGATGTTCCATTAACATGGGAGACACTGACAATGTCCACACAACTGCGGAAAATGAACAAAATATTTCCGCGATCGTGTAAGACGATGCTAATGTTTCTGTTACCGCGGGGGATATTCAGGACTTTGCTATAACTGCGAGACAATGACAATAACTACACGACCGCGGAAAATGATTAGAATTTTGCTAGGATCATAGAAGTGAAGGTTGATTATCCGTTACCGCAGGGGTTATTCAGGGTTTTGTTGTGACCGTAAAAGATAATGACAATGTCTACACAACCGGGGAAAATGAAAAACATTTTGCTGCGATCGTGAAAGACAATGCTGAAGTTTCGTTATTGGGGGGGATAATCAGGATTTTGCTGTCACTGCAAGAAAATAACAATAACTACATGGCGGCGGGAAATTATCATAATTTTGCCACAATTGTAGAAGTCAATGAAATGAAATTTCATAATTTTGCCAGTATTGTATAACTTAAGTCAATGTTGATTATTCGTTACCGCAGGGGATATTCAGTGTTTTGCTATGACCGCGGAAGATAATGACAATGTCTACACAACCGCGGAAAATGAACAAAATTTTGCTGCGATCGTGGAAGAAGATGCTGATGTTTTGTTACTGCAGGGGTTACTAGGAGTTTTGCCGTGACCACAGGAGACAATGGCGATGTCTATTAGGCCGTGGGAAATTATCAGGATTTTGCCACGAACGCAAAAGACGATTATGTTTTGTTACCGCGTGGTATATTCAACGTTTTGCTGTGATGCGGGAAACAGTGACGATGTATATAGGACTACGGGAAATTATTTTTATAATGGAATCGGAATGCGAACCGAAAATTTCTGGAATCGACCGATCACAAATTTTCAGGTTATATTGTCAATCATGGCCACATCTTCTCTACCCACAGAAGAAATTTACACACCTTCAGTATCCGCTTGAAGTGGTAGCTAGCCTTGTTGTGGTCCGCAGACTTCTTACAGAACATGAGTGCCTTCTGATAGAGGAAGATATGCCTCTGCATGGGCTTCAGTCTCAGGTCTCGTAGTCGATCCTTCTTGCTCTCCGGCCACACCGAGAAGCTTCCTTGCATCAACAGCTCTCCCAACTCAGCCAAATCTCCCTGTAGAAATAATAAAATAATAAACATAACAAGAGATGTGCAGCAATGTCGTACCAATAATCACCAAATATTTAGATCAATTGAGACTCGACTCCATCCAGATAATCAAAAGTATAGATAGTTGAATTTTTCAAGAAAAGGTATTGGCACCTGGCAAGTGACCAATTGATATGACGCCACTATAGTCTCTCCCCATGATCAATCCAATTGGTACCCATTAAAATATGTAGTTGATCACTGCAAACAGCATCTCTGTAGAGTTAAGAACAATTTTAATGATTTTTAACTTAGAAGATGGAATATGGAGAATGAGACACAACATCGAGATTAGAGAGCGCTATAAAGACCCTGACATCATAGCGGAAGTCAAGAGCAGAAGATTGAGATGGTTTGGTCATATTTCGAGAAGAGAGGAAGACTCCACTACGAGAAATGTACTTGATAGAAACCCCGAAGGCAGGAGACCACAAGGCCGTCCCAAACTTAGATGGAAGGATCAAGTACAAAAAGATGTAAGAAGACTGGGAAGGAGTGAAAATGACACCAAAGACAGGGACATCTGGAGGCAGTGTGTGGGCGAGGCCAAGTACCTCTTAGGGTACCAGTGGCCACTCCAGTAAGTAAGTAAGTCACCACAACACAAGACACAAGTGGCAGATAGATGAATCCTTTAATATGCTAAGCTTGACTCATTGTTGGTTAGACAATATATAAGGGTTAAAAAGTTTAATAGGCTACAACAAAATGCTAGACAAATGTATTTTAGCAGATATAAAAGCACTCTCTACAGGTTTTTAGTATCTAGGCCATTTTATAAAATCAAATATTGTTTGAGGTACCTTCATCTGAAATAAAATCTGTTTTCTGTTAAAATACTGTTGGCTATGGTTTTTCACATGTTTATTGTTTGTGTCTAGTAATCTTTATGTTTTTACCTTTGTGTATAGTATTTGCAGCTTAAATGTTTCTACTTAAATCTAGTCAACCAAAAATGTCCATTCACTAAGTACCTGTTACTGTATGCAATATTTCATTTAGCCTAACTTAACAATTTGACTGTATAACTGTATTACTGTTCAATTGACCAAATAAAGAATCTTGTATCTTGCAACAAACTTAATTTGGACCTTGTTTTAAGGTTCTTAACCATAAAAAACTAAATAACAAATGAAAAAGATATACTTTTTGAATTTTGAATAAAAACTTACATACAACTTTTTGATGTAAATTCAAAGGTCAAACTTTGACATTTTTTTATATTTACATTTTTAAAGTAAATGTAAAAATATTTTTCCTAAAGTTACCTAACAATGTACATGTTCTCTCACTGATTTGAGAAAGCAAAGTGGCCAATTCGCTCATCAGTGAGACAATGTTACTCCAGATTTGCAACGTGAAGGCACGAAATAGTGAGCGCGTAACATTCAGGCAATGTCGTATGCGCGCGAAATACGTTGGCAGCACTGGCTGTAAATCAGCTGGTCAGCTGTTGTACTGTTGTATTTGTCACTTCACATTAAATGTTATATTAAAAGTTCACTTCTGTGTAAAAATAGGTTATGTTTCTTCACCAATTTATTTGTTTTATGGTAACTGTAGGAAAAGTATAATGTGCAACTCGAGGTCAAAGTACAATTGCCTCACTCGAGAAACCATTCCTCACTCGCCTACGGCTCGTGAGTAAGGATTTCTCTCGAGTGAGTCAATTGCTCACTTTTCTCACTAGTTGCACAAATAACTATTGTGCACTAACTATTGTTTGCATGTAGATTCAGAATATCACTTCATATTTATTACATTTTTTACAATTTAGATTTTTCAACCATGGTTACACTTGCCCCCAAAATTTTGCCGGCGGAGCAAGGGGAATATTAGTAACAGTTCTAGAAGCTGAAGAGACCGGGGTTTTTCTCTAACTGACCATAACAATATTATGCTAGATTAAAAAAAACTATATATTAAAAAAATATTTGTTCAAGTGAATCCTGTGCCCAAAGAGTTATACTACAATCACACAAAATATCACACAAAATTTAAATGCAATTTTTTTTAATTTCCTATTTTTATAAGATTGTCCCATAAAAATTAAATTTCAAAATTTGTTTAGGCTCCAAATTTAAAATATCTATGGCTAAACTTGTTACTCAAAAGGCAAGCTCACTTAATACAACCATCCATTTTGCTAGATATGTGGATCCAAAAAATTTAAGATTGACTCAGAACTAATTGAGATCACATTTAGTTAACTTGGACTCTGAAGCTAAGGCACAGCACGGCCATAGGAGGATTTAACCAGTACTTCAAGAAGTGAGGTACCTTGATCTAATCACTAGATCAAGCCAGCTGCCACTGGCGCTTGCTCACCCAGTATCCAGTGATAGAGATCTGATGCATGCTGTCGTTCACACACTTGAGTACCACCAACATACAGTCTAGAGCCTCCTGCAGCTCCCCACACCACTTCTGTCCCTCACTGTAATGGAGCAGGTCCTACAACAACAAATAACTCAGTAGCGGCTGGTGGGAGGGTTCTGCATATTTCAACATACATACAAAAGCCTACCCGTTTGTCAAAGAATTGAAAAACATTTTAAGTTTAAATTTGTAGGCCTAATACAAACACAAACACCCATCTTATCTTACTAATATTATAAATCTGAAAGTTTGTGAGTTTGTGTGTGTGTTTGTGTGTTGCTCAATCACGCATAAACTACTGGATGGATTGGGCTGAAATTTGGCATGATGATAGCTCACATTCCCGATTAACATTTAGGCATATTCTTATCTCAAAAATCTTTTTGAGCTCCGCCCCAGTGGCTCTGTAGTAGTTCCCTATGTTAACCTTATGAGTATTCATATTTAAAGGGAATTAAAGAATTTAGTCAGCTGTTTCAACTTTACAAGTTGGTTCTATAATATGCAATAGCATTAAAAAGTTATAACGTTTCCCAAGGTGCAGCACTATTATTTTGTTATTGCATGACAACAGCTAATTTGAACCAAGCAGCAACAAAAAGCTGTGATACACAACGAGAACTGTCAAAGTAGGATTGTTTACAGTTAGGTTTGAGTTTTTAATTTAATTAATAATTTGTGATATTGTGCGAATGTTTGATAATTTATTTTTTTCTATTGTTTAGGTGCAGTGGTAGAACATTATGGCAATGGTAGATGTGTTTTATTATATCATACCGTAAATTTATGAACCAAATTTTATCAAACTGTGTCCTCCTCCCATTGCAAACGCAAAGCTTGAGTATAACTGCAATAAGAATTTTACACTTATATGCCAACCCCGTACGAAGGATGGGTGCTCTGCTAGGACAATATAAATGTATTTATTTAAACTTGTTTCCAAGCTGCTATTCTAGTTAACTTGTCTGCAAATGGGTCTGTCCTGAAAAAAAAACAGAAATGATAATATTCTATAAAATATCTAAAGTTCAGTAGTAACTTAGTATACCTTTAACAGCAGTTGGTACTTGGTGATGCGCTGCACAGGTTTGAGTAAGTACGCCGCCAGTGGCAGTTTGTGGCCGAGCTTGCGTTGACAAGTGACAAAGAAAGCGTTGTCTCCTAGTGAAGCAATCAACCGCTCAGACCGAGGCTTATTCTGGCAGTAGTAGCTGTACAGTCGGTAGAATGACTCTTTCTGTAACATATCATTGTGTTTCTTAACTTGAAAGTACAATTTTAGAATCATGTATTTGAATACATGTTGTTATAAATTATTTTATACAGTACTAATAATAGGTTAAATACCTTTCTTTCCAATGACTAGGGCTTTCAGGGCAATCAGCCCCATTGTCAAATCTTCTGTCTTGCTATCTTGTTAATTACTGTTAAAAGCATTGGTCATTGCATTCCACATGTTGTACATACACACACTGCCACACGAAGTATTTATATTTATACGAAACATTTAACATTTGGCACATACTTTTGGCCGGCCTAAACAAAAATTACTAACGTGTAGCGGACCGGTACACTGACTCAGGAGGCAAAACATGGATCAAATTTTATATAGGTAACAGTTTAGGAGATATGAGCATTAAATGATAAAACATAGCGGATCCTGTAAATTTCCATCAAATTTATATGAAAGGTGAACGTGTGGGTAGAAGTTGTATGAATGGTTTCCAAGTCCCAGTGATTTTTGACAGTATTATTTAAATCCCTTTTTAAATCTTTGTCATTTATTTATTATTAAAGTGGTTTAAATACCTGCAATGTCGACAATCCCAAGTGGTTGTGAAACAACTAGTTTCGGCTCATAACGGAGCCATCTTCAGGTTTTCCAAGGACATAATCACTTCTTCCGAAGGTCGTCACAAATAATTTACATACATTTAAAAACATTAAAAAAACACGTAACACGCATGCCTAGGCCTAGCTTTAACGACGTGACCGGCGGGAGTTTACGTCTAGACTTAAAGTAACATGTCTAGACGTAAACTCCCGCCGGTCACGTCGTTAAAGCTAGGCCTAGGCATGCGTCTTACGTGTTTTTTTAATGTTTTTAAATGTATGTAAATTATTTGTGACGACCTTCGGAAGAAGTGATTATGTCCTTGGAAAACCTGAAGATGGCTCCGTTATGAGCCGAAACTAGTTGTTTCACAACCACTTGGGATTGTCGACATTGCAGGTATTTAAACCACTTTAATTGTATCTCGATAATCCGGAGGCTACCCATTCGAAAAAATATTTATTATTATTACTTTACCTTTTTTTACTATATTTTTTTTCTTTTTTTACACCTTTTAGATATTTCCAATGTTTAAGTTATCTGCTGTGGCTACCCTGTAAAATTGTTTTTCCCTTTTTGTAAATTAGATTAAAGATTATGTTAGATTATAGATTGTAGAATATGGATGGACTGATTAACTCGTTCACCACGCACAGGCTTTGCCTATGTGGGGAGGATCCATTTTTGTTTGGAATTACTGTTTGTATACTTTATTCATGGAATAAATGATGTTTGATTTGATTTTATTTGATCTGAGCAAACCTGTAATTTGTTTATATTACCAACCTAAGGTTAACTCAAGGTTTTGAAAAAAAAAAACCAAACATCAATATTTTTCTGAAGCGACCTTCTGTTACAATAAAATAAAAAAGATATTGTATGTATTGTAGTGTATGATTGGTTTATGATACCATTTCAATTTACTGTACATAATAGTTCTGATGTAACAATTCCTCATACAAAAAGTTATGTTAAATGGCTGCAATAAATCTCATTGAATCGTATAGAATCTTTGTGTATGAATAATGGGTTGTATGGCTAAATGTATTAGCGGAAAGTAAATAAAAGAAACGTCTTATAACACTTAAAACATATATTTACGCTTATACTGTTACTCACAAGACGGTAAATATACAAAAAAGATGGTAAGTGGTGATCGATTTCGATTGGACACTCCAATCATCATCAGATCCAATAGGCGAATGACAAGAATCTTGAATGGCGTCCCTACTTCAAGATACATTCAAGATTCTTGTCATTCGCCTATTGGGTCTGATGATGATTGGAGTGTCCAATCGAAATCGATCACCACTTACCATCTTTTTTGTATATTTACCGTCTTGTGAGTAACAGTATAAGCGTAAATATATGTTTTAAGTGTTATAAGATGTTTCTTTTATTTACTTGCCGTAAATCGAATAACACGTACAATGCTGATCAAGAAGTTATTTAAATGTATTAGGTAAATAAACTAATTTATTTACATATCTATTTACAAAAACCATTTGCAAATTATGATAAGAGTTCTAAAAGTTAATCTTAAGTTTCTAAAAAGCACGATTAAACAAGGAACTAAGATTAAAACAATTTAAGGTTATCTTAGAATCAAAATTCTAAGCTTTTTTACCACTTGAGATTTCAAATTAATTACTAGATTTGAATAGTACTAGTTTTATTTGGTTGAATAAAATTCTTTACTGCAGAAAATGAGTAGTTCAAACCAAGAGTAAGTTAGTGAATTTTTGACTAAACTCCTCAAATCATCTCTTTGTCTGATCTAGGCTATATAAAAAAAAAACATACTGAGGCTAAATTCAAAATTGTTCACACTGCGGATAGTTGAGCTGTCAGACTCACCCTGTGTGTAAAGCACAACGCCACCAGCTCCGTGGTAGAAATACAGTTCTCCAGGTCCTTCAGGAATACTTCTCCATGGAACCTGTACAGCTCCTCCAGGTTACCAAACAACACCTCTGCCTTGTCCTCCAGTCCAGCTGGTAGGAGAGTCCTCATGTCCTCCTCTGACATCTGATACTTATAACCCTACAAACAACACAAATATATAGGACAGTGGGAGATGTTCAGGGTTTTGCTGCATTCGTTGAAGACAATGATGTTTTATTGACTGATGGAAATATACAGAATGTTGCCAATATCTGAGGAGGTAAGGTGACTATAATATTGTAGTATAGTTACCTCGTCGAGTAATCCAAATGTTGCTGATAAAGGTTAAAAACCTACTGTACATGTTTCACCGTTAATACGGCATCGTCAGGGTACAAATAACATAAAAGACATTAGATGATTCGGCAAAAGAACATTTTAAGAAATTAAAAATTTTTACAGATTATGGGCGATATATTTATGAAACAATTATTATCGCCAAACAAATGAATCAGAGCAAGTAATAAATTCAGTGCATTCTTATAATTTTAGGAGGAGAAGGGAGTTTGTCCAGCCTCACAAATTAAAATTTTAAAAAAACCCTCATATGCTGGTAACGATTTTATAAAATTTGTCCCTGGATTCATAAAAAAAGAAACGAATCCATCTAAATTCAAGAAAATTCTAAATGAGCATATGATAAATGTAGCATTATATTCTTTTGATGAATTTTCCACCTCCCATAAATAGAAATAGTATTTTTATTTCAAGTATTCAGACACTATTCACTGTACCACCAATGTACATGATTTATGACGAATAATGATGTTTGAATATGAATATATTACTGTCACACGTCATAATAAATAAATAACACAAAACGAACATTTAGATAGGCTTATCACACGACAATAGACCTACTACCTGCACTGGGACCATCCTAATCTCTGCACTCTTTGCAATACAAGAACACTTCTCTGTGTGCTGCCACACAGGATCCAGATCCTGGCCGGTATTCTGGATTGAGCCGCTGTTATGAAAGATGTTCCCAAGGCCGCTGAGGGTTTAGGATTTTGTCATAATTGTGGAAAACAGTGATGATGTTTTCAGTTTAAACTTGATTTGGGGTTTGATTTTTTCATTGCTGCTCTATTTTTTCTTCACTTTAACCACTACTCCAAAATTAATCTGTGTAACGACTTAAAAACAGGGGTTGGTGTAGTACAACCAATTTATAAAGAAAATTTAGTAAATCGAAAAAAAAGTTTGGTGTCAAGAATTGATAGTAGAAAATTTTTCAGGTATTGGTGTCGGTATCGAGAATGAACAGATTTTGCTATAGTCACATATCTAATCAAAACGTGAAAGAGTTTATTTTGCCAAAAGATTTTGATTTTTGAAACAAGGTTCTGAAGGGTTTCCAAAGGTTCTGGAATTTTGAGAAGAAGGGAATATGAAAGCCAAAACTTTTATATTGGGTTAGTTTGAAACTTTTATATTTGTAAGAAAATTTCTAGAGTGTCTTTTTTAATGTGGAAACTTAGAGATTGTGTGAGGGATGAGTATTTGAGGATATCTTATTTTTCTTTTGTCCAATCACATATTTGTTTACATGGAATAGTTTTGTGGGGTCACCCCAGTGCTGTACACGACATTCTCATAATTCAAAAGAAAATCTTGAGAACCATGTGTAGAGTGGATGAAGTGGAACACTGTAAACCATTGTTTATCAGACTAAATATCATGACATTAATAAACCTTTACGAGACCACTTTCATGCACATGACACGAGAGGCAAGGCTAAACTGGATTTACCCCAACACAGGTTGGCCAAAACAGGTAAATCCTTTAAAGCCAACTGTGTTAGGTTTTTTAATAGGCTCCCCCAAACTGCAAAACTCATCTCATTTAATCACTTTAAAACAACTATAAAAAATTGGCTAGTTGAAAACCCTTTTTCTTCGTTTGATGAATTTGAAATGTCAGAGTTTAATGTTAATTTTTAACCTGTTGTACATAGTTTTTAATTAATTTTAATTTAATGTATTAACATTTAGTAAGAATATTTGACTGTTCCTATTTCTGTATTGTTATAGATCAATGGAATAAATACTCTTGACTCTTTGTAAAGTTTTAATTTTAAAAAAGGCTGGAAGTCACTGTTCATTTGCAATTAGTTTTTTTATATATTTTTGAAAATAAATTATATCATTGTGTTTAAATAACGGAAAAGGCCCAGTTCTTATTTTTAACCACAGAGTTATAACTTACAGTCAGTATAGACCCCAGTTCCGCCACATAGAGCCGCTCAGTGTCCAGCAATTCAGTCAGCACATGGTTACGCTTGGCCTTGTGAGTGTCAGGCGGGGGTGGTGGGGCAGGTAGAGGAGTGGGGGTCTGTAGAGGCACAGCAGGCTCCGGTGTCACAGTCTGTACAGGGCGAGGCGGACGACGTGATACACGTTTCAAGCTGCTCACACGCTTGTCACACATTGTCGTCACATCAGCTATCCTCTGCAATACCTGTAGGGAAACAATTCAGTATTATCATTAATATAGAAATTTAGTAGTATTATGTCTTAAATTTTAACCATACAATTTAGGAAGATTTAAGTCCTTAAACATTGGTTGGTTAGACAAGTTTGAAGCATACTTTGTAGTTTTATCTAATACTATACTAGAGCCAGCTTTTGGAGTTGAATGTAGGTAGAGCGTCTAATATGCCCTTCTAAATCATGGGAGAAACTGGAAAGTGTAATTTTAGATAAGTTAAACCCCCTGATCAAAACGAACTATCAAATATTGTGTTAGTCAGAAACAAAAAGATAAGTCATATCAGTCCTCAAATAAGGTATCACCTGAAATGTCTCCACGACCTGAATCATTATGTGTCAACCACAATGAAACAGCAATGCAAGCTATCAGCTAATGGGCTAACCAAGAACACAAGAAGAGATTGAAGGCTTGCTTAGAACTTCAGATAAGTTCATCCAAATTGCTGTGGAACTGATTTCCCTGAACCGCAATATCGAGGCAATAGTTTTTATCACAGAACACTGCCACTTTAAAATACACATGCAAACCTAATCTGCATTTCCACTCACCTGAGTGACCAGAGCCTTCGTCTCTGGAGTGATGGAGTCCTGGAAGAGTGTGTGGAACTCCCGCGGGCTGCTGACCTTGAACTGTGACGCAGACGACATGAACGCCTCGAGTTCAGCCAACGCAGCCTCTGCACTCTCCGCACTACAAGAACACTTCTCTGTGTGCTGCGACGCCAGCAGGTCTATGCCTTGAGTACACCAAGCATTCGCCTGAAACATTTACGTTTTCTTGATATCAATCTTCAAAGATAGAGAGAAAAATCAATATTAAATGATGCAAGACAATGAGATGTTTACTTAATTAGTCAATAGCTAGACCATAAAGCTTAAGAAGTGTGGTTAAGGGGAAAAACATATAGGTAGAGTAGAGACAGTTCTACTTGACTCAGAGAATTAACTTTTCTTTTACTCGATTTACAGTTTTTTTAGTGTACTTTGTAAGTCTTCAGAGTAAGGTAACGCCTGAATCCCTGGGTTACAACATACTCACATGACGAATTGCTATTAATAGTTAGAATCAGGCTCCTTGACAATTGTCCTGTCCTTTGACCATGGATTAGATGACTCAACTCAACCCCCCTTACTTATCCTATTATTCTTGCTTTTTTATCTCAATCTGTGTTCACTTTCATAAGCGAACAATACAGCTTCCCCTTATCTTCCATCTCAGGATTCATACAGGTTTTTACTACCAAATAGTTAAGATAGAGACTAGGTTCAGTTACAAATGTCTTTCACTAACTGAGCTATTACAACACTGGCTTAGCTTGCAAAATAAAGCTCTAACCTTATCAATGCTCTCCTGCAGCTCTCTACACTTTGCCAGGAACTCCGACCTCTTCTGCAGACGGTCTGCTAGAGTGACACTCATCCGTTGCAATTCCTCACACTTGGGAGCGACACAATCCAGGTGTAGGTAGTGTCTCCCTCGCAACATACGTTCTCCACAGCTGACCAGCTCTTCTGCTCTCTCTACCTCACTCTGAGAAGACAAAAATCAAAAGTCAGCCAATGAAATTAAAAATGTCTGTATTTGAGAAGCAAAGTTGGGACTAGCAAGTCTTCTCTACCTTTCACCTCTAGAACATAAATAAACTACTAATTTTAATAGTCCAAACTT
Organism: Macrosteles quadrilineatus; assembly: GCF_028750875.1. Lineage (NCBI taxonomy): Eukaryota > Metazoa > Arthropoda > Insecta > Hemiptera > Cicadellidae > Macrosteles > Macrosteles quadrilineatus. The sequence continues at coordinate 19,605,933 of NW_026542596.1, forward strand.
GACAAGACTCATACTTTAAATTCAATCTTTAGGGATAAAACGATTTAGCCAGAGTAAAAGATCAGCAGTGTTGGAAACACTCTATCACACTTACGTGGTATTGTGTCTAGTTCATTTTACTAGTCATGGTTCACAGTCACAAGTCAGAGCTAAGACGGAAAATCAGGTATACTAGTGTACCTGTTGCTCGAAATCGAGCAATTGTCAAGTACTGGTATTATACAGAAGTTATTTTAAAACTACAGTAATAACAGTCATAATTTTCGATGAGTTTAAAAGACCCGACTAAATGCTTATGTAACTAATTGAAATACTCACGCTATTTAATAGCACTTTGAAATAATAAATAAACGCTGCTTGGAAAAATATTTTTGTATTTTTTGGACCCGGCCTTATTTTTTAGTGTTTTCTACAAATGTTTCCCGACTTATAGCTATTAACAGTAAACATTTCTTGCATGTATTTATTTGATTTGACTTTAGGTAGGTTTACTTTACCACTGTGACAGCATGATGTGTATATTGTTCATGGTTTTTTTACTTCCAAAATAAGTTGCTCAGCATAACTGGCAAAAATGATTCATCTCCCCAAGTGATGGTGTACCTGGATTCCTTACTGTGAGACCGGGCCTCTCTTCTACTCTTCTCATAAGTACTGTATAAGATTTCCTCACATTTGTTTTCAATGTAATTGTTACGGGAAAATGCGACCTTTGAGAGCAACTCGTGCTCTTAAGGGTAAGAGATTTTAAATTCTAAAATCTGTTGTTATAGTCAGAACAGTAACTGATGAGAGAACTACTCGTGGCTGCAAGGGAACTACTCTTGGCTGCAGACAGTATGTCCTCCTTGAGCTTGACAGACTCTCAACCCTGGGCCACTAGCAGCTGATGAGCCACCTACAGTCAGAACAGTACCTGAGGAGAGAACTACTCTTGGCTGCAGACAGTATGTTGGGTTGTCTCCTCCTCCTGTTTTCAATATTTCTCCTTTGAATTTAGAATTTTTCTGTTCTTCCAACAAAACTGATTAACTGTTTCGATTTGTTTATAACCTCCTAAATTATAGAAACATCAATATTAACTCCAAAAAAGTCAGTTTATTTTTATATAAAGCTGTTTTTGTTTTTAAATTTGTTTTCAATGTAATTGTTACGGGAAAATGCGACCTTTGAGAGCAACTCGTGCTCTTAAGGGTAAGAGATTTTAAATTCTAAAACCTTTATGCAAAACTACGAATTGAGAGGAATCATTTGATAACAGCCCTCACGTATTAATATAAGAGATATACATCAAACGGCTCAGGAGGCTAATGACAATTAATAAAAAACCTTGATGTTAATTTCATTTATCCTCCAGTCACTCACCACACATATCTTCTGAAAGACCACCAGCTCCCTGATGAGGATGTCCACTCTGTCCACTGTCTCCCCAACCTCAGTCATCTCACTGACAGACTTGAGATGTCTATCAAGTGCTCCCTGGATATCCTTGAAGTCCTGCTCAAACCTCTTTAGCTCCAGGTACTGATGTAGCCTTGCAGAGTGTTGTTGCCAAAACTCATCAAACGTTCGCTCCGTCTCCTCCAGCTGCACTAGTAGTCTGCAACAAAACTGAGTTGAAGGGGTGGTCCTTGTAAAATAAATCTTGTACTGTAATTGATCCATTCCTCTTAGGGGTTTTTGACTATACAGGGTGTTTCACGGAAACCCTGACAAACTTCAGAAAATGGTTCCTGGGGTCAAAACTGGTAAAAAATGTCCTTTGTTCAACATGTTCATGTTCCTTGGTCAAAATGTTCAACAGATACACTGAAAACCTAAAAAAAACATATTTTTACGTATAACTAGAAAACGAGTGAGTTTAGGACATATGTTTATAGGACATTTTTTACGAGTTTTGACCCCAGGAACCATTTCTTGAAGTTTGTCAGGGTTCCTGTATACCTTTCAGGCACATTTGGCTCAGTTCACCAGCTATTAAAAAGCCTAGAGACACAGAAAAAATCACAATGAAACAAAAAAAACTTGATACTTGGCAGTAACCTGTTCAACTCTCTATTTCTGGCAATATGTCTAAATAATAGCTGTTTTATCTATATTAAAATTTTAGCTATAACAGCTATTATTTAAGGTTATTTTAAGTAGCTTTTAGGAACAGCCAGAAAGTCCTCAACGATCCTAAGAAAAGTTAGTAGCTTTTTGATGGTTCGAAACTGGACACAGCGTCCCTGATCGTTGGACTTTACATAAATGATCCTGACTGATGAAACAGCTGATCTTAGTCATTAACAAAGCTACAAAGATCGTCTCACTCCATTCTACACTCATCCTTCACTCATATTTGGGTTAAAATACAGACCTACGTCCCTATCTCAATTAACTGATAATTATTGTAGTCAGGATTAGCAAGATGTCTGTCATGGATAAATTTTAGGAAACTTTAGCAAAAGTGTATCAGCTTTGTTAGAGGTTAGTGGCATTTTCCAACCTGCCAAATCTGACTGTGAATGAAACTTCTCGTCCAAAATATTGAGAGAGATGGTATGGTTCAAGTCAGTTCTTGATCTGATATCATCTCTCTAATAGGGTAAAAGTTAAGAATGCACACCAAGAAAATAGCTATTTAGAAATTATTTTTAATCCACAGCATGGCCATTTTATGTATAGATCTAATTATTTCAACTTCCTATGACAAACCTTTACTATTACCAGGGATCAAACCTATCAATCTTCATCTTGCTATTAACACACATTTTTTACTGTCATTATGCTCTATCTGACTGGTGATTAGCTACACAGCTTTAAAATGGATGGTAAATAAATCAAAATATCTCTCTTTTAAAGTCTGTCACAGCAGTTATGCAATAAACCATAGATCAAGTTAATTGTAAATTACAAAAAAAAGTTATAAATGACTGAGTGCCAAGACATACCTCTCCACCGCTGTAATGTTAGCTAGAGAGGAAGGCTCCTTAGTGGGAGTGCCTTGCAGTCTCTGTCTGATGTCTCCCAGTAGAGTCTCCCCTCGCTTGGCTGCAGACAGTATGTCCTCCTTGAGCTTGGCATACTCTCCACCCTGGGCCACTAACAGCTGATGAGCCACCTACAGTCAGAACAGTAACTGATGAGAGAACATCTCTTGGCTGCAGACAGTATGTCCTCCTTGAGCTTGGCATACTCTCCACTCTGGGCCACTAGCAGCTGATGAGCCACCTACAGTCAGAACAGTAACTGAGGAGAGAACTACTCTTGGCTGCAGACAGTATGTCCTCCTTGAGCTTGGCATACTCTCCACTCTGGGCCACTAGCAGCTGATGAGCCACCTACAGTCAGAACAGTAACTGATGAGAGAACTACTCTTGGCTGCAGACAGTATGTCCTCCTTGAGCTTGGCAGACTCTCCACCCTGGGCCACTAGCAGCTGATGAGCCACCTATAGTCAGAACAGTAACTGATGAGAGAACTACTCGTGGCTGCAAGGGAACTACTCTTGGCTGCAGACAGTATGTCCTCCTTGAGCTTGACAGACTCTCAACCCTGGGCCACTAGCAGCTGATGAGCCACCTACAGTCAGAACAGTACCTGAGGAGAGAACTACTCTTGGCTGCAGACAGTATGTCCTCCTTGAGCTTGGCATACTCTCCACCCTGGGCCACTAGCAGCTGATGAGCCACCTACAGTCAGAACAGTAACTGATGAAAGAACTACTCTTGGCTGCAGACAGTATGTCCTCCTTGAGCTTGGCAGACTCTCCACCCTGGGCCACTAACAGCTGATGAGCCACCTATAGTCAGAACAGTAACTGATGAGAGAACTACTCGTGGCTGCAAGGGAACTACTCTTGGCTGCAGACAGTATGTCCTCCTTGAGCTTGACAGACTCTCAACCCTGGGCCACTAGCAGCTGATGAGCCACCTACAGTCAGAACAGTAACTGAGGAGAGAACTACTACTCTTGGCTGCAGACAGTATGTCCTCCTTGAGCTTGGCATACTCTCCACCCTGGGCCACTAGCAGCTGATGAGCCACCTACAGTCAGAACAGTAACTGAGGAGAGAACTACTCTTGGCTGCAAACAGTATGTCCTCCATGACATGGCATACTCTCCACCCTGGGCCACTAGCAGCTGATGAGCCACCTACAGTCAGAACAGTAACTGATGAGAGAACTACTCTTGCCTGCAGACAGTATGTCCTCCTTGAGCTTGGCATACTCTCCACCCTGGGCCACTAGCAGCTGATGAGCCACCTACAGTCAGAACAGTAACTGATGAGAGAACTACTCTTGGCTGCAGACAGTATGTCCTCCTTGAGCTTGGCATACTCTCCACCCTGGGCCATTAGCAGCTGATGAGCCACCTACAGTCAGAACAGTAACTGAGGAGGGAACTACTCTTGGCTGCAGACAGTATGTCCTCCTTGAGCTTGGCATACTCTCCACCCTGGGCCACTAGCAGCTGATGAGCCACCTACAGTCAGAACAGTAACTGAGGAGAGAACTACTCTTGGCTGCAAACAGTATGTCCTCCATGACCTTGGCATACTCTCCACCCTGGGCCACTAGCAGCTGATGAGCCACCTACAGTCAGAACAGTAACTGATGAGAGAACTACTCTTGGCTGCAGACAGTATGTCCTCCTTCAGCTTGGCAGACTCTCCACTCTGGGCCACTAGCAGCTGATGAGCCACCTACAGTCAGAACAGTAACTGAGGAAAGAACTACTCTTGGCTGCAGACAGTATGTCCTCCTTGAGCTTAGCATACTCTCCATTCTGGGTCACTAGCAGCTGATGAGCCACCTACAGTCAGAACAGTAACTGAGGAGAGAACTACTCTTGGCTGCAGACAGTATGTCCTCCTTGAGCTTGGCAGACTCTCCATTATGGGCTACTGGCGGCAGCTGATGAGCCACCTACAGTCAGAACAGTAACTGAGGAGGGAACTACTGTTGGCTGCAGACAGTTGTCCTCCTTGAACTTGGCAGACTCTCCACACTGGGCCACTAGCAGCTGATGAGCCACCTACATTCAGAACAGTAACTGAGGAGAGAACTACTCTTGGCTGCAGACAGTATGTCCTCCTTGAGCTTGGCAGGCTCTCCACTCTGGGCTACTAGCAGCAGCTGATGAGCCACCTACAGTCAGAACAGTAACTGAGGAGAGAACTACTCTTGGCTTCAGACAGTTGTCCTCCTTGAGCTTGGCAGACTCTCCACTCTGGGCCACTAGCAGCTGATGAGCCACCTACAGTCAGAACAGTAACTGAGGAGAGAACTACTCTTGGCTGCAGACAGTTGTCCTCCTTGAGCTTGGCAGACTCTCCACTCTGGGCCACTAGCGGCAGCTGATGAGCCACCAACAGTCAGAACAGTAACTGAGGAGGGAACTACTCTTGGCAGCAGACAGTATGTCCTCCTTGAGCTTGGCAGACTCTCCACTCTGGGCCACTAGCAGCAGCTGATGAGCCACCTACAGTCAGAACAGTAACTGAGGAAGGAACTACTCTTGGCTGCAGACAGTATGTCCTCCTTGAGCTTGGCAGACTCTCCACTCTGGGCCACTAGCGGCAGCTGATGAGCCACCAACAGTCAGAACAGTAACTGAGGAGAGAACTACTCTTGGCTGCAGACAGTATGTCCTCCTTGAGCTTGGCAGACTCTCCACTCTGGGCCACTAGCAGCTGATGAGCCACCAACAGTCAGAACAGTAACTGAGGAGGGAACTACTCTTGGCTGCAGACAGTATGTCCTCCTTGAGCTTGGCAGACTCTCCACTCTGGGCCACTAGCGGCAGCTGATGAGCCACCAACAGTCAGAACAGTAACTGAGGAGAGAACTACTCTTGGCTGCAGACAGTATGTCCTCCTTGAGCTTGGCAGACTCTCCACTCTGGGCCACTAGCGGCAGCTGATGAGCCACCAACAGTCAGAACAGTAACTGAGGAAGGAACTACTCTTGGCTGCAGACAGTATGTCCTCCTTGAGCTTGGCAGACTCTCCACTCTGGGCCACTAGCGGCAGCTGATGAGCCACCAACAGTCAGAACAGTAACTGAGGAGAGAACTACTCTTGGCTGCAGACAGTATGTCCTCCTTGAGCTTGGCAGACTCTCCACTCTGGGCCACTAGCGGCAGCTGATGAGCCACCAACAGTCAGAACAGTAACTGAGGAAGGAACTACTCTTGGCTGCAGACAGTATGTCCTCCTTGAGCTTGGCAGACTCTCCACTCTGGGCCACTAGCGGCAGCTGATGAGCCACCAACAGTCAGAACAGTAACTGAGGAAGGAACTACTCTTGGCTGCAGACAGTATGTCCTCCTTGAGCTTGGCAGACTCTCCACTCTGGGCCACTAGCGGCAGCTGATGAGCCACCAACAGTCAGAACAGTAACTGAGGAGAGAACTACTCTTGGCTGCAGACAGTATGTCCTCCTTGAGCTTGGCAGACTCTCCACTCTGGGCCACTAGCGGCAGCTGATGAGCCACCAACAGTCAGAACAGTAACTGAGGAAGGAACTACTCTTGGCTGCAGACAGTATGTCCTCCTTGAGCTTGGCAGACTCTCCACTCTGGGCCACTAGCGGCAGCTGATGAGCCACCAACAGTCAGAACAGTAACTGAGGAAGGAACTACTCTTGGCTGCAGACAGTATGTCCTCCTTGAGCTTGGCAGACTCTCCACTCTGGGCCACTAGCGGCAGCTGATGAGCCACCAACAGTCAGAACAGTAACTGAGGAAGGAACTACTCTTGGCTGCAGACAGTATGTCCTCCTTGAGCTTGGCAGACTCTCCACTCTGGGCCACTAGCGGCAGCTGATGAGCCACCAACAGTCAGAACAGTAACTGAGGAGAGAACTACTCTTGGCTGCAGACAGTATGTCCTCCTTGAGCTTGGCAGACTCTCCACTCTGGGCCACTAGCAGCTGATGAGCCACCAACAGTCAGAACAGTAACTGAGGAGGGAACTACTCTTGGCTGCAGACAGTATGTCCTCCTTGAGCTTGGCAGACTCTCCACTCTGGGCCACTAGCGGCAGCTGATGAGCCACCAACAGTCAGAACAGTAACTGAGGAGGGAACTACTCTTGGCTGCAGGCAGTATGTCCTCCTTGAGCTTGGCAGACTCTCCACTCTGGGCCACTAGCGGCAGCTGATGAGCCACCAACAGTCAGAACAGTAACTGAGGAGGGAACTACTCTTGGCTGCAGGCAGTATGTCCTCCTTGAGCTTGGCAGACTCTCCACTCTGGGCCACTAGCGGCAGCTGATGAGCCACCAACAGTCAGAACAGTAACTGAGGAGGGAACTACTCTTGGCTGCAGACAGTATGTCCTCCTTGAGCTTGGCAGACTCTCCACCCTGGGCCACTAGCAGCTGATGAGCTACCTACAGTCAGAACAGTGACTGAGGAGAGAACTACTCTTGGCTGCAGACAGTATGTCCTCCTTGAGCTTGGCAGACTCTCCACCCTGGGCCACTAGCAGCTGATGAGCCACCTACAGTCAGAACAGTGAGGGGATAACTTCTTTTGGCTAATCTAACTGCAATGCTTCCTAAATAATCAGTTCCTTGAAAAAAAACTTGGTTATTTAGTAGACTTGTTATATTGAGAATTTTGATTTCAAACAGGATTTGGTTTCTATATGTTTGTAAAGCTTAACAAGTTTTAAACTTTCCTTTAACATGTACATACTACAATAGTATACTACCACATGCTATTATTCGATTTACTGATGATATAAACTGTAAATTATCAATATGAAGATGGTAAACTATAAAAAGTTAAAATATGTTCATTCAACAAATGTATGGAGCTAATGGTTTACTCACCTCAAGTGTAGCACCGGCGCCAAGCTCAGTTGCGCTCTCTCTGAGTCGTCTTGTAAACTCATCCAAAGACAATGAAACAGCACGAGTTTGGCAAGAGAACTGCTCCAGCGCCTGACAGAGAACAATATAAGGTTCAGGTAACAATACTAAGGTTCAGAAAAATACTTACAAAAAATCAAATTATTCCAGGGTATTACACAGCAAGTTGTCAGGTTTTGATGGATAAACTTCCTGGTTGTATTTTTATTAAAGATGTGCGAGCAGCTCGATTTTCGAGCTGAGCCCAGCGTAGCCTAAAAGCTTGAGTGATCCAAGCACCAAGTCTGAGTCATTGGATTAAGTTTTTCCCATAAAATTTCTCCCATTTACTCATATCAGAAAATACAGTAAAACGTCATAAATGTTTTGCTTTTGAAACTTATTGTTGTGTGCAAAGTATTAGTTTATTTGATTATGCATTGCGGAGGTAGACAAATAGACAAATAGACAAATAATCTTTATTTACACATTCATTAAGAATAGTAGTAGCGTCAATTACTTAACACTAAGTACAATTAGGTACTTAGTGAGGTCAGGCAAAAAAAAACATAGTCTTAAGTGAGTCACAAGACTATGGACTGAAAACAACTGAAGAAAATTTTATCACAAAACCAAAATTTAATTTTCATTTATTTTATGTCTTTTTTTTAAATAATCTGTTGTTTAAGTTGTTTGATAATTTTCCCCCACAGATTTCAAGTTCTCTACTGGAACTCTTTGTTTCATTGGTTTTGAAGATTTATTGATCAAGATGTTTGTATTGTAGGTACTGCTGGAGTCTACAAAACCAAACATTACATTTTTAAGTAAAGTCACACTTTGAGTATAACTTACACTAAAAAGTAAATTTAGGAGAAAGTTTTGGATTGCAAGCCTTCCATCAACTTAGGCCCTAGTAAGTTATGTATTAAATAAACCCATAAATAACACTAAAGGTTATGGGAGTAGTTGGACTTACAATGCGCTGCTGGATCCAGTGGGAATGACTGTAAGGCATGGTTCCCTCTAGATCAGTGGTCAGTTCACTTTTGTCTACATACTGATGTAGCTCTTCCACACAGCTACAAACAACTACCTGGAAACAGAACAAATACTACTAGAATAGTATACAAGTGTTTTGTGTATAGTCTCAAGTTGTTGTGGTGATACTTATGCTAGGACAGACTCTTTCTCTTTCGTATTGGCTTCCTATCACAACAATTATAGGAAACTAAATCTTAACATTCTCTTTGGATACAGAAATAGATTTATATGGCCTAGTTGTTTATAATAAGTTATTTATGAAAAGATCACTTAATTGGATGAGGCTTTTACTAGTTGTGCTACTATTGATGCTATATTTGATCTTCTAATACAAGGGTTCTCAAACTTCACCTAGTTTTGCATTCTATGACATTCGGGAATGAAATTGTCAGTCAAAAATTAAAAAAATTAACATTTATTTTAATACAAACTCAGAAACTTTGCATCATGTTCTGTCGGATCTTATTCATGTTGTTTACAATAGTAAGCTTTCAAATGTAAGATATGAGTACTTACTTTGAATTTAAACTCTTCTTTAAATAACTTATTGCTAACTTCAGATATTGCTTTTTGGAAAAATCCTGAGGGTCGAATCACGTAAGCCACATTTAAGATACCTGGGAAGAATCCCTGCAAAAAACAAATACATATTTAAATAATGTTATAATAATGAACCAGTCCAAGTGTTGTTGCTAAACTTAAAGCTGTGCAGACTTAGATTAACTGTGGTGTACAGTATTTGGTTTTGTAAATAACGGGAACTGGGTTTTCAGCATGGGGTTGTAAAATGGGGTTGTGCATTTTGAATGCTCAAAACCGGATGTTAATATGGCCGATTGTTGCCAAATTTCCGGTGCAGGCTTGCCAATAGATGCACATACAATGTCTAAAATGTCCAAAATGCCAATCGCAGCGCTGGAACAGAGAAATTTAAAAATGGTACCAACTTAAACATGTGTCGTACGTAACCAATACATGTTTTCAATCTCAAAACTATGTCATCTGTTTGTTTCAACCGAAAACTTGTACAAAAGCAAAAAAAATCCAAAGTTTTTGCCCACAAATTTTGTTATATAATACCGAACTTTATTGGCTACTGAACTGTATATTTTAAGCCAGCAATAAAATAAAATAAAATCCATTTTACCAAATTGTATTCAACATTTACATTCATTGATGGTCTTAACTTAGGCTAACTAGTCCAGCCAAAATTAGTAATATAAATCCAAGATAATGTTATTATTTTACCAAATTTCATAACAACATACAATGCTCAAAAGCTATTAAATTACTACAACCCATAATGGTGATTGGCTGACAAAACAGTGATTACACAGTGATTTGTATCTCACAATACAGTGATTATGACTCAATCTAAGTGACTGAGAACCTAGATAAGTAGCCTACTTCCTGGTTACTGTAACCTTTACACAACAGCAGACTTGGTCAGCTAATACTGTAGTTGGCATTAAAATATGTAAATGTGAATTATAAAAACCTACACACTTGTTAACATTTTTAATTTTACAAACCTTCATTTTCATACCATATTCATTTTCAAAATATATTTTATTGTTTTAAAAATATTTAAATAACACTATTCTACATGTATGGCCTAGCATTTGTAAGTGGAGAACGTTAATATTTTAAATTATTTAACATACGGTATTGGAGGTTTTGGAGGGAAAAAACACGAGTAACCAAACTGGTTTTTGTAACAACAGCTAGTAAAAAATACATCAAAACCTTGTTTTTCAGCACTTCATTTAAACAAATTTTCCAGAAAAGGGCCCCTGCCCCATGGCCAACTTTTTCTTGATACCCCAGTAGGTCCATCCACCCCCTGAACAATTTTCTAGTGGCCAACGCTCAGCTCAGTAGTTGTTAAAATTGCATATGCAATAAACGCCCCGAAATTTTGAATTTACCCCCTATGATATACTTAGGGGAAATATGAGAATGAGAATGAGATTTTGATATGCTCATCTGAACCGTTTACAAACATGCTAGAACCTTGAAATTTGAAAAGGGTGTGGAACGTCACCTTGAATTATCCAGAAAATATACAAAAGTCCCATTTAATCAAACTTTCCAACACCCCCAAAATGGCAAACATCTGAAAACAACAAAATAAAAGTTTTTTTTTTAAAGGCTATAAACTAGAACTAAACTAACGTGGTTGGTAAGACCTAGAAAAGATTTGAAAGAATTTTCATGGTCAGCAATTAAATTTTCCACAAGACACTCTTAGGCGTTTTCCGAATATAACACCCCTTCACCCCAAAAAAGCACCCTACTTTCAAAATTTTGCATTTAGGCCTATTTTCAAATTTTCAATTGTTTTCATAACTTTTTTCTACCTAACAAAATTTGTATGCAAGTTGCACATATGCTGTGCATCATAAGGGTCCATATTTAGCAGCTGTAAATAATATGTAAAAAAACGTTATTAGTTACTCTTTAATATACACGAGGCATATTTTTTAAGTAAGTACCGTTTATAAATTTCTCCGTTCCAGCCCTGCGATTGGCATTTTGGACATTTTCGCTGTGTATGTGCATCTATTGGCAAGCCTGCGCCGGAAATTTGGCAACAATTGGCCGTGTTTACGTCCGGTTTCGAGCATTCAAAATGGTGCCGCCAATTGAGACTGCCGCCAACTATGAAGTGTGCGCTGTAATTTGATTTTTATTTAAGTGCTAATGGTGTGAAAGCCATTGAAATTCATCGACAGATTAGTTAAGTGTATGGCAAGGACATTATGAGTGACGTAATGGTACACAAGTGGGTAGGGTTTTTAAAGGGACGGCCGCACCAATGTTCATGAGGAGCAACAGACGGGGCGGCCATCTGTCATTACTGATGATTTGGTGCGTAAACTCGATGAAAAGTGAGAGAGAACAGATGGTTTAAGATCTCATCATTATCTGATGAGTTTAATTTAGTTTCGAGTAGTGTCATTTATGATATTGTGACTGAAAAATTTAGTACCGAAAATTCTGCTCACGCTAGGTGCCGAAAATGTTGACTGAGGTGCACAAAAAAGCGTCTAGACAGTGCATTGACTTTGATTTATTTATTTATTTATTTGTTTATTTGTTCACGGTATAACACCATTTTTAGTGCTATGATTGAGTGCTATGATGAGAAAGGAGATGATTTGTTACATCAAATTGTTACAGGCAATGAAACATGTGTGTCTTATGTTACGCCAGAGTCAACATCTTAGTGGTCAGCGCCTAGACAACGATGATGAGGTCAAAACAGCAGTGGCATAGTGGTCATCCAGTCAGGCGGCAGAATTCTTGGAGAAAGGAATGCAAAAGCTCGTGGAACGATATCATAAATGCCTTAATATTGAAGGACTCTATGTCAAAAAGTAGATTAAGATACTGGCTTTCAAATAAAAATATAATCATGACAATAAGTATACTCGTTTTTGTTTTATTTTAAAACGATACTTACTTACAAAACATGCCTCGTATAATTATTAGTTTTCAAATTATAAACCAACTAAATCGGATGATTCTTTTTTAAACACCCTGCAGGCCTATAACCTCTTTATACTTACTGATATCTTGAGTAAAGTAGTCTTAACAGAACTCCACTTGTCGTTTCTCCGATCAACCACCAGCACAAAGCCCATGTCAGCTTCTTGCATTCTGAGGAAGAACACACAACTCTCAACAAAACTTAGCAAATGAGCAGATTATTAGATTCAGGTTGTAGAATGGTTGAGATAAAAATGGCTCAAGAAAAATTTTGTTTTAATAGTACTTTAGATTATTAGTTTAACTTATTACAACGGCTCACTTAAATTATTTCAAAGAAATTTGTTGTTCGTTAGTACTTTAAAAAAATGTCAAGTTGTATTAGATTAGATTAACTTACTGTCTTATTATTAGAAATAAGTAGCCAACAAAGATTTTCAAAATATTTCTGCATGTTCTGTAATGGTGTTTTCTTTGTTAGAAACAACAATAATTTTTCATTTGGCAGTTACAATTTGAAAATTTTGAAAAAAAAAATACTAAATAATTTTTTAGAGTAATTTAGATTTTTCAAATTTATCAAAATCATTTTCATTTGTAGATTGTCCAGTTCAAACTATTAACTGAATATACCTGCACTGCTGAATTTGTTTTCCAAAAACTGGTGAAAAAACTTGTAGGGTATATTTGAAAAATATTTATCGCTTCGTCAAGTTGATATTTTAAGTTATACCTACCATGCAAAAATCAGTGCATTTTAAACAAAGACAAAATCAATGTCAATGCTGATAAGTTACATAGCAATGATAACAGGAACTCCAATTATTATATTGATAGCAATATTGCTCTCTTGATAGGCTTGGTGGAAGATTTTCTCATGGTAGTGTAACATGAGTTCAAGTTAAACTGAAATTATTCAGTTGGGTCTCTCTTAAATACTAAGACGATTACAAATAGTTGAATGAAGCGAGGGGAAACAACAAAAACAATAAATTTGGAAGCAGCAGCATTTGCAATACAATTAATCTTAGTACATAATCCATCGTTAACTTGGAGTAAAATTAAATTTGATGTGTTACTCTTACAGCTGTCAAGATATGCTTTTAAGGGGTTTGGTTAGGTGTAGTTGTAAGTAAACCAAATAAATTATACTAACCAAAAAGATAAAGTAAAATTATCTAATTAATGGTAAATAAAAAATTTAAAAAGAACTAGAGAAAGTATAAATTTACATTTTACCTATTATATGAGCGTTATTATTTACCCGACAAGTTTCTCTATTAAACAAACACTGCTATAAGTGTCTTAGCAATCTATTGTGGTTAAGATAAAGCTACATCAAATAACAAGCAGTAAATCGTTGTGGATCAAACGTACTAAAAGAAGGTTTAAGGAGCAAACACCAAATATAGTACGAGGTTATCTCCTGAATTTAAAGAAATGTTTACATCATAACATCAAGCGGTAGCAATACTGTAATTTAGCAGCTATCATGTAGGAGTAACTATTGATCAAATCATGAGGAACAGCGCCTGTTTAAAGTTTGAAATTCATAATTTACTCAAACTTTTCCATTCTCTACTACATTGGTTGGTAAAAAATGGAATAATTAATAGCAAATAGTACAGAAACAGTTGCTCATATTTATCAAATTATCAATTATTTAAGATGGGGACGCCACTATGCCACTATGTGCATATTTTAACCCAAAGATGAGTGAAGGACGAGTGGTGCGATCTTGTAGTTGTTAGTGACTAAGGCCTCCTTAAAGAGCAAATGGTAGTTATAAAAAATTACTGTAAAACACACAAGAAAAGGTTTGGTTTTTTTGAAGACTGAATTTTTTTCTACGAGAAATAAAATAAAATAAAGCAGCTACAACAGATGAACTAAGCTTGAAAAAACAGCTAAGTGTCTTATAATTTGATGTGATACTCCCTGGTGTGGGTAAGAATTTAACCTCCGCACTAGTGAGTAATACGACGATCCGCAGTACTATCCTGATAATTAGTCCAATTCCTTAATCCCAAGGCAAAAATGTGGTTCGGATTCCACTATAAACTGTAGGTCCCTTAGTTGCCATTAGCTGTATGTTGGCATTAGTCACTAACAAGACTGCAAGATCGCGCCACTCATCCTACACTCAACTCCATTCATACTTGGGTTGAATTACCTACTTTTGTATGCTCACCATTTCAATGAAAAGTATTAAAGTATTATAGTTTTGCAGTCATGTTCAAACTTTGATAATTGAGTATCGCTACTCTAAATGAGGGTGTAAATACGGAATATTTAACCTTTCCTAATTAATATATTCAAATATGAATGTGTAGGATGGGGTGAGTACTGCTGAGTAAGACCAACTGGTCCTTTTGCTAGGATTATCATTATAAGGGTTTATGACTGTTACCTATGTGTAGTGTAGATTTTATTTTTTGGAATATTAGAATTGATTATATAGCAGACAAAGCCTATTTCACATAATATGATCAATGTTAAATAACGATTTCTAATTAGGCCTAGTGATCAATCACACTTAATGAAATAAGGTGTCTCACAATTTAAAACTGTAATAAATAACAGCTTAGTGCTGTATATAGGTTCTTTAAAAATATATTTTCAACTACCTAAAACGTAAATCAAAAGTGCCATGGTGCCACTTAATACCAAAAAATAAAGAACTTTACTTTACAGATAACCTCATGACGTTGTATGTAAGCCGAGTCTGCCTAACCTAAGGTTTAAGTGCCTGGTGCATTATCGGTGCTTGAAACGACATAACAACAAGCTGGTGAGCGCAAGCTACAACGCAATAGTAACTTACGAAGGCACAGAAGTCAGATACAACACGAGCTTTTGATAATCGGCATCGTTCAGATTGGCAAAGTTACCCTGATCAGGAAGTGTGATCAAGGGAAACCCTTCTGGTGATTTGCCTCCTGGAAAACATCAAACTTACAGTCAACTCAAGACAAAGTATAAATAAACTAAACAAACTGACAAACACAACAACTGAAAATGTTAAAACATGAAATGAGAATATTAAAAAGTTTAAGTAGGCCTACCTACTAACTTAAGGTTAAATGTCTGTAGATCAGATTTTGGAAATTTGGGATGGTTATTTTCAAAGAGTATTTTTAAAACTGTTTCAACTAAACTGCAAAATTTGCCTCATCAAGGTGTTTTAGTTTCCCTCATGAATAACCTAATTGGTTTTTGGTAGGCTAACAAATGCATTTTAGTGCCAACTAAGTTAATGATATGCTAGGGATTTTTTCCTGACATTTAAATAGGCATGTTGATGAAAAAGTTGAGCTTTGATTGCAGTGTTGTTACCTGTTATTATGACATACTGCTGATGAAGCAAATCGGCCACCTCACTCACAGAAATGTCGTTCTCTTCCGATGTTGCTTCCACTGCAAAAATATTTTATATTAACAACACATTATATATGATAACAGTTACATAAACATTACACAACACAACAGTAATAAACATTACAAAAAGAAAAAATACTTTCTTGTTTAAGGGAACATTCATTAATATCGATGATTATTTTCGATTAGGCTATCGATATCTTTGTTTTCCTTCACGATCCATAACTTATTCCTTTTGTTTTAATATCTTCAAAACAGTGGCGCATAACAGATTTTTTCGGGCCCCCCAGCAAAAATTTTATTTTTTGGGCCCCCTCCCGTGAGTTATTTATAGACCACCGATACAACATAATCAAACACCCTCCCCCAGCGTTTTTTTTTTATTTATTTTTTTAACAACTGTGTACAGTGATCAAACAGTTGTTTTATCATAAATTGAGTAGTAAATAAATTATGGGTAATGTTTCATAAAATGATGTGTTAAGTAAGTAATTCAGTTATGGTTTGATGATAAAGTTACATCACTACATCATTATGATAAAGTTACATCACTACATCATTATATAATACTAGCTGTAACCCGCGGGCTTTGCCCCGTTTAACTTCTTAATTTTCAAGATGATCTCGTTCGCATGGCTCAATCACGTCCTGGTTGAAGTTCGTTCGCTACGCTCACTCACCTTTAGGTTGGAGCTCGTTCGCTACGCTCACTCAACTTTAGGTTGGAGCTCGTTCGCTGCGCTCACTTGCCTTCAGGTTAGCTCGTTCGCTACGCTCACTTGCCTTCAGGTTAGCTCGTTCGCTACGCTCACTCACCTTTTTGGTTGCAAATTAGCTGTTGTCATAAATGTAAAAGAAATAATAGTGCTGCACCCTGTTGGTAATCCTTGTAACTTTAATGCTATTGAACATCATAGAACAGAACCAACTTGTTTAATTGAAACAGCTGTTAAGATTCATTAATTCCATTTCTCATAAGGTTAACATGGGAAACTCCAGAGCCACTGGGGCGGAGCCTATTGGACGGATCACGAAATTGATGGTGTATAAACCTATTCCATGACATTCTACACGTATGTACCAAGTTTCGTGGCAATCGGTTCAGCGGTGTCCGAGTTTATCACCCCCAAACAAACAAACAAACAAATATATATACAAACATCCTCTTTTATATATATAGATTTATCAATATCAGTGGTTGTAGGCCTTAATAAATAGTGTTAAAATAAAATCAATATATCTAATTTTTATACGTATTAAAATGTTTTATATAAGGGAGGTTTGATATTTAATTTATAACACATTTTATAAATAATTAATTCGGTTAGTTTTCATCAATGGTTATTATTAACACAGTGAGGAAAATCTTAAGTGAAATCCTTGTTATATTCAGCAGCTAGTTCTGTTAATTTAACATTCAACTGTTCGTCTGTAGACTACGATAAAAACTCTGGGGTGAGAACAGAGTACATACTACCTACATTGTTCCAGTGCCGGATATACCACTAGGCCCGCAAGCAAAATGGGGCCGCAGAGGATTGAAAAAACATTTTTTATATTAAAAAATCATTTTTTAAACCATCAGTTCGCCGATTGCAGGTGACGATAATGATGTCCCCGTGATTGCGGCCTGTGGGACACGTTTACGATTTTAGCCGCAGTCACAGGTGATGGTGATGAGTCATCATGATCGGAGCCCGCGGGAGACATTCAAGATTTATCCGCTGACACGAGTGTCAATGATGTCCCCAAGATTGCGTCCCGCGGGAGATGTTCAAAATTTCACAACGGTTGCGGGTGTCAATGATAATGTTGTGATTGCGACCCGTGGGAGATGTTCACGATTTTACTGCTGACGGTGATGATGTCCTTAAAGTTACAGCTCACGGGATATGATCACGATTTTGCCGAAGTGTCGACGAGTGTCAAAGATGATGCAGCTTTGTTGCAGCCCGGGGGGAATGTTCATGATTTTGCCGCGGTCACAGATACCTATGATGGCTTTGACATGATTTAGGAGAGATGCCTACGATTACATCCACGATCTTGGGTGTCGATGATGCCCCCTTGATGCATAGGAGATATTCACGATTACTTCCGCGATCGCAAGGAATTTCCACCACAGGGAGAGGGCCGCTCAAGTAATTTGGCCTAAGGCCGCAAGTACGGTAGGACCCTAAATCCAGCACTGCATTGTTCATCTTCTGAATTTTTTTAGTGATTTGATTTATTACAGTACGGTATTTAAGTTCCATGATACACAACTATTTTAATATCTAGGTCAGGATCCGCTAGGCGGTTCGTTTTCTGCTAGTTCATCGAAATGTTTTTAAATTTAGGTACGGTACGGTAACCTTAAATGTTAAATTTGTTACCTTAGCTCATTCTCACTTTTAGGCCTAGCAACATTAAACGATTAATAATAAATTTAGGCCTATGGCTCAAATAATAGCTGTACATTAAGGGCGCAACACGCACATAGCAATTTGTTGTCAATAATGTCAATATATGTAATGACCCAGACTACAGTACAGACAGAACCAAACAAAGCCTGTCACGACAAGCAGCGCTGATGAGTCACCCGCATGAATCTCTATTTCTCTATCAAAATCAGGTGATCAACGGTCAGCTGAGTTACAAGTAAGCGGGTAGTAGTGGAGGGGGGAGGGGCTGCTCCGAGTGTGTGTCGCCCAGGCGGCAGTCACTCAGCTTCTAGCCTGAAGCAACACAACCACACGGACAATACACATTGTCAGGTGATCGTGGTGGGGGGTGGCGTTTTGTTAACAATTTTGTTAATTAAAAGATAAAATTTCAGTAGATTTGGCAGAATAAAAGTATCTACCAACACAATGTGTTTTAAAAAATTAGTCAGGAGAGAAAAAAATTCCAAGAACAAAGGATTGGTTTTACAGATGGTTTTAGGAAAAAAATTGTATCTCAAACTCGCGGGCCCCCCGCACCGCGTGGTCTGCGGGGCCGGCTGTTACGCCACTGCTTCAAACACACATTTAGGATAAATTTCAAACTATCAGCTTTGGTCTTGTTTAGGAAAAGAAAAAATAAATGGATTAAGAAATTAAACTACAGTAGACTACCTCTTATCCGGACTCCTTGGGATCGAGGCCAGTCCGGATAACGGTTTTTCCGATTAAACCGATGTCCCCAAAATCTCGTTAAAATGGACCGTTTAAATGCATACTCTATACAGTATTTTACTTAAAATTAGGAGAGCATTGTATTTAGACACATAATCACTGGTCTCAAATCTTTCCCATGAGAACAGTCGTTTCAGTACCGCCCACTTCCTGCTGATCTAGTCCGGTTAAACCAATGTGCTGATAAAAATTATTCGGATAAAGAGATGTCACGTCTACCAGTGTAGTACCGTCGTGAAGTTAGCGGCTCCTTTCATCGGCGCTTTTTTGGTTTGTAATAGATGTGGGTTGGTACTCCTGCGGACGCCACAAACGTGTTTTGCAGGGATGTCGGAAACGCAATTCAATGACAATACGGTGCGAAATGATGTTTTTATATTTATATAATGTCAATTATACATTGCTAAAACGTGTATACAAGTTAAAACTAATTAATTGACGTATTTTAAAAGGCATATTTCAGACCGAGTGTACATTATACGTAGCTATGGCTTAACATAACGCGATCAATTAAAACTCCGAACATAAAAAGTGCATAATCTTTTTTCCCAAGCCCATCACATCAACTTTGAGCTATTCTAATGGTAATAAACAATGTGTAGAATACTCAGTATAAATATGATTGAGGCAGTCCAGTGAATTACGAAGCTATAAGGCAAAATGTATATGGTTGATAGAAACTCGTATCAGGAAAAAGTGCACAATCTTTTTCCTAAGCCCATCACATCAACTTTGAGGTATTCTAATGGTAATGTACAATGTGTAGAATACTCAGTATATGATTGAGGCAGTCCAGTGAATTACGAAGCTATAAGGCAAAATCTATATGGTTGATAGTAACTCGTATCAGGAAAAAGTGCACAATCTTTTTCCTAAGCCCATCACATCAACTTTGAGGTATTCTAATGGTAATGTACAATGTGTAGAATACTCAGTATAAATATGATTGAGGCAGTCCAGTGAATTACGAAGCTATAAGGCAAAATCTATATGGTTGATAGGAATTTGCGTCAGGAAAAGTGCACAATCTTTTTCCTAAGCCCATCACATCAACTTTGAGGTATTCTAATGGTAATATACAATGTTTAGAATAATCGGTATGAGAATAATTGCGGCAGTCCAGTAAATTACAAAATTATATGGCAAAATGTATATGGTTGATAGGAACTCGCATCAGGAAAAGTGCACAATCTTTTTCCTGAGCCCATCACATCAACTTTGAGGTATGCTAATGGTAATATACAATGTGTAGAAGTAGAATACTCAGTATAAATATGATTGCGGCAGTCCAGTAAATTACGAAGCTATAAGGCAAAATCTATATGGTTGATAGGAACTCGCATCAGGAAAAAGTGCACAATCTTACCTCAAAATTGATGTGATGGGCTTAGGAAAAAGATTGTGCACTTTTCCTGATGCGAGTTCCTATCAACCATATAGATTTTGCCTTATAGCTTCGTAATTTACTGGACTGCCACAATCATATTTATACTGAGTATTCTACACATTGTATATTACCATTAGAATACCTCAAAGTTGATGTGATGGACTAAGGAAAAAGATTGTGCACTTTTCCTGACGCAAATTCCTATCAACCATATAGATTTTGCCTTATAGCTTCGTAATTCACTGGACTGCCTCAATCATATTTATACTGAGTATTCTACACATTGTACATTACCATTAGAATACCTCAAAGTTGATGTGATGGACTAAGGAAAAAGATTGTGCACTTTTTCCTGATGCCAGTTCCTATCAACCATATAGATTTTGCCTTATAGCTTCGTAATTTACTGGACTGCCGCAATCATATTTATACTGAGTATTCTACACATTGTATATTACCATTAGAATACCTCAAAGTTTATGTGATGGGCTCAGGAAAAAGATTGTGCACTTTTCCTGATGCGAGTTCCTATCAACCATATACATTTTGCCATATAACTTTGTAATTTACTGGACTGCCGCAATTATACTCATACTGATTATTCTAAACATTGTCTATTACCATTAGAATACCTGAAAGTTGATGTGATGGGCTTAGGAAAAAGATTGTGCACTTTTCCTGACGCAAATTCCTATCAACCATATAGATTTTGCCTTATAGCTTCGTAATTCACTGGACTGCCTCAATCATATTTATACTGAGTATTCTACACATTGTACATTACCATTAGAATACCTCAAAGTTGATGTGATGGGCTTAGGAAAAAGATTGTGCACTTTTTCCTGATACGAGTTACTATCAACCATATACATTTTGCCTTATAGCTTCGTAATTCACTGGACTGCCTCAATCATATTTATACTGAGTATTCTACACATTGTATATTACCATTAGAATAGCTCAAAGTTGATGTGATGGGCTTGGGAAAAAAGATTATGCACTTTTTATGTTCGGAGTTTTAATTGATCGCGTTATGTTAAGCCATAGCTACGTATAATGTACACTCGGTCTGAAATATGCCTTTTAAAATACGTCAATTAATTAGTTTTAACTTGTATACACGTTTTAGCAATGTATAATTGACATTATATAAATATAAAAACATCATTTCGCACCGTATTGTCATTGAATTGCGTTTCCGACATCCCTGCAAAACACGTTTGTGGCGTCCGCAGGAGTACCAACCCACATCTATTACAAACCAAAAAAGCGCCGATGAAAGGAGCCGCTAACTTCACGACGGTAGTGTAGTCTGATTAAACCGATGTCCGGTTAAAAGGTGTCCGGGTAAGAGGGAGTCTACTGTATCTAAACTAACCCAAATTAACTAACTTAAGTTAACAAAACTTGCTGTACCATTTCAAAATTCTGTTTGATAACAGAAAAGGCATGTGGGGAATATCAAACAGAATTTTGAAATGTTACAGCAAGTGAGGTTAACTTAACTTAGTTACGTTAGGTAAGTTTGGAACAGTTTCATTTCAATATAGGCCTAGGCTAAGATATTTTTTTTATTGTTTGTTGATAGGCTACTGAACGGTATTTCGATATATTCATTTCAATGAGTGTAGGGCAGATACTAAAGTGCAGCCAACAAACATTAACTTACAAGAAGCAGTCTTTGCATCTTGGACAGTCTTGATGACATCATCAACAACTGTTTGATGGTCATCATGAACAAGTGGTACCGGTAGGGCCTAAGTTATACCTAACTTACCATAAGTGACATGGGCAAGCTAAGGGAAACTAGCCTAAGTTACCTTTGTAATTATAGGACTAAGTTAAAGGAAACTGGTCTGCTGGTTTCAAACCAACAATCTCATGAAATGACTAAACTGAATTACCCTCTAACTTGCACCTCCTCCCGCTGGATTATAGATTCTGATTATAAGTGATAAAAATACCTTCACACCATTGAATATCACAGTTAAGCCAGGCCTATTAATTTTTAAATATAGGCTAGGCCTAGTGTTAATTGTCGATTACAATAAATAATAGAGACGACCTTGCTAAGTTAACTTAAGATAAGTCAATGCATAGGGTACAAATAATCCTCACCAGACACAGACATCGCCTTGCAAGTGTTGAGGGTAGCTCAGAACATCAAACCTTGCATGAAAGCCTAAACTTAAGGGTAGGCTTTGAAATTGTTCTAAAATGTAGGCTAGGCCTACCCTGCACATTCCTGTTCTCCTTAAAGTCACGAATAGGCCTATCGCAGGTAGATTACTAGCCAACTCCAGTCTGCACTCAATAACAACGGCATCGCACAACTGTAGTATAGATAAACTAAGTTATATTAATTGTTGGGGTAGTGTATTTAACTAAAAAGAAGGAAACCCTAGAGGCATATAAACTTAACAACCCATTGTTATGTTTTGAAACCAACAAAAACGCAATTTTTCTAAGTTCTAATTTGATTTGACGTTTAATGCTGATTGGTTTGTTAAGTTTGTTTTGTTACTGGTTAGGGATCCAATCCAATAATCGTTGATTTAAGCGTCAGCTGGAGCTAAACCGGCCTCTAACAGCTGTTACGTTTTTTCCTCAATCATAGGGGCAGGCTCACATGATTCCACACAACAAGCCATAAAGCTGCATAGTATGTATACCATAAAGCAAATACCTTTGAAACGTCTAAAATTTTGGAAAAATATAATAATTATTCTTGTCCTTCGTTTCTCGATTTTATTATTATGTAATGTATTTTGTGGTCGCACCAGCTGAAATGAACTACAAACTTATACAGGAGATAGCAGAAATAACACACAACAATATACGATGTATGCTTCATAATTAATATATATTATCATATTATTATGTATTTGTTGCTAAATAATAAAGCAAACAAAGTTCAGGTTTATTTACTACTACTGCAATTAACATCTTAGCGCTTATAAATACTACTGTAGAGGCAAATAATTTGAGTCCCAAAAATAGAAAAAGGTTTTTTTTGTGATAGCAGTGTTTAAAGTTTCATATCTTTTAATCGAAACGGTGACCATATAAGAAGATAGGTATTTTAAACCAAGTATGAATCGAGATGAGTGTCGACAACGATCTTGTAGTCTTTAGTCTTATTGTCACCGTACTGACTAAGCTTAGTCCGACATGGAATCGTATCATTTTCATTTAATTTCAACTAGTGTACCTGTTGCTTGAATTCGAGCAATTGCGAAGCATTACAGGCGTTATTTTAAAACGAATAACAGTCATAATTTCCGATGACTTTATAAGAGTCGACTCAAAGATTATAGAAATACTCACAATGTACACAACAGTTATATATAATCAAAATTGTTTGTAAATATCTTATCTTTTTTCAGTTAAGCTGATCTTGGTTTTTAGTGTTTTCTACAAATGATTCCACTCATAGCCGCATCAGGTTGTCTATAATAACGATTATAAATGAAAAAAACAAACATTATTTATACTTCTTCTACTTGGTTGTGTTTTATGACTTTCCCATGTTTCCATTGTTTGCAAATTGGCTCTTTCAAAGATTGCTCAAGTAATGTAGCACAGTGTTAATTCAGTTTTATTTGTAGTATTGTAGTATATCAAATTGTCCAGGCTTTCTCACCTTTTCCATTGTAATAACTACACCAACCCAAGTATCGTCTACAGATGCAATACGCCAAAGAATATCGTCTACATGTAACACGCCTACGTACAATCTCTAAGAAGTGGTAAAAAGAGCAGAAACCAACCCATAAAATAGATATAAGTTAACTTCATGATAAATAATTTTAGGAGTTACTGTGATATTAGGATTTTCCACTGATTTGGTAATAGAACATTACATTAAAGGCCATGTCAAAGCCCCAAGGGAATTTACCACGTTTCTCCCCACATAGCACCGAATATTTATTTGATATCAAATAAACGTTCAATTTAGGTTCAAACGTCACTCAATTTTACATCAAATGAATATTCAAATTGAATATAAAATAAATATCAAATTTGACATTCATAAATTTATTGGTAAAATATGATAAAGAGAATATGATTGAATTTACATTCACATTTTAAATATGATGGTGACAAATATTGATATAACATTTTTGGCATTCGAATGTTAAATTGATATTCGCGAACATTCATTTGATATAAAATAAATGGTCAATTTAGGTCCAACCTCACTTAAAATATTGATATAACATTTTTAACATTCGAATATTAAATTGATATTCGCGAACATTCATTTGATATCAAATAAATGGTCAATTTAGGTTCAACCTCACTTAATTTGACACTAACAAAGAACCAAAATTTGGTATATAGATGTAAGCATTTTTCATCTGAAAACGGTGCGCGCAAGAAATTGGAAGTGTGAAGTTAGCTATAACTTTTTTTTATTTTTTGAGAACTAATGAACATATTGGGGAAGAATCGAGAACTAACTGTTTGCTGCAGTGAGGGTATAATGGTATAACTGAAGTGAATAATTTTGTACTTTTCCAAAAAAGTTATCAAATTCTGACAAAAAAGTAGAAGAGAACAGAAAAAACGGTCAAATGGTTCAAATCATAGCGTTAGAACAAACAAATTTTTATAAACTATACAGTTGTAATATTTATTTCATACAGACTAATTTACAGTTTCAAAAAATATACAATAAATATAAATATCACAGGTACATTCAAAACATAACCTAATTTAAATTTACATATGATATGGCATCATAGTCCTTAATAGTTCAATAAGTGAACAATTACACGAGCTACTTTTTCTCCCAACAACTCTGCTCAACAACATCATAATGCAAATTTAAACCAAACTTTGTACTGTATTTATAGCTTCATTTTTACGGTAAACATTTGTATCAGTTAAGACAAAGAGTACAAAAATAAAATCCTACAAGCAGAAAAAAAAACTTATCCATCAAAGGTTCTAAAAGGACAGAAACTCTACAAGGTAGAAAGAACAATGCTATACAGCAACAACAATGACAATGTTCCTCACAGAGTAGTGAAGGCGTAGTTGGTGACAAGTGTGACAGTGATGGTATGTCCAGAGACCATGGGAGTGACTATGTATGTCTGCATCTTAGGTTTGCTAGGCTCCTGTATGATCAGAGGTATTGAGGCGTTGTCTTGTCCGAGGGTCCTCACAGAGTAGCGAAGGCGTAGTTTGTGACAGGTGTGACTGTGATGGTATGTCCAGAGACCATGGGAGTGACTATGTATGTCTGCATCTTAGGTTTGCTAGGCTCCTGTAAGATCAGAGGTATTGAGGCGTTGTCTTGTCCGAGGGTCCTCACAGAGTAGTGAAGGCGTAGTTTGTGACAGGTGTGACTGTGATGGTATGTCTAGAGACCATGGGAGTGACTATGTATGTCTGCATCTCAGGTTTGCTAAGCTCCTGTATGATCAGAGGTATTGAGGCGTTGTCTTGTCCGAGGGTCCTCACAGAGTAGTGAAGGCGTAGTTTGTGACAGGTGTGACTGTGATGGTATGTCCAGAGACCATGGGAGTGACAATGTATGTCTGCATCTTAGGTTTGCTAGGCTCCTGTATGATCAGAGGCATTGAGGCGTTGTCTTGTCCGAGGGTCCTCACAGAGTAGTGAAGGCGTATTTGGTGACAGGTGTGACTGTGATGGTATGTCCAGAGACCATGAGAGTGACAATGTATGTTTGCATCTTAGGTTTGCTAGGCTCCTGTATGATCAGAGGCATTGAGGCGTTGTCTTGTCCGAGGGTCCTCACAGAGTAGTGAAGGCGTATTTGGTGACAGGTGTGACTGTGATGGTATGTCCAGAGACCATGAGAGTGACAATGTATGTTTGCATCTCAGATTTGCTAGGCTCCTGTATGATCAGAGGTATTGAGGCGTTGTCTTGTCCGAGGTTCCTCACAGAGTAGTGAAGGCGTAGTTTGTGACAGGTGTGACTGTGATGGTATGTCCAGAGACCATGGGAGTGACAATGTATGTCTGCATCTCAGGTTTGCTAGGCTCCTGTATGATCAGAGGCATTGAGGCGTTGTCTTGTCCGAGGGTCCTCACAGAGTAGTGAAGGCGTAGTTTGTGACAGGTGTGACTGTGATGGTATGTCCAGAGACCATGAGAGTGACAATGTATGTTTGCATCTCAGATTTGCTAGGCTCCTGTATGATCAGAGGTATTGAGGCGTTGTCTTGTCCGAGGTTCCTCACAGAGTAGTGAAGGCGTAGTTTGTGACAGGTGTGACTGTGATGGTATGTCCAGAGACCATGGGAGTGACTATGTATGTCTGCATCTCAGGTTTGCTAGGCTCCTGTATGATCAGAGGCATTGAGGCGTTGTCTTGTCCGAGGGTCCTCACAGAGTAGTGAAGGCGTATTTGGTGACAGGTGTGACTGTGATGGTATGTCCAGAGACCATGAGAGTGACAATGTATGTTTGCATCTCAGATTTGCTAGGCTCCTGTATGATCAGAGGTATTGAGGCGTTGTCTTGTCCGAGGTTCCTCACAGAGTAGTGAAGGCGTAGTTTGTGACAGGTGTGACTGTGATGGTATGTCCAGAGACCATGGGAGTGACAATGTATGTCTGCATCTCAGGTTTGCTAGGCTCCTGTATGATCAGAGGCATTGAGGCGTTGTCTTGTCCGAGGGTCCTCACAGAGTAGTGAAGGCGTAGTTTGTGACAGGTGTGACTGTGATGGTATGTCCAGAGACCATGAGAGTGACAATGTATGTTTGCATCTCAGATTTGCTAGGCTCCTGTATGATCAGAGGTATTGAGGCGTTGTCTTGTCCGAGGTTCCTCACAGAGTAGTGAAGGCGTAGTTTGTGACAGGTGTGACTGTGATGGTATGTCCAGAGACCATGGGAGTGACTATGTATGTCTGCATCTTAGGTTTGCTAGGCTCCTGTATGATCAGAGGCATTGAGGCGTTGTCTTGTCCGAGGGTCCTCACAGAGTAGTGAAGGCGTAGTTTGTGACAGGTGTGACTGTGATGGTATGTCCAGAGACCATGGGAGTGACTATGTATGTCTGCATCTTAGGTTTGCTAGGCTCCTGTATGATCAGAGGCATTGAGGCGTTGTCTTGTCCGAGGGTCCTCACAGAGTAGTGAAGGCGTATTTGGTGACAGGTGTGACTGTGATGGTATGTCCAGAGACCATGAGAGTGACAATGTATGTTTGCATCTCAGATTTGCTAGGCTCCTGTATGATCAGAGGTATTGAGGCGTTGTCTTGTCCGAGGTTCCTCACAGAGTAGTGAAGGCGTAGTTTGTGACAGGTGTGACTGTGATGGTATGTCCAGAGACCATGGGAGTGACAATGTATGTCTGCATCTCAGGTTTGCTAGGCTCCTGTATGATCAGAGGTATTGAGGCGTTGTCTTGTCCGAGGTTCCTCACAGAGTAGTGAAGGCGTATTTGGTGACAGGTGTGACTGTGATGGTATGTCCAGAGACCATGAGAGTGACAATGTATGTTTGCATCTCAGATTTGCTAGGCTCCTGTATGATCAGAGGTATTGAGGCGTTGTCTTGTCCGAGGGTCCTCACAGAGTAGTGAAGGCGTAGTTTGTGACAGGTGTGACTGTGATGGTATGTCTAGAGACCATGGGAGTGACTATGTATGTCTGCATCTCAGGTTTGCTAAGCTCCTGTATGATCAGAGGTATTGTGGTGTTGGCTTGTCTAAGGTTCCTCACACAGTAGTGAAGGCGTAGTTTGTGACAGGTGTGACTGTGATGGTATGTCCAGAGACCATGGGAGTGACTATGTATGTCTGCATCTCAGGTTTGCTAGGCTCTTGTATGATCAGAGGGATTGTGGTGTTGGCTTGTCTAAGGTTCCTCACAGAGTAGTGAAGGCGTAGTTTGTGACAGGTGTGACTGTGATGGTATGTCCAGAGACCATGGGAGTGACTATGTATGTCTGCATCTCAGGTTTGCTAGGCTCTTGTATGATCAGAGGGATTGTGGTGTTGGCTTGTCTAAGGTTCCTCACAGAGTAGTGAAGGCGTATTTGGTGACAAGTGTGACTGTGATGGTGTGTCCAGAGACCATGGGAGTGACAATGTATGTCTGCATCTCAGATTTGCTAGGCTCCTGTATGATCAGAGGTATTGTGGTGTTGGCTTGTCTAAGGTTCCTCACACAGTAGTGAAGGCGTAGTTTGTGACAGGTGTGACTGTGATGGTATGTCCAGAGACCATGGGAGTGACTATGTATGTCTGCATCTCAGGTTTGCTAGGCTCTTGTATGATCAGAGGGATTGTGGTGTTGGCTTGTCTAAGGTTCCTCACAGAGTAGTGAAGGCGTAGTTTGTGACAGGTGTGACTGTGATGGTATGTCCAGAGACCATGGGAGTGACTATTTATGTCTGCATCTTAGGTTTGCTAGGCTCCTGTATGATCAGAGGTATTGCGGTGTTGGCTTGTCTAAGGTTCCTCACAGAGTAGTGAAGGCGTATTTGGTGACAAGTGTGACTGTGATGGTGTGTCCAGAGACCATGGGAGTGACAATGTATGTTTGCATCTCAGATTTGCTAGGCTCCTGTATGATCAGAGGTATTGTGGTGTTGGCTTGTCTAAGGTTCCTCACAGAGTAGTGAAGGCGTATTTGGTGACAAGTGTGACTGTGATGGTATGTCCAGAGACCATGGGAGTGACAATGTATGTCTGCATCTCAGATTTGCTAGGCTCCTGTATGATCAGAGGGATTGTGGTGTTGGCTTGTCTAAGGTTCCTCACAGAGTAGTGAAGGCGTAGTTTGTGACAGGTGTGACTGTGATGGTATGTCCAGAGACCATGGGAGTGACAATGTATGTTTGCATCTCAGGTTTGCTAGGCTCTTGTATGATCAGAGGGATTGTGGTGTTGGCTTGTCTAATGTTCCTCACACAGTAGTGAAGGCGTAGTTTGTGACAGGTGTGACTGTGATGGTATGTCCAGAGACCATGGGAGTGACTATGTATGTCTGCATCTCAGGTTTGCTAGGCTCTTGTATGATCAGAGGGATTGTGGTGTTGGCTTGTCTAAGGTTCCTCACAGAGTAGTGAAGGCGTAGTTTGTGACAGGTGTGACTGTGATGGTATGTCCAGAGACCATGGGAGTGACTATTTATGTCTGCATCTTAGGTTTGCTAGGCTCCTGTATGATCAGAGGTATTGTGGTGTTGGCTTGTCTAAGGTTCCTCACAGAGTAGTGAAGGCGTATTTGGTGACAGGTGTGACTGTGATGGTATGTCCAGAGACCATGGGAGTGACTATGTATGTCTGCATCTCAGGTTTGCTAGGCTCCTGTATGATCAGAGGTATTGTGGTGTTGGCTTGTCTAAGGTTCCTCACAGAGTAGTGAAGGCGTATTTGGTGACAAGTGTGACTGTGATGGTATGTCCAGAGACCATGGGAGTGACAATGTATGTCTGCATCTCAGATTTGCTAGGCTCCTGTATGATCAGAGGTATTGTGGTGTTGGCTTGTCTAAGGTTCCTCACACAGTAGTGAAGGCGTAGTTTGTGACAGGTGTGACTGTGATGGTATGTCCAGAGACCATGGGAGTGACTATGTATGTCTGCATCTCAGGTTTGCTAGGCTCTTGTATGATCAGAGGGATTGTGGTGTTGGCTTGTCTAATGTTCCTCACAGAGTAGTGAAGGCGTAGTTAGTGACAGGTGTGACTGTGATGGTATGTCCAGAGACCATGGGAGTGACTATGTATGTCTGCATCTCAGGTTTGCTAGGCTCCTGTATGATCAGAGGTATTGTGGTGATGGCTTGTACAGGTCCTTGTGTTACAGTTTGTGGTTGCACAACAACTGTTTGAGGTTCCTCTGTATTGCTTGCTCGATGGCTGTTGCTGTTGTGTGCCTGATGGCTCTGCTTAGATGCCGTGTTTGAAACATTTATAGCATTCTGGGTACCTGAAACACAATAATTTTGCCTTTATGTAATCTAATAATAATACAGGTATTTTTAATAAAATTTATCGTGAAAAGGTCAAATTCCTTAATATTTTGCCATGTATTATTTATGCTAAATACTAAGGCCCTGTTCTAGCTAGGGGATTAAATTTGTGTGCTTGTTACCAAGACCCCGTCCAAGCTGAGGGTCTAAATTAGAACGAGTGACAGCAAAATCACACAAAAAGACATGAGCATGGCTAAGCTGGACAATCAATGCAAATTTTACCACCAAGGCATCGTTTTTTCATCAGAATATCATTGGTTGCAGCTCTAGTACTCACATAATTTTTCTTTAGGTAGGCTTCGTCAGCATGGAGCTTTCAAGAAACAACAAGTTGCATTTTTACACACAGACAACAAGTTTACTAATCCATTCTTCACAATATAAAGTAGTGAAAGAATACACTTCTACTGTACAGCGATTGTCGCCATTGTGTGATCCCCGATGGACACACTTTTTTATTGTAGAAACAGACGAGAACAGTCATATCGCCCATACAAATTTTAAGTCGCACAGCTAGAATAGAGCCAACGGATTATATTCATTTAAGATGATGGAAAGTTACCTAATTCTATTTTACAGAATCTGACATGTGGGAATTGTTCCTTCATAAAATGCCGAAAAGTTGAATATCCCATAGTTTTTTCTTCTGGAGGAGCATTTTTCTTCATGAATCCTTGGTACAAATTATGAATTGTTTTCCGGCTTATTTCAGGTGGAAAGATCACAGTGTTTTTACAGTTTCTGAAAAGATACATGAAACCAATTAAAATATTATATTGTATAAATCATAAAAAGAAATACACCTTTTTAGATTTAAGTAAAAAAAAGTCTGATACAAACTATTTGAAATATTAATACATCACGAACATTCTCTTATGAGTACCAATTGACATGTCCTGAAACTTCAAAGGTTAGCTGGAATACCAAATTTATGAAATACACAAGAATGGACATATTTGTGTCATCTTCAAATATTTCTATTGATTGCGGTATGAGTAGCCTCCGGATTATGCGGCGGGGGTATTATTTATAGTTGTTTGTTTACTTTTCCTGGGTTAACCTTTTGGTTCTGGTCACACAGTTGATAGCAAATAAATGTACCAAAGAGATAACTTATTCATTTATAAAAAATAAGCAGTTACTGTACAATTAAGATTTGCCACTATAATCAATTATGGGTACATAACTGTTTTTACAGTGGATTTAAATAACCACATTATTATTCTCTGTATACTCCCCCTGCAAAGCACAGACAGAGCAACTAGTTTATTTTATAATCTGGATGTACTGTACTGGTATATAAGTCATTATGACTTTATTAAGTAACAACACAATACAAGTGTTGAATTATTGGCCGACACAGGAAAGAAGTGTTCTCAAAAGAAGTCCTAAACAACGAAATATTAATAATTCTATTGTGTAAATTAATTACTCATGTAATTACGCCCCTATTTGAGTTTATATAAGAAGTAAACACAATGTCTGGTGGAATAACAATAAAAATATTAAAAACTCTAAAAGATACAAACAAGTAGGTTGTTGGTTGGGTTAAACTAAACCTACCCTGTATTCGTGTTATGCTGTTCTATATAGCTTTTGAGAAACTCTGTAGCTCTTCTGTAAGTTTCAAGCGAGAACACATTATGGGGTTTCTTGCCGTGGTTCCCATGGACACGGGGGGTGACACCATGAGTCATGACGTGTTTGCGTATCCTCTTTAGTTGGTATAACGTACAATTCTCTAGATACAGAAATGCTGAGAGGCAAACTCTACGGCCTTGGTAAACGTACTGCGCCCTCAACCTGTAAATATATCAATAAATCCATAAATATCAATAAAAACCTGAAAAATACTTGAAAATTGAATTTTGGTCATTTTGAGCCTGTACCGAAAATTACCCTGACTCGAAGTGATCTTTTCAGTACCCGACCCGAACCCGCCCGAACCTAATATTTCACTACCCTCAGACCCCTATCAGCAATCTGACACATACTTTCTCCCATAAGCTTGTCAACAACCTTTATCATGGGTAAGCGGTGGGAGTAAAAATAACTTTTGAACCGTAATATTTACAGTAATGGGGGTTGCATTATTTTGTTTGGAACTATAAGGACCATAACACATTCATTTTAATCAAAACCGAATTTATTTCCAAAATAGATTTTTTTATTTACGGGATTTTTTATAGGAAAATAACACAAGCTACAATAACTTTTCAACTGTAATTTTCAAGGAAATGGGATTTGTACCATTTTGTACAGAACTAAACGACTATAGCATACTAAATCTTTATCAAAATCGTTCAGGCCATTTTCAAGAAAATCTGTTTTTTCTGTTATTTTATGGGAAAATTCCCATTAAAAATCAAAATTTCAAAAAAATCAAAAAACGCCTGGAGATACCATGGATTAGTACCTACATACCAAACCATGGTTTAAAAGGATTTTGTAAAATGGATAGGTAGGCCTATTGAAAAATTAGCTAGGCAAAAGGAATGTCTGCCTTAGAGCAGGTAGTTGGCTTGGCTACAAACTTTAGCAAAGCGGACAACGACTTGGATCATGCTGAGATAAAGTTCAGATTACAATATTGTTGGTTATTCAAACGAACGCTTTATGTATTGCCTACAGTTGTAGATTTCAAAAATGCAATCATTCAAATTTAATAATAAACTAATATTATACATATAACGGATAATAAGTTACCTACTTGAATTTGAAATGATAATGTTAAACCTTTCTTTCCACTTTAAAAGATTTTGTTTTAGAACCAGAATTTCTAGGGCAATTTCAAAGATTCTGTACCGTATATAAAGTTCATTGTCTAGATCAATTTTAATTTCTGAAGATACACCAATATTGTAATGGACACAGATATTCCCTCAGACTCACCTCCTCCTCTCCCGTTGTTTCACCGTGACTCCGGGATCAGACATACAAGCCATTGTTACTCCCATCAGGTACATGTCATGCTCTTCCTTCGTCAACTCTGCTATATTCAGACGATGCCTGAAAAGAAGAGAAAATAGAAAACTTAAGATTGTTTGAATATCATTTAAGGTAAAATTGAGTTAATTAATTAACATTTTTAGGAAACAAACAACTTTAAATTGAAATATTACTGTTTGAGTAATATCCTAGTAATTATTTTACCACAACTAACAATACAAGCTGATGATGAATCACCATAAAAAACTAATAATAATAATACCAAAGCAAAACAACTGTGAAATTATATGAGTTCTATAGTTCAATACAATTTTAATTTCATTCATGTATGCAAAGTTTGTAGAGTTATTATCCAAGCTAAACTTTGAATAATCACCAATGCTAAGAAACTAGATTAGAACTTAAATCAGTTTCACATAGTTAAATCGACAATGATTTGAAAACTTTTGAAAATCTTTCTCAAGGCGTCTGACTGAATTAAACTATCTTCATGGATATTTGATAGTAAGACATAATTCAGATAATATTTTGACTCTGCACTATAAGACAAGTACCTTGGCACAAAACTTTGGATCAAGTGTTTTATGTACTGAATTGTACTATAACTGTTTAGTTATACAACTCTATTTATGCTTCTCCACCTTTGAAAAAAAAAACCATTCCAACCTGACAATCAAATAAAATTTAAGAAGTTACAACTATAGAAAAGAAGGTAACCTCTATAGAGGGAAAGTTACAAATACTTGTATGCAGAAATTGTCTAATTTAATGCAAGTCCTCATACCATTTATTGATTCAATGATAACCTCCCTTAAGTCAGATAACACCAGGGGCTCCTAAAAATGCAACCAAATAATTCTTAAAATGCAACCAAATAATTCTTCTGCGTTGACCACTATTATCAGAATATAATATTGATTTATAAAATCAAAATTTTCATATATATCTAGCTGTGTGTATAAAATTTACACTGCATATGTATCTCTGTTAAGGCACATTATCATTATTTAAAAGGATTTAATAAAGCACAAATAAACCTCTAACCTCCAACTCACCTATACACATTATCCGGATTTAACCCTTGAAAACAGCTGACATCATGACATTCACATCCCATTGCAAACCTTTGCCGAACGTCGTTGGCATCATCATTTTCCACATTTTCCTCCACTTTTGACTCATTCTTAGGCTCTTGAGGCTTTGCTGGTTTTTTCTTCCACTTGTGATTATTTTTTTTGGGTTGTACTTTGCTGCCTTGTTTTTGGGGGATTTGTTGGGGAAAAATCTGTTGCCTTTCAAATAACTATAAAAAAAATCAAGATCGGTTTAAAATATTTTATTCAATGCTATGAAAAACAAAATATCAAACTTGTTGACTCAGGATGGCTTATAAAAAGGACTAAATATGATTAATTAGCATATGACTATCACCACCTCAAATTTCTAGGAAAATTTTACAACTTAAGTTTAAAATAGGCTGTAATAAATGTATAACATTTCTTCCTGCAATCTATCAGTGTGGAATCCTTCATTTAAATTATTAAAGTGTGACTTAGTGAGATAAACAAATATCAAAATACAGTACAGTAGAAAGTCGATCATCCGAAACCTTTGGGAATTGTGGGTGTTTGGATAACCGATCATTGACACTAAAAATTTGATAAATCATCTTAACAATTATTGATAACATTTCAATACATTTTAGCATATATTTAAAAATTCTCAAAATTGTTCTGGTTTTCATTGTTTCCTGCGATTGTCCCGCAACACCTGCACATCTTGCAGTCGTGCAACTGCTCATCACCTCTTGCGATGGCGGCAACACTGGTGATCGGGCTTTCAGTTAACCAATGTTTCGGAAAATAGGGCTTCGGATAATTGACGCTCTACTGTAGAACTCCTCATATCCGACCTTGGCATAACCGACTCCTCAGGATATCTGACCATAAGTTAGTTATAAGTGATTGCTGAGGTTTTGCTAATCCTTCAGGACTCTTTGAAAAAAAAACTCTTACCAAATGTTCTGAGGGTTGGTTGGTAGTCTCTACATCCAGGGTTTGGTAACTCTCCCATACAACGGCAGTGCCATCTTCATGCACATATTCGTGACTGCCGTCACCGTTCTCAAGCCGGTAAATATTGCCGTGATGCTGCAATTCATTATGCCATTGACCTTGCTCTTCACTGTTGTCTATAACTACCACCTATGACAATTTTACTGGATGTAATCACTCGATTTGAATATAAATGCAGCTTAAGTTACTCAGTTGATTTAACTTTAATAGTAAAACTTTATTGCAAGTTGTAGGCCTATCACTTGAATAGGGATGGATGTTCTTTAAACGTACTGTTAACGTTAACAGTTTACTTTA
The DNA here is from genome assembly GCF_028750875.1 of Macrosteles quadrilineatus. Classification (NCBI taxonomy): domain Eukaryota; kingdom Metazoa; phylum Arthropoda; class Insecta; order Hemiptera; family Cicadellidae; genus Macrosteles; species Macrosteles quadrilineatus. The sequence continues at coordinate 19,641,520 of NW_026542596.1, forward strand.
TTGTGTGAGTTACGAATTGGGCAACAGTTTGATATCCAACTACATTGTATTAGGCCTATCCATTTTTACAATCGATACAGAAAGTTTGGGTTTTGGTTAGTTCAAAATTGGTAATTGATCAAATCAACACTTTGTCCGATACCTAATCCAATGAAGTTGGATATCAAATTTTTGCCACAATTGTTATAGGACTTAACAAACTAAGTCTTACAAATTACAAAAACCCAAATCTAAGAAGGGTTTTCTATATAGGCTAAACGTTTTAAGAGTAATACGATTAGTTTCTCACTGTAGTAGTTGTCACATGTTATTAGTAGCACAACAAAATTTGAAAATTTGATTTTGATTTTACTACTACAAAATTTGGCTCCATTACTATTAACTTGTAAAACCTATTAGATTTTACCTAACCCGCCATGTTAAACTTCCCTATCCCAAGCGTGATGTATAAAACTTCCTTACTTCTTGAGTGATGTAAAGTTGAAAAAAACTCACTCGGTGATGTAATGAAACCCATTTAATTACCATTGAGTTCTTAACTTAAAAAAATATACCTCTATGGAGGCATCGACGTTCAACGCTAGAAATCAGCTGTGCGCTTGAATGTTATTGTTATGCTTTAAAGTATTTTCCTAACCTAGCTTTTGTTTGTAAAATAACGTTACTGTAAGACGATGAGTGAAATGGATAATGAAAAATATTGTACGTAAACCCATGTATATTGTCGGGTCAGGTAAAATCTTGTACGTTACACGTTGCGCAAGAGCGTGTTTACATCTCTTAGGTGAATTATGCAACGAGCGGAAGCGAGTTGTAAAAACGCTCTTACTACACTTGTAATGTAAATAGCTATTACTTAGGTCCAATTTGACTACTGATGTAATTTTGATACTCATATGACTTAAGAGAACAGGTTTTGCTTTTTCTATTAGGCTACAAAAACATTAGGTACATACCTCATGTTGAGCGTTGGTTCTATTCAAATTTCCTGATCTTTCTATTCTTTCAACTGAAAGTAGTGAATGTAATACTTCACTCGCTTCTTTTTCTGCTTCATCAACAAATCTTGTTGCCTGAATATTAAAAAAGATAATCGTCTAAAGCTATTAATCAATTCATAAAGACTACACAAGAATTAATTGATAAGTGACTATAGTATATCAACCACATGTTTAATAATTATTCAATACAATGTTCTATGTTGACAATAAGTCAATATCCATCATATGTTATTATTAATAATTATAGTGTTAAATAAGTCATCAACGTTCAACATTACACATTTTTATAAATCAATTGTGTATTGTAAAATAAATCTTTTCAAATGAAGCAACCTTTTTCAATTATCAAAGTCAACAAAATACGCGTGCACAAACAAGGCCACGACAAGTTGATTGGCGACAAGTAAACCTCAAGTGAGTGACTGTTACTGTATGAACATTACCTGTAAGCAATCTAGGCCAGGACTATCAACAATTTTTTTTTCATCTAGCTGGATTTTCAATTATCAATTAGAAACATTTAATTTATCTCATCAACATGGATCAAGAACAGTTCAAGCAATTTTTGGAAATGCCATGATAACAACATTGGTAAGTCAACTTTCTAGACAATGTTTTAACATAAAGCCAAATGATACTGAACAATCTGAAACAAACTTAACTCATACAATGGCTTATGTGCCAAGCTTTGACATTTTTGACAGTAAAAAGGAATCTTTCTCAAATTATTACCAACGCTTTGAAAATTATGTTCAAATGAAAAATATTGCATCTAACAAAGATTACTGTGCTAAATTGCTCTTGAACTCAATTGGACCTAGCAATTTCAAACTAGTTTCATCCTTATCTGCACCAAATAATCCTAAAAAATTAACTTACGATGACCTGATCAAAATCCTAAAAGAACATCTAGAACCTAAAAGAAATGTATGTAGCCTACTTATTTCCCAGCACCAGTTTCTATCAATCTATCAAACCGATAATCAATCAATTTCAGAGTTTGTAATGTAACTACTGATAGTCAATTCACTGTCTCGATGGAAACTGATTTAAGTTAAACTGTTGGCCATGTTGAGCAAACAGTCCCCCCTTTGTATATCGGCTGAATGGGCCATAGCCAAGTCCATATCTAGGGCACCGTTAAGATTAGAAATTTTCATTGTAGGCCTAGTGTTGTTTGTTTTCCTTATTTCAAAACTTGTTCTTCAATTTTGCAAATTATCTCAAAAAATAAAATTCTACTTAAGTCCTTGGAAGCTGACGGCCATCTTTGATTTGCCCGCCATAAGAGCAATGTTAGTTTCAAATAGTCGCTGAAGGGTTATTTACCAGTGTCTCAAAATATTTTTTTTTTATAGGTACCAAAGGGATTGTAATTGAAATATCTAGGGAAATGTGAGATTAGAAATTTTCTTGGTAGTTAAGTAGGCTAATTGTTTTATGAGCTAAAACAGTTAGGCTCCAAGGACTCTTTAAGCTCACTTTCTACGGCAAAATAAGTTAGTCCTATTATTCTGCAAACACATGTCAGCAGTAAAGTATCGTCTAGGTTCTCTGCGGAACTGTGCCCTCAAACATTAACTTAAGCACAATGCTATTTGTAAATTTTAGCAGTTATAATCAGGCCTAAAAAATGATCCTATATATCCTATAATATCTTTTATCCACGAAAAAGTAAAAGTAAGGATAAAAAGTAATGTAGACTGTAGGCCTAGGTCAAGCAAAAATCGCCAATAAGTTTCTGTACCTAGATAGATTTTTATACTTAGGTCGATTTTGAAATGAGGAAAATATGGCTAATTTAATAATTAAAAACTAATAAACTAAAGAAAACGTAACCATCGAATGCAAAATAAGATCTACAATAATAATATGTTTTGTACTTTTAAAATCGAATAATGTTTATCCAAGTAGAGAACTAGCAATAATCGGCCTTAAAGAGAAGTTACAAGGCTCATATCCGCACGTCATGATGAAAAGAATTGCAAAATTCACCTTTATAGGAATGGACTTCAGACGACACTTGGTAGCCGTTTTAAGAATACTACTCACCTTACTTTCGTAGTTTTTTGACATAATCAATGAATTAGCACTACACAGCTTGGTTTAGTACGTTAGAACACACCAAATCACTTTACAACCTTGAAAATTACAAATGTTTCCTTTAGAAAATTATGAAGAATCAACTCCAAAATGGGCAATATGGCGTGTGTCCTATAAAGTATGTTCTGCGCATGACCGTTACGTCATCACGTAGTTCGATCGTCAACAGAAAGCGGTAAATTTGAAAATGCCCCATGCTATGCTAGATGTAGGTTTACGTTTACATTTTAGAAATTAATATTAAGTTAGCGAATTTCCCAAATAGGGAATAAGCTATTACCGTAGTACTCATGGTAAGACCTGAACCCATGACCGATTTTCTTTTTCGTTTTGAGGTCCCTAGGGGCCAAAAAAACCATCCTTCAAATTCAAATATATATATTTACATTTATATATGTGTGTGTGTCTGTGCGAGCAAAAATGGTCAGATTTTGATGAAATTTGGTACAAACGTTTAAACCTACGTTTATTTGAACAAGTTCGCGATCCAGCATAATCTGACCATAGGAACGGGGTTTTAAGGGGTAAAAATAGGTTTTTCCCATTTTTGACCCTAAAAACACAAAATTTTACAATTTATTCCCAAACCATTTTGTAGAGCTTAAAAAACAAATAATTTAGTACATTGAAGCGTTGTTGTGCGCCTAATGGTTACAGAGAAAATTCCAAAAAATTGTAAATTAAAAATTCCCATGTTATTTTAAGTCAACTGTTGTAGTTTGCTTGTTTATGAACATATTTTGATTGAATTTGGAAAATACTTTCATTTCTGACTAAACTATTAACATAAAAAAAACAAACACTTTTACCCTCCCTGTTGCAGCAAACCTAAGTACTCGTTAAACTAATTCTATTTAAATAGGGAATAAATGTGATATTTTTATGGAGGCATTTTAGTGTAAATCTAATCAGGTTAATGGAAATTCACTTAGTCTGCAGGTCAGTACCCGGTTTGCTGCAGCGGGGGTATTTTTAAATGTAATGTTACTAAGTTGTTCACGTTTTTGCATGTTTACAGTACTTCTTTAAACACTATGTTTGAGTATGGCCATATTCAATTTTAGTGTTGATGGCTTTGTTTTACTTTTTACACAGACACAGTTTTCACTGAAAAAGCGCATACTTGACAAAGACACAAAAACTGTATGTGTAAAAAATAGGATATGGCACGTGCAAGTGCAATCCTTCCTTCCTTCGTTAGGGTCACGGCAAAGGTAATTTTTAAGGAAAATTTCTTCTTAGTCAGTTTGAAAGGATTTCAGACTATTGCTTAGTATGATTGTTTGACCGGAGTCAGCCAACTTCGATTTGATAGTGTAGGTTCCCAAGTAGGCTAATGATTTTATTTATGTTTTTTTTTGTCCATAATCAATCTCGCTTGGAATCAAACCAGCGAAAAACAAACACAACAGACGAGACAATTAATTTTAAAATCCTTTTACGGGCTTCTTTGATAGGGCCCAGGCCCAGGTGCGCAAGTAAAGAGGTTTTAGGTTTTTGTTGGGACTTGGGAGTGCAAGGAAATAAAATTTATCCCAATGGTTATGTGATGAGGGCTGCAATTTATCTGCTGGGCTCATATCACATGCAACCCGCGAGCCTTCTTATACCTATTTAATTTATGTTTGTAACTTACCTTGATCTTAACAGCTAGCTATTGATGATGGTTGATTCTTCTGAAACACCGCGGAGTAACAATCGGACTATTAACTGTAAACTCCTGATAACTATAGCTGTGTTAAATCAATTGTCAATAGAGTGGGATCAATATGTTGCATAGTTACTAACACGAGTCTGATATCTAATAGACCTAGTGTAATCTTAATTCACATCACTTCTAACTGACCAGAACTATAAATGGACATGTATGTTTGACATCCAAACTTATAAAATTTCACCTTTAAAAATTAAAACAGAGCATATCTTGATTGATATTAAAGTGCGGTTTTACATGGGTCAACTTGAGTTGAGCAACCTGTTGTTTTAAGTTGAATGTTGCAAGTAAAATGAAGCGTTAAACACTATAGTTGAATTAAAGTTGATTAACTCAAGTTGACAGTCAACTCAGAATGAATGACTTTGATATTTTTATTTCAAGTTGATTGTTGACATTTTTCTTGCCAAATTGAAGAATTCTTGCTAAAATGTGGCATATACTTCCTGCAATAGCTATTGTACACATAATTGGAAAATATTGCAATCTTCCAACATGGTTTTTGAAAGTAGTTTTTTCTAAAGTTAGTTGATTTCAACCATGCTAGCTGTGTAAACACAATCGTCAACTATTAGTTAAATTCAACTGTAGTTGATCCAACTCCAATCGCTCAAAACTCAAGTTGACCGTGTATACCCCACTTAAGTACATATTTGCAAACCTTTTTCAGTTGAGTTAGTGTGAATGTACTTATTTCTCTAGTGAAGACCTTAAAAATTATGTATAGGCCAACTCAAATTAGGCCCCCCAAACACACGTAACGATCGGCCGGCAGTTTGGCCTGTGAAAGGATGGTCCCCATACACGCAACGATTTGCCTGCCGGCCGGACTGAATCTTACCCGCCTAGCGGCAAGTGTGCAGTCAGTTTACGTTTTGAGTTTACGCGTATGCTACGATTTTAGCAGCACTGCAGAAAAGGAAAAAGTGGAAGAGGAGGGGGTTGTGGCATAAAGAGGGGCTTAACAGAACAGCACCAACCGACAGTGGCGTTGCTTGGTTAAATTCTAGGGGGGGGAGAAGCCTCAAATTTCCCAACTGCTTAACATAGATTTCCCAACTATTTTTTATAAAAAAAATCAATTTCTGTACTATTTTTAAAAATCTACAAATTATTATACTACACTGCAGTCACACTCAATTCAGTATTTATTAACTTGCATTAACAAAACATAGCTAGTTTTACATGTATACAAAATTACTCAATTCAAAAAACGTCTAAAACTTCTACCAATTCATAATGAAGTTTTATGACTTCAAAAACTTGAATAAGTATTGTTTCAAATCCAAAAAACTTTACAAACCATTGTGGTAGCAGTGCACAATTTTAGGGATATAAAATAAGCCTAGTACAAATTAGTATAGAAAAACAATATTTTATTACAAAATAATGAAATTACAATACTTTTAGAAGTTGATATTAAGATCAACACTTTAATTTTCATAAAACTTACAACTAGGCCTAAACAAGTTTGTAATGATGAAATATTATTATCAGTGTTGTGAATAATATTATTCTAGTCTAGAAAAGAATAAACCTAAAATAAGACTTGTATAAAATAAAAACGTTCAACTTGGTTGATAATAAACTTATACATACAATAAAAATGTTAACCTTCATCTTCATCAAACTAGAACTTGGACAAAAATCAAACTCAAACGTGAAAGTCAAACATCAAATTTTAGGTTATGTTTTGTCTATTGTCTATGTAGATCTGTTTCAGAGTGATTAGTTGATTCATTTTTGTAAATTCTTAATTAGGAATGATAAATCACTTTTGTAGATTTTTTAGATAATATTCAGAGAATAAATATTTCATTTAGGTTATTAAAAATTAGAGTTTTAAAGGCAATACCGATATACAAAACCTATCTTTAATGTTATTTTAATCTACCTATTAGCAAGTACTCCTGTCAGTAAGCCTGCTCCAAATACTACAAAAAAAGGTATAAAATATAGTTTATTTGACTGACATGAAAAATATTTTTGAACTTCTTGTAAACACTAACAAACAACATAATTGAACTGAAGAGCTACGCCGCTTGCACTTTCAAAATTCAAACTCGCAGTTTCGCAGACGAACCATTCAGAAAATCATCAACACAGGACAGGATCAAGGTAGCCAACATACGTCCAATAAGGAACAAAATTTCTCGTAAACGAAATTCCAACAAACTATACCGCTAATTGGTTAACGATTTCTTAAAATAAGGCGTGTTTAGCCATGGTTTAGCCTAGTTTAATCAAAGTTAAATTAAATCAAAGAAACATCAAGTTTATTCGTCCAAGTCAAAGAAATTTTGATCTTTGATGGATTTTTGCAAATATTTTTAAATTTTATTTAGTTTAAAAATATATTTTTCTTGTATCTGATTTCCCAACTGTCCCAACTCGTGGCAAGGAAATTCCCAACTTTTCTCTTTCCAGGATTCTAGGGGGGGGAGGCTCCCCCCCCTACCCCCCCCCAAGACGACGCCCCTGCCAACCGATGTCAATTTATTGGAAGAATTTAGATTGTCACTGTCACTGAACAATATAAAACACTCGATATATGGCACAATACAAAGACTGAGCAGAAAATAAAGTTAGGTTATATCAATGACCTTGGACCTTGCCTAACCTAAAAATGAATGTAAATCAAAATAATGCTACTACTTTTGGCCTTTCCTGTGGCCTGCCGGCGACCCCATACACATGCTGATCGGCCTGAAGGCGATAGTTTAGATGGGATTCTCATCAGTCGTCGTCCGGCCAATTTGGTGGGCCGGCGGCCGGACGATGACCCCATACACGTAACGATCGGCCGGCCGGCGTCGACTGTTCAGGCCGGGCCAACGGTATGTGGTGCCTTACATTCCTACTCACTTTAGATTTTGAGACCAACAACACATAAGATATTATCCATATTAGAAATATAAATTTAATACCCACTTTACTTTAATACATTGTACTTTACTCAATTGACCATAGTGTTATGGTTACAAAAGTAAAAATACACAACTCTGAAGTTTTTATTTTCAGTAAAACACGCAACAGCTCTTTTAGAATATTTTTTTAATCGGGAAGAAATACATTCCTCAAAAATATTTAGCTTAATTTTAAGAAAACACCTTTTGTTTCAGTTTCAGGAGACTTAATTAAATCATTTTTTCAAGTAAAATAGTAAAACCCTGCCCTGAGTTGACTTAGATGATGGGCTTTCATATTCTATTTGTGTAGCTTTGGAGGTGTTGTTACATACCCAGACAGCACACTTTCTCCTCAGGACATCCCACGGATATTGCGACAGGATATGCAAGATATCCCATAGTGGTCCTATGGGCAACTTGGGATATCACAGGATATCCACAGGAATGCCTAATGTCCCCGCCCGGGGATGTCCTACGGATAAGCTCACACGCATATCCGTGGGACATCCGAGGTCATCCCAGGGTAGTCCTCAGGACATTCTCAGGACATATGGGACTACTATGGGATGTCCCTGGGATAAAGTGTGGTCTGGGCCTGAACATAAAAAACACAAAATAATATAGATTTAGTATGAAAAGTTTAATTATAAGTTTAGTAAATTGATTAAATAGTTAATAAACACAAATTTTGAAGAAAAAAACGAGAATAAAGTTTTTGGCCCAGACGGGTTTCGAACCTGGTACCTGGTAAAGTTAGAAGCCTTGTGAGCCTCTTACCTTACCTCCTGAGCTATCTGCGCTTGTTGATTATGGGTGTTTTCAAGTGATTAAAGAGTAGCCGACAGTTGCAATGGTCGCAATACTTAAAATATTTTTGATACTACAGTATAGGCTATATATGATTCTGTTAATCTGTTTAGGCCTCAAGTAGTTGAATTTTTTTTCTGGTAGTTGGAGAGGATACTGGTATTTGAATATAGATTATTTAATCACCATTAGATTAGCACTGTAATAATTGATTGTTATATGATTAAAATTAGTTTTTCGTTGTTTTATTAATTTAAAGTTAGAATTAAATTCACATTCCACACAACTATGATAGAACTCTAGTTTTCCTGAACTCAGTGGTAGTAATATGTCAGTAAAGTAAAGTCAACCCTTGCTAGCCATAGTATTAACAAGATACATATTTTCAATCTGGGAAACCTTAAACTTTTAAAATAAATTATAAAACCTCAACATCTTAATGCGTGGGAATCTTATTTTTAGAAAAAAAAACAGACCAAAATTATTTGTTAAATAATGAAGACGGCCCAATTATAAATTCGGAATTACTGAAAATAATTACATCAAGAACAACACTGTAACATATCCAAAATTCAAAAGATTAATTTTTCTAATATTATTTTTTATTTTTCCAATATCCTTTAAATCATCTGTTTTAACTTTGTTTAAAATTAATTTATTAAGTAAATATTTACTTTTTGTACTAGTGTAAACACCCTGAAGATGGAAACCAAGTTTCTGAAAGCACTAGTGAAAAAAACAAATTATTATATATTGGCCTTGTTGAACATTTAAATTTAGATATACTGTACATTTCATCAGTGGTAGTATTTTTTTTCTTCAGTTTGTTACCGGGACATTACGGGACATTACAGGATATCCAGTGGATTTTGTACATGTCCCGGGATGTCATGGGACATTCTGGGATATCCTATGGCATTCGTACATATCCCGGGACTTTGCAGGATATCCTGAGGTTAACTTACAAATCCCGGGACATTACGGTATATTGTAGGATATCCTGTGGATTTCGTACTCGTCCCGGGATTTTGCGGGATATCCTGAGGATAGCGCACATATCCCGAGACATTCTCAGGACATATGGGACTACTATGGGATGTCCCTGGGATAAAGTGTGCTGTCTGGGTATATTTTAGAACTTTTTAGTTTGAAAATTGCTTGAATTTATCGGTTTTAAGAAAAGTAGTGATTAATCCCCTCCCCCTCTCGTGGAAAACTCTAGAAAACGTAGCTGGTGGGGTAAGACAAAAGCAGAAATGTGGTATCAAGTGCTAGTCCTTTGAAGACAGCCACTCGATTATCTCCATTATTCAACTTAATTTTCACTGTGTGCTCACCCTGTGCAAGTTGAGGGGAACAATTATTAATTACTAAATTTAAGGTGTTAAGACAAACAAAACTAAATTAGGAAAAGTGTAATATAACTTTTAAATAAAGAACTTGTATATATTCTCTAAATCTATAAACAAACAATTCCTTGAATGGGAGAGGTGGGGAAAAAGACTATATATAGCTTTAGGAAGATGAGTGCATTATGTGTCCAGGCTTTACTGACCTGGAGTGGCCTCATCTGCTAGAGAAACTTGACTGCTCCGCTGATCCGGACCTTCCATTTTCACTTGATCACTTACACATCACTTGAGAATCACTTCATCACTTAATCACTCCACTGTTCTTTTATCATCACTTCCCCTATCAATGAACATTTTTCTTCTAATAAGTAATAAACCATGTATGAGGTGCAGTTTGAATAATTAAGTCCCTGAACAAAGTTCATCGTTATAGATTTATCTCGAGAACAATTATTGAAAAACAATAATTTAAGTTTTGTACAATAACATTTATGTATGCATTGTTAGATTACGGTAGCTGTTGTTAGTACTGTAACTAAAGGATGACAATAAAAAAAGATAAACCAAGGGTAAAAGGTGAACTAACTTAAGAGCTAAAAGGTCTTTAAGGAAAAATAACTCCTCGTTCTTATTGTGAAACAATTATCGATTGATAACATTTTATTCAACTGGTTTTTACCTAGATGTTTAATCATAAAAAAACATATTAGTTTGCTTAATTTTTCTGATATCAGTAATCAGATTCAAAAATAATTTTTAGATGATTGGTTTATTTAATTTCTGATAAAACCTTGTGGTACCTTAAACGCTCCCGCTAGCCACTACTTCAGTTCAATTTTTTTATTTTCCAAAAACATCCAACTGTAAAATTATATATAAAAAAAATAAATAATACAGCCCATCCCCAAAAACCCTATCCTAGATAGTCTACTGCACCTACCATAAACATATATTACAAATAGGCTACAAATTGTGTTGTCCTGGGAGGCATGTTGGAGTTGTTAACCGTTTTAGCTGCTGTACTACAATATAGGTCTATAAGCAATACCTAAAGCATGGAAGAATCAGGCGCATAAATGTTATTGTTCATCAGAAAATTCAAATAAACAATAAATAATCTTTTCTCTAGGTTGTATGTTTTCCAACCAAATTTATGTTTAATCCAATGTAGACCATCACATAACAGAACAGAGTACTGATAATAAGAAATTAGTTATAATTAAAAGATAACACCACTTAGGTACTTACAATTAAACAAAAATAATGATGTTAAAATCATAAGAATAAGGTATCAAACCTAGTTCAACAAGTCCACACTTAATCAATTTTCAAAATAATTAATCAGCTACCTGTTACAATTTTAATTTACAACCGAGATGTGTATAGCATTGGGTTGTGAAACAAATAAAAAATAAATCAACACAACCGTTTGTTATGACTAATGATTACTCAGTGGTTTCAAACTATGCAAAAACGTAAGAACTCGCACCACCGGCACTACCACTACCAACATTACTACACGACAGCCATGCTGAATCTTACACGCAGGCGTACCAGCCCTCCCACGTCAATATCTCCGATGACGTATTGTCTGCTGGTCAGCTGATCACAATCACAACATAACCTCAAAGTAATAAAGTGCGGAAAAATGGTAATGGAGGTTACTTGATTACTACCATTACTACTGTATCAACAAATCAAATTATTCCCTTATCCATACTTGGACAGAAGTTCTTAAAAAAACCATTTGTATTAAAACACAGTTTTGCTCCTCTCAGTTATAGCATAGCCCTACTTAAATCGGTATCTGCCAAATCGTAAAACTATTATATTTTTCTAATAGGCCTATGTTGTTGTATGTGATTCATATCATATGGCAATCAGTGTGTTATATTCCGAGTGTTTCTGCGGCCAAGAAATCTGCAGCACCTTAAAATTAAGTGTCGGTTAGATTTTCATTACTTAAAATTCGTGAAGTATTTAAATCGCTGGATTTCTACAATCTCTTCTAATATATAAAATTCTCGTGTCACAGTGTTTGTCTGCAAACTCCTCCGGAACGACTTCACCGATCGTTATGAAATTTGGTGTGTAAATTCTGTAGGTATGCGAATAGGAAGTAAACTATTTCCCGTTTCGAAATTCTTAAAAGGGCTCCGCCCCAGTGGCTCTGGAGTTTCCCATGTTAACCTTATGAGAAATGGAATTAATGAATCTTAACAGCTGTTTCAATTAAATAGCATTAAAGTTACAAGGATTACCAACAGGGTGCAGCACTATTATTTCTTTTACATTTTTTATGACAACAGCTAATTTGCAACCAAAAGGTGAGTGAGCGTAGCGAACGAACTTCAACCTGGAGGCGAGTGAGCGTAGCGAACGAGCCAACCTGAAGGCAAGTGAGCGCAGCGAACGAGCTCCAACCTAAAGGTGAGTGAGCTTAGCGAACGAGCTCCAACCCAAAGGTGAGTGAGCGTAGCGAACGAGCTCCAACCCAAAGGTGAGTGAGCGTAGCGAACGAACTTCAACCAGGACGTGATTGAGCGATGCGAACGAGATCATCTTGAAAATTAAACGTAACGGTACTTTCTTTCCATCGGTCTGTCTTAGGGGAAACCTATAACTTAGGCGATACGAAGTTCGCTGGGTCAGCTAGTTATAATATAGAATGGGTTCGTGATCCTGTACAGTTACAGTATGTCTGTGTTTGTTCCGAATGTACGGAACAACTGATCAATTGGAATTGACTGGTTGGAATTTTGCACTAAAAGGATCATGAACTTGGCCATAACATAAGGTCATTCATTTATGTTAATTAAATTCTTTCAGGCCACGCACAAATGCACAATTAATTACTCCAAAGATGTTTTATTGCATAATTTTTACGAATTTCGTGCTTCTAGACACGATTGCAAGTGGTGCAATGATTTATGATTAGCAAACCGTTTGAAATGCAATAGGCTAAAATAAAATGCAAATAAAGTATTTTAATTATGCAGTGCGCAATAAAACCTCTGGGTTAGCATTTTACTTGTTGGAACTAATATGCAAATATGATACGATTTTCAACATTTTTCATAAAAATACTTACATTCATATTATTCTTATTAGCGAATTTCCCTATAGGGAAGTAGCTATTACCGTAGGTCTCATGGTAAGACCTAGACCCGGGACCGATTTACTTTTTCATTTTGATGTCCCCAGAGGCCAAAAACACCATTCGTTCAAATTTTTATATATCTATATATATATATATATATATATATATATATATATATGTGTCCATCCGCACGATAACTTGAGTAATTTTTGTCCGATTTTGATAAAATTTGGTTTGAAGGTGTAAGGCGGGATAAACTCGAACGAGTTCGCGAACCAGCATGATCGGACTATGGGAACGGGGGTTTACGGGGGGTTTTATGGGGTAAAAATAGGTTTTTCCCATTTTTGACCCAAAAAAAATAAAATTTTGCAAAATCTTTTCAAACCATTTTGTAGAGCTTAAAAAAACTAATAATTTAGTATATTGAAGTGTTACTATGCGCCTAATGGTTACGGAGAAAATTCCAAAAAAATGTAAATTTTAAATTCCCATGTTATTCTTATGGAGAATAAGTAAACTGTTGTAGTTTGCTTGTTTATGAACATATTTTGATCAAATTTGGAAAATGTTTTTATTTCTTACTAACTATTAACATTTTACAAAAAAAGTTTTACCCTCCCTGATGCAGCAAACCTAAGTACCTGTTAAAATAATTCTATTTAAATAGGAAATAAATGTTAAATTTTTAAGTAGACATTTTAGTGTAAATCCAATCAGACATATGGAAATTCGCTTAGTCTGCAGGTTTGCTGCGGCGGGGGTATTTATTATTATATTTAACATAGGACAATTAGTATAGCCATTGACTTTGAGAGGGAGAGGTGTTTATATGACACGACGTAATAATAATGTCGATGTAATCGAAGTGACGGTACAGTATCCAAGCAAGGCCCCACTAGAATCATCGCCGAATTTCAAAATAGGTAGGCCTATGGCCCATCGTTCTTCAACTATTTCGTTTTAAACGTTTGCTACCGTGTTATACCCGTCCTTTTAATTTATAACCCTAAATGTGGTTCAAAATTTGTCGAATCACCTCAAAGCTATATCACTATCACTACACATAAGCCAAACTCCTCACCTTGCGTCACGGCCCTCTAGTCGTCGTCCGCGCCGTGCTAACACTGCCAACTGCCACTGACACTGTACACCAGGTCCATGCCCCTCGGCCTTATTCCCAGGCCCGGGTCAGCCTATTACACGCTTGTTTTATCGAAAGTACGACTCTATTGACCGTCTATCCCGCGACGCTGCCTCGGATAACTGAGATAAACTGGGAAAAGGAGAACGGACCAGACAGTTTCTACTAGAAATTCTATATCTCAATCAGTGTGGAAAAGTGGAATGCAAGGCATGTAGGGAAAAGTGTAAGTGACGGCGGTTAATATTGAGTTACAATGATGAATATCTATTAAAATGATGTATTAAAATAAGATTGGTACATTGTACATACTTTAGTTTTTAAATGTTTTATTTTGTGAGTATTGATAGTGTTGTGAGGTAGTGATAAACACGCGTCTAAGACTATAACTGCTCCTTTCAATTTTTAGGCTATTTAATAGTTTTATTATTGAATGACGTTTTATGTCATAAATTTATTCCAACAAGCCGTACAGTACCTAGATCAAAATAAAGTATTTTGTAAACTGCATAAAATTAATTATCATCAATATGTTGTTCCTCTGTTTTATGTGCCTAAAGAAGCCAGAGAGGAGTCAATGATCATATTTCTGCATGTCTGTTGTAATCCCAACCAAGTGTGTTGGTAATTTACCTGCATATTCCAGGTCCAGGAAAAATAGAGGTCAAAATGTAACCCTTTTCTATTTCCTTCATGCACTTAATGTACGAGGAAATCTTTGGTTATTAGAGAAAAAGATTCTTTCTGCAAACAATCGCTGAAATGTTTGTTATAAACTGTTTATAAACATCAATAAAGATGTCATTGCCTCCTAGGTTCGCGGAACCATAGTAAACATCTCTCGCAACAGCGGAGACATAATCATTGTCACCCGCCGGACGAATACCGGTGGTATCTCCCTCGAAAGCGGAAACGGCGCAACGTGGACAAATTTCCGATGATTGGATCAAATCCCGTCCCAAGAAAATCCCGATTCAAATGTAATCCCGTCCCGATTATCTAAAATAATCGGGATTATTTGAAATTTCGGGACCCTACCATCACTACAATTATTAATAGTAAATGTCAACGAATTGCTATGATGCATCAGAATGTTTTTTATAAGGGCTGATGGTGATCGAGTCCAAAAACCATTATTCTCAAGATTGAACTGGTGAATGTAGAATTGAAGCCATAAAACCAATTTGAAACAGAAACACCCATTATCACGAACTATTCAAAACCAATTTCTGAATGCTTTTATGACCGTTCCATTTGACGATTTTTACCGACAATAGCACTTTACTTTAAACACTTAATGTCCATCAGGATTTTAAGTTTGTTGTGTCTCATTTTAGAAGAGTTAGGTCGTAGAAGTTGTTTCTAGAGGATATTTACTTGCATGTTTTAATAGTAGCATTGACTATTGGATTCTGAAGTTGCACATCAATGTCTAAGATAGTGGATTTTTGGTCAGTTGTTCCTCATTTAAAATTGTTATTGGTAATTCCTTACATCAATGGTATTAACTTCACCACTAATAAATAAATTTTGATCTTTTATACAAATTCCAAGAACTCTAAAAACTCAGTTTGGGTTAAAAAGAAGACTGTTTTTCAATGAGCCATTATTTTTATTTTGTCAGGTAAGGTTGTTAACTAACTTTTAAGTACTAAAAAATTAATAGTAGCCTATATTTCATCACAAGTGCGTAGAGTGACTCATTTTGGCCCGAGCTCAAGTTTCACGCCCGGAAAATGAGCGGGATTGAAAAGACACTTTTTGTCTGTGTGATGAAATATACTTTTGTCAAATATTGTAAGATTTTAACAAACTAAGTTAGAAAACTAAAATACATTTCATATAACCTCTCAAAACAACTTCCAGCTTGTTTTCAATTTTGCTAATGCAAATAAGCAGCTGTTTAATAAGTGATTCGATCATTTTTTCTGTAACAATTGTGTTACTGTAAGTTACATTATATTATCAACTAGCTGTGTACCCGTTCTACGCACGGGGATCTTATAATATTCAGTTGAAACCTTCTTATATAAAGAACAGCAGTTGGTTTGCATATTTTAAGATATGCTGGCCAAACTATTATACATAGCTTCATTTTATGTTGTTTTTTGTTGTTCCGGATCGGTATGACAATCAATAAAAGGTTAAATTACCTCTGTGTCTGCCGGTCGATCCTATAACGGTAGGCTTACTTTTATTTTTACTATCTGATCTCGTTTGCATGGCTCAATCACGTCCTGGTTGAAGTTCGTTCGCTACGCTCACTCACCTGTATGTTGGAGCTCGTTCGCTGCGCTCACTTTCCTTCAGGTTAGCTCGTTCGCTACGCTCACTTGCCTTCAGGTTAGCTCGTTCGCTACGCTCACTCGCCTCCAGGTTGCAAATTAGCTGTTGTCATAAATGTAAAAGAAATAATAGTGCTAGTGCTGCACCCTGTTGGTAATCCTTGTAACTTTAATGCTATTGAACATCACAGAACAGAACCAACTTGTTTAATTGAAACAGCTGTTAAGATTCAATAATTTCATTTCTCATAAGGTTAACATGGGCTTCCAGAAATTCCACGTCAAAAATCGACAAAAACTTGATTTTCAAGGGTTTACTGTTAAATATCTAACTGTCTCATATTCGATGAAATACGTCTAAAACCATCTCATATATGTATAGTATTTGGAAAATAAGTTTCAGGCGGGACAGTGCTATAGTTATTGAGGAGTAGTTGTAATAAAGTGCGTATTTTAGCGTTACCAAGAGAATGACAGATAGACAGACAGACAGACAGACAGACAGACAGACAGAAATTGAGATAAGGTTTGATTCGGTTTCTCTGACCTATGAAATGTAAAAATAACCAAAAAGTTCATTATTCTAAGCAATGTACAGACAAAACTCTAATTTTATTTATATAGATATGTCAATCTATTGACAAGAACCCAAAAATAAGCAATAACTAAATTAAATCAATCAAGTTTATAATGTGATTGCTTACAATCGAAGTTTACAACTGTTTTCAACAGATGACTTTTATTCCATAGGGAGTAAAAGAGCTACTTTAGGCCCCCAACGCATGTATTGAAAATTGCAATTTTCGCTGCAGTATAACAACAAATATTAAAAAATGGCTCTATTTATTTTATCTTATCTTGCAATGCAAGGGCAGGCAATGCCACAAAGCACATAGCGCACCCCCTTAGTTATTTTACTAAGAGACCTTAAATATCCAAGCACCTGATAAATGCCTGCAGTCTACCAATCAGTTCCTGTCAGAAAGGTGACTCCCTCTTACCAGATTGCCAAGGAGTTGTCCTTCTTACTTCAGAGAGCTCCAGAGAGCAGGCTTCACCTGTTTCCTATGACTTACCATATTTCTGTCATACAAACCCATACATTGCAGACGTTTTCTGAACTGCCCCTGTCCAATCAGTTATATATAGTTTGTCTAATTCTTTGTCTATCCAGCCTCTGAATGTCCAATGCAACCCCCCCCCCCCCCCCCCCCGGACATTCTGAGGTTTGATAGGCGTCGAAAAAATGTCCAAAAATTTAGCTTGGATAAATATTGTATATGCCTTTAACCCTAAAAAGAATTTCACCTTTCAATTGTATGTATGAGAATGAATTTATTAGAAGTATATAGTTGTAGTTGATATATTCTTGATTGATTTGTTGTAAAGAAATTGAACAGTAGCTTAGTTCGAAAATTGTCAAGAAAACTGGTTTTCTGTAAGATAAAACAGGCAACAAGGAAAAATAAAACATCGTCAAATGGTTGGATATACAAATATATTTACATCAAGTATTACAACATAATAGTTTAAGGTAGGCATGTTATTGAGCAATATTAACAAAGTAGTATAGTTTTATTTTTGGGATAACTTATTTAAAATACAGTTTCATATATAAATAGTATACTATGGTTTAAGGTGTGCTTAAATTTGGTTTTAGGTGATTATTTAAAAGTTATGTAGGTACAAATTGATAGGTTTTAGTTGTATATTCTATCACTCATTTTTTCAGTTTAAATACAATTTTAATTTAAGTTTTAGTAGCATAGAAGATTTTTTCCTGAAAAACTAACAACATGATAAAACACGGAAAATGATACTGGTTCCATCATGATCAAAAGGTATTGGAATTTTGAAAGCCATTAGTATTTTTAAAGAATTTGAAATAATTGTAAGTTTTGTAAATTTTCAAAGGCAATTGATTCCATTAGTTTGTAATAATTGAGATGAAACCAGGTATGGATAAAAGTTAAATCAGCTATTGTCTTCATTATTTTGGTTACATTTAATTACTTTAAATTAAAACCAGAATTGAACAGTAATGTTTTTAAATGGCAACAGTTACACTAATCAGTTAGAGAATTTTACCTACACTTTTAGTCTAACATCAGCGATAGGCATTTGTACTACCATTATTTTACTTTTTACCTAAAATTCGATACAGTATTTACAACAGTTTATGAGATTTGTCTTGTAGGCTAGTTGTTATATGATACAAATTATTAATTACATTAGTAACCATAAATAAATAAATCATTTGAAGTTAGCATCGAACCAGTATGTGATTAATGATAGCAATTTCATTTGAGAAACTTTGAAAAATTTCTATCACAATTGTGTCCTTTTCTGATATTTACGATTATATCTTTGGCTTCACCTAACTATAACTATTGTTACGTATATGTTTCTTAAAGCATGAAATACTTCACTCCATTTAGTGCCATCCTTAATCAAGTAAATCTTGTAATGATTCTCACATAAGAAAAATGTGCTCTGATCAGATGTAAAACTTGAATGGGTTTAAGAAAAACTTGTGATGCTTATGGTTTGTAATTTGTCTGGAGTAAAATCAGTCAATATCAACTATACATTATGTGAATTAAACATGCTGTAGGATACACTTAACTACACTTCTAAAAAACTCAAATACATTCCGATTTTACACTTCAATGATGACCTAAACTAAAAACATGTTTTTCAATATAGATGGTACTGCAATGTTAAAAATATTGAATTTTATGTTTTGAATATACATAGAATGACACCAAATGAGATGTGTCTAAGTTCTTACTACTATAACATTTACAAACATATGGCTATTTTGTATCTACATGTTTACAATAGTATGAGCGAGTTTAGATTTGGATTTAGAGGGCCCTTATTCACTTACATTGTTCTATTGTCTCTTTATATTAGAATTTAGCAGTTTTGAGTTGAAATTGTACTTTAGACTGTTATGTAGCTGTATGTTATTTACGTTTTGTGCAAAACTAACTGAACTAAAAAAATTCATTAATTTCTCAGTCAAACATAGTCATTGAGTCATGCTGTAAAAGGCACACTTGTTTCAATGGTGTTTAAAACCAAGTGGTTTACTAAACCTTAGAATTTTAATAGTGTTTAATAGATTTTTCAAATTAAATTTCCTTGTTTTCATTTCTGTTTACAAAAATCCAGTGTAAAATACTTTCTTAAGGTCAGGTACAGATCCGTGTCTGTATAGATCACCGGTATCTAGATAGCTGACATCAGCCTGGTGTAATGCTGCTACTAGGGAGTCCACGGACAAGACGGGGGCGAGCCGTCTAGGTGGGGGCGGAGTGGGGGGAGGGCCAGGGCGGCGAGACAGACGAGAGCGCCGTGGCGGAGGTCGCTGGGGCCGATACATCGGGCGGTGGTTGCTCTCAGTCTCTTCATCACTCTGGAAAAATATTACCAACAATTAACACATTTTTCATTTGAGCGATTTTGAGAGCCATTCAAGCTAACATTCGTATGGAATGGCTTGGTAATGCAATAAGTACTCAACCAGAATACACAATTTTAAACAGATGGTCTATTAAACAAAATATTTATGATAAAAAATTACAATATAGGCTACAGAATTTTATAAGCTTTTTTAAAACAAATTTTTGTCATACTGTAGCAAAAAAGGCCTTATTTAATTCATGCCTTGCGGGTAGCATTATTACTCTCTATGGAGTAAATTCGCTAAAAGAATCATTTTTAGTCTCTAGGGAGTAAAATCAGCTTCGATTATGGCAATCGTATCGATCAATTATTGTAATTATTTATTGATTGATTTATTAGGTAAGGTGTTAACCTATTGTTGACGATCACTCGACATATCGATGGTAATTATACTGTATATGTGTCTAGTAGATGTAGGAAATAGCATCAAACAAATTTTAAATACTTTGTTTATTGCCTAACAATGGTTTACAAGAACTCTTCCCCCGATCACAGATCAACAGTCTATCCGGGGGAATAATTCCATGTAATGTATTGTTCTATTATTGTACTGTTTAATTTTTAGAATAAAAGTATTTTGATTTGATTTAATTTGATTTGATATTACTGTAAAGAAATCGTAATAGACAAAATGAGCAAATTACTGAATCACTTACTTAACAGCTGCTTATTTATTTGCATTAGCAGAATTGAAAACAAGCTGGAAGTGGTTTTGAGAGGTTATCTTTACATACAAATGATTTTGTTTTCTAGCTTAGTTTGTTAATTATACTTATGCAATATGAAGAAAAATAAAGTTCACCACACGGGCAATAAGTGTCTTTTTAACCCTCGCTCATTTTCCTCGGGTCAAAAAAAGTCACTTAAGGCTCTAGTGATGAAATATACCCTATTACACAGGTTACCGACAGACCCCCACTTTAGACAGGGTGAATAAAAAGTCAAGACCCCCCCCTCTAATATTTTTCCAAGTAAATATACAGAGATATCATTTTGGTGGTAGTGCAATCTTAGCAGGCAGTTTCATTTTATGGTTTTTGAAGTTTTTGAGTGTCCCCCAAAAGGGGGGATTTGGGGGGTAACTCAAATATTTTAAATGTAAACCCCCTTTAAGTAACACCTCATTTTGAAGTGTTTACAAAAACTTAGAGAATGGTGAAAACTAGAGGTCGCTATCTCTTCTCTATCCAAAATGGTAGCCCGTCAAATGTTGTGGAAAATCAATGGTAATATTGGTTTGTAATGGTAATATTGGCTACCATTTTGGATAGAGAAGAGATAGCGAACTCTGGTTCTCATCATTCTTTAAGTTTTTGTAAACACTTCAAAATGAGGTGTCACTTGATGGGGGTTTGCATTGAAAAATTTTTAGTTGTCCCCCACATCCCGCAGGGGGACACTCAAATTTTTTAAATGTCCATTTAGTGACACTTCGTTTTGAAGTTTACAAAAGCTTAAAGAATGGTGAAAACCAGAGTTCGCTATCTCTTCTCTATCCAAAATGGTAGCCAATATTACCATTACGAACCAATTTTACCATTGATTTTCCACAACATTTGACGGGCTACCATTTTGGATAGAGAAGAGATAGCGACCTCTAGCTTCCACCATTCTCTAAGTTTTTGTAAACATTTCATAATGAGGTGCACTTGAAAGGGGTTTACATCTAAAATATTTGAGTTGCCCCCCAAATCCCCCTTTTGGGGGGACACTAAAAAATTTCAAAACCATAAAATGAAACTTCCTGCTAATATTGCACGACCACCAAAAGGATATCTCCGTATATTTACTTGGAAAAATATTAGAGGGGGGGGGGGGTCTTGACTTTTTATTCACCCTGTATATGGGCTGACTGGGCTATAAGCTCAGTAAGTCAAATTTATAGGGGAACCAAATTTCCAAAAATATAGAAAATACCATTTCCATTAGTTAAAAAAATACATAAAACACACAAAATTCAATCTGTATAAATTTTTTTTTTATCTGGAAAAGGGCCGCAGACACTCGGGCAGGTAGGTGTAGCCAAAGCTGTTTGAAGCACAGAGCGCTTTTCAACCTAAACTCTGGCCTGGTTACGGAAATATGAACATTAGGTTCTTAAGTGCACCCAGTGTTAATTTGGAACAAATGTGAGATTGTTCATCAAATTTGTTTCCATGCTCCATTTTCCATTTTGCTTTTAGCATTTTTAAGAAACCAGCTATCATTTTTTCCCTCTGACCATTAATACCCAAGGTAGTTATAATTAATTATTTGGCAGTACACACTCATGATACTGCAGGTTTCCCTTGATTTAAGTATATTAAACATTGTATCATGAACAACTAAACAGACTTGGCTCAACTCACCCCTTGTTGTGAGAGTATTCTATCAATACTGGAGCTCCTGGAGATTCTCCGCCTCACACTTGAACTCTTGAACCCCGAGTGTGTCTTGGGCTCCCTGGGAGTCTCTTGCTGGTAGAACTCAAAATCATCGTTAGCTGCTGTCGTAGCTGAGCAAGCGCTGCGGGAGGACAATGTCGCGTAGATCGGCTCCTCACACGTCTCCTCAAACTCTTCGTAAGAATCTTCCGAGTCCTGATTCTCCAGGAAGAGGGTTTCCCTCAATTGCTGAATGTTCTGAGGGAAGGAAGGTAGGTTGGTGTCGCGGAGTTCGGACGTATTGAGGCGTTGAGTGTAACACTGGACTTGCTCCTTCTTGTGGACTGGTACCTGGGAAATTCCAAATGTAATTTTAGCTTAACACATGTATTCCCAGGTGTCAGTAGACTATACTTACAGAGGAGTGTAATAGCTGGTATGGATCATGTTAATCAGAGTAAAGGGAAATTTTGTAGATATAGGTACTATAGTTATTGGATTTATATTACACACCATATAGAGTGCATATTTTTTTAAGAAGAGTGAAGTTTTATGGTGGATGAAATGGTAGATTTTTAATGACTAAGATCAGCTGGTTATCTAGCCAAAATAGCTAGCTCAAGGACAGCTGGGACCAGTTACGAACCATGAAAAAGTGACTGTCAAGATCAAAGTGAGGTAACCTAATTACTAGGCGAGCAATCATCCAATCAAGTGCATGTTGAATTCCCCTTGCATCGTTAAGGGCTACTACAAAGAGACCAATCGTCACATGGGGGTAGGGATTGAATTGAAAAGAAGTGGAAGAAGGAAAAAACACATATTTGGTGTCAGATTTGAATTCATTTGCTTGGTTGTGATTGGAGTTTGTTCAAGCCTGCAGTTTGCATGTCATGGCAGTTGGGCATGCCATGGGCCCAAGGTATGATTGCGCCCTATTCACCTACTTTATGGGGGAATTTTACCTCTTCCTTGCGCCCCCAAAAAACCTAAAACGTCTTTGTGCCGTTGTGCCCCATTTATTAAAGCAAGCCCTGAGCTCGTTGGTGAACTCAATTTTTGGGGAACCATTATACAGTAAAACTTACCTCTTTAAAAGGACTTAGAGGTGACTCAGTTTTCCTGTCACAGTTGATGTCTGCCACGATGATGTTGTTCCTCAGTTGCCCCCCGCCCATGTGTGGGGCTTCAGTGACTGATGGCGGGGGAGGGGTGGGGGGTCTGTATCTCTGGTTGACATGGTACGAGGGTAACGGTCCAGTTGTCCGCACTCCTGATAACATTTATCATAGTTTAAAAATTAGGGTGACTGTTGTGTACAATTTTTGATGATAGGTTATGTTTCATCGACGGGAATTAGTTTTGAGTTATGCATATGACCGGAATTAGTTTTGAGTGATGCATGACTTACACTTCAAGAGGTAATACGTAGACTAACCAACAAAAGTAGACTTCTCATTCCATTGTAAATTTTGAACCTCGTTTTTCGTGTCTAGTTCATGTACGGTGACACTGGGTGCTAGTGTCAATTTTGTTTCTATGTATTATTTATTTTAGGGTTAATTTCTTGAATTGTGCTTTACTGTTTGGTTATATAACTAGGGTACTATAGGGTATTATTGGTATACTAGGGAGTTATTGTTTATGATTAGATTGTATTATTTGGTCAAACGAAGTTTTAAATGACATTTTAGTGTTACTATCAAAAGGCGATGGACATTTTACATAATTTTGCAAATTCAAAGAAATTTGTTTTAAATTGTTTTAATTTGTTTTTAACATTTGACATATTTGCCATTTTTACCCGTTATATGGACCTCAAAATTATTTGTGCAGAGTCTATAGGTGAAACGTATAAAGCAAAGCAAAAAATTAACCAATTCTGTACATGATAGAACTCCACTGACAAATATTAAGCTTAAGCAGTGGCACCCATGGTGGAAAGAAAATACCCCCACCGCAGCAAACCTGCCGTCTAAGCGAATTTCCATTTGGCTGTATTGATTTTTAATTGATCTATTTAAATAACGAGTACCTAGGTTTGCTGCTACAAGGAAACTAATAAAGTGTGCGTTTTAAGTAAAATAATTATTGCTTAGTATAAAATGAATATATTTGCCAAGTTTGATCAAAAGATCCATAAACAAGCAAACTACAACATTTTACAATATTCTCCATAAGAATAACATGGGAATTTTAAACTTACCATTTTTTTTAGTTTTCTCCGTAACCAATAACCGTACAAAAACACTTTGATAAACTGAATTGTTTGTTTTTTTTAAGCTCTTTAAGAAGGTTTAGAGAAAAATTAGGAAATTTTGTGTTTTGAGGGTCAAAAGTGAGAAAAACCAATTTTTACCCCATAAAACCCTGTTCCCATGGTCCGATCATGCTGGATCGCGAACTCATTCTAGTTTATCCCGCATTACACCTTCAAACCAAATTTCATCAAAATCGGATACAAATTACTCAAGTTATCGTGTTCACGGACACATATATATATATATATACATATATATATATATATATATATATATATATATATATATATATATATATATATATATATACATATATAAAAATTTGAACGAATGGTGTTTTTGGCCTCTGGGGACATCAAAATGAAAAAGTAAATCGGTCCCGGGCCTAAGTCTTACCATGAGACCTACGGTAATAGCTACTTCCCTATAGGGAAATTCGCTAAAAACATAGGTGTGCTATTCCCGTCATATTCTGACGTCACTCGGATTTGCAAACAAAAGATCACCTAATTGTAACTGTCAAATTTGTATTTGTTTTGATTTGATTGTTATTGTTTTTATAATAATAAAAACAATAACAGCCAAATCAAAACAAATACATATACTAATTTGACAGTTACAATCAGGTGATCTTTTGTTTGCAATCTGAGTGACGTCAGAATATGACGGAATAGCACACCTATGTTTTTTCTTTTCACCATGAGTGGCACCAGCATCAGAACACAAATCCACAACATGATTGCTTCCTTGGTTCATAATCTGCCACGCCACCAACTGAGCAACTGACTTCCTCAATGTATGTGGAATGTGTGCATTTTGTATAAATGGTAAGCTATTGACTCATATTTTGGTTAAAATACACACCTAGGTGGCTTTCCTCCTATCTCAACTAAT
The DNA here is from genome assembly GCF_028750875.1 of Macrosteles quadrilineatus. NCBI lineage: Eukaryota > Metazoa > Arthropoda > Insecta > Hemiptera > Cicadellidae > Macrosteles > Macrosteles quadrilineatus. Next base: position 19,666,924 of record NW_026542596.1, read on the forward strand.
TGATAATTGATAATAATTTCCAACTGGACACAATTTTGTCATAATGATGAATAACATACTGATAATCATTTTAGAGTTGGAGTTTCCTACAAAACCAGAATAATTCCCTCTTAAGGAAATCAGAAATTGTCGATCATTGCAACATCTAAAGCACATACAAATATCACACAACAATTTGTAATAATATCTGACTTTAATGAGTTATTCAAAAGATACAAATTTGTAAGTGCTAAACTAACCTTTTGTTCTTCTGTAGTTATGAATAATGGGTATCCGTCCATCTAGGCTGGTGAAGAGAGATCCGTTGGTGATCGGGAAGCGCACTGTTTCCATCGGTCTTTGAGGCTCAAGCAAGCAGTTGTTGAAAGGTCGAAACTTCCCATGCATTCCTACAATTAGATATCTAATTATTACTCTGTTATTATTAAAATTGGTCCAAACCCAGGTCAGTAGACATCCTAACCTTGAACTTGAACGTGATAAAGTCCAAACTAATACAAAAGACAATAAGTTTGCAAATTACAACATCCTGAGAAATGTTCTATATATTAAAAAAAACATACCACGCTTAATAGGTACTAAATTATTTAAATGTCCAAAATACCACTGACAAAAGTTAAATTATGTTTTTTTTACTATAATAGGACTACAATATTTTAAATCAAACCAAACTGAAAGAGCATCTTGAGCCACCTTGTTTTACTAACATCCTAACTTTAGCATTATTAGACCCCATAAACTATAATAGAACTGGAGGTTACGTTAGCTTAGATTTATAAGACACAAAACACACCAGGATGTGTAATATAAGGTGAAGATGACTGAAGGATGAATGCTTAACAGACACTATATCAGAGATCAGGTGGTATTTTAGCCATGGTCCAAAATGTTCAAGGACCTATTTTTGAACTATCAAGAGGCTTTTGACTTTTCTCAGGACCAAAGTAGCCCCGGGACCAAACCATCGACCGTTTGATTACCAGGTGAGCTCTATACATTCGCTCAGCCCAGCTCTAGTGTGGAAAGCGGAAAGCTATACTTAGAGAAAACATAACTTTGTTGTGTCAACTTCACCTCAGTTGTATTACAACAGCTGTTGGGTTATTGTTGAAATGTTTTGTTTTGTTCAGTTATGATGTACAGTTTATTTTTCGTTTGTTAATAAAACGTTTGCAATATATTCTTTCTTAGTGGTGCATTATTCTATAAAATTACTATAACCTCAATGCCTAGCTAGAGGCTTGCTCAAATAATTTAAATATGTATATGGCATCTGTAGAGTTAGTCCAGGTAGTTTTGGCTACTTCTGTATTAAAGTCAACACTTTTTTCATACTGCTCCAACAATACCTTGTGGTGGTTTTGTCATGTCGGAAGGTCTGCGACGAGAGTATATGGCAGCAACACGACGTACAAACGCCTTGTCAGTCATGGCCAGGACTATAGGCAGCAGTACACCCTCTAGTAGTCCGGCCCACAGCGGGATGGAAGTGACTGGCCACTGGGCGGGGATCAGGTGTGGCGCGAAACTCTCAGCAATCGTCAAACCCTGGAACATTACAACAATATGTTGTTATACTGTTGAGCATAGTTTTAATATTAATAACTTCCTTACCAAAGGTGTGTTAGAGATTTCTTCTGTCTTTCTATGGGGGAGAAAGCAGACCACTGTTAAAGATGGTTATTAACTTAACGTAGTGAAACGCGGGAAAAGCCATTGATTGGGATTTCAACCTGGACATCGAGAAAGAAAAGGGAAGGAAGGAAGCTTTTATTTGTAGTCATGTAAAACAAAAAATACAACTGTTGTTATGGATGAATGTAGGCTGTTCTCTAGGTAGGTATGTAGAAGAAAAAGGGCAATTAGCTTAGCTCACTTGATTGAGAGCTTTGGAAATGTCCTCAACATGGTTCGTCCACGTAAACTGAACAACATTGGGTTATCATAGCAAATAAAATGGAAAAATGGAAAGCCCCAATGAAAACAAACCCTTTACCTACCCCAAGATGGATTTTCTTATTTTTTTGTGGTTAGTCAGCCTATAGTACTGTATAGTGGTAGGATTCTGTAAAGGAGACTCCCAAATACAAAAAAATAAGTAGCCAATGTGTTCCAATAAAAAACACTTCTTTAACATAGAATAATCAACTAAACTCGATGTGTCACTGTGACCAATGTAGAATCTTGCCAAATTGAATATAAATATTTCTTTGTTTTGTAGTTTTAATAAAACTAGAGGTCGTCCAGTGGTCGAAAACTCGACCAAAAATATGCAATGTGCAGACTTCTCTATTTTCAACCCACGTTGTAAATAAAACATGTGATAGGGATTTCTTTTGAAAGTGTCTTGAAAAAAGCATTTCGTATCAAGGGCTGTAAAACAAATTTACCTATTGTGGAAACATGATGTGAATGCCGTCGTATCACGTTGTGTGGCTTCGGACCAAAAGTGTTTCCCATAGCAAAATCTGCATTCTAAGTTCATAAGTCCAATGGCTGAGCCACAAAACTCCCGAGGCACTTCTCTACACAAATTTAAAACTACTGTATCTATCAAATTCGGTATAATAACTAAATCTTATTGATTGACTCTCATATTATAGAGACGAATACGGTTTCTTCTTTCTACCCGGCCAGAATCGCCGAAGAGGCATTTCAGAATTCACTTGAAAGTCACTCAAGTTTATAATAAACAAATACAGTAAAATCACCGAAATTTCACTAAACAAAAAGTAAGTATATAATAATCGGACATAACACACAACACACAATCAGTGCAAAATCAGACTCACCACCACTGAGAACTAAATTTGTTTATGTTATTATTTTGATTTTATATTTTAGATGATGATTGCTTTACAGCTGGTGAAAATACCACAAAACTAAATACTATTAATGTACACACACAAACGTGGTTTGCAGTGCATTGATCATACAGTACACATTTTATAAGTATACATGTGATTGGAATTTCTTTAATTTGTTTTGATTTTCTGTTTATATTGCGTTGTTATTTCGTTACCAGCATGGCAACCCATAAGACCAATGTTAATTTTTTGATTTTTCAAATTAATTTGATGTGCTTATTTTTGAGATTATTTTAATTTATAAAGGGATTCTGCACATCTACAGGAAAATATTTTTCTAACAGTATGCGTAGATTTTCTCTGTAATAAACGTGAGCTGAGAAAAAAGGTTTTAAAGAAACATGCTTGCCTATTAATGTATAGATTTACTTAAATAATTTTTACTTTACAGTTTAGCTCAAACTAAACAAACGAAATATGCTGTTGGTAGAGGGACACTCATCACCTACTTTTGCGATTCATTATAAAACCTACACGTGCATATTAAAGGCCAACCTTAAGCTATTAAAATTCCCTAATATTCAAATCAGATATAACGGCACTTTCCAGTCCACCTGGAGTTCTAAAATTAGAGTTAACAGAGTGAAGGTCGATGTTCGAAGGCGGCTGGAGGCAGATGAAATGCAAAAGCCTATCATCAATTTGCTCTTAACGGTAGCATTTGGAAACTAGCCTCTATAATTTTCTATGCATCAACTTATCTAGACAACTATTGGATGGCTCAATCTTAAATCTTAAGTATGGGATCTAAGAAAACTATTCATAACAGGATAGGATTTTCACATCGATAAACTTCTTCCGGTTGTAACACCTTTTTAACACTACAAGCTGTAATGTATAAGTAGTTGTGACCATCCTGTAAAATTCAACATTGACCTTTTATTTCACTATAATCGTAAATTTTACTCTAAATAAAAAGCGCGATAAAACCAACGATATTTCTGAGATTCATGGTGTTCATCGTGCGTTGCCCGCTGTCGACAAATGTTTCTTATTTATGGAAGGGTTGCTTTGATGTTTGGTTATAATTATAATCCATAATCCTATAAAGGACAGGCATGTATCCTTAGATCCTTCATTTGGTTAAACTAGTTTCAAACTAAGACCAATACCAAGAAACAAAATTATTGTAAACAACAACGCATCCCTCCATAAATTAGACTGAGCTAGTTGTTACATAGTCATGGTAAATGAGGGATTAAGTTTGTTATAATACACAGTGTCCCAAAAAAAAAACTGAACAATTTTAAATTGTTATATAATACGTCCAGGCATACCTAGTCTACTTTGAAGGTGATCATATGATAACTGAGCTCATGAAGTTTTGTTCAATATCAATTGTAACTATCAGCTGATTCATTGTTGTCGCTTGAATCTTTAAATTTAAAAACATTGTCCTGTCATTAAGCAGGCACCATGAACGCACGAGAGAAAGCGCAATGCGTTGAGTGGTACATTCTAAGTAAGTCAGATACTGCAGTGAAAAGAACATTTAGAAGACGCTATGGTCGACGTCCTCCATAACGGAACAGCATTCGAGCCTGGTATGACAAATTTATGTTAACTGGAAGCTTACAACATTTAAAAGGTAAGGGTAGGCCGAAAATCCAAAATTAATTGATTAAAAACGTGCAACAATTATTTCTTCACGACCCTCAAAAGTCTGTTCGCTGTGCAGCATGTGAGTTAAATTTGTCAAAATTATAAGTTTATAAGACAGAAGTTTCCGATGTCCGAGAATTGAGACAAAGAATAAATGCAGCCTTTACTAACATTACTGACGAAATGCGCCATAGAGTGTGAGCTGAATTGGACAGCTGTATTGACTATCTTTTTGCCAACAAAGGCAACCATGTTGAAAATCATTAACACATATGATATCAAACAAAACTTGAGAATATTTGTGTCAGTTAAAATGTAATTAATTTATCGTGTGATTGTTAATAAACTTTTTATAAGTAAATAAAATTGTTCAGTTTTTTTTTGGGACACGGTGTACAATGTTTGGGGAGCACTTATGGAATCTACATCAAAAATATGCAAAAGGGACTGGATCTTGAACTGTATGTTCAGAAATAGATCGAAACTACAAATGCTAAAGAGATTATCGCTTGACAGAGCTTTTGACTAAGAGTAAATTTATGAACTTAATTCATTAGTAGTTCTGGTAATGGCGAATCATGGACTATTTTCCCTTCACTATATAAAATGAAGAATCACGTTGTAGGCCTGCGGTAGAGAATCGCTCACGTCTAGGTTGTACAGCGATAACACGGTTTGGTTCTGACCGCTAACTTTCTACCGTTCTATTAACTATCAGTATCAGTTGACCAACTCCTTTGACACATTTCCCGTGTTTTGCAACTTTCAGTTTTACGTGTAGGAATGTCAAGAGGTCGACGCGAAAAATTGTTTTCCTTTATTGCATACCTTAGTCACAATGTTAAGTATGAAAATAATCATATTTCGTTTATTACGGTATGTCAGAATAAAGTGTTGGGAACGTTCATACCTAAAATTTTTTCCGTAAATCTACACACTTTAAGCTTTATTCTGATCTGCCATATGCCTATATTTTTATTTGGTTGATGGCCTTAAACGATGACCACAAATTTGACTGTATCACTTAAATACAATAGATGAATGTATGTAAATAAATAAAATATTTATTTAGTGTTTACCGCGCTATATTTTTTATTACAAAATCACAAACTCTTTTAAATGGTTATTTTTTGTTCATATGCCACATGCATATATTGTAAATAATAATATAAATCATTCTTGAATACGAGACGCTAACCACTAGTCTAGCACATCCAATTTATTATATTAATCATTAAAGAACTCTAAAAATTGTTAAAGAATCTATTTTTAATCAGTTTTCTTAAAAAGCCTTAAGATAATTGGCTTTTTTGCAAAAAGCCTTTTGCAACACAGTTGCATGAGTAAAACATCCGTGAACAGACTGCGACGAACTTAATTTGGACGGAGTAAAAGGGCTTTGACTTTTTAAGAAAACAGATTTAAAATATTTAATTACAGAATAAAGCACATTTTGTTGAACTTATATTCAAGCAATTTTATGTTTATATGTTAAAAATACGAAAACTGTGGACGAGGACTGGGTAATACAGTGCTGAAACATCTCCTACACGTTTCTGACCGCGTCAGAGTCAGAGATGTTCTCGCAGTTCCGATCAACTTTCACCATTAGATCGCTGTGTTTTTAATCTCTTGTCAGTAGAAACTATTCTAGCAAGTAGCATCTTAGTCAGAACCTAGCGACGAACGGTTCTGCATGGAATCACGCAAGAGTTGAAGATGATATAGTTTGTGGCCAATCAACAACCTTGAAAGTGACACAATACTTGTGAATGTTGCAATCTAATATATAAAATTCTCGTGTCACAGTGTTTGTCTGCAAACTCCTCCGGAACGACTTCACCGATCGTTTGAAATTTGGTGTGTAAATTCTGTAGGTATGCGAATCGGACGTAAACTATTTCCCGTTTCGAAATTCTTAAAAGGGCTCCGCCCCAGTGGCTCTGGAGTTTCCCATGCTAACCTTATGAGAAATGGAATTAATGAATCTTAACAGCTGTTTCAATTAAACAAGTTGGTTCTGTTCTATGATGTTCAATAGCATTAAAGTTACAAGGATTACCAACAGGGTGCAGCACTATTATTTCTTTTACATTTATGACAACAGCTAATTTGCAACCAAAAGGTGAGTGAGCGTAGCGAACGAACTTCAACCTGGAGGCGAGTTAGCGTAGCGAACGAGCTAACCTGAAGGCAAGTGAGCGCAGCGAACGAGCTCCAACCTAAAGGTGAGTGAGCGTAGCGAACGAGCTCCAACTCAAAGGTGAGTGAGCGTAGCGAACGAACTTCGACCAGGACGTGATTGAGCGATGCGAACGAGATCATCTTGAAAGTTAAACGTAACGGTACTTTCTTTCCATCGGTCTGTCTTAGGGGAAACCTATAACTTAGGCGATACGAAGTTCACCGGGTCAGCTAGTTTGTTTATAAAATACTCAATGATATTGCCCGCCTGAAGTTAACTTTGCGCATTTGGATAGACAACAAAGCAGGTAGGTACAAAAATAGTGGCAACACATTTGATGTGAAGCTAAGTAACGTAATTTTAAACGCATTCTTGAGCTCTGAAAGGTTCGAAATCATTTTTTTAAATCAGGTTGTAAATAATTGTAATGGGTAGGTGTGAAGTGACTCAAGGTTAAGTATTTTATCATACAATTTCCATTGATTTAAGAGCTATCATTCACAACAAACATCATTCAATGATTTTAAAATACGCTAAAATATACTCTTGACTCTTAGACCAAATGTGTATAAATATTTTCAAGATATGATACTCATTTTTGTAAAACAAAGTCTGAGTTTTAAACTTTAAACTTAATCTTTGAAGATAGTTTTAAGGAAAGTTTGATTGATGTTTTAAGATTTTCAGTTTGGTTGTATTTTATAAATCTTTTAGAAATATGTAAATGAGGCGATGTTGAATGAAAGTACTATTGTCATTTTAATCATGATTATATAATTTAGTTTTGAAATTAAATATAAAACCAAAGAAGATTTCCAGTTGTTTGCAAACTACCAATCATATTTTTATCGTAGTTATGGAGTCGACTATTGTCACGAGATAAACCCCTTATCACGTTGTCACGACAGACCAACCGTGTTGTCACACTCGATTTCGACACATGCTGTACTGTCACACTCTACTGTCAAATCGCGCGTACTTTGTGGTTGTCACGATAAGTTGAGGAATGATTAAGTCAGTGCTAAGTTCTTATCATTTGTGATTATGCCATATTCGTAGCTCTCGTCTCATACCCATACTTAGTGGAAGTATAAAAGTAAATACGTCTGAACTTTCATTTTAGAGAAAATCTGAAAAATAGAGATTCCTTTCGCAAGAGGACATATGTATTTATTTTTCAGATAAGTGAATGTTAAATCGGGCTATCAGTGTTATTCGCTTAGCATTTAGCCTATTGGCGATTGGAGAGATTCGAACCCTCACCTCGAGGACAGAAGTACCGCATTTCAACTGAAATAGGAAGGGCTAGTACTTCCACTTATTCTTGGAAACAAAACCCGTCGTTGAACCGTCGTTGAAAGTGCGACATTTATTAATGACATAATATCACTACGAGCTTGGAATATTTGTATTCATTGTAAGCACAATAATAATTGATGTTATTGACTACAAACAACACTACTCTGGTTTATAGTCAATGTTTTGCTGGCATGATTAGTTATGGGTTTTGGATCGCCAGGTTGTGTTGTTTGAACAATAAATGGCCATACGTTCAACTTTCCACAGCAACGACTTCTGTAGATAGTAAATTTCAAAAGACTAATCTGATATTTAAAAAGTCACTGGTTTTACATTACTTCCTAACGAAATTGCCACTGGTGTAGACACGAAAAAACAAAAGAAAACAACGTCTTAGCTCAATTTTGAAATGTTTGAACAGTTTCCAAGCAATAACTTTTCCAGAAACCATCACTTTCGAATATAGATATTTTTATTGACTCATCTTGCACCAGTGGTTCGACAATCTAGTCACCCTTGGCTGTAAGGGGAAAATATATTGAGCATAATATTGAAATTCTGATTCAATTCGTATAAGTTATACTTTACAAATGTTAAACTGCAAGGGTACCAGCATGGTATATAATATGATGAATAAAATCTATGAATGCTTTTCAAGGTCTTTGCTTTTTATGTAATTCCGGATTTCTGTTGTAAAATCTTCCACCCTACAATTATACTGTGTAATCAATATTGTTGGAGTAGTAAAAGTGCTCTTGCAGAAAATCATGTAAAATACGTAAAAATAGATAGGTAGGTATAGCCCACATGAAAAATCCAGACAAATTGAATTAAAATTATAAATTTCTCATCTGAAATTAATTTCATAGAAATAAAAATTAAGGAAATTGTAAATCTATACAGAAATTACGTCCGGAGTTACTACAAATACCTTGATGCTTCCTGCGATGCACAGTAGTTGTCACATTGCTTCAAGCGCCGTCTAGTGCTGTTCTACAACAATATAAACTGTGGATATGCTAACTGCATGTAGGCCTAGATTAACAATAATTATAACGAAACAAACTATTAAATGTGTACCTTCGTTATTGTATTTTTAATAAATCTATTTTTGGTTTTACACTCTGCTAAACATAAATGGAGGCAGTTTAAACAGCCTATCTTTGAGGAAAACTACCAATTTTTATAACTGAACAAAATACAACAAAGGGGTATCGCACGAAAAAATATTGGGGGGGGGGGCACTTTAAATTCCCTAACTATTGTATAACTTCATTTTATTCTTCCACATTTAATGTTATTATTCATGTTAACCTAGATGATTGAAAACTTGAATTGGCTATTGGATCAAGAATAGTATCAAAGAATGTTTATCAATAGTCAAAGCTTGAAAGGTAGTTGAATATTAGTTTATCTTAAACTAGCTGTTGTACCCGTGCTTTGCAACGGGAAGAGGACACAAAATAGAAACATTTTTATCTTTACATCTGTTGCATATAATATCCACCAACGCTTTTAGAAACAAAATTAAACATTTATGGCCTCAATAGAAACGTTTAAGTTATGACTTTTAAATCTGGTAAGTAGTGGATACCACCATTTTGGGTTTGATCAATTTTAAATCTTGTGTAGGCTGATATGAGAAAAACTTACCAAATCTTCGAATAAAACTTTCACATACATGATTTACCTTCATCTCCCTTAATCTTTTTTCTTTATTTTTGACATTTTAAATTTCAATTTTGAAGTTGCAAAAATACTAATTTTTAAATTTAAATTAACCTTTTTTAAATTTCACTCTTCTTTATATTGAATCACAAATCCTTCCATATTCAGTTTCTTCACTCACAATAAATCATTAGCAAAACTAAGTCAGCTGTTATAATCTTAAGAAATATTGTTGTGCCTTATCAACAGTCTTTTGAAATATTAAAAAGACTATATCTGTACTATAAAAAATGTTAAACAAATAATTTAGCATTAACGACAGCAGACAAAACTAATATGATTATCAAAGCATCAAGGACCAAGGACAAAAAAATGTAATAGCAAATTTTAAAAAGATATAAGAAATCCCCAAACGTGCTTCATTGCATCTCTGATTCTACTCTACAAAAATATCAACAAACAACTTAATATCATACCAGTTCTTTTTATCAGTTCCATCGTCTATTTCCTTTACATTTTCACACTTGCCATTAAGTAAACTTTGTAACAGATATTTCATTGATTTTAGAAACAAAAGAACACTGTGTATTGCTTAGTTTTATTATATTTTCCTTGGTTTAATTTAATCAGTGATGTGACAAAACACAAATAATAAATTTATCAAATAAAGTAAATGTGAACTGAAAGCTATGTTAAGATAAAATAAGAGTATTTAAATCAACGATATACAATTTAGTTATTGATTATATTCTTTAGTTTAATTTAAGCATAGGTTTAGCGAAACACAATAACTAAATTTACCTAAATATACATATAAAAAAAAAAACAATGTGATGCGAAAGTTATGTTAAGTTAATCTAACACATGTTAAGCAGTTCAAATTTATTTAAAGTAGACTCCAAATTCATATAAAACATCTATACATTGTAATTTTCTTATTGTTTCCATGAAAATATCAATAACATTATTTTCATAACACTTAAGACACCTTAAAAATAAAAAGTAGAGCCTGAGTTGATGCAGCAATGCTTTTAGAATATTTGTTTATTCCTACAATCATTGACATAGTTTTAGAATAAATAATCCATGATAAAAGGTTAGATTAAAATAAACCTACCTCATAGTTATGGAAAATTTTATATTTAATTTTTTTGTATCAGCTGCCTGAAATTGTGAAATTTGCAGTTTATCAGTTCTTCTTGTTTACATTTAAATGTCAAAGCAATAATGTAAACAAACATTGTTAGTGTTCTCATCGCAGCCATGGAGACCAATCAATATTTACTTTTAAAATCCTCACCTCAGAACTTTTAAAGCCAAAGGGGCAAAGCCGAAGTGGAATTAGTCAGTATCGAAGTGTGAATAGTCCTATAATGGTCCTTGGTATGGTAACTATATTTTTGTAAAATTTAAGCCCAGTTGGTTCAGTAGTTTTTGCACCTATAAGTAATACACATACAGACAGACACCATTAGATTTTTATATAATAGTATAGACTAAACGCCAGGAATTTGTAATAGCAAAATCTGTAATTCAATAACCACCATAGTAAATTTAAAAACTTTCAAAATCGTATTCATAATTTCTTAATAATTAAGGGGACCTTATATTATGTTTAAAAATATCACAAACCAATTGGATGTGTTGCTAGCTACGAAATAATAACATAGTGGTTAATGTCTCAGACTTCGGTGCGGGAGGGACGGGTTCAATTCCCGGCACAATCACAATCACAATAGTATATTTCGTTAAATTCCACAAGTCTCAATAATGCAAAAACTTCAAATTATACAAGTTTATTAAACAAATCTTGAACCTTAAAATAAAATGGGAAACCTGTACACCTAGGTCAATTTAATTTATTATGCTAGCTTAAAAATCGCTCATTTCATCACGTTATTTTCACATTTTCCCGGGAGGGGTGGACCCCTCTACTTTGCAGGGGGCCCGGTGACCCCCCCCAAATTAGGTCTAGGACCGGCCTTGAAGGTAATTTTAATCGAAATTTAATCTTACTGGTAGGAAATTTAATACCAAGAAGTAAATACTACCTGATGTGACTTCATTACACAAAATGTATTTTACAAACAACGATGACCGTGGATTGGTATTTATTTAATCGATTCTGTTTTTATGTATTTTTGTAAATTAATAGTTTCTTTGCTTTGTTACGCTTAGAAATTTTCTTGATTGAAACACTAAAGTAGACAAAATGTGTAAAAGTGAGTCGGAATCAGTGTCGAAATGTTGTAGGCCGAACAGGTCACGACTTTGGGGCAAACATTGTCGAATTTCGAAATCCAACTGCGCCTGCTCCACCCCCCTCCACCAGCAACAGCAACACACATGGTAGATCTTATCTGTGGAGACTTAAGTGGTCTAAAATGAGAAACAGCTGTGCTAGGAGGCACTGCTTTAGAACATGTATGTTAGTATCACCTAGGCCTACAGTATCTAATAGTCAATGGTATCACCTAGAAGAAACCTCAATCTCAAATCCATTTTAAGAAAAAAAAAAAAAAACACAAATCACAATTTGTCACTTAATTTGTTAATATTAAATAGTGTTTTATAACAGCAGGTCAGCGTAAAAAACACTTTGTGGGGGGAGGGGTTGGTCCGTTTTAATACGCAAAAATAAAAATACAATTTTGGGTGTACTTTTTACCAGTGTTTTAGTCACAACACCCAACAATACTAAAATGTTGATCAGGCATAAGAATACGTACTGTAAATATGTTTTACCTACGACCGTTTTTTAAAGTAGCCATTTCAGTCCAGTTTTTAGAATTGAAAAGTTTCACTTTACAGTTGTTTACTTTCATATCAGCATAGTTTCATTTCATATCAGCATAGTTTTTCTCATATCAACACAGGTAACGGACCAATGAGGTTCAAGTATTGAGAGAAAAGAATTAAAATTGCAATGCTTCGAACGTCAACTAATCAGCTGATCAGCTGATCAGCTGATCAGTTGACCAATTTAATTATTGATCCGACTTGTTCATGTTGATACTCGCGTATTCTTAATTAAGTTGGTGGAAGTCCAAAAATCTATATATTAATTTGAAACTGTTTTTCTTTGTCACAGCTATTTTGAGAGAACGGCTGGGCGTAGAAACTCGGTAGAGGTGTCTAAAGAAAGGTCTTGGTCTGTAGATGAGCCATCTAAAGAGAAACATGGTGAATTCCCTTGGGGCTCTGCCCCCGTGACCTTTAAATTCCCATCCCATGTTATTCTTATGGAGGAAAACGGGGGTTTTGTCACAGCTAATTTGAGAGAACGGCTGGGCGTAGAAACTTGGTAGGGGTCTCTAAAGAAAGGTCTTGGTCTGTAGATGAGCCATCAAAAGAGGAAAGAGGTAAATTCCCTTGGGGCTCTGCCCCAGAAGCCTTTAAAGTTGCCTCTTCAGATTTGTTTACATTACGGCCATATGCATAATTCTACACTACTTTTAATGCAACAGCTGTTACAGTATTTGCAATGGATTTTTCTGATTTTAAAATTGATTTTCTTCTGCATCGTGTCATGTTTTGCAATATAATTTTCTATTACCAAATCAGTGGAAAATCCAAATATCACAGTAACTTTTAAAATTATTTCTTATGGAGTTAACTTATATCTATTGTATGGGTTGGTTTCTGCCTTTTTTACCACTTCTTGGAGATTGTACGTAGGTGATATTCTTTGGCATATTGCATCTGTAGACGAAACTTGGGTTGGTGTAATTATTACAATGGAAAAGAGCGAGAAATCCTGGACAATTTGAGATAGGCTAAAAATAAAACTGCATTAACACTGTGCTACATTCCTTGAGCAATCATTGAAATAACCGATTTGCAAACAAAGGAAACATAGAAAAAGTCATAGAACACAACCAAGTAGAAGAAATAGAAAAAAGTTTTTTTATTACACTAAAAACACTAAAAAAACAAGATCAGCTTTTTGAAAAAAAGATAAGATATTTACAAAAGATTTTGATTATATCTAACTGTTATGTAGGTCGTGAGTATTTCTATAATCTTTGAGTCGCCTGTAATGATTCGCAATTGCTCGAATTCGAGCAACAGGTACACTAGTAAATTAATTATTTGCCGAATTGTACCTGATACAATATTATACAGGGTGTTGAAAATGTCTGGAACCAACATTATATCTGGTGAGTGGTTAAAGAAAAACAAATGATATTTTGTGTACGGATATACTATGGTTTTACCTATCTTTTGGTGCCTTATGCAAATTTTTACCACTTATAGGGAACGTCCTGTGGAGGATGCAGTAATAAGTTTAAATGGAAGCCTATGGTAAATGATACATCATTTTAAAGGCCATTTTTTTCTGAGTAAGGAGCCACAAGTTTCATCTCAAAAGGACCACCCTAGCAAAAATGACGACTGTTTGAAATTTAAATAACCACTTATAGGGAACGTTCTGTGGAGGATGCAGTAAAAAAGTTTTCATTGAAGCCTATGGTAAATGATACATCATTTTAAAGGCAATTTTTTCCTGAGTAAGGTATCAGGAAAATATCCGTTCCCTATAAGTGGTTTTTTAAATTTCAAACAGTCGGCATTTTTGCTAGGGTGGTCCTTTTGAGATGAAACTTGTGGCTCCTTACTCAGAAAAAAATGGCCTTTAAAATGATGTATCATTTACCATAGGCTTCCATTAAAACCTTTTACTGCATCCTCCACAGGACGTTCCCTATAAGTGGTAAAAATTTTCATAAGGCACCAAAAGATAGGTAAAACCATAGTATATCCGTACACAAAATATCAGTTGTTTTTCTTTAACCACTCACGAGATATAATGTTGGTTCCAGACATTTTCAACACCCTGTATATGGTAAGAATGCTGCTAGCAATGTAATATTTAACGAAGTTTAACAAACACGTAATTACATGAAATCAGCTGATTATACAAGTCGTTGCATCACTTTCAGTGGCAATGACAATACACGAAAACATAACCTCTCTAAAAAGTTATCAGTAGTGATTGTTAGTAATTAAATCCAGATTGATAGTAATTAAAAATCGGTCGTAGGTAAATATGTTTACGCCACACTACATTATTTTGACGAACTTTCCACGCAAGGATTTAGTCCAGAAAACAGCTGTTTGCCGCCAGCTTATTCAAATGGGGTTTCATTGCGTAATACTGTTCTGCAATGAGTTTTACCGGACACCAATCAGCTGATTATACTGTATTTGCGTGGCAATGATTGGTTATAAACAAAAACATAACCTCTCTTAGAGGTTATGACTGGTGATGTTTAGTCCTTTAGTTGATGGAAATATATAAGGATTTGTACGAATTAAGTAGTATGGCGTAAACTATCGTACGTAACTCGTCCAAAATGTGTGTACCGGACTCGTATGGTAATCCCGTACTCGACTTCGTCTCGCACGGGAACGACCACACTCGTCCGGTAAACTCTTATTTTCAGGACTAGTAACGTAATATACTATTTTCATCGGAAACTTTTCATAGTTCTCTTTAAGGTATTTTTTTACCTTGCTTTAAACAAGTCTTACAGTTTTTGTTGTTTATTTTTAAGTTTGTTGCATGACCATGATTGGTTACGTTATACATTTATGTATTCAAACGGTTACGTTTTGGGATTGGACAAAAGTGCTAGCATTCCCAAGTAGGCCTACAGTATCGGGGTTTGGTCACGGGCGGGATTTGAACATTGTTGTACTCGATTGGAGTATTGTGCGATGGACACAATAGATCACACAATGTCACAATAGATAGGTGGACGATATCTACACAATCTGATAAACGGGTTGGTTGAAGTGTGGTTGGAAATTGTGTAAGTTTGTGAACGATTAGTAGTCAAGAGAGGAATTTCTGTATTCATACGATTTATAATCAATCGTTTAAATAAAAACCGAGAACTATTTTGTAACTAATTATAACAGCGTGAGATAGGTACTCTTAAAATACTCATCGTATCTAACGTGAACAATTAAGGTTAAAAATATTTTATACATCGATTTCAAGTTTTCTTGTGATTTTTCGAAAAAACACTCTTCAACCTACAAATTAGTTGTAATGCAATGTATTTGATTCAATCCAAAGATTTGTACGTCATTAAAACGCATTTTGCGATGACAGATTCTGTAAAAAGTATACAGTATTTGAAATAGATAATGTATATTTACTTTAATAATAGTTATTCATTGAAATGGTGACCATACATAGTAGGTATTTTAAGCCAAGTATGAATGGAGATGAGTTTAGGATGAGTGGCGCGATCTTGTAGTCTTGTTAGTGACTAAGGCCGACATATTACTTAGACACAGCTGTTAATTATTAGCCCTAGTACAGTTTATAGTGGAATACGAACCACATTTTGGTATTAACGAATTGGTCTAATTATCAGGATAGCACGTGCGGATTGTCGTAGTACTCACTAGTGCGGACGTTAATCCATACATTTATAATGCATTTAAAACAAAAAGCTTGCAAGGCTTGTTGAAAATTAATACAAAATTCGGTAAATCTTCTACTAAATATAAAGTCTTATTACGTAATCTAATTTAAAAAAATCTTATTATAGGAGACATATAATTCAAATTTATAAATTAATAATTTAGTATTATTAAATAATCGTATTTTTGATTTTGCATATGCAAATAATAGCCGTCTCGTCATTTAGAAAAAATTGTGTGTTTATCTCGTTGAGTTTGCATGAGAGGATAATCAACCTTCTCTTATTTTAAGGTAAATGTTACACTCTGTGTTTCACTCGTTGTTTATCATCTCAGAGGGCAAGTAATTGTTCAAAAGTCTTATTTGGTTAAATAGTTATCAATTATCAGTAATCAATTATAAATTATCAATTATCAATTATTTAAGATGGGGACGCCACTATGTGCGTATTTTAACCCAAATATGAGTGAAGGATGAGTGTAGGATGAGTGGCGCGATCTTGTAGTCTTGTTAGTGACTAAGGCCGACATGTTCCTTAGACACAGCTGTTAAATAATAGCCCATACAGCTAATGGCAACTAAGGGACCTACAGTTTATAGTGGAATCCGAACCACATTTTTTCCTTGTAATTTACGAATTGGTCTAATTATCAGGATAGTACTGCGGATAGTCGTAGTACTCACTAGTGCGGACGTTAATCCACACCAGGGAGCATCGCATCCACAGTGCATCCCTATAAATAGCCACAATTCGTCAATTATTATTATTAGGTCAATGAAAGAAATATTTAATAACTTACTCTAAATGTACACGAATGAGTTGTCTTTAACTCGTCCAACAAATCGCTGAAGGAGTTTGTTTAGGCGATAATGAGGAGGGGGAACTCGGGTTCTGTCTATGGAATCCAAACAGCTGACTGACAAATTTACCCTCTTAAACCGAACACTTTCCCGCTAAACTGCACAGAGTTGTTACGTTGTGTAACAGTACTGGATGTAATTGTCGCGGTTACTCTATGCCTGCGCCGCCTGTTATATAAACATTATAAATCGGCTGATGGAATTGCTAGACGCAGGTCGTGAGTGGGAGACCGTGATTAAGCAAGCACGAAGTCAATGATTAAATAATCCAGGTCGATTCGTTTCCTATCTTCCAATCCAGAAGTGATACGTTTATAATTTAATTGCGAAATGGCGCGTGATTATGCATATAACTTCCCTGCACCAGATAAAGAACTGACTACAGTAGGCCTACTTCTTACTCCATCGGATTGCTTTGGTCGCTTCCTCGAGAAATTAAGTCGTTTTACATGAGGTGATATGACCCCGTCGAATTATAAGCTATAAATTAATTAATGAAGGGGTGATACTAATAGTAAGTGTGTGCTTCCTTCTGACTACCATCACTGCATCCTCGTCAGAGACGCCAAGTCTTTTTTGGCACTTAAAAATACATTCAACTGTGCACAATCTTAAAAGTGCTGAGGTAAGTTTTCACCTATTATTACAAATTTATCATGTACAAATAACAGGATCAAATAACTTGATCAATGTTTTTTTTATGTTTGAGGACACGATACATGGGGGTTTCCGATAAATCACTTGGTTAGTGATACGATCGAATTATCGGATAGGCAGTGCACATAACAGGACAACCGATGTTAAGAGGTATTGAGTTAAAATAATGTTTATTGGTTTTAATACTTCTGTAAACTAAATTTGTAAAAAAAAAACAGACAAAGTGACATACAACTACTAGAAAAACTTAATTTAATTTGTAACGTTTACTTTCTTGTCAATTTAATGCTGATGCAAAGTGATCTTGTCACCTATTCCATTAGGGATTTAAAAGTAAGCCTCTTCCTTAAATCTCATCTCATAACGTGTGACCATTTTATATTTTATAAAACTATTTTAAAAGATTTCACATTTCAGCTCTTCAATATTTTAGTTTAAAAGGAAGTGAATTCCCGAGCATCTATTGTCTACAGTTGGACTGTGTACTCGACCATGTTTTTTAAGTAAGTACCGTTTTTAAACTTCTCCGTTCCAGCACTGCGATTGGCATTTTGGACATTTGCGCTGTATATGTGCATCTATTGGCAAGCTCTAGCCGGAAATTCGACAACAATCGGCCGTGTTTACATCCGGTATCGATCATTCTAAATGGTGCAGCCAATTGAGACTGCCGCCGACTGTGAAGTGCGCGCTGTAATTAGATTTTCATGTTCTAAAGGTGTGAAAGCCATTGGAATTTGTCAACAGATTAGTGAGGTGTATGGCGAGAACATTTTTGAGCGACGGAATGGTACACAAGTGGGTAAGGGCATCTAAAGACAGCCCCACCAACGTCCATGATGAGCAACGCACTGGGTACTGGGGACAGTGACGCTGCCCAGTGCGTTGCTCATGATGGGCGTTGGTGTGGCTGTCTTCAGATGCCCTCCTGTGTTCGCTGGCCCTTACCCACCTGCGTACCATTTTGTCACTCATAAATGTTCTTGACATACACCTCACTAATCTGTCGATAAGTTTCAATGGCTTTCACACCTTTAGCACCTAAAACTCTAATTACAGCGCGCACTTCACAGTCGGCGGCAGTCTCAATTGGCGGCACCATTTTGAATGCTCGATACCGGATGTAAACACGGCCGATTGTTGTCGAATTTCCGGCTAGGGCTTGCCAATAGATGCACATATACAGCGAAAATGTCCAAAATGCCATTCGCAGCACTGCAACGGAGAAATTTAAAAACGGTACTTACTTAAAAAACATGCCTCGTATATTGGTGTATTGTGTATATATAATAATTATTTGTTCTCTTATCTACTTAAAACTAAAAAAAAGGGTTTCTGATTTAAATATATAGTAGATGGACGTCCGAAATATTTTGTAATTTAGGTATTTACTTGGAATTGTATTATAATTGTTGTATTCTGAAGCAAATCATAAGCTTCGGGGTTTGGAAATATTTTTGAGTAACAAAATACTTTGTAACTTTTATGAGCTCTGAATTAATGGTTCACATTTATAAAAAAAATTGTGTTTTGTGATTTATTGATTGAGTAAATTGATATGTATTCGAACTTAAAAGGGGGTTTCTTGTTTTCACCTTAATCTTAAAAAAAAAAAAAAAAAAACAAGTGGCGCTTTTTCCTGACCTAGTCTTAGAAATTCAACTCCTAACCCAACCCACTCACCCACTGAGTATAGCTGAGGTATAAATATAATTTTGGAAGGTAACAAACGGATGACCACACTGTTAACAAAATGTAAATTACGTTTGTAATACCCAACTGTATTTGTGGGAAGTATTTTTACCTACGACCGTTTTTTAAAGTAGCCATTTCAGTTCAGTTCTTAGAATTGAAAAGTTTCACTTAACAGCTGTTTACTTTCATATCAGCATAGTTTTTCTCATATCAACACGGGTAACGGACCAATGAGGTTCAAGGTTTGAGAGAAAAGAAGTACAATTAATTGTAATACTTCGAACTAATTAGCTGATCAGCTGATCAGTTGACAATTTTAATTGTTGATCCGGCTTGTTCCTGTTGATACTCGCGTATTCTTAACCTAAGTAGGTGGAAGTTAAATGAAGGTTGATTTTAAAATATCAGTTAGTGAAAGTGATGTTGACGAGATGGAAATGAGAGCACAAACTGTTTGTGCTAATCTTTTGCCACCAAAATCAAAACAAAGGTACCATATGCAATTACATACCAGCAATTCATTAAATGGACTAAACAAAATAAAGTTAAATTGATAAATGAAAATGTTCTTCTGATTTATTTTGAAAACCTCTTAACCTATTTTTCACCCAACTCGTTGTGGACCACATATTCGATGCTGAGATCTAACTGTAAATTAACTGTTTTACTATATTATTCAGTTGTCCAAAAATATATGCAATATTTCCCTAATTTTACCTGATACAGTATTTATGGTATGAATGCTGCTAGCAGAACCTATTGCCTGAAAAGTAACGTATTATTTAACAAAGTTTTACAAACACGTAATTACATGAAATCAGCTGATTATACAATAAGTCGTTGCATCACTTTCAGTGACAATGACAATAAACGAAAACACAACCTCTCTAGGAAGTTATGAGTAGTGATTGTTAGTAATAAAAAACCAGATTTTTAGTAATTAAAAAACGGTAGTAGGTAAAGTAGTGTACGCAACTCGCGTTAATAGTCTTTACGACACTCATAGAATATTACAATAAGTTCAATTTAGTAGGCACGCAGAGTTGAAATTAACTGTCACCTCGAAACGCATTAGAAGTAATTATAAAATATTTCAATTTCCCCGCAATGCTGCAGTAATGCAGCCCCTTCCGAGATATTATCGCTTTAAGTGACTTAGTGTGAAATTAACACTTCCTACGGGGAAAGTTTAATTTGAAATTAAACGACTGCAAGCCGAGACGGCTAGCGCGTATAAACGTGCGGTTAATATGAAGGGTATTTTGAAGATGATATTTGCAACGTTTCTACGATGTAGAGGTGTAGTTAATGCTTTCACGTTGTACAATGTTTAAAAAAAGGTTACTTGTTGCAATTAGTTTTACTACCCAGTGTAATTGGTTTCATATCCGGAATTTGATAACATGCAAACATTTTAGTCCTTTTTTAACAGCAATTTGAAATGTACTAAAATGAAACACAGGATAAACATAATTTACAATCTTACGAAGCGAAAGAACGGATTTTAGTAGAGTCCTCAGTTAAATATTGATCAGATCATCATAGGCTACACTTTAACTGTATGATAACAACATTAACGTATATTACTCAAAAATGTCTGATTACCTAATATACAATTAACTTTCCCTGCAGAAATTTGATTATTTTAAATATTTCGGTTGAATATTTAGAAGGTTTGCAATATTTAGAATATTATCTAGTATATTGCATTATATTTTAAAACAATTTGGAAATGTCAAAAAGATAAATAATATAAACGAATAAATAATATAATTTAGGAATAAATTCGGCTGTTTTGTACGGTTAAAACATATCGTGAGTTTTGATTAAACAAAACGATTTTCCTGATTACTTTTTCATGAGGTCAATTAATTATTGATCAGACCAATTGTGGGATTAGTTTTTAGTAAAACTGTTATGTTTTAATTGGTTAAATTTATAAAGTATACCGCTGCTGTAAACTTTTTCCTTGAGTAACTGGCGTATTTTGAGTTCAATAACAAACCCCCTATATAGCACCATTGGGTATCACCTAGGGGGTAGTTTCAGGAGGGTGTAAAGCCCCATCATTCCCTGAGGGATTCGGAAAACGTAGCCCCAACATTTTGAGGGGACAAAATACAGTTTACAAACCAACAGTGTACTGAGCTGCTTTTAAGACATGGGTATTTACTATCTATTATATTTGGCTACAATGCTATTATACCATTAAAGTGATACAATTATATTTTATGTAAAGGGTTAAGGCCATTTACCAAACAAAAATATAGGTATATGGCACATAAAAATGGAGCTTAGAGTGTGTAGATTTGCCGAATATTATTGGTATGTACAAATTTCTCAGGGGCTCTGCCCCATAGGCCGATTTTGTAAAGGTCTGTTATGCTTCCAAAGTTTAAATAATTTAATTTAATTTATTTAATTAAACAGCTGGGCAATGCAATTAACTAGTTTTTGTTTATTTAGTCGGAAATAGTATATTTCGTACCTAGGGCCGAAAATGAGGTTTTGCCGGCTCGAGATAGTTTTTAAGTTCGAGACGAAGTCGAGAACTTAAATCGATCGAGAGCTGCAAAACCATTTCGGCCCGTGGTACGAACGCTATTTTTCACCACACTATACCCTATTACCACTATTCACCACTATAATAATGCACACTGATAGTCAACACAAGGAATGGGCACACGGGAGGGACTAAGGCTAAGGTGTAGTGACGTAATTTCTCTAGTGGCTTATGTCTTCTCTTGAGGCAACACGATTACCGTAACGAAACGATGTGATTTCAGCGGCGTTCGTAGCATAGTTGGTAGCGTTTTGGATTGATGTTCAAGAGGTCCCGGGTTCGAATCCCGCTAGCAACACAAACTTTTTGTCAACAAATTTTTCATATCAGCAAGTTTGGTTGGTTAGGTTAGGTTATAACAGTTTAATTTTATAATACTAAATTTTAAAATTAATTTTATAATTAATTAAAAATTAAAAGTACTGTAATCATTAATTAGATTTGTATCTTATATAGTTTTTGTTATTATCAGCAAGTCTGGTTGGTTAGGTTATGTTATGACAGTTTAATTTTAAAAATTAATTTAATAATTTTAAAACAATATTTTATAGTTAAAAAGTTAATTTTATAACTAAAATTTAAATTTTTTCAACTTAGCAGTTCTAGCGGCGAACGCTGACACTACAAGATATGATAGCCTTAGTCCCTCCCGTGTGCCCCACCGGTCAACACAACTACAACTTTAAGGTTATGTAAAGAAATAATTTGAGGAATCAGCAAAAATAAAAATAAATAGTTGCTAGGCAACGGCGACAATAACACAATTCTATTGCAATGCTATGGATTTTGATTGTGTATTTAAAATGCATTCATGTTTTAAGTAAGTAAGCGGACAGCTGATTTTGCGGCCCCGGCCTGTAAAAACCTGCTCGGTCCCCAAATTTCGATGACAGCTGGCATGGCCAGCAAAACGTAACTTTCAGCCACCAATTAACGTATGTAATACAGCCAAAAACATCATAGTGTGGTGAAAAAGATGTTTGTGATGTTCTATAAATCTGTGCATTATTTAGAGGGTTATGTTCGGACAAAGAAAGGTTGTATAAGTTTTGTAAGAGTATTGCCCACAGTTTCATTTGTAATTTATATAGTAAGCTACATGTAAAGAGGCTTGACTAAAATTGAAGAATTGTGTTAAAACATCTCATTCATGAAGCAGACGCGTTAATATCAAGTAATTTATGTTATTGCTACACTAAGGTATGTTGTCATATTCTTTTGGATCTATTTACATCAAAAGTAGGATTTAGAAAGGTTTAAACTTTTAAATCAGTCTTTTCAACTCTTATCTCATCTTTTCAAATTAAATCATAGAGTTGCTGTATTTTTAAACACAACATCAGCAGCACTTATAGAAAGGGTCTAGGTAAAATTTTCTTCCAAAAGCACGAGTATAGCAGCTAAACTTATTAATTCTCAATATTGTGACAATGACATTAAAATAATTTACTTTTTGTCAATGGACTTTCGACTCGATTAACTGTAAACAAATGTACACATTGCATTGTACTTTACTTACAATGTCCAGTTACGAGGATCATTGTAAATATACAAAGATAAATTTTACTAATCCTGATGTTTAAGCTGTTTTTGTGACGTTAACTTGGAGTTCAATGCATTTGCAATAGGCCAGTCACTTTTTCACAATGCATGTATAGTAAGAGTAAAATACGAAACTTTGTTTCAACATGTTGTCATATTCTTTTGGATCTATTTACATCAAAAGTAGGATTTAGAAAGGTTTAAACTTTTAAATCAGTCTTTTCAACTCTTATCTCATCTTTTCAAATTAAATCATAGAGTTGCTGTATTTTTAAACACAACATCAGCAGCACTTATAGAAAGGGTCTAGGTAAAATTTTCTTCCAAAAGCACGAGTATAGCAGCTAAACTTATTAATTCTCAATATTGTGACAATGACATTAAAATAATTTACTTTTTGTCAATGGACTTTCGACTCGATTAACTGTAAACAAATGTACACATTGCATTGTACTTTACTTACAATGTCCAGTTACGAGGATCATTGTAAATATACAAAGATAAATTTTACTAATCCTGATGTTTAAGCTGTTTTTGTGACGTTAACTTGGAGTTCAATGCATTTGCAATAGGCCAGTCACTTTTTCACAATGCATGTATAGTAAGAGTAAAATACGAAACTTTGTTTCAACAGTAAATAACCGCAATTTGAGACAAAGCTTATTTACAATCAAGGTAAAAGATAACATTTTGGAACTATACTAATAAGTTAACAATGCTAGGAAGTACAATCTTGTTGCATATTTGGAAGTCAAATGCTGTGGCACCGCAACATAATGTAGAATTCACAGTGACGCCGCGTCTGTTATATAAATCAAATGCACCTACTTTCTGTACGTGGGTTGAATTACAATCACAGCTTTGTTTCAAAATATTATGTTATACAGTAAAAAAACAACCAACATTTCTACTGACAGTAGTAACAACGCTATTTCACGGTATGGCTCACTCTTTATTCTATTGTTATACCATTGAGTTTTACCAGGGGCACAACACATTGTGCTAGTCAAAGTCAATGGTTATACTATAATATGGGTGAGTTTATTGACTTGTAAAAAAATGTCAAACGTTGTAAGAAAAAACACTTTTTCCTACAGTTACCTAACAATGTACATGTTCTCATACTGATTTGAGAAAGCAAAGTGGCCAATTCGCTCATCAGTGAGACAATGTTAACATTGTCTCACTCTAATTACTTTGTCTCACTCCAGATTTGCAAAGTGAAGGCACGAAATAGTGAACGCGTAAGGCCAGGGACACACTTACCGGCGAAACCACCGAGCGCCGGATCCGGCGGATCCGCCGGAGGTTGAGGGTCAGAACACACTTGTTCCGGCAAAAACTATTTTGCCGGAGCCGGCGACAATAAATAGAGTGCAATGAACTCTGAATCAGTTTTGTCTTAGACTAGTACAGTTTAGTCTTAGAAATGGTGCTGTCAAGACCTCAAAAGTTGGCCTTGTTGTGTTTGATCCACCACAGAAGGAAGAGAAAACACCACCGAACTGTTTGGGTACATCCTATTCTGGAGAACAGACAGCTACATGGAGCTTTTTACACTCTATTTTTACAGTTGAGAAATGAAGAAAATAAGTTTTTTTAATTATTTTCGAATGTCTGTCCCCTCATTCGACGAGCTACTATCGAAGATTACAGTGCAAATACAAGGACAAGACACATACATGAGACGCTGGAAAGGCTAGATTCAGTGCGGCACAAATTTGTCGCCAGCTGCTGCTGTCCCTTGTTTTGTTTTTGTCTTTGTAAACTTCCAAGGACCTGTCACAAAGTTCTGGTTTCTCATGAACCAAACTAATAAGTAAATCCATATCAATATCTACCATGATGATATAGAAAACTAAACAGACTAAAAATAAAAAATAAATTAACTAAATAGCAAAACAAAACTAAATACACCACTTGGACACTGCATTAAATCATAAACAATCACCACCCTCGAGGGATGAACGATGAACCACGACTGAGGAGTGGGGGCAGTGGCAGTCCGGCTGTTTCGCCGGTAGGTGTGTTCATCTCCATAAGGCACAATGCCCCGCTACCCGCTGCTCCGGCGAAACCGCCGATCCGGTGGTCCGGCGAGGTAGAGAATATCCGGCGGTTTCGCCGGAGCATTTTCCCGCCGGATCGGCAGATTCGCCGAACCGGAGAAGTGTGGCCTGCCCCATGCCTTCCTA
This sequence comes from Macrosteles quadrilineatus, assembly GCF_028750875.1. Taxonomy (NCBI): domain Eukaryota; kingdom Metazoa; phylum Arthropoda; class Insecta; order Hemiptera; family Cicadellidae; genus Macrosteles; species Macrosteles quadrilineatus. The sequence continues at coordinate 19,692,497 of NW_026542596.1, forward strand.
TGTATCTCAACTTGCTCCGGCGCCGCCGGATCCGGCGTCCGGCGTCCGGCGGTTTCGCCGGTAAGTGTGTCCCTGCCCTAACATGCAGGCAACGTCGTATGCGCGCGAAATACGTTGGCAGCACTGGCTGTAAATCAGCTGGTCAGCTGTTGTACTGTTGTATTTGTCACTTCACATTAAATGTTATATTAAAAGTTCACTTCTGTGTAAAAATAGGTTATGTTTCTTCACAAATTTATTTGTTTTATGGTAACTGTAGGAAAAGTATAATGTGCAACTCGAGTTCAAAGTACAATTGCCTCACTCGAGAAACCATTCCTCACTCGCCTACGGCTCGTGAATAAGGATTTCTCTCGAGTGAGTCAATTGCTCACTTTTCTCACTAGTTGCACAAATAACTATTACCTACGACCGTTTTTTAAAGTAGCCATTTCACTTCAGTTCTTAGAATTGAAAAGTTTCACTTAACAGCTGTTTACTTTCATATCAGCATACTGTAGTTCCATTTCATATCAGCATAGTTTTTCTCATATCAACACAGGTAACGGACCAATGAGGTTCAAGTATTGAGAGAAAAGAATTAAAATTGTAATGCTTCGAACGTCAACTAATCAGTTGACCAATTTAATTGTTGATCTGACTTGTTCCTGTTGATACTCGCGTATTCTTAACCTAAGTTTGTAGAAGTTAAAGGAAGACTGATTTAATAATGTCAGTTAGTGAAAGTGAAGTTGACGAGATGGAAATGAGAGAACAAACTGTTTATAATATTCAATGATATTCGATGCTGAGATCTAACTGTAAATTAACTGTAAATTAACTGTTTCACTATAATCATTCAGTTGTCAAAAAAAAATGCAAAATTTTCCTAATTGTACCTGATGCAGTATTTATGGTAAGAAAGCTGCTAGCAGAACACATCCCCTGAAAAAGGTAACGTATTTTTTTAACGAAGTTTTACAAACACGCAATTACAGGAAATCAGCTGACTATACAATAAGTCGTTGCATCACTTTTCTTTCATTGACACTGACAATAAACGAAAATATAATCTCTCTAAGAAGTAATGAGTAGTAATTTTTAGTAATTAAAAACCAGATTGTTAGTAATTAAAAAACTGTCGTAGGTAAAGTAGTGTACGTAACTCGCGTTAATAGTCTTTACGACACTCGAAGAAGTTTTTAAGGCACTCGCCAAGGCTCGTGCCTTAAATTTTCTACTCGTGTCGTAAAGACTAACTTAAAGCAATCGTTGCGTAAACTACTATTACCCAATATATTTACCGGAAAATGGTAAGTAAATTAATTGTAACACAGAGTGAACATTCTATAAACTGGACACTTAGGTTTCCAAGTAAGCAACAGAGGTGAAACAATCTGGATAGTAAATATTATTGAATATTTCACTGTTTTAAGTCGTTCCTCTACGAATGCTGTATAAACATTATGAAACAATTTCAACCTACAGTGCAGAAGTAGTTTTACCATAATTCTTAGCTACTATTATAGAAAGTAAGATCCATTTAGGCCTGCATCAAATTGTGTCACCGACGCCACAGGAATGTAGACATACAGTAGTGACTGCACTGTATAGACAGGGCGTGGGAACGTTTAAATCACAGTTTAACCTACTGTAGCTGTAACATTCCCAGGCTAAATACATCAAAAGCGACGCCGCACCGTCAAGCTACGTGTTTATAATGTTAACAAGGTAATTATTCTGTTTCGTGAAATACACATTAGGCTGCTAATTACCTCAGCTCTTGTGGTACTTGAGGAAGAAAGCGGAGCAAGATGGTGTGCTTTTATCTCGAAATCGCCATTCCAAACTGTTAATTAACTTAAAATGTGTACATTTTTGGCTTGACTGTGTTTGATAATCGCTGTCGAGTAATGGTTTTCACTTGTGAGGTAATTAAATAATACCATTGCATATTGAAGAAGACATTTCATCAATATGGACCAGTTGTTGCTATTTTCATTGCAAATGTTGCATGAGCCACTTAAGGAGAGAGCTACAACAGTCTTAATAAAGTTCTACAGTATTTTCTCCGGTAGCTTTTGTTACTGTAATCTGTAATATTTCTGGGATAAACGACACTAAAGCTTAAAATAGGCTGTCCTGTCAATTGATCCTGGTTTAAATTTCGAGTATACGATAGTCAGTAATTTCATCAGTGCATTCTGTCGGAGGATTAATTAAACTGAAATGTCTAGTTCCATCCATAGGAAATGATAATATGTAAGGTATACTCAATAATTCATTTGTTAGGTATACCTATTTCAAATATCTTATAGAATAGTGCAAATTTAAATACCATAAAAATGCATTTACTACTCGGGATAAAAATACTTATTTAATGCGTCCTTAACCAGGTAGGTTTGTCTGATACGTGTAGACTAGATAGAAATTTACATTTTCAGTGAAGGAAAGCTCCTTTCCTAGAAAGAAAGTAAATCTGATTCTGTATAGTCCATCGAGTAAGAAAGTCTCTATGGAAATGCAGTAACATGAGCATCAAGTCGTCAACGATACATTGGGAAACGCACTCAAGCTCGAAGTCTCATTTTCAAGGTGTGGCAGAGCGTTGTATAGAATCTCAGCAAGCTTTCTACTCCAATGCTGTATTCAAAGTGACACCAAGTAAAATCAACTGTTGTACATAATTACAACATAACAAACATAATTAAACTACATACAGTTCAACATTAACTTATTTTGTGTTGAAATAGGTCCATAATGATGAGTTTTTATGATAAGAAGTGATTCTGCAACAGTTTACATGCTTGGACACGATTTCACCTCTAGTCTTTAATTTCAAGATTATAACAAGACCTTTGTTTCAACCATTCTCTGACAAAATATGTAAAAAGTTATACAGATGTAAGCATATAAGTTACATGACAGTAAACCAATCTTGGCAAACCTTCAATCCACAATATCACAATGATATTTAGTTTCACGTGCAGTGTTTAATACAACATGCATTGTGAACATTCTAATGCTAATCGTATGGAGATTTAAGGTCAAAACAACACCAACCATATTAATGGTGGTAGTAAAGTTGAATGTGTTCTGTACTGTTTAGATATATGTAACAATAATGAGAATATTTTACGAGTAGTGTGATTATCAAGTGTATATTGTCGAGGTGTATGTTCAACAGACCAAGTCATGTGTGCCAACGTTGTGTTAGTTCACGGGATAGTTTCTGACAGGACTGATGGGAAGTTTCCGATCTCTGGGTTGTCGTGATCCCAGATACCTCCCAGGCCTTGACATAGATATACGGTTGTTTAGTTGAGATACTAAGGAATCAGCTGATGTTAGTGAGTAACGAAGCTATGTTATCGTCTATTATTCTACATCCATCCTTATTTCCTCCGAGGTAGTTAGACATAGTTATGCACCTACAGTGTCAAAATTAAATTAATTATCAATGTGCGTATTTTGAACCCGCGAGTTGTACCAATTGTTGTGTAATGTTACTATTTAAGTGGGGTAGAATATGTGGTAGAGTCTAAAGGTCTCCGGTTCGAGCCTGAGAAACGTCAGTAGCGTTTTTGGGGATCAAAACTCGACCCAGCTGTCCCTGATCATTGGGCTTTGAATAAAAGGTCCTGACTGATGAAGCAGCTGACATTGGTCAGTCACAAAGCTACACGGATCACCTCACAACATTCTGTACAATATTCAATAATCATCATCCTCTACATTCATCCTTCACTCATTTGTGTTGAAATACGCACCTAGGTGGATTCCCCATCTCAATTGAATTTATAATAAGTTAAACTTTTACATCAGTCACATTGGTTGTCTTGACGCTAACCTTAACGCTTACTTCCACTTTTTAACTGTAACCAAACTAAAAATGAATCCTCTTCTATGAAATGAATAGTTCAAGTGTTTCCGGGCACTAAAATGTAATGTCGAAATACCGTGCATGTTCGTTTCTCATCATACGAGGAATGAGTAACGTCGTACATGCACATTTTCAACTCATTGCAGTTAAGAGGGACTCGTGAATCTAGGAATTTACAGAAAATAGATAACCAAAGTATGGCAAAGTAAAAAATTATAGTTTATGTCTAAGTTTAGCTCCACGGAGAATGTACCTAGCCTTTTAACCCAATACTGACACCGTGGCCGAGTTTAATAGCAAAGACCGTGTCTATGATAAAACCTTCACTTTTCTAACGGCGACGAAATCACCAAGTCGTGACCCTTTCGAATATTTTACCAAAACAGAACGTCCGTGAACGGCGAATAACAGCGGTTTGCATTCATCATCATCGCAGTGAAGGTAAATCGATTCTAGATTGACTAATTTATCGATAGTTTCCTAAATCTATAATAAAAGGGCGCTTTATGATATTCACGCTCGAATGAGTACTGTTAGTTTACATCCACAACATTCTTTCCACTGGGTTACGGTATATTAACATTTAAAATTTTGTTTGGAAGTTTATCAGTGGAAAAAGCATTTTTTACAAAAGCAACCGTTTAAAATGTTTAACTATTGTATTGTTTCAAGATTGTTTTCTGAATTTCAAGTATTTTGGGAGTTGAAACCGAACATAGCCTCCTCTATTGATCCGAATCACATTAGTTTTGGTCACAAGCCCGCACTCAAATAATCTAATGTATATGTATAGATTTTAGCGAATTTCCCTATAGGGAAGTAGCTATTACCGTAGGTGGCACGGTAAGACCTAGACCCGGGACCGATTTAATTTTTCATTTTGATGTCCCCAGAGGCCAAAAACACTATTCGTTCAAATTTTTATATATGTATATATATATATATAGACATATATATATATATATATATATATATACGTCCGTGAACGCGATAACTTGAGTAGTTTTTGTCCGATTTTGATGAAATTTGGTTTAAAGGTGTAAAGCGGGATAAACTTGAATGAGTTCGCGAACCAGCATGATCGGACCATGGGAACGGGGCTTTACGGGGGGTTTTATGGGGTAAAAATTGGTTTTTCTCACTTTTGACCCTCAAAACACAAAATTTCCCAATTTCTCTTTAGACCTTTTTAAAGAGCTTAAAAAAACAAATAATTTAGTATATGAAAGTATTTTTGTTCGATTATTAATAACGGAGAAAATTTAAAAAATTGTAAATTTAAAATTCCCATGTTATTCTTATGGAGAATATTGTCAAATGTTGTAGTTTGCTTGTTTATGAATATATTTTGATCAAACTTGGCAAATTTATTTATTTTCTACTAAGCTATCAATATTTTACTCAAAAACACACTTTATTAGTTTCCTTGTAGCAGCAAACCTAGGTACTCGTTAAACCTAATGTTATTAAAATATATTTAACTGAAAATCAATTCAGACAAATGGAAATTCGCTTAGTCGGCAGGTTTGCTGCGGCGGGGGTATTTTATGTATACAGGTAGAAAATATTAAGAATATTAAACTTTTAGTGTTACGCCTATTGTTCACTACTATAAACATTACGAGTTGTGTGAAAGTAACTTTATTTTGTTATGAACTTGTTTGATTAGAAACTCAAAACACCTAGAAATACACCATGAATGCAGATTTTTCTGTGACGGGAGTGGTTTTTTTTTATAAATCAACTACTGTACATAATTAGAAAAGCTTGCTTTTTAGGAATAACTTTTTTCTAGGATTAACAAAATGTTACTTCCCAATAATATTGTATGATAATGAAATCAATTCGAATATGGTTTATTCCTTTATTTCATGGTTAATTTCCAATATTCGCCCAAAAATTATTAAATAAATAGTATTTTTACTTTTGGTTTTTGATAATAATATATTTTTGTGATTCTCACCTTAATGCAGTGTCTTCGGATATTATTTAAAGCCACAAAAGGTCTAACCTTGATGTGAACGGTGTCATATTTGTTTATGATGAACTACCCTTGCAAAGCCGACGTTCTCCTTTCGTCAGGTTGTTATGAAATAAATTAAATTAGACAAGAAAATCAGACTAATTAAATTGACATATTGACAGTTAGACTTTTGCAGTGTTCTACTTTCCCCTGAAGGGGTAGTTAAAAATACAGTAGCATAGTTGAGTAAATAACTTCGTAATTTAAACAAACATAATCATTATTTGTGCCGTATGTGTGTGTATTTATGCATACTAGAGGTCATCCAGTATTCGAAAACTCGACCAAAAATATTTAATGTACAGGCTTCTCTATTTTTACCCCACACTGTAAATAACACATGTGATTGGAATTTCTTCCATTTGTTTGGATTTTTAATTTATATTTCGTTACCAGCATGGCAACCCATAAAGCCCATGTTATAAAAAACATGTTTAAATTCATTTTTTGAGCTAATTTTTTAGCCTATTTTAATTTATAAAGGGACTCTCACATATACAGGGAAATATCTTTCTAACAGAGTGCGTATATTTTCCCTGCGATGCACACGAGAAAAGTTTTCAAGAAAAAGGCTTGCATATTATAGGATAAGTAGTTGTTCATAATTTCCGTTTATTTTCCTTAGATTTTTGCTAGAAACATTCAAAATAGTTGCATCAGAATATACTTCGTAAACACTCATACTCATAGTAGTTGTTTTCTTAATATTCAGAACTGCAGAAAATACATGCCATGTATCTTTCAAAATTCACCGGTGTCACATTTTCACACAAAAAAGGAAACACACTCTATAAAAGAGTTAAAAACAGCCCACTCTCTCGAGCACCCTTATTGCAACAGTTGGTCGGTTTACAACTTTATCACCACTAAATGATTCTATAAACCACAGATAATTGCAGACGACGACCGGGAGAGTTGAACATATCAGGTTGTATCAGGTGAGTCAGGTTTCTAAGGACGTTCGGATTCTAGGGCAAAACGATTGTGCCAAGGCACTTCGGAATCGGCGCCATTGATTACAGAAATGTAAACGTAGAGAATCATTGCAGAAATGTCTTCACGTGTGTCATGGATGATTGCAGAACTGGCCTTGCAATTAGCAATTTACATGGCTTGCAATTAATGAAACAAGCGTTCTTGATGTAGGTATTGGTCGTGGGTATTAATTAACACGTACACTTGCACAGAATAACTAAGGGACATGTAGGCGCCTTAAAATAAGAAAAAAAATAGCAAAACCTAGAAATAATTAGAACACAGATGAAACCATTGTTATTCGATAGTGAAAGGTATTGTGAATAACATATCAAAAGTCTCCAAAAATATCTTTGGTGGAACACCACCTTTTTTCCAAAATGGCGGCCAAATCCGGTAGTTTTTTGCTTTTTATTGAAATTCTGACTTTCCAGTCAATATTGGCGAAAAGTCGTAAATACATTTTATTTTCCTCCTGAAATTACCTTTAAAATAATACCAAATACATGTACCTACAACCAAAAATAAACCCCGTAGAAATAATAAAATATTTCAAATAATAATATTTTTTATAAATTAACGTAATAGTCCAAGCAAACTAAAATTTCTAACATAGGGTTCGTGTAAAAAATTGCAAGTAAATGTTTTATGGTTTTATTTTTATTGTTGGGTGTGCATAGTGACATACTAAAAGTTGCCAAAAATCAGTCCACGGGAAACCCCCCGACAATGAAATAATGATAAAAGATGGCGGCTTTCCCAACATTGGACAAATTTTGAAAAAGATGCAACATGCTTTTTTGCAAATTGTTTCGAGATATTAAGTTAGGACCACCACCAATATTAATTGGGTAGTCAGTACTTCATTTCGATAGGGAACACGTTTTTGGCCACCATCTTGGATCCGCCATATTGGATATAAATATTTTTTTATGTAATTATACTGTTGTGACACATCATTATGAACTAGATTTCTACGCTGATTTCAATGCTTAAATCCGTTTTTTAATAAGTTTTTTCGCGTCTTAAGATATATTAAAACGAAAACTCTCCCCTATACATTACTTATGGACGTATCGTACTTTGAAAATGTGTTTAGATTATTTTTCTCCAGGTCTTATTGATGCTTGTAGTTCGTTATAGCCTTAAAATATTCAGTGATGTAAGAGCTTTCATTTTAGCTATTTATAGTTAAAACAGACTATTTGGAGACGAGGTACAAACCCCAACACAATATTAAATTAACCTTTTTTTAAATCAGTTTTTGTTAAAAGATTTATTGAGCGAAGCTCACTTTCCCTCACTTTGTAACTTCTTTGTAAGGGCATCAGAATGTAATGGCTTGACCAATTGATATGAAAACTGGCCAACAGCTAAAGAATACTGAGCACAATGCTTTGGTAAAAATATATGCAAATTTCCCTCTGGATTTTATTTTACGGGTCACGCAATTTCGCTTGTTATTTTAATGTAAGTTGAAAGAAAAATTATATTGGGTTCATGACATATGGGTTTATATCGTTTCATTTAAATAAGATAAACATATGTTAATTGTTTGTTACTGTTTTGTTTACATTTCAATGTTTACTTTCATCATAGGTTAAAGTTGGAATGTAACAGTTTATCAATGGAAGTAACAGTTTTGCTATATTTGTTTTGAGCATGCCTCAAAGGCCACGTCATAATATTGGTCGTCGCACCGATAATGCAAATATTGTAAGAGAGTGGTGTCGTGAACAAGAAGAACCAGATGAAGCAGTTGCGGAAGAAGCTGATAATGATAGGCAGTTAGCTAATCAATTCCAACATGAATTAGATGCACAACAATTTTACACTTGCACTAACTGTCATCGCCAACAACTAACAGCTTCAAACCAACCACCGATTTGTTCGCGTTGTCATTCAAATGCAACTAAATTCACGGCGTTAAATAATTTGGATGTGTCAAGTGTCCTGAATGAATTAACTGACCTGACGATTGTAGAACAAATGTTGATTGCACGAGTACATCCTGCTATGCCCATTTACAAAGTACAAGCAAATGGTCAGGATGGCCAGTTTCACTACAAAGGTACAGTATGAACTATCAGATAAATTTGTTATTCTTTAGAATTTAAATAATATCGGGCAAACAAACGGAGAATCTGTTGAAAGGGAACATATTGAAGGGTGTTAGCTGCTTTAGCCATTGACAATCTTTAAATAATGCTTCGCTCATTTATGCGTCTAAAGTGTAACGGCAGACCACCCTAGTATCTCGGGTTGTTAATATGTCAACAAGTTCGTTCTGGTATCAAAGTACTCACATATACCATTTTTTTTATCATCACCCCTCTTTTGGCATTTACACTTACTGCCACAACCAGAATGACGTTTTCAGTGGATGAGCTTTAATAGAGAAGGTAGTGCTGGTATAAAGGGCATATGTACCATCAGTCAAACACCAACCCCAATCGGTTGGTTCTGCTGGTGAACTATTTCCACGCCATACTTGAACCTGATGGTACACTCTTAGGCTGTGGTAGTTTTCAATGTATGTTTAAATTGTCAAAGTACGAAACGTCCATAAGCAATGTATGGGGGAGAATTTTCGTTTGTATATGCCTTAAAATAGAAAATAGCTATTTAAAAACGGATTTCAGCATTGAAGTCAGCGTGGAAATCTAGTTCATAATGATGTGTCACAACACTATAATTACATTAAATAATATTGATATCCAATATGGAAAGATCCAAGATGGCGGCCCAAAAAGCATCCCCTATCGAAATTAATTACGGACCATTCAATACATATTGGTGGTGGTCCCAAATCAATATGTCGAAAAATGTGCAAACAAGCATTCGGTATCTCTTTTTGCAAAATTTGTCCAATATTGGGAAAAGCCGCCATTTTATATAATTAATTTAGGGGTTTCCCGTGGACCGATTTTTTGCAACTTTTGATATGTCACTCTGCACACCACAAAATAAAAATAAAACCATAAAACGTTTACTTGCAAATTTTTATACGATCCCTGTATCTGTTTTATTAGTTTGCTTGGACTATTACATTAATTTATTGGAAAACCTTTATTTGAAATATTTTATTATTTCTGCGGGGTTTATTTTTGGTTGTACGTACATGTATTTGGTATCATTTTAAAGGTAATTTCAGGAGGAAAATAAAATGTATTTACGACTTTTCACCAATATTGACTGGAAAGTCAGAATTTAAATAAAAAGCAAAAAACTACTGGATTTGGCCGCCATTTTGGAAAAATTGTGGTGTTCCACCAAAGATATTTTTGGAGACTTTTGATATGTTATTCACAATACTTTTCACTATCAAACTACAATGGTTTCATTTGTGTTCTAATTATTTCTAGGTTAAACCATATATTCAGGGGCCTAATGGGTGAAAACAATACTTAAGTAAAAAGTGTCATGTCATCGAAATCATTGGTGTTTGTACTATTTAGGCATTTAATTATTTTTATATTTCTGTCAAACAAATCAACAAGTGGATTAAAAGGTTGGAAACGATTTTTGAATATTTTTTATTGAAGTGGAATATTAAGCTACAGTCATGTCCTACCTCTACCTTCTACCGGCACCGTACGTGTCCGATGTCTTTTTCAATTTAGCATTTTTTATATTTGTGTTTTGTCCAAAAAAATGTTTAATGTTTCGTGTATGTGTAAGTGTTATTTGTGAACATTTAACCTCATGACGACCATTCCATAACGTTTTACGCAGTTGACCTAAAGGTGTATTTGTGAACACGATAACGTGGTCAACAAACTACAATGTATGATCACTTGACGGATACAGGTAATTTAAACCGTTTGTTTAAAAAAATCAGTGATCCAGAGGCTAGACCATTAACGTGGAATAATAAGATTGACCGCCAAACTCGATTTAAATTAAATGACCAAAATAATTTGTTCTCCACATGCTTGGCTATACAATGTAGTATAGTATACATTAGCATAGTATAGTACACACATAGTATAGTATACATTAGCTGCGAGTCCAGCTGTATTCCAGAATCAATTAATGGGTGTTCATAATGGTGGTTTTGAGAAACATTTTGTTTGGAAAAGCGTAAAGAAAATTGTGATTTATCCAGTATATAAAGTGAAATGGAGTATTTTTCTGTCTTTTTAAGGGCATATTTCTTATTAACATGGAACCTGTCAAAATCACGCATATTTCCTACCTATGTCAAAGATTTTGCTTCATTTTTTAGATTTGCTACGAATACTAATATATTATCCAAGAAATAAGGATTGCATTAAAAATCATTAACTAGACTTAAACATCAACTTTATACGGTAATGGTCATCTGTACGAGATATAAACTCATTGTGTCCATTAATAGCAATATGAGAAGCTATATTTAATTTAACTACTCAAATCAAGAAAACAAATTACCCTAAACACAGTTATTAAATAAGTTGTAGATTTATATGGAGAAAGTAAACTCGACTTGCATATGCTATAAATGAAATCGAGACTCATACCAAAACTCGCCTTGCAAATGAATTCATAAAACACGTTTGACAGCGAGTACCAGTTTCACGCTAGGTGCAAACGACTTTCGTACTAACGATACCGCATTCCCCACACAATACGGTCGAGATTTGCTCAACCCTGAGGCGTAATTAGGGCGTACTTTCGCTATGTCATCACTTTATAGCCAATTAAAAATGTAGTTAGCACGATAAAGGCTATAATAGGCGAATGATTAGAATGCACACGCCTCCACATGGTCGCGCTAGGTAGCGTTTTCGGCGTCACGGGCAGCGGACAGTACCATGGACATTGCGTGTATGTTATTACTTAATTTTTATTGGACCTTGCTGTATAGACGGTTTCCTCCAAAGTCCATGAAATTACTAACGATATAATTCGATAAATGATTGGTACTTTATATCTTGGTTTGATTTAACAAATTATGATTAGTTTGAGAAATTTGGGATTTTTGTATGGTATTTATAACATTGTCAAAGATCTGTTGTGCATGAAAAAGTACTAAATATCTCCTATACCAAGTATTTTAAAGAATTTTATACAAACTAATTTGATTTTAATATGAACAGTTTCACTTTTATGTATAAAGAATTCAGTATTATCATTGACTATTGGATAGTCAAAGGTATTATATAGCGAAATTAAATATCATAAATTATAATCTAAGGCCTAAGAGGTATTTTGAAAAAGTACTCTGATCCTCCTATGAGCCGTATATAAGTTGTAAATTTTTTGTATCTGGGTTGATAGTATAACAAATTTTAAAATGCCTATGCCTCCATTTAATCTTCTATCTATCTATAATATTAAAACGAAAGTGAGTTTTTTTATTTCACGAATCTGAATCAACCACTCGACGGATTTTCACGATTTTTGTGTTGAAATAAAGATAATTTTGAAAACTAGGGAATGTCGAAGCCATAATTTTAGTTTAGGGTCCCAGTTTTTTATAAATTAAGTTTTAATTTTTAAAAAGTCTAGCAGCCGGAGCTAAGATTCTAAACTAGCTTTTGGCATAAAATAATTTGCTTAACATAACAGCTGTAAACATTCAGCTTTTGTGTCAAAAATTCAGCATTTGGATAAAAATGTAAAGACATACTTAGGGTTGACTTATTTATACTATGTGTAATGCTAATCACTGATACGTTCAATTCTAATGTAAGAAGATGACAGATTAATTAAATATACATAGTAAAATACTAGGATGTTAAAATGATTTTTAAAGCAATCTTTGTATTCTTTGATTTGTTTTAGAGCAATGTAATTTGTTTTAACTAACAGCTGGTTAAATATAAACTATGGAACTATGACGTTATTTTATTTACTCTTATTTTGTCATTGATTATAGGAAATAAGTAAGATTAGTAGAGATAATTAGACCACAGTTTAAAATAGTTTAGACCAAAATTAATTAAACCACAGTACAAATCAAGGCTTTATAATCTTAAGGAACACGAATCTTAATAAAAAAGGATAAATGCAAATTATTTTACTGCTCCACTTTTAAAGGAAAGATTAGAAAAATAACAATGTTTACATGTTTTAATTCTTCATGGTAGCTTTTTGTTTGTCTGCTTTAACTTTGTTTGGATTAGGCCCGGAAATATTGATGTCATAAAAAGAAGATCAAGCATAATCAGGAATCACGATTTTAAATTACCACCACAACCTCAGCCGGGTTTTGTACAAAGATAAAAAGATGGATGCCATAGATTGAACACAACGTCAACATTGACCTAGGATACTGCAATTAGACAAACCATCCTTTTATGAAATCGTGTTCAGTTGTGGTTACGTTTTGGGGTGCCTATATCAGCGCCCCCAAACGTGAAAATATCACTTTTATTTCAACTATGAATATATTGTAGTTTAAATTAACTAATATGGGAAATTACGATGTACATTTATTCAATGAGGGTGGGTAATTATCAAGGATAGAACTGATAACGGTATGGATAATAAACATTGACAACTACGTCATTAGCTTTACTAGCGTAGCGTGTTTACTTATTATATTCCTGCTACATGTGACCAGTTCTTTTTTCAAATGAATGTTATTTGAACCAAACAGCTGTTTCAAAACAAACTGTTATTGTTTTTACTTTTCTTTGTTTACACTTATTTATTTAGCAATTATTGCAGTGAAATTGATATAAAGGATGGGTGTGACGATTAGTTTTAATGTCAGGACACCAAAGTTAAATTATGTGTACTGTGAATTTTATTGGATATTATCGTTTTATTTTGGGTCGTTTCTATTCAGACCTACTGGAAATTGTGTATAGTAGTTGTATTGTGGTGATTATGGAAGAGGCAGGTATGGAAGGAAGGTGGTATCGTTGACTAGGTCTATACACTTCTCAATTGACTATTACTCTATCTACTGTAGGCTACTTATAATCAGTGTGCGTCTGTGCGAATCGGCTGCAAATCTCACTTCAACGCTTTTCACATCGTAGAAATTGCAGAATTGCTGTTTTATTGTAAACTTATCGGATTTAAAATGCATATCGTATAGGCCTATGATGGAATAAAAACTTATTTGGTCACACAACATTTGTTTACAAGATGATTTGTCACATTAAAACTGCAAGAAACTTTGTCTTTGTGTAAACTAGCTGATCTGAATTGTACACGGTTTTAACAGACTACTGAATTCCCGTACGTAGGACGGGCTAACACCTCGTTTATATTAGATTCAAATGGTATAATGGGAAACGTTATAGTTCTTCGGATGATTGGTATTCCAAAACTGGACAAACTTGAACAAAATCTATTGTGTATTGTAAAATAGTTGTATAATGGAGTATGGAATTAGAGGTATATAATATGGAACATTATTGAATAATATGAAAACCCCGATGAATTTGAATGTTAACTAAATTAGCATATTGAACAGACACTCAAATAAGAAAGGGTCTGGAAACGAAAGAAAGTGTTTAACATTACAAAATTCAAAACCATTCTTCTCAAATATCCCTCAAACCACACTGCGCAGCCAGTGAACTATGTAAATCACACGATTTCTACGCCAGTTTAAACCATAGCCGTAAACAAATTACTTTGCGATCCAGGTCAAATACCGTGGCAAGGTTATTGCATACAAGTATTAGAATTTAAAACTAGATGTACAATGAAGTTGTCTGCTTGCAATATTGAGCGACGCAAGCATATTAATCAGATACACTTTGAGAAATGAAAAATTATGCATCTGGTTCACGTTAATGGTATATCTACTAGCAGTAAAAAGTTTATGCTAAATCTTGTTCACATAAATGGGATGTGTTTGCAGTTTTCAAAGTTAATGGTACTCAAACTTGTGCTCAAAGAATGGTTTGCCTTCCAAAGCCATCAAAATAAATTCCAATAGGCTGCAGTGTAAAAACTAAAAGTAAAAAAAAAGAATGAGTAAATAATCACAACCTTGTCAGCTATGCAGAAGAGTTTTTTTCGTATTTAAGGTACATCTATATATAGACCATCAGTCGTAGATTTTTCATTAAAAGAACGTAGTTGAAATTAATAAGGCATTCAAGCTGAGCTACATTCTAATTAATTTTCTTTTATACTTCCAGCAACCTTTATAGTTGTGATGTGATATAAAATATTCTATAGCTCACAATAAGCCGTCCAGTCTGTTAAACTTGGTTGAAAAGTTAGCGTAGTATATAAAATTCGGTAATTTAAATCAGAGCAAAGCGATGGCTCAATTAAGACCATTCTTGTTCCAAAACTGGTTACAAATTTCACTAAGAAATGGATTGTCTAATTCTATCCATAATAAAAGGTAGTAGTCAATTTCCCTGACAAAGGTGGTAGGTTCTCCACGACACGCGGGCGGTAAAGTGTGTGATCAATAGATGTGTAGTTAACACCAAGTAACAAACAGTGCCAGCACGTGCCAACTGAAGGGTGACAGTCTGTAAATGGAGGGGGCAACACGAAATACAAGGGCAAGGGGACGTGAAGTTACTTACAGCATTGCACGTTAGGGGGCTTATAATGTAGACAAAATAACAGCTTGGTGACAGTTAGAATTTTGAAGTTACTTTAAGAATTTGACGAATTATAAGGGTGTAGGCCTGAGGTAAAACGTTGCTTGAAGCAGAGTTGATGAAGAAACTCTTTCGATGAGAACAATACTGTACAATAGTTATCTAGTAAAACAAAATCTGAAAACGGTAATAGTAGTTTACGCAACGATTGCATTATGTTAGTCTTTACGACACGAGTAGAAAATTTAAGGCACGAGCCTTGGCGAGTGCCTTAAAAACTTCTACGAGTGTCGTAAAGACTATTAACGTGAGTTGCGTACACTACTTTACCTACGACCGATTTTTAATTACTAAAAATCTGATTTTTTATTACTAACAATCACTACTCATAACTTCCTAGAGAGGTTATGTTTTCGTTTATTGTCATTGTCACTGAAAGTGATGCAACGACTTATTGTATAATCAGCTGATTTCATGTAATTACGTGTTTGTAAAACTTTGTTAAATAATACGTTACTTTTTCAGGCAATAGGTTCTGCTAGCAGCATTCTTACCAGAAATACTGTATCAGGTAGAATTAGGGAAATATTGCATATATTTTTGGACAACTGAATAATATAGTGAAACAGTTAATTTACAGTTAGATCTCAGCATCGAATATGTGGTCCACAACGAGTTGGGTGAAAAGTGGTTAACAGGTTTTTAAAATAAACCAGAAGAACATTTTCATTTATCAATTTAACCTTATTTTGTTTCGTCCATTTAATGCATTGCTGGTATGTAATTGCATATGGTACCTTTGTTTTGATTTTGGTGGCAAAAGATTAGCACAAACAGTTTGTGCTCTCATTTCTATCTCGTCAACATCACTTTCACTAACTGATATTTTAAAATCAACCTTCATTTAACTTCCACCTCAATAGTGTGGAAGTTGGTTGATTTCCTATAATAAACTCTAAACTAACAATTGACTCCATGTTTGTCAAAATTGTGATGTTAGTGTGTTTTACATTCAATTTGTTGGATGGTTCTTTATCCTCTCACCAAATAGTTCTGAACACTATTATGGGTACACAAGATCCTTGTAACAATATTATTCAATTTAGGTTTGTTTGAAAGTATTGTGTATTTGAAATTAGTCGGTATAAGTATGATATAGGTTTTATACAACTGGTTCATTACTCTAGGAACTAATCATTTTACAATCTGTACCACAGCTATAACACTAGAGTAAATAAAAACCACAAATAACTTACAAATGTTTATTCTATTGAACATCTCATAAAAATGGAGCAAAACATTGGAACGCAAACAAGTCGACCATTCTTACACAATGAACTCCGCCTACTATGAGGTCACTAGGTGAATTAATTAAGCAAGGTCAGGCTCCTTGACGAATGCGAACCTCACGCTCGGACCTGGGCTAGCGGCTAGCGGCTCCACAAAAGACGAGCTCAGGTTCCGTTTTGATGACTGGTATCATCGTAATGGCTGACGTGTCTCCAACAGGATCATCCGACATCCTCCACGGTCCAGGGGTCCAGGAACTGGCGGCTCCTGTGGGAACTGACCGTGGAAGAGGTGGTGGGGTTCCACAAGGTGGCGATAGTAATTTTGCTGATGCACGAAGACTATTTTAAGGGTAGGATTGGGTTGGCTCAAGATGTGTTATGGCTATTTTGCTGTTCCATTAAATTAATTCTCTTAACTGTGGAAATAGGGTACCCACAAGGTTATGTTGTTTAATACAACAAGGATTTTCTATTTAACATCCTTTTTCAGCTGTCCTGGTCCTACTCAACCGATTTTCACGATCGAGTTGTCATCGATCAACAAGTTGTCAACAAAGCTTTTGATCTAGTGCAACTGCGAACAGCAATTAAATAAGATAATTTCCTTCAGGATTTCACCTCCATAGCGTTTGATTTGTTTACAGTTTACTTACAAATACCGGTATTCAGTGGTGCTGACCGTCTTTCTTTATAACGTTTTAATTGTGAATTTAATGTGAACAGCTGGCATTGTATTACTTGTCTCAAACAAATAATATAATCCTTGAAAAGTGAAAGAGTACTCCGTTATTCGTTTTGGCTCGGAATCGAACGCTATGAAAATGAGCACTTTGCGCTCGGGTCCCTTTGCATATTAACTGAGCGTAGAAGTGTCGTCATCGGTATTACATAGTTGCACTTTGGCAAATTGGCTCGTAGAATCACATGGGTTCAACAATATGGTGTTTAGATCACATGATACATGACACATTTGGCATCTTAAAAAACCAGTAACTCTCTGGCGTCGGTCCAATCCAGTGTTCCGCCAACGCCGCCACACATTCCGTTCCCCCGTCAACCATTGTTGGTCCGGTCCCGCGTTTTGGTAGTGAAACTGGGAGAAAGTAGGAAATGTCAAAGGCATAACACTGGGGTTTGGTGTTAACTGTAGATATCTTGAAAAGAATGGCCAAGTTACGTAAACTTATTATATCTCCTCAGCTTGTAGATTTACGTTTCGGAGTTGTCAGATAATTAAAACGAAACAAACTTTTCTATCATCCTATTATAGTTGAGAGGGACATTAAGAGTATCATATAGCACCTACAGTAGCAATGAATGTTTAACAATCGCGAACTCAACAATTTGGGTACGACTACAAATCTGTTGTCCAGGCATTGTTTCACATTCATCACATAAGAGTCTTTAAAATTTAAATACATAGATTACACTAAGTTTCCATTAAGCAGAACAAAGAAGGGTTTAAGATAAGAAGTGAACTGCTAAATACTTAGAACGGGAGTTCTAGATAATATGCTGCTCCATATACGTCAATATGTCATAGGCGTAGCAGATTACAGATTAGGTTTCATGCTAATTATATGCAACAGTCTAGTGAAAGCAATTATCCGATTATTGGATACAGTCATTCAGGATTGACAAGCGCAGCAAAAAGACGCAAAAATACCCATGTGCAGCTCATGTGCAGCTCTCGTGTAATAGTGGCGATGGTGTGTATTTTCTTTTAAAACTATACAAAAAGACAAATCACCACGGTTTGTCCTGTATTTGTTGTCAACCCGTGTAAATATTTGCACACATCAAAGTGAACGAATATTTTTGCTATTCTCGAAACGAACAGTTGCTCGGAAAACAATACATACAGGGTGAATAAAAAGTCAAGACCCCCCCATCTAATATTTGTCCAAGTAAATATACAGAGACATCCTTTTGGTGGTCGTGCAATCTTAGCAGGAAGTTTCATTTTATGATTTTGAAATTTTTGAGTGTCGCCCCAAAAGGGGGGATTTGGGGGGCAACTCAAATATTTTAAATGTAAACCCCCTGCAAGTGACACCTCATTTTGAAGGGTTTACAAAAACTTAAAGGATGGTGAAAACTAGAGGTCGCTATCTCTTCTCTATCCAAAATGGTAGCCAATATTACCATTACGACCCAATTTTACCATTGATTTTCCACAACATTTGATGGGCTACCATTTTGGATAGAGAAGAGATAGCGACCTCTAGTTTTCACCATTCCTTAAGGTTTTGTAAACCCTTCAAAATGAAGTGTCACTTGCAGGGGGTTTACATTTAAAATATTTGAGTTGCCCCCTGAAACCCCCCTTTTGGGGGGACACTCAAAAATTTCAAAATCATAAAATGAAACTTCCTGCTAAGATTGCACGACTACCAAAAGGATGTCTCTGTATATTTACTTGGAAAAATATTAGATGGGGGGTCTTGACTTTTTATTCACCCTGTATGTTTAGACGTAGACGTCTACTCGTTTATCGGCGAATAGCAAGACAAATAGATCGCCGAACAACAAATATTTCGTGCTTTGCAAATTAAAGCATGTCTGGAGCCGGCTTGACACTTGGGAAAAATCGTCCTATATTTACCTGGAAAGGTTTCTATTTTATTCCGGTTTCAAAATGAACCTGCTCGACCAAAAATATGTATTGTTCAAACTTCTTTTTTCACCACACGCTGTAATAAAATTGTTTTGATTTTCTGTACATATTTCGTCACCTGCATGGCAACCCCTAAGGCCCATGTTAGTTTTATAAAATTTAAAATTTTGTTTGTGCTTATTTTTTAGCCTATTTTAATTTAAAAAGGGCTACTTAGCACATCATTGCAGCAGCTACATTGCACTTGTACAGGCAAATGCCTTCCTAATAATATACGTAGATTTTCCCTGCGATGCACACGAGCTGAGAAAAAAGTGTTCAATGGACATGCTTGCCTATTAAATATAGGATGAGAATTATTTTAAAATTATTAATAGTTTCTATGGCAACAAGAAGAATAAGCCTAACGTCTCTACGGAATATGTCTGCCTTAGTCACTAACAAGATCGCGCCACTCATCGTACACTAATCCTTTTATGAAATACTGTTCTCTTCACTCATATTTGAGTTAAAATACGCACATAGTGGCGTCCCAATGTTAGATAATTTATATAATTGAATTGATTCACATTTTCCTTCATGCTAAATGTTTCTACATTAGCTTTTAAACCTCTTTTCTTTTAATTTAACTTTAATGCATCTCATACCAAACAAATCAAACTGGTAAAAAAGTAATTTGCAAATTTATTTACTTTACTATGATACCATAAATTATTGTCAATAAACAAACTCTTTGACTATTGATTCATGGAAGTACTCATCCAATTCACTTATTGGCGCTATAACAAGTTTTTAAGTAAAAACAAGATCGCGCCACTCATTCTACATTCATCTCCATTCATACTTGGCTTAAAATACCTACTTTGTATGGCCACCATTTAATAAGAAAGTATTAAAGAAAGTAAATTAAAGTGTTAAATATTGAGCCACCAGAGTATACGCTGTTAATTACTTATTTAAGTCGAATATACAAACATTAAACCAAGCCAAACTGAAAGTGCTGCATATTATTTGCAATTCATAACATATTTTTAGTCACATCAATTAACGCAGTATCAAAACTAAGGAGGTAAATGTAATTTATATAGTAGCGCACAATGTAAGCTCCCACAACTTCGTTATGTTTGAATGAATGAGTTCTCTTCATCTGGTCTATGTAGAAGAGATATATTCCAGTATCCTGGCAAGGGTAATAGTAATAATGCACACTGATAGTCAACACAACTTCAACTTTAAAATTATGCGAAGAAATAATTAGAGGAATCAGCAAAAATAATAATAAATAGTTGCTAGGCAGCGGTGACAATAAAAAAAATATTCTATTGCAATGCTATGGATACTGGTTGTGTATTTGATATGCATTCACGTTAAAAAAAATAAGAGGCAGCTGATTTTGCGGCCCTAGGGATTTAAAAATTTGCTCGGTCCCCAAATGACGATGACAACTAGCTTGCATGGCCAGCAAAACGTAACTTTCAGCCGCCACTTAACGTATGTAAAACAGCTAATAACATCATAGTGTGGTGAAAAGTTATTTATTTTTGGAAAGGCCTACTAGCTCTTTAGTCTATGTCCATACCAATGAAAACCACGGGAAACGATGTTAGTTTACAAAAACTAGTTATAGTCCAGGCGCCAAACGGGTTGAGTATGCACTGAAAGTCTGACAAAATTTGACTTTTGATTATTGTTGGGGACATCTAGTAGATGAAAAAAATCGATGATGTCGCATTTCTAGGGTGGTCACAACTCGGGGGGGGAGGGGGGGAAGTTGCGCGGGTCATCGGTTTACGTTTCCGCGTCTAACTCACAAACGGTTAATGATAGAAAGGTGAATTAAGCGTCTATCTACGCCTAAATATATTGTCTTTTAAAAATGTTATTACAACCTTTCTTCTATCTCTTATACTTTAGGCGTTAATCAACATTTATTGCAAAAAATAAAATTTTAAAATACTTTAAAATGAAATATCGGAAATATTGCGCTTGTTTAGGGCATGTTACAAACTATTTATGGTTAGAAAAACTAACAAGTAGTACAAAAATACCAAGTTCAAAGAAATCCGTGCAAAAACAACAGAGCTACGTTGATTTCAGTAAGAGTAAACGTGGAAAATTCGTAGTGTAGTACCGAGGCGCGCATGGACGGTACGTAGCCCACAGTCAATATAGGTTTGATGTTGTGAGTAACTATGGGAAAGCTGAATTTTTCTATGCTGTTAGACCATGTTGAGATTATAATTTTCCCGAAAGTCAACACTCCTCCCCCCTTGTGCTTTCCTCTAACCCCCCTTTTTAGGTAAATTTACAGCCTCTAAGCAATTAAGCTATAACTTTAAAACGAGTAAGGATAATAATGCAATATTTTATAATTCATTTTGCGTTACGATAATCTACAAAAAGAATTATAAGATGAATAAATATTTAAAAAGAATTATTATAGATTTCTGAAGAAGAAGAAGAAGAAGAAGAAGAAAATGTGTTCATTGTAATAAAATATCAATACAGTGTTTTTTATTTAAATGCAAAGAACAATGGTCAAAGACCGTCTGTTTTGTGTTAGACACACTAATTTTAAAATATTTTAAAACTGTTTAAAAAAATTCCATGAATCACATACAATTATTCATAAAATAAACTGATTTCCACTACAGAACATACACAAATAGCCCTACATACTAATAGATCAGATATCAATTGAACGAATAATAAAATTTAAATGTAGCCTACTGAGAATCTGAATTTTTCCTACAAACAGTTAATAATTCATAAAACAAACTTGTTACTCTTATAATTTACTTTGATAGATACTAAACAAACAATATTTTATCAATTTTTAAATTACATAGATTTTTCCAATTTTTGTATTCTAATTTTTCTAAATTTTTTCTAATTTTTGTATTGTAAATCTCAATTCTTAAATTTAATAATTATACTCCATTATCAATTCCCACCCTTTACTCCACGCCTCTTAAAGATAATTTCCAAGTGCCCGCCAATCTTTGCCATTTAAAAATTCAAAAAAACTCATATTCATTTAAATATAACTTGTTAGACCAAAATTGACGTATCTTTTTTTAAATTGGACATTCTGCTATAAAAGGGTACACGTTTCATCCCGGTTGAGATTACATAGTGAACATACATAAATTTTATTTTCCATATACAGTTAACTTTTTTATTAGACGACCCCTTTTATTTGTAAAAATGTTTTTAGGGATGGTTATGAATAAAAAATATATATACACCATTTTCCAATATGGCCAACAACTTTGTTATTTCTTATGGAATACGCTGTATTTTAGTATTCTTTTAGAATTTAAAAGCTATTTTTTTATTCGTGACATTTTTTCTCTAAACCTACCCCATTTAGGAGTTACAGCGTGTTATATCTAAAAGAAAGGCTTGTAGTGTACATTCGGCATCCTATAGCTCATAAACGAGTAAGTTGAGAGAGAAAGTGCAAAGAATAAATAAGTCACATATAAGTCCTCGTAAAAAAAACCTTAAAAATACTGATTTTGTTGTTTTAAAAATGGCCACCATTTTCAAAAATGCTAGCTTACTTTGATATTGGAACAATTTATTTTATGGTTTTTTTTTAATGTAGAAGTGATTTGAAAACTTGTTTATTCTTTGTATTTTCGCTCTTAAACTTACTCGTTTATGAGCTACAGGATGCAGGATGTACTCACAAACCATTTCTTTTTCGATGTAACTCCTAAACAAGTAGCTTTAGAGAAAAATGTCAAAAATAAAAAGGTTTAAAAATTGTGCGTTTACATTCCAAAACAATCATAAAATACAGGGTATTCCATAGGACTAACAAAGTTGTCAGCCAAATTGGAAAATGGCGAACATATTTTTAAAATTCGAAACCACTAAGAAAACATTTTAAAATAAAGGGTAGTGTCCCATTAGAAGTTAACTCTATATCTCATAATAAAAAAGTTATCTATTGGTTCACTTTAGGTGAGACACCCTGTATAATAAAATGAGGCTCTGGCGTACAGCAGCAAATGCACGATATTCATTCATATGTATCCACTACAGTCTGTATATGTAATGAATGAGCTACATAACGTTAATATAATCTATATAAAGCGGCAAATTCAAATACAAAAACCATAATATACGTAATTTTTTTCATTGTTGCGTCGCACAAAAAAGCCAGAGTCCTGTAAAATCAATATACTGTACTATCTATAACCACTATATGTAAACAAACTGTTAATAACTATGTATCGTTTTAAAATGTAAACTATGCACCCCAAATTTTGTATCAAACATTTTGTTGTGCGACCTCGTATAAAAAATCTACAAAAAAAGTTTCATAAATTAATCTGTAAAAAATATTTTTTTATGTTTATGATATTTTTTAACTATGAATATTTAGGATACCATGGTAAATACACTTTTTGTAGAATATCGTAACGCTAAATGATTAATAAAAGATTGCGTTATTATCCTTACCCGTTTTAAAGTTATAGCTTAATTTCTAAGAGACTGCAAATTTATCTAAAAGGGGGGGGGGGGGGTAGAGGAGAGCACAAAGGAGTAGGAGTGGGGACTTTTGGGAAAATGCTCATCTGAACATGGTCTAACAGCATAGAAAAATTCAGCCTTCCCATAGTTACTTACAACATAAAACCTATATTGACTGTTGGCTACGTACCGTCCATGCGCGCCTCGGTACTACTACGAATTTTCCACGTTTACTCTTACGTAATGAAACGTAGCTCTGTTGTTTTTGCACATATTTCCTTAAACTTGGTGTTTTTGTACTATTTGTTAGTTTTTCTAACCATAAATCTTCTGTAACATATCTTAAACGCGTACAATATTTAAGATATTTGATTTTAAAGTAGTTTTAAATTTAAATTTTAAAGTTATAGCTTAATTGCTTAGAGGCTGTAAATTTACCTAAAAAGGGGGGTTAGAGGAAAGCACAAGGGGGGAGGAGTGTTGACTTTCGGGAAAATTATAATCTCAACATGGTCTAACAGCATAGAAAAATTCAGCTTTCCCATAGTTACTTACAACATCAAACCTATATTGACTGTGGGCTACGTACCGTCCATGCGCGCCTCGGTACTAAACTACGAATTTTCCACGTTTACTCTTACTGAAATCAACGTAGCTCTGTTGTTTTTGCACGGATTTCTTTGAACTTGGTATTGTTGTACTACTTGTTAGTTTTTCTAATCATAAATAGTTTGTAACATGCCCTAAACAAGCGCAATATTTCCGATATTTCATTTTAAAGTATTTTTAAATTTTATTTTTTGCAATAAATGTTGATTAACGCCTAAAGTATAAGAGATAGAAGAAAGGTTGTAATAACATTTTTAAAAGACAATATATTTAGGCGTAGATAGACGCTTAATTCACCTTTCTATCATTAACCGTTTGTGAGTTAGACGCGGAAACGTAAACCGATGACCCGCGCAACTTCCCCCCCTCCCCCCGAGTTGTGACCACCCTAGAAATGCGACATCATCGATTTTTTTCATCTACTAGATGTCCCCAACAATAATCAAAAGTCAAATTTTGTCAGACTTTCAGTGCATACTCAACCCGTTTGGCGCCTGGACTATTATATCACGACTATTGTCAGTAATCATAAACAAGGCATAACAGCTGATGTTGATGACAATTACCACCAATGGGCAACAGTTACATCCATGTGTGTGTGGTGGGTGAGGCGAGTGAAAGAATGGATGTTTGTATTCATGATGTTTGCGTTGTATTATGGCATGGGTTGAGGCAGAGCTTTGATTGTGTCATGCCACTTGGTAGTACACGGTTATCCGCCATAGTACAACCTGGGGGTCATTGTACATTACAATAAATTGGGGAAAGATTTAAACAACTGTCGAACCTTTGAGCACAGAAACTACTAAAAATAAAATCGTCTTTATCTTAGAAACTATACTAGAGTGGCCGTGGTACACGTTTATATGGATTGGTTCTATTGTAGGAACGTATATCTACATAAACCCATTTGATAATTTCATTGGTTCTTCATTGGTTCATTGGCCCATGGGTCTCAATTGAAAAAACTGGCCATAATACGCTCCACGGCTCAAGGTGAGAACAAAATCTAAAACCGCTCGATTGTAAAACATACCCTTCTTAAAATTGTGTTTTATCATAGCTTTTAGGTAAAACTTAGAAACGTTTCGTATATCAAGTTTACCTACTTAAGTTTTAAAATTTGAAGTAGGTCTACGACTTGTACTTTAAATAATAATCATTCGTAAGCTATTCTGAGAATGCACATGAGAACCTGATTTCACACACAACCGAAGAGAGATAGAAGGCGGAATTCGAGCAGACTGCGGATAGAAAGTGAATGGATTGTATTTCAGCCTCAATCAACATCTCAATAATTGGGTGAGTTGCGAAATCGAGCAACAATCGAGCGGGAGGAGAACGCTGATCCCAGGAGTTCCTGCAGATTCCGCGGGAGATTGTGGCGGGAATGTTGAAACTGGAGTTGGGGAGTTGAACGTAATGGCGAGTAAGACACATATATATTTAAGATACAAATTAATTTCAATACTGCAAAACAAGGTGCTTACTTTAGACGCACAATGTTTTAAGCTCTGTGTTCTTCGCTGTGGGAATATAATAAATGCAATCCGCTGGATTTACTGAAGACATGCGCATGGCTCCAGACAATATGCGCCATTCGCAAAGCACACAATATTTTTTATTATTTAATTGCTTCTTGCAATTCCCGACTAACGAGTAGACGGGAACACATGTGTTGTTTTACGAGCAACTGTTCGTTTGGGGAATAGCAAAAATATTCGTTCACCTTGATGTGTGCAAAAATATCGACAATAAACGGGAAAAACGAGCACGAGCATTTGCTGATTGCCAAATGCCACACAAATCCACACTACTCGCGATTCGGTGAGTCGCTGCTCGCTGCATGGCGAATGGTGCATGTGTTGCAGAAAGGTTGTCTAGTAATCGTGGGTTGTAGCCAATAGTTACTAGGAGACGTGTTTACAATGTATTTTTTAGTTTTTGATCATGTGTCAAAACAATTTCCATAACAACTCAAATTTTATACTAACTTATAAAAGTGTTTTACATCAATAATTAGTTCAAACGTAAAAGTTTCAAGGTATACTTTACTTCTTCACAAACAAGGGAAACACCAACGCATGAAAAATATACATCCCGGACATCAGCAAAGTCAAGTAAGATTGTTATTACATTGTGTCGTCTAACCTTGAGCGATTAGTTAGCATACCGGGTAAAACTAAACATAATTACAGTGTAGTGGCACTGAGGGAATGGGTACAAAGGAAGGAATCATTATGTCGTTGAACTGTAGGAGAAGCAAGAAGCACACTTAACTGCAGTACTTAGTTTGGCTTGTCATACTAGGATTACTAACAAGTAGACTTAATTGTAAGTATTGTGGTTACTTACTACAGTCAGCTAAAATTACTTTAAGTGCAAAAACATCTCAGTTGTTGACATGCCTAGTTTTAATACCACAAATTCTAGACTGTGCATTGCACGGACCGCAAATGATCTTGTCAAGAGAGATCTCATGGTTTATCACCATAGACTCGGTATACTTTGCACTTGTAAGATCATTCATCACTAATCTACCTATGGGGAAGGGCGAAAATCTCTTCTTCTTGCAACTATTGTAGTTTTTCCTAAAAAAGTATTATAATTTCCTTCACAGTGAAATAGTAAAAATTAAAATTAATAATTTGTTATATGGAAAAATTATAGGTACTAAAAGAGTTGCCCTTTATAATAGGTGGTATTCTACTGTCCTATTGATGTTTGCAGGCCTTTTCAACATGCTTTTTACAACGTATTCCGGCAAAGTAAGCCTACTATTCTGTTAAAAACATAGAGTTGTTTAATGCAGACCAGAGCTCATGTATTAGTCAATATATTCAAGTCACAGAATTAATTGAAATAAATTATTTGAACTCTTCGGAATAACAATTTTCGGACCGTCAAGCATTCTCTATACATTCTATGGCAGATTAGTTTTATGTATATAGTTCGGCCGCTTAGAAAGCGACCTCCTCCAGCATTGGTTTAGCATTAGCGCGCAGGTCGTTTTCTAAGCGGCCGAACTATAGTAGTCATTTCTAATTGCAAATTCGCTTAAATTCAACTGAGCAAGTGCGAATGCTTTGTGTGAGATTTTCTGCAACGAACACTCGCTCGTTGAAATATCAAAGCTCCGTCTTGAAGCAAAAAAGTGTGCATTAGCGGTTGTTATTGTGAAGGTCAGCCTCAGCTTCGGATGCCTGTGAGATTGACTTCTATATTTGGTAACTTGACTCTCCCAATTCGGCAATGTCCACATCTAGTTTTTTGTTGGATATTTGAATGGATCATTCAATAATATTTAATTTTGTTTACTGATTGAAACCAATTGTCACCAAATCGTCTCTTTGGTTTATAGCAGATTTAAAAAAATCACTATTTGTAAAACATCAAATCATTTGTTTGTCAAATTGTCAAATTGCCCATTGTCAAATTTTTGTTGTGTTAATTTGTTTGTCAAATTTTTGAAGGAACACTATAGAAGGAATGCACAATTGATCACTATATCAAAATTTTTAAATTTGTCTCAAATTCTCTATACTTGTCCAACGGTTTTGAGAGTTTTGTAGGATATAGCTTTTGACAGTGTTGTAGGATATGGCTTTTGACAGTGTTGTGGGATATGGCTTTTGACTGTGTTGTGGGATATGGCTTTTGACAGTGTTGTGGGATATGACTTTTGACAGTGTTGTAGGATATGGATGGCTTTTGACAGTGTTGTGGGATATGGCTTTTGACTGTGTTGTGGGATATGGCTTTTGACAGTGTTGTGGGATATGGCTTTTGACTGTGTTGTAGGATATGGCTTTTGACAGTGTTGGAGGATATGGCTTTTGATAGTGTTGTAGGATATGGCTTTTAACAGTGTTGTGGGATATGGCTTTTGACTGTGTTGTAGGATATGACTTTTGACAGTGTTGTAGGATATGGATGGCTTTTGACAGTGTTGTGGGATATGGCTTTTGACTGTGTTGTGGGATATGGCTTTTGACAGTGTTGTGGGATATGGCTTTTGACTGTGTTGTGGGATATGGCTTTTGACAGTGTTGTGGGATATGGCTTTTAACAGTGTTGTAGGATATGACTTTAAACAGTATTTTAGGATATGGCTTTTGACAGTGTTGTGGGATATGGATTTTGACAGTGTTATAGGATATGGCTTTTGACAGGGTTTGAATAATAATGGTTTTTAATCTAATGTCATTTAGGTAACATAGTTGTAATAATTTAATAATTTCAAAATCGAAGAAGAATTTTAAATTTTATAGCGTAAATTAGAATGGTTTACACTAGTCGATTGAGACAAGAGCAGGGTATTGATAAAGAATACCATTCCCAGCAAATTCGTCCAGAACAATCTTAAACAATCGTTTAAAAAAAAATTATGCCTATTTAGTAATTTGTATCGAAAATTAATTTCATTGTATTCGTTGACGATCTTTTTAACTATAATATGGTGACTGACTGCGAAACAATACGATAACTATAACAATACTATAACAATACTATAACTACTGAAACTCTGGCGGTGTACATGTGCAAGTCTGTTTTGTCAACGTGCAGTAGTTAGCCTACATATTACCATTGACTATATACCATAAACTGTATATAGTAACATGTTATGGTATAAAGTCAATGATATTACTCAACATAGCCGCTCTAAATGTGCGTCTCCTTCGCTTACAATCTACATTTTATTGTAACTTCAACAGTCAAAGACCTACATCACAACAAACCCATCACCGCCTCCTTGATCGCACCTCGTACTAAGGACGATCCAGCTATTCTTTTCACACCTAAAGACTGTAATGAACGGAATCGAGGTTATAAAAGATTGAGTATTGTGAATTTGGCCTTGTTACGTTGGCAACAATGGTTGGTCTCTGTTTACGGTGAGTGTCACTCGATCCAGCTCAGAGTGTGGCGAAACAGAGAAGGGAACGCTGGAACGGAGCGGGACGAAGGAATAGAGGAACGGAGGTCGTGAAATGTACGATCGGGATTCACCTTTAATGTCTTTAATGCCTGCCATGAACCACTCTCCACAACTTGGACTCTCACGATTTAGCATTACACTTACGCAATAATAATCGTGTAAGTGTCCGACTCGATGTTCACACGCACGACAGCTTGGTAAACAAAACGATTTTAGAGGAAATTTGCAAATGTGCTAAGTCATTTGTAAGCCACTGAATAGTTTTGAGAGGAAGATAATTTCGCTAATAACGGCCAATCCTAATGGGAAAGCCATCAAAAGACAATAATTGACATCTTTCAAATCTGCTCGCCTACGGTCTTTTATTCCAACCACCAAGACATCTTCCCACCTCAGGCGGTTGAGCAGTGCTATTTTCTTCTGTTGAAGGTTCATCCTACCTCCGATGAAGTGTGATGTACCAGAGAAAAGTTTTGATTTTGATAACGTTTCCGAGAGGAAGACCTGGGAAATTCGGTCTAAGATGATGGGCCGTTCGAAGGAAATTGTGATTTTTGGAGGCTTTAAGAAGACTTTCTCCTTGAGCAAGATAATAAATAAAGTACCTCAAGAGCGAATTACTGTTATATCCTTTAATTGGTAACTCTTTTCGCCTAGAGTATGACGAAGCTTATTTGTTCAGATTCAGAATCCAAGGAAGAAGAGATAGGAATTGGTTTTAGAGATCTACTTTTTAATGACATGGCTAGGTTAAATCACCAACTCAATATCACGAACTTGGAGTAACGTTAGTGTACTACTATTCAGCCACTTCAGGAGCAAACTACTACGTATCATTACGTTCAGCAAAATGTTAAACATAAAATCTAACATGTTGATAATAATCACGAATCCAAACAAAACTAAATCACCAGTTCACATTGATCCTTGGAATATTCGTATGACAAGTTGGGAAACAAGGTCGCGAGAGAGAGTGCTGTGAACCAGGCTGCAATGTTGCGTGTCTCTCCGCTCTACTGACTCGTCCGATAGTTGTAGTCTGTTTATGAATCTTCAACTTGTAGTGTACCTACTGATGTCACTAACGTTTTGCATTTAAAATATATATGAACATTTTTGTGGTGTTTAAGAACCAGATAGTATGACACATAAATTCGAGGGGAGGTAACCGTGATTGATACTGTGTGATTGGATACTCTTATCATCAATATACCGAATAGTGAAAAGAATCTACGTCTTAACGTGAAAATTAAATACTATTGGCTTCTGGAACTTCAGGTTACTTTGTGTTCAATGGTAAAACGCATGAGATGCTAAAGAACATTTCGAACATTGTAGGAAGCTCATATCTTTAAATGAGCTAAAACTCTACTGCAAAAGTTTACAATATAAACATAGACAACTACTCACCAGAACGGGTATGTGGTTTATTGAGTAGCTGAGGAGCAGCACCGCGACGATGGTAGACAGACTGACGTCCTCTATTCGCTCAGCAGCGAGGCAGGGAGACCTGGAGTTGGTGGA
Organism: Macrosteles quadrilineatus; assembly: GCF_028750875.1. Classification (NCBI taxonomy): domain Eukaryota; kingdom Metazoa; phylum Arthropoda; class Insecta; order Hemiptera; family Cicadellidae; genus Macrosteles; species Macrosteles quadrilineatus. The sequence continues at coordinate 19,723,333 of NW_026542596.1, forward strand.
GGAGGCGGAGGTTGAGGTTGAAATGTAGCAAGGTTCCTGACGGAGGGTGGATACACCATAACTGCTAGCATCCAGGTCACACATCAGCTTAGTCTCCTCTAGGATAGCGGCGCAAGGGATCTGCAGCTCCGGAGGGCTCTCACAGCAGGGGCTCCGCTGCAGGAGGCGTGTCGGGTCCGGGGCACCGTTTAGGAAGGTGATGGGAGGGTTCTGTCCCGAGGATACCGGGGAAACTCTGAGGAGCTCCTCTACCAACGAATGTCTCATCCTTCTCGCACTACAGTCACTCACGCTGTGCGACACCCCCTTGCCACTCCGCGACCGCATCGTGGATATAACAGAGATATCCGACATTGCCGAGGAGAGGTCCGAGGAAGAGTTCAGCAGTCTTCTGCGATGTCTGGAGTTGTTGACAAACGTCTCCGGAGGAATACTTGGCTTACAACAACAACAGATAAGTCCTACAACGGAGGCGAACGCGAGAGCGATGTGAAGCGCGACGGAGAACACGACGTACCGTCGGTCGGGGGAATCCTCGCAGGGAGAAGCTCGGGCGAGCACCGCGGCCACGCCGATACACCCGGCGATCATGGTGAGGCACACGAGGTGATAGATTAGGTGGGAGTAGCGCACTCGGAACAACCTGGCAGTGGCGAGAGTTGTCAAAGTAGAGGCTTGAAGAGCGCGAACAGCAGCGAGCCACCAAACGAGCACGGAGCACCACAGCTCTTCCTGGGGGCGGAACAGCAACACGAGGGTGCTGAGGCAGGCGCCACCCTGGTGTAACACACTCTGTAGCAGGAGGGCCACCAACAGCGGGTCTAGCGGACGCCACCGACGTCGGTCGCAGTGCAGGACGAGGGCGCCCCATAACAGGAACACGGCGACTACTGGCGCCCCCACCCCCGTCGCTATCCAGCCGCTCCCTTCAACCCACATCGTCACCGATCATTGTCTGCAACAGAAAAATAAAATGTTTATATACAGTTTAGCAATATCTTTATTGTTTTTCTTATAACTATAGGTTATAGTTATGTTTATCTACCGTCTAACCGTTTATCTACTGTTATGTAAGAAAATTTACTCATAAACACAGATACCGTTTTCACTTACACGACAGGATTCAATTCCACAATGTCATAATCAGTACAAGGACAAGGAGTAGGAGCAAGGATTTTTGTTGAGTTTGAATGACTATTTTCTATTCCAATAATTATTTTACTTTCATTGACCATTTTGCAAACAAAATATTGTTATAGATAGATAACATTCAACCCCTCTTTACCTTGTACTCTAAAAATAGCATCCACAGGTGATATCCAAATCATATCCCTTTTTTAATCCTAACATTTATTTGCCAGTTTGGTACGTTTTACTGTAGGGTCAGGGCAGCATAGCAACTGTGTGTATACTTTGGCGTTCTGGTGCTGCAACCAGTAGTAATCTAGAATCCTCCTAGGTAGTAATTGTTAATTCTTTCTTGTACTTTATTCGCTCAGTCCTTACTTCGCTTGCTGGTACATTCCATTCCACACACAGGGCCAAGGTCTATGTGGGCGGGAAAATTCAAGGTCTTTAGGTCCCTCCAATCTCTTCATTCTCATGGTGAATAATGAAGGCGATATTTAATCCTATATTTGATAAATGTATTAGAGTGATAAAAATGAATAGACGAAATACTTAATTTCTTTACCTAGTTTTCTGAGGAAATAAAGTTGAATTTTGATTGGATAAAATGCTAAAAGTATTCACAGCCCAGAAATGATATTTTTGAGAGATTTTAGACGACTTAATTCACATCAGCTTTTTAAAGTGACATCAGGGTAACGAGCAGATTAAGAGAAATCACAATAACAATAAATGAAGGGAAGCATACACTTAGCAACAGGATAGAAGAGCGAAGATACATGTTAACATGCAGGATATGAAAGGAAAGTGTGCTGCGAGCGGAGCACGAAGCCCGCGCGCGGGAAAGTAGCAGTATTGCGAGGCAGGCGCAAGTAGTAGCCAGGTAGCTGCGCTGTACAGCGAAATCTCAATCTATACTTTCATAGATGCCCGAGAAAGCCGAGATGAGATGAGTAGAGAAAGTCAAGGACGACGGTATTGTCGTGCCGTGACATTACCTTTATATCGACCTTTGAATGCGCAACGATGCAGACGTCTGTGGGAGAATCTTTGTACCGTCTGACTGTCTGACAGGTTGAAAGCTGCTTATCTGAGGTGAGAAGCACATTTGCTTAGCGAGTTATTGATGTTATGAAATCATAGGACGAACTACAATACGTGAACTCTCAGAAGAAAGTTCATCGTTGCGTCAAATAAATGGCGAAAATGGGCTGATTATGGATGGCTTTCTCAAAGCTATTTTCAGTAGTTTTTTATAATGTATATTGTCACCATCTTTGTACCACTGTTTCATTCATTAGTCAAACTACATATTGACGGTGGTTTATGATATTATAGTAACTACAACACCAAAACACCAGGCTAGTTTAAAGCGAAAATAAGTAGGTAAATGAAACAAAGATATGAGTTTACAAACTAATAAATCAGAAACAACAAATTAATGTTGTTTACTAAATTCCATTTACTTTTAGCAATTGAATACATTTCAAAGTTTAGATATAGACAAATAACAACTCATAGGCCTACAGTATTTATTGTAAACTTAAGCCTTTCAACCCTGTTACAAATTTCAAATGTTTGTCCGAATAATCATTATTCGCCTATCGCCTACAATATTTAATTCCCCCTGCTTCACTTACACACTCCCCTACTCAAGCAACCATCGTTACGATAGGATCACCAACCTTAGTCAATTTACATATTTCAATCCCTAACAAGCGCAATCATTTTAACGACGCCGCTTTTAAAGAAGGGCCGAAGATGCCAATTCTGCAGATTCTCCACGGGCGTTTCTCGGTCTGTATAATCAACGCGGATTTCTCGGCGTGTGCAGAAGTTGAACTCACTGCAACATCTGACTGGTGACCACCAGCGTGTAATGGTGGCAAATCAGGGAGTAATACGCATTTAATGTGGGCCCGGCGGAGAACGGGGCCCGCAATTAGCAGAGGCCCCTGGCGGTGGAGCTGGGCTACTTTGTAGAGAATCTCCTCCAATCCTCTCATACAGAGATTCGTGTCTCCTTGGCGGTGAAACCGGTTACACGCATGTAAATAATAGTCATTTGTAATAATTATTTTAAGTAGTTCTCTGCTGCAGAGTTTCGTGTGGACTAGGGGGATATAACAATGACGGATTCTGTTGTTGGACAACTTTTTATAAAATGAAAATGATTTAAATTGTAAAATGTACCAAATCCTTAAAAAAACTATTCAAAGCTGTTGCGAAATTGTTGTATGAATACAGTGGTTATTTATAATACTCGTCAATGATGAGATTATTTAGCATATTTTGGGGCAACATCAAGGCACCGTTTGATAAATTTTACACTTGTCATACCATAATGCGCATCTGTTTTTAATTCCTCATCTAGTTATCTCCAGAATTTATATATTTCTGAACGCTCTTTGTTTATGTAAAATTTATATTTAACCATAGACAAAAGAAATAATGGTCTATTGTCTGTGATTTAACGGAACCTCAATTACAGGCTTTGCCTTTAGAGACCCTATTTATTTTCTCTACGTGGTGAAGGTTTGTATGTCGCGTTCATTGTACATATCAGAATTTTTTTTTGTTTTAGATTATTTATTTTAGTATTCTCAATTTTTCATTATATGTCAGCCTGGTGAGCGCAACGGATAGAAAATAGCATACTTATCTAAACTTTTACATTCACTGTAGGCAAGTTCATTCCATTTGTTTTGTATCTTTATACTACTGTGAATTTATTATGCAATAGTTTGTGTGTACTATGTATCCGAAATGAAAAGAGAAAATAAACAAATATTCGATTCTATTCAGCTCTAGACTAAAACAAAATTATGCTTTGTAAAATTACTTAGTCGTAATGCACAAACTGATTTTTCAAAAGCATTCTGAAAATCAGTGTCCATACTTGACATAACCACAGCATAAGATCCTGAAGACGAAAGTGCTTGTTATCCATATCACTGACGTCACCGACTGACCTGCCTAAACACGGGCAATAATTGCCAGGCCCGTCAAGCTTTCTGCTCCGACGGCTGTTTATGGCCACAGATCCAACAAGCATTGCTCCTGCTGCATCATGGTCTGTGGAGCCATACATGGAGGAATGTAGTCTTGTAACGTACTATTGAGGAAGAACTTGCAACTCTATGTGCAGCGGCGTCTAGTTCCCTCCAATTAGCGGGATCCAACTTCCGTTCTAAATTACGTAATTCAATATTGTGAGAAACATTTTAATGGTGTAAATTGGATGGAATCAATTAGTTCTATTGAAATTGACCTAAATAGATTGTTAATTCAATGATACTGTATATATCCAAAGCTGCTGTGATTACATAATTTTCATATAAGTAAGGTTAGTTGATATGGTTTAGTGATTAGAGTGAGGGACTTTTGATCTAGACTAGAAGTGCAGATTTAAATTTAGGCAATCATGATTTTAGCAATGACAAGCTGTTCATTAAATGTGTCCCAGTCTATTGTAGCAACGATAATCAATGCAGCACATAGAAAGTGTTGCACTACTTGCACTGTACACAAGCGAAGGCGTAGTGTGTGATTAATGTAACTTCTAAGCTAGATTCCAAGGTATGCGAGACTACAAATTAGAGAATGATTCAAGTTATCTGCCGATTCACACAGTAAACGTAAAGTTTATCATCCAACGTGTTGAAGCCAAAAGTTCAGGGATAGCAATAATATCCATCATAGACCAACAAGACCGTAACCTATACAGTTATTGCTGTACCCTACTACTGAATCAAAACATAATTCAAATATTCACCTTTGACTTTCACTCTTGATTTCGGATGGTGGAATGGTGGAAACAAGTAAACTCGGATACGAGGATAATGGAGCAACAGATAAAAATGAAAGTGGCAAATTGAGATGCTGAAGTTGGAGCAGCTAAATATCACCTCAAATATTAACTAAACCTAAACTTTTACTCCTAAGTCAAAACACACTTGCCCTTTTACTAAATATTACTGGGAAAGGGACAATTAATCTACGATGTCTGCCAGCTAATATTCGTATCGTGTGCTAATTTAAACCTGAGCGGATAGTTAACGTACCCAGAAAAATTAATTTTGTCTATACATTCATCAAACTTACTTAAAAGTGCTACTTTAAAATACAACAAATTTCCAAATTGAACCGTTTCAACCATTTTATATTTGCCTTAAAACACGTGCGAATAATTCAATCACACGGGAAATCCGAGCAATTGAAGTGTAGCAACAACCTAATGTGTGGTAAAGAACGAATGTTGTTGCCCTTTTGGTTTAACCTAAACAAGAAAGTTGCCTCAGCTCACTTTTCCGAGGCGGAGCGCGGGAATGGAATATGGCGGGTAATTACGGATGAATGAAAGCGGCCTCTGGTCCGACCAGTGGCCAGTATATTAATGTGAAGTTAGTATGTAAGTAGCGCTGCCACTACGCCCCCTACCAGGCCAAGGTCGTCTGTCGCAAAGTCTGTTACTGATTTATACTTCTAGACTAATGCGGGTATAAACAATCCATCAAGTAATTCTCATTCGCTTAAGATTGCCATTAGTTGAGAAACGTTGAGTTGTTAGGTGTCCTGGCTGTGTTAAATTTTACATACAAATTAAAAGTGACACATAATGATTTCAATCGCAATTTGAAATTGAAATGTCGTGATTTGAATATGTTATTCCTTTAGAGTTATATATGTTTAAAATTAGGGGTTTAATGTGGAGGTTTCTAGTTCTATCCCACGTGACGTCTGATTTTCTAAACGCTATTTATATCAATCTAGTATTTATCTATTTATATTAGTGATATCAATTTATGCTGACAATGTATTGCTGCAATGTAGTAACATTATCAATGTTGAACAGTCCAATTACGAAAATAAAATAAATGACATTTTCAAAACTGTATATATTGCTCAGATCAAACCAAACAATTTAGACTATGTATTAGACATTTAAATAATGTTTTGGGTAAATTTAAAATATTTGTAATCAATACCTAGGCGTAAATTATTAATTCATAAGCTAGAAATGTCCATACGTTTGGTATCTGTTATCGAGAGTTTAACCGAAGTTATGCCATTTATCCGTGAAGATAACAGTCTCGAGCCTTGACATTTTCTACAGATCTCACATTCTCCGCTCATTGTGCAACTATGAGCATCCAACTGTCTTGTATGATTGGGTCTACACTACAGTTCTTGTGGTAAACCCCATTACTACTGTCATCTCTTCATACAACTCCACATATGTGGTATGTTTAATGGAAACTGTCCAAAACATTCTGTGGTCCAACAGAAAAGTCCAAAATTATAACCAGTCACCACGAAACCATCGGTAAAGATAATCTTATCAAATTTTCTGTTATCATATTGAATATGTTTTACTGATGGAAATGTGAAATTTCTTTGTTGACACATACTGCCTGTATATACATCATGACCAAAATACGTTTTGGTAAACAGTATTAGTCTTCGTTATTGTAAGGGTAAGATTTAGTTATTTATATTGTACTAGCTGTGTACCCGTTCTACGCACGGGGAAGTATTCAGTTGAAACCTTGTTATATAAAGAACAGCAGTTGGTTTGCATATTTTCAGATATGCTGGCCAAACTATTATACATAACTTAACTTTATGTTGCTTGTTGTTGTTCCGGATCGGTATGACAATCAATAAAAGGTTAAATTACCTGTGTCCGCCGGTCGATCCTAATTTATCTTATTACAGGAGATGCATTTCGGCGAAATCAAATCGCCATCATCAGTCCTAATATAAGGTCTTGAGCTTCCCCATTAGGTGCGTCTTGAAGTTTTTGAAACACATACACGAACTGTACACTTATACACATGACGAATAAAACATAAATACGCCTAAATACTCGACTGAAATCGTCCATTTAAAAAATGTAAGTTTACCAGCCATATACAACACTCATTCAAGGTCTTTTTCCCAGTTATCAAAACTCAAGAAAAATTTTATACACAAAGAATCTTTATTTTCATTTACGGTTACCCTAATAATTATTGCACTTGCGATTAATTAAATCCGTTATGTAAGGAAACACGTTTTTAATCTTACTTGGTTTGGATTTGCTTTCAAAACGTGATCGGAAATGGTTGCGGTATTTGTAAACAACATTCAATGTAAATATATCAGTGACAGCTAGAAGAAATAATCTTGATTCGAACAGCTGTTCGTTATTTCATAGATGAATAAAATGTGATAAACATTGGGAGATAACTTAAAAAAATCGCACAAAATTGGGTTTTTAAACGTCCGTCATTTTTTTACAAAGTAGTGACTCCATATTTAATGGCTAAAGACAATCTCGCCAATTCAGTGAATACATTAAAATGATTTGGAACTTGATAGGTACTCTCGTTTTTCAGGAGAAGGCCGCGTAAAATGGCTCTTGGGCCGTGACAGACAGAAAGACAGACAGAAATTTAGATGAGACTTGTTTCGGTTTCTTTAATGTATAAAACGTAAAAATAACCTTAAAGTTTATGATTCTGAGCAATGTACAGACAAAACTCTAATTTTATTTATACAGACAAGGGATTTCCGTATTTACAAACAAACTGTATTGAAGAGGGGAATAGGTTACACACCTTATGATGTACAGAACCTTAATGATATATAGAACTAGTTATGCTAGTATGTTCCTAGGTATAATTTGTTATTTAGCTTCCAGGTTATGGGATTAAAAATCACAAAATGTTTGATACATAGTATTGTAATAATTTACTAAAGGATATTTTGTTTCTACTGTAGTAAGTTGCGGTAGGTCAGTTCTCAATATAGTTTTGAAACCTAAAAAGTCATTATGTATACGTGGCATGTACATGGCATCGTCACTGTGCCGCCATGTATGCTACTCCAGTCGGTAATGTATACAGGGTGTTCATAAAAACGTTTCAGGACTTTGGGAAATGAATCCCCATACTAAAAGGAAGAAAAAGGTTTATGGGAAGGTATGTCCGTAATTTGTTTTTTATACACAAATATTTTTATCTGTGAAGTTTTTTATTCGATGATTATGAAATTTGGTAAACATTTTAACATACACAATACCTATAGTAAAAAAGTAATAAAGTCGTTCCGATTGTAAATTTCAAAATGGCGGCCGTTTGAATTTTTCTAACTTAAATAACTCAAAGACGGCTAATTCTTTGAAAAAATGTCAAGAATACTTTCTATTAGCATTTTAAATTTCCTATCAAACAATACCAAGATCAAAAAGATCAGACAAAAGATAACTGAAGTATAACGTTTTTTGTGTAAAAATAAGGCAAAAATTGAGGGTTCCCCGACTAACTTTTTTCTTCCTTTTAGTATGGGGATTCATTTCCCAAAGTCCTGAAACGGTTTTTATGGACACCCTGTATAGCGGATCTTTACGGGAAGCAAAAATATAATTTACATGTGGACAGTTAAAAAACATTTCTTAGAGCTACAATAAAATAATGTACTTACGCTGTCCACAGTAAATTCTGATCTGAACTGGTGACCTCTACATCCACTCTTCAACCAGAACCAGACAACTAATGATACTCAAATACAAGGTTAAACAGCGATTGGCTTTTCATCTACCACTTAACAGAACGTTTAAACAGATTGCGTCACTCGGTGAAGTGAAAGTCTCGCTGCCACTTCAGCCACTTCACTGACACCCCCATAATCACTTACATGATTGCACCGCCAATACCCAATGCCAACCGGCTGTTGAGTAGCGGATTGTGGAGGGTTATTAGTCTAGACTCGTTTTGTTAAGATCTCCGCTTGGTTATAACTGTTATAAGTACAGCGTTCTTTTGTTGTTTAAGGGTTCGTGAAAAGGCTTCTTGACGTTTCGGGTTGTAGTAAAAGTAGTGGGGGTAGTTTGGGGTAGTAGTCGAGTTATAGTGGGTTATATTATCTAGTTGACATTTTGGGTTGGTCGTCTTATAAAAAAAATTAATAACAGCCGAAAAAATAGTTTTCACAATTAAAACGATTAAATTACATTTTAAACAATTACTTTTAGTGAGGAAACATCAATTAACTTAATATTTATAAACCCTATAAGGTACTTTCCTGTTAAAGGGAACATTCATTATTACCGACGATTTTTTCGATCTATCGATACCCATTTTGGTTTTCCGATCCATTACAAATTTACATTTGATCTGTTTAGGCTAAAATGGTCTATTATATGGTTAAAAATGAAACTGTTCTGAGCTAACCTAACATAACCAACCAAACTTGCTGTACCATTTGAAAACTCCGTTTGATAACAGAAAAAGCAAGTAAAACACGGAATTTTTTAATGTTACAGCAAGTTTGGTTAGTTATGTTAGGTTATTTTTTAGAACAGTTTCATTTCATTATTGTTTGTTGATAATGAACAATATTTATCGTAGTTGTCAGCTGATATGTTTCAATTTGTTAATATCGATACATCGAGAAAAAAATCTTCGATAATAATGAATGTTCCCTTTAACAGGAAAGTACCTAATATAATATTGTGAACAGATAAATAAATAAAACAGCAAGGGCATTCAACATTTGACTTCCATGTACAGCTTTTGACAGGTAATGTATTAAGTATAATCTTACCAAATAAAGATTTAAACTTTTACATTAATGAACCAAATTTTGATTACCATTAAAACCTATACAAATCATTGTATATGATTAAATTACTCACAAACCTAAATCTATGATAAATGTTGTTCCTCATAAAACTCTGTCATAAAAAATAATAATAAGCTATGAATTAAACCACCCTGTTTCTTTAATTTTTAACTATCGTCACGATACGTCTAATTGGACAAAGATGAAATAACACGAATGATGTACATCATTTCCCTAATTCCCTATGCAGGTTAATTTTAAATGTCGTCAGTTCAAGCTAGGAGCTAAACTCATTAAGGCATTGCCGAGGCGATCTGTTAAGATGGAATATCAATTAATTGGCTGCTGAGGTCAGAAAACGTGATCAGAATACAAGTAGAAAGCAAGGTGATCTTGTTATAGAGGTAATCATGCGGTTACCTGTATATTACTGCCGCAGTTAGACACAATGGTAAACTTATTTACATAAACATGTGTACAACGTGATAATTAGCGATTGAACAAATCTATGCATCGATAAACTAATGAAGATTTGATTCATATTGTTTATTGTGAACAACGCACAGGCACTAGGATTAACCTCAGGGCAGGAAATAAAACAGTCCTACAACTAAAAAATGCAGTTTATGTGTCGTTACGATTTGTATTTAGGGTAGAAAAAGCTAGTTATGAAACGTTTGTACGAACTTGTTTTAGGACTTACTATAGTAATGAGCATTTCTTTCTAACTTTTTTTCCAGTGCCACAGGAATTCTAACGGGCCGTTCTACTTATCCAACAAATGTCAAGACATATTCTTTTAATTATACTAAGATTACAGAAATGTGGTTTTTTAGTTATTGCTTTTGAATACATTTTATCCTTCATTTAATTTTAATTTTACAAAGTACGCTCTTTCACTTGGCACAATGCCAAAGTGACTTAATTTCTTCTTATTTTCTGCAGTTTGTGATTTCATTTAGCGGATCAAAAAGGTTGATGAAATGAGAAGATAGGAGTTTTAAAATTATGATTGCAGTATCTGTGTGCTCATGTGTAGTGTATAGTGTATCCCGGTTCGCGGAGGCTGGGGCCGGTCCGTTACGAAACTCCTCCAGGCTGGATTTGAACCCGTGACCTCCGCTGACCGGTGCAATTAATGTAAATACAGGATTGGTGATTGGCGGGCAGCGCAGGCGCGGCTGGATTCCAAAACTAGAATTTGGAAATGCTATTAGGACTGGACCACTTATCGCACGCTCTATTCCGGAGCCCCCAGGTCGACGGACAAATGTTCATTTAAGAAACTCGCAGCAAAATTGTTTTTTGCCGAAACAATTAATGACTTACTGTTTTCAGATGGGATCGTAAATTGCCCAATTAAGGACTGAAGATGTCCAAAAGAAGTTGTGATTACGTTAAATGGGATTTGAAATGGTAACACTTTTGGCGTTACCAACATTTTTCTATACTCAATTACAATTGTGTGTTTGAATTTAAATTTTATCCCTATATCAGAATGGAACATTAAAAGCTTATTTAGGAGGAACGGGCAAAATTTAACAGGATTTTAATTTAGTTTTGCACATTTACCTAAAACGGTTTCTTAAAATTTACAGATATAGTTGTTGGCACACACACTCATCCCAAATTTAATTTACTGAACAGTACAACTTTAGAAAAATGCTACCGTGTTGAATAAAATAAAAATGCGTAGTAGTATGCAATTTTGTGCAGATAGGGATAGAATACTACAATACATAATTTTCGTTTTGCTTCTATCATTAGAATTAACTACCACAATCATCCGAAAGGCAACGTCCTACGTCATCTCCAACGCTGAGCCGCAAGTACAAAAACGCCTGTTGCATCACAGTCCAACGACAATAGAAATCAATTAGCTATCGCAATGGGCGTATGTGATGCGGGGGAGGGCCTACACTGGCCCATGTCACAATGAAAAGTCTATACTGGTTGACATGCCGCAGCGAAAAGTCTGTACCTGGCTGGCCTGTTAGAAAAGTCTACTGGGTGAAATGCAACGTGAAATGTCACCCAATATCAATCTCCTCACATTTAACGTTCATTGTTTCTGGGGTCTAGAGGTAGGGTCTTCTGCATTGATAAATCTACGTCTGCATTGATTGACTAGGAACGATGTACACACGATAGTTTGTTTAAAAAGATAAAGAGAATGCCAATTAAGTAGTCAATAGCTTGATAATGAATAAAACCCACTGACCCTTCGCTCAGTATCATTTATTAGAAGCCCTATCAAGGACTGCCAAAGTGGCGGACTCTTCGGTGCATTAGGAAATCTGAAACATCTAAACCGGAACTATTTTTCTCGATAAAATTGATGGGTCCAACACTTCACCTTGTGGACGACCAACGACCACTCAGTGACGTCACAACAGCGATAGTTCTCACGACCACCCAAGGTCCTCCGTCTCCATCACCAGTGTGAGTAATGTCCATGGACCGACCTCTGGAGTCAGCTCTGCAGTTAGACCTATTGAGTAAGCGTTGCAGAAGGATCTGCCCAGGAAAATCTTGTGGATTTTGTTGAATAACTTGAGAAGAACATTGTTCAGTACTAGATTTTCGCACAACTTTACCAACATCCGGATTTTGCCGTGATCTAGTCCTAAATTAGTTTAGGATAAATTGTGTTGAGTGAAGTAAAAGATAAATAAATCATCACATTTCCCCATAAATCCTATGGATCTGCTTAGGACAATGTTGAAGTTGTTTTAGCAATACCTAGAGCATTAATGTTGTTGTGTTTGGAAGAAATCTGTTGAATAATTTAAGATAGACCTCATTCAAGCGAAATAAAATCAAAATTAAATAGCCAAGTATTTAGAACGGAGGAATATAGAGATCAGACTTCGATTTTCCAAAAATTAGCTACCGATATGGCTTTGTCATTCGCTTGTAAAATATCATCTAATGTGCAAGACTGGTCTAGGCGTGGACAGATCAGCAGATGGCCAGGATCCTGAACAGCACCACACGCACACAAGATGTTTTCTTCGTCTGGTAAGAGACCCCATTTCTGCATGTTTGTCTTGCATTTTGGTACCTCGACCCTGATTCGATTTAGGGTCTTCCACACCGTGTAATGAAGGCCTCCACCAGGAGCCAGTTCCTCCCTGGCTGGTATGGGAGGGTTAGTCAACGTGGCCTCCCACCTTGCCACCCGATTGCTTGAGAGTGATCCACCCAGGACTCGTGTCCGTGATAAAAAGTCTTTCTGTACCGAAGCCGTCACTCTGCAGGTTGGTGGCCGTGTAATGGGTGACGAGGGTCCGTCTCTAGCTTAGTCCTTTCTGCGTAGGCAACCGGAAGACTTCGAAAAATATAGAGATAAAAAACTTAAACTATTAAGAATTAAGAATCTACTATAAAAGATCTTCCGTCATACGAGGTAAGATACACAAGTTTTAGATGAATGACGATTAAAAGGTTCCTAGATGAATATACAAGGAAAACAGGTTTTAGCTGACACAGTAAATTAATTTGTTTTTCATTTCAAGATTTTCTATGGATTCTGACTGGGTTGTGGAGTAAAAGAGTGTTTGCTGCTCATCGTGTGTTTCAAAACCAGAAGCAAGATGTCTACTGACATCTCTTACAATACTGAAATAGTTCACAACTTTATCTATGGTTGTATATTCGTTACTATTCTTACACTAGTAATATATTATCGGTACATCATGACTTAAACATAATTCCCTCAAGCATCTGAGAAACAAGCGCAGCTTCAATCACCTTTAGAACTATAATTTCTAGTTACAATTTGAAACAGAGCCAAGTACGACAAAACCCGATTAACTATAGAAACTAGGAAAAAATGACCAAATCAAACGCAATTTCCAAACAGACTTGCTCTACCTCGAGGTCATTGAGATCTGCGATGAGAAGTATGCAAGTCGCTGAAAACACTAGTAATTTAAGGGAACGAAGAAAGACTGAGGTTGTGAGTTGAAGTAGACCGCGTACCCCGGGGCGTCACGATGTTGAGGGGGGAGGGAGTCGTGACTGGCTAGACCTACTGAGGAGTTGGAAGTGATACTTCTCACAGATCATACAGCATCGCAGTGGACACGTCCGTGCCAATCGTGACGTAGAGAACATCTGGAGTTGTTATGCCAGGAGTACGGCATACTGTTGTATTCGTATTTACAACATTCGACATTTTGTTGAATAAAAAAATAATTGATAGCACAAATGGCATTTGGGCCCAGAATAGATCCCCCAGATCGACACGCACTAAACCACTCGGATATTTATACAACTTTGTGATCACCAAACTACATCTACATTTATACTGGTATATTATGTCCATTCCTAAAATAACCGAAGTTGAACATTAGCAGTGCTCAAATTCTCTAACCACCAAAGTCCGGCTCGAGGATGTAGGTTAATAGGAAATTGCTTTTGCTTAGCTGAAGTAAAGTGGTCAGACTTGAAAATTTTGTTAGAGTAAAGCTAAACTATGAGTTATCTTATAGTAGGATGATTTCATTTGTAGAAGGACCATTTTGTATTTTCTTTGAGGCAAAATCAACTTTAACAACACTAATGCGAGAAGATGGATGAAGACGATGCTACAGAAGCAGTAGGCAGAGGGATGCCGTTAGAGAGAGTGGGCGGAAAGGGAGCGATTTGTCAGTGAACTGCACGCACAAGGAAACGGGAGATTGCTCTGTGCCCTGGCAGTAGCTTGTATAACCTGTGATAGTGCAGCTTTCTATCTACCCTCACTCGAACTTCACCTCATCAGTCATCACATCACACAGTGACTGACATCCTAAACCACCGAAATAGCGTTCCGCAACATGGTCAGAAGGCTCCGTTGAGGTTTGGGGTTCTTGCAATTTCGTGGTGTACAAAAACTTTACATTTAGGTTATGCTCACTGGTTTCCTTATAAAGAAGAATTTATTGTTTTGATTATTTGGTGGAACATCTGAGGTTCAATTGGATTGTTTGTCATTGGGCGTGAGTGTGTCACGTGCAAAGATGTTGGATATCCAAAAGATGTGTTGCTATCAACTGTCGATTCTTTATCTAGTTGGGCTAACAAAAGTTATCATTGGTCTTCAGACCACTTTAGACTTCATCATAGAGTGACTGTTTATACTGGCCATGACCACTATGAGAGTATTCTCATATTTAGTCTTCTTTCATTGGCCCAATCGCTAGTACTACCCAAACAACATGTACAACTTGTACTAACAAACTTTGAAAACAACAGAGCTTGTGTTTGTAAATATCGTCCTATAATTTACTTAACCGCAAAACCGAATTGTAAAAGCAGCTAAGGTTTACACCGTGGGATAAACTGTCTACGCCAGTTACGCCAGAAGCCACCATTGCTGGAGAACTTTATTATATAATTATGACATTACACACCATGGTCGCGGTTCAGAACGGTATTGTCCAGAGGCGAACAAAAACCTGGTGGGAGCCGAACAATCCACCTGCGTTACGGTCCAACTGAGTCGGACGTTTTTACACTTTCGCAGATGAAATATCAAGGGAAAAGTGTCCATGAAGCCGAAAATATAATACGTGCACACTCAAAAGTAACAATTCTGAAATGTGCAGGGATTTACAAGACAGGATCAGACTGTATCAGGGCCCAGATCCCAAACATGAAACTTGTTATTTGATTATTTTGTGCCGAGAAAAATGTCCGCAAAAATCTTTGTAGTGGCAACACCCCCTTTAAAATATCTTTAGCCCAAAATTTTTCGTAGCTTGTGATAGCTAGGAGACTTTTAGGAGCGTATTTCTTAAAAAAAAAAAAAAAAATGAAAATGGGCAATTACGTACATTTGTTGTGTCTGAAAAAGTGTATTTAAAATTTACTAAGGAAGTGTCAAGTCTTCAGCACAATTTGAGTAAACCGTTTTCCCGTAGAGCATTCTACCAACGAAGATAGGAAAGTTTCACAGTAGGTTTTTACGATTGCATTATATTTTAAGTTTAACCACGTTTATTGAGCAATTACCCCATCATAGTTCCAGCGATTGCCTAGTTACCTAACTGACATCACGCTACAAGTAAGTGTCTTCCTCTCACCACCTTTCCCCGTGGTTCACACCCGGACGTAACAGCTTTTTCACATATCCGCAGGAAGTGCTATCTAGCTAGCTAGTTGGAAGTTAATTTGTTGGTTTGATTAATTAGAAAGTCATATACGGCAAGGCTTAGTAATACATACAATTTAAATTTTAATACTATGCAGACTCAATCAGAGTGACTATTTGAAGGCGAAGATGAGTTAAGAATGCGTGTAGAATGTTATCATATAGAATGGAATAATACTAAAATCAGGACTTTGTCAGGACCATTCTATAGCCGCGTTTACACCAAGTCAAAATGCGGGCAGTACCTGCCTCAGGTAAATTGAAATACCACAATGTTCTTAGGTATTTATGTTACTCCACTGTAACAGTAGATGCAGCTTAAAAGCACAATAATCAAGGAGTTACGGGTCCAATCTTGAACCATCAAAAGGCTTCTATTTTGTCTCCAAAATTGAAGAAGCAAATTTCTCTTTCCTAGGCAAGCAAGCGGTAAAAACAGTTTTACAAGAAAAACAGTACATGATGATCGCCATTAGGTATTATCACTTTGGTGGTGAGACGATTTGCATTGTTTGCTAACCGAAACGAAAAATCACACTTACGTCAATAGCTCCAAACATTATCGGTACTATCTAGAATTTTAAATACGGATCTATATCCTGAATAATACAAGTCTGCGCTGTCAGATAAAATCATATCATAAGGTTTACTCACAATATTCATAAGTAAATGACCCGAATCAGCCAGAAGCCGTTGGCCATTGGCCAGAAGAACTAGACAAAGCCAATGACTGGCATCAAGCATTGTTTTCTTTAGCTGAGGCTGACATATCACGTTAGCAGCTGACATACACTGTTTCATGTTAGCAGCTGACATACACTGTTTCATGTTAGCAGCTGACATACACTGTTTCACGTTAGCAGCTGGCATATCCACGGTTTCACTACTCGGTCCAAGCCGTGACGAAGTATTCAGGCTAAGCCTGAGCCGGGCAGGCTAATAACTGCTTTCTATCCGCCATCCCTTCAGGTTGTTATGCCATCCGAAGTCCTACTTACGACGATGTCCAGGCCATCTCTGTTTTGCAAGTTCCACACGACATCATTATTTTCTGGAGAGTTTCTATGTCGCATTTTGTAACGTTGTTAGCGTAAAACATGTCGGTTAGGATAAGGATGGTTCTAATGCACAGTACTATCAGACTTCTCAAATTACTTTTGACAAAGCGCCCCGGGTAAGCTATTTTATAAAATATTTTAAACGTATTTTAAAGCACTCCCATTGCCCCTACACCACTTGTGATGATAGTGTTATCAGTGTATCTGGGTCGAAGCCCCGTTACTTTAAGAGGATCTGTTTTGACACAAGGAGTCCTAAAAACACATGGCTGCAACTGATGGCTTAGCAGCGAGATAACGCAACTGTTATCTTTAAGCTTTCTAAAATGGATTTACATTTTATATCGTAATAAGTAATTTTATTTGGTTCAAGTTCAATGATTGTGTCCCGACTTTAAATTTTATTCCCTGAGATTTTCCAAAATCACTATATAATGTGTGTCAATATTGCAGAAATATCCATAATGGGCATATTTATTTTGTAAGCCAAGAAAAAAATCAAATTTATCAATGTATATCATAAATAGCTTATATTGGTCACGTCTAGTTGAATTCTTATTTCGAGAGGATATTTTTGTTTACAATCCACGTATTTTCGTCTGCCGTGCTGCATTAAATAATCTCGGAGAGTGAATAAACAAGTATTTCCTTCTCAGAGTTACGTACTAAATTTCTTATTGTTTAACAGATCATGCCCTTGAAGTATCTTTTACTTAACTAAAATTATTCGTATAAATTATTGCATGTGAAATATTTAGTTTTGTAAGTAAATGATTTACACTTACAGGTGAACTCCCGAAACACTTTTTACTAATTAATTACTCCCAGATATTAGTGTTGTTTTCCTAAAACAAAAAATCATTACCTTGAAAATATCACATTTGTTATTTTATATGCCTTTAAGGATGTCCGTGTAAATTTAGAAGTAAAAATTTTAAATTCAACGCTTCAACCGACAAATAGTTTTACCACGCCAACAAAGAGTTTGTAAGTAGAACATTTAATTAAACCATTGCCTAACATGAACTGAAATCCTAATTACAACCAAGACGACAGCGACCTCACAACCGCTGGCGCTGATTGCCAAGTTTTTCTGCTCTTTAATTTCCTGGAGGTGGTCACAGATCATCAGCTCAGACTTCTCTCCCTGACCCTCGACCGTGATCCCGCGGGGCGTAGCCCGAGTCACATGTCCTGGAGTGAGAGCAGAGTTGGAAGTTCAAGACGAACAGGTGTTGAGCAATGATCACACGCACACGAGGCGTATACACACGGATCTCAGAGTATGATTTATACGTTGGTGCATTTGCATATACTGTAGTGGTTTGCTGTTAGATCATGCTGCAAATAAACAGTGTCATAACGAAGATACTCGTGGATAGAAAGCATTACTGAGCTCAAGACTTCGTTATTATTTCCCAAGTAATGATTATGGGATACGATGTCATCAATTTCCCTCATTGTGTCAATGTGGTTTATAAATAACGTAGATGTGTTGAGTGTTGGTAACCTATTTGTTGGCGTTTTGAACAAACCCCGGAAAATGCACATCAATTTGAGGGGTTGACATTTATTTCTCTATGAGAGGTTAGCCTTCTGTTGTTGAAAATGCCACTAGGTCTACCTACTCTAAAATCCTATCTTACACGATATTTCAATTTTAATTTTATTATTTATATTATGAAATCGTATAACACTTCGAGAGAGAATCAATTGGGGGGGGGGGGGCAAGGGGTTTTTGGATGGAGAAGCTGAGCTAGACGTCTAATGAAAATCGAAGTGCCTGAGGACGCCCCGCAGGAATTTCAAGGCCAAAGCACAGACTATAGAGTAAACCATTACAGTATTCTATAGTCTGTGGGCAAAGACTGCTCTTTCTCAGACAACCTCTTACATTTCATACTGGGGTTCAGCAGGGTTGTTTCTTATTTAACGTAATGCTGTACTTGCTCCTCGTGAACGTTCTGATATTCCATTTTGTAGCATTTGTTCGATATTTATCATTATTTGAATCACACAAAAATGATTGGTTCATTATCCATCGACACAGAAGCATATTACAAGCAGCATAAAATTAGCAAATTCTAAAGTATTTGGTCATTTTTCCATTTATCGAATAAAGTGTTTAGGGTATCAAAGATAGAATTCGATCTAGATTATTTATTTGGTTAACATAATATACATTATATTCATCGAGTTGTGAGTAACGAAAATTTTCAAAAGTTACTTATTTGTATAGAAGAATTCGTTGATTTGGCCAAAACCATAACCGACTACTTGAACAATTTTTGTAATGGTTTGTAAGTTGCCCTTGGAAAATGGGATATTCTGCCGAATAAAATGAGGTGTAAATTAACTATTTGGATGTATAATTCGCATTGCTTCTCTTCGTTTCTATGATTATCATATTTGACTCATAGGAAAATAACTCATATTGTATTTTATGTACGTAGTGTATCTATTTTTAATCTGGAGACTTGAACGCTGGATATAACAGAAGATGTGGTCTTCGCATCAAGAAAACTGAAACCGGTGTATTAAATTCATGTTCTATTTATGTAGATAAACTAACATCTAAAAAAATAGCTTTCCTATAAAACTTATTTAGTTACGCCCTTTACCCTTTACACATATCCAACGAAGTAAGTAAATTATAAGCAGTGGATATTCATACTTCGTTGATTATACAATAAATTATAACACGATATTATATAAACGCCTGATCTCGAGAAACAGCTTTTATTACAAATTAATTACAACTGTATTACAAATTTTCACCGATATGCTACATTAATCAAGGCCACAGTCACACCTGGACTCTTCCGGTTGGACTCCTCTACTTCCGGTTGCATGTCACTGGCCTGAACGTGGATTTTGGACATCCTATGCGATGGTTAGGTGCGTAGACCCATGCGTATATTCTGTAGATTGTTCAGACATAGATGATTTTAGTTTGAAAATAGGTCTTCAATCCAAAATGATTAAAAAATATACAAACAGTTCGACAACTTTATTTGACGTCCTTCTATATTGAATGTGGTGCGTGATAATTCTTCACCTGGATTTTCCAAAAAGGTTTGAACGCTATTAGAAATCTCCAATTGATTGAGGAGAATCGAATTGATTCTAGCTCTTAATTAACCTTTTGATATAAGTTCAAGAAAGTCCAATATATGAGAAGAAAGTACAACGAATTCTATATTGATAGAATGTAACTTGACCGCCAAGTGTGGAGGACCTTTCCTTTCACCATTGTCTACTGAAGAGACTATGCTTTCTCTGGCTCATCTTTGAAGGTTGAACAGATAAACATTAGTGTGCATATTTATGGGGTATTTTCCTGACTGAATTTATTATTTAATCTTCCCTCGCACACAAGTGCTTTTCCTGATACTCATGCTGATTCGTCATGACTGAAGATTCTTTAAAGAAGATCGTTGTAATTTAATTTTCATCTTAATTTTCTTTAAATTACAGTCAACCAGGCAATTTGCTAACTCTTTAGTTAAATTGGTCAAGAGGAAAATTGACTGAGCTGACAACGGAGACGGATTTGGGTTTCATAGAGATTATTTTTAAGTAAGATTTTTGAGAAATTATTAACATTTGAAACTAAATAGTCGGAATAACCATCCTTACACTTGCATACCGATGAAACCTTGGCAAGGTAAAAGGTCAACAAAGTTTTCCAACTTGAAAATGCATAATCAAAAATTATTTCAAGTAAATTTTGAATTAATTTACCAATGACACGTTATAAATAAATTAAAGAAGTTATGCCCTAAAAAATAAGTGCACTTTAAAATAACATTGACTTTTCCATTTAAAAATTGATTCTGGATAGATATTTTGCTGATCCAAGTGACAGTGCTGCACCTTCATTTGTTCAACACCCTAAATTTCTTAAAAAAAAAAAAAAAAAAAAAAAAAAAAAAAAAAAAAAAAAAACTATAGTGAGTCGTCCAAGGATACCAAGGAACCAAGGTGTTAAAAGTTTTTATCACTGCAAATCAAACTGGCTGGGAAATTTAACTGGTCCATCAATACATTATCTCACCTGCGAATATTCCTCAATTCTTTTTTCCATGTCCAATCAATTATCAATTATTTAAGATGGGGACGCCACTATGTGCGTATTTTAACCCAAATATGAGTGAAGGATGAGTGTAGGATGAGTGGCGCGTTCTTGTAGTCTTGTTAGTGACTAAGGCCGACATGTTCCTTTGTCACAGCTGTTAATTAATAGCCCATACAGCTAATGGCAACTAAGGGACCTACAGTTTATTGTGGAATCCGAACCACATTTTTTCCTCGTAATTAACGAATTGGTCTAATTATTAGGATAGTACTGCGGATAGTCGTAGTACTCACTAGTGTGGACGTTAATCCACACCAGGTAGCATCGCATCCACAGACACAAAATCTGACCCAATCCACAATAAGGTGACCCTTTGCCCAGATGGAGGATGCTAGCTGCGAGTAGCGCCTGATGCTGCGGGGCTTAGCCTACATTCCGGGCCTACTTTACCTCTCGACGTCTTCTTGGGGTCAAGGTTAGCCTACTTCCTGGTCTTCTAACTCACTATACACAGATATTTAAATACCAAAGTTCGTATATAAACACCGTGACGTATCCGATAACCACTAAACTGGTGTAACACTGTGGAACAGGTAACGCAAAGAGTTTATGTACTCATACGCCTACTTAGCGAAACAGAGTGAAATCTTTTTGTTGCTTATGTTATTATACTCACGAATTTCAAACTGTTCTAAATATCTGCATTCTTAGCTTTAAATATGATGCTCCTTGCAGAAAATTGATAAACAGCTTATCGTTTTTGTTGACTAATCAATGGTAAGTGTATTAGAATGTAAATAAATAGTATGTTAATATGCCTCTGACGCAATCTATCCGACATTGTCGGTCAAGGATTAAGGACACAAGTATCAAGTAAGTAAGTAAGTAAGTAAGAATTGAAGTCAGTTGCTTTTGGTTCATTGCTTGGCAATTTAAGAACATTTAGTTAAATTACCAGTTTTACAGTTTAGAGTTTATATAGCTTGTCATTGAGATCTTAATTTAAAAGGAGATAAACTACAATGCAATATTTATTAGCATCGTTCTTGATCATATCGGCTCTTTTGCGTCCAACCACACTCAAAATATACACATTTCAGCAGAAAACACAATTCAAGGTTTCCAATTAAGTCGCTACATTAGCGGTAAGGTTTCCAAATTTTAAAAAAGGTTTCAAACCAAACTAAAATTTAGAACTGTACTTGTTATAATGCATGTTTGTGTTGTGTAACACGATTGAAAAATAAATAAGAGATTGATTTGGATTTTGTTTATCCAATTGTATACGCTTTCAATAACCCTATTGAGTAGAAAAGGTTGTTTTAATCTGTATATTTGGAACATCGTTAACAAGTCTATTGTGGGATTATAAAAATAAGACTTGTTATAAAGGTAGACTTCTTATCGAGGTTTGCAATAACATTTGATTAGGGGTAAAATATCCCTTACAGACCCAGCACACTCATTTGTGTAGGTAAATGTTTAAGTCCTGACAACCTAACCAACACGATTGTGTATTTGTTGTTGATTGTTTATTTGTTTTTTGAAGTTTCTGGATCTTTCTGTTGCTCAAACCTGTACGCAATCGTTTGTGTAGGTTATGGAGATCAGCTGGGAATTTTTTTTTGCAGTCTGCCTTCATGTCTTATGGTAACACTGATTGTTTTGTTGCAATGTCACGGTAAGATAGGTGAAAAAGGCAACTGTTAAGGTAAATGACTGTTTTATTTATGTTTTTAAACGTATATAATGCTAATTATTGCTGAAACTGAAATTGTTAATATGGTTTTATGAAGGTTTCGTCTTTAAAACAAACCTAATCAATAATTTTAGTATTTGAAATCTAGGTTAAAAACGAACATTTATTCAAAATTTGCTCAGGACTTAAAGCGGTCGAGATGACTACGATTCCCGGGTCTGAAAGGGATATATTTAAGGTGATATATTCAAAATGACACCTGTTATCAAGGGTGACTTGTCATCTAGGGTCTTGTTATTGAGGTTCTACTGTACAGAGTAATTAATAAATATGATATTTCAATGCAACAGTATGATAAATTACGAAAAGCGTTACAAACCGTTCATTTTAAAATCAACTCGTTAACAACAATCGGTCTTTAACTTGTCATCTAGGGTGAGTTTCTCTAACTTCAACGAAACGTACGTAACCGAGAATGTAACTAAACTACTCGTACAGTTTTATACTTTTCACAGCTGTGGCTCAGCTTTCCATAGAGTAAGAAATCTGTCGTTCGGCTCGCCATAGAGTAGGAAGGGAAAAACGGCATTGCGGTATCTCAGCGTCAGTTACGGTACTCTGTCTTGGATCGTCATCATAGTTCGTCACACACTAACCTAACCTTTCCACCAGCACGACACGACATGTCGCAAAAACTTGACAAACAGTCCACGTTTTGTATTCCATGGTTTTCTCGCGATCTTTTGTTGGACGTCAAACGAATGATGGTCGAATCCAATCTGACGATTTATTCTATATTTTCAAGTTTGCCAAACATTTTTGTTTAGTTAGTAAGCCTTTAAAGTATATCGGACTCTATATACACGATGGTTATCATTTTATTAATTTTCGACGGTCAGAGCTTTTCAAAGAGGTGGATATACGGGCGAATACACGTTATAAATACTGCAAACGCAAATCAACACCTACATAAGATTGTACCTATGCCAGTGGTTGTCATGCCAGTAAACAATAAAGAAAAACTATCAATTATCTTAACAATAAATAATCACTATACCATGAAAGAATCCATTTGTTTATAACTTAAGTTTATGAATAGACGACTTGAATACATATAGCTCTATTAATTTATTTAATACAGTTTTATTTTGAAACATTTTTTATCATACACACGATTTAATATCCAAAGCAAAGGAGTTTACCATAGTATATCATTAGCTTTTAATTTCCGTAGTTATATTTACTTCCTTATCGTTGCAATTTCGGAAAATTACAGTAACTATAAGGATTTAAAAAGTCAAAAAGGTGTTAAATATATAAGAGATAAAACAGATTGAACTTTAGTGGTAAAGTTTACTTCGAAAATTACTTGTGAAGTTTGGAAAAATGTAGTAAGATTTTGTATGAAATCAAAAGTGTAACATCTGCTTAGACTTGGACTCGTCTCATACCAATCACGAACTGACAGAAGACTTCATGCAGAATAATAATGAGAACACGTGAAGAAATGAGATATTCGTCTTTGGGTGTACACAATATTGTTTGGAATCCTCTAGTCAATAATTGCAGGGTACAGCTTTTGTTATCGAAGATAGTTAGTTGTATCATTGGCGTGTTTCCAAATTTACTACAGCTACTACAGTATAATTAATTATTTATGAACATATGTTCCCATTTCTTATGATTGTGTTTATGATAATTCAGTTGTATAATAGAATTATGTCCAAATAAATGAATATTATCATACATTAATGAATATCTATTAATCATGAAGGATGACGATGCATTGCCCTTATAAACTCAAGCATTAGTGCCTTCAAAGAGACAACCGTTATAACTGTCGGTAACAAATTTACATTTTACAAACGACACAGTGGTATATTGAATAAAAGCGGTATGGAGCTCCAACCTAAAGGTGAGTGAGCGTAGCGAACGAGCTCCAACATAAAGGTGAGTGAGCGTAGCGAACGAACTTCAACCAGGACGTGATTGAGCCATGCGAACGAGATCATCTTGAAAATTAAGAAGTTAAACGGGGCAAAGCCCGCGGGTTACAGCTAGAGGTCTCTATCTTAACACAGTAAAATATGGCTGTCAAGATATTATTTAGGCAAGACAACGTCTGCCGGGTTCAGCTAGTATTGAATAAAAGCGGTATGGATTATAAACATAAACAAATGACGTTTTTGGCCCGAAAGTAAACAAAACCACTATAGTAATAGCATTAATTAACATATGGTTTTGTTTACCTTCGGGCCAAAAACGTCATTTGTTTATGTTTATGATCCATACCAAGTCTTTTCTAGTATTCGTGAATAAAACTAACAAGCTAAG
Organism: Macrosteles quadrilineatus; assembly: GCF_028750875.1. Classification (NCBI taxonomy): domain Eukaryota; kingdom Metazoa; phylum Arthropoda; class Insecta; order Hemiptera; family Cicadellidae; genus Macrosteles; species Macrosteles quadrilineatus. The sequence goes on from NW_026542596.1 coordinate 19,748,376, forward strand.
TATATGCCAGGTGTTCTAATTTACAGGACATATATATGAATCTAGAATTTTAACATTGTTTTCTACCATTATACAAATTAAAGACAACGATAAGGGTGGGATTTGAGGTAACTACACGTATTTTTTTGTGGAAATCTATAGAGTAAGGCTATAAGTTAATGTTTAAGTGAGTGTATAACTGAATATTAAGAGCATTGCTCTGCTTGGTAGGTAAAACGCTAATATTTTAAGCGTTTTAAAGGTCCCTGAACAATTGCCATTGATAATAATTTATTTAATTTTAATAATAAGTTCTTATCAATATTAAATAAATAAACTGTTCTGGGATCAAAAGAGCTGTATTTAATTGAAAAGTCTTACATATCTTATACTCTAATACAAGCTATGTGTGTTTTTTTTAAGTTTGATATGAAAGGTCACAAGAAAATGATATTTTACTGAAGCTGTTTTGCGGAAGCACTTCAAACTTAAAACGGCTTTCTTAAGTGAATAAATTCTTTCCTTAAAATAAATAAATTTTAATAAATAAATTCTTTTCTCAACTATACAGTTGGGTAAATATTTTTTTATAGAATTGTGTCTTCCTCATACAGCATACTCTTTGTTTATGATACCAGTAGAGTAAAATAAAAACATAATAAATATATTTTTTTTAATAGTAAGCAAAAAAGATTAATATCACAAAAAAAAGCTTAACAAAAATGATGATTCCTAGAATCACACAGTTTTTAAAACCTCAATTAGCTGTATAATCTTTTCTGTTCAAGTGTACAATGTGTTTAAAAGCTAAATAAGCAGATTACCAAAATAAGTCAAACGTAAGCTGCAACGGAGACGGTATTAAGAATCAAATATAGGTTATCCCTTTTATAGACTGGACGAGTGTTTTATTATTTATATAAGCAAACTTCAAATTTTGTTAAACCTCTTTCAACACATGCATTAAATAAATAAAAAAAATAAAAGTAAAACTAATGAACCATTTTTTCTAAATTAACTTTATACTAATGTTAAGCCTGACAAGTTTGCCTAACTATTTACTAGTTTAAACACTTAGTCCACAACAGTGGTCTAAATTTCTTTTTTATTGAAATCTATCGAATAGAATTCTATTAGTTTTGTTTACCAAACTATCAGCTTTTGGCTTAGTAATAAAAATACAAAGCTTTGTTTTTTATCACGAAATAATAAAATAATGACGTCCAATAACAACATGAACAAACATTAAATTGTAAAAGCTTTTCAGATCAATTACATTCAAGAACACGTAACAGTTTTTTTTTTTACTAACTATGCTTAAGCTGCACATGACAAGTTTTACCTGCATTAAAAAAGTTAATCCATACTGTGGTCGGTGGTCGGTGATCGGTACGGTATTGTACGACACTCGCGATGGTACTGTCGCTACGGCACCACTACTGATACTGAGAGATCCGGTCCTATACTGCCCCCCCCCCTCAGCCCCCTGTTGTGCCGATTACCACGTTATTTCGTTAGCAGCTTCAGGGCATTCCCTCGCTGCGATCTTGATTTACGTCCATCGATCCGGAAGATTGTACATCAGCTGTTAGTGAAATTGCTTCCCGGCTTCCCTTACAGAGGGTGAAGATGTTGGGCTCATTGAGAATATTTGAAGGTAGCTAGTGGAGTTTGTTTTGATAATGAGTAGTTTTAAGGCTGGTTATACAATCGTGTGGATATACAAGCAGCTCAAGACTTTTCTTTTTTATCAGATACTGTAGCAAATCCATTTTAGTAGCAAAGTATACACACATACTAAAAGTAGATTTACTTTATACTAGCTTTTACCCAAGGGCTCCACCCCGTTTTACTACATTAGTATTAATAAAACTATTGATTGGTTAGGTTAAGATGAAATAAACAAAACAGAATACAGTAATGGTAATGCAAACAAATAATAACAGCTGAGGTATTTTTAACATTAGGTAAATGGAAAGTTCCCTTTGGAAAGCAATTACGACCTTATAGGGCAGTATATGAAATAATGAATAATTTTGCGCAAGGTTTCTCGTCATGACGAACATTTTAAGTATATGGCTTATGGGGGTGTGACTTGTAGTTTTCTCAAAAGTTCATGGGTACTTTTGACTTCATATACAGAGTGGTCGCGAATAAGAGTTAAACTTTTTATTGGGTATAATAGGAGCATAAATGGAACTCGTAAACGTGGTTTAAAAAAATATATCTCATACACACCCCCAGAGATGACATGTTTTAAGTTTTTTGAAAAAAATTGACATAGATGCAAAAATGTTGCATTTTTCGGTTTAATTTAAAACTTTCAGCAACAATTAACTGTACCATCGCGTTCTCCACAAAATTTTGAATAAAAATACATGTATTTCAACTTGCCAAAACCTGCATAGCTACTTATTAAATTGAATAGAAATAAAAATTTGTGTTTTTCAAAAATTTAAAAAAAATACGTAAACATAAAACTTTTTTCAAAAAAGGTTTTAATGAGCAGCAAACACTTTTAAAAACTGCTCCATGATCTAAGCTTTCAAACAATACCATAAAACGTAATATTTGATCCCGATAAATGTCCGCTATTCAAGTTTGAATGGCGTAAAACACAGGTTACCCAAAACATTTTTACTACTGTCGCGTCGTAATAATGTTTTTTAGATTAATTAATATAGCACCATTTAAACGGATTTTGAAATCAATTTTTGGCAATCTTTTTTCAAACTGGATGAATTAACTCAGCTATAAGGCTAATCTTATACCAATTCAAGTAAGATATGTACCTATGATATGAAATTAAAAAAATAATAATAATTCATTTCGTAGTAGAGAAATTAGTTTTATTATTTACAGTACAGCCATGATATGAAACAAAAAAAGACTTAGTCGTTTTCTCTTATTTACACTACAGCATACTTCACTAAAACGACAAGGCTGTGCCCTACAACCTAAAAAAAAACACGATACAGATATTTGATAAACTTCAACTTAATAAATATAATTTATTTTTGTAAAAAAATACGACCGACTTCAAAATGCTCTAAAAAGAATGAAATAATTTCAATAAAGTAAACTTTTGTATTAGGCAAGCTCACGTATTTCAAGTCGGCGCGGCTCAAAATGCAAATATGATTGAAATTAAATATTGTGTGTGTATTTTGAAAATCAATAAATTGTAGCTGGATAACATAAATATATAAAAAACATACTGAACTGTTTTGTTTATATATTAAAGGAAATATTTTCTTGTATTTTATGTTTACTTCAGAATAAATGCATTATGAAAATAACACACACAAATGTTCTATATGAATAGAAAAATAATTTAGTTTGATATTATGATAGGGAAAAGAAGCTAGTTTAGTATTAAAACGTTACTTTTCCAAGTTAGAAACATTTAAATGCGTTATAATCTTTTTTAAAGATACTCGTTAATACCACTATAATGCCGATCTCTGATGACGGAAATAAAATAACATAACATAACTATGAAAATGACATGCAGATTAACACCTTTAGTTATACATAGTCACCTGCAATATGGACACACTCTTTCAATTTTGTATCAAAAATCATCATAGAGCCGCGCCGACTTAAAATACGTGAGCTTGCTGTGCTTGTGATATAAATTAGTCATCAGCTGTTTGATATTGTGAACATTTTTATTTGTTTATCTTTGGATGATTTTTATTGATTCTTGTAGTCATGGAGAAATCAATATTTACCAGAGTTGGATTGTTCTGATGTATAAAAAAATGTTAGTTTGTTAAAGCATTAAATATCTTAATTATTTTTTTAATTTGCATGTTGATTTAATTACAAGCTATTTCGGCATAATGTCAGGTACTGGTGTTAAGTTCTCAGACTTGATTAAGCAGTATGATGGAAGTGGTGATTTTAGTGAGTGGTTAAAGAAACTAGAATTGGTATGTAAGCTCCAAAAGGTGAAAGACTTGCAGACAGTTCTCCCCCTATTTTTGGCTGGAGGAGCATTTTCTGTATATGACGGGCTAGCAGAAAATGTAAAGAGTAACTATGAGGCTCTCACCAATGCATTGCTGCAGGCCTTTTCTGCGAACTGTTTTCAGAACGAGGTCCACCCCAAGAACTATTAATGGACAATAGTGCAACATTCAGATGTGAACAAATTGAACAACTGTGTGAGGAATGGGGGGTTATCCGTCGTTTTAGGTGTGTGAACCGTCCGTCCGGCAATGGAATCGTTGAACGAAACCATAGAACGATAAAGAGAATGGCAACAAGAACCAGAAGAAGTGTTCAAGAAATGGTATATTGGTATAATCTAACACCAAAAGAAGATTTGAATGAAGAGTCGACACCAAGCTCTAGATTGTTCTGCTACAGGTGGAGGTGTAAGGGCGAACCTGTAAATTGTGACGAGCAACTAAGAACTGAGTTTTCACCTGATGAACCTGTGTTTGTCAAGCCTAAAAATTCCTTATGTACTACGAGATGGAAGCCTGGTGTGGTCTCACGGCAGCTCTCACAAACCAGCGTAGAGGTTGATGGTATGCCACACCATATTGCTGATGTTCGTCGTGCTGGTGTTGACACCACGGGGGCGTGTGCTTGTGATATAAATTAGTCATCAGCTGTTTGATATTGTGAACATTTTTATTTGTTTATCTTTGGATGATTTTTATTGATTCTTGTAGTCATGGAGAAATCAATATTTACCAGAGTTGGATTGTTCTGATGTATAAAAAAATGTTAGTTTGTTAAAGCATTAAGTATCTTAATTATTTTTTTAATTTGCATGTTGATTTAATTACACTTGCCTAATACAAAAGTTTACTTTATTGAAATTATTTCATTCTTTTTAGAGCATTTTGAAGTCGGTCGTATTTTTTTACAAAAATAAATTATTTCATGATTTTTAGTGACTGTATAATTTGTTATATATTAATTACTTGAAGTTTTTTGATAAGCAAAACTGCTTGAAACAACCAAAAGTGCCACAGAACAATCAATATTTTTAAACTGCTTGAGTCACCTGTTCAGTTTACATAATCAATGGGTATAAAAATTAACATTTTTGGATTTTTCTTTAAAAAAACAAAGAGTTGTCCATTACATTATGCCTAATGAAAAAAGAATGTCTTTCCTAGAGACATTGAAATGCCAGACATCGTTTCCTGCAATTGGTGTATTTCTACATTATAAAACGAAATACAGTAATGTCTCAAGCCTTTTTGAACAATAAGAAAGTTATTCCTCAGCCACCAGCACTAAAAGATCTCTTAAAAGTAGAAAATTGGTTGTTATCACGTATATTACCTTTGAAAAATACGTGTATGAAAGATTGGTTCAGCTAAAAGTGGTGTAAGGGGGAGGTGGTTTTGTTTGCTCAAGATGTAGTCGAAATTGCAAATCAGCTTCCCATTTCCGAAGCAGGCATAATATTATAGACAGTGAAGAATATTAATAAACACTCCACGTCTTCAAATGCATGTTTATTAATAAAAATATTTAACACTTTTAAGACGATTGACGATTATGCAATCTCACACCTCTTATGTCGTTTAAGGAATAATTGCATCTAATTTATGTTTAGACCTCTTTTACCAATGCTTTGGTTTTCACAATACATTTTAAATTGTCAATATTATACAGCTATTCACTATGTTGTTATAAGTCAGAACATTCAATACTCAAAACAGAATCATACACAAATCAGGTCAAACGTTGAAATACCTTTTTTATAGTCACCAAAACAAAATGCATTTTTTCAATGTAACTTATTTAGTCTCCATGGCAAGAAATAGTTTATTAATCAATATGAAGCGACTGTTTCATGAAGAAACTGTCTGTAGCTTCATTTAAATTGTTTTAACTAACAGCTGTAGGAATGTTATTATTATTTATTGCCTTCTCTGCACAAATGTAAACAATCTGCACAAATGTAAACAAAATGAATGTTGAATATTTAAGGTTTTCAGAATTTTTCACCGAAACAAATATTATACTTAAACATAATATATAAGGTACCAAATAGAAGCTCTCCTGGTTATTTTGGTGGTGGAACCACACTGATCGGTAAAAGAATCACAGAGAAATTGGTGAACATACATAGAAAAAAAAAACATCGCCACAAACAAATTGAGAACCTCCTCCTTTTGTTGGTAGTGGGGAAGTCGGTTAAAAAGTAGCCTTAAAATATGTTAAAATGAAAATATTACAGTAGTTGGGGATTAAATTGAACACATGAGACAAATAATTTAGTTTCAGGTAATACAAATGTTCAACATTTTGGATAGATTGTACAGACATTTCATCAAATTTTAATAAAAACACAGCCCAAAAATATGGTAAAATTAAAAGATTAAATAATGGATTAAAATAAACAAAAAGCTATGAAAGACACAATCGATTTTGGGGAAAATATTCATGTTCAAATCTCTCGGAGAAGTGGAAAATTGTGTGGACATTTGAAACAAGAGAGGTCGGCATTCACTTAAGAACATTTTCGAAATTATGGCCATTCTGTCTAATACAGGCTCTGGCTCTCTTTCTCATAGATTGAACAGTTACGCTATGGCTCATCTTTCCCCTGACCACTTCTGCTGCTCCAATGATCATGTTCAAAAGTTCTTCTTCAGTGTTCACAGGGTTTGCGTAGACGACCGATTTCATAAACCCCCAACAAAAAATCCATTGGGTTAAGATCCGGAGATCTGGCAGGCCAAGAAACAGTGCCTCCTCGTCCGATCCAAGTAGGGAAGTTGAAGTGAAGCTATTCTCTTTTTGTTTATTTTAATCCATTATTTAATCTTTTAATTTTACCATATTTTAGGGCTAACTGTGTTTTTATTAAAATTTGATGAAATGTCTGTACAATCTATCCAAAATGTTGAACATTTGTATTACCTGAAACTAAATTATTTGTCTCATGTGTTCAATTTAATCCCCAACTACTGTAATATTTTCATTTTAACATATTTTAAGGCTACTTTTATTTATTAAGTTGAAGTTTATCAAATATCTGTATCGTGTTTTTTTTAGGTTGTGGGGCACAGCCTTGTCGTTTTAGTGAAGTATGCAGTAGTGTAAATAAGAGAAAACGACTAAGTCTTTTTTTTGTTTCATATCATGGCTGTACTGTAAATAATAAAACTAATTTCTCTACTACGAAATGAATTATTATTAATTTTTAATTTCATATCATAGGTACATATCTTACTTGAATTGGTATAAGATTAGCCTTATAGCTGAGTTAATTCAAGATTGCCAAAAATTGATTTCAATAAATCCGTTTAAATGGTGCTATTTTAATTAATCTAAAAAACATTATTACAACGCGACAGTAGTAAAAATGTTTTGGGTAACCTGTGTTTTACGCCATTCAAACTTGAATAGCGGACATTTATCGGGATCAAATACTACGTTTTATGGTATTGTTTGAAAGCTTAGATCATGGAGCAGTTTTTAAAAGTGTTTGCTGCTCGTTAAAACCTTTTTTGAAAAAAGTTTTATGTTTACGTATTTTTTTTTTAAATTTTTGAAAAACACAAATTTTTATTTCTATTCAATTTAATAAGTAGCTATGCAGATTTTGGCAAGTTGAAATACATGTATTTTTATTCAAAATTTTGTGGAGAACGCGATGGTACAGTTAATTGTTGCTGAAAGTTTTAAACTAACCCGAAAAATGTAACATTTTTGCATTTATGTCAATTTTTTTCAAAAAATTTAAAACATGTCATCTCTGGGGTTGTGTATGAGATATATTTTTTTAAACCACGTTTACGAGTTCCATTTATGCTCCTATTATACCCAATAAAAAGTTTAACGCTTATTCGCGACCACCCTGTATAGATTATATTGATAACTAGTGTAGTGTTACATAAAAGATACTATAGAAACTTTTTTTAGTATTGTTTTGTTATTTTTGGTAACTGGTATTCATCATAGCATAGGCAATCTGCCATAAGTTATTTAATTGCAGATATAACAATACATGACATGTACAAATAAACAAAAATTAGAGAAAGGTTTTTTTCGTCCCAATCATATAGGAGGTTTCAACACAGGCAGGTACAAAAAGTGAGGAATCCTCCACAAAGGAATTTCATAACTCGATTAAATTTAAAATTAAATAATAGACAATTTCAAACTACTTTCACTCAACACATGGCTCATATTTTATGCCCAGCCCAGGATATTGTTAGGTTATGCTAACTACATTAACAATATAAACATAGATTAATTAATTTACTTTAAATAAAATACCCTCGCTGCAGCTAACCTGTCGACTAAGCGAATTTTCATTTGTCTGAATTGATTTTCAATTAAATTAAAATAACATTTGATTTAACGAGTACCTAGGTTTGCTGCTGCAAGGAAACTAATAAGTGTGGTTTTTAGTAAAATATTAATAGCTTAGTATAAAATTGTTGTGAGAACAGTTTATTTCATAACACCTGTTAATTTCTATTAATTATTATCATATGTTTATTTGTTATTCTATGTTTGTAAAAAGGTAAATAAAGTTAGTTGAGTTTGAGTTATTACATAAAACAGTGCATTCACTTAATTCTTAGTAAAATAGTACATGGTGGCAGCGGTTTAGAGCTATGCCTCAGAAGAGAAATCCAAGAAGGAAACAATCTGACTATGAAGATAATGAAAATGAACAAGAACAAAATGAAAGAAGCAGAGAAAATGAATACAACAATTCAACTATGAAGTCAATCATTGTATCTAACACTCATTCAGTTATTCAACCTCCAGCTAGTTTCTCCTTTGTACCAGCAGATTGGCCAAGATGGAAAACACGATTTCAAAGATATCGGTCAGCATCTGGGCTATCTGAAGAGTCTGAGAACAAACAAATCAACACTCTTATACAGACTGTCCCAAAAGTCCCGGACCGGTTTAATATTTTCTAAACGACAACAGATAAATCAATAAGATTTTGCACATCAACACCACACTTAAAAATCTACTTTTTTAAGGAACTATTAATTTTCTGTCATATCATGGGGACGTCCCACGAGGAGTCAGAAGGAAATCTTAAATAGGAGCATAGGTCAATATGCACATCAGTTTAAAGAGCTTAGCTAGCAGAGTTCAATGCCGGAAACCGCGCCTCGAAAGGATCACCCGTTATAAAATGGCTGCCGTTCAAAGATTTCTTGAACCTGCCATTTTGAATCTTTGAACTACTGCCATTTTTTAATCAGCCGTTCTTTTGAGCTTGAATTTACGGCATTGTAATCTACTAGTGAAGACCTTTAATTTGATGTGCATATCGACCTATGCTTACGTTAAAAATTTTTTTCCGATTCCTAGGGCTGTGCCCCCAAATGCAAATTAAATGAATCTTTGAACCACTGTCATTCTTGACTTGGTTGTCCGTTTGAGTTCAAATTTTCAGCATTATATTCTGCTAGTAAAGACCTTTAATTTGATGTACATGTCAACCTATGCTTCTGTTTAAGATTTCCTTCTGACTCCTTGCGGGACGTCCCCCTGATGTGACAGAAAATTTATATTTCCATAAAAAAGTAGATTTTTAGGTGTGGTGTTGATGTACCAAATCTTATTGATTTATCTGTTGTCGTTTAGAAAATATTAAACCGGTCCGGGACTTTTGGGACAGTCTGTATACACATTAGGTGAGAAAGCTGATGAGATTTTTGCATCTTTTAATTTAGCAACCGAATCAACGCTAACATTTGAAGGAGTCTTAGATTTATTTGACAAACATTTTATTCCACGGAGGAACTTAATTTTTGAAAGAGCAAAGTTTTTGAAGAGACAAAAAAAATTAATGAAACAGTTGAAGAGTTTATAGTTAGTCTCCATTCCTTGGCTAGAACCTATGACTGGGGTTCACTTAATGATGAAATAGAGTTGATGGTACTAATACTGGGTTTAAATGATGAGAAACTTAGTGATCGCTTGTTGCTAGATCCCGAGATGAATTTAGACAAGGCCATTACAGTAATAAGACATGCAGATAACGTAAAGAAAGAGAAGGCAGATTTATGTGATGAGAAAAGAGTTCAAATTGAAGCAACTACGTCATCGAGTTCAAACCAAAATCAAGGTTATAGGTTTCGTCAAAAGAAACAAGAATACCCAGCGCAATGTATCTGGTGTGGTTATAAACCGTCCCATCCAAGAAGCACGTGTCCAGCAAAAAGCGCAACATGTAACTTATATGCAAAAAGATTGGTCACTTTTCGAAGGTCTGCAGATCTAAAGAAGCACAGGAAGTAACTGACGAAAATGAAGTAAGTGAACTTGGACCTTCAAATAATAAAGTATTCATAGGTTCACTTGGGGATGGGTCAAAATGTAAGCCCTGGAAACTAGAATTAGTATTTGAGGGAAAACCACAAACATTTAAAATTGATTCAGGGGCAGATGTAACAGTAATTCCCCCTGGCATAGTTGATCCAAGTAGGATCCAGCCGACTCTAGTTGAGTTGTTTGGGGCTGGTAGAACAAAATTAGAAACTGTAGGTTGTGTTAGAGCTAATATCCAATACAGAGATGTTAAAATAAATCACATGGTATACGTAGTGAAGGGACTCATAACACCCTTGCTTGGTCGTCCAGCAATACAGGACTTGAAGATTTTAACGTTTGTTAATTCAGTTGCAGAGGTAGACAGTGACTTTTTTACCGAATACCATGAAATGTTTAGTGGTCTGGGCGTCATTCCTGATCCCTACACAATAGCACTTAAGGATGGCGCAAAGCCATACGCAATAACCACTCCTAGGACAGTACCTTTACCCCTAATGTGTCAAGTGAAAAAAGAACTAGAAAGTATGGTACAAAATAATGTAATCACACCAGTTGAGCATGCTACTGAATGGTGCTCAGCAATGGTAGTAGTGCCTAAATCTAATGGAGATGTCCGCATATGTGTTGACTTAACAAAGTTGAATGAATCCATCCAGCGGTCTTATCATCCGATTCCCAAAATTGAAACGTCTCTCAGCTCAATCTCAGGAGCAAAATGGTTTTCAAAACTTGATGCAAACAGTGGTTTTTGGCAAGTCCCCTTAAATGTAAATTCCCAGGATCTAACTACTTTCCTTACCCCTTTTGGACGTTTTAAATTTCTCAAACTTCCATTTGGAATCACATCAGCACCTGAACATTTTCAGAAATGCATGAACAAAATCTTAGACAACCAGTCAAATGTCGCAGTCCATATGGACGATATTCTGATTTGGGGCAAAACGAAAGAAGAACATGATACAGTTGTTCGGCAAGTACTTGAAAAGCTTAAAAATGTAGGAATGACACTTAACAAAGACAAAACTGAGTTTGGGAAGTCAAGTATTAAATTCCTCGGGCATTTCCTCTCATCCGATGGAATTTCTGTTGATAAGGAAAAGGTTTCCGCCATTCTCAAAATGGACTGCCCAAAAAACGTAAAAGAACTTCAAAGGTTCAATGGGATGGTAAACTTTCTTGGTAAGTTTATTCCTGTCAAAGCTAAGATTTTGGCCCCAATGAATTCACTACTTCAAGCTAACGTTCCATGGATATGGGGTCCAGAGCAGGCGAAGGCATTTGATGAAATAAAACTCATTTTGACTAACTCTCCTTGCCTAGCCATTTACGACGTAAATCGGGGAAACAATTATCTCCTGTGATGCCTCGCTTCAAGGACTAGGATCAACTCTTTCTCAAGTTCAAGATGATGGTTCTATACGACCAGTATCATTTGCATCCCGAAGCCTTCTTCCTTCTGAAAAAAAACTATGCAAACATCGAGAGGGAGGCTACAGCTGTTGCTTGGGCATGTGAAAAGTTTCAAGAATTTATTATTGGCAAGAGAATAACAATACAAACAGATCACAAAGCACTACTTCAAATTTTGAAATCCAAACATCTTGATGAATTGTCTCCAAGAATTCAAAGAATTCGATTGCGTCTCATGAGATATGATTTTTCAATTACTTATATTCCTGGAAAGCAGCTTCTAGTTCCTGATGCTCTTTCAAGAGCACCTCTCCCATTTTCAGGTACTGATGACCGTGAGTTAGAAGAAGAAACTCAAGCGTTTGTTCAAATGGTTTTGTCGTCCATCGATATAAACGACTGCATAGTTGCTAAAGTATTGGAGGAACAAAATAAAGATCCGACTTTACGTGAACTGAAAAAAATAATCATCCAAGGTTGGCCTTCTAAGACATCATTACGAGATGACCTAAAACCGTATAATTCAGTTAAGGATGAGCTAAGTGTGGATAATGAGATGATACTACGAGGTTCAAGACTTGTAATTCAGCCAGCTCTGCAGTCTTGGGCACTTCAAAGAGTACATGAAGGTCATTTTGGAATCACCAAGTGTCGTTTACGTGCAAAAGAGTCAGTCTGGTGGCCAGGAATTTCTTCAGCCATTGAATGTATGGTGAAATCATGCCCTACTTGTATTAAACATTCAAGGAACAGTCATGAACCATTGCTTCCCACACAATTCCCTGACAGGCCATGGAAAACACTTGCGATGGATTTGTTCAAACTTGAAGGCGTTTGGTTTTTGACTGTGACAGATTATTACTCCAGATATTTTGAGATAGCTGAATTAGAGTCATTAACATCACGAGAAGTAATAATGAGATGCAAAGCCTTTTTCTGTCGACATGGCATTCCAGAAGAAATTAGGTCTGACTGTGGGTCTCAATTTCAAGTCCTTGAACATTCAGATTTCAAGACATTTTCCAAAGTTTATGGCTTCAAGCATGTAACAAGTAGCCCAAAATTTTCCCAAGCGGCAGTGAAAATCGCCAAAATGATTCTAAAGAAAAATGTGGAAGACCCTTATTTAGCGCTTCTAGCCTATCGAACGACACCCCTCTGGAATGGGTTCAGTCCCTCTCAGCTTCTTATGAACAGAGCAGAGCGATTACGGAGCACATTGCCTCAGACAGGACATTTGCTTTGTGGAAAACCAGATCTAAAGGATCTTAAAGGGAGAGAAGAAACATATCGTGAGAAGTACAAACACAACTATGATAGAAGGCACAAAGTGCAAACTCTCAATCCTCTTCATATAGGAGACCCAGTTTGGATTGTGGACCTTAGAAGACATGGCAAAATTGTGAAAATCCTGGACAGCCCTCGTTCATATATTGTTGAAACTGATAAGAGGAATGTGAGAAGAAATCGATTCCACCTCAAACTTGCCCCTTATTTAAGAGAGGAAAACAGTGAACAAAATTTGTCAGCAAATACACATCAAACAGAACCATACAACCGTCCAAAGAGAAATATACAAAAACCAAGCTGGTTGAAGAACTTTCAAACTTAAAAGGGAGGATGTTGTGAGAACAGTTTATTTCATAACACCTGTTAATTTCTATTAATTATTACTAGAGGTCGTCCAGTGGTCGAAACTCGACCAAAAATATTTAATGTACAGTCTTCTTTATTTTCATCCCACACTGTGAATAAAACATATGATTGGAGTTTCTTCCATTTGTTTTGATTTTCTGTTTATATTTCGTTGTTATTTCGTAACCAGCATGGCAACCCATTTGATCCATGTTAATTTTTTCAAAATTTAAATTCATTTTTTGTGCTTATTTTTGAGCCTATTTTAATTTATAAAGGGATTCTGCTCATCTACAGGTAAATATCTTTCCAACAGTATGCATAGATTTTTCCTGCGATGCACACGAGCTGAGAAAAAAGGTTTTAAAGAAACATGCTTGCCTATTAATATATAGATAGATCATATGTTTATTTGTTATTCTATGTTTGTAAAAAGGTAAATAAAGTTAGTTGAGTTTGAGTTATGACATAAAACAGTGCATTCACTTAATTCTTAGTAAAATATTACAAAAATCAATAAATTTGCCAAGTTTGATCAAAATATATTCATAAACCAGCTAACTACAACATTTTACAATATTCTCCAAAAGAATAACATGGGAATTTTAAATTTACAATCTTTTTAATTTTCTCCATTACCAATAATCGTACAAAAACACTTTGATGTACTAAAATATATGTTTTTTTAAGCTTAAAAAAGTCTAAATAGAAATTGGATCATTTAGTGTTTTAAGGTTCAAAAATGAGAAAAACAAATTTTTGCCCCGTAAAACCCCATTCCCATGGTCCGATCATGCTGGTTTGCGAACTCATTTAAGTTTATCCCGCCTTATACCTTTAGACCAAATTTCATCAAAATCGGACAAAAATTACTTGGGTTATCGCGTTCATGGATAAATATATAACTCTATATATACATAAATAGAAATTTGAACGAATGGTGTTTTTGGACACCTACAGTAATAACTACTTCCCTCAATCTTGACATGTTTTAGATAATACTTTAGTGAGAATCTAATCAGAGAGATGGAATAGTCTGCACCTTGGGTGGGGGGAGTGTATACAAATTCTGAGTTATACTTTACTTAAATATTATCTATAACACAGTAAATCTGGCATAATAAGAGCGGTAAAACTATCCCCACATTTGTATGCAAGTTATTAAAGAACACTATTAGTAGTTTTCATCACTAGGAGCGAAAGTGGCTCTTTTTGGTACGCTAAGCTTAGAAATACGGTTAAGTACCAAAAATACACTTTCGCTCCGTGTGATGAACAACTATTTTCATCATACTGTGGAAATAAATTTCTAATCGTTACAAAATTATACCACATAATTCGAGGTTATACGTTTTTATCAATGTTTAAATTTCTGTTGTTTACAAACACAACTTCAAATATTGTGTGGTTAGCAGCGTTTTCACAACATTTAAATGTGCCTTAAACAAATTTTGAGGTTAGCGAACCAACATTTTACCATTGTTTGTTTCTGTTCCCTATTTGAAGTTACCCAAAAACGATGATTTTGTGGCTGATATACAGAACTAGAAACGGTTGTCTTTGTTTTCCGGACAGTATGATGTAATAGTAGTTTACGCAACGATTGCGTTAAGAGAGTCTTTACGACACGAGTAGAAAATTTAAGGCACGAGCCTTGGCGAGTGCCTTAAAACCTTTTACGAGTGTCGTAAAGACTATTAACGCGAGTTGCGTACACTACTTTACCTACGACCGTTTTTTAATTACTATCAATCTGGATTTAATTACTAACAATCACTACTGATAACTTTTTAGAGAGATTATGTTTTCGTGTATTGTCATTGCCACTGAAAGTGGTGCAACGAAATTACGTGTTTGTTAAACTTCGTTAAATATTACATTGCTAGCAGCATTCTTACCATAAATAATATTGTATCAGGTACAATTCGGCAAATATTTCATTTATTTTTGGACTTCCACCAACTTAATTAAGAATACACGAGTATCAACATGAACAAGTCGGATCAACAATTAAATTGGTCAACTGATCAGCTGATTAGTTGACCGAAGCATTACAATTTTAATTCTTTTCTCTCAATACTTGAGCCTCATTGGTCCGTTACCTGTGTGGATATGAGAAAAACTATGCTGATATGAAGGTAAACAGCTGTAAAGTGAAACTTTTCAATTCTAAGAACTGGACTGAAATGGCTACTTTAAAAAACGGGTCGTAGGTAAAATTATGTTTCATTATATTGCATTGCAAACCACCATAAACTATATTTAATATTTTTTGCTCGGATAAGTTGAAAAGTTACTTAACAAAAATATATAGTAATATTTTACTTAACAAATAATTAACAAACATAGTTTGAGCCAAAGTTTCTCACATGGAGCCACAATCTTTTTTTGGCATGAATAGCAGCAAGGTTGTAGTGTTAAATCATTATTTTTGAACAATTAATTAATAACATTAATTCTGTCAAAATGGATGTCCAGGGAAAAGTGTTTTTTACAAATTTTCTCTATAGAAATCGTTCAAGATGTTGTTCAAGCTGATGTTTTAAGTGTTTCAGATTGAAAGTAACTATTAACAAGCTCTATTCTATAAATTTCGATGCAATTTGTTTGGGTTTAGAAGAACCTCATCTACCTTCTTCGGACATAAGACTCAGTAGCCGACTAAAATTAAATAATTATTTATAAATAAAAATACTTTTTAAAAATGCCACGTTTTTTTTTAAACGCACTAAAAAGTATAAAATAATTTATACAATTTTGAGAGAATAAATACTTGTAAGATTTAAAACGAAAAACATAGGTCGCATGCTGATTTACAATTAACTTCACCTATTGAACTATTATGATCTATTGCATGCGCCCCATGTTTTTCGTTAAAAATCTTACAAGTATTTATTCTCTCAAAATTGTACAAATTATTTTATACTTTTTAGTGCGTTTAAAAACGTGGCATTTTTAAAAAGTATTTTTATTTATAAATTATTATCTAGTTTTTAGTCTTAAATGTGTAAATATGTTAAATCTATTTTATATAACCTCTTAATACATAACTAAAACCCAAAACCTTATTATTAGAAAATTCCTAAAAACTGTAAATTTAAAATTCCCATGTTTTATTCTTATGGAGAATAAGTAAACTGTTGTAGTTTGCTTGTTTGTGAACATAATATTTTGATCAAATTTGTAAAATGCATTCATTTCATTGTTTCATTACATACGACTGTATTACATAATTTCATGGAAATTGCACATAATGTAGGCATGTTTATTTTTATTTAACCTCGAACAAATTAAACCCCACGAGCGGTCCCCTGATATTTAAAAGCAAGATACTCAGAAAGACATCACTTTATTGCCAGACCCTTGAGAATCTCAATCCCTGCATCCGGGTTTTAAATGACAACTTAAAATGGACCACATTTTACAAGGCACACAAAGTTAATCTGAGGAATTAAAAACAATTACAAAAACTATGGTGTTTCAAAAAATGAAACTTTAATACCAACAATAAAAAAAATGATGACAATTCTAGTAAAAGTTGCATGCCCTAACACATTTATTCCGGTTTTGAAATGCAATAATACGTACTTAAAGCAAAGATATGGTGAAAATACTTGATTCAGGAACATAACAAATTTTACAGCAGGATAAAGTTCCATTTGTGGAATTGCGTTAGGTAAATGCACTTTAATCGACTTCCATGATGGTTGGGCCTTGTGCTCATACTCTTCCTTCTCAGCCAGCTGGTTGGCGTCCAGCCAGTTCGTTGCACTTGTCCAGGATGGTGGTCTTGTCAGCCTCTGTGATCTTATCCTGTGAACACAAGAATTTTAAAATTCAGACCATTAAATAAATTACTTTTAATCAGTTGATCGTAAAGAGTTTTTGGTATGAATTATTATTCAACGATTCATTTAAGTTAATGGCACATAAAGTAGAAATCCAACCACCCAAATGTGATTATACTCTATCCAGATAATCAACAATCTGGATGATTGGATTCTTACATGACTGTGGCACTAAGTAGATGACTCATTACCCACCTAACAATACATCACTATGATTGATTCAAACACAATTAGCATATTAAATTAGCAGCTAGCACCGAGAATCAAGAAACAGATGATACGCGCAATAGTACACTTAAGTGGTTTCTAGCAACAGTCGCTGCTAGACGGCACAAGTACCGTCTAGTCACACGGTTAACAAGTCCTTGCTTGGCACAAGTACATTTCCACACCAACATCCCAGAGCTAAAAGCGCACTGTTGTCCCATAAGCTTGTATCCTCTGTTTAGTCAGTAACAAAGCTACACAGGTCATCACACACCATTCTACACTCATCCTTCACTCATATTTGGGTTAAAATACGCACCTAGGTGGCGACCCATCTCAATAATTGATTGATTGATTGATTGATTGATTTAACTTCTCTGTGCAGCTAGAGTACAATGTACTACCACATACCACAAGGAACTTAATTATTTTGGTTACATTTATTCATTTGTTCTCTTTGAGGTGATCTCGTATTTATTAGTGATCCACCGGATGATTTTAATTCAGAAAAGTTCTGATGTACTTTGCTGCTGTTCCTTTTGAAAAGAGAAAACTTCTATTTTGTAGGACTATAAGAGTAATTAGTGAAAACCATTCATACAGGCATGTACCGTACTTGAAATGATGATAAATTGTTTCACATCTTAAAAAACAAAAAAACCATGGTTTTCATCATGTTTAACCTTGCTACATCATTAAGATAAATATAAAAATTGTGTAAAAGAACCAGCTTGTTTCAAAACCTTCTGTGATTGTGATAAAAGATTGTAAAAAAACACAAAAACTGTCCAACCTGTAAACAATGTTATGTACACAATTAATATCAACAATTACCTTAAGTTTCTCATCTTCCATGGTGCTCTTCATGTTGAAGCAGTGGGATTCAAGAGCGTTCTTTGCAGCAATCACAGACTTCTGCTTCTCATCCTCTGCTTTGTACTTCTCAGCATCGTTCACCATCCTCTCAATCTCCTCCTTGCTGAGACGTCCCTTGTCGTTGGTGATAGTAATTTTGTTCTCCTTGCCGATAGATTTCTCCACAGCTGTGACGTTCAAGATACCGTTGGCATCAATGTCAAAGTTGGCATCAATGTAAAAGGTGACATTGATCTGAGGCACACCTCTTGGTGCAGGTGGAATTCCACTCAGTTCGAATTTCCCCAAGAGGTTGTTATCTTTTGTCATGGCATGCTCACCTTCGTACACCTGGATCAAGACACCAGGTTGGTTGTCTGAGCAAGTGGTGAAGGTCTGGGTCTGCTTTGTAGGAATGGTGGTATTCCTCTTGATAAGAACAGTCATGACAACTCCAGCTGTCTCAATACCAAGTCAGAGAGGAGTGACGTCTAGCAGAAACAGGTCTTGTACTTCCTCAGACTTGACTCCGTGCAACTCAAGATAGCGGCTTGGACAGCAGCTCCGTATTCCACAGCCTCATCAGGGTTGATGGATTTGTTCAGCTCATTTCTGTTGAAGAAGTCCTGCAGGAGTTTCTGGACCTTAGGGATCCTAGTGGAACCACCGACCAGAACAATGTCATGGATCTGGGCCTTGTCCATCTTGGCATCCCTTAGAGACTTTTCGACGGGTTCCATTGTGCTTCGGAAAAGATCAGCGTTCAACTCTTCAAAACGGGCTCGGGTGATGGAAGTGTAAAAGTCAATTCCCTCATAAAGTGAGTCAATTTCGATGCTGGCCTGAGTTGAGGAAGAGAGGGTTCGCTTCGCTCTCTCACATACTGTTCTCAACCTTCGTAGAGCTCTCTTGTTTTGTGTAAGGTCCTTCTTGTACTTCCTCTTGAACTCTTGTACAAAGTGGTTGACCATTCGGTTGTCAAAGTCCTCACCCCCCAAGTGGGTGTCTCCAGGTGTGACTTCACTTCAAAGATACCATCTTCTATAGTTAAGATGGAGACATCGAAGGTTCCACCACCCAAATCAAAGATCAAGACGTTGCGTTGTCCGGAACCCTAAAAAAATAAAACTTTGAAAATCAACAAGCAAGCTCACACGGTGTTTATGAAGGCCCTGGAGTAACATTATGAATTATACTGAGTTGGAAGTGACACATGGTTTGATTAAATTTACATTTTAGTGTCTAAACAAAAAGTAAAAGGAATTTTAAAATCAGCTTCCTGTTCTACTAAGCAATTAAAAGAAGCCCCACCATTCCTCAGGGAAATATCAAACTAACAGTGCTGTGTGCTTTTAAGGGTGTACGTAATTCTTTAATTGGGGAAGTTATTGGTGTACCGATTCCTTCTATAAAGTGTTCCTAAGCTTCCTATGCTTTTACTCTCAAAATAAAAAAGCTGCTGTTAATAATAGCTTTCGCCGATAAAATATAGTATGGACCTCCATTAAGTGAAACAAAGCTACTTAACTCAACCTTTTACACGTTTATCGCCAATGAGTATAAGGAGCTTTATTCATCTAAACCCCAAATCAAGGTCGTCAAATTGTAAATCTGAGAATCACTATTAGACTTAACTCAGTCACAGTCACGATAATTTTTGCTGATTTTAATGACAACAATAATATACCATAAAATACAAGGTCAAGGGTGTAGCATATAGCACAAGGGCCTAGGTTTTTAGGATTTTTGAGAAGATAGCAGGTTTACCTGAATGGAAAAGAGTCCAAACTGGCACAGGAAACACATCACTTTACAACTATTGATATACACAAAACATAGGAATATTTCCCTGTCACTGACAGCGTTTTCAACAAAGGAAGAGAGACTTTTCTACATTTTGGACATGTAGAAAACTCTTATCTTCCTTAGTTGTAAAGTTTTGGTTTTCCTGTGCCAGTTTGGACACTTTCCCATTCAGGTAAACCTGCTATCTTCTCAAAAAATCCTACCATAAAATACAAACAAGGATATGCATGCAAACTACTATCATAACGCTAAACTACTATCAAACGACAATTAGATACTGAAGTAGACGTCCTATATATATGGACCAACTGTAGCCAATTTTTTGTTAAAATACCCCCGCCACAGCAAACCTGCCGACTAAGCAAATTTCCATTTGTCTGAATTCATTTTCAACTAAACCTTTTTAAACAACATTAGGTTTAATGAGTACCTAGGTTTGCTGCAACAAGGAAACTAATAATGTGTATTTTTTTTTTTTTTTGTAAAATATTAATAGCTTAGTATAAAATAAATAAATTTGCCAAGTTTGATCAAAATATATCCATAAACAAGCAAACTACAACATCTCTTAATATTAATACGTGAGGGCTATTTTTTGTGAACAAAACTCCTCCGTTATTTCTGGATCGATTTTAACATTTGAGGTGTCAAATAATTCGTCTCAATTCGTAGTTTCGCATAAAGGTTTTAAAATTTACAAACTCTTACCCTTAAGGGCACGAGACGCTCTCAAAGGTCGCATTTTCCCCATAAGAGTTACATTGAAATCAAATTTCAAAACAAAAACAGCTGTATATAAAAAGAAACTCACCAGCTTTTTGGGAGTAAATATTGATGTTTGTAATATTTAGGAGGTTATAGACAAATCTAAACAGTCAATCAGTTTTGTTGGAAAACAGACAATTTCTTGAGTTTAAAGGAGAAATATTGAAAACAGGAGGATGAGACAATTAATAGGAAATCTTATACGTAAGAGAAGAGTAGAGGAGAGGCCTGGCGGGCCTGGTGTCACAGTAAGGAATCCAGCTACACAATCACTTGGGGAGATTAATCATTTTTGCCAGTTATGCTAAGCAACTTTTTGGAAGTAAAAAAAACCATGAAGAATATGGACACATCATGTTGTCACAGTGGTAAAGTAAACCTACCTAAAGTCAGATCAAATAAATACAAGCAAGAAATTTTTGCTGGTAATAGTTTTAAGTTGGGAAACATTTGTAGAAAACACTAAAAAATAAGACAAGTCCAAAAAATTCTAAAATATTTTTACAAGAAGCGCTTATTATTTCAAAGCGCTATTAAATGGAGTGAGTATTTCAATTAGTTACATAAGTATTTAGTCGGGTCTTTTAAACTCATCAAAAATTATACCGGTAACCGTTATTACTGTAGTTTTAAAATAACTTCTGTATAATACCGGTACTTAAAAATTGCTCGATTTCGAGCAACAGGTACACTAGTTTTACAATATTCTCCATGAGAATACTGTAGGGCCTAGTATGGGAATTTTACATTTACAATTTTTTGAATTTTTTCCGTTACCAATAACCGTACAAAAACACTTCGATATACCAAATTATTTGTTTTTTTAAGCTCTTTAAAAAGGTCTAGAGAGAAATTAGGAAATTTTGTGTTTTGAGAATCAAAAATGAGAAAAACCATTTTTTACTCCATTAAGCCCCCCGTAAAACCCCGTTCCCATGGTTTGCAAACTCATTCAAGTTTATCCCGCCTTACACCACCTGCTATTGCATAGCAACGCTGGTGGCGCTGCCTACGGTTTGACAGGCAAAGCTCTCTCAAACCGCTTAATGCTTTTTACCATGCGGTTGGCATTCTGGGTATAGTAGTACGTTTTCTGTGCTTAGACCTAACCAAATTTCATCAAAATCGGACAAAAATTACTCAAGTTATCGCGTTCACGGACGTATACAGGGTGTCCATAAAAAACGTTTCAGGACTTTGGGAAATAAATCCCATTATAAAAGGAAGAAAAAAGTTTATGGAAGGTATATCCGAAAATGCATATTAACCCATTTTGTTTTTTGTACAAAAATATTATTATCTGTGAAGTTTTTTATTCGATGATTATGAAATTTTGTAAACATGTTAACATACACATGACCTAGGAATAGAAAAAATAATAAAGTTGTTCCGATTGTAAATTTCAAAATCTATATATACTGGGTGGCGCATAAAGAACGCATGGATTTGAGTTGAGTGGTGAGAGCAATAGGAGCGTCCGTGGAGGGACAGGGCCTGGTTGTTTTGTAGGTTAGGGCGTCCAGTTTTAGTAGCAATGGTGCAATCGACCTGGCGCATCACGTTTTTGCTGTAGAACAATTATTCAAAAATAATGAATCTGATATAACTGTTCAATGGCTTCTCCGTGCACAGTTCAATGGTTCAAAACAAAACCCGATCGCAACACAATACTTTGTTGGGTAGCTTCTTTTCGCACAACTGAATCAGTTATGAAGCAGAAGGGTCGTCCTTGCACGGCGCGAACTCCACAAAATGTCGACAGAGTAAGGGCGTCTGTTATTCAAAGCCCCCGCCACTACACTAGGCGATGCGCTCCAACTGTGTGCTTGTCTTGACGCTCGTTGCAGGGCAACCTGAATGATGAGTTAAAATTTCATCCTTACAAAATTATGATCGTACAGAAGATTTATGAACGTGATTACGAAAAATGGAAACTGTTTTGAGAGAATGGTTGATGTTCTTGCCACTGATGGCGTTTTGTTTATGATGTTAATGATGGAGTGCAGTTTTATTTGGATAGTTATGTCAATAAGCAAAACTGGCGCTATTTGGCAGCAGAAGACCCAAAAGAATTGCATCAAAAACCACTGCACGATTTGAAACTTAACGTTTGGTGTAACTTTCGAAAGTGGAAATTCTTGGGCCTTACCGTACTTTTTTGAGGACTCGCGGAACATTGAACTTTGTGCAGAAAAGCCGTTGAACAGTTTTAACAGATTTAATTACTTTTGAATAAATGTTCTACCGCAAAAATGCGATGTACCACGGACCACTGCACCATTGCTACTAAAACTGGACGCCCTAACCTACAAAACAACCAGGCCCTGTCCCTCCACGGACGCTCCTATTGCTCTCACCACTCAACTCAAATCCATGCGTTCTTTATGCGCCACCCTGTATATATATATAAGTATAAAAGAGGATGTTTGTATATATATATATTTGGCAGTGATAAACTCAGACACCGCTGAACCGATTGCCACGATACTTGGTACATACGTGTAGAATTTCATGGAATAGGTTTATACACCATCAATTTCGTGATCCGTCCAATCGGCTCCGCCCCAGTGGCTCTGGAGTTTCCCATATTAACCTTATGAGAAATGGAATTAATGAATATTAACAGCTGTTTCAATTAAACAAGTTGGTTCTGTTCTATGATGTTCAATAGCATTAAAGTTACAAGGATTAACAACAGGGTGCAGCACTATTATTTCTTTTACTTTTATTATTCAGCTAATTTGCAACCAAAAGGTGAGTGAGCGTAGCGAACGAGCTCCAGCCTAAAGGCGAGTGAGCGTAGCGAACGAACTTCAACCGGGACGTGATTGAGCCATGCGAATACTTATGAAGTTAAACGGGGCAAAGCCTGTGGGTACAGCTAGTATATATATATATATATATATATATATATACATAGATAAAAATTTTTTACAAATGGTGTTTTTGGCCCCTGGTAACATCAAAATGAAAAAGTAAATCGGTCCCGGACCTAGGTCTTACCGTGCCACCTACGGTAATAGCTACTTCTCTATAGGGAAATTCGCTACCGTAAAAGAATGTGTGGTTGTGTGAGTTATAGTTACAATATGCGCTGGTGACTAAAACACTATTTTCAACTTTATTTTTTTTTGCTGGCTAAATTGATGAGTCGTAACAGTTGCTCACAAGTCATTCCACTAGTTTTTATTGGTAAAAAAGATTGTGTATTCAACAGAAATCAGTATTTTAGATCAGCACAATCTGCCAGTAGTTTACATCAACTACGACAATTTTGGTTAAAAAAACAGGCGACAACTTTAACATGGGGATGGTTTAGTTGTATTAATAGTCAAAACTAATAACTAGAAAGAAAATGAATGTTCAAGGGTCCTTACAGATACCTTCTTATCGAGCCCGTAGGCAATAATGGCTGCCGCAGTGGGCTCGTTGATGATCCTGAGCACATTGAGCCCAGCAATCGCCCCCGAGTCCTTGGTGGCCTGATGCTAAGAGTTGTTGAAGTAGGCAGGAACTGTGATGACAGTGTTGGTCACTGTCTTGCCCAGGTAGGCTTCAGCTGTCTCCTTCATCTTGGTGAGCACCATAGATGACACCTGGAAACAGGATCAGCAGGGATGAGTAACACTAGCATGGCAGTTTGTACCAAATATGAGTCTATAAGCTAACTGTGCAAGTTAACTATACCATTGACTATGAATCCTTCATAGTCAATGACTATACGTTAGGTTAGAATAAAATTACATTACTAGATTCCTAAGTGTATAATGAAGATTAACTTTTCATCGCTAAATTCTGATTCTTTGGTAAGCAAATTTCTAATTAAAAAGGCAATTGAATTGTTGGCAAGACCACCACAACAAGCTTTAATACCAGAATACTATCTAGGATCCCCCTGAATTTGATCAATGATTCAATCCAATTCAATTTGCTATTAGGCCTACATGAAAGTCACCCATATAATTGTTGTTCAAATTCACATAATTTGTGTCTGATATCTGCATAAAGAACTAGTTCCTGAATTAAAAACAGCCTATTTAACTTTAAATCTCAAAAAGCCGAATACCATTATCATTTCCAGCCTTTGAATATTTTAACCCCATCTTTCAATTTGCCTATTCATTTCACATGCCTATTCATTGCATGGAATGACAGTGTATACCTTCCAAGGACACTTCCCCCTATTTTAGTATTAATTCTTAAACAAATCTGCAAACTCATTTCAGTTAGGGTTCCATGGTTTTAATTCTTCACAAATATTGGAGTAGACATATGATTACTATTTACCTCCATGTTATAAATTTTTAGTAAAAAATATTTTGAACAAGTTATTAAGTTGAATCCCTACGGTTTAATTATGGAATTTAATTTATCCTGTAACAGTTTGTTTTAAATTGAAAAAGTGAATTACAAACCTCTTCAGGGTAGAAAGTCTTGTCCTCTCTCTTGTAAGAAACTTTGATCTTGGGCTTGGTGTTGTCATTGATGACTTCGAATGGCCAGTGCTTCATATCGGACTGGACTGTGTGGTCATCAAACTTGCAACCGATTAACCTCTTGGCATCTGTAAAACATCACATTTATTTGTCATGTATTAAGAAATATGAAATCAAATACTACCTTCTATTTCATGGAATCGTTGTGAATCAGCCAACATTCTTTGTATAGAAATAATTGTCAAAATACTGAGTTGAAATTAGATTGAGTGTTCGTTGGTTAAAATTATTATTAGAGAAAATGCTGGAAAATTGCAAGAAAAAATTACAACTAACGAATCTAGCATTAAAACAAATTAAATAGAGTTCATTACTTTGTCAGACTACAATGGACCAAAATTTGAATTGAATTGAATTTATTACATTCTATCGATGACTTTTCCCAACTCTTACACATCGATTCCCCAATAGAATGGTTGTAAGACTACTAGTTATAACTTATCTTTTCACAAACTTTCATTCATCTAAAGTTTTTTTTTATTTTTTATTCTGAACTAAATTATATACTTACCTAACTCTTGGTCGCAAGGGGATTCCATGCCCAGGGAATAGGATAGGTATGCAAAATAATTCCATATAGTCCGCAATGATTGGATTTATTAAATTTTGAATTTATTGAATTTTGAATTTAGTCTCTGCGATGGACCTCCCCCTGGTAGCATGGAGTAAACATAATTGACCTAACAGTCAATTATGTTTACTCCATGTTCCCAAGGGAGGGGCCACGGCAGCTCGCGTGCCTCTTTAGGCGAGTAGATCGGGGGGGGAATCAAAGATTCTGAGGCCAAAAGACAATACAGGTCGATAAAGTCGGACACGGTACCTACCATATGCCATGGGTCACGGATGAAACGTTTAAAAGCAGAGGAAAACATCTTTATCAAGGGGCAAGATGAAATGAAGTGATAATTATTTCTATGGTTACTGTTAAATTGTTCAATTTGATACGAAATTACTTTTTAAATCACCTAGGTAAATATACTTTGCAATAACAAAAGGTAAAGACAAAACTCAATTGGAAGTATTGTCTTGTTCAAAAAATGAGTTTCGTGTTAAACAATAATGGCCATAACTTAAATCTGCCCAAGACTAAAATATTAGAATTTTCCGCTTCCAAATTGAACTAAAGAATTCAGTTCCTGACACCTTCATTACCCTTCCTGTCTAAAACTGTAGATTTTTTGGGACTTAAAGATTCAAGATCATTTAAATGGAATGACCACTGTGACCATTTATATAATAAATTGAAAGTTATAATTTTAATCTCTGAATTATTATACAACTTGCAATGAAAAAATAGGGATATTAGAATACCATTTTTATTCCTTATAAATTAGGTCCTAGTTTCTTGAGCTGGGCCACACTCTGTATGAGGCTCACTAAACTATGTTCTTTTGGAGGAAAAATTGGCTATAGACATCCTATTTATATGGACCGGCTGTCGCCAATTTTTTACTAAAAAAGAATGTGGTTATGTGAGCCAGTCACAGAATGCGCTAGTGTCTAAAATTCTATTTTATACCTTATTTTTTGTTGCTGACCAAGTTGATTGGTCATGAGTGAAAATTTAAAACGTATGTTTTCATGTCCCTGGCCTTTTACTTCGTAGATACTGGATTTGTAGTTTATTATTATGTGTTTTAATATATTTTGGGACGGGGGCAACATGTTACACACATTTATTTGGTTTTAAATAGGTTCTAGGTATTTTTTTCGCATTTTTAAAGTCTCAAAATTCACGACCATGACGTGTCCCTATAGGGTACATTTTCCAACTTTCATGAGGTTTTTAGACTAATTATTCATGCCGAAATATATAAAGCCATATTTTTATGTCATCAATGGTTATTTAACTTACAAAAAAGGAGCATATTATAATTTTATTGTCATTGCAAACTGACTACCATGACAAAATAAGTCTGTCCCTCGATTTGGCATCACGACCATTTGGGAAAAATTTTCAACTTTGGAGCACGACAGTGGCAAGCCTGGCGTCGATGGAGCCAGTTGGTTTTAGAGACTAGTTCGGGGTGTACGTCAGGATTGTAGTGCCGGTCGTTTCGAGTTGAAAGGAGGAATTACAAGATTAATAAAGGAAATATTGTGTTTTTTGTAATTTTGGTGTGTCCATGACCGTACGTAGTCATTCGATGAAGTAGACATGGTGTTAATTTTTGTTTATAAGATATTTCAATTGCTAGATTAACCTAGAAGTTTACTTTGTATCCTCGAACATGAGGTGCAGGGCTACCGCCAGAACAGAGCCAAATAACACGTAATCACTACCATCGCGGGTTTTTTCATGACCAATCCAGCCTTATGGATTATAGTGTGTTTGGTCGTGACAATAACTTTAATATAATTGTAATTTGAACAGTTGAGTTCAATTGAAACACTTATTTTTATTATAACTAACAGTATAATTGAAAGATTGTTTAGAAAGATTTAGATTATTTCAGAAAATTCACGACCGTACCGCTTGTCCCTGACCATCACGTTTATGATTTCTATCATAAAAATTTCAAAAATTAAAATATCGTCATATTTTAATGTTTTATACACAAAAGAAGCACACCTCTATACAAACACAACGATTTTACGGGTCTCACGTAAGTTTTTTCGGAGTTATACAAACTTAAAAAGATTTTATTGGCTTTTTTCAATTTTTGAGTTTTTTTAAATGTTTTCCTAGAAAGACCAAATATACCAAAAGCTCAGTGACCTTTTTATTGTATAATGGTCATAAAAGTAAATTAGTTTATAGCAAAACATAGTTATAAAAATAATATTAACTATTTTTAATATTCATTTAAACGTCTGTTATGGTTGTGACAGGATTTTATGTTTTTCCACTTAAGATGCTCTTTAAAAAAAATACCAAAAATATTGCGTTACCAACGACATTTTATGAAACTTAAAATGTTAATGAAATAAAAATAATAATAAAAGTTTTGAAAAAAGGGGGAAAAAATTTGCAAAGTGCTTTTCCTGAAAACGAACGTTTTTAAATTTTCATTCCATAACAGTTGCTATAGCTCACCATAAATCATTCCCTAAGTTTGACTTGGTAAAAATATTGGCATATATGAATTGTAATTGGTTGAGGGGGATGTTGAATATTGCAACCCAACTCATCTAGTCTGGATTAGTGATTAGTGATTAGTGTTGTTTACTCAATATTTTCAGTGTTGTGTTTGTAAAAAACTAGTGTCCCTGTTGTTCAAATTCGAGTAATTGCTAGGTATTACTATTACAGGCGTTATTTTAAAACGAATAACAGTCATAATTTCTGATGACTTTAAAAGATTCGACTCAAAGATTATGGAAATACTAAAGATGTACATAACAGATCGATATAATCAATATTTCGCGTAAATAACTTTTCATTTTTCAAAGCTGATCTTGTTTTTAGTGTTTTCTATAATTAGCCTTACTCATAGCCGCATTAGGTTGTCCATAATAACAATAAAAAATACCCCCGCCACAGCAAACCTTCAGACTAAGCGAATTTCCATTTGACTGATTTGATTTACACTGAAATGTCGACTTAAAAATATAACATTTATTCCCGATTTAAATAGAATTCGTTTAACAAGTACAGTACTTAGGTTTGCTGCAACAGGAAGGGTAAAACTGTTTTTTTTTTGTAAAATGTTAATAGTTAGTAAGAAATAAAAACATTTTTCAAATTTGATCAAAATATGTTCATAAACAAGCAAACTACAACAGTTTACTCATTTTCCATAAGAATAACATGGGAATTTTAAATTTACAATTTTTTGGAATTTTCTCCGTAACCATTAGGCGCATAATAACGCTTCAATATACTAAATTATTTGTTTTTTAAGCTCTACAAAATGGTTTGGAAAGAAATTGCTAAATTTGATGATTTTTGGGTCAAAAATGGGAAAAACCTATTTTTACCCCATAAAACCCCCCGTAAACCCCCGTTCCCATGATCCGATCATGCTGGATCGCGAACTCGTTCGAATAAACGTAGGTTTACACGTTTGTACCAAATTTCATCAAAATCGGATCATTTTTGCTCGAGTTATCGTGCTGACGGACACACACACACATATATATATATATATGTAACAAAAACGGTCGAAAAAAAAATCGGTCCCGCGTCCAGGTCTTACCATGAGTACTACGGTAATAGCTTATTCCCTATATGGGAAATTCGCTAAAATTCTATTTCTTCTCCTTGGTGGTGTTCTATGACTTTCCTATGTTTCCATAGTTTGCATTTCGGGTCTTTCAACGATTATTAAGAAATGCAGAACAGTGTTAATTCAGTTGTCTGCGTATATCAAATTATCCAGGCTCTCTCGCTTTTTTCCATTGTAATATTAACGCTAACCCAAATTCAAATGGTAAATATTTCATTTCAGCCAAGTCAGTAAATGTTTGTAGCAAACTAACCGTTAAATTAGCTAACTTATTGGCTGTTTACAATTAACATATGTAGTCGGAGAAATATAGGATATGAACTTAAAAAATTGCGAGAAAACGTTTTATGGTTTTATTTTGTAGAGTTAAGTTTGCAGAATGACATACTAAAAGTTGCCAAAAGTCGGTGCACGAGAAAACCACTAAAATCAGAATTTAAAGTGGCGGCTTTTTCCAACATTAAACAAATTAAAAAAAATATTTCACATGCATTTGTTATACACATTTTTCGAGATATTGACTTGGGACCACCGCCTGTATTTATTGGGTGGTTAGTACTTCATTTTTATAGGAAACATGAATTTGGCCGCCATCTTGGATCCGCCATATTGGACATAGATAATTTTTTTTCAATGTAATGATAGTGTTGTGACACATCATTACCAACTACATTTTTACACTGATTTCAATGCCGAAATCCGTTTTTAAATATCTTTATTCATTTAGAAGATATATTCAAATGAAAACTCTCCACCATACATTTCTTATGGACGTGTCGTAGTTTGATAATTGTGTTAACATTATGTTTCTTATATCTCCAGTTCTTATTGACGCTTGTAGTTCGTTCTAGGCTTAAAACATTCAGTAATGTAAGGGCTTTCATTTGAGCTCTTGATCATTAAAATCAGACGAGTTAAAGACCTGCTACGAACCTCAGAACAATATAAAATTTAGCTTTTTAGAAACATCTTTTTATTAAAAGATTTATAACTCGGGTTTTTAATACGTCACCAAGTTCTTTTTGGTCTCAAATTACTCAGTGAACGTTTAGCTTTGATTTTATTAATCACTAAACAAAATCTGACAATTTTAAAATGAGTCATGGTTCTTAATTTAACATTAAAATGTATTTATTTTGAAATTTGTCTTTAGTTAAGGACATATATCTCAAACCCTAATAACTCCCAGAAAGTAATTCATAGCTAAAATAAAATTCAATAATTTGGCAAATTATTTAAGACTATAAAGAGTTTTGGGAGTTATTTAGAATTGGGGATATACGTCTTTAACTAAATACAAATTTCAACATAAATACATTTTAATGTTAAATTATTGTCCATGACTCATTTTAAAATTGTCAGATTTTGTTTAATGATCAATAAAATTAAAGCCAAACATTTACTGAGTAATTTGAGACCAGAAATAACTTTGTGACGTATTAACAACCCGAGTTATAAATCTTTTAATAAAAATATATTTCTAAAAAGTTAAATTTAATATTGTTCTGAGGTTCGTAGCTGGTCTTCAACTCGTTTGATTTTAATGATCAAGAGCTCAAATGAAAGCCCTTACATTACTGAATATTTTAAGTCTAGAACGAACTACAAGCGTCAATAAGAACTGGAGATATAAGAAAAAAAGTTTTAAAAAAATTATCAAACTACGAAACGTCCATAAGAAATGTGTTGGTGGAGAGTTTTCGTTTGAATATATCTTCTAAATGAATAAAGATATTTAAAAACGGATTTCGGCATTGAAATCAGTGTAAAAATGTAGTTGGTAATGATGTGTAACAACACTATCATTACATTGAAAAAAAATTATCTATGTCCAATATGGCGGATCCAAGATGGCGGCCAAATTCATGTTTCCTATAAAAATGAAGTACTAACCACCCAATAAATACAGGCGGTGGTCCCAAGCCAATATCTCGAAAAATGTGCATAACAAATGCATGTGAAATATGTTTTTTAATTTGTTTAATGTTGGAAAAAGCCGCCATTTTAAATTCTGATTTTAGTGGCACCGTTTTTTGGCAACTTTTAGTATGTCATTCTGCAAACTTAACTCTACAAAATAAAACCATAAAACGTTTTCTTGCAATTTTTTTAAGGTCATATCCTATATTTCTCCGACTATATCTGTAATCAGATGTTTTATCTTTACTTTGTAATGATTGTTTTATATTTTTAGAATATCTCGGAAGCAGAACCTGTACCTCTTAACCTCTGCTCTTCTAACTGTCAAATTTAAGTATTTACAGCGGACTTAAATTAATTTATATGTTTACATTCTTTTAAAATGTAAACATGGAAAATTTGGAAGCCAAAGGGGCGTAGCCCAAGGAAAATTAAATGATATAATATTGCATTGTCATCCATTTGTGAGCTATGTTTCAAGTCTCTAGCTCATCGGGAACTTCGTTTAAAAATGATATCAAAATTTGTAGGAAAGCGAGCTAATAAAAACAAGCCCATGGGGCGTAGCCCAAAGGAAATATGAAAATAAAATGATATAATATTGCATTGTCTTCCATTTATGAGCTATGTTTCAAATTTCAAGTCTCTAGCTCATCGGGAAGTATCAAAATTTGAAAAGAAAGCTATTTAATAAAAACAAGCCCATGGGGTGTATCCCAAAGGAAATTTGAAAATTAAATAATATAATATTGCATTGTCTTCCATTTGTGAGCTATGTTTCAAGTTTCAAGTCTCTAGCTCGTCGGGAAGTTAGTATAAAATTGATTTCAAAATTTGTACCGGACAAGAAAGCGAGCTAATAAAAACGTTTTAAAAAACCTTTATCTTTTGTGAGGAGTTCATTTACTAAAATTTTTGCACTTAACTTATGGAAAATTTACCCAAACAATTAAAGATTTGTATGGAATTTTTAAGAGTGAGTATACGTTACTTGAGAGCCAATAAAAAAGCAGTTATTTTATACCAGGTTACAACATTTTTACCTTGAAGTCACACTTTAAAAAAAGTTGGGTGTGTTTTACAAGCATCTATGCCAATTTATTACTAGTAATATAAAAAATTACATTAGTAGCCATATATTTAATATATTTACCGTAAGAAGTGTAAATAACCATACAAATTTAAGAAATTAAAATTATAAAAAAATGTATTAGTTCTAAAAAAGTTTACTTTAATGTGTTACGCCCTTTAAAAAAACCCAGTTCAATTAATGTGTTATGGTCTTTGTAAAAAAAAAATAAAAAAAATTGTGCAACCCCCCATTGCTGAAAGTTATTGCAACTTTTGACATTTTCCCTATAAAATATCATAGTTACTAGTACTGCCACCACTTACCCATGATAATGTTTGTTCACAAGCTAATGGGAGAAAGTCTTAAATATCAGATTGCTAATATTATGTTGTGATGAATACATTTTTTAAAGAACGACCAAACAAAGTTTTGGATCGGAAACTAAATAATGGCGTGAAAATGGGTAAAATATAAAATATATGTTGGGTATATTTATGGTCACATTGTTTGAAAAAAGGGGGAAAACAAGGTACACTACCAAACTCTAAGTTCAGAATATTCTTGGACATAAAGAGAGGACTAGTTTACAAGCCCCTTTGCTGTAACAGTAGAAAAATATCTCTTTAATGTAAAACAACAAAACCCAAAGTCGAGGCAAGGTCCACAAAACAAACACATTTACTCTCTTTAACTAATTGTTTATTTTTATTTAAGAAGTTAAATAATTCATATATAAATTATACAACTGGCAAACCAAAAATACTGTTGAACAGTAATATAGTTTAACAAAGTTATTTATAAAGTTTCCATATATAAAAGGATTATCACAGCCTGGTTCAATGTACAGAAAACATGAACTTCTACTTATAAATACAAAATAATAAATGTTTACAACAAATTTTCCTGAAAAGTAACACAATGTTTATTATTTCTCTGTAGAGTAGTAAAACTATTTAAAACCATGAAAGAAACCACATAAGCTATTACATTTTAATTTAATAAAAAGGGAATACATACAGTACTCCAAATTTGTCAAAATTAAATAAAACAAACATTTAATAATTAATTAAAATTCTCTAAATATGTTTATACAAAAAATTAAACTTTTTACTAAGAATTTTATAAAGTTGTTAACATTTTTAAATATCTTAACATACTAGTTTACTGAACACAATGACTTATGTAGTGAATCTACCCATTTAATGGTAAGTGTAATATATTTTTTCAACTGACCAGTTCCTAGTGCTAAACATAGAAGATTCACTTTAAAATGTTTATCAATTACAAACATTGGCTAGTTAACTCTTAACAAAACATCATATACAAGATAAAACAGTAAATAGTAAAAAAGTAAAAATAATAATAACATTTTAGTAATGCTAAAAAGGTAACATAAAAGTATCTAAAGAATATTACTAGGCCTTTACAATGTCAAGTATATGTATATTAAACCAACTTAAAAATGAACAGAAATCATTAAAATACAGTGAATAATACAAAATACAGCTCACTCTTACTGAAAAAATTTGCAATCTAAATACTTTACTACCGCATATGTAACTAAAGGATACAAATTCTAGACCACTTCTAGATGAGCTAGACTTGAAATTTTCGGTGATTGTAAATTTTGAATTCACCCCCCCCCCCCCCAAATCAAACAACTGAAAACGACATAACACGTTTTTAAAAACTCCTAAAGCCCCCTATTTAATATAAGCCCCTTATATAATTAATTGAAACCCCCCCAGTTTCATCTTGGAGAGGACTTGGAACGTTTCACGGTTACTAGTATTAGATTTAAAACCAAGGAATAATTAAGAAAAGTGTATACAATTTACACCCCCCCCCCAAATCAATCCCCCCTTTAATTAATTATTCTGTATCAAAAACATTTCAGTTGTGTTAGTCTACAGTGCTTAGTATTTTACTAACTTCTTAGTTGTATTATTTTACTGAGTAACAGATTTTCTCCGAGTATATTTCCAACAATCCCGCAACCAAAAAAGGGAGTCTGGGAGCGAGTTACAGTCTAATCTTACAAATTTGGCAACTGTTAGATTCTGACAAATATGTGAACTGTATCAGCACACCATATTACATTATATATGTGAGGTTCTTTATTAGTGAGTGGTTTAAAGTTTTGAATCAGTTTGAGCTAAATTTCCAAACTAATTAAATGGTTGTTTTAAGGAAAGAAAAAAATGCATTGTTAATTCTTATTTTAAATATTTTAAATAAATAAAGCTTATACATAACGTTTTTGAAAGGTACACTTTCGCCACAAACAATTTGCTCATAATATATTTGTAGATATATTTTAACTCAAGGAAGTTTATGAAGTAATGAGGAAACAGTAGAGTAACAGCCTGCAATACTGTTATGAACAATTACAATGCATTCATTACTTATTGGTGTTGTTTTAATTGCTCTAACATTTTGACATAATAGTACTAATTGCCAAAATAATGTGTATTTTGAAAATACTTAAATTTTCCCATGAACCAAACCAATTAAGACCATTGCAACCCAAATAAGATGTAAATTTTAATCTGGTACTCATTGACATATGATGCTACACAAACTCCAAAATAACATTACAGGCAACAACATTAAATGTAAGAGAGTTAATCAAGTCTGGCTCAGATTAATTGAATAAAATACATTATCGATCATCCACAAAATAATTAACAAAAGAAGGTACACACAACTTTTTACATACCGTACTTTTGAAAATAAGTAATCTATTTGATTCATAAATTTGAGGCAAAAGGGTTTGTAAAGTTATTACATGATTATAGTAAAATTATATTGCATGTTCATTATTTTTTAAATTGCATTCCCTTCAATTGTTGAGCAAACTTTATGAGCAAGGATTTTAAACTTGGACAGTCTATAAACAACAGTTTAACAATGCAAAGGGTATTAGGGTTTGAACTGCAAAGATAAATATTACATTTCGTAACAATAAACAAGAAAAACATAAGCTAAAGTTGTAAACTTAATCCAGGAAATGATGAGTAGGCCAATTTGAAAATATTACTTAATAAAATTTGAAAATATACTGACAACTTAATTTGCATTTCTTTCTATATTTTTGTGGTTATTGCCTATGACTTGTTAACTTCAAGTCTCCAAAATAAATTACTCTACATAATTTGCATTCTCCTACGTGTAATGTCATATTGTCAATTGTTCTTTCCAAAATGGAATTGAAATATTTCATTACAGTAGCCTCCCTAAATTCTGCATAGTCCAGCTAGCCTCTTAGTGTAAAGTACTAAAATGTCTAGATCAGTTCAGTCAAATACTTGTTGTCTGTACTTCACAGTATGATTAATGAGCTATCATTTTATTTCTTTAAGTTTGATTAATTCATAATATGGATTCATCAGTAGTAGATGCATTGGATATTACTAATCAATGGTAAATGCAAATAGCACCAAGTAAAAACAAATGTATGTAAACAGAAAGAGCTGTGATGTATTCGTTCAGAATACTGTTGAATCGTCTGACCATTTTTTTTGTCGTACCAAGAGTCCAGTCTTAAACCAGCCAGAATAGAGTGTCTACTGTATTTGTTAAAAGTATTGAAAGTTGAAAGCTAGTTAAATGTCCAAGAACATAATTTCATTCACAAGTAATTAGTTTTACTTTAACTTAAACAGAATCTGCAAGGAAACCCCAATAACTTCAACTTGTCAAAGAATAAAATAATCCATCATCTTAAGGGTTTAGCTTTCAACGTTCAAGTATTCTTATGAATTACAACAATGTAGATCCAGTCACTTGGTTTACTAACCAAAAATGAAAACATTAAGAGTTTTAAATAAAAAGCTTCGCACATAAAAATGCTAATAAAAACCTAATACAACTTTTGTAGAGTGAAACAACTGAAAATAAAGCAACTGCGTAGTATAAATTTACAAAAAAATATATACAAATATAATTTAGTTAAAATATCAATGGAAAAACATAAAATAACTGTCCTTTTGTAAAATTAAAACCTTACCTGAACAAATTAATTGCTAAGAAAAATTTGATTAAATATAATGTTTTTCATATGTTTTTACTAAAGGAGAAAGAAACATGTTAAAACTATTGTTATTAATTTCCCTACTGCATTGTGAGCAACAGCAACTTATTTTCAAATCATAAAAATACATACTATAGGTATTTATAAGATCTCACACAAAAAAAATCATATAAAAATGAATTAACTGTGACAATCTCAGTCTTATTAACTGGTGACTACTATTGATGAACCAGTGTATTTTGTTGTAGCCTAAAAAATCTTTGATTTCTACTAATGGAACACTGAACAGAAAATTTTACACAAAATATTGCACTCAACTAAAAGCTTTTTACAATTTTGAAGTTAATCACTTTGCAAGATTATACACAGTACAACTCTGTTTTTTGTTGTAAAACATAAACTAACCACACTCTGGGGTTTTGTAGTTAATAATGCCTTGGATTTAAAATTGCCTTATAAAAGTTGAACAAAGTAGTCCTCCCCCCCCCCTCCAATATACCCATAGTTTCTATCCTGACATATCAACAAATATTGTATGGATTTGGATCGCCTTCCCTTGAAAGCGTTTTTGATTCTTGCATGTAAAATGTGTTAGGCGTAAAAATATAAAATATCCAACCAGTAAAAGATACTTTAAGATATTTTGATGTATCAATTCATCTTATGAGATAAAAAAATAGCTGTCCAAAAAACTTTAATTTGTTATTTGAAGTTTTAGATTACTCTTTGTTTTATATACCTACCTACATTTACATTTAATAACAAATTCACAACATTAAAAACAATTTAACATTTTTAAAACAACCAAAAACTTGTAATTTTCCCGAATATGTAATTTCGGGTTTTTTTAGTAATAGACTTCTGTTTTATTGAAAAAAATGTAGGAATATGTATTTATTTAATTATTAATTATTTATTATTCCATTACATATTATATCACCCTTCATTACTCAACTATTATTAGTCTAAGATATATTTTAACTTTATTTATTTTTCTATTTAAAATTACATGTGATATCTTGCCACATGGTTCCTTTGGGATGCAGAAAAGAGTGCTGAGGGTAAGAGTGCATTAGTGATGCGCTCAGTTCTATTTGTTTTTATTAAATGTAGATTCGCCTGGTGCCTGTCAAGTCTAATGTTGATTAGAGTGACC
The DNA here is from genome assembly GCF_028750875.1 of Macrosteles quadrilineatus. Lineage (NCBI taxonomy): Eukaryota > Metazoa > Arthropoda > Insecta > Hemiptera > Cicadellidae > Macrosteles > Macrosteles quadrilineatus. The sequence continues at coordinate 19,786,017 of NW_026542596.1, forward strand.
AATCACCATTTAACATATTTTATATCACTATACAGTCTTGAAGATAGATACACAAAATAGTGAATATATTTATATAATCTATCAAACCCTTTTTTAATTAACAACTTTTATGTTTAATAGGTAGGTTGCTAAAACCATGCAGGTGTCTAGGAAAACAATTAATTTAATCGTTAAGCTACTTGTATGACTGAAGAACAGAATTAAGAAGAACAATGTTCTAAAAGAGATGTCTCATACAAATTTGACAAACACTGGTAAAAATAATTACCACAATTTCAATGATTGGTTCTCATGAAGAATAAAATAATAAATATCAAACAAAAGTAAGTCCTACTTTTTTATATAACAATACTAGTTTTAAATTAAATATATACATTATATTTATTTCTTAGAACATTTTAAATAACTATGTTAGGAATAGCCAAAGGCTGATTATTTTGTGGGAAAAGATAACAAACTCATGGGTTGAATATTGAGCAGCATCCATTTCATGGATATATAGAATAGGTTACAATTGTTTAACTAATAGGAATCACCTGAATAAACATTTTGAATAAATGCACACACATATGTTAATTTGATTAACAAGTAAAGGAAGCTATGGTTGTCAATATGACACATTAGTTAAAGCGTTTAGTCACCTATAGCCTTCAATAAATGATGATCTTAAATAAAGTATGGTGATAAAACCTGTAAAACCAACTGTGGAAATTATAAATTAATTCAGTCCTGCTAAAGAAATGTTTAATTTTGGATGAATACTTTGGTATTTAGTCTTTTGATACTCAGAAGCATTATTGTACCTATCCATGGGGAGCGAGCTGGTGTAGTGGTTAGAGCGCGGGACTTTGGTCCCTGAGGGCCCTTGTTCAAATCCCGCCAAATCACCAATGGATTTTATCTAAGTTATAACGCCGCAACCCTTAGGTATAGCCTGAAGTAATGTAAACAACAATCCCGGGCTCGTGCCTAGCGTCTTAGGACAAAAAATATGTTACCTATCCATATGCCTATCCAATAGTAGGCAATATTTTCTTGAATATGTTCTACCAGTTTTTACTATTCTAATATTCACAATGGTGCAGATAATTTACAGATGCAACCTAAAATACTTCTAGGTACTAATATTATATTTTTTTAGGTTTTGGACTTCTTCTGTGTCTGGTTAAAAAAACACAAACGGTTTGAGATGAAGACACGGCCGTGATTAATTACACACATAAAACCAAACACCTTTCATCTTTGCCATTAAAAAATATTCCCAATTTTTTTATGGTTCCCAAACCTAAATTTTCAAACCTGTCACTATCTTTTCCCACGAATAAATTGTATTAAAAATATACCATTGGTTTTAACTTTAACAATATATAAATATCTCAATGCCTCTCGATTTATAGTATAAACAATCAACAATAACAGACACTCACCGCAGCTTTCACCTGACTGTTCGGTTCTTTACCACTTGTGAGTAAACGTCTTCATGAATTCCGTTGTCTTTGAAGACAGGTGTGTTGCTCGTCGAGGCTTGTACCTTCTCGTAAGGCGGCTCTGGCTTCTCGACACTCTCGTAGTTTGGGTCAGAGTCGCGACACAAACTCTCATAGTTCGGATCAAACCCCTCCACTCTCTCGTAGCCCGAGTCTTTCCTAGAAAGACTGGCGTAGTCAGGCTCGCAGTTAGACAACTTCGATGTTTTCCGCTTTTTGTTGACCATCGCGTACATTGTGTTTTGTGGCTTCAACTCCTCGTAGTTCGGTTCCACATCTGAAGTATGTTCTTCTCGACCTCCTGTAAGATTAACACTTTTACTGCCTTTAGGTAATTTCTATTAGATAATCATTTTTGAAAATACAATTGGCTTATTGTTTAGAAAATGAGGAGGTATAAAACTCTTCTCACTTTTATTTTCTGTATTAGCATACTTGTATTTAAAATTAACAAGACATAAGCCAGCTTAAATAAAACAGCAGGTAAAATGTGAGAAATCTATCACAGCTAGGTATGGTGCTGACTTTGTGTCTCACAGCAAGTACAAACTGTTTTGAATAGTTTTTTTTTAGTTAAATTATAATAGAAATTAAATTTTACAACTGAAAAAAAAAACACAAATATCGAGAATAATTTATTTTTTGCAAAAGCACCTTGTTTAAAGATTTTGCCATTTTGGTTTTTTTTATTTATTTTTAAATCAGGCTATATTTTTAACACCGAAATGGAATTTACTTTATGGAGTTTGTTATACCAATCATTCGGTGTAGCAAATAAACTACATTTGGCAAAAGCTGATCATTATAAACATTTTTTTTCATAATATTGATCATTTTAATTTTTATAACTTAACTTAAATGACTTACGAAAAAGTCTAAAATACCTTAATTTAAATTTTAAATGTCCTATCAAACGATATAAAAAAAAGACTAATAGTAAATATCTAAAAATCACGATTTTTAGTTGAAAAATAAAGTTGAGGTAAGTCAATAGGTCCATTCAAAGTTTTGACAATCATTTAATTGATTACTAATTCAATCAAAAGTCGTTATGGAGCATGTCAGAAAAAGTCTCGTAAGAAAAAAAAAAAAACAGTTCCGCACACAAACCTGCAACTCTCTCGTAGCCTGGAACAAGGCTATCATGTTCTCCAGCAACAGTCTCATAACCAGAACAGAACACGTCTCCTTCACTCACACAATGATTGGCAACTGTCTCATAACCAAAGGCCGTGTTACCTCCATGGGGACTATGACTCCTGGAGACCAACAATATAACATAATAAATTAATATCAACTTGTAAAGAAGAATTAATTAAATTATTATTGTAAATTTTAGACAGAGAAGTGGATACACTGAAAAGAGTTCCAGTTAGGTAGAAAAAGTTCAGATCACAATTAACTTGACATTTTACCCTTACGCCTTATTCACAAGATAGAAGTCTGGTACTCTTATCTTGTGTAAGTTAGTTTTATATCCATTCCTTCTTCCATAGTACTATTTCTATGACATTTGCTTTTGCAAAAAAAAGTAGCTTAATTTTTGCTGTGCAAGTCAGCGCTTTAATTTAATTTTAAAAGCAATAACAAAAGCCAATGGTTGTAAATTATTGCTACACAACAGAAACATATATTTCCGAAAGAGAGAGTAAATTAGTAGTTAGTTGTCGTTGGCTTAGTTAAATTTAACTACTGATTAACATCCAACAAAACTTTCCAGTCTGTATTTACACATTAAAAAACACATCTGTAGCCCATTGGACACTGAGTGACTAAAAACACCCTGTGCTCATTGTCACATAAAAAATGGTGTATTATTTCATAGTTAACTCTGTTGGATTTAAAAATCAATATGCTACTGTTGCAATTGTTGCAAACTGTTATTTGCAAATAGAACTGGTTTTAATCTGGGTTCCACAGCCTGGCATTGATACAAATTCTATGACTTCTGTAGATATTGTTGCTGCTGGAAATGGTTTTTGGATTACACAGCCTCTGACAAGCTGGCTTCTGGGACAAGTTATTGAGGTTTTAGTGGTAGTTGCTGCTGTGGGTGTCAAAACAAATTGTTTGACCTCTGTGGCACTAGAACTTTACCGTCTAGCTACAAATGGAACTGACCTGCGCACAGTCTCGTAGCCAGGTAGAGACGCAGGCCCTGTATCATGGTCCACACTACTGATAGAGTGACTACTCCGCCTCTTCTTCATCACCTTGGCGTACATCTCATCCACAGAGGTACCAGGGTCAGGTGGCCGTGGCAGAGGAGAGTTTGCCTGTCGCTTCTCTGGCTTGGGTGACGAGGGGTTGGCGATTGAACTGCAGGCACTTGAAGATGATTCTGGAACGGATACTAAACATTATTTAACAAATAAGCATTTAAATGGTATGTGGAAAAACCATTCAGTAGAGCGACAACCATCCACATCAAAACTGTTCAAATCACCTAAGGAGAAAAAAAATAAAAATCTCAACCAGAAAAAATTGGTTCATTGCTGTTAGCGATAATTAGCGACTATTGTAGTGTTGTGACACTATTTTTATATACATTTTTCTTAAGTTAGGTAATAATTTAAACCTCTAGATGAGTACTAAAGAGACAGTATTCTTTCCGTTGACCACAATTATTATTTTAGAAAGCCTATGAATATACAAAGAATTAACTAAGAATATGGATTATCATCACAAATCTTAGCGGGTTACCTTGGCGGGTGTGATTCTTAACTGTTGCCAAGGATGTTGTAGAGGGTTGTTGTGGTTGTAAACTCTCCGTTCTTACAGGTACAGGGTTTACAGTAGCTGCCACCGTTATTCCCATGGGGCGAATCTGAGCGTAAGTCTCACTACCACTGGTGTACACTGCTTGGTTAGGCTCTTCAATGGCTGCGTACATCTCATCTGAAAAAAAAAATGATGATGTAAGATACATAGCACAGACTGAATTATAGAACATTGTATGTAACATAGCCTACATCTCCAATTGTAACAATATATATTTTCATTAACATGTTGGTGTTCAAAACTTGTTTATGGTTTTTGGCACCTTTTGTATAACATGAATGAATTCATAAAAAAAAAATTAATTGATTGACCTGAAAAAAAAACAAAAAACTTTATGAATGTTTTTAAGATATTTTCAGGAAATTTTCATCTACACCTAGAATAATTATGATAAAAGTTACTATTTTACCAGAGTCGTCGGATACAGTGGCGTAGTGAGAGTCAATTAGTTCCTGTCTGCGAGGCACCTGGCTGAGTATGTTAGACAACGGCTCCCTCACACTGATGCTAGTGTAGCCCTCTGCAACATGGTACAATACTATTAACTATCAGTTCCTGTGTGAGTATGTTAGACAACGGCTCCCTCACACTGATGCTAGTGTAGCCCTCTGCAACATGGTACAATACTATTAACTATCAGTTCCTGGGTGAGTATGTTAGACAACGGCTCCCTCACACTGATGCTAGTGTAGCCCTCTGCAACATGGTACAATACTATTAACTATCAGTTCCTGGGTGAGTATGTTAGACAACGGCTCCCTCACACTGATGCTAGAACATAGTACAATACTATTAACTATCAGTTCCTGGGTGAGTATGTTAGACAACGGCTCCCTAACACTGATGCTAGTGTAGCCCTCTGCAACATGGTACAATACTATTAACTACCAGTTCCTGGCTGAGTATGTTAGACAACGGCTCCCCCTCACTGATGCTAGTGTAGCCCTCTGCAACATGGTACAATACTATTAACTATCAGTTCCTGGCTGAGTATGTTAGACAACGGCTCCCTCACACTGATGCTAGTGTAGCCCTCTGCAACATGGTACAATACTATTAACTATCAGTTCCTGGCTGAGTATGTTAGACAACGGCTCCCTCACACTGATGCTAGTGTAGCCCTCTGCAACATGGTACAATACTATTAACTATCAGTTCCTGTCTGAGTATGCTAGACAACAGCTCCCTCACACTGATGCTAGTGTAGCCCTCTGCAACATGGTACAATACTATTAACTATCAATTCCTGTCTGAGTATGTTAGACAACGGCTCCCTCACACTGATATTTACCTATAATAAAGTTAATTAATCTGACATTTTTAATGAGAAAAACATCTTGTAAACAAATGTTATGTGTCAATTGTTTTTAATTTAACGAGTTTACAAAAACAGCAACTTTGTTGATCTGTAGGAAACGTTTTGAAGTGAAATTGGGGACACAATACCCCCCATTAAATACTATTACTTGCCTTGCCTTACCTCCCTGGCCACTGAAATCTTAACCTTTGTGTTTTTTTCCAGTAGGCTATTTGGTCTTTCAAGTGGTCGTCTAATTTGTAGTACTCATAAGAAAACAATTATAAGGATCGGAATACCTTCTGTCCTTCAAACTAGGCATGTTGTCTAATCAACTATATTAGCTTACTTTTGGCCAGCACCACTATATCTAAGTGCTATATGGTTTTTCTCAGCTCTCTATTCGTTCGTATCCTCCAACATTTGTTAGGTTGGACCCAAAAATATAAGTCAGTATTTTCTGCTGAAGATGACATACGTTAAAATAGGTCAAAATTGCAATATTACTCACTACTGCTATCCTGAGAGTCGCCACTGAAATGTTGGGTCTGCGACACAGGCTGGTGGGAGGGGGGACTTGCGGGCAGGGGGAGGGGTGGAGTCATATAAGGCAGCTCCTGATTGGCTGGTATACCCCCTGCGATGGCTGTGGCCGCAGGTATGTTCACCTCCACTCCTAGGTTGGAAGACAGAGAGCTCTGGGAGAGAGAGATGGACTTGCGAGTGCGAGGTGGAGCGATTGGACTGTCAGTGTGCTCTACAGAACTGTTGACAGGAAATAAGTTGAGAAACTATTACTTAACGATAAAGTTATATATTACACTTGTGACGCATAGCGGCACGCTATATTTTTTATAGTGTGTGCAGTTCGCGAAGCCAGGCTGCATGTTCATCTCGTTGCCTGCCGCGACTGCATCAATGCTCTATCCCCACCTTTTCTAGTCTTGTCCTCCTTCTCAGAAAACCGGCATCTGGACAGAAAACCTCTCCGGAAAACACCAGGCATTCTCTCGATATGATGGATAAGTTAATTGATAGCTAATAAGTAGTAATAAGTTCAAATTATGGTTGGCTAAGTCAGGTAACAAGCGGGGAGCCCTTCTGGCTCGCCCGACTGGTGAAATGTAGGAAACAAAATGTTAGCCGGGTTCGCTACCCTTAAGGTAGCGGACCTTCTCAATTCGTTAGTTAAACCACATGTTCCCAGAATGTAGCTTAGCAATTATCCATCAATTCATACATATTAGTCACTGAATATTCAATCTACACATTATTTTCCCTCACTCATCAATATTAGTAAGTGATTTCCCAAGTTCAGTTCATATTTGAAGGATAGGTTAATATTTAAATAGTTAGTTCAATTGGTTCAATCAAAGCTGGCTAGGCAAGTGTTCTGATCTGGGTAAAAAGTCTCCGTCCCTCTGGTCCCCAGCAATCTTCCTAATTTTATTGGTAGCAGATTCAGCACGCTTATGTTAAGTTTGGTCCAGACACACCTTCTAACCTATTACATTACCCCGTTTATTCCCTCCTGATTACCCGAATTCCCTCCTCCATCTCATACCTTAACCCCGCACCCCCTCACCAAACGGCCCCCGGCTACATAGGGTTGTGACGCATAGCGGCACGCTATATTTTTTATAGTGTGTGCAGTTCGCGAAGCCGGGCTGCATGTTCATCTCGTTGCCTGCCGCGACTGCATCAATGCTCTATCCCCACCTTTTCTAGTCTTGTCCTCCTTCTCAGAAAACCGGCATCTGGACAGAAAACCTCTCCGGAAAACACCAGGCATTCTCTCGATATGATGGATAAGTTAATTGATAGCTAATAAGTAGTAATAAGTTCAAATTATGGTTGGCTAAGTCAGGTAACAAGCGGGGAGCCCTTCTGGCTCGCCCGACTGGTGAAATGTAGGAAACAAAATGTTAGCCGGGTTCGCTACCCTTAAGGTAGCGGACCTTCTCAAACCTGTTAGTTAAACCACATGTTCCCAGAATGTAGCTTAGCAATTATCCATCAATTCATACATATTAGTCACTGAATATTCAATCTACACATTATTTTCCCTCACTCATCAATATTAGTAAGTGATTTCCCAAGTTCAGTTCATATTTGAAGGATAGGTTAATATTTAAATAGTTAGTTCAATTGGTTCAATCAAAGCTGGCTAGGCAAGTGTTCTGATCTGGGTAAAAGGTCTCCGTCCCTCTGGTCCCCAGCAATCTTCCTAATTGTATTGGTAGCAGATTCAGCACGCTGAAATTAAGTTTGGTCCAGACACACCTTTTCCTAACCTATTAGCATTACCCTGTTTATTCCCTCCTGATTACCCGAATTTCCCTCCTCCATCCCATACCTTAACCCAGTAGTTAACCCCGCACCCCCTCACCAAACGGCCCCCCCGCTACACACTGGCCTATTAAAATTATATATTACTGGTTATATTACACAACACAACTTAAAATGAAAACTCTTGAGCAAAATCTCTCATATCCAAAGGTCTGTTGGTGTGTAAGAACTGTAGGGGTTTATTAGGATAAATGGAAGGCCAATGCGCAAGGGAGTGAGCTGGTAATAGTAAAGCGCGGGACCTCGGTCCCTGAGGTCCTATGTTCAAATCCTGCCAAATGGATTTTATCTGAGTGATAATACCACAACTCTTAGGTCTAGTCTGAAATGATGTGTAAAACAACCCCGGTCTACAGCCTAGGGTTTTGGAAAAAAAATCCACATCTGAGTAAAAGAGTAGCAAGGTCAATAGAGTGACGTAACTCGTGGAGGCACAAGTCAATAGCTTCTAAACATTCAGATAAAACAAGCTGAGCTTTTTCTGTTTAATATTTTCAAATTTATTCTTGGTTAGGCCAACAATACTCTTTACTAAATACACTTTTATGGAAAAAATTTAAAATTGAATTGAATAACTTTGTTATAACAATTACCATTTTTAACATACAATTCTGGGATACACTCACCAGATAAGGGACATTGATTAAGAAACCAACATGTTCATTTTCAAACAAACAAATTTGACAAGGAGCATTTAAGAATATTAAGAAGGTTTTGGTGTATAATTAGGCCTATTTTAATAATAATATTTACTAGATGTGATACCTTGATGATGGAGACTGGTGTAAAGTGAGGTCTTGGACATGATGACTTGGTCCTGCCTTTCCATTGGCTCTCACTTGGGCGTATGGGTGTTCATCAGCTGGTAATACAATATGAATTAGCACTATGACAGTTGGATTCTTAGGCCCAATTCACTCAGAACGGACGTCAGGTGGAAACGTGGTACAGATGAAGCAAAGACATGGCAGAGACGTGGCGTGTACAATGCACATAGAAGGGACGGTACAGTGGCGAGAAAACTTGTATGTAGACTGAACGCTTTGGTTTTTGCTTATTTCTGTTAGTTATTTATGTCAATTGAATTAGTTATATATGTAAACTGAATTAGTTATTTCTGTCACTTAATTAGAACTACTGTGATCGTAAAAAAAATGGAATTTGCTCAACTTCTTCACAAAATCCTTATATTGAATTCAATGTTGTCACGCATTGTGAAAAGAAAAAGAAACAACTCACAATTACTCTAAACACAAACAACAAACAAGGTTGGCAAGTACAATATTTGCAGTCTGAACAACGGGCCCGCTACGGACATGCCACTTCCGATACGCCACGAGGGACGGCGAAGTGACGTGGCGGTGGTGGGATGGTGGCCGCTCGCACCACGTCACTTTTGTGTGCATTGACCAATTTGTTTACATGGAGAGGCAAGGAAGGGACAAATGTCCTTGCCACGTCTCCGCCCGACATCCGTTCTGTAAAATAAACCTTAAAATAAACCCCACTCCAGATATTCCTCTGTATTTATTCAACAAATCCACTCCTTTCGCCATTTTTTTTTTATTGCTAGCCTACATTGATTGATGGCTTAGTTTTGGTAATACTGTACAGATTATTTTGGACAGGTTCCACTAACTTTTTTTAGTTCAAACTCATACATAGATTTTTGTACTAGTTTTATCTACTTTTAACGTCTATTTAAATTGATAGTCTAAATGTAAAATGACTAGATAAGAATTTTACAGAATTAAAAGTTAGGTAGGATTACTTGAGTTTGACTATTATTTTATTTCCCACTGCCCACACACCATGATGTCCACAAAGTTTAAGGTGAAAATGAGAGCAGAAGGAACAAGGTGTTAGCTTTGTTTTTATCTTGTTTATTAGTTGGAATAATTTGCTAGTCCCCATCATTAAGGACAGGTGATATGCTGCAACAGTATTATAGTTAGCGGCGAATGTAGACTTACTCTGTTTGACTTGATCGTACGGATGTTCTCGTCTCACTCTCGCATACGGGGAGAGGCTATTGTCAGTCTGACTCGGGGAGTCGTAGCTGCTCTCTATCGTAGAGTCTCGAGGTAGTTGTGGTTTTTGACTTGCCCCTCTAGCCCCTGTGAAAAGACAGATAAAAATTTTAATTGGTCGATGTATAAATATTTATTTGTTTACTATGTTGTTAATAGTTTTAATTGCTCTAAAACATGAAATCCATTTATGTTGTTTACTAATGACAGTATTTTTAAATTAAAGTAAAATTAATAATTTTATCCTACACAGTTCCAAGTTGCAAATTGTGTTTTAAGAGGTTTGGGTTTATTTAAATACTCTTTATGTCACTTTAATTAAGTTTTACTGCAGTAATACACTGCTGTCAATTATTATTGAAGACCTTGATTCTACATTCCAAAAAGTACGACTAATATATTTCATCTTTGTTTCATAAATTTATTTCTAAATCAAAACTATTTCTAGCTGCATCTCACAAAATCCTGATTTATTGTTTAGTTTGATTGCATTAGGGATAAAAGGTATCGTAACAAACAGATATTTGATTGTTAGGAATGTTAGTCTTGTGTCCTGGTCCTTTAATCAACAAGTCCAAACACCAAGTCCAAATAGTAAAGGAAAAGCAATGTGTATAACTATTGAAGTTACAGAGTTGAACACAAACAGTTCTGTGAATTTGTGTGAAAATGTTTCACAGGTTTGCCAAGAAATTTTGAATGTTGATACTTGGTGTGACATTTACGAGATTTACTGCACAGTATATTGTTGAGGCAGTAACCAACCGTTCTTGTTATCCTCTACAGTGGCGTACAGGTCGGAGCTGGTGTCTCCGTTGCCAGCGTCAGCAGTCTCGTAGAGTCCGTCCACACTGCGGCTGCCCTGCAGTCTCTGAGACTCAACCGGCAGATCAGGCAGACTACGGGTGGCCGACGATGCTGCCTGATTAGGCCTTCACAACAACATTAATTATTGTAAAATGTGTAAAAGCATACACAAAATAATATAAGGCAACTAGCTGACCCGGCGAACTTCGTATCGCCTAAGTTATAGGTTTCCCCTAAGACAGACCGATGGAAAGAAAGTACCGTTACGTTTAATTTTCAAGATGATCTCGTTCGCATCGCTCAATCACGTCCTGGTTGAAGTTCGTTCGCTACGCTCACTCACCTTTCGGTTGGAGCTCGTTCGCTACGCTCACTCACCTTTAGGTTGGAGCTCGTTCGCTGCGCTCACTTGCCTTCAGGTTAGCTCGTTCGCTACGCTAACTCGCCTCCAGGTTGAAGTTCGTTCGCTACGCTCACTCACCTTTGGGTTGGAGCTCGTTCGCTGCGCTCACTTGCCTTCAGGTTAGCTCGTTCGCTACGCTAACTCGCCTCCAGGTTGAAGTTCGTTCGCTACGCTCACTCACCTTTTGGTTGCAAATTAGCTGTTGTCATAAATGTAAAAGAAATAATAGTGCTGCACCCTGTTGGTAATACTTGTAACTTTAATGCTATTGAACATCATAGAACAGAACCAACTTGTTTAATTGAAACAGCTGTTAAGATTCATTAATTCCATTTCTCATAAGGTTAACATGGGAAACTTCAGAGCCACTGGGGCGGAGCCCTTTTAAGAATTTCGAAACGGGAAATAGTTTACGTCCGATTCGCATACCTACAGAATTTACACACCAAATTTCATAACGATCGGTGAAGTCGTTCCGGAGGAGTTTGCAGACAAACACCGTGACACGAGAATTTTATATATTAGATATAGCACAATTCACGATTGTGACGATTATCAAAGTAATTTTGTAGAAGTGAAAGCATAGAAAAGGATAAGGTAACTCTTATACTTGGTTGTATTCTTTGACATAATTAACCCTCCCAGTGTTACTTGACGAAAATTCGACAAGCAGCACACTTTGTGTAGTGTTAATTGTCGATTTTTCGACACGCAGACATCGTTTACGGCGAAGGCTCTATGACTGACTGAATCGGATTGAACTGGATCGAGTTAGGTATCGTTCTTTCTGTAATATTCTAAGCTTTCTCCAGAGGTCTGTCTCAGCGCTGTACGTTCTCTGAGCCAATCGTAATTGTAGCAGACAGCTGACGTGCGTGTATTTGTAAACAGCTAGGTTACTCGGACCGATGACTGATGTGTTTTATTACGTTTATCATTGTTTTAGTGTTAAAAATCAAAAGTAGTGATATACGTGTTGCATTATAAGAAGATTTAAGTGGTTTTGAAGTGCTGGTTGATGATCCTGAAGAAGTAGGTAGTGATATTGATGTAAATTATCAGCCAGATTCCTAGCTATGGTTAGGCTATGCATTCTTAGCTAAACGCTATGTATTGAAATCTGTTTTTTGCCCATAACTTATTTATTTGCAAATCTACTTCCTTATATTATTATATATTTGTAATCCTCATAAAATTTAGAACAAAGTGGCTATTTTCAAATATTTATAGGCCTATAATTTATACAATTTCATTGAGCGCAAACTTATTTTTTTTTTGAAAATTGTCGAAATTATATTTTTTTTACCTAAAAATTTTTTTTTGAAAAAATGTTCCTTATGTTTTATATATAATATTGAAGCCCATGATTTTCCAAACAAAATGGTATATAGAACATTAGAATTAACATTGTTTTAAGCTTCTCAAATCCGTTTTAATAAAACCTTGCAAATGCGCCAAAAATAGGTGGACATTAGGCCTAAACTATGGACACTTGGAGGGTTAATGATAGAAATGGGAAGATCACATTTATCATGTACAAAATTTGTAAATTATCTTTTGCCTTCACTTGTGAGAGATGTTAGTTTTGACAGTTAGGGAACTAAAAACGGCTTACTTTGCTTTTGTTCAGTCATTATTCTTATTCAGTAAAATAGTTTGGGGTGGTTGTTATAGAAGTAGGATAGGAAGTAGGTATGAGGTAGGAATATTGCTCAAAAAACAATTTTTAAGATGGGATTCGGAAAATGCAGACGTTACTCAAAAGACGCTCTATTTAAAGAATTAAGTTATCCGTTCTCTTTGTTCCTCAGTTGTGCTTAAAAATGATATTAAATTCTTTTCTTTATGATTAATTGACTTTATAATTATTAATAGCAACTTCTAATATCCAAATTAATTTACAATAAATTATTTTTATTGCTATTCCATTTTAAAACACTTCTTTTTATATGTACAACAACTTAGCGGATGCACGGCACAGACAGAACTGTCTATGTCTGCTAGTTCCTTGTTAAATTTTTGGACTCGATCTAATTAAAACACAAAATCTATGTTCTGTTGTGGAAAAAAGTGTTTAAGTCTGTCCAACATATTGTATTCATAAAAGCACAACTAAAATCTGTAGCCAATGTTTCTCAGAATTAACTGTTCATTCATTGATCCATCTTTCTCAATCAGGTAAGCCTGCAATCCTAACAAAATATCCTAAAAAACTTGTGCTCAATATTACGCCCTTAACTTCAAAATTAAAAATACTTGGCCAAACACATGTAAACCAACAATAATAACATTTGAGTTATATGCACTCCTTTAGTCTATACTATGAGTCATAGTCATCGTCTATACTATGACTATGACTTAGCATAAGCATTTACAATTTGCAAGGTACATTGTGTAAGGTTCTTTAAAAACCAATTGAGATAGATGTTTGAAAAATTACAAGACTCAAAAACAAAACCTTTTATTGGTTTCTTGCGCTTGAGATACAAGATGATCAGGGGCCACTGTCACAGAGTTGAGTTGCACAGTTGGCGGAGGACAGCTGAAATTAACATTCTCATCTGGGTTCGTCAGTTTCACCATGCCAGCCAGCCCCATCAATTCATTCCTACACACAGACACAGGGCAGACACATGACATGCCATGCAACAGTGCAAACACAGACAATGTTAACAAACCTTAGTGCACAGAACAGTTAATTCTAGTTACCTGTGTTGCTATAAAAATGATCCATTGTAGTGTGAATATAATTAAGTTATGGTCAGTTTGCACTACGACGAATTGTTTCAACAGCGACACAGGAAGCTTAAAATTGCGTAGTTGTTTATGACAATCCAAAGGATAATCCATCATGAAACATTATGGAATTACACCTAAGTACAATGTACAACCCACGAGTCCGGCTTTAAACCCAACGGTACAAAATTTTAGTTAAAAGAATTAAAACATTCCTCTATTGGAAAATTTTTGTCTTGGCTATGTACCTATTAAAAAATATTTGTTTTTGAGGTACCTATATTATTGTAATACTGCATATCACATTAAAGTAAAACCTAGCTATTGAGGAATGTGAAATTACATTCAGAATAGATATATCTGCATTTTCCAAAAAAAATATAGGGTACCTTTTCAAAAAGGTACGGCACAACATTTTTTACATTAAGAGCCCTCAATAAAATTGAATAAAACTGTGATTCCACCAAAATGTTTATATTTGAGCTTTAAAACTATTTATAACATAATAAGACATAGTCCATGTTTGTATTTAACAATTATTCGTGAGATTTCAACTAGTAGTCCTAAACGTCTGGTTTTGGTACATCATGCATAAAAAGAAAATTGGAATATTTTTACGTTATTTCTTTAGGTTGGTTTATTAAGAAAAAATTTAATTTTATCGCCAACGGTTTGTCTGGACACCACTGGATTTGAATACTGTTGTAGTGGACACCTTACAAGATTCACCTTTTATAGGCCTATGAATATAAAAAAAAAACCTGTTTAATAACACTTGTAATAATATACACTTATACTACAGTACAGTATAAATACAAAACAGCAAGTGTAAATATATAATTTTACAAGTGTTATTAGACATATTTTTTTGGTTTTAGCGAATTTCCCTATAGGGAAGTAGCTATTACCGTAGGTCTCATGGTAAGACTTAGGCCCGGGACCGATTTACTTTTTCATTTTAATGTCCCCAGAGGCCAAAAACACCATTCGTTCAAATTTTTATATATGTATATATATATATAGGTATATATATATATATATAGATTTATATATATATATATGTGTCCGTGAACACGATAACTTGAGTAATTTTTATCCGATTTTGATGAAATTTGGTTTGAAGGTGTAAGGCGGGATAAACTTGAATGAGTTCGCGATCCAGCATGATCGGACCATGGGAACAGGGTTTTATGGGGGGTTTTATGGGGTAAAAATTGGTTTTTCTCACTTTTTACCCTCAAAACACAAAATTTCCCAATTTTTCTCTAAACCTTCTTAAAGAGCTTAAAAAAACAAACAATTCAGTATATCAAAGTGTTTTTGTACGGTTATTGGTTACGGAGAAAACTAAAAAAATAGTAAATTTAAAATTCCCATGTTATTCTTATGGAGAATATTGTAAAATGTTGTAGTTTGCTTGTTTATGGATATATTTTGATCAAACTTGGCAAATTTATTTATTTTATAGTAAGCTATCAATATTTTACTAAAACACACTACTTTATTAGTTTCCTTGTAGCAGCAAACCTAGGTACTTGTTAAACCTAATGTTATTTAAATAGATCAATTGAAAATCAATTCGGCCAAATGGAAATTCGCTTAGACGGCAGGTTTGCTGCAGCGGGGGTATTTTATGTATGAACATACCTAATGTAAATATGAATTTGAATGGACGGTGTTTTAGCCCCTGGAGACACCAAAACAAAAAAGCAAATCGGTCCCAGGTCTAGGTCTTACCATGAGACCTACAGTAATAGATTATTCCCTATATGAAAAAATTGCTACAGTAGACCCCCTCTTAACCGACCTCGCATTAACTGATAGTCGGGATTATCTGCCCTCGCTCCTAAAATATTACTGTTTGTTTTAACCGACCTTGTCTTGAGAGCAGTTTGGTTTAACCGCGGCTTTCTAAGGATTTCATTTCCTTTCCCACAGTCAATGATGATAATAATACGCTAAATTCTACAGGATGTTACTTTGACTGAAAGTACTTGACTGTACCGTGTTTTATGACTTTTTTTGTCAATACTTAAGAAAAAAAGGAGATAAAGCACGACTTGAGAATAACAATTATATGACTCAAAATTAATGCACTTCATTTTATTAAGTTTTGGGGGCTTGCTCGTTTTAACCGACCTTTTGAGTTATCCGACCGAGGTCTGGTCTGGTCTCCTTAGGATCAGTTAAGAGAGGGATTGCTGTAATATTAAAATGCAAAAAAAACCTGGAGCCTATGAATATTTGTTGTACCATATATTAATGTATTGTTTAAGTAAACAAATTAACATCGAAACTAATAAAATAAAACCGTGTTATCAAAGTAAAGTTGAAGTTTTAACACACTGTTTCTAATAAACTGTTCAAAATATATCTTTAAAAAATGTATTGCAGGGAGCAACAAAAGGGATTTATTAAGTAAACAGTAAAACAAACATCGATATTTTAAGTTCAATTAAATTTTACTTTGTACCATTGAAAAACAAACTGAGCTTCACATAATTATAATATTGGGTGGACAATGACTCATTCTGAACTAACCTTGTGTTAATGAGTGACTCATTGCATAGTCCATTCATTAGGTTACCGGTATAGCTTTTGCTAGACTATTCATTTCCTGGCGGTCAATGAGTCATAGTTAAACAGTCTTCCTCGCTTACATTAGTCACTAATCTTTACAAACAAAACTCAAGGTGACATCAATATCCATGAGATTGCTTATTTATGCAAGAAATTCTAAACTTATAATGGTATACCATTGAATGTGGGTCGTGAAATTTCACACCCACAACATCACTTTCGGGAAAAATAGTGTTTAGGTATCCGTTTTTCAGCTTTTCCGATAAATGGCGGGCTTTTACGAGATCAGATC
This sequence comes from Macrosteles quadrilineatus, assembly GCF_028750875.1. NCBI lineage: Eukaryota > Metazoa > Arthropoda > Insecta > Hemiptera > Cicadellidae > Macrosteles > Macrosteles quadrilineatus. The sequence continues at coordinate 19,802,779 of NW_026542596.1, forward strand.
GTAATGAAGAATATATCATCTGAATTCATCGTAAACTTTTGCACAATTTGAGTACCTACCCGCAACATGACTTTTGGGCAAAAAAAGTGTTTTTCCATTTTCTGCTTTCTACAAACAATGACTAGCCTATATTTTTTTTTATCACAGCAAAATCATGTTGAAAAAAATTGGTATTTTAGAGTTGGCTGGAGGTTGGAATTTTTACCAACTTGTGATACAGTAGAACTTTGATAACAAGACTCTCCTAGGGATCATAAAATAAGACTTGTTATCAAGGTTGACTTCTTATCGAGGTTTGCAATATCATGTGATTAGGGGTAAAATAATTTCAAGGGGATTTGAAAATTACCCTTGTTATCAAGGGTGACTTGTTATTGAGGGTCTTCTTATCGAGCTTCTACTGTATAACTAAACCTAAAGAGACCTAAATGAATCATTTCTACTTTAACACGCTCGCGGCGGCATGGGAGCGATCGCTCCCATACGGAACCCTAATGCCATACTGGTGGGTGCTCCCAAGCTGCAATGCAGTACGAATTGATTTATTTTTAAGCCAGGATTAGAGCTAGAAACTTGAAACCTTGCACAGCACTGCTCAATAGTATACTGTATTTTGTTGTGGTGTAGGTTGGTAGTAAATTTTCCCGTAAAATCCCCGTCTGGCAATCTCAAAATTCTACTTTTGTCCCGTCTTTTTCCCTCCATTTGGCAATACAATTCCAATGGGACCGGCTACGTCACAAGCAGTGCTGCTATCTGTTGGTGTTTAGCGAACTACGTCGACTCTCGTTGTAAAGTAGGACATCCTCGCACGTTATTTGCTATTTGTCAGACCGAAATTGGAAAGCCAATCACACGCGGCAATCGGGTTTGTTCGATGCTGAGGGCTATGCCGCACCTGGGATACGCTCGCCATTTGACGTGCCGCCGCGAACGTGTTAAATCATCTCACATAGGGTAATCCAACAAAGTAAGACATGTTTACAAACAAAGTAGGAAAGATACAAAAACAAACAGCTAAAAGACACTATGAAAATAATATGATGCATCAAAGCATGTAGGCCTACACTTACAACATTTATCATGCAGTTTTAGTTAGACTATGAGAATTGAAATATATATAATTCTCCTAATCTATATATTTTCACTTACTTGGGCACTGTCTTACGACAACCACAAACACATCCGACAAGAGCCATTATGATGGTGAGAAGAACAAAAACAGAGAGGGTAGCAAACACCAGCTGTGCCTCTGGCAACATCTTATCCTGAAAAAAAAAATGGTTTAATTTTGTTTTAATCTACGCTATTGGCAATTTATGAGATTTGTTTAGGGTATAGTCCAAGACTTGGGTTTGTTACTGTCTGATGTCCTTAACATCTATCTATTTAATTGTCAATTAACAAGTTATCATGTAAGTATGTATCAATACTTTATTTTGTGTACAGTGCAGAGCAGTCCTTCGTGGAAAAATAAGAATTGTTAGGCTATAAGGACTATAAGGATAACTACCTATCAAAGGATTACCTATATTTTTTATGGAGGATTTTTGAAAAATACCAGCTAAGGAGAATAAAATCCACCCTAAAAATATCCCGTAACTTGCAGTCGATTTGACACATTATCAGTATAGTTTTAAGGTAAATTTGAATACAGATGGAAATATACATTAAATCCCCATTCTAAACTTGTAGTCAGTTTTTGAATAAAAATCAAGACTAACTTAATTAAATTAGGCTACCGACAGTGTGCACTAATGCAAATTGTATATAATTTTTATTGAATATACCAACATTTGGCCAAGTTAAACTGAAAAGACAACTATTTATAAGCCGTAGCATTGATAATGTCATATAACTTTTACAGAAACAAAACTAAAGGAAAAATAATTTTAGACTGTAGCCTATGTCATAGTTACAAATTTACTGGAGATGGTCTAATAGATAAGGTGTCTAAGCCTATTTTCAGCCCAAATAAAATATACTTAAGTTACGTAAGTTAGTAAATTTGGTAGGTTAAGTCTTACCTCTGCTATTTATAGACCCCCTGTGACCTGGTCAATTAAGAAAATGTTTAAGAGCTCACAAAATTATGAAAGGATTATACAATTTAAGAAGCTCTGGAGCACATTTAAAAGCCCATTGACTAAAAACTAAATGACAAGCAATTGAAAAGGAGTATACATTATGCTTGTGTACTTATCTCTTAATCTTCTAATCTCCTCTGAGTAGGCCTACTTACAAAGATTGAGTTGGAGTGACTCATGCATAAGGGTTTAAGTTAACACACTTTCAAGATTTTTGATTCAACACAGCAATTGACAATAATATTCGTTTGGACTTTGTGTAAAATAAACTTTTAAGTCTATGGTATTTGTTAAAGAATTCATCAAGATTTTTAAAATATTCCTATTCTATTTATTTCCTAAGATTGTGTATTTATTATATTACTAGCTGTACCAGCGGGCTTCGCCCCGTTTAACTTCATAAGTATTCGCATGGCTCATTCACGTCCTGGTTGAAGTTCGTTCGCTACGCTCACTCACCTTTAGGTTGGAGCTCGTTCGCTGCGCTCACTTGCTTTCAGGTTAGCTCGTTCGCTACGCTAACTCGCCTCCACGTTGAAGTTCGTTCGCTACGCTCACTCACCTTTTGGTTGGAAATTAGCTGTTGTCATAAATTTAAAAAAAATAATAGTGCTGAACCCTGTTGGTAATCCTTGTAACTTTAATGCTATTGAACATCATAGAACAGAACCAACTTGTTTATTTGAAACAGCTGTTAAGATTCATTCATTCCTTTTAAATATGAAAAATCATAAGATTAACATGAGGAACTACAGAGCCACTGGGGCGGAGCCCGAAAGGGTTTTTGAGATAAGAATATGCTTGAATGTTAATCGGGAATGTGAGCTATCATCATGCCAAATTTCAGCCCAATCCGTCCAGTAGTTTATGCGTGATTGAGCAACAAACATACACACAAACTCACAAACTTTCAGATTTAGTCTATAATATTAGTAAGATTAATCCAGTACCGTAGGTTGAGGAGTGAATGTGAAAAACAATACCGGGCTCAAGTCTCCTTAGCGTCCCATGACAAAAATAAGTAAGTTGAGGATGGATTCTCAATTTTTAACAGTTTGTTGAAAAATCGAAACTTAAGCCTCCATCGGTGATACTACCTACGGAGTTTTCCACCGGGCGTATTTGTTTTATAAAAAAATATGTATGTATATCGCCAGCTGGCAGCTTTAGGAGTGACTTAACAGTACCTCACGTGCATCTTTCTAGGAACCGATTCTAGGAAACATTATTTCAATCTCACACCTCTCCGGCAAAACCCGTATCAATCAGTTTAAGTCAGAAGAGTCGGGGAGCATGGGGCTATATATTTTTATATGGCTAAACTAGTGGTCGAAAACTCGATTCAAATATTTACTGCGCACAAACTTCTCTATTTTCACCCCACAGTGTAAATAAAACATGTGATTGCAATTTCTTCCATTTGTTTTTACTTTCTGTTTACATTTTGTTATTTCAGCAACCCATAAGAACAAAGGTTGGTTTTTTTAATTTTAAATTAATTTTTGTGTTTTTCTTTTTAGTTAGCCTATTTTATTCACAGAGGATACGCGTCCGGTAACCAGACGTGGATTAGGCGTCCGGTAACCAGACGTAGATTAGGCGTCCGGTAGGGGGTCCCGGAACGCCATTACCACAATGATACGATGGTCAGCCATCAATGTTCGTGGTGTAGGCCTAGTGGATAGAGTGCTCGACTGATATGCGAGAGGTCCCCGGTTCGAAACCCATCGGTAACATTAACTTTTTGTCACAGATTTTGCTTTGAATGTAATTTCTTCTTAACTGTACATCTTTTGTTAGAACTTTTGGCATTTATAATCTTATGTTATGAAGAGAATTGAACCTTCATTTGATTTTTTTCACTATCAGCAAGTTTGGTTGGTTAGGTTAGGTTATGACAGTAACTGCCGGACGCCTAATCCACGTCCGGTTACCGGACGCGTATCCTCTGCGTATTTTATTACTCATAGGGAAGTAGCTAAGTATTACCGTAGGTCTTATGGTAAGACATAGGCTCGGGACCGATTTACTTTTTCATTTTGGTGTCCCCAGAGGCCAAAAACACTGTTCGTTCAAATTTTTTTTAGGCCTAGGCGATACCATGACCTAAGAGGCAAAATGCATCAGTCATTAAAAATAATTAAAAAAAAAGGGTACTATGGTGTATTATTTATTAATATTGTTTACAGTAGCCTTACACGTGAACAATATACCTAGGCTAGTATAATATATATGTATGTCCGAGGAAGTGAGGAAGATAGGTCGGACTTTATGCGGATTCGTGACTATATTAACTCCTTTGAAGTGAGGTTAGATTAGGTAGGCTAAGTTAAAGGTTAGGTTATAATGAACCGACTCCTAACCTTTACCTTCCCTAATCTAACCTCACTTCAAAACCCTTAATACAGTCACGAATCCGCATAAAACCCGACCTACCTTCCTCACATGCCTAAATAAGAACTGATTATTTGGTTTCAAAACTAATTGATTTTATTTCATTCCGCTTTAGATAAAGTAAACAGTTGTTTGCTCTTCTCACTCAGTCCTCACTCTTCACTCAGAACGGACCCGTCCAGACCACGCCATATTACCATTACCTTCAGTACCGCTCAATTATCCTTAGATTCGTAATCCTAACCTTCGTTTTACGGCCACTACGGCCACTTAGGAATCTCTCCGACAAAAACTGATTGCATTTTTGGATTCAGCGTTAAAAATACTGTAAGTAGACATATAAAAATTATGTCTGTGAAACTGCCAATAAACCAACATTAAGCTATGACGTCACGTCAGATCAGTAGATCAAGAAGGCCGTGGCATCAAAACTTCCTAACCTCAAATGCATGTATCAAAACTTTCTAACCTCAAACACATGTGTCACATGTCAAAACTTCCTAACCTCAAATACATTTTATGTTTAAATTACACCTTTTGAGCAGTTATTAAGTGTTTGTTTTACTAGTATACCATTTTTATATTAATGCGGTGCCGAAATAAAGTGCAATGACCACTAATAACACTTGTTTTTATTCCATTGATATGTAGGCCTACTTCCACTAACCTCAAAGTGCATTTCACACTACAAACATACATCTGACTAGATTTATGTAGATTACTTTTATGGATTATGTTACATTATAAGTCAATACATGTGATAATAAAATAGCATGCCCATACGATGCTTATGATGGTTTCTATATGTGGTAACAGTTAGACCTGCTCCTTACCCAACTACCGATTTAACAGATTAAAAAAAAACAATTATATTTTAAAATTCGCTCGATAAATTTTCATTATTTTAATGGAGAATGTTATTTACACGTCTACACATGTTATAATAAAATGGCAAGCCCATTCGATGCTTATGATGGTTGCTATGTGTGGTAGAAGTTAGGCCTGCTCCTTATTGAGCTATCGATTTTTTACAGATTCTAAAAAAATTATATTTCAAATTTAGCTCGATAAATTTTCATTATTTTTATGGAGTATGTTCTTCACACGTTTACACATGTTATAAAAAAATGGCAAGCCCATTCGATGCTTATGATGGTTGCTATATGTGGTAGAAGTTAGGCCTGCTGCTTATTGAGCTACCGATTTTTACAGATTCTAAAAAAAATTATATTTCAAATTTGGCTCGATAAATTTTGATTATTTTTATGGAGTATGTTATTTAGACGTCTACACATGTTATAATAAAATGGCAAGCCCAGTCAATGCTTATGATGGTTGCTATGTGTGGTAGAAGTTAGGCCTGCTCCTTATTGAGCTACCGATTTTTACAGATTCTAAAAAAATTATATTTCAAATTTAGCTCGATAAATTTTCATTATTTTTATGGAGTATGTTCTTCACACGTTTACACATGTTATAAAAAAATGGCAAGCCCATTCGATGCTTATGATGGTTTCTATAGTTGGTAGAAGATAGTCCTGCTCCTTACTGAGCTACCGATTTTTCAGAAGAAAAAAATTATATTTCAAATTTGGCTCGATAAATTTTGATTATTTTTATGGAGTATGTTATTTACAAGTATACACGTGACATAATTAAATGGCAAGCCCATTCAATGCTTATGATGGTTTCTATAGGTGGTAGAAGATAGGCCTGCTCCTTACTGTGCTACGGTTTTTTTCAGATAAAAAAATTATATTTCAAATTTGGCTCGATAAATTTTCATTATTTTTATGGAGTATGTTATTTAGACGTATACACATGTCGTACGTAAATGGCAAGCCCATTCAATGCTTATGATGGTTTCTATAGTTGGTAGAAGATAGTCCTGCTCCTTACTGAGCTACCGATTTTTCAGAAGAAAAAAATTATATTTCAAATTTCGCTCGATAAATTTTGATTATTTTTATGGAGTATGTTATTTACAAGTATACACGTGACATAATTAAATGGCAAGCCCATTCAATGCTTATGATGGTTTCTATAGGTGGTAGAAGATAGGCCTGCTCCTTACTGGGCTACGGTTTTTTTCAGATAAAAAAATTATATTTCAAATTTGGCTCGATAAATTTTCATTATTTTTATGGAGTATGTTATTTAGACGTATACACATGTCATACGTAAATGGCAAGCCCATTCAATGCTTATGATGGTTTCTATAGTTGGTAGAAGATAGTCCTGCTCCTTACTGAGCTACCGATTTATCAGAAGAATAAATTATATTTCAAATTTCGCTCGATAAATTTTGATTATTTTTATGGAGTATGTTATTTACAAGTATACACGTGACATAATTAAATGGCAAGCCCATTCAATGCTTATGATGGTTTCTATAGGTGGTAGAAGATAGTCCTGCTCCTTACTGAGCTACCGATTTTTCAGAAGAAAAAAATTATATTTCAAATTTCGCTCGATAAATTTTGATTATTTTTATGGAGTATGTTATTTAGACGTATACACATGTCATACGTAAATGGCAAGCCCATTCAATGCTTATGATGGTTTCTATAGTTGGTAGAAGATAGTCCTGCTCCTTACTGAGCTACCGATTTTTCAGAAAAAAAAAATTATATTTCAAATTTCGCTCGATAAATTTTGATTATTTTTATGGAGTATGTTATTTACAAGTATACACGTGACATAATTAAATGGCAAGCCCATTCAATGCTTATGATGGTTTCTATAGGTGGTAGAAGATAGTCCTGCTCCTTACTGAGCTACCGATTTTTCAGAAGAAAAAAATTATATTTCAAATTTCGCTCGATAAATTTTGATTATTTTTATGGAGTATGTTATTTAGACGTATACACATGTCATACGTAAATGGCAAGCCCATTCAATGCTTATGATGGTTTCTATAGTTGGTAGAAGATAGTCCTGCTCCTTACTGAGCTACCGATTTTTCAGAAGAAAAAAATTATATTTCAAATTTCGCTCGATAAATTTTGATTATTTTTATGGAGTATGTTATTTACAAGTATACACGTGACATAATTAAATGGCAAGCCCATTCAATGCTTATGATGGTTTCTATAGGTGGTAGAAGATAGGCCTGCTCCTTACTGGGCTACGGTTTTTTTTTTCAGATAAAAAAATTATATTTCAAATTTGGCTCGATAAATTTTCATTATTTTTATGGAGTATGTTATTTTTAGACGTATACACATGTCATACGTAAATGGCAAGCCCATTCAATGCTTTTGATGGTTTCTATAGGTGGTAGAAGATAGTCCTGCTCCTTACTGAGCTACCGATTTTTCAGAAGAAAAAAATTATATTTCAAATTTCGCTCGATAAATTTTGATTATTTTTATGGAGTATGTTATTTACAAGTATACACGTGACATAATTAAATGGCAAGCCCATTCAATGCTTATGATGGTTTCTATAGGTGGTAGAAGATAGGCCTGCTCCTTACTGGGCTACGGTTTTTTTCAGATAAAAAAATTATATTTCAAATTTCGCTCGATAAATTTTTATTATTTTTATTGAGTATGTTCTTAACACGTTTACACATGTTATAAAAAAATGGCAAGCCCATTCGATGCTTATGATGGTTGCTATATGTGGTAGAAATTAGGCCTGCTCCTTACTGAGCTACCTATTTTTCAGATAAAAAGAAATATATTTCAAATTTGGCTCGATAAATTTTTATTATTTTTAAGGAGTATGTTATTTACACGTATACACGTGTCATAATTAAATGGCAAGCCCATTCAATGCTTATGATGGTTTCTGTATGAGGTAGAAGTTGAACCTGCCATTTATTAGACTACTGATGTTACAGATTTAAAAAAAATTATATTTCAAACTTGGCTCGATAAATTTTGATTATTTTTATGGAGTATGTTATTTACACGTATACACGTGTCATAATTAAATGGCAAGCCCATTCAATGCTTATGATGGTTTCTATAGTTGGTAGAAGATAGTCCTGCTCCTTACTGAGCTACCGATTTTTCAGAAGAAAAAAATTATATTTCAAATTTCACTCAATGGCTCAAATTCGAACAAAAGATGTACAGTTAAGAAGTATTAGCATTCTAAAGCAAAATCTTTGACAAAAAGTATATGCCCCCGGGTGAATTCGAACTCGAGACCTCCTGAACAGCAGTCCGAGACGCTATCAACTACACCACGAACGCCACTGGAACCTCTTAGTGATTCAAAGTATGAAAGAGGTAAGTGGAATAAGCTTTAGTTTAGTATATTTTTATATTACATAGACAGCGCCGTCCTTAGGGTGGAGCGAGTGGAGCGGCCGCTCCAGGCCTCGCGCCGGAGAAGGCCTCGCGCAGCGAGGCCTGCCCGGCGAGGTCTACCCGGCGAGGCCTTACTATCGCTAGAAATAAGTTAATGTTTTGGAATGAAAATAAAAAAATAAAGGACAGACAGATACATCTGCCTAAAATATGTCTTATTTATTATGAATTAGCCTATATCAATTGTTGTATCGATTAAAAACCTACGAACGACATTTAAAACACAAAAGAATATCAAACAACGTTTGACAGCTCGGCGGCGATGACGGAACCCGAGCCTCGCGGCAGCCACCGAGCCACCCCGGTGAATGTGAGTGAGTCATACGCTTACTCTTACTGGTGCCATTAAAGTTCTATTGTATGATTAATTAAGTTCAATTTATTTACAGATGTAAATGTTTACTGGATTGAATGGATAATCAGCGTGGATAAGACTGACTGTAAACTACTCGCATTTCGCAATAAACATAAACCTATAACAATATTTGTCATTAAAGTAAAAAGTAATACTGTGAATCAATTCCACTGTTTGTAATGATACTACCTCTTTTAATTTATTATTAAAAACTCATTGACAATTATAGGTAATATTTTTTACCTTTAAACCCCCCATTACAGACCAACTGCCGAAAACACAATAAACCTATATTTACAAAAAGTACATAAACAAGTTAGCCTATGAGCATTTACTATTTACAAAGTGACGGGACGACAATCCACAGTGAAGAGAAGTGTTCATTTTTTTATTAATTATTGTAAAGAACTTCGTGGACAATATTTATGATATCCACTTTGGAATTGGAACAATAATATGTGCAATTAGCTATAATATTAACAGCCATTTTCAGAGTATAAAATATTCATTTCTTTTTTCGTCAAAGTGCTTAAAATGACGACTTTACAAGTATAATTTTACACAAATTTTCCGGGGGGAAACCCCCAGACCCCCCGGTAAGCTTGGTTAAACAAGGCCTCACAATTATGTATTGCCCCAGACCTCGCATTTTATAAAGACGGCTCTGTACATAGACAATATACATGCCTGTATTGGGGCTGTTTACCTTAATCTGTTAAAAACAACGATAAAATATCTCTGGACGACCCTTAAAATAAACATCACGCCCTTTGGTATCATAATTGTAAACAGTGATTGAATAAATCTGTCAACAGATCTTCCGGCATTTCTACTCTAGCCCTCCGGATGAGCTAAAAAAAATAAAAGTATCGTGTTACTTTCAATGATGTTATCAGCCCAGTGGGCCACAGTCCGTAATAGGCCACTGCAAATAATGTGTCAAGATAGGTACCATTTTAGGCAAGGTTTTTGTGTTTGGATGATATTATATTAGACACGATAAGAGCACACTGAACTTCTTCTGCAGATGAATAACTGCTGGATAAATATAAGCCTATTTATAAATTAATGTCGCAATGTGAGTTTGAGCATTTTGTAGCTATATGAGAAAGTTACATAGTATTTTTTAGACTGCTGCTCAGTGCACTATAAGAATATGTTTTTTAGAGATAAATTAAATAATTTTTGTTGCTGAGTAGCGCTAGTAAACTAATTATAAAAAAATTAAAAAAATAATTTGAACATCCTACTACTGTATTTTACTATGCATATTTGATTAATCTGCCATCCCAATGTGTCAATTCCCAATGTGTCAATCGCTTTAACATGGACCACGTATTTAGCACGTACTGTATTATTTGACTTACTGGGATTTTTGATCTACAGACACTGCAAACATTGTAGTTTTTGACCTAGCGGCACAGGCATAAATTATTTGATCTTCCGGCACTGTTGACTTCCAGCAACATTCCCGTACTTTTGAATGTGCTGAATTCACTGCTTAAGAGTATGGAAATACTTACGCAAATAGGTACAAAACAACATTAAGTATGCTACAGTTCAAAGATATGTGACCAATTCCATTTCAATTATGAAATAAAGTTTAATAAGTACATTAATGAACTTAACAACTATGGTTAAGGAACCAACATAGCCTATGTCATGCATAATATATGTAAGTTTGGGCTAGAAGTCCTATAGAACCATATGTATAGAACCACCTATAGAAACCATCATAAGCATTGAATGGGCTTGCCATTTAATGATGTCACGTGTATACTTGTAAATAACATACTCCATAAAAATAATCAAAATTTATCGAGCGAAATTTGAAATATAATCTTTTTCTTCTGAAAAATCGGTAGCTCAGTAAGGAGCAGGACTATCTTCTACCACCTATAGAAACCATCATAAGCATCGAATGGGCTTGCCATTTACGTATGACATGTGTATACGTCTAAATAACATACTCCATAAAAATAATCTAAATTTATCGAGCGAAATTTGAAATATAATTTTTTTCTTCTGAAAAATCGGTAGCTCAGTAATGAGCAGGACTATCTTCTACCAACTATAGAAACCATCATAAGCATTGAATGGGCTTGCCATTAAATTATGACATGTGTATACGTGTAAATAACGTACTCCATAAAAATAATCAAAATTTATCGAGCCAAATTTGAAATATAAATTTTTTTTATCTGAAAAATTTGTAGCACAATAAGGTGCAGGCCTATATTATACCACCTATAAAAACCATCATAAGCATTGAATGGGCTTGTCATTTAATTATGACACGTGTATACGTGTAAATAACATACTCCATAAAAATAATCAAAATTTATAGAGCGAAATTTGAAATATAATTTTTTTCTTCTGAAAAATCGGTAGCTCAGTAAGGAGCAGGACTATCTTCTACCACCTATAGAAACCATCATAAGCATTGAATGGGCTTGCCATTTACGTATGACATGTGTATACGTCTAAATAACATACTCCATAAAAATAATGAAAATTTATCGAGCGAAATTTGAAATATAATTTTTTTCTTCTGAAAAATCGGTAGCTCAGTAAGGAGCAGGACTATCTTCTACCACCTATAGAAACCATCATAAGCATTGAATGGGCTTGCCATTTACGTATGACATGTGTATACGTCTAAATAACATACTCCATAAAAATAATAAAAATTTATCGAGCGAAATTTGAAATATAATTTTTTTCTTCTGAAAAATCGGTAGCTCAGTAAGGAGCAGGACTATCTTCTACCAACTATAGAAACCATCATAAGCATTGAATGGGCTTGCCATTTAATTATGTCACGTGTATACTTGTAAATAACATACTCCATAAAAATAATCAAAATTTATCGAGCGAAATTTGAAATATAATTTTTTTCTTCTGAAAAATCGGTAGCTCAGTAAGGAGCAGGACTATCTTCTACCACCTATAGAAACCATCATAAGAATTGAATGGGCTTGCCATTTACGTATGACATGTGTATACGTCTAAATAACATACTCCATAAAAATAATCAAAATTTATCGAGCGAAATTTGAAATATAATTTTTTTCTTCTGAAAAATCGGTAGCTCAGTAAGGAGCAGGACTATCTTCTACCACCTATAGAAACCATCATAAGCATTGAATGGGCTTGCCATTTAATTATGTCACGTGTATACTTGTAAATAACATACTCCATAAAAATAATCAAAATTTATCGAGCGAAATTTGAAATATAATTTTTTTCTTCTGAAAAATCGGTAGCTCAGTAAGGAGCAGGACTATCTTCTACCAACTATAGAAACCATCATAAGCATTGAATGGGCTTGCCATTTAATTATGTCACGTGTATACTTGTAAATAACATACTCCATAAAAATAATGAAAATTTATCGAGCGAAATTTGAAATATAATTTTTTTTATCTGAAAAATTTGTAGCACAATAAGGTGCAGGCCTATATTCTACCACCTATAAAAACCATCATAAGCATTGAATGGGCTTGCCATTTAATTATGTCACGTGTATACTTGTAAATAACATACTCCATAAAAATAATCAAAATTTATCGAGCGAAATTTGAAATATAATTTTTTTCTTCTGAAAAATCGGTATCTCAGTAAGGAGCAGGACTATCTTCTACCAACTATAGAAACCATCATAAGCATTGAATGGGCTTGCCATTTACGTATGACATGTGTATACGTCTAAATAACATACTCCATAAAAATAATGATAATTTATCGAGCCAAATTTGAAATATAATTTTTTTATCTGAAAAAAACCGTAGCCCAGTAAGGAGCAGGCCTATCTTCTACCACCTATAGAAACCATCATAAGCATTGAATGGGCTTGCCATTTAATTATGTCACGTGTATACTTGTAAATAACATACTCCATAAAAATAATCAAAATTTATCGAGCGAAATTTGAAATATAATTTTTTTCTTCTGAAAAATCGGTAGCTCAGTAAGGAGCAGGACTATCTTCTACCACCTATAGAAACCATCATAAGCATTGAATGGGCTTGCCATTTACGTATGACATGTGTATACGTCTAAATAACATACTCCATAAAAATAATCAAAATTTATCGAGCGAAATTTGAAATATAATTTTTTTCTTCTGAAAAATCGGTAGCTCAGTAAGGAGCAGGACTATCTTCTACCACCTATAGAAACCATCATAAGCATTGAATGGGCTTGCCATTTACGTATGACATGTGTATACGTCTAAATAACATACTCCATAAAAATAATGAAAATTTATCGAGCGAAATTTGAAATATAATTTTTTTCTTCTGAAAAATCGGTAGCTCAGTAAGGAGCAGGACTATCTTCTACCAACTATAGAAACCATCATAAGCATTGAATGGGCTTGCCATTTAATTATGTCACGTGTATACTTGTAAATAACATACTCCATAAAAATAATCAAAATTTATCGAGCGAAATTTGAAATATAATTTTTTTCTTCTGAAAAATCGGTAGCTCAGTAAGGAGCAGGACTATCTTCTACCACCTATAGAAACCATCATAAGAATTGAATGGGCTTGCCATTTACGTATGACATGTGTATACGTCTAAATAACATACTCCATAAAAATAATCAAAATTTATCGAGCGAAATTTGAAATATAATTTTTTTCTTCTGAAAAATCGGTAGCTCAGTAAGGAGCAGGACTATCTTCTACCACCTATAGAAACCATCATAAGCATTGAATGGGCTTGCCATTTAATTATGTCACGTGTATACTTGTAAATAACATACTCCATAAAAATAATCAAAATTTATCGAGCGAAATTTGAAATATAATTTTTTTCTTCTGAAAAATCGGTAGCTCAGTAAGGAGCAGGACTATCTTCTACCAACTATAGAAACCATCATAAGCATTGAATGGGCTTGCCATTTAATTATGTCACGTGTATACTTGTAAATAACATACTCCATAAAAATAATGAAAATTTATCGAGCGAAATTTGAAATATAATTTTTTTTTATCTGAAAAATTTGTAGCACAATAAGGTGCAGGCCTATATTCTACCACCTATAAAAACCATCATAAGCATTGAATGGGCTTGCCATTTAATTATGTCACGTGTATACTTGTAAATAACATACTCCATAAAAATAATCAAAATTTATCGAGCGAAATTTGAAATATAATTTTTTTCTTCTGAAAAATCGGTAGCTCAGTAAGGAGCAGGACTATCTTCTACCAACTATAGAAACCATCATAAGCATTGAATGGGCTTGCCATTTACGTATGACATGTGTATACGTCTAAATAACATACTCCATAAAAATAATGATAATTTATCGAGCCAAATTTGAAATATAATTTTTTTATCTGAAAAAAACCGTAGCCCAGTAAGGAGCAGGCCTATCTTCTACCACCTATAGAAACCATCATAAGCATTGAATGGGCTTGCCATTTAATTATGTCACGTGTATACTTGTAAATAACATACTCCATAAAAATAATCAAAATTTATCGAGCGAAATTTGAAATATAATTTTTTTCTTCTGAAAAATCGGTAGCTCAGTAAGGAGCAGGACTATCTTCTACCACCTATAGAAACCATCATAAGCATTGAATGGGCTTGCCATTTACGTATGACATGTGTATACGTCTAAATAACATACTCCATAAAAATAATGAAAATTTATCGAGCGAAATTTGAAATATAATTTTTTTCTTCTGAAAAATCGGTAGCTCAGTAAGGAGCAGGACTATCATCTACCACCTACAGAAACCATCATAAGCATCGAATGGGCTTGCCATTTTATTATGGCATGTATATACGTGTAAATAACATACTCCATAAAAATAGTAAACATGAATCAAACCAGATTTGAATAATACACTTTACTCATTCTGTTGATTGTACCAGTTGAAGCTGTTTTTGTTTACTGTAACACTGTTACATTCTCGTACGTCTGGAGTATATTTCGTGATTCAATATTATGGTATAAGAGTAACAGTGTTATATCATTATTTTTTCGTATGTGCCTTGGTTACATTTATTAATCAAATTAATAAAATTTAATATTAAAATAGGCTGAAAGGAATGTTTACATATCTTTGTTGCGAGTAATGCACTTTGAGGTTAGTGGTTCATAGAGTGATACAATGGAATAACAACAAGTGATATTAATGGTTATTGTACTTTATTTAGGCAACTCAGTTATATAAAAATGGTACATTAGTAAAACAAACACTTAAACACTGCTCAAAATATATGATTTCCACATATTTCAGTGAAATATGCATTTGAGGTTAGGAAGTTCTGAAGCCACGGCCTTCTTGATCTGCTGATCTGACGCTGACGTCATAGCTTAATGTTGGTTTATTGGCAGTTTTACATCCATTAAAAATTAGCCTACATCATAGGCCTATCCCAATGTAAATACGGTAAATATTTGCCGAAAAATAAATTTAAAATAAAATAATTGTATTTTTGTACTTCTAATAATAGGTATATAGGCCTAGGCTACTTTCAAGGATAAAAATATCAATAAATTTAACACGTTCGCTGCTGAGCGCTAGATGCCGGGACGGCGCCAGTTGCTGAACTACGCTCGGCCGCTGCGTGACATTGCCACCAATACACTGAATTACAGTAAAAACAACAGTAGTTATACTGGATGGCAATGTTCTGCAATAAAACTGGCTTTGGATATAGTACTAAGTGATTCTGATAGATAGCAGCACTACCCAGGTTACAGTCGGTAAAGTAGTGTCGCTATCTAGCAGGAAAGAGGTAAAACAAAGCCCTGTTCCAAACGACCCTGGTGGTGATTTGGGAAACTATATTTTTTATTGTCAGAAAAGTACGTCCCCACGAGCTGCAAAGAAATATAGAACGCTTGTGACGTGCTGGCTTATCCATAGCAACGTTAAACAACAATGAACGGTGACGTTCTGGAACGTTCTTAGCTCCTGGCGCCGTGGCCCGGCTGACGTTCCGGAACGTCCGTAGCAGCGAACGTGTTAAAAATCTTGAAGCAACCACCTTTGGACCACTTGAAATGGATTGACCTTTAGGCTAATTGGCTCTACCTACAGAGCAATCATCTGCATAATGCCAATGCAATTTTCTAGTCTAATCTAGGATGTTCAAATTAACTAGGCTTAGGCTAGGTTAGGTTTGAGAAAAAATAGTTTGCTTACAATTTTAATAACACTTCGGATGTGAGGCCTATTTGATTCCAACGGAAAGCAATTGCGGGAGTAAAAAGTCATACAACGTGTTCTTATACATGACAATTGACAAAACACTAAAAACTCAAATCACTTTAAAATCAAATTCTAAAATCGCATAAAATTCAAATTATGTTTTCACCAAGTTCGACAGTCAGCCAACTCCACCTAAACAATCGCCACACCAGTCACCATCGCCATGTTGATTTTTTCATTTTGTGGTTATGATCTTCTTGATGATGTTATGATTATGTCTTATACAGGTTAACCACAAGTAAAATTGAAGACAGCTGTAATAATACATTAAACATACTATAAATCATACAAATAATTATAAAACTCATTACAAGTAATATTGAAGCTGTAATTCCGTTTAAAAGGGTGGGAGGTCAAGGAAGGACTCGGGCCTTGGGCCGTTCCTTTACAAATAACGTTAAATATGTACATTGTAAACAGTAATGATACCCATCATAAAACATACTCCCTTATTAATCTCATTTAACCAAATAAAACGATCTAATTATAAAAATAACCCGTTCCTTATATATATTGTAACCAAACAGTAAATCGTGAATTTTTTTAACAAGTATTTATTTACAATCTATTCTATACTAGAACAATAAGTAAATTTCATGACCATTTTAACATCGGTTAGATACACTCCATCAAGTGCACTAACACACAAAAACTTTTAAAAAGTTTAACCTCAGAGTAAATAAAACAAAAGTTTTGTTTTATTACTCTGAGGTTTAACTAAAAACGATTTGGAAGGTCTATTGGATTAACTCTTTTGTTGAGCCTATATGTAGCTTCACTATTATCGAGGAGGTTAACTGCCAAGAAATTTGGATGGATTTCTAATTTTCTTTGATATTTTTCACTTCGACTTTAAGTTATTTTATATTACTGATCTATAGTATGTTTAGCAATGATAACAAAATAATATGAATTATGTTATGCATTGTTTTATTTTAGAAGACCCGTTAGTGGACATAATAAGCATCTCCCTCAGTATAGGCATATCTTGAACATAGTCCTGATTATAAGTATACTATGCATTATTATCATTTAAATGGATCAGCTGAAGATATAGTTTTGATGTTATAGTTCCATCCGGATTCTAGTAGCGCGTTTTATTCATAAGTGCTATTTACCATCATGGTGGAAGGAAAAAACATAGGTGTGCTATTCCCACATATTCTGACGTCACTCGGATTGCAAACAAAAGATCACCTGATTGTAACTGTCAAATTAGTATATATATTTGTTTTGATTTGGTTGTTATTGTTTTTATTTTATAAAAACAATAACAATCTAATCAAAACAAATACATACTAATTTTAACAGTTACAATCAGTTGATCTTTTGTTTGCAATCCGAGTGACGTCAGAATATGTGGGAATAGCACACCTATGTTTTTTCCTTCCACCATGATTTACCATGCTATTTACAGTAATTATTTTATAATCAATGCTATTTGTTTCTTTAAAACTTATCTTAAAACTATTCATCCAAATACAAAGATACATTTTATAAAATATTACTTTATACTATTGTACCTTATCCTATGACATTGAAAACATTTGAGCGTAGCATCTTTCATTTTTGTATAGTCAGAATATTAATTCAAGTTATGAATTAATTATTCTGATCATACAATAATGAAAGATGCCGGCTTGTTTTATATTCAAAGTTAATGGTTGAGATAAAAGTTTTATCATAAAACTACTTAAGTGCAGTATTTAATTTGCGAATAAACTCGTGTGATGAAAAACATCATGTTCTAAAGCTACATGAAAACTTAACTATGCTTATAAAACTAATTCAACAGAACTTAGACTTTTTTAGCTCCATATGGCATGGCACCAAATGAAATGAAATGATAATCATGCAAAGCAAAATTTAAAAAAATCGAATCTTGTAATAATTTGAGGGATTGTAAACAAAACAAATTTAAACATAATATACTAATGATACAAGTTTAGTTTAGTTAGGCCTACCATTAACATTTTGGATTTTGACATTTAATATGGCTATTTCAATTTTTAATAGAAAAAAACAGTTTTTTGCTCCTGAGGTTGAAGGATTAATTAAGCAGTTAACAAATTTTAAGGTTAGTTTGATTTATACTGTTTGATTAGACAATAAGACAATCATTAATTTAATTTTAAATCATTATATTATTATCTACGTTTATTTAACTTATTAGTATTAATTTTAGGGTCCATTTGGCCCAATAGCTTATAACTTAGTCTTTAGCATAACTTGTATTATGACAGTACCGTAACTTATTCATTGAAAGCTGCAAAGGCTGCACTTTACCTCCTACACTCATTCGAATTATTATATCGATCGATATATCGATTAATCGATATAGGCTACTTATCATTTGGTTAGTTAGGTAAGGTTAACCTAACCTAACTAACCAAACAATATATATCGAATGAATCAATCGATAAATCCATATTTTCATTCGGTTGTTTATCATTCGAATGAGTGTAGGACGTAAAGTAAAGTGCAGCCGAGAAAAATAAAAGTTTAGGAAAACAAATGAAGAGGTATGAAATTGCTAGTAAATTTTAGGCCGATTACGAATTTGACATTTACATAGATACAACTTCACAAATTGAGTATCTTACTTAAGCTTACGGTATAGGAAAAATTAAGTTAGGGAATCCGCACCTTAGTCCTGCCCTCCACCAGGACTAAAAATTGCTCATATTTATTCCTCGAGTTAGCCTAGTCTCTGTTACCCAGGTTTGCGGATTAAATAATTTGGCTCCGAAATACGATGGAATAAATCTTAATTTGAGGCTTAACTTTTAAGTTAAAAGTAAGTTTCTTAACCCGTGACTCTGAAACCCATGAAAGCAAGTTTAAGTCCGGGACTAGTTAACTCTCAGAATAGACTTAGTCATTGAAAATATGCAAATTCAAGCCTAAGGCATATAAGTAAACGGATTAAAATCAGGGAGTGAGAATAGTCTTGGGGAATCTATATAGGCTATAAATTACGAATACCCCCGCCGCAAAAAACCTGCCTAGACTAAGCGAATTTCAACTTGTCTGATTACATTTTTACTAAAATATTTCCATAATTAAGACATATTTATTCCCAAGTTAAATAACATTAGATTTAACCTCCTTAGGAAATATTTGCTATCTCTAACCATTTGGATTCAAATGTTTTTAGGAAGACGATAGAAACTACCAAGAGGTGGAAAAGTTTATTTATTCAAATATAATTCATCATAATTTTGCCACTGTTGACATTGCAATAGTAAAAAATACTATTGATGGCTATGTTGAAAAGTTTCATGCACATGGGCTCAGTAAAAGAGCCAAACAACTGAAAGAATTAGTTGACAAGTATGTTACATCGGACTCAAGTCAGCATACTCAGGTAAATCTTTGTTCTACTTCTTTTTATTGGATAAACACGGTTTAACCTAGCTTTTGTGTGTGTCTGTTAAAAGATGTAATTTAGCATCAACTGGTAAAATGTCATGAACAACAATTGCTCCGAACTATCTTTCTTTTATGCGATGTTTTTGATCTTTAAATCAAGTAGTACTGTATATACAAACACTCTTCTATGAAATCAAAATGATTTATGTTCACAATTCCACACAAAAATGGAACTTTTGTACATTATTTGTTTTGCAATCTCGGACAAGGAATAAAGGTGCAGCAATGGGCCTAGTTGAACAATGTAAAAGTGGAGGGAATAGAATGTACCCATTTTCTGTGCACATAACAGGTAGATTAAGCATTTTATAATAAGAAAAAGAATTATTTTAAAACTCTTTTAACAGGTTGCTTATTACCAAAAGTTTGCCTTAATAACCTCATTCTATTGCAGTGGTTTTGTGAATTTACAACAAAAACAATGTCTTTTAGAATCTTCCACTGGATACTGTTCTAAATTAAGGAGGTGTGGGTGATGATAAGATAAGTTAGGCCTATATTTAATAGCTTTCTCACAACACAACCAAACAAATTGCAGCTGAATGTTCAATGGCATGTTCTGTGGCTTCTTCTAAACTTGTCAACTAGACCAACAGCAGTTTCTGATGAATGTGTCAGCATTGAAGAGTTACCAGAATTCATAAAAGAAGAAGAAGAAATCGATTGGGCCGAATATCTTCGAGAGGGGTTTGAAGAGTTTAGATATCCCAGCGATGAAAGTGTAAGTTGAATGAATGCTTAACATTTGGGAAACATCAGTTTCACCACATTTGTTTCCTGGTTTGTAGGAATACTTTTTACCAATTTTGTCTTAGTCTATGTAAGCAAAACATTAAATTTCCCTTGTAAGTTAATTTTAAAACAATTTAGATAAAAAAAACAACTAACTTACTCTTATTTTCTTTTATCTTGAAGGGGCGGACCGAAACATCAAATAGCTTCATCCAAATTTGTTGAATTATTGTGCACCCCATTGAGTTGTTTTATTAAAAGACCTTAAATATCCTAGCGTCTGACAAATGCCTGCAGTCTACCAATCAGTTCCTCGTCAGGAAGGTGACTCCCTCTTATCAGAACAAAACACAATATTAGCTGAGAGCCGTTAAAATTTGGGATAACCCAAGGCCCAATTTTAGGACCCTTGTTTTTTATTTGTTACCTGAGAGGATTTGATACAACAATTAATTCAACCTCAATTGAGTACCTAGCAATCTTTATATTTAGATGAGGCAAATTTCGTGATATTGTCATCATCCTCAAAAGAAACTGAATTCATGCTTGTGGTCTATTTAATGGAATTTTTCAGAAAAACAGAAACAATTCACACTTTTTTAAACACAAAAAACTAATTTTTAAAATTTAAAAACTACTCAAAATAGAAAATTAAAAGACCTATTAAATATAGCCTACCTATCTTTAATACTGTTTCAAAACAAAGGTTTATACTTAGATTTGGCTTATAATCTGAAATACTAGAAACTTTGAATCTTGTAAAATATAACCTGCTGAGAAAATTAACTTTTCAAGTATTTGTCATACACTGTTCCTCCAGGTAAAAGCAATAATTTTCACAGGCAACTGTTGATCGCTGTTTCTCCAATAACTCATCATCAGCAATAATATTAAACACATTTTCCACAAATACCCTACTAATAAGAAACAATGTCACAAAATAACAATGAAATATTACAGGATGATGATTTAGACTGGCTTAGCGTATCTGAAGAGGACTGTACAGGAGTAGAATATGTCTCGGATGCGAATGAGGAAGATTTGAAGAGTTTTGGTAACATACCACATCCGTCACTGTGGCAACTCACTCCCCAGTTGTCCCAGAGAGAGACTCTACGCAGGGTGGTGAGGGAGGGGAAAGAGGCAGAGGAGTGGTTGAGCAGCAATTTGCAACACTCCTGGTGGTCGGATAAGTCCTTCAGGAGCGTTCTGGAGAGTCACCATCCGGAGACCCGGGTGTGTCAAATATGGTTAGTGTGTTACCAAATGAACATAACTTTATAAAATTAGATTCATAAGTCTCGACTTTTGTCAACTTGACATTCAGAATCATTGACAATTGTACACAAAGGTACCGCTTAAAAAAATGAAGACTGTATTGAAATACAGCTTGTTTTTAATTGAAAATAAATGGTTTTATTCTGTTGTCTTGGGTAGTGTTAAACATGTGATGTTGTTTAGGCCTATTTATTGGTTCAAATTATTACCATAGGCCCCTTCTTTTGATAAAAATTATTTTTTAAATCTAATTATTGTGGCAAATAATCCAGAGGTGCTTGATTAGCAAATGGCTGAAGCCAAGAGTACTTTGACTGTACAGTGGAATTATTTTTAACTGGACCCTTTTAAACTGAAGCCAAGTTAACCGAAACCATTACAAAAAATTCTAATCAATTGGAAATAAATAATCTACACAATGGGAAATTGTCTGTGGTGGTGCGACTAGTTGGTCCAGCTTGGCCAACGGAATGTAACGCCTATGCTAGAAAATTAAGTGTATACAGAAATGCAGTACAGTATTAAGTTGTGTTGGCGGAAATGTTATATCTGCACAATTTAAATTTTTCAGGGAAGAGACATTTAAGTCCCAGGTCGGAGAGGATTCGACAGACCAGCTGCTAGTAATATCTGAGTTTAAAGTGCTACACGAGGTGTTATGGATGCTTCAAGTACCTACAGATTGTGCTCTTTTTTATCAAGATGATAATGATAAGTTTCATGTCAAAGCGGATGTTTCAATGCCTTCGACGATTCCAGTAAGTGTTTTCAAGTACAGCCTTGTAGTAACTGTAATTTCTTTTATCAAAGATCACACGAGAGCTAGGTCTAAATAACTCTTTGACTCATTTAATCACATACTAGAGGTTTTCACTAGTGTCTGCAAAAGTTGAGGACCAGTGTGACCAACTTAACTTTCATCATGATTTCCAATCTTCTCATCCTCTGAACTCAAGACTCCCCTCCACCCAGCCCAAAATGTTCAAAAACAGCTCTCTCACGCCCTAAGGATTTGTAGGAAATTTATTTTATTTGTAACGAGGAATGTCCAAACAATCCTTAGGCGGCCAGTTCAATCCTGAGATTTTGATGGTTCAAAGATCAAAACCCGACCCAGCTCTTCCTGATCATTGGGCTTTAAATAAATGATCCTGACTGATGAACCAGCTGATCCTAGACAGTAACAAAGCTACACGGATCACACCATTCTACACTCACCCTTCGTACTTCACTCATATTTGGGTTAAAATTCACACCTAGGTGGTCTGCCCATGTCAAATAATTAATACTGTACTAGGATTGCTTTTTAGAATTTCGATAACATAAATAATTTTTTTTATACTCTATTAAAAATTCAAAACAAGCTGCAAAATAAAAATACCCCTGCCACAGCAAACCTGTCGACTTAGAATTTCCATTTGTCTGAATTGATTTTCAATCAAATCTATTTAAATAACATTAGGTTTAACGAGTACCTAGGTTTGCTGCTACAAGGAAACTATTTAAGTGTGTTTTTTGTAAAATATTAATAGCTTAGTATAAAATAAATCAATTTGCCAAGTTTGTTCAAAATACCTATATATATCCATAAACAAGCAAACTACAACATTTTACAATATTCCCCATAAGAATAACATAGGAATTTTAAATTAAAATTTGTTTGAATATTCTCCGTTACCAATAACCGTACAAAAAAACTTTGATATACTACATTATTTTTTTTAAGCTCTTTAAAAAGGTACAAAAAGAAATTGGGAATTTTTGTGTTTTGAGGGTCAAAAATGAGAAAAACCATTTTTTACCCCATAAAACCCCCCGTAAAACCCCGTTCCCGTGGTCCGATCATGCTGGTTTTCAAACTGATTTAAGTTTACCCAGCCTTACACCTTTAGACAAATTTTTATCAAAATCGGACAAAAATTACTCACACTTTCTATATCTCTGTTGTGCAACCACTGTCTGTCGGTCTATATATGTTTGGTCTCAAAACATGAGGGGGTAAGTCCTCTTTGTTATGGGTAGCCAGATTTGTTGTACTCTTGTAAAAACAAAAACCACCCCTTCCTTTAAGTGACGTAATCCCTCCCCAATGGGTGTTTTATTTAACAACAAGGACATGTGTAAACAAAAAATATGTAAAATTTTCCCTGGGGTCCTAGAACTCTGTTCGATTGTCAACACTGGTTACATAAACTAATTACAGTTAAACCCCTCGTATCTGACCATGACCGGGCTTTAGCTGGAATGGCTAAATAGAAGGCTCAAAAATCCTAGTTGGCTAGGCTAGTAGCCTACATCTCTATAGATATGTATAACTTTTAATGGGACCTAAGTTTGAATATTAAGAGTGGATTATGCCAAGGTCGGATATTTGAGCTCTACAGTAACAACAAGCTTACTACAAATATTATGGAGTTACTGTTGGTTCTTGATTAATGTTGTTACTGTTGATTATTATTATTTATAGTACTCATACTTTAATCAGTAATAGTAAAGTTCTGAGGTTTGAATAATTATCTGTATTGCATGTATAATAAATATTCGTTGAAGAAAATGTACTTATAAAATTTACTGAAGAATCAAAGTATTTCAAATTCCATTGCAAGTCCTACATAGCTCTCTGTTTTAGGAAACATTGGGATTGTACTTGGAGGAGTTTTGCCCCTATATCAACATGGTTAGCTGCTTGAAGACGTTTGAAGAACTTCTGAATGAACAAGAAATGGGAGACAGTCCTCCTCCAGTTACATACAAAGCTTACTGTGCAGCTCTCTGTAGACAGTTGCAGAAGTTCACTGAGGTTGTCATCGGCATCGAAACTAGACTCAACAAGCAAGGTAAAAAATCATACTTGCGGGAATGGCATCAGCATTGTGTCATGGCTTAGTATACTGTTTTTATTTTGAGTATATAGGAGATAATCTAGTTAAATTTTGAGTTTTCAGTTAGCAACATTGATTAACACCAACTTTGTATTTATTAGAATGTTAAAAGCTTAAAGATTTACTCTATGAGTTGCCTATGAAGAGGTCTAGAAGTATTTATTGAAATATGAGCGTTCAAATATCCAAGTTTGATTTTGGGAGCAGATAATGTGATGGAGTAATAGTATATTTCATTACAAGAACCGAAAGTGGCATTTTCCGACGTGCGCTCAAGTTTCATGTGTGAGGCAAAGCCGAACACAGGAAACCAAATTTCATGTGCGAGGCAAAGCCGAGCAGGTGAGAGTAACGTACGAGGCGAAGCCGAGGACGGGAATGATGGAGCAAGTGTCGGAAAAAAGCTTTCGGTACGAGTTATGAACGATACTTTTCATCACGACGAAAAAATACACACATGCAGAATAACATATCTCAGTAGTATTAAAATAGTTTTAGACCACTCTTTATCATTGAAAATACACTTCACAACTTACGTATATGGTTTCAATTGTAGATTTGTCATTTACGTTAATTAACTGTAATGTTTGACGCCTATTCTGTACTCCATGTTCAAGAATAAACTTAACATTTCCTTCCGAACACACACATTTTTTCTGAACTTAAAATTTTGTAATTTGTACCATTGTTTAAGCTTTCTGTATTCCTCTTCTTATTCTTTCTGTGATTTATCCGGTAAAATGCGATTTTAAGTTGAGCTTTTTTCATCAGATCATCAGTAATGTTAGACATACTTTTGAGCAATTTGAACATGCACTATGTTAAAAACACAGCAAAACAAACTTTATGCCTGTTTCTGTATAGATTTAGATTGTGTAACAATAAAA
Source organism: Macrosteles quadrilineatus (assembly GCF_028750875.1). Lineage (NCBI taxonomy): Eukaryota > Metazoa > Arthropoda > Insecta > Hemiptera > Cicadellidae > Macrosteles > Macrosteles quadrilineatus. The sequence continues at coordinate 19,828,389 of NW_026542596.1, forward strand.
ACAGCTGTTTCAAATCATTAAATCAAACCGTAACAAAACACTAGCGCACGTAGTGAGTAAATGGAGAACTAATCGAGAGAGAGGGGAAGTAAATTTAGAGCTAGGGAAAATCAGCTGATCGATTTTCCCTCGCCCTAAATTAGAGCTTGGGAAACAGCTACTTTCATTGATGACAGCTGTTATCAAAAATAGTTACTTTCGGCGAGGAGTGATGAAAAGTTCTTTAATGATACTTTCTGTGTCTAAAAAGTTTGTAGAAGTAACTCCATTTTGTTTCCCTAACATAAGGAACTACATTTCTGGGATAATAATAAATATTATTGATGAATGTTATGAATATTTCAGATGAAACGATGACTCTAATATCTGTAAGGGAAGAGCTGTCCCCGGCTCTCAAGATTCTGCAGTATTTGCATTGTATCCATATCAAGGCCATTACAGACTGGGTATCTCAACCTGCTTGGTTCTGTGCCACTAGGTAAAACAGTCAACTTCTTTTTATTAAAGTTACTTCTTATTATTGAAAGGTGAAAGAAACCGTTCTCTTGTTAAATCCTGCTTGGCTATGTGCCACTTAGTAAAACACTCATACTATTATTATTCCACATACAGTAGACTCCCTCTTATCTGACCACCTTTTAACCGGACCACACTCGTTAGAAGTGACATCTCTTTATCCGGATAATTTTTATCAGCACATAGGTTTAACCGGACTAGATCGGCAGGAAGTGGACGATACTGAAACGACAGTTCTCGTGGGAAAGATTTGAGACCAGTGATTACGTGTCTAAATACAATGCTCTCCTAATAGGAGTCCGGATAAGAGGGAGTCTACTGTATTCTAATATAAGATTCATGTAAATAAATTATTCTTTCCATTAAATAAGTTTTAGCATCCAGATAACATGCTGTCAAGCGATAAAGCTTTTCTTAACATTATTTGAATGCAAATAGTGTAGGTCCTTAATACATTAATTATGACTTTTTTATCCTCTTTTAGTTAAGAAACTAAGGCCAAACACTTAAACCGCCGTTAAACCTTGCTCTAACTGCAGCTAGCCCGTAAAAGACGAAATCGGATTTCACCAATTGTCGTTAAAGAATTAACTGCCCAATTTTGACTGGTGAACTTCTGTAATCTTTCGTTAAGTAAATATCAGCTGGCAGTGTTTTGATTTGTTTACAAATTTTGCTGTTTTATATCCTCTAGTTCACTCTTTGCGTGACAGATGGAGGACTGGAGCCAGAATTTTTATCTAAGCCTATTTCTTCATGTAAGTTACAATAGTTTTGGGTACTCTAACTTCTGTTTCAATCCCTTATACTGTTTCGTAGTAAAAAAATCCAAAACCAAGAGATCAATAACCTCGGAACTTGATTAACGCATTTAATTGGTCCGATATACTATAGTTCTCAACTGTATATTACGTTGGTTTTAGGTACTAGTTCTTTTCCTCAGAACCATTGGTAGTAGCAAGAATCTTTTTTACCTACCAACCATTTTTACTTATCACTATAATTTACAGCTTAGTCATAGTTGGTATTGCACCTTATTTATTACAGTCGTATTCAATTTAATTGATGTCTTACTGTATAAGTTTTGCTTTTTCTGTCTGGATTCCAAAATGTTGGTTTATGCTACGAAAATGATAACGCATTTGAGTAGGCTAACACATGTTGAGCAAACCATCATGATTTGTTTATGCTTTACGTTGTTTATGTTTACGTATCAATAGTTCATGGCCTGTGTATTGTAAATTACCAATCTAAATAGTCTACAGTACTTCATTTCATATAGTAAGCCGTCATTTCGACAGCATTTCGGGCCATCTTCGGACTAAGCAAAAAAGCCAAAAATATAAATTGTTATGATAAAATTGTATGACACTGTGGCGTCAACTTAGTCACAGTGTGATGCCTTTGGTCTATACTTAATTTTAATATTTATTTTGTAACAGCTGTTGCTTGTTTTGTAAAAATGTTTAGTTTTGACTATGTTATGATTCAAGACACTTCTTTATTCGTTTGTAAATAAAACTTATCAAAATATTCGTTCATATAGTGGTGATATTATTTCATTCAGATTAAACATCTTACTAATATTATAAATGTGAAAGTTTGTGTGTTTGTTTGTGTGTTTGAAGTTCAATCACGCATAAACCACTGGACGGATTAGGCTGAAATTTGGCATGATGATAGCTTACATTCCCGATTAACATATAGGCATATTCTTATCTCAAAAATCCTTTCGGGCTCCGCCCCAGTGGCTCTTTAATTCGCCATGTTAACCTTATAAGTATTCATATTTAAAGGGAATTAAAGAATTTAGTCAGCTGTTTCAACTAAAAAAGTTGGTTCTATGATATGGAAAAGCATTAAAAAGTTATAAGATTTACCAACAGGGTGCAGCACTATATTTTTTTGCATTTATGAAAACAGCTAATTTGAACTAAGCAGCAACAAAAAACTGTGATTCGCAATGAGAACTGTCAAAGTAGGTATTGTTTACAGTTATGTTTATGTTTTTCATTTCATGAATAATTTGTGATATTTTGCGAATTGTTGATGATTTATTTTTCTCTATTGTTTAGGTGAAGTGGTAGAACATTATGGCTATGGTAGATGTGTAATACTATAGAATACTGTAAATTAAAAAAAAACCATATTTTATCAAACTGTGCCCTCTCTTATTGCAAACGCAAAGCTTGAGTATAACTGCAATAAGCATTTTTTACTTATATTCCAACCCCGTACGAAGGACGGGTACTCTGCTAGTTGCTATATATTGGTGAACAACGACAACAAGAAGTAAGACATTCCTTCCTCAATATTACTAATGTTGCTAGAAGAAATCGAAGCTCAATTGGTGAATCTACAAGAGCAACAAAATGAACTCTCAATCAACGTTCAGCAACGCAACGACCCTGGTAATGTATCAGTTAATCGAGTTGCAGTAAAGCTTCCACCATTCTGGACCGATCGACCTAGTCTATGGTTTGCTCAGGTAGATTCCCAGTTCGCCATCTCAGGCATCACAAGTGATGACACTCGGTTCCACTATGTCGTTTCTCAGCTTGAAACACGTTACGCAGTAGAAGGAAAGGAAATCATCACAAATCCGCCTGCAAGGAATCGTTACACGGTACTTCGTTCGAAGCTTATTGAAAGGCTGTCCACTAGTGAAGAAGAATGCGTTCGCCAGTTGTTAAGCGACGAAGATATCGGAGATCACAAGCCATCACAGTTCTTACGCCACCTACGTACTCTGATCTGTCCAGCCCAACTACAGGACAAAATCCTTCGAGCACTCTGGCTACGTCGTCTCTCTGTTAACGTTCAAGCGATTATCACAGCTCAAAATGAACTTCCACTTGATAAACTTGCAGATAAAGTCATTGAAGTTTCTACAAGAACACCACACGTATCAGTAAATGCTACGACATCTCATGAACTCACACATTATAATGACGACCTCACTGCTGCTATCGCGAGACTGCTATTGCAGAGGATTGATGCACTCGAAGTATCCCTCCGGCACAGTTATTCGACCAATCATGACAAGAAAACATCATATAACGCGAATAAATATCAGCACAGATCTACATGTCATATCTGCTGGTATCATGCTAAATTTGGTGAGCACGCGTCAAAATGTACTTCTCCTGGCTCTTATGCGGGAAACTCCAAGGACGGCCAGTAACAGCGGCGGCTGACTGTCAAGCACCCAGTCGCAGAATTTTTGTCTCGGATCGAAAGTCGAATCTCTGGTTTAACAAAGATTTCAAATACTAATTTCATATTTACTTTGCTATGCTTTAAGCGTAGCAAATTCCCTAATTAAATTCTGTATTTTCGTGTGTATATCTGTTGGTCCTTATTTCTATAGCTTAATGTCCTTATTTCTCAGTGTTTCACTGAAAGAACAAGAGCACCTTTGATAATGAAAATGTTAACCGGAATAAAGTGTTTAATGGTGTGGTTGAGGTAGTATTTAAACTAATTTTAAAGCCATTGTGGAAAGTAACTTTTAATTATAGGCCTACCTTACGGCTATGAATAATTTTCTTCAGTATTCTTCAGCAATTTCTTAGTTTAATCATTGGGTATAACATATAGAACGCGATCTGAGTGACATTTAATTCCAAAGCATTTGTTTTGGCTTGAACCTGTCACATACTGTATTTGCGAAGGTTTAGTATAATAGTTTTGCCAGCATATCTGAAAATAAGCAAACCAACTGCTGTTCTGAATATAAGAAGGTTTCAACTGACTACTATAGGATCCCCATGCGTAGAACAGGCACATCACAGCTAGTTTTATATAAAACTACTCTAAATTCCAATCCAAAAATAACACTTCTATATATCTCCTCATAAACACTGATTTATTTTCAAGGTTATGTTTACTTGCTCCTGTGTCAGCCCAGTGTCATGGCAGTTCACTGTCACCTCGAATTACTTTAAACTCTCGTTTAAGAAACCAGCGTTTGTTTTAACGTGTTTTCGTTGGTGAAATCATATTTCATTAACTGTGGGTTAACTTTAAATCATCAGTTAGTTTTAACAGAAGATTAACAAAACCATCCTTAGTGTGAATTTGGTGAAATCGGGCCTAATTAGTTTGAGTGGTTAAAGTGTATGTAGCTGTCGTGATTGGAGTTTTGAATGTTACTAGTTTTATCTTGAGAAGGGTTTGAAAACTCTTTGATGGTTAAAAAAAACTGGACCCAGCTGTCATTGATAATTGGGTTTTACCTGTTCTACCCAATAAATGTACCCACAGTAACTGAGCTACAAAATATTTACAAAACCACCCAACACTGAAATCTCCCTTATACTCGGTTTAAAATAAGGCTTTGCTTGGTGTCGCCATTTGTATATTACAACAATTTTGATTTCACAGATTGCTATCAGTTCTGTATGAAATCGTCAGTGAAGCAAGCGATGAAAAGTTATTGGAAGTTTCTTTGGACATATTCATCCACAGTTTCCACCCGTATCTGGATATTATTGATGTATGGCTGTGTGAAGGCAGATTGGAAGACTGGCGCAAAGAGTTTCTAGTCATTAAGTAAGTTATACATGAATTGCAAAAGTTTTTTAAAATAATGTATTTCTCTTAAAATTTGTACATAAGATCAAATAGCTATTGAATAGTTGATCATCATAGTTTGATACAAATTGAACTGACAATACAATACTGACTGAATTCTAACCTCTAAAGTTAAAATAAAAGTTAAAATTTGGGTTTTCCATACAAAAATGTATTTCTTTTTGTAATTATGGGTAATCTTAAAAATGTTGTCTGAATATTCAGTCAGTGACTAACCTGCTGGGTTGGATAAGCTGTAGAACAAAGAACTTTTATTGATGTACATTTGATCTGTAAATTGGTTCTCTTTTTGTGTCTGTAAAGCATGGCAATTGGTTAAAGTGAACCGGGAACAAAATTTCTTACATTTAATGTGTCAGATGGTGAACTAAATATAGCCTACATATTCTAATAAAAGAAAATCCTCCTCTTACTTTTTTAATGACTCGGAGAGTTACCCACCTTAATGCAATTTTCTAAGATGATTAAATTATGGGAGCAACACTTATCAGCACTTTCTAGATTTTCCAGGGCCTTGCATAACATGTCTACAAATCAAGGATGGACGAGTCCCAATATTTTGGGAAAATAAAATATATTCCTGATCATTGGGACAGGATTACATTTGACTCAGGATTTTTCCGGGACGGGATGGGTTCCAATCGTTAGCGATTTTGCCTTTACGAACAATGTTGTATAAATTTATTTCAGGGATTGGAGGTTGCACTTTTAGATCAGTATAGGAACAGCTCCGGATTTTTCTTCCTGTCTGATAAAGAACTTTAGTATTCTATTAAAAAGATCTTAAGTAAAAATTTTTGTAAATGAGAATATTGGCACAAAGTCACAAACGACATCTCCTGCAATTCTGGGGACATCATAAACAACAACCGCCATTGTTGCAAAATCAATGCATTTTTAAGACATGATAGACGTGATAGACATTTTGATTTTGAGACATAGTTCAATGATCATTGTTCATTCAGATCAAGCCAAAATGGTTTACAACAAACCCCGGCCATAGAAAATTTCAATTTAAATCCACTTTAAAAGTCAGAAATATATTTTTTTCCAAAATTTTGTCTTTATTTTATTACTTGTTAATTGCGTATACTTACATACTTGTGTGTAGGGAAGACGGAGGTATCCCAGAGGTTATGCCTTACGAGTCAGAGATGTTGAAGTGTGGCGTTACTCCTGTGAGACTTCTCACTAGTCTGGTGGATGTTGTGAGAGAGGCAGGTCGCACCATGGAGGTAGTCAACAGTCTCAGCAAACATACTTGTGTGTAGGGAAGACGGAGGTATCCCATAGGTTATGCCTTACGGAGTCAGAGATGTTGAAGTGTGGCGTTACTCCTGTGAGACTTCTCACTAGTCTGGTGGATGTTGTGAGAGAGGCAGGTCGCACCATGGAGATAATCAACAGTCTCAACAAACATACTTGTGTGTAGGGAAGACGGAGGTATCCCAGAGGTGATGCCTTACGAGTCAGAGGTGTTGAAGTGTGGCGTGACTCCTGTGAGACTTCTCACTACTCTAGTGGATGTTGTGAGAGAGGCAGGTCGCACCATGGAGATAGTCAACAGTCTCATACAAACATACTTGTGTGTAGGGAAGACGGAGGTATCCCAGAGGTGATGCCTTACGAGTCAGAGGTGTTGAAGTGTGGCGTGACTCCTGTGAGACTTCTCACTACTCTAGTGGATGTTGTGAGAGAGGCAGGTCGCACCATGGAGATAGTCAACAGTCTCAACAAACATACTTGTGTGTAGGGAAGACGGTGGTATTCCAGAGGTGATGCCTTACGAGTCAGAGATGTTGAAGTGTGGCGTTACTCCTGTGAGACTTCTCACTAGTCTGGTGGATGTTGTGAGAGAGGCAGGTCGCACCATGGAGATAGTCAACAGTCTCAACAAACTGTCTCAGTTCAGAGACACTGTGCGCAACAAAGGTAATGTAAACCTATGCTTCTTTCTTATTTTTGTATTTATTTGGTTTGTTTCCGCTCGCTTGACTTAAAGCCACAAAGCCTAGTATTTGGTGAGAAATGTTGACTCTTGGGGTTGTTGGCTTGGATTAGGATGATACATAATTAGTTATATTCACAGATGGCATAAGTCATTACACAGTACACAGACCTAAAACCCACCAACAATTTTGAGGAGATTGTTTTATAAGTAAGAGAAACAATAAAAGGTTAAATTACCTGTGTCCGCCAGTCGATCCTTATGTGCTGTGTCCTATTACAGGATATGCATTTTGGCAGAATAAATTGCCATCATCAGTCCTAATATAAGATCTATATAATAGGACACAGCACATAAGGATCGACTGGCGGACACAGGTAATTAAACCTTTTTTTGTATGTCATACCGATCCGGAACAACAACAAACAACATAAAATTACGTAAGAGAAAGATTAAAGGTTTCACAGAGTACCTCAGAAAAACTACTTTTACATTCTTACTCATAATAAGACACATACACATACTTGAAACACTTGCCCAACATTTTTGGCTCATAACATGCTTATTTTCCTGTTATTACCAACTACACTTCTTAATCTCAAGGTCTCGTCTTTGTTAGTCTGAACAAGATCCAATCTCAGTGCTTTGCTCTGGTGGTTTTGAATGTCACAGTTATAAGTTAACAAACTGTGTTTATTTGTAGTAAGCTAGCTAATTTTGCTAAACTAGCTAAACTAGCTAATATTGATACTGCATTTTAAGAGAATAATTCTATAATACTATTGGTTGAATACTTGTGAAGTACTCAAGTTCTATTCCAGAGAAGAATGATTATTTTAAAGTAATCATAAAAATTTATTTTTTAGTAATTAATTTTTCTAATTTTTTTCCAGTGTAGTGACAGTTTAGCACTTATGTCTTAGGAGGATAAGAAAAGAGTGTAGCCTAATACAATTTTTTACATCTGATGTTTTTTTTCAGGCTGTCTTTTCAGAGAGTTTTCTGATAATGTTTACAGTGAAATCAAGAGGTTGAAAGATAAAATTTCAGAACTACCTAAAATAGATGAAGAAATACCTGATAATGTGACAGAGAAAATCTGCTATACTTCAGTAAGAAGCAGCTGTGGTGATTTAATCGAAGATGAAGAAAAAAGTATACATGAAGAATCCGAATCTAAAGCAATCAGTCCAGTATCTTCAAGAAAAGTAAGTAAAAAAAAAAAAAATCTTCTTTTTACAGTTTATTCATTGTATAAAAAATTTATAAATCCACCAGTGCACGTTCTAAAGAACATTTCATATGCCAAAACTGTAGAGGTTTTTACTTTATTTCATAAAATCGATAAAAGAACAAACCTTTTATACTATTTATGTCTTAATAGTTAAAAGTAACATCTATGTTTTTAAGTTTTATAGAAAGGTGTGTGGCCTTGTTCATTTTAACTGCTGAGGCTAATGACCTAATTTATGGTTCGACTCTCTATTCGACTAATCTATGAATTCAGAGCAAAATCACAAGATAGATTTTTATTTTTTACGATCTTTGTTTTGGGTTTTCAGTCAAGTAGACCGACGTCACCCACTGCTCTAGTCCCTAGATATCTTCAGTCACTCAGTGGCAAAGCTATGTATGCTCAGACTATGTCAGTTCTACTGCAGAACCCATTGTTGGGGGAAGTGTTTCGTGGTTACCTCTCTCCTCCACGCCCCCCCTCCCCACCAGCTGTCAAACCTGTATTCCCTCAAGAGGCCTCTGATTCTGATTGCAGGTAAGCAAAAAACAAGGAATTCCCCCATTTTCTTGATCTTTTTTAAATGTTAAACTTTGATCTTTAAACATTGTTAAAATGAAAATGTCATATATCATATATCACATAGCTCATTATTGGTTTTCAGCAATTACATTCCTAGCTGCAACTTTAAAGGTTTACAGCTCACATTAACTTTATTCTATACAGAAAGTAACAAAAAATATACCTCTCATTCATTTAATATTCTGCTAGAAGAACACTTTGTAAAGTAAGGATTTCATTAAATTACTATTCCAGAAAAATAAGGGTTTGGTCTGGGTGTAACTAAACTGAAATACAAAGATGAGTGTGGGAAGAGTGGCATGCCTTGTGCAGCTTCCTTATTGAGACAAACTGTTTCTAAAGCTAACTAAACTGGGTTACTATGTAATCAATTTATCAATCGTTATTTGTGTTATATTATAATTTTAGTTGATTTAATAGAGGTTTTTGAACAAACTGTGATTTTACTCTCCATCTCTGTATATTAATTATCTATCTCCGTCCTGGTTGTTGGCAGTGTTAGTCTGGTGGGTCTGATGTCCATTCACAGTGTCCTAGAGAGACAGCTCTCCCTGGTAGAGAGCAGACACAAGTCTGCGTCTAGTCTAGTCACAGACACTCTGCTAACAGAACACAACCTTTGTAAACACTTGACAGTTCTGCGCACCGTCTACTTCATGGAAAACGGCAATCTGGCACAGAGCTTCTACTCATACTTGTTCAAAGAGGTGAGATAAATAAGTAGCCAAACAATGTACCTGATTGGTTGTTGTAGTCAATGGCTATACGGTTAACCCCCACAGTCATGGAGCAATCATCATTGCCTTCCGCAGTTGCTGTGAAAACATGAATATGTTCCTCAATCGGAAAATCTCTTATTCTCTTGTGGTAAAAAAATAACTTCTTGATCAGCATTGTATGTGTTATTAATTTGACGGAAAGTAAATAAAAGAAATGTCTTATAACACTTAAAAAAAAGTTTCTTTAAAAAAAATTAAGTGTTATAAGACATTTCTTTTATTTACTTTCCGTTTAAAAAATCAGGGATCAGGGCAAAATCATAAAAATCTCTGGCCATCACAGAAAATTGTCAATTACTGATTGCTCAATTTTCCCAGACTTCCTGCGGAAAAAAATCTGGCCATTCTCTCACCACTAATATTGAATAACCCAACCCAAGGTTTGTCAAAAATAATTCCTGGTCCGAACCAATTTCTCAGCCTGACACAAATATTGTGTAGACCCTCAGTGTTCTATTGGTTAACTAATGAGACTAATAAAGAAACTTAATATGCTACTTAACAAATCTCATTTTCCTACAGTTACCCGACAAAGTTGGCTTCCTTGTACTGTTTGTAGTACAGAAAGCTGCTAATTGCTACACTTGGTCGTACGGTTTATACTTTGACGTACGGTTTATACTTTGGCGCACATCAGGATTCCAACGAAACAACACAAAACAGCGTGGTTCTATTATGCACGTAATCCGTGTACGCTTGGAAATGGGTTGGCAACACTTAAAGATAATAATACTATGAGCAGCTGATTGACTATTATAACTACGATTTAACCTGTCATTTCGTGTTTATAGTTTCGGTATTTCTGAACTTTCTTGACTTTTCTTATAAACGTTTTTTTACAATTCCTACGATCTTAATAAACAAGAAAATACCTTTAAAGCATTTTTTTAGGCGCGGAAACCACTTCAAATTACAGAAACATACGGAGCTATATTCTCAAGTCGCGGAGCACATTTCTTGCAGAGGAAAAAATAGCGGAGTGATACCGAGGAGTAGGACCGGGTACTACTTTCTCTAGGGCACCTATTTGTGTTGCCAGCTGAACCTAAAAACGTGTTGTATAGTGTTTGAAAGACTAATTATTTATATGATTTATAGTGACTGTAAGAAAGATATAATGTGTAACACGAGTGCAAAAGGCCTTTGCTGCGCTCGAGATCATTCCACATACCCAATATGTATGTGTATGTTTTTGTGTTCTTTGACTCGTCTGCAATATATTTGGTAAACATTGCTCTCGTGTGCAGCAAAGTGCCACTTTGCCCACTAGTTACACAAATAACTATTTCCTAAAATTTCTAAAACATTGAGAGGAACAATATCCTGTCCTGTCCCGTCTCAAATCTTTATTTCAGTCCCGACCCTAATTGTAGTTTATATTTATTAAATACTGTAACAGTGAGATAATATTATAGATGTCATAGTGCAGTTGAATAAAGCTTAGGATATTAATACGTTTCTCTTCTCTGGTTGGAACTGCCTGCTCTCAATGTAGTTTTTCACACCATGCTTTATTTTTTGTTTCAATTTAAAAATATTTTTTTGTTTTTATTAGTTTTATTGATAATTTCTAAATCTATATATTTAATACACAGTTGTTACACTGTTTTCTCAGTAATTACTGGACCGATCTACAAGATTTATGTCTCAAATTAAAGGGGATAGTGTGTAGAATTGCCGAACTTCCTTAGAATTTACGTTTTTTCTAAGGGCTACGACCTACAGCCCTTTAAAGGTCGAGTCAATACAATTCTTATTAAAGAAAATAATACACAGTTTATAAATTATTCGTCAGCTGTTTAATGTTTGTCAGACATTTGTTATTATTTTTATAACCTCACTTTCAGTATGCAATTATTAAACTTGGAGTTTCTGTTTATAAACACACGATTTTGATCAAGGAAAGTGTATTTGTTAACTTATTCTTGAAATGTTTTAGTTTTACTGCAAAGTGATCTGAAGGAAAGTGGTAACTGAGTTTAAGTTTGAGTATGGAATGTGAAATAATACCCATAGTAGGGAACAAAAACTTATTGTTTTGATCACTATAATTTATTCTCTACGGCCACCAGAATAATCATGGGGAGATCCGCTTGCAAGTTGTACAGATAATTGCTGATGAGTGGGAAACATACAAACATTTTATAGTAGGTGACGAATCTTACTCAAGATCAGTGTTAGACGTTCAGTGGTACCAAAACTTTGCCTTTTCGAGATGGCGAGTACACTGGGATACGTGGAACTACAATATATCTGTGATTTTTTTTTTCAAGTACACAGGGAAGTTGCTAGAGAAACTGTGACTTACCATTCGGTTCTGGCGAAGAAGTATGTGACTTGATGTTTAATGGCAATGTTGACTCGGGTCATTATAGCGTTATAAAACTTTATAATTAACCCCAGGGTGTGAAAAGTACAAAAAGAAAAAGAAAAGGTAATCATTAACCGGGCGTAAAGAGACATACCGAACGAAAAAAAATGTAGAGAACCATCGAACTAAAAAGGTAAAGAGCAGTGTTGGTGTTAAATGTGCTCTGGAAGTCCCTACAAAAAAATACCAATTCTTTTGAATTGGGGTCGTTAGATTGAATTTGTCACTACTTCAAATTTATTTATTTCGAGTCAGAACAGACTAACTGGGACACAAAAATGTTTTAGTTTTCCTGCAAAGTGATCTGAAGGAAAGTGGTAATTGAGTTTAAGTTTGAGAATGGAATGTGAAATAATACCCATAGTAGGGGACGGAAACTTATTGCTTTGATCAATATAATTTATTCTCTATAGCCACCAGAACAATCATAGGGAAATCCGCTTGCAAGTTGTACAGATAATTGCTAATGATTGGTAAACATACAAACATTTTATCGTAAGTGATTAACCTTACTCAAGATCAGTGTTCGACGTCCAAATTTTACCTTCTCGAGATGGCGAGTACGCTGGGATATTTGGAACTACAATTTATCAGTGAACTATACCCTAACTATATTTGTTCGAGTAGGCCTACACAGGGAAGTTGCTTGAGAAACTGTGACTTACGATTTTGGTTCTTGCGAAGAAGTATCTGACTTGATGTTTAATGGCAATGTTGACTCGGGTCATTATAGCGTTATAAAATTGTATCATTAACCCCATGATGTGAAAAGTACAAAAAGAAAAAGAAAAGGTAATCATTAACCGGGCGTAAAGAGACATACCGAACGAAAAAAACATGTAGAGAACCATCGAACTAAAAAGGTTAAGAGCAGTGATGGTGTTAAATGTGCTCTGGAAGTCCCTTCTAAAAAATACCAATTTTTTTGAATTGGGGTCGTTAGATTGGATTTGTCAGTACTGCAAATCTACGAATTTTGAGTCAGAACAGACTAACTGGGACACAAATATTTTTTCCTTATGTTGTCACAAGGGGAAGGTAAAATAAACTCCTTATCAACATTTTGAGTTTATGGAAAACCTTATCAACAGCGACTATAAAAAAAGTATTAAGGGTCAAAAGAGACAAAAAACTATTTGAGTAAAATATAATACAAATCTGCATTTGAAATGGCCAGTTCTAAGTCTCACTTGAATCAACATCTTTCTGGTAGTGGTAGTCTACATAGTTTTAAAATCCACGACTCCTTTTCCACCAAATTGGACCGTTAATACCCTATTGAACAAAGTATGCCCAACTTTATATATACGACGTAAACACAGCTTTTACTCACAGTATGGGTCAAAGATTCGTGAAATGCGACCAACTGCTGATGCGTGATTTACATGTAGGCTAAGTGACTATCTTTATTCCATACAACAAATGTAATGAAAAAAAACTACGAATATATTAATTATTAAGGAATATACTTGAGCAAATGATCTAAATATCATAAATAGCTGCTTATTAGGTTATCAGCATTGCTCAGTTCGTATACTATTTATTTTTCAAATGAAACTCGAATTAATATAAAACATTCATTTGTTTAAAATAATATATCGGTTTTATTAACATAAAATAGTTTATACAGGCAAACTATCAGTTCTATTTCATGTAAAAAATTAAACAACCCCTAAATAAAATACAAAGATAAACAGTATTTGTTAATTATTATTTCTTTTATTACTGACAATATTCCCGTGGCAGAGCACGGGCGGTTAACTAGTATTATTTAGTTGTTTGTTTGTTTACATTTTAAAAATTGTCTCCTGTTTTCTAAGATAACATGACAATTTACTATCATCTACTTAGAAAATCTTTATTTGGTAATAAAAAAAATAAATCATTATTTTGTATTTGATAAAAAAAAAAAAACATTTGCTTTGTTCAGTGTAAGATATTCACTGTCACTCAGTATCACTTTAATTGTAAAAAAAAAAATACATTTGAACAACTTTTTAAATTTACAGATAGAAGCTGGGACATGGAACAACTCAATATCATTGAATGCCCAGTTAAAGGTTTGTGTAGAGGAGTACTTTCCTGGATTCGAGAACTACTTTACAGTTCAGATTGAGACGTCCTGTAGAGATAAGTCCAGCAATGCTTTAGTCCATCACATCATCCCAGCAATATCTCTGGCTTACAGGGTAAGTGTGCTTTTCATAATAGTTGCAATATTGTTAGTTCTCATTTTCTGTTTTCTAAATCTGGTAGTAATGAAATGTATTTACAGGTGGATTGGCCAGTTAGCCTAGTAATTTCAGAGGCATCAATCGCAAGCTACAACAAGGTATTCAGATTCCTACTTCACCTCAAGTATGCCTTCTGGACCCTGCACAACACACGTTTCTCAGGTAAATTATATCAAGTACTGGTTTCATATTGGTAGAATTTAGAACTTTACCTATTTTCTCAATATTCTAAAATCCATGTACACTTGTATCACTTTATTTTTATTACTTTTTTTATGATAACACTCTATTGGTGAATGTAAATAAAACTAAACTAGTGAACCTGTGCGGCTCAATGCCCCGCAAAATAACATATGAATTTAGAAAACAAATTCATCGTGTTATATATTGACTCGACGTCAAAAATTAAATACAGTAATAATGAAGCCTTAAAAGCGAAGCAGTCCAGCCATTTTCTAGCTGAATGTGTATTATATTTAGTAAATTAATAAGTGTTGAAGTTCAAGTATGTTATAGGGTAGTTATTTTTTAAAGATTTTTAAAAACAGATTCAACAAACAATTTGATCATATCAAACCAATAGGCCTGTGTAGCATATTTTGAGGGTCATAAAATGCTGCTTGAAGAAAACACTTAAAAAAATAAACACTACAAAACAAAATTTTTTTTTCACAAAAGCACTTCCATGAATACTACGATTTTAGTCATAAAGTTACCTTCAGGAATATTACCCTGGTCAGAATTTTCCGTAATAAATATGCGTATCCTACTAAAAGATGTTGCCTTACTTAAAACAACAGAATAATATAGTTGCTCATGCACTGAAATTGGTCTGGGTAAGAACAGTGCTGCTCTTTAATTAAAGTGCTTGTGCTGCAAATGCCAAAGATTACAGAAATTAGCATCTTTCCATTTTAAAAGGTAAGTTGGCTGCACTTTACTTGACGTCCTACACTCATTCGATTGTTTTTTTCGATTCGATATTTTCATTCGATTGTTTCATTCGATATATCGTTTGATTAGTTAGGTTAGGTTAATTATCCTGGGAGCCGCATATTCACTACATTAAGCAAAAAGTAAGGAAACGATATATGGATTTAGACAGTTAAGTCGAGTGCTGTCTGTGGATCGCTGCAGGATTGTCTACTGTATGTGGAATCTGTGGTGCAGTGTGTACGGTCTGCTGTGTTGAGACGGCACCTCCGCATTTAATGTCACACAGCGATCGATTATCAAAGCAATATTACAAAAGCAACAAAGGTATTAGCCTACCCTAATTTACCATTTAATAATTTCCCATTTTAAACTGTTCCACAACTATATATAAAATCAATGTTAATTTATATACTTAAAAGAAAACAGGGAAAGTAATTTAACTAAAGCCAACCATCAATATGCAACTAGAAAATATTTGAATTTTGGCTATGAGTTTCCTAAATTAACGTCAGAGCAGATTTGCATAACTCTTTCTATTAGCTCACTTTCTTCTTCTAAGTGAGTACACTGACACACTTACATTTACTCATACTCAACCTACACTACTATAAAGAGGGTATACGCACACTAGTAAGACTCTCTGAATCTGTACAAAATGTTATATGTATATCACCTACACAAACTGACACAAGAAAGTCACTTAACCTGTAACCTATTTTTTTATTTCTGCAATCAAAATAATGAATATATTCCTGATGCACACCTGAAAATAGGTAAAATATCAAATTAAGTACGCACATGGACAAGACCGTGTCTTTTTCCTCAGTATTAGTAAACTTATGTATTTAGGCCTCAATTGTGAGCTTGGAACTTAGAGACTCCCGCTTTGAGTGCCAGAAAACTCTTTCCCTCACACAGACTTCGGCCTTGTGAGGACAATTTCCACTATAGGCTTTGTATATTTTTCTGGAAATAAAAATCTTGTACTTTGTGTTACTTTAAAAGTGACACGATTTTTATCTCTTGTGCCAAATCGTTGTCTAGTTTCTGTTATTTCTTTGGGCCATGACTTCAATAATTTCAAAGAAGAGTTAGTTTTGTTTTAATAAATATTGCTTTGCCAAAAGATTTTCTTAGAAGTTCAAGTTAATATAAACGCTTATAAGGGAAAGCCGTGTAAGTCTATTAAAGTTTTGTGGATACTAACAACTAGGTTAGCAACACACCAATTTTACGGTCAATAATTAATTCCTTTATTCCATCTTTGATTTAAAAATTAAAATCTAACCATGTTAACCAAATATTAAATTGCTAACAGCAAAACCCTTTTATGCGTTGTTTGGCCATATTTTTGTAGTGGAAATCTCATCAAAACTTTCGAGAAACGATTCTAACTGGCAGCTGTTTTTTACATTCAAATTCAATCACCATCAATTCAAGAATTTTACAGTTTAATTCTACATTTTGTATATATACTTCAAAATTTATAAATTTTCCCGCTTTAAAACCGGATCAGCAAGTTAGAATCACTATTGGGATGTACACACCGTGCTAGTACAAGAACACATTTCTCATATTACCTGTACACATGAAACCCTGAGCTAACATGTGATGTCAATACAGTGGTGTATTGCTCCGTATCATGTAACATTCAAGTTATCTGACTAGTTTATCACGGGAGTCTCAAATATCATTTTGCAGCTATGCATGTCTCCATATCTGTTACATTTCTGACTTGACTTACCAAGACTTAAACAATTTTAGCATACAAATAATTGAAAATTGGTGATTTACTAACCAAACTTTCACATTGTTAGGATTAAAAAACAAAATTATAATATTTTGTGAGATTTATAATACCAATGATTTATTTTTTGTGTTAGAACTATTTTCAGCTCAAGGGCACAAAGAAGTTTAGCAAACAAGAAAATAAACAATAAGAAAATGGGAAATTTAGTAGAGCTTTTTAAAATTACAGTTTTGAACTGTAAAATTTTATTATTGCCAATAGATAGTGCATTTGTCATTATTGCTCAATGACACATGATTGTCAAAAGCCAGGAAAACATCATGGGAATTTCAGTGCTGCGGCTTGTGCTGTGTTATAAACAATTTGTGTTAAATATCATTGACACATCATTTTTTAATTTTAAAATATGATAGAATAACTGATGAGTGGGCCTAATATTATGCGTTCAGGTGAAATGGAGTGATAAGAATACCGGAAGATGTGAAAGAGCAAAGCTTTAAGTTCCACTTATGATATTATAAACTAAACAATCATTATCAAATAATTGTATAGCTCTTATTTATTTGTCTTTTTAGCTCTTATTTCAAATTTATTAGATTACAAGAGTTACAAGTAGTAAGTAGTACAATTACTCTGTATCGTCACCAGCTTTGTCCAACTTTCAGATCGTAGATATTAAGTATCCACATCGAGTTTGGACTCATTATTTTTGGAATTTCATGTAGAACTCAAATATATAAATAAAAATATATTTTAACTTAAAATAAAAAAAGTTACAGATCTGTGGATTGTGACAGTAGGTAGGTAAACTTTTTATGAACGGCCAGCCCGGCGAGCGGTCGGAAGGGTGAGTTGAGTTCCGAGAAGGTTCCTAATCCGCTGGGTATCATAGCCAAACCGACGGACTAGGCCTATAATTAAGTGTTCTATCAGAATTTTTTTTTTTTCGATTACCAATCGTTCTCTTTGTGCTTTACCTTCCATAGTATTCAACATCGTCTAGTTTCGAACACTAATTATGTTATTTTTTTTGGTACTTTACTTTCTTACAGGACTTGCAGGATCAGATTCCAACTCCCAAAACATCTTGAATACTTTATTTTACTAATCGTAATAGAAAATGTCTGCAATAATCCTTTAAATAACAGTTTTGATTGTCTGTAGACCTGACAGACAGTTCACATCCACTGTGGGTTCGACGGTTGCATGTGCTCAAGACTTGGATGCTGCACAGCACCAACACACTGCACTCGTACTTCATGGGGCTCGTGTTGCGAAGTTACTCGACACATCTGGAGGAGTCTGTCTTGTCAGCTGACTCTCTGCAGGTCATTGTTCAAGGTCAGTGACACTATAAATCTCAGCATTTATGTACTGGCTGAGGTACTTGTGTTAATAAATACTTTTCACATCTTGGATTTAGTTTTAGCCACATGTTTACTCATTCAGAAAAGATTTGAAATAGTCCTCAAAGCATCCCTGAACATTTTGTTCATTCTCAGTCTCAGATAACCTCAAGCTTCTTCAACACGAAGGTGAAAACAGGAACCCTCTTTTTGTACAAGCTAGAGATAGAAGTTTACCATACAACTCCCATGGTTGTACTTGGGACTCATTTCTAAGTTTTGGCAGCTCAAACATTTTACCCAACTTTTTAGTAATATACTGGTACAGGGTTAAGCAGCTCTGTCTGGATAACCCCTTTATACTTTGCAAAAGAGTAATACCAGGGAAACTTGACTTTACACATCTTGCATGGCATGAAGGTACACTTGTTAAGGTGTGATAATTTTTCTTGGGACCATAAAATAGGGTGCTGATTGGATAGTTTATTCTTATGACACATGAGTTTTATTTCCCTCTAAAATTAAATTACTGTTATTTTTTCAGCTCACAACAAGTTTTTGGATGAAGTAAAAATCCATTGTCTGCAAGACAAAACCAACTATCTAGAAAATTTTATAAAAAGGGTGAGTACATGTTTTACCCTAAGATACCAAAGAGCCATATTTAGTTCTCTCACAAATGCAGATATTATCACACTTTAGTTTCAGAACATATATTTTTACTCTGAAAAATCATATTTTAGTCACACATCACTGACTTGTTGATTCTTATACTCGTATGGTTACAGCTACTAAAGCTATGCTCTATGCTAGCCGAGTTGTGGGAGCTGGAAGTGGTGGGAGGGGGTGACTTGGAGGCTGAGCTGTGTGTGTTGGAGGAAGCCTTCCTTGTGGCCTACCACAGCCTCATACACTGTCTAGAGATGGTCTCGCCTGAAGAGGACCAAGGCAATTTCTGTAAGTGTTCTGTCGCCAATAGAACCATTCCTGGATTATATATATATATATATTCATATTTGTATTGGCCATGATGCCTATACCAAGAAACAAATTTGATATTATATCCTTTATTTTATTTGTTTATTAATTTGGTAAAAGTGTGCGAGTGGCTGGATTTTCGAGATAAGCATAGCCTATCCTACAAACATGAGTAATCGAGCACCAAGCTGGAAACTCAAGCTCAAGCGGAGCTTTTACAATGGTTAGCTGGGTGCGTCTGCAAAGATCATTAATCCATGCTTTGGCCACAATCGGGGATGACGATGATAACGTTTCCTTAGTAGCAGAAAAGGATGATAATATTAAAACCCTTGTATTTTTAACAAAATTTTAGTAAGCAATAGTTGAACCAATTTTATCTTAATAAAACATAATTATATATTTACCAGTTTTCCTAAAATTGTAATATTCGCTAATTGTTTAGTATAAATATTTTTTGTTACAGTGTACGAGCTGAAGTGTGAAATAGCTTCAAGTGAGCCAGAATGTTTTACTCTGGAGGCAAAAAGTATCAACTCGTGAATTGAATCCAATACCAACCTATCAGCCATCTTGTAAATTATTGTTTGTAAAACATTGTTCATAGTGTGTATTTATCTTGTAAATCAGTCTAATTTTCAGGTTTATAGATTTTAAGTTATATTTATTTAGTTTAGTTATGATTTTAACATGTACAAAGAAACTAAACTAGTATGAAAATTACTAAGCACACAAAACTGGATAAAAATTGAACCATGTGAAAAAATTAAACTAATTTAATATTTCCTAAAATTTTATATTGCACTCATTGTTTATCCTAGTCCTTTCAATTTTATTATGGATATTTTATAAAGACAACATGAGATAGAAGCTTGTAAACAACCATTATCATGGGTAAGCGGTGGGGGTAACTATGATATTCTATAGGGATAAATCACAAAAGTTGCAATAACTTTTGAACCGTAAATTGTTACAGCAATGGGGGTAGCACTATTTTTGTTTAGAATTATAAGGAAACCGGCTTTTTTCTTAAAATCCAATATTTTGTTATTTCATGGGTTTTTTATGAAAAAATATCATAAGTTACAATAACTTCGGAACCGTAATTTTTACGGAAATGAAATTTGTACAATTTTGTTCAGAATTTAAAGGACTAAATACTAAAATTTAATCAAAACCGTTCAGGTCGTTTTAGAGAAAATCTGATTTTCAGTTATTTTATGGGGTTTTAAAGGAAAATCACCATTAAAAATAAAAACTTTGAAAAAATGAAAAAAAACCTCTGGAGATATAATAGATTAGTACCTACATACCAAATCTCATCAAAATCGGACAACAGGTATGGTCTGTAGCTCTGTACACATCCACACACAGACACGGACATCACTTCGAAAACCACTTTTTTGGGTTCAGGGAAAATTTTTATCAAACCAATACTTTCTCCATCTACTTTTATGTATAGGGAGTAAAAGTGATCCATAACGGATATATCCACTCAAAACTCAAACTCGAAAATGCTGTTGAAAACAATACATTCTCCATATAAGAGAAAATGTAAAAACAAAACACACATTTTGTGGAAATATATTAGTTCCAGAATTGTGTCTTAAATGACTGACTTGATTATAGTTACTTCAAGTTGTTAAAAGTAAGTTAAGTGTTATTAATTGAATGATGTAAAAAAATAAAACTTAACAAATATAGTCTTTTTTCTTTTTTTTCATTAAGCTAATAAAATATTGTTTTATGGTTATATTATCATCAGGCATCAGGTAATATTTATTATTATTATCATTAACATTATCAATTGGGATGAGGACACCACCTAGGTGTGCATATAAACCTGAACTAGAGGTCGTCCAGTGGTTGAAAACTCAACAAAAAATATGGAATGAACAAACTTCTCTATTTTCACACCCACGCTGTAAATAAAACATGTGGTTGGAATTTCTTTAACTTGTTTTGATTTTCTGTTTATATTTCGTTGTTATTTCGTCACAGCATGGTAACCTAAAACGCCCATGTACATTTTTTTTCAAATTTAAAATTAATTTTTTGAGCTTATATTTGCATCTATTTTAGTTAATAAAGCGATTCTGCACATCTTGAAGAAAATATCTTGTTAGCAGTATGCGTAGATTTTCCCTGCGATGCACACGAGCTGAGAAAAGAGGTTTTAAAGAAACATGCTTGCCTAGTAATATATAGATATGAGAGAAGGATGAGTGTAGAATGAAGTGAGATGATCTGTGTAGCTTTGTTTCTGACTAAAATAAGTTTATTTTACTAGCCAGGATAATTTTTTCAAGCCACATTATTATATTAAACATTTATTAATATTTATTTATAATAATTATAATCAATAAGAAGGCCCAAATACAATAGAATTAATTATAGAACTGCGGCAAAAGACATTTTAATGTATTTTGACATTTCAATTCAGTGTGATTTATACTCCTCTTTAGATTACTCGACTTCCTACCCTGCATTTTAGTTAATCAAACTTTTGATTAATGGGTTCCTTTTCATGTCAGGAAATTCAGAGGTAAAGTTTGGCAGTAAACTGTGTCGTAGCGTGACACCACGCTCATGTCTCTGTCATTGTGAGGTCGATCAGAAACGCTTGTGTGCTAAAAATGGATTTTTAGGAAATATGTGTCAGTATTAAAACTTAAAACTCAGGTAAATTGTCTGGAAAACATATTCTGTAAATTTCCATTGGTACTACATTAGTGAGAAGAGAAGGTCTGAATAGATTTGTATTTTATTTACTGTGAACAATATTCCATCCCCCTTCACTGCAATATCTTATTCTGCTGTCATCAATACATGTGATCTTGTTTCCACGGCAACCAACTTGTTATTCTAACACTCAGCTGCCTTGCTTGGCTTCTGCTGCTGAATTGTTTATTTACAGGAAAATACTGCAAATCAATTTTCAATTTACATAGGTTTAAACTTGATTCGAGGTCATGCATTGAATATTGCAAGTTATGTGTGCTGCGAAAAATTCCTTTAGAAGAGTGGCCAAAAGTAAGAAACTAAGGAAGTATGCGTCTCTGTGTTCTGACAATGATATTTTGGATGAGAAATACAAGTTTGTTCAACGAGGCAGGAGTGCTGAACAGCTTACAAGGTTAAATTCTGACTCAGTGAAAGATGTAAGTTATAAAAGATTTACTCTTACCTAAATCTCAACTCTACTAAATAAAATTGTAGATATTAAAAAAAAGCAAGCTTTCTTGAATGTTGGTAGTAATATAATAGGTCTATAATAGCCTTCAAAAGTATAAATTGCCAGAAAGAAAAACTTACAAAAAAAGCTATGTAACTTAAGTTTTTCTTTTTGGCAATTTTTACCCGCACAATTAAATCAAAGCTAAGAGTACTATGATGTTTTATGTGAGAATGAGCAAAATAGATGTACTAAATACAACCTACTAAGTTTCTGCTTTAAAGTTTAAGTGTTTAATAAACAGTAGCCTATTGTGTCTAACTTATGGAATTTTGATAAACTACTAGGGTACTAGGTTTGCAGCGTCGTTCTAGGAGCTAATGTCTTGGTGTAAAATACTTAATATCCAGGGTTTCTATTTAAAACAGCGTAGGTAGCAACATTACTTTTTAATTTCCATATTAACCAAAAATGAAAAAAAAAAAAATAGTAGCAAGAGTTGTTTTATTCATACTTATAGGCTACTAAAGCTTTTCCTTTTTGAAAATGTTTGTATAAATATTTGATATTCTAATATAGGCCTAATATTTGATAAATAATAGGTCATAAATAAGGTATTTCCTTATTTATATTTACTACCAAAAAAACTTTGCCCCAAAATTACTTGACCAAGGCTATTTAAAATTACAAAAAATTGATCTAATATTAAAATAATTTTAATATTTTTCATTAAAAACTGAAACTCAAAATAGGATGAAATTCATGTCCTAAGGTAAAATACTACAGTACTTTGGTAACTTTGGCTAACTGTTTGGTATTCATATTTTTTTTATTGTTATTTTTTGTATGTGGAAATAAAACTGATTTCATTAATTTGACCTAAGAGATAACTTATAATAAGAGTTTATAACTTGTTTATACCACAACTGTAAAACTATCTATGTTGCTAGGACTTTGAAGATGAAATTCTTTTTCCGTATGATGCCACCAAACGTCTTTCACAACAAGTTGAGGTAAAAATTATGATATAACGTTTTTTTTTTAAGGGAAGTTGTTATAGTTTTAATTATTAAGGCTAGATGGCTGGATATCTATGCTCATTTAGACTAGCCGATTAATTCCTTGGAGGTAAGTAATTTAAAATTCTTTTTGTTTTTACATTAAGTAATTTTTACATTCTTGAAATTAAAAACAATCAATGCTATAATTTATAATGTACTTGATCGGACAAGCAGCTCAGTTAGGAGGTAGTTGATCAGTGTCAATATGATTCAGCCTATCAAAACAAAGAATCATCCTTGACATACATCATGACATACATGTGGCCTGTAAACATGCATAAAGGGTGGCTAATCCATGTTATTTCCTGGATATGTGTAAATCCGGGGACCCTGTGTGTAACTTAACATTGTTATATGTGTCTAGTACAAACAAATCTTTTCCTTAAGACTGACTAAAACCCCAGCATTTTTTTCACAACATGAAACCCTTTTTTAGGGTACTTGAGGACTAGTAAGCCTAATTAATCAAAGCAAGTAATTTGCAAGCTTATATACAGTAGACTCCCTCTTATACGGACTCCTCGGGACCGAGGCCAGTCCGGATAACGGGTTTTCCGGTTACATCGACATCCCCAAAAACTTGTTAAAACGGACTGTTTACTGTGATATTCGACTTAAATTTAGGAGAGCATTGTATTTAGACAAGTGATCACTTGTCTCAAATCTTTTCCATGAGAATAGTCGTTTCAGTACTGCACACTTCCTGCCGATCTAGTCCGGTTAAACCAATGTGCTGATAAAAATTGTCCGGTTAAACTGATGTCCGGTTAAAAGGTGTCCGGATAAGAGGGAGTCTACTGTAGATAGACAAATGCAAGGTTAAAAGAGGCCGCCAACCTCTTAAAAAAGATTATTGTACATTGCATTGGAGCTTTTGCAGATTTATATTTAATTTTAAATACATTATTAAGTCTTTAACAATAGTGTCAAGGAGGTCCAGGATTTCACAACTCTTGTTTAATTCATAGACGAGGACTAATAGAAATAGACTAAATTAACCGTCCCAGTATTCAATTATCTATCCAGTCTTTAAAATACTAGGTGTTCTGTAAATTAAGGTCGCTATCAAGCTCCAGTCTCAGCAAAGCGAGCTAGTTAAAATCTGACATCAGCACCGTTTGTTATTATTTTTTTCACTATTATTCTATTATTCTATAGTTTGTCTCCTCTCCCTGTTATTTAATTGTAGTAACCGATAACAATGTAATTGAACCGCATTGTGTTATTAGATTTTTATGGCCTAAGAATCAACCACTCCATCGTCTGTTCATTGTGACTGTAAGACGTTTACTTCCATAACATTGTTACAGGTGCTACTGGAAGAGAACGGACAGTTGCGCCGCTCACTGGTGGAGGCCGAGGCTCGTCTGAAGGGTGTAGTCACCAAGTGTCCCCCGGCCATGGCCACTCACGGCCGAGCATCTGACCTGGCCGCTAGTAAGATTGTTGAGCTGAGCAAGCGAGTCCGCGAGCTCACAGCTGACCTGGAGGTGGCCAAGATGAGATGTCGCACCTTCGAACTGTCCACCCTTACTGCCTCTGCGGATCCTCAGGAGAAATGTGGTGGGTAGTTATTTAACAAGTGTAAACATTGTTTACGTATTTTAAAGTCAATATTCATAATAGGCAATTGAGAACGTTCCATTTTTAAATGAAATTTTTTCAGATGAGGTAAATTAGTAGGCTTCACTTACCTTTTTTGGCTGTTAGGCTACGGCCACACGGGCTTTTTTTTCACGCACAAACGCAGCGTGAAAACACGCGAAAACTTAGAGTAGCATTGAAACAAATAGACACCCGCTACTGCGGGAAAACACACTGCGTGTGGCATACCTCATTACATTTAATGCTGCTCATATTCCTTGCGTTTTTTCACGCTGTGTTCTTGCGTGAAAAAACGCCCGTGTGGCCGTAGCCTTAGAATACACTAATGTCAAATTTATAATTAATGAGAACATTCTGTGGGATTAAGTTTAGTTTAAAAATATGAGAACAACACATCTTCACTCTTAACTGCTTTTCTATAAATAATCTACTGTAAGAAAGCATGTCATTCTCATGTTAAATTGTTGCTAGTTTTACACAATAAATAAATGAAAGATTTTGTTGAGTTGAGCCTCCAAAAGACGTGTTTGTATAGTTAATAAATAGTCTTTTAAAAGGAGAACACATTTTAAACAGTCTACTCTAAACTTATTGAAAAATAATTCATTCAAAGTCAGTTCACAGAACTTATGTAGATTAATGATCAATTGTTTATCTGTAGCTGAATATAGTAAAAAAGTATTGTAGTAATAGTAAAAAAGTCTAGCTTTTTGATGGCTTAGCTTCCCTTGATGATTGGTCTTTCAATAAATGATCCTGACTCAATAAATTCAAACTTCAATAAATTTCTCTGTAATAAAGCTAATAAGATCATTTTAGTCCTACTCTCAATTTGTATTCATATTCAGGCTAAAATACCCACTCAAGTGTGTTGTCTCACAGAATTGATAATACAAAATGATTGAATAACTTATTGTTAAAACTTAACACTTTTTTTTCGATTAGGTAATCAGCTTCTACTATCATAACTAATAACAATTGTTTAATTTTATAGCCGACATTAAAAGTGAAAAATCGTCAGAAAATGAAATGAAAGAGTTGACAGATAAATTGTCAAGTGCAAACTTGAAAGTTTGTGAATACAGGAACCAGTGTCAGCAGCTAAAGCATGAACTCAAACTTGCTCACAAAGTAAGTTCTTTTCAGATTATTCTTTATCTTAATCAAAAGTTTAATATTTCTTGCTTAAAACTCTTATTAGAAAGAATGATTTATATGACTCATTTATTGACACCTAAGTTGGTTGCAATTTTAGAATTGTGTTTTTGTGTTTAACATTGAACCATACGGTTAAACAATGCTAACTAGCATTAAGAGGCGGTCTAAAACAATTTGGCTGTGATATTAGGGCTCATATTTACTACTAAAAGAGCTTGCATTTCTCAACCTTCAACCAAAATTAAAATTTTTGCTATCAATTATTGGCCACATTCAAATAAAGGATTTTAGTATAATGAAGCTCTTTTTGTCTGACAACTACTGGGAGTACATCCCACTGGCCACATGATTGCCGCTTCTTTATCATCCGTTTTGTGGTAGGCCCTGATCAGTGAGGTAGGGGAGGGGGTGAGCATTACATCCATAGTCAATGGCCCTGGTGGAGGGGGTTGGAGAGGGAGAGCACAGCAGATACAGACATTACAGCAACGGATCAACGAACTGTCAGAGAAAACAGCCAATCCTGACGCTGCCGACAGGGAAGCTAGTAGGTCACCTTTTTGCTATGATTTATTAATGAGTTTAGTACTTTTCAACAAGGTAAAACTAAATGTTTTTATTCAACTGAACTTTTGTCAATTTTAACTGAAAAAAATACTTGTCTGTTTCCTGTAATGTAAATAAAGCTTATTTTTAAATGGCTGATTAACACATTCACCAACAGGTTACACAAGGCCACTCATACAGAGGAGTGTGGCGGCTTGGAGGGAATGTTTTAAAAAGCATGTTGAGATGTACCGGTACCTAATCACTTTTAGCGAAAGGCAAACTTTTTAAGATATAATATAAACAAAATTTATATCTTTGTTAATCACTGTATACGCAGGCGTACAATTAATTTTTAACAATTCTTTTAGGAAAAGCATTGTCAGCAGCTCGGCTGGTGGAAAAAGAACTGAGAGCAGAGTTGGAGAAAGAAGTGTCTGCACTGAAGGAACAACTGGGCGAGAAGCAGAAGAAGGTAGCCTGTGACTGCAATAAAAAATAATGTAAAATGCAGAGATCCATAAAGACAACATTACCAGCATAATAGTCAATATTAACTACAATGAAATGTCTCAGTAGTTTAGTGTGTTGTTTTATAGGCTATTGGAAATTGGGTGTTTCCAATCAATATGTAGAACTCACTATTATCAATTAATCCTATTAAAACATTCTGAGATATTTATTTTATATCATTGCAAAGAAAATAAAAAATAAAATTAAGTTTCTTAAGAAATATAAACTGAAATAATAATTTGTCTATAAAAACACAAGGAAATGCACAGTGTGGAATTGATCAGTGCTTTACAAAAGGTGTCCTAGACTGAAGTGAGGGGGGGATGGTGAAGAAAAGTAGGCCGCAGTGTTCCTGGAATGTGGTGCATGAGGTACTGTACTGTCATGGCTGTCACTGCTGACAACCTATAAAAATACATATTTTTATACCAAAAAGTAACAACCCGGTCATTTTGACAGCTATTTGACCCCTCCTTGGTTGAGGCAGTGAGTCTAAAATGTTATGGTTTTGATGCAGTAACCAGAAAAAGTATGAAAAACTTGAAACTTTTTCCTCACAATTCAATTATGAAGAAATCATAATGCAAATTTTAAAATGTGTTGAATCTGCATTTAACTCACTTAAATAAAGTACTAAAGTTACAGTTTCAGTAGAACAGATTCTTTCCTCACCCTCTGTGTACTATCAGAAAAGAGAAATCTAGTAAGTGTCAATAATTTGATGACCAAATCAAATGTTACAATTATTCATATTCATTAAACTATTTTTTTCTTCTTTTTTAACAGAGGTTGGCAGCCTCTTTTAACCTTGTATTTGCCCGTCCACATAGACTACAGATCTGTGCGTGGAACGTATCCAGCAAAGCAAGGGGTGAGCCGGTACAGTACGAAGGGGAACTGTACTGATAAAATGTTTTCGGCAGTGACCAGGATCCGAACCCACGACATTGCTGCCTTGGGCCCGAAGTCCGTGACGCTACCGACTGAGCCACCGACTCACCAAAACACCCAATAATAACAACTACATATTGAGTTATGTGTTATTTCCCTAACACATAACTCAATCTATTGTGAAGTCGTATTATATGATTCTTTTAAACCATTTTAGTTCACAATGTTCATTAGACCTTATTCTCACAGGTTGAAGCTATGAAGGCTCGGACCCGAGTGTTGGAGACCTCACTGTCTGAGCTGAGAGGTCGACTGTCTACATTATTAGACAAATCTACACACGATGATCAACTCATATCTGCTCTCACGGTACCTAAATAATGAACTATAGTAGTAACGTTTTGGCAAACCTCAGCTGTTAACCTATTGTTTTCAAGGTAGAAACAAGTGAAGGGGATTGATTTCTTCCCATAAAAACCGCCTGTACTTTGTAAACAGAGTATAGTAAGTTCAACAATCATTAAATTTTATGACCAGAATCATTGTGAATCATTATGAACTGCCATCATTGAAGTTTAGGATACGTATATTTGTTGTGCATGAGAACAGTGAGATAAGAAATAAATAACAACAAAATAAGTACGTAAACACCAGCAAAATTAGTTAGAGCTAAATAAGTACACCCCATTCTGTGGGGATATTTTTATTCTTTTCAAGCAAGAAACATCACCTTGAAGGTAGTCTGCCTTCCAGATTTCCCAAAATTGACTAAGAAAACTGAAACTACTTCAATGTAAATCAATCTGAGGAACATTCATCTTGAGGAGCCTTTAGGAAAGTAAAATTGCAATTACAAGTGATCATAAAAAATTGTTCTAGGCTCAGCTGGGGTCATTGACAGACAAGAGCCAAGAACGTAGTGCTACCAACCGCATAGAACAGCACAATAAACTGTTGGAGCAGCAGTTGACTGAGGTACTTCATTCAACTTTAACTTTGGGTGTTTTCGTTACGTACTACATGCTAAAATAGAGTTGTAGTGTATAATCATAGATAAAACATACTCCCTTAGTAGATTTCTCATCCTTATGGAACAGCTGAAGACAATTTTATTGTTAGTTCTGTACGGTTCATGTAGAGGTCGTGTTTTGTTTACAATTAGTTTCCCGTTATTACAGCCATTTAAAACCTCGTTTAACCAAATAATACGATCTAATCATAAACAATAATAACCTGTCCCCTAGTTATATATAACCAAACAGTAAAGCACAAATCAAGAAATTAACCCTAAAATAATAGAAACAAAGTTTCGTCGACACTAGCGCCTATGTGTCACGTACATGAACTAGACACGAAAAACGTGCTTCAAAATTTACAATGGGATGAGAAGTCTACTTGTGTTGGTTAGTCTATGGTATAATGTTAATGTTAGGATCTAGAACCTTTTATTTTTTGACCCTCCTTCTTGTCCTAGGACACTAGGTTCTAGCCCAGAACTGTTTTTTCATATTACTTCAGGCTAGTCCTAGAGGGACGCAACATTATGACATAGATATTTTTGATTGGCGGTATTTGAACCCAGGACTTTGGGGTCAGAAGCCCTTTGGTCTACCACTGGAGCAATTCGCTTCCTAAGACTTGCTATGCCAGTATCAAAGACCTTGATTCATTAAAGATTGCACTGGATAATTAAATTTTAGTAGTTTGTTGTTCTATGTGAGTTGGTCCCAGCTTAGCTCCTGAGGAACTATTCATCTCGGCGGCAAGGACAACCAACTTGGAATTAATCTGAACTGCTGTTCTAAAGACACTGGCCATCTGATGTTGAAGAAAACATACCAGTATTAGATCCCCCCCCCCAAGACTCAGATCAAATACAATTAAAAATGTTTTTTGTTATTTTGTGGACATTTATAATAGAACCTAGGTTTAGTTAAAGATAAAATAATAATTTTTACGGTTTAGAAATTAAATTAGTTTTATATTTACATAAAATGTTGCATGCATCTAGTATACAGAATTTATATGTCACGGTACAAGTAAATTTCAGTACAATAATTTGTGTTTTTAGGAAAAATCTAAGTCAATACATTTACAAAATGCACTTGTTGAAAAAGACCAAGAAACAATAGACTTGTTGGAGAAAATAAAAGAGCTTCAAAATTTAGGGTAAGTAAGTAATGCTTACTTAAATTGATTTGCTTAGGTATGCCACAATAAGTAAAATTATGTGTTTTGTGAGCTAATTGTATAACTCTTTTATGAGGTGTTCTGTTGGTTCAGTAAAAGACACTTGTGTATAACATATCTAATTGTTTTTAAGATCATAGAATTAATTTTTCCTACAGTCACCCGACAAAGTTGGTTTCCTTGTACTGTTTATATTACAGAAAGCTGCTAATTGCTGCATATTTATACTTCGTCGTACGGTTTATACTTTGGCGCAAATTAGGAGTCCAACGAAACAACACAAAACAGCGTGGTTCTATTATGCACGTAATCCGTGTACGCTTGGAAATAGGTTGGCAACACTTAAAGATAAATACTATGAGCAGCTGATTGACTATTATAACTACGATTTAACCTGTCATTTCGTGTTTATAGTTTATGTTCTCTTAACGGTATTTCTGAACTTTCTGGACTTTTCTTTTAAACGTTTTTAAAACATTCCTACGATCTTAATAAACAATAAAATACCTTTAAAGCATTTTTTTTAGGCGCAGAAACCACTGCAAATTACAAAAATATACGGAACTATTTTCTCAAGTCGCGGAGCACATTGCTTGCCGAGGAAAAAATAGCGGAGTGATACGGACCGGGTACTACTTTCTCTAGGGCACCTATTGGTGTTGCTAGCTGAACCTAAAAACGTGTTGTATAGTGTTTGAAAGACTAATTATTTATATGCTTTATAGTGACTGTAGGAAAAATATAATGTGTAACACGAGTGCAAAAGGCCTTTGCTGCACTCGAGATCATTCCGTACTCGCCTGCGGCTCGTGCGTAAACGTTGCTCTCGTGTGCAGCAAAGCGCCACTTTGCTCACTAGTTACACAAATAACTATTAACTAATCAAGTGTGGATTGTGGCACAGATTTAATTTCCCAAGCAGCTGAATATATATGAATAAAATGCTCTTGATTAAGATCCTTGTAAAAATAAATACATCCAAAAACAATACATCAAGTTGATAAGTAACAAAGTCTAGAGCATTTGATTAAGAATTTAAAATAAAACCTGTTAAACTTTTAAAGTATTAAACTATAAACTATTAAACTTTTAAGAAATAAGAAAAAAATATGTTTCACTATATAAGTTTACCACCAATCTTACCTTACTTAATGTTTGAGTTTGATCATTGACTAGCAATGACCTCTATTGAAAAGTAGGCTGTAAGAGATGGATCATAAACATAATGTTGGAAGAGAAAGTTAAAATATCAATGACCATTTGAATCGTGGTGGGACTTGAACAAAATCTTTCCAAGACTTTTCCGAAATATTATAAATACTTGTTAATAGATAAGATTAATCAAGGCTATAAATTTCACACTAAAATTTCTAGCAACATCTCTTATTTTCTCACTGAAGTTGTTGTTGATTTTTATTATTTGTTAATAGATAACTGAGACTCATCGTTATGCAGAGAATTATTTCTTCTGTATTCAATCTTTGATTTTTAAATGACTGTTTAGTAATGTAAGGGGTTTTTTCAGGGAGAAAGATAACTTTGAAAAACCAAGAAGTGCCTCCTCAGAGATAGCCCAAAGCACCAACCCAACTCTGGTAATATATTTTGTAGGGATGGACGGGATTGAATTTTTAGTTCGGGACGGGACGGGACGGGATTTTTATTTCCTTCCCGATTTTTGGGACGGGACGGGACGGGATTTTTTTCTGTGCATAAAAAGAAATTACTGTATTGCAGTTACCAAAAAAGACATACGAAATCAATTTTTACCATTTGTGGCACTGATCTATAAAAACCAAAAAATGGGTAACAATTTACAGGTACCTATAGAAACTTGTGACTCGCGGGTCACGGGGTGATCGTCTGTATGACTCACGGTCACGGCGCGATCGTCGTCATGACTCGCGGTCACGGCGCGATCGTCGGTATGACTCGCGGTCAAGGCGCGATCGTCGTCATGACTCGCGGTCACGGGGTTATCGTCGGCATGACTCCACGGTCACGGCGCGCTCGTCGTCATGACTCGCGGTCACGGCGCGATCGTCGTCATGACTCGCGGTCACGGCGCGATCGTCGTCATGACTCGCGGTCACGGCGCGATCGTCGTCATGACTCGCGGTCACGGGGTTATCGTCGGCATGACTCCACGGTCACGGCGCGCTCGTCGTCATGACTCGCGGTCACGGCGCGATCGTCGTCATCACTCGCGGTCACGGCGCGATCGTCGTCATGACTCGCGGTCACGGCGCGATCGTCGGTATGACTCACGGTCACGGCGCGATCGTCGGTATGACTCACGGCCACGGCGCGATCGTCGGTATGACTTTGGGTTCACGGGGTTATCGACGGTATGACTCGAGTCACGGCATGATCGTTGTCATGACTCGCGATCACGGCTCGATCGTCAGCATGACTTCGCGGTCACGGCGCGATCGTCGGTATGACTCGCGGTCAAGGCGCGATCGTCGTCATGACTCGCGGTCACGGGGTTATCGTCGGCATGACTCCACGGTCACGGCGCGCTCGTCGTCATGACTCGCGGTCACGGCGCGATCGTCGTCATGACTCGCGGTCACGGCGCGATCGTCGGTATGACTCGCGGTCAAGGCGCGATCGTCGTCATGACTCGCGGTCACGGGGTTATCGTCGGCATGACTCCACGGTCACGGCGCGCTCGTCGTCATGACTCGCGGTCACGGCGCGATCGTCGTCATCACTCGCGGTCACGGCGCGATCGTCGTCATGACTCGCGGTCACGGCGCGATCGTCGGTATGACTCACGGTCACGGCGCGATCGTCGGTATGACTCACGGCCACGGCGCGATCGTCGGTATGACTTTGGGTTCACGGGGTTATCGACGGTATGACTCGAGTCACGGCATGATCGTTGTCATGACTCGCGATCACGGCTCGATCGTCAGCATGACTTCGCGGTCACGGCGCGATCGTCGGTAGGACTCCACGGTCACGTCGTGATCGTCGGTATGATTCGCCATCACGGCATGATCGTCAGTATGACTCCGCGGTAACGGCGCGATCGTCGGTAGGATTCCGCGGTCACGGCACGATCGTCGGTAGGACTTCACGGTCACGGCGCGATCGTCGGTAGGACTTCGCGGTCACGGCGCGATCGTCGGTATGACTCGCGGTCACGGCGCGATCGTCGGTAGGACTCCACGGTCACGGCGCGATCGTCGGTATGACTCCGCGGTAACGGCGCGAACGTCGGTAGGACTCCGCGGTCACGGCGCGATCGTCGGTAGGACTCCGTGGTCACGTCGTGATCGTCGGTATGACTCGCCATCACGGCATGATCGTCGGTATGACTCCGCGGTAACGGCGCGATCGTTGGTATGACTCGGGTCACGGCGTGATCGTCGGTATGATTCGTGGTCACGGCGTGATCGTCGGTAGGACTTCGCGGTCACGGCGCGATCGTCGGTAGGACTTCGCGGTCACGGCGCGATCGTCGGTAGGACTCCGCGGTCACGGCGTGACTGTCAGTATTACTCCGCGGTCACAGCCCGATCGTCGTTATGACTCGCGGTCACGGTGCGATCGTCGGTCCAATAATCGCGGCCACGGCGCGATCGTCGTTATGACTCCGCGGTCACGGCGTAATCGTCGAAATGACTATGTCTCCTGCGTTCGCGGACCTATCGCTCGCAATAACGGCGTTATCGGCACTCGCGAAGCGGAAAAATCGCCGACGATCGGACCAAATCCCGTCCCGAAAAATTCCCGAGTCAAATGTAATCCCGTCCCGATAATCGGGAATATTTTTTTCCCGAAAAATTCCCGAAATTTCGGGACCCGTCCATCCCTAATATTTTGCTTGTAGTCTAAAACTAAACATATTAAGCCTATATTTTCATCAAAATATAGAGCTTTTATGTGGGACTTTTGTAGTTTTTGGTGTTTTTAACTAAGGTTTTTATCAGGAGGTGAGCCATTTATTCCTTCATTAAAAATATAAGATACTTGGCTCAAATAACAGTACAGTGAATAGTTACACCAATATTTATTATTGACTAATTTTAGTCCTTTTACTGTATTTTCCTTAAATCAATATTTTGATATTGGGGAACACACTTTCTTTGAGAAGCCCCTGCCTGGAATCTCAACACCATGTAGGACTGTTGTCGGTGGACATGGTCATCCCAATGATGATGGAGTTTGAAGATAGTTGGACCTGTTTGTCACGGTTTGTCCGCTCCAAGAAAATTGACCTTTATTGGGACGCGGCATAGGTGATAATAACTAAATACCAGAAACGTTATGAGCCCTGAGAACTTAGATCACATGTTAGTTTGACTTAAAGAAATGTGAAAAACAATCAGGTCTGCGTGTGACAGAGTAGAGGGGGTTTTAGTGAGTAGTCTGATCCATTCAGGAGTCTCACATTGCAAGGTGGCCACCTGTGTGTGTAAAAGTAGTTTTCTTTCCCTTCGTAAAAAAATACCATCTTAAGTCAAGGCAAACTACAATGAACAAATTTTTTTTTAAAAGCTATAAAGTATAAACAGTGTAGGGTCAATTAAATTGTGCTTGTATCTAATTGTTGTTAGTGTGAATTTTGATTTCTTCCGTACTTTTAAAAACCATCTATCAATTTAGTGTTTATAGTTTAGTACAAAAAAATATTGTACTTCATGTTTTAGTTTTATCCTTGCTAAATATAATGTTCTCACTGACTAGGTGCATTAAACAATTTCAATGTTGTGTGTCCTCAAACAATTTGCACCTTGTTTTATCTGTAAAAACATAGTTAAAACATGTAACATTGTAAACATTGTAACAGCAAACTTGGACTTTATAAACTAGAACACTAGTATGTTGCCTTTTTGTTTTACCATTGTAAGGTATTTCTCATAAGATATTATGTGTATTTTTACAGGAGGCCCTTAGTTTAGCAGCTGATGCAGAGAGAGTTCGTCTACTGGAACTATTGGCTGTAACAAACAAGCGACTAGAACAAGAGCGCCAACTGTCTACACAGGCTCAGGTGTGTGCAATGATAAAAAAAGACCAAATAAAAGAGAGGCAGAATATGCTATAGAATATTTTTTAAGAAACTGCTAGTAAAAATCCTGGTAATTTTATTCCAAGGAAAAATCTAAAGAAAAAATCCTTCTCATTCCAAGGATATCCAAACAAGCCTGTTTTTCACTATATTTACTGCCATCGTGTTTTTGGTATTACAGAAAACTCTACTATAGCATGATGTAAGCTAACACAAAGCTCTACTGTAGTGTGATGTGTTACAGGATCTGTTGAGAAGAGAGAGACACAAGGCAGCAAGACTAGAGACCAAGCTGGCCAGACATGAGATAGAAAGAGCCAGTGATAGCAGCTGCCGTGGCTAGACCAATCCTTCCCCCTCCCCCTTACCTCGTAAACTAACACAAAGTTGTACTGTAGTATGATGTGTTACAGGATGTGTTGAGGAGAGAGAGACACAAGGCAGCAAGACTAGAGACCAAGCTGGCCAGACATGAGCTAGAGAGAGCCAGTGCTACCAGCCGTAGTAGCTACCACAATCCTTCCCCCTCCCCCTTACCTCGTAAACCAACACAAAGCTCTACTTTAGTGTGATGTGTTACAGGATGTGTTGAGGAGAGAGAGACACAAGGCAGCAAGACTAGAGACCAAGCTGGCCAGACATGAGATAGAAAGAGCCAGTGATAGCAGCTGCCGTGGCTAGCACAATCCTTCCCCCTCCCCCTTACCTCGTAAACTAACACAAAGCTCTACTTTAGTATGATGTGTTACAGGATGTGTTGAGGAGAGAGAGACACAAGGCAGCAAGACTAGAGACCAAGCTGGCCAGACATGAGATAGAAAGAGCCAGTGATAGCAGCTGCCGTGGCTAGCACAATCCTTCCCCCTCCCCCTTACCTCGTAAACTAACACAAAGTTGTACTGTAGTATGATGTGTTACAGGATGTGTTGAGAAGAGAGAGACACAAGGCAGCATGACTAGAGACCAAGCTGGCCAGACATGAGCTAGAGAGAGCCAGTGCTACCAGCCGTAGTAGCTACCACAATCCTTCCCCCTCCCCCTTACCTCGTAAACCAACACAAAGCTCTACTTTAGTGTGATGTGTTACAGGATGTGTTGAGGAGAGAGAGACACAAGGCAGCAAGACTAGAGACCAAGCTGGCCAGACTTGAGCTAGAGAGAGCCAGTGCTACCAGCCGTAGTAGCTAGCACAATCCTTCCCCCTCCCTCTTACCTTGTAAACTAACATAAAGCTCTACTGTAGTGTGATGTGTTACAGTTACAGGATGTGTTGAGGGGAGAGAGACACAAGGCAGCAAGACTAGAGACTAAGCTGGCCAGACATGAGCTAGAGAGAGCCAGTGCTATCAGCCTAAGTAGCTACCACGATTCTTCCCCCTCCCTCTTACCTCATAAACTAACACAAAGCTCTACTGTAGTGTGATGTGTTACAGGATGTGTTGAGGGGAGAGAGACACAAGGCAGCAAGACTAGAGACTAAGCTGGCCAGACATGAGCTAGAGAGAGCCAGTGCTACCGGCCGTAGTAGCTACCACAATCCTTCCCCCTCCCTCTTACCTTGTAAACTAACACAAAGCTCTACTGTTGTATGATGTGTTACAGGATGTGTTGAGGAGAGAGAGACACAAGGCAGCAAGACTAGAGACCAAGCTGGCCAGACATGAGCTAGAGAGAGCCAGTGCTACCGGCCGTAGTAGCTAGCACAATCCTTCCCCCTCCCTCTTACCTTGTAAACTAACACAAAGCTCTACTGTAGTATGATGTGTTACAGGATGTGTTGAGGAGAGAGAAACACAAGGCAGCAAGACTAGAGACCAAGCTGGCCAGACATGAGCTAGAGAGAGCCAGTGCTACCGGCCGTAGTAGCTACCACAATCCTTCCCCCTCCCTCTTACCTTGTAAACTAACACAAAGCTCTACTGTAGTGTGATGTGTTACAGGATGTGTTGAGGAGAGAGAGACACAAGGCAGCAAGACTAGAGACCAAGCTGGCCAGACATGAGCTAGAGAGAGCCAGTGCTACCGGCCGTAGTAGCTACCACAATCCTTCCCCCTCCCTCTTACCTTGTAAACTAACACAAAGCTCTACTGTTGTATGATGTGTTACAGGATGTGTTGAGGAGAGAGAGACACAAGGCAGCAAGACTAGAGACCAAGCTGGCCAGACATGAGCTAGAGAGAGCCAGTGCTACCGGCCGTAGTAGCTAGCACAATCCTTCCCCCTCCCTCTTACCTTGTAAGCTAACACAAAGCTCTACTGTAGTGTGATGTGTTACAGGATGTGTTGAGGGGAGAGACACAAGGCAGCAAGACTAGAGACCAAGCTGGCCAGACATGAGCTACAGAGAGCCAGTGCTACCGGCCGTAGTAGCTACCACAATCCTTCCCCCTCCCTCTCACCTTGTAAACTAACACAAAGCTCTACTGTAGTGTGATGTGTTACAGGATGTGTTGAGGAGAGAGAGACACAAGGCAGCAAGACTAGAGACCAAGCTGGCCAGACATGAGCTAGAGAGAGCCAGTGCTACCGGCCGTAGTAGCTACCACAATCCTTCCCCCTCCCTCTTACCTTGTAAACTAACACAAAGCTCTACTGTTGTATGATGTGTTACAGGATGTGTTGAGGAGAGAGAGACACAAGGCAGCAAGACTAGAGACCAAGCTGGCCAGACATGAGCTAGAGAGAGCCAGTGCTACCGGCCGTAGTAGCTACCACAATCCTTCCCCCTCCCTTGTAAACTAACACAAAGCTCTACTGTTGTATGATGTGTTACAGGATGTGTTGAGGAGAGAGAGACACAAGGCAGCAAGACTGGAGACCAAGCTGGCCAGACAT
The DNA here is from genome assembly GCF_028750875.1 of Macrosteles quadrilineatus. Classification (NCBI taxonomy): domain Eukaryota; kingdom Metazoa; phylum Arthropoda; class Insecta; order Hemiptera; family Cicadellidae; genus Macrosteles; species Macrosteles quadrilineatus. The sequence continues at coordinate 19,866,657 of NW_026542596.1, forward strand.
GAGCTAGAGAGAGCCAGTGCTACCGGCCGTAGTAGCTAGCACAATCCTTCCCCCTCCCTCTTACCTTGTAAACTAACACAAAGCTCTACTGTAGTGTGATGTGTTACAGGATGTGTTGAGGAGAGAGAGACACAAGGCAGCAAGACTAGAGACCAAGCTGGCCAGACATGAGCTAGAGAGAGCCAGTGCTACCGGCCGTAGTAGCTACCACAATCCTTCCCCCTCCCTCTTACCTTGTAAACTAACACAAAGCTCTACTGTTGTATGATGTGTTACAGGATGTGTTGAGGAGAGAGAGACACAAGGCAGCAAGACTAGAGACCAAGCTGGCCAGACATGAGCTAGAGAGAGCCAGTGCTACCGGCCGTAGTAGCTAGCACAATCCTTCCCCCTCCCTCTTACCTTGTAAACTAACACAAAGCTCTACTGTAGTGTGATGTGTTACAGGATGTGTTGAGGAGAGAGAGACACAAGGCAGCAAGACTAGAGACCAAGCTGGCCAGACATGAGCTAGAGAGAGCCAGTGCTACCGGCCGTAGTAGCTACCACAATCCTTCCCCCTCCCTCTTACCTTGTAAACTAACACAAAGCTCTACTGTTGTATGATGTGTTACAGGATGTGTTGAGGAGAGAGAGACACAAGGCAGCAAGACTAGAGACCAAGCTGGCCAGACATGAGCTAGAGAGAGCCAGTGCTACCGGCCGTAGTAGCTACCACAATCCTACCCCGTCCCTCTTACCTTGTAAACTAACACAAAGCTCTACTGTTGTATGATGTGTTACAGGATGTGTTGAGGAGAGAGAGACACAAGGCAGCAAGACTAGAGACCAAGCTGGCCAGACATGAGCTAGAGAGAGCCAGTGCTACCGGCCGTAGTAGCTACCACAATCCTTCCCCCTCCCTCTTACCTTGTAAACTAACACAAAGCTCTACTGTAGTGTGATGTGTTACAGGATGTGTTGAGGGGAGAGAGACACAAGGCAGCAAGACTAGAGACTAAGCTGGCCAGAAATGAGCTAGAGAGAGCCAGTGCTACCAGCCGTAGTAGCTACCACAATCCTTCCCCCTCCCCCTTACCTCATAAACTAACACAAAGCTCTACAGTAGTGTGATGTGTTACAGGATGTGTTAAGGAGAGAGAGACACAAGGCAGCAAGACTAGAGACCAAGCTGGCCAGACATGAGCTAGAGAGAGCCAGTGCTACCAGCCGTAGTAGCTACCACAATCCTTCCCCCTCCCCTAGTAAGCTGACAGAAAACTTTACTGAAGATCTCAAGTGCAAGTAAGTGCTCATCTGGAGGAGCTGTTTTGACATTAGTTAACGTGTGTTTTCAATAATCAAGGTCTTCAAATAGCTACTATCCCCATGTTATTGTGATTGTTGAATCAGTATGGCCATTTAACAGTCATAAACATAAATTATTTGAATTTATTGGAAAAATTTAACTACATTTACAGTTAATTTTAAACAATTTGCCTATCCAAACAAGGTCCATTTCCACGTAGTTCGTATTAGCCAGACTTTGCTGTAGCTCGCTATTGTTCACAACTGGAGCTCGAGGTTTATCGTAATTTTCAGACAACCCTCAACTTTCAATTATGACCGATGAAATACTTACATTAATAATTTATTTTGGATCGAGTTTGTTGGAAGATTATTCCTTTGATAGTCTGACCAGTAGACCAATCATAGATCAGGGTACACATTTTTCCATTTAAGAATGACCCTTTTATGCATTTTTCTACTTTCAAACAAATGGTAATTTGTAGAAATTTTTTTTCATTTATTAACAATTAGACAAATATCAAAATACTAATGTTCTAGGATTGAATTACTTGAGGAAGAGGTGTTATTTTTACGCACAAGGTTGGCCAACGTGGAGCATGAGAAACAAGAAGATTTGCGGACTTACACCTCTATGTTGGAACACTCCAGACATGCCTTTCAGGACGCAGTGAGGAACTTAAGCTCAACTACTCATTAATCAATATTCCATTGACTGTTCAAAATATACTGTTTATTGACATTTGCATTTTTAACCTTAATTTCTTGCTTACAAGTTACAAGCCAAAACAAAAATGTGCGATGGGTGTGAGGACATTTAAATTATGATTGGATTGAAAAATTTAGCTAATAACAAATAAGTAAACTATCTATTTTGAACAATTAATAGTTGTATTCATATACATTGCCAAGGAAATCGAGAAATACTTAACTCAATTAGATTTTTAAAATAAGATTATTCCAACAAATTAATATATAAAATCATACAGTCATATTTTCAATCAAGATACTGATGGCTTTCAAGTTAGTTTGCTTGAACAAACAGTCGACCTTCTCTCATTGTTTGGATGGTTACAAAAAATATGGAGTTGGAAAAGTGTTTCTATAAAAAGCATCTAATCCTAAAATACTTATTTTACAAATGAATAGGGGTCTATCTAGATAATCCTAAATTTACCCGAGCAGGATAAATGCCAATATTAATATACAACGTAATACAAGTAGTCATCCTCTGTATATACACATTACAATCCTACTAATATTATAAATGAGAAAGTTTGGATGTATGGATGTATGTTTGTGACAAGTAAACGCGAAAAATACTGGTCGGATCGGGTTGAAATTTGGTGTGATGATAGCTCACATTCCCGATTAACATATAGACGCATTCTCATCTCAAAAGTCCTTTCGGGCTCCGCCCCAGTGGCTCTGGAGTTTCCCATGTTAACCTTATGAGTAATCATATTTAAAAGGAATAAAAGAATTTTGTCAGCTGTTTCAACTACACAAGTTGGTTCTATGATATTAAATTATAGCATTACGAAATTATAAGGTTTACCAACAGGGTGCAGTACTATTAATTTTTTTGCATTTCGTGTTATCGTGTCCTCTTCGCGTTGCAAAGCACGGGTACAACAGCTAGTTTATAATAAATCAATAAATTTGTTTAAGGAAATTTTGTAAATGCCGCTTTTGTTAAATTTTGATGATTCTTCAGTTACTTGTTGATGTTTGGAAACTTTTGAATTTATAATCTTAAGGACATTGTTTTTTGTTCTATATGTTGCTTTGAAATTTGTTTTAGATAAGGTTTTCCTTATGGCTTTATTTAATTTAGAGTTATGAGTGAGACATATGTATTTACTTATATATATGTCCGTTAGCACGATAGCTCAAGCAAAAATGATCTGATTTTGATGAAATTTGGTACAAATGTGTAAACCTACATTTATTCAAATGAGTTTGCGAACCAGCATGATCAGACCATGGGAACGGGGGTTTATGGGGGGTTTTATAGGGTAAAAATTGGTTTTTCTCATTTTTTACCCCAAAAACATAAAAATTAGCAATTTCTTTCCAAACAATTTTGTAGAGCTTAAAAAAACAAATAATTTAGTATATTGAAGCATTATTATGCGCCTAATGGTTACGGAAAAAATTCCAAAGAAAGGTAAATTTAAAATTTTTATGTTATTCTTATGGAGAATGAGTATAACTGTTGTTGTTTGCTTGTTTATGAGCATATTTTGATCACATTTGGAAAATGCATTGATTGCATACTAAACTATTAACATTTTACCAAACAACTTTTTTACACTCCCTTTTGCAGCAAACCTATAGTTCTCGTTAAACTAATGCTATTTAAATAGGTAATAAATGTGATATTTTTAAGACTTTTTAGTGTAATCCAATTAGGCAAATGGAAATTCGCCTAGTCTGCAGGTATGCTGCGGCGGGGGTATTTTCATATTTTTTTTGTATTTAGCGAATTTCCCTATAGGGAAGTAGCTATTACCGTAGGTCTCATGGTAAGACCTAGGCCCGGGACCGATTTACTTTTTCATTTTGATATCCCCAGAGGGCCAGAGGCCAAAAACACCATTCGTTCAAATTTTATATTTCTTACTAATATAAATGTGAAAGTTTGTAAGTTTGTTTGTTTGTTTGTTTGTTTGTGTGTTTGAAGTACAATCACGCATTAATTACTGGATGGATTGGGCTCAAATTTGGCATGATGATAGCTCACATTCCCGATTAACATGTAGGCATATTTTTATCTCAAAAATCCTTTCGGGCTCCGCCCCAGTGGCTCTAGAGTTTCCCATGTTAACCTTATGAGTACTCATATCTAAATGGAATTAAAGAATTTAGTCAGCTGTTTCAACTAAAAAGGTTGGTTCTATGATATGCAAAGGCATTAAAAGTTATAAGATTTACCAACAGGATGCAGCACTATTTTTTTTCATTTATGAAAACAGCTAATTTGAACTAAGCAGCAACAAAAAACTGTGATACCCAATGAGAACTGTCTGTTTACAGTTATGTTTATGTTTTTAATTTCACGAATAATTTTTGATATTTTGTGAATCTTTAATCATTTATTTTTTTCTATTGTTTGGGTGAAGTGGTAGAACATTATGGCTATGGTAGATGTGTAATACTATAGTATACCGTAAATTTAAAGAAGCAAATTTTATCATACTTTGTCCTCCCTCATTTCAAACGCAAAGCTTGAGTATAACTGTACTAAGCATTTTATACTTATATGCCACTCCCGTACAAAGGACGGGTACTCTGCTAGTGTATATATATATTGTAAGAAAGGGGATTTACCCCGTACCCACGGTGCTCATCTATGCAGACACTCTGTTCACATTACACTTAGTCGACCAGTTGGTGTGAACAGAGTTGAACAGTAGCATGAGCATCGATTTACAAATTCCTTTCCCAGCTGATGTGAGCTAGGCGATGACCGGTAGGGCTGACTTCCAAGAAACACCGTTAACCTATAAGCCACACACCCTATCGGTAATCAGCCAATGAGAAGGGCTAATGATGAAGATGGAGGGGTCAAGACTCTTGGAGCTGGAGGATCTGAAGGAAAACATCGTGGAGATCACCACGGGCCACCGGAGAAAGAAGATCGGGAGTTTGGGAGTGCGTGTATCGGTGTGTGTGCTTCTGGGACAATAGACAGTATGTAGAAAGAATAAAATATCTAACTAACACTTTGTCAAACATAAAAGTCATATAATTTGTCAGTAACTAATTCTTTTATATTTTCAATTGATTTTTCTTTTCTTGTAAATTTAACGTTGTAATTTAATTTATCTTATTATTGTTGTTTTTTGCATTTTCAAAGTTTTCTTTTGCTGTTGTAACACTTTTAACTTTTGTTGTTTTCGTAATTTATATTTTTGTTCTTTACACGTTGAGTAACACCCTTAAGCAGTCTTATGTCTCATTAACCTAACACCTCTTGACTAAGCTAAGCGAGTGAATCATTTGAGGAAACTTAAACTTAAAGTGAGGCATGGGACTCGCAATATCTATATATAGAGATATATATGTGTCCATTCGCACGATAACTTGAGTAATTTTTGTCCGATTTTTATAAAATTTGGTTTAAGGTGTGAGGCGGGATAAACTTGAATGAGTTTGCGAACCACCATGATCGGACCATGGGAACGGGGTTTAACGGGGGGTTTCATGGGGTAAAAATGGGTTTTTCTAATTTTCTACCCTTAAAACACAAAATTTATCAATTTTTCTCAAGACCTTTTTAAAGAGCTTAAAAAGCAAATAATTTAGTACCTATATGAAATTGTTTTTGTTCGATGATTGGTTATGGAGAAAATTCAAAAAAAAAATTTAATTTAAAATTCCCATGTTATTCTTATGGAGAATATTATAATATGTTGTAGTTGGCTTGTTTATGGATATATTTTGATCAAACTTGGCGGATTTATTTATTTCATACTAAGCTATTGATATTTTAATAAAAAAAACACACTTTATTTTTATTAGTTTCCCTGTAGCAGCTAACCTAGGTACTCGTTACATAAATGTTGATTTAATAGATTAATTGAAAATCAATCCAGGCACATGGAAATTCGCTTAGTCGGCAGGTTTTCTGCAGCGGGGGTATTATTAAGATTTTATAGCAATTTCAAAACATCACTAAACATTCACTACATATTCATCCAGGAGCGAGGTATTTGAAACTGATAAGTTCAATAAACTAAGAATAGAACCATGGTTTAAGGTCACTCAGAATAATCTGCTTCGTGGTTTTCCCACATCCTATGTTTATCCTGTCTCCTGTTTGTATGTCAATGACCACATCCCAACAAAGAGTTCTTCAATCATGTCTTCTGTCATTACTTTGGTCTTCAGTGTGTTGGTTTTTACGTTATTGGCAACAAACGAGTCTGAAGAATCTACTTTCCAGTTGTTCATTCCAATGTGGCATCCCCAATATCCAGTTGTTATGGGGTTGATTCACCAAACAAAATGTGGTCTTATTGGAGAACGGGTAAGTTAAAATTTTTAATTTGTTCTGTTATTTATTTTTAAATATATTATTTCTTCTTTAAAATGTAAATTTAAGTTGAAAAATATGAAAATACAACTTAACTGTACTAACAACAACCACAGTTACATAAAATATGCCAGATTTCTTTGTATTAACAGGATTCTTTAATTTACCAACTAATATTTTTGTATCAATTTTTTTACCAAACCACTATTTTTTATAAAATTACTGTATAGGAGTAGATTTTTACTGTGTCAATTTGAGACTGTGTGTATTAATAATTGTTCACACAATACATTTTCCCAATGATAATTTCAAAGATATACTTCTTAATTGCTGAGTTCATTGCTTAATTCATTAATCTTGATGATATTTTCCCACTAGATTGGGTAGTACTATTTTCCATGGATAGGGGAAATGTAGATTTTTCTTACATTTACTTAAATTGTCATTGTCATTTTGTGTCTACACTTTTAAACTTATCAGCAAGTTTGAAGATAAATTTGATTGAAAGGCCTCTCTTACAAGGAAGTAAGGTTCTAAAGTAACTTATAGAAAAGTAGCTTAGTAAACAAGGAAAGCGAAAATTAAGTTGGTTATGATAGTGATAGTAACATCACTTCTAGTATTCTTGTCTTATTTTGCTGTTCTGATAATGGAAGCTTATAGCATGTTCCTAGAATGCTTAAATAAATAGCTACAAGATTTAAACAATGATTCACTTATCTTTAGGATTATAATTTGTATACACCATAGTTAGTTTATCCTTTGCCAAAGAACAGTTTTTCATTTCTTAAAAAATTAATCTCCTTTTACTTTCTCCCCCTATACCATAGTATATGGAGAAAGTATTGTTTTCGTCAAAATTTTCGAGTTTGAGTTTTGAGTGGATATATTCGTTTTGGGTCCCCCTGGACCCAAAAAAGTGGTTTTCGAAGTGATGTCTGTGTGTGTGTGTGTGTGTGTGTGTGTGTGTGTGTCTGTGTGTCTGGATGTGTACAGAGCTAGAGACCACACCTGTGGTCCGATTTCAATGAAATTTGGTATGTAGGTTCTAATCCATGGTATCTCCAGGCTTTTTTTTTCATTTTTTTGAAATTTTCATTTTTAATGGGGATTTTCCCATAAAAACCCATAAAAAACCGGAAAAATCGGATTTTCTCAAAAATGGCCCGAACGATTTTGATAAAAATCTAGTATGTTGTAGCCCTTTAAATTCTGAATAAAATGGTACAAATCCCATATCTGTAAAAATTACGGTTCAAAAGTTATGGTAAATTATGTTATTTTCCAATAAAACCCCATAAAAAAAAAAAAATAGGATTTTAGACAAAAATCCGGCTTTGATTTAACATAGTACTTATGTTATGGTCCTTACAATTTCGGTAGTTTTTCATTTTTTAGAAATTTTTATTTTTAATGGGGATTTTCCCATAAAAACCCATAAAATAACGGAAAAATATGATTTTCCCAAAAATGGCCAGAACGATTTTGATAAACATTTAGTATGTTATAGTCCTTGTGTCTGTTTTGTGTCTGTTTAATCAGGTTTTTTTACATTTTTGTGAGGGAACGGTCCAAACTCTGGTCTTGTGTGACTATTTAGTGTCTACCTTTTGTTATGTAACATGAATAGTTGATAGCTCGCAACACCAAATGGCATCTGGGTACATATAAACAACCCCCGATCAGTCAAACCAGCGACCTTCAAATGTGAAGACGAGCATTATAACCCAGGATTGGCAATGAATCATCCAGATAGACTTTTTCTCTTCAACCCATTTTTAGATTTGTGTAGTAAATTTTTACAGTATTTCTTTACTGTTTTACCTGTGATTACAGCAATGTTACTGAGTTACAGTGCGTATCAACAGTTCCATGCTGTCCTGGTCTCCGATGTCTCTATTACGCCAACAAATGTGTGGCGTCTGACCCCATCAGTGGCGCCAACCAATGATTGCAAATAACTTGACCGAAATCAAAGATGCCAATCTAGGACTGTTGAAATTTGTGTGGAATTGTGAATTCAATTAAAGATGTAAAAAGCTTTTTGCTTTTAAAAATAATACAATAGCTTGCATTAAATTTTTTTTCTTAATACTTCTTACATAATTCTACGATCTCAGCTTATATGCTACCTTGTGACCCCACATAAATTGACAGTTGAATCATCAATGCAAACCTGATAGTTCTTGTTTAATCCATAATAACATAATTGTGAAACTAATATCCATATTAGCTAGTATTGAATCTCTTCACTTACATAACAGGTACTCTGCCGCAGAAAACCTGCAGACTAAGCGATTTTCCATTTGTCTGATTGGTTTTACATTAAAATGACTCCTTCAAAGTATCACACTTATTCCCTCTTTAAATAGTATTATAGTTTAACGAGTACTTAGGTTTGCTGCAACAGGGAGGGTTAAGGAGTGTTTTTTTGTAAAAGGTTGATAGTTTAGTATAAAATGAACGCATTTTCCAAATTTGTTCAAAATATGTTCATAAACAAGCAAACTACAACAGTTTACTTATTTTCCATAAGAATAACATGGGAATTTTAAATTTATAATATTTTGGAATTTTCTCCGTAACCATTAGGCGCATGGTAACGCTTCAATGTACTAAATTATATGTTTTTTAAGCTCTCCAATATGGTCTGGAAAGAATTTGCAAAATTTTTTGTTTTTAGGGTCAAAAATGGGAAAAACCAAATTTTACCCCATAAAACCCTCCATAAAGACCCGTTCCCTTAGTCCGATCATGCTGGTTTGCGAAATCATTTGAATAAATTTAGGTTACACAATTATACCAAATTTCATAAAAATCGGATCATTTTTCACGAGTTATCGTGCTAACGGACGAATATTTACAGGACATTCGCTAAAAGAGGTGGTGTCTATGTTTGTGTTTGTACGTGCTAATCGGAAAAAATACCGAACAACCTGTGCTTAAATTATACACTAATAAAGCCACAGCTCCGAGGATACATTTAGACCGATTAAAATTTTGATATTGACCTATGATGCTGACCTGTTGGTGTTCAAAGTTCTGAGGTGAGAGTTAAAAGTAAAAAATATTGATTGGTCTCCATGGTAACAAAGAACAAACAAAAAAAACCTACAAAGTTTATAGTTTTAATGTTAACAAGCAACTAATTAATTTTTCCTACAGTCACCCGACAAAGTTGGCTTCCTTGTACTGTTTATAGTACAGAAAGCTGCTAATTGCTGCATATTTATACTTTGCCGTACGGTTTATACTTTGCCGCACATCAGGATTCCAACGAAACAACACAAAACAGCGTGGTTCTATTATGCACGTAATCCGTGTACGCTTGGAAATAGGTTGGCAACACTTAAAGATAATAATACTATGAGCAGCTGATTGACTATTATAATTTCGATTTAACCTGTCATTTCGTGTTTATAGTTTCGGTATTTCTGAACTTCCTGGACTTTTCTTTTAAACGTTTTTAAAACATTCCTACAATCTTAATAAACAAAAAAAAATACATTCAACGCATTTGTTTAGGCGCGGAAACCACTTCAAATTACAAAAACATACGGAACTATATTCTCAAAACGCGGAGCACATTTCTTGCCGAGGAAAAATAGCGGAGTGATACGGACCGCGGGTACTACTTTCTCTAAGGGCACCATTTGTGTTGCCAGCTGAATCTAAAAACGTGTTGTATAGTGTTTGAAAGACTAATTATTTATATGATTTATAGTGACTGTAGGAAAAATATAATGTGTAACACGAGTGAAAAAGGCCTTTGCTGCACTCGAGATCATTCCACACTCGCCTGCGGCTCGTGCGTAAACATTGCTCTCGTGTGCAGCAAAGTGCCACTTTCACCACTAGTTACACAAATAACTATTGATTTTACAGTTCCATACAGCTGACTCAAACATTTTAAATACTGCACGAATATTAGAACAGAAACGGTACAGATCGTAAGCATAAAGATACCCCTGCCGCAGCAAACCTGCCGACTAAGCAAATTTCCATTTGTCTGAATTGATTTTCAATTAAATCTATTTAAATAAAATCTTTTTAAACATTTTTAACGAGTACCTAGGTTTGCTGCTACAAGGAAACTTATAAAGTGTTTTTTAGTAAAATATTAATAGCTTAGGATAAAATAAACAAATATGCCAAGCTTGATCAAAATATGTCCATAAATAAGCAAACAACAACATTTTACAATATTCTCCATAAGAAAAACTTGGGAACTTTAAATTTACTATTTTTTGAATTTTCTCCGTTACTAATAACTGTACAAAACACTTTGATATGCTAAATAATTTTTTTAGCTCTTTAAAAAGGTCTAGAGAGAAATTGGAAAATTTTGTGTTTTGAGGAATAAAAATAAAAAAAAAAACAGTTTACACCATAAAACCCCGTTCCCATGGTCCGATCATGCTGGTTCCCTAACTCATTCAAGTTTATCCTGCCTTACATCTTTAAACCAAATTTCATCAAAATCGGACAAAAATTACTCAAGTTATTGCGTTTACGGACACATATATATACAAATTTGAACGAATGGTGTTTTTGGCCTCTGGGGACATCAAAATTAAAAAGTAAATCGGTCCTGGGTCTAGGTCTTACCATGCCACCTACGGTAATAGCTATAGGGAAATTCACTAAAATGATATCACTCCCCCGAAATGTAAACATCATTTAACATTACTTAATTGGAACTTGGAACTGTCAAACCAGATTTTTTTGTTTACATTTTCAAAAATTGTCTTGGCCTTGTACAATTTTACTCAGTTAAGATAACTCGGTTAAACCATTCTTGAAACTCCTCCAACCGTGCAATGAACGAGTACATAAGCTAGTATTTTATAAATAATTATAATAAGCTTTGACTGTGGAGAGCTCTCTCTGAGGTAAGAAGGACAACTCTTGGTAATCTGGTAAGAAGGAGTCGTCACCTTCGGGGGGAGGAATTGATTGGTAGACTACAGGGATTTATCAGGTGCTTGGATATTTAAGGTCTATCAATGAAACAACGTATTGCAATAGTTTCAGAAATTCAGATGAAGTGCTTTGTGGCTTCAGCCCACCCTTGCAAGATAAGAATATGTAAGATAAAGGAATGAGCGTTGAAAACACATACATATTATGTCAAACCTTTTACCTAACCCGCCATGTTAAACTTCCCTATCCCAAGCGTGATGTATACAACTTCCTTACTTCTCGAGTGATGTAATGAAACCCATTTAAATAACATTGAGTGCTTAACTTAAAAAAATATAGCTCTATGGAGGCATCGACGTTCAACGCTAGAAATCAGCTGTGCGCTTGAATGTTATTGTTATGCTTTAAAGTATTTTCCTAACCTAGCTTTTGTTTGTAAAAGAACGTAACTGTTAGACGATGAGTGAAATGGATAATGAAAAATATTGTACGTAAACCCATGTATTGTCGGGTCAGGTAAAATCTTGTACGTTACACGTTGCGCAAGATCGTGTTTACATCTCTTAGGTGAATTATGCAACTCACTTCCGCTCGTTGCACAACATTCACCTGCGTGATGTAAAAACGCTCTTACTACACTTGTAATGTAAATAGCTATTGTCTTGTAGTGTAAGATCTATCCGCAGTACTATCCTGATAATTAGACCAATTCGTAAATTACAAGGAAAAATGTGGTTCGGATTCCACTATAAACTGTAGGTCCCTTAGTTGCCGTTAGCTGTATGGGATATTAATTAACAGCTGTGTCTAAGGAACATGTCGGCCTTAGTCACTAACAAGACTACAAGATCGCGCCACTCATCCTACACTCATCCTTCACTCATATTTGGGTTAAAATACGCACATAGTGGCGTCCCCATCTTAAATAATTGATAATTGATAATTGATAATTGATTTCCAATACAGAAACTATTCTCCTTTAAGACAGCTAATGTTTGAATGATGGTGTGATAATTTAATGTATTGAAAATTATACAAGTCTTTATGATCCTATACATTACAACAGGAGAAACCCAATAAACTAAAGGATTCCAATTTAAATACAACAACATATGATTTACAATACTTAGTAGTGATTTGTAGCAGGTAGAGTGATTCTTTGCAGAAGAGACCCTCACCTCCCACTTTGTCATCCTAATAATATTAAGTGAGAAAGTTTGGATATACTGTATGGATGGATGGATGTTTGTGTCAAGTAAATGCAAAAAATAGTAAACCGGCAGGGTTTAAATTTTGGTATGATAGCTCACATTCCCGATTAACATATAGACATAATTCTCGATCCTACAATTCGATTTGAAACAAACATAAATCAAGCTAACGAAGTAAATGAAGAAAAGAAAAAAATTTATGATTCTACCTTTGAATATTTCAAGCAAAATTTTAAAATTTCAAAAATTGAGGTGATTGGATTGTTTATTGGTTCTAGAGGAACATTATCAAAATTTTTTGTGACCTTTTGGAAACAATATGATTTGGACAGATCCTTTTTGAAAATTATTATTCATGAAACATTAAGAGGTTCATTGACCATAATGAGAAATCATCTATATGGCAAACATCAAAATTAATCAGTCTTATAGCTGTATAATCATTCGATATTTTATGTGTACTATTTTCTGTGTCATTGGCAACCTTATTTTTTAAGGCAGAGGTATTTATATTTATAAATAAATTCTTTTCTTCTGGAGTTTCCCATGCTAACCTTATGAGTATTCATATTTAAAAGGTATTAAAGAATTTTGTCATTTTGGCCTGACGCATGAATGTTCTCTAGGAATATTTTAATAAAGAACCTTGTACTTACAGCTGGAATGTATTTAAATGGAATTAAAGAAACTTAACAGCTGTTTCAACTAAACAATTTGATTCTGTATCGTTCAATAGCATTAAAAAGTTAATAGGTTTACCAACAGGGTGCAGCACTATTATTTTTTTTTTTTAATTTATGACAACAGCTAATTTGTACCAAGCAGAAAAAAAAGCTGTGTTAGATGGAATGGATGGATTTAAAACAGTTATGTTTATGTAGGCAGTTAATACTAATAGTAAATTAATAAAAGTCTATGTACATACAGCAGATCTAGAGAACATAATAATTGTTCTATTTAGCGTTCTCAAGCTGCTTGCCATCATTTTCAAGGACGAACCAAAGTTGTCTCTTCCGCATCTTGACCCCATTGCAGAAGGCACGGGTATAAAGCTAGTACCGCGTATAAATTAAAAAAACCAAATTTTCTTACACCGTGTCCTCTCCCATCACTGCAATAAGCATTTTATCCTCATATGCCAACCCCGTACGGATGAAGGGTACTTTGCTAGTATAGGCCTATGTTATAAAAAATCCTTAGCAAAGCACGACCTTAAGAGTTACTGCTATTATATAATGTTAAAAATCCCAGTTCAAAACAATGTGTTATCTTAAACCTACGTTAGTAGGATGTTATTCACACAGTGTTTTACTCAGGAAATCCCTAATATAGATACTGAATGAAAATCCGGTATCTGGGTAGATCTACAGATAGATAAAGAAATCATTCACAAACCTATAGTAAGATAATACATTTAATCCTTAGAGAGGAAAGGTTTTTAACTAATTTGTGATAATGCTTAGTCCCGTTAATCATATCTACAGTTTTAATGGATGTTAATGTTTGTTTTGTTGGTTGTTGGGACCTACGGATAAGGGATAAAGGAGATGTCTGTAGTGTGTATCAGTATGAGGAAGCAATGACTTCTTCACTCAATCTGTTATTCTCTTTGGCTACAATATTGCCTGCAGCAATAGGTGAGTTAAATAAATATTATGCTGTATTGCTAAAGAAATACATTTGTTATTGAGATGCAAATTAATTTTATTCAATTATACATATTTGGTTTTTTTTCATACAATTTTATTTGTAAAATTTATTTTATAATAACCAAATTAAAATAATTCAACAGATAGTGATTATTTTTATTGCAACAGTAGGCTTAATTTTAACAGTGATTTTTCTCAGGCACTTGTGATCATTTGAGTCTGCATTTCCACAAGGAGTTGGGCTGTAAACCTGTTCATACGGCGGATCCTAATTGTCCAGAATACTTTGACTGTGGTAAGTTACTGCTAATTATACGTCAGTTATTATTCTCATCTTTAAATTGTTGAAGAATTTGAGCTCTCGCTGACCAAGGGTAGTAATGAAATAGAAAAATGCACCTTGTCCTCCTAAGCTCGGTCTTTCAATAAGAAACAAATTTATAAACAAAATCACAACTGTTGACCATTGAATCAATTAATCAATATCCTAATTTCTAAGAATATTCTTGACCACTCGTGTAGGCCTTTGTTACATAAACTTACCCCAATTGTTACATTTTTGTACTTATTAGTAAAACCTATTTAAACTAGTGTAGGCGGTACATATTTGAATATTTTACTCTTAAGTTAGTATTAAACTAGTGTACCTGTTGCTTGAATTTGAACAATTGCGAAGTATTACTGGCGTATTTTAAAAACGAATAACAGTCATAACTTCCGATGACTTTAAAAGAGTCGACTCATAGATTATGGAAATACTCACGATGTACATAACAGTTTTATATAATCAAAAAAATCAGGCATTCTATTCGGTTGATGAGTTCACTGCACACCGATGGAGTTAAGGGCCACAGTATTATATTCCCCAGGGGTTAAGGTTTTCTTGATAAATGTATAATGTTTTTTAGTTTTCCTCCATTTTTTAAATGTATTGATTTATTTGTTTAAAGTTAAATTTTTATTTAAAGTGTAATTTTATAAAATAACACCTATGTAATTATAAATATTAGAGTAGGGTTGAGTATGCACTGAAAGTGTAACTCTTATTGACTTTTGATTGTTGTTGGGGGCATCTTGGAGATGACAAAAACCGATGTTGTCGCCCTCCCAACAGGTGCACAACTTGGGGGGGAGGGGGGGAAGGTGCTCAGAGACGCGTTCTAGAAAATCGCTCATATCTCGTGAACTAGACACGATAGAAACAAGCTCTAAACGGCATTGTATTACCAACTTCATCCGCTTTAAAAAAATATCAAGGAAAAATCCTGTATCTATGATATAATTTGAGTTATTTAACAATTTATTTAAAAATTTTAATTAAAAACCCTAAATAACGTTAAACTATCCATCAAAAACCCTTTAAACCAACAAACAGTACAGTTTTTCAACTTGCATAATATGTTTAACACACTAAAGTGACTTGATAATCAAAAAATCAGGCATTCTATTCGGTTGATGAGTTCACTGCACACCGTTGGAGTTAAGGGCCACAGTATTATATTCCCCAGGGGTTAAGGTTTTCTTGATAAATGTATAATGTTTTTTAGTTTTCCTCCATTTTTTAAATGTATTGATTTATTTGTTTAAAGTTAAATTTAATTTAAAGTGTAATTTTATAAAATAACCCCTATGTAATTATAAATATTAGAATCACACAATGTAAAAATGCTACTCAATGTTAAAATTGTAAAGAGCAATAAATAAATAAATATCAATAAATAAATATCAAAGTTTCTTGTAAATATCTTATCATTTTTCAAAAGCTGGTCTTGTTTTTTAGTGTTTTCTACAAATGTTTTCTACTCATAGCTGCATTAGGTTGTCCATAATAAGGATTAAATTTTCTAAAAAAAACATTATTTCTATTTCTTCTACTTCTTTCTTTTTTCTTCTACTAAATATTTCATTTCAACCAATTCAGTAAATAGTCCAGCATCTATAGGGGGTTGAGTATGCACTGAAAGTGTAACTCTTTTTGACTTTTGATTGTTGTTGGGGGCATCTTGGAGATGACAAAAACCGATGTTGTCGCCCTCCCAATAGGTGCACAACTTGGGGGGGAGGGGGGGAAGGTGCTCAGAGACGCGTTCTAGAAAATCGCTCATATCTCGTGAACTAGACACGATAGAAACAAGCTCTAAACGGCATTGTATTACCAACTTCATCCGCTTTAAAAAAATATCAAGGAAAAATCCCGTATCTATGATATAATTTGAGTTATTTAACAATTTATTTAAAAATTTTAATTAAAAACCCTAAGTAACGTTAAACTATCAAACCCTTTAAACCAACAAACAGTACAGTTTTTCAACTTGCATAATATGTTTAACACACTAAAGTGACTTTATATGGTAATTATATCGAAATATTACAAGGTTTCCGATAAAGTGGCACGGTGACGCGGGTGACGCCGCCGCGCGGAATAAGGAATAGAAGGAATAGGTCTCAAGGTAAACCAAAACCCGGTATCGATTTACTTTTTCATTTGGAGGTCCCTAGAGGCCAAAAACACCATCAGTTCCAATTAATGTTCATATGTGGCGGGGAATTGTATATTTTTGGACATTTAGTACCTAACAATGTTGCTTGATTCTTATAATAAAATTGTATTGTATTGTAAGTCTTAATCTGTTGGCCTTACTAATTACAAGTTATCATGTTGATTAGGAGGACTGGAAGAGAACCGTAGAAACTTTTGTGTTATCAAACAGCTGTTTGTAGAGGGAGGCCAAAGGATAGAGGAACACAATGAAATATCCAGCCCTTGTATCCCACAATGTTACTGTGCCCAGAACTTCGCTGTGGCACCCCTCACTAAGTAAGTAGCACTTATTGTATTCCGTACCTTAAGTGAATACATAAACTTATAGAAATAAGACTCATAGAAGACTTATAGAAATAAATTGTAAATTGATATAATACAGTATCTTGTAAAAATAATGCATGTATTGTTAGGTAGCAATAACTTTGCAGGCCGTAGAATAATTTGTTATATGTTTTAAATTATATTTGTGGATTTAATTATTAAAAAGCTAATCTTCAAAGTTTATTGAAACGGCTGGTACTTGAAAAACCAATAAAGAAGATTATATTGAGCTACTCTGTACTTTCCCAATTCTTAAAAAAATAACATTTTAAACGTGTTAAATTACCTGAACATGTTATGAATATGTGTTGAGTACAAAAATATGTCAAATAACTCTTGTAAAAATATATTTATGGTACACTTATACTGTTAACTCACAAGACCAGGTCTTGGTTTACCTTGAGACCTATTACTTCTATTCCTTATTCCCCATATATATCTATATATAAAATGTTAAGTGGTGATCGATTTTGAATGGACACTTCAATCATCATCAGACCAAATAGGCGAATCATTTAGGTAAATTTGCAAAACCTACATTGCTTGAACATATTAAATATTGCTAATACGAATTGTGTATGAATGTAAAAAGAACATTAAACTGGAACTATTCAGTCAATGTGTAAATGTGTTCCTGGACAGGGAATTGAAGAACACAATTGACTGGCATCAAATTATTGGCTTTGTGTAAACACTTCAGGCCAATTGCCTTGTCAACTGCCCTCACAGTTGCCCCAAAATTCAGTTATCTCTGGGAGTAGACTGAGGATTATGAGCTGCGCCCAGCGAGGCTCCCCGCCCCTCGAAAACCCAGTTGTCGCAATAATTGGAGCCATGTAAACAGTGTAGGCCAATAGCGCTGTCATGTCTTTTGCCAGTATACCCTAGTTCACTGTCAAATGCCTAGGCAATTGTTGGCCACGTACGAACATTTTCTAGTTCAACTTGACAGGCCTACGACAATTCCGCAACCATGTGATGGCAATAGGCAAAGGCAATTGTCTTGCCTACTGGCATGGTGTAAATAATCCGGCTATATGTAGAATGAACACACTTACATGACCTTTCCAGTACTTGATTTCTAACAGTTGACACTTGTACTAATTAATTGGGCTTTCTTTTGAATTTGAACAACAATAAATAATTTAAAGTCAGTAATATTATAGATTAAACAAGTATTTCTCAAAATATAGACCAAAAACTGAAATAATGTTCTTTAGATGTGGTCTCGGGACATTTTCGACCATCCCCTCACAAAAAATGTTAAAAAGCGTCTACGGTTTAGGAAAAAAACACTTAAGCATAAAATTGAGCCCTTGGTGGTGCCATGCACCTACTTAGTGGTTGAATTGTTAGCTAGAAGTTGTGGTGTGACTAAATCCACACACCAAACAGTGCATGCACTGCACACACTACCATGTGGATATGAGAAAAAGGTGATCTTAGACAAGAGAGAGTAACGAGTATGCAGAGATGAAGCTGTT
Source organism: Macrosteles quadrilineatus (assembly GCF_028750875.1). Lineage (NCBI taxonomy): Eukaryota > Metazoa > Arthropoda > Insecta > Hemiptera > Cicadellidae > Macrosteles > Macrosteles quadrilineatus. The sequence goes on from NW_026542596.1 coordinate 19,885,118, forward strand.
GGTATAGTGGGGGTTATGCAGGACATTAACTGGTATGACTTCAGGAGGTAGATAGATAGTGTTGGATGAAGCTGGGTGGAATAAAAAAAAACTGGTTTTTTCTAACAGCCAATGGCAGTATAGAAGATTTTAGTAATTTAAATTTTAAATAATGTATAGTATGTTGTAATGTTTAACTGTTTCTTATTGCTAATTGAGGTATGTAGTAAATAATAATAGACCTGACACTATTCATAATATGTATCAACATTTGTAGTCTATGATGAATAAAGACTTTTTAAATCTTGAATGTTGTTGTTTTTACCGATTGAAAGATGGCAGGGCACCATTTTTCCCTTGCACAATTCTGCATCCACAAAATCTGTAGTGCAGATGAATGTAGTAGGGATTATTATGCATGGTTAAAACAACGCCTGAATTTAAATTGTTCTCCTAATCCGTTTTCTCTGAGAAACAACATGCAGTTTACAGTTGTCAAATTGTAAAACATTGTTCGAATAGGTACAGATGGGAATGTACATTTAGTGACTGTCCTCACCACTTCAGACCAAATCTTCGGCCGGGCTGCTACTGGCGAGAGGAACTCAAGGGCTGCTGTCCAAAGAAACAAGTTTGTAGTAAGTGCTTGTAAACATAAACTATTTGTAAATGAAGCGTTGTGGTTGCGTGCATAAAATCTAAGATTGTTGAAACTTCTGAATGTTCAATGCACTAGTTACTGAGACCATATTTATAATACAGGGTACGGTACAAAAAAATCAATCTATTTTCTGCAGCGCACTGTTCAGCAACAGGTCCTCTGAGTTTGACTTGATAACAAACTTGGGTTACTCAGTCAACCACTTTTCTATGACTACAGATAATGGCAGTGTGTAGGCTTTCTAACAAGCCTAAGCCCACAACCCTTAATAGACCTGTCACTGAACAGTGGGCTGCAGAAAATATAGATAGTTTTTTCCACATTCTGTAGAAACAATCTTTGCAGTCACCATTATTTCTTTATGGGCTTAGGTAGCTGGTTATTTAAGATTACTTGTGATAATAATGAACATACAAGAGCGTTGAGCCATAGATAAAACATACTCCCTTAGTAGATTTCTCATCCTAATGGAACAGCTGAAGACAATTTTATTGTTAGTTCTGTACGGTTTATGTAGAGGTCGTGTTTTGTTTACAATTTGTTTCCCGTTAATACAGTCATTTAAAACCTCGTTTAACCAAATAATACGATCGAATTATAAACAATAAATTGTCCCCTAGTTATTTAACCAAACAGTAAAGCACAAATCAAGAAATTAACCCCAAAATAATAGAAACAAAATTTTGTCGACACTAGCGCCCAGTGTGGCGTACATGAACTAGACATGAAAAACGAGCTTCAAAATTTACAATGGGATGAGAAGTCTACTTGTGTTGGTTAGTCTATGGTTGAGCTTTATACTTCATTACTTCACTCTTATCTGTTCTTGAAGTATAAAGCGATCAGTGGCAAACCCGATCATTTAACATAGAGATTTATTTTTGATCAGCATAAAACTTCTTATTTCTGACTGGAAATCAATTGTTAATGCAAAAACTAGAATAAAATGATAGGAGATTGTTTTCTATTTTCAGAAAAAGAGCTGGCTAAATGCACTTACAATGGAGTAACTTATAAAGAGAATGATAGATTCTACACTTTCAGAGGCTCTAGTTGCAACAAATGCGTCTGTGGAACTTCTTATAATGGTAAGGATATTATAGAGAGCAAAATTATTACTGTTTGTATGGAAAATAAACTAGTTAAACATTCAATGCAAATAAACAAAGTACTAGAGGTCATCAGCAACCCCTCAAGCCTCCTACAAGCAATATGAAAACTCCATTTTTATCCCTTGTCCCAAACACAAACTTCGTCTGAATCCTTTACATCAAGACCAGTTTTCTGAAATAGGTTTAAGGGCTGCATTTAGTGTAGTATATATTACGGGGTTGTCATTGATGTATCATAGGTATACCTCCACCAGGTAACCGATAGTGGAACTCAGTTAGTTAGCCATTCCAGTCTGGGCAGTCTCAATGTTAACGATGTATGTCTCTGGCGTCACTTAATAAAGTTTGTTTGTGCAGTTACAAAATGTGAGTTTAGTTACAATGACCCTAAATTATAGTCAACCTTCAAGTAGTACACATCAGCCATCTCATATAGGTGTTATAGTTCAAGTCAGATTAAGAAAACGCTTAGCGGTTTATTTAGAGCAAATAAGCACATTAAACACTTATAAAGGGTTTACTGTCAATGAATGTAGTTTTCATTTGAGAGCCAACAACCCTTGACTTTCAATGCCAACGGTGTTTGAACGGTGTCAATGGTGTTTGTTGTTGGGTTATACTTGAGTTTTCTACCCATTATTTTTGTACCCCCAGGTTTACTTTTTTAACTTTTTTTACACATTCCATTACGTGGTTACATGATGATAAATAAAATATTCAGATTTAATTTGAACACATTGGTTTGTGTAAAACCTAAAATTAAAAAAGCTTAATTTTCTCACAAGTTGAAGTTGAATGTCTCTATGTGATGGCAGGCACACTGAGCGACAACATGTGTACAGAGATAGGTTGTGACTTGGAGCTACATGACGGAGAACAGCTGGTCCGAGGCTGTGCTCCTGTCTACTCTCGCCATTTCTGCTGTCCTCTAGACTGGAGGTGCCGTAAGTTATCATCTCAACTTGTTAAATTCCAAAATTATTTGTGGGTAATGAAAATTTGTGGCTGGATCTATCTTTTGTAGGTAGTCTAAAAATTATTTGAAGTTTTGTACTAATGAAAGATAATTTTCGATTTAACTGTGAATACATTTAAACTAATTTTTTTATTTCACCAAAATTTATGCAGAATCGGATAGGCTGCAAACGTGATGGTAAGCTACAACTGATTGAGTGTATTTAACATTCTTATGGCCTGAAATTGCTTATAATATTTTTATAAGACTCAATAAATTGTTTTGACATAGGCATTGACCGCAGTAAGATAAATTCATATTTTAAAACGTTTTTATTAGCTCGCTTTCTTGTCCGGTACAAATTTTGCAATCAATTTTAAACTAACTTCCCGATGAGCTAGAGGCTTGAAACTTGAAACATAGCGCACAAACGGATGCCAATGCAACATAACATTATATAATTTAATTTTCATTTTAATAATTCCCTGTTGCTATGCCCCATGGGCTTTCAAATTTTCCATGTTTACATTTTGAAAGAATGTAAATACATCAATTGAAGTCATAGCTGTAAATACTTAAATTTGACAGTTCGAAGAGCAAAGGTTAAGCGGTACAGATTCTGCTCCCGAGTTATTCTAAAATATTAAACAAGCATTTCAAAGTGGTAAAACATCTGATTACATATAATAAGGTTTTGGTTATGTACTAACAGGCCATATAAAATAGATTTATAGCTATTTACGTTACAAGTGTAGTAAGAGCGTTTTTACATCACGCGGTGAATGCTGTGCAACGAGCGGAAGCAATTACCATAATTCATCTAAGTGATTTTACAAGATTTTACCTGACCCGACAATATACAAGGGGCTACGTTCAATATTTTTCATCATCCACTTCATTCATCTTCTAACAGTAACATTCTTTTACAAACAAAAGCTAGGTTAGGAAATACTTTAAAGTATAACAATAACATTCAAGCGCACAGCTGATTTCTAGCGTTGAACGTCCTTGGCTCCATAGAGGTATATTTTATTAAGTTGAGCACTCAATGTTATTTGAATGGGTTTCATAACTTCACCAAGTGAGATTTTGAAACTTTACTTCACCGAGTGAAGTAAAGAAGTTGTTTACATCACCCTAGGGATAGGGAAGTTTAACATGGTGGGTAAACATATTTACACATTAAAGACTAAAAAGTAGAAAATAATTTATAAATAAAAATGCTTTATAAAAATACCACGTTTTTAAACACACTAAAAAGTAGAAAATAATTTATAAATACAGTGGAGAGAATAAATAATTGTAAGATTTAAAACAAAAAAGGTGGGGGGCATGCAATAGATATTAATAGTTCAATATGTGAAGATAATTGTAAATTAGCATGCACCCCACGTTTTTTGTTTAAAATCTTACAAGTATTTATTCTCTCCACATATTTATAAATTATTTTCTACTTTTTAGTGCAATTAAAAACGTGACATTTTTAAAAAGCATTTCCATACAAAAATATTACCTTCAGATAATACAGTGGAACCACGATAACAAGACTATAATTATGTAGATTTAGAAATACTTGTTGATGGACAGGTGCTTGCTCCCAACCAAATGTTTTAACTCTTAAAGTATTTATATGAACAGATTGTAAAACAAATTCTGAAAAAATAGCCAGAAGTCTTGGGTGGGTTCATAAAATATTTTGAGTTCATGTCAAAAGCTTTAGGGGTGTTTATTTTTTAACTATATAACCAAACAATGATAACCGAATCTGTTATTCATCTACTAGAACCCTAATCATAAATTTAAACAATATATTATGTTAACGTACATCATAATTTCTGCACGATTCCCTTGAGGAGAGTATGATAGCACAAACCATAATATTAATCATTTTTTATTTCTAAAAGTCGTTAGTCTTAAAATTACTATGCTCTAATTATCTCCTTCTCATACTTTTCCAATTCGATACCAATTTCAAACTGATATTATTTCGATCCCTACAATGTTTCAGCTGATGCTGGAGACACTGTGGAGAAGAATAGTGTTGTTGATCCAACAGTCGTGACTGCAGCCAAGGGTAAGTTAACAGAATCCCGTCGCCCAGATTGGACAATGGCTCAGGAGTAATACTGTAATAAGTGGAGCAAAACAGGTGTTACACTACCGTAGGACATGATATCTTGAATCTGATGAGGGCGTGATAAACATTCAAGCTGTCAAGTTTTTCAAATAAGCAAGGTTTGAGTACTATGAAGGTACAATACCGAAAATTTGAGATATCGAGGTTGGATTCTGACAGAAGTTACGTCACGACCTTTGTAACTCGACATTACAAGCAAAACCTTTTATAAATGGAGCTCAAGCAATTTATTTGTAGTGAAGGGTAACTTTGGAAGCAAAATAAAACAATTTATCATGCACACACAAGTTGAATGGCCTTTCTCTTGCAAAATCAGTCCTGATAATGATATAGGAATGTTTTTCTCTGAACACAGTTTTAACCTCGTTAAAACAAATTTTTGTCTATGCCTTTAAACTCACTGTTCAGTGTTCATAGATAATTTCTTATTGATTACTACCAATGCATACACAAATGCTGACTTGCTCTGTACGACCAAACTTCAAGTTATTATTGAGGCATATCATGCAAACTTTGACTGATAAAGGTAAACTTTAAGTTATTGAGATTTAATAACGGGGAAAATCGAGCTATAGAGGTTGAGTATTACCATAGACTAACCAACACAAGTAGACTTCTCATCCCATTGTAAATTTTGAAGCACGTTTTTCGTGTCTAGTTCATGTACGTGACACAAAGGCGCTAGTGTCGACGAAACTTTGTTTCTATTATTTTAGGGTTAATTTCTTGATTTGTGCTTTACTGTTTGGTTATATAACTAGGGAACAAGTTATTGTTTATGATTAGATCGTATTATTTGGTTAAACGAGGTTTTAAATGGCTGTAATAACGGGAAACAAATTGTAAACAAAACACGACCTCTACAGAAAAACGGACAGAACTAACAATAAAATTGGCTTCAGCTGTTCCATAAGGATGGGAAATCTACTAAGGGAGTATGTTTTATCTATGGTATTACTGATTGAAAACTGTTAAAATTCTACTTATTGGGGTTAAATATTTAAAAAATTCCAAAGATAATGTGTTAACATGGACATTTTATGAAACTTCAAATGTCAATGAAATAAAAAACCTTTTGAAAAAAAATTATAAAGTGCTTTCTTGAAAACGTACATTTTAAAATTGTTACTCCATTACAAACTCAAAATAACCTTTGATTTCTTTGGTTTAAAGCAACATTTCTGTTAGTGTACTGTAGTTCACTTAAGATGTAATGAAATGTAAACTCTAACCTCTACATCATGTTTTATTCCAGGACCACAATGCAGATTTGGAAATCTATTGTTGAATGTTGGAGACAAAGTTCTACCAGATGATGAGTCTACTTGTCGATGCAGCATCCCACCATATGTTGTGTGCACCTCAATTTAGTTCTGAGTTTAAACTAATAAAGATATGAGGAATATTGTATTAAAAAATACACATTTTACGTAATGGTTTTTTTTCTTATCTGATAATAAATAAAAAAATACATTTTGTTCACACAACATTATGCCTTGCAGAAATGCATCTTCCTTCTGAGTTAGAACATGATATAGAGTTCATCTATGACCAAACATATTGACATATATCGTTATTCATCCGATAATATATCGCAGGTTCTCTGCGGAACTGTACCAAAAATATTTATTATTCAATATTACTTGTTAAATGATACAAATTATACTTTTTGCTGCTACGAATCAAAGAAATAAAAACCTATGAAATTGAATACACCAATCGCAGTCAAGATCAAAAGTCATCATCGATACTGTCGTAGATGGGAGATCCGTTGTGCATGTACCAAGGCAAGGCACACTCTGCAGGCACCGGAGCAGGGAATACCTGTCATATGGCAACCACAACGCACTCGGCCTGCACTGCGCCAAACCTGCACTGAGCAAAATTTAGTTCTAATCCCAACGTCTAAATAATTTGCCTGTACTGCGTCAGGCCTAGTCCAGGTAGACGAGGCCTTCTATTTACCCTAGGTAAATACACCCTTACACCCCATTAAAAAAAAAAAAATTGTCCTAGGACGCTATAGGAATGAGCCTAGGATTGTTTTTCACATTACTTCAGACTAGACCTTAGGGGTTGCGGCGTTATCACTTAGATCAAATCCATTGGTGATTTGGCGGGATATGCACACCGGACCTACACAGGGACCGAAATCCCGCGCTCTAACCACTAAACTATAGCACACTTCGCGACTCTTACGCTCCATTGGAATTTGGAATGTATACAAATCAAATACATTAAACCACAAATGGATATGCACTTGGCAATTAACAATGCTCAGAAAAATTAAAGAAGTAGAATGAAGTAATCCACGTTTCCTGCTTCTTCGACAAAAGTTTGTAAGATAAAGAAATTCGACAATTAAGATGAGTTGGTGTCATGGACCTTATTCTCTCTTTCTTGATGTGTGTTTTGCTGTAAATTTAGCACTAATGTAAACTCATGTGAATTACTTTTGCGCTAGACTACTGTGAAATAACCTCATCGTGACACAATCGTCACTTTTAAAATATGGTCTCAAAATGACTCACTTTCGACCTTTGTTATGAAATACTATACTAAGCAGGAAATTTATTTTAACTATTTTAATATTTATAGTTACTTTATTTTCATATTTTTAGCTCTTTTTAGTTGCAAACCGCCATGTTTTTACTTTTTTTTATTAAAAAAAGAGGTTATATAAGGCTTTTAACCTTGCATTTGCCCATCCACAGACTACAGATCTGTGCGTGGAACATATCCAGCAAAGCAAGGAGTGAGCCAGTACAGTACAAAGGTGGAAAGGTGAACTGTACTTATAAAATGTTTGTGGCAGTGACCATCGCAGGATCTGAACCCTCGACATCACTGCCCGAAGTCCGTGACATTACACACTGAGCCACCGACTCACCTAATTTTTATTTATTTATTTATATTTTTATTTCTATTTGTAAAAAACCAGTACTGTAGGTATATTAAATATTAGGCAATATATAATACACTTTTAGTGAATTTCTCATAAAGGGAATAGGCCTAAGCTATTAAACCGTAGTACTCATGGTAAGACCTGGACCCGGGACCAATTTACTTTTTTGTTTTGAGGTCCCTAGGGGCCAAAAACGCCATCCGTTCAAATTCATATACATACATATACGAGTTTCCGTTAGCACAATAATTCGAGCAAAAATGATCTGATTTTGATGAAATTTGGTATAAACCTACATTTACAAACCAGCATGATCGGACTATGGGAACGGGGTTTTATGGGGTACAAATTGGTTATTCACATTTTTGACCCAAAAACATAAAATTTAACAATTTATTACCAAACCATTTTGCAGAACTTAAAAAAACAAATAATTTAGTATATTGAAGCGTTATTGTGCGCCTAATATAATAGTTACAAAGAAAATTCTAAAAAATCTTAAATTTAAAATTTTCATGTTATTTTTAAGGAGAATAAGTAAACTGCTGTACCGTAGTTGCTTGTTTAAGACAATATTTTGATCAAATTTGGAAAATGCATTTATTTCTTATTAAACTATTGACATTTTACGAGTAAAAACACACTAAAGCCGTTGCAGCTAACCTAAGTAATCGTTAAACCATAGATGAAGTAATATAAATATAATATGAATATAAAAGTATAATATGGTTTATATAATATTTTATATAATATACGGGTGGTATAAATATTTTATATTTTATAAGTAATATAATTATTATATGGTGTTTATTTATTCTATGGTTAAACTAATTCTATATAGGGAATAAATTAATATGAAATTTTTTATGAAACATTTTAGTGTAAAACCAATCAGGTAAATGGAAATTCGCTCAGTCTGCAGGTTTGCTGAAGCGGGGGTATTTTTTATGTTTGAATGCCCTATTCTTGAATAACAATTGCTTCACCATTTATATTGTGTGATTTTGTACTTAAGACTTAAGGCTTAAACTTTTAAGACTTAGCTTCAAGCTAATATCACAGACAATATAATACTCTAATGTTTCCATTGTCTGTGCTAATAGCATTCTAATAGCTTGACTTAGTTTTAGTTAACTTAAAGGAAGGGTGACTTAATTAATTCCACATGTTGAAGTTGAAATCATTCCGTTTATTTTATTCCCACAACTTTCAAGGATCAGCTGGTCTGGTAAGTTTGTGAGAGTAAGAACTTCATTCAGCACTCTCTGACAGTGGATTTGAGAACTAAGCCTGGTTTACACGGGTCGAGTATTTCAGACGAGTTATTCGGCCCAGTTGTTGATTTGTTCAACTCGCCCGGTACTTTACTAGACTGTCTACACGCATTCGTATTTCGAACAGCGACAGTGTAGGCACAGAGAAGTAATTTTTATAATTTTCTGTGTTCTGTAGTGTAGGGTATTCCCACTGAGCTATAGTGGGTATTCCGTATACCGTAGCTTTCGTGTTAAATGTTTAAGTTTAAAATGGGACTTCAAGAGTTTAATGCTGAATTTATAAATTAATTATATCACTGAATTAGATTATTAGAATTAAAACTGAATCACCCATTAAATTCAGGGATTTCTTAAAAGTTTTTTTTTTTGCAAATACGATAGACCAAAGTGGAAGGTGATATTCTTAAAGAATAAGATTTGTTACAAATTAATATACCGGTACTGCATTTCTTTAAAATAAAATATATAGGCAACCAAAAGTTGCTTCCAAATACTGTTTTCAATGTATTTCTGATAGAAAACATTTTTAGGGAGTGAGCTTTCTAACAACCCATTGATTGATAAAATCGTTCCAGTAGAACTGTAGAACTTAAGTTGTACAACAATTTTGAAAACTAAATTTTATGAGAGTGAGTAGATTTACGAACATCAAGACAATGCAACACAGGGCCAACTGTTCAACTGAACCATTGAGTATTGAGGGTGATTAGGCGTACACACTACTGAACTAACCCCAAAAATACTGATCGTTGTGATCGACTCATATTGTCAGCGACCACAAAATAAAAAAAAATATTTTTATTCTGTGGTCGCTGGACTCACTTGATAGCAGTAAACAGATGTTTTGCGGGCAAATCGTGGTGGCGGGGGTAGCTACTGGGCCGAGCAACTCGGTTTTCAACTAAATCACTCGACTCGCTCTCAACTGACCTCTTTTTATCAACTCGCCCGTTGCTCGACTCGCCTGCATGTCTACACCAAGCGAGTTAAAGAGCGAGTGGCAACTCGCACACTGACTCGCCCGCCGTACTCGACCCGTGTAAACCAGGCTTAAAAGGATGAAAATTAAAATTATTGCAAGTGAGAAGCGAGTTGACCTGACGTCCAATCAGGTGACGAGACGACACAACACAACAACGGCTGATTTTCTTTTTGTCCTGCTGTGCCGTCTGCCGTGCCTGAAGTGGTGAACATGGCGGCTGGTTGTTGTGGAACCAAAAAACAAAAGCTCAATAATTCTTCAAGTATTCCTTGCAATGGAACATCTGTGATTCCGAATGGCATTAAAAATGGAATGGTTGCTCATCCAGAAATGTGTTTTTTCTGCTTTGATGTTTTATACTGCCATTTACACAGTTTAGAACCACCCAAAACTCCTGACTTCTGCAACGATCCATAGTAAGTAAACGTAGCCTTGAGGTTAACAATTTCCTTTGTTTATACTGTGGTTACTCTTATCAACTTAAACTTTCCATCAATAAAATAAAATAAAAAATTAGGACTCGTCGATTTGTAAATAGTTTCAGAATATCTCTGAACCTTGAAACCACAGTGTGTTCATAGAATGTGAATGAATCAGCAATCAGCTGTCAGGAAAGTAAAATAGATCCCTTCCCTTCTGCTTTGTTATCTTTATCTCACTCTCGATTCTCTTTGTGAATTCACCTATGCGAAACTATGATTGATTAATCAACCTTTGAGACAGATCACATAGGTCTAAGTTAATATCAGTTCTTAGTTTTTTCTAGTGCTTTGTTGGGTAACTTATAAATTGAGCTTAGTCCTATTGTTCCTTTGCCTTCATTTTCTAACCTACAAAATAGAAAAGGAAACTCCAAATGATACATGAATTAGGCCTACTTCTTTCACAATATTTAGGCGGCAAGTTATTAGGGGTAGAAATCTAACTTATTCCCTCCACTTGACCCTTACCTTTAATATCTAGCTCAACGGCTGATTAAGCAACATATTATAACTTATTGTATAAAAAAAGTGGTGGGGGATCTTCCCCTCAAACCGCCTAGGCCTATATTGTGAACAAAGTATAGGCTACTATCCATCTTGTTAATGTAAAATCCACCAACGCCAAAAATAGTTTTAAAATAGGGTAGGCCTACTGTAAGTTAGGTCCTATTTCCTCCCATTAACTTATTCAATGAGGCCTAACTTATTGAAAGACCTAATCTTACTGGAAGCATAACTTACGTTACCATTGCGAATGGTGTATTTTGATGCTTAGCCTAGGCCTAAGGTAAGCCTTAAAACTTACTTGACTTTAAGGAATAGGCCCGTGCCTAAAATTGGCTTAAGGTAGGCCTACACAAAATTCCTCTAAAACAGTAGGTAGGCCTGATTACCGGATAACCTAATACTATATAGGCCTAACCTACTTCTCAAAATGCCTACTAACTTAGCACTTCTGCAGAGAACCTGCTCTAGACCTATATCAAATTGAATAGCCTACCAATAACTTAACATAAGTTACGCCTATTAATATGATAGTTTTAATTTGATCCGGTTTAATAATGCTATCGTATCGAATTAGACTAGTTAAACTTTACCATAGGCCTATGATATAAAATTAAATAAATAACCCCGCAAACTAAGCATTTGTCTGAATTGATTTTTAATTAAATCCACCTATTTAAATAACATTGTACTGTTGTAATGTACATTGTAACATTGAACATTGGACTTCCGGTCAAGATGTCGGGTCGTACAGTTCGTTATCCCTGTGGCGTCTGTGAAAAAACCGTGAATAAAGGAAATCCTGGAGTTACATGTGACGGATTTTGTTGTAAATCGTTCCATACCGATTGTGTGTCATTTGAAAGTGATAAATACCAATCTTTAAAAGAGCTGGGAGATTCAGTCAAATGGTTTTGTGCAGGCTGCGAAGTCAGGTTAGCTAGGCTTAAGGATTATGCTCTGAGCTTTGATGACAACTGTAACCTACTCCAGAATGTTGGAAAGCTATTTAAATTAGTGAATGATATAGTAACTGACAATTGTTTGATTAAAGCAAAGCTAGATAATATTTCCAGTGACGTTTGTAGGTTAAAAGGCAATGTGAGCCCACCGGAAGTTCAAATCAATGACGAAGTACATATTGCTGATTCTGACCCTACTTTGACTCAAGTAGTTGGAAGTAATGGAAATAATTCTGTGACGTACTCTCCACTGCATGGAGATGATGAACTTAGTTTTAATAATTGCTGTAAGACTGGCAGCACTGACGATGACGTCACGCCTCATCAAGATGGCCATGGCGATGACGCTGACGTTATTAGTAATTTTGCTAACCCCTCTAGAAGTGAATGTTATAGTGAGGTACTGAAACGTGGTAAAAACACTTCCAATATCACTACCAGTGTTGTTGTATCGCCTCAGTTATGCATGTCTCCTGGTGCTGATGGCAATTGGAATCAAGTGACTAGGAAGAAAAGGATTAATGTAAATAGTCGTGGTGATAGAGAGAAGTCAAATCCAGTTCGTCCTCAATCTAAAGTGCAACGAAACCGAGCTATAATTGGCAAAGCCAAACAAACTGGACCTCTTGTTGTGGCACAGAGGAAATCCTGGGTGTTTTTATCAAGATTTGACCCATGTGTGAAACCTGAAAGCCTAGTTGAGTATATAAGGAACTTGTGTCCTATTGAACACTCTCAAATCCAGTGTGAACAACTTCCCACTAAGTAGCCTACCAGGGTTACTCATCTTTTAAGGTAGGTGTACCTTCTGACTCTATTGACAAGCTGTTGGATAGCAATCTCTGGCCTGAGGGAATACTTATATGTAAATTTTTGACTCCTAGAACTAATAGTCACAGGACCAGTACTAGGCCTAACCTTGAACAACATGATAGGCCTAGGCCTACTTCTAAGACTTCTGATGGTCCAAAAAACGGGACGTAAGCCCCAACCCACATTGTCTTGGGGCGGAAAAAAACTGTGATATTAGTTTTAGGTTTGATTTCTTAAATATTAGGTCTATTTTTAACAAGATAGAAGACCTTGAAGTTTTGTTACATAATGAGAACCCTGAAGTATTGTGTGTTGCCGAAACGTGGCTTAATGAATCTAAGCTGAATTGTTTTAAAGTAAATGGATACAAAACCATTTCTGAATATTCTAGACCTAACCGAGTAGGGGGTGGAGTTGCTCTGTTGCTTAAAACTGACTCTAGGCTTAAATTTAAGCCGATGACATTATCTATTGACGAAGACATTTGTTCTGAAGGTGTATTTGAGTTCTGTTTGGGACTAATGCAGCTAGACAATTTCCAAATTATTGTTGTGGTATTGTATCGGCCTGGGACTGCCAACAGCGCTGATGTGATTGATTTTATTGATCGTTTTGACTTGTTGATTTCTACCCTCAGAGATAAGTTTAATATCCCGCTTCTTATTTGCGCTGACTTAAATATAAACAATCTTGAGAGATCCTGGGAAAGTCAGCTGCTTCAGGATTTGTTAGAATGTAATAACCTGAACATTATATTTAAAGGTCCAACGAGAGTAACACCTGATTGTATAACTCAGCTTGACTATTTTATTGATGACTCGTGTGTTGCACATATGTTTCGTGCCTCCAGTGCCAAACCTGTTTTTTTTTCTGACCACCATTTGTTATCAGTACACTTGTTGTGTGAACGTTTTGGAGAGGGAAATGTAAATAAGACAGTGAAGAGGAAATTTACAGCCTCGACTTTTGAAGCCTTCAAAATTTTATCTAACAATGAAGCTTGGATGCCAGAACCTAATTTAAGAAATATCACCTCTAATGATTTATTTGACCATTTCTACGATTCGTTCATGTATGTTTTTAATGTAAGTTTCCCTGTGTCTACTTCAAATACAAAGAATGAACATAGCCCTTCTTGGGTCAGTCATGAGGTATCGCAGTCGCATGAAGCACTCTTGGACCTGTACTGGAATACTAGGTCGCCTCACTGTTCTGTCGATGGAAAAAATGCTTATCGCGCAGCTAAACGCCACCACTCTGCACTTGTTAACAAAACAAAAGGCCTTTTTTGGTAACAAAATATTAAATTCCAAAAACACAAGCAAGGAATCTTGGGCAGTGGTCCGTACACTGTGCGATGAAAAGTATCAGACCCAATCAAACCTGATTCTTATGATCGATGACGTGGAAGTCAAAAATCCTCAGACAATAGTAGACTATTTCTGTAAATCTTTTCACCAGGAAATATGTACGTTGGCTAAAGATAATGTAGCCCCTGTGTTGCCCACTGATCTCGAAGCGAGTCGCTTTGTACTGTCTCCTACTTCTGCGTCTGAGGTTCGTGAAGTCGTCTTATTAATAGGATCAAAAAAAAGTTCTGGCATTGATGAAGTCCCATGCAGCCTTCTCAAACTTTGCAATGAAAACATCTTTGAAGCATTGGCCTGCTCTATTAACAAGTCGTTTGAAACTGGTTGCTTTCCTGATTCGTTGAAAACTTCAAAGGTTGTCCCTGTATTTAAGAAAAATGATCCTCTTAACGCAAGTAACTACCGGCCTATTTCTGTCCAGCCTTGTTTTGGTAAAATCTTTGAGATTATTTTTCTTAAAAGATTGCTAAGTTTTATTGAAACAAATAACATCTTGTCAAATAACCAATTTGGGTTCAGAAAAAACATGTCTACCTGTGATGCCATTTTTGCCCTTTTAAAGGAAGTGTATAACCACCTTGACATATCTGACAGCTTACTATGTCTCTTTTACGACATGACAAAGGCTTTTGATCTTCTTGACCACAGGATCCTTCTGGATAAGCTGCGAGCGCTTGGCATTTCTGGAAACCCACTGCGATGGATTTCATCGTATCTTAAAGATCGGCACATGATTGTATCCTTGAAGCACAGAGGCCCTGACAACATCCTTCGGACATATAAATCGTCTCCATCACCAGCTCTGAACATCGGTGTCCCCCAGGGATCAAACCTTGGGCCCATCCTATTCCTGTTATACGTGAATGACTTGCCTGGCTCCATATCATCTGGAAATTTATGGCTTTTTGCCGATGACGCCTGTCACCTAGTCCCAAGCCCAAATCGGAACATCACGATTGAAAACGCCCAAACTGGCTTGCTTGAAATGTCAACTTGGTGTAGCAAAAATCATCTGGTCCTTAATTCTAGTAAAACTAAATTAATGGAATTTTATAACAGGAAGAAGCCTGAACCACCTCCGATATTGACCTTGGACGGGGTGCTACTTGAAACCTGTAGTGAAACCAAATACTTGGGCCTACACATTACGGAGAACCTTAATTGGGGAACACATGTCGATGCAATAGCGCCCAGACTGTCATCTGTCACCTACCTGCTGTTTAGACTTCAAAAGCTGGTTGACATCGAGATTCTCCTTAAGGTTTATTATGGCTGTTTTCATAGCATAATCTCATATGGTTTGGTATTTTGGGGTGGTTGTAGTGAGGCAAAACGCATCTTCATCCTTCAAAAGCGTGCAATTAGAAGAATATGTGGAGTCCATAGACGGACACACTGTAAACCTTTGTTCCAAGAACTGAACATCCTCACACTTCCGTCCCTCTTTATATTGGAATCCGCATTGCTTGTTAAGAAGAACCCCAATATTTTTGTAACAAACAGCATGGTCCACAATTACAATACAAGAAGAGCAACAAATCCACATGTACCTCAAGTAAATTCCACCCTTGCAAGCAAGAGCCCTTACTTCAATAGTATAAAAATTTACAATAAATTGCCTCAGTACATCACACAAGAGCCCTCTGTCAACAAATTCAAGAACCTGCTAAAAACATTCTTAAGTCAAGTGGCCTACTACAGTGTTGATGAGATATATGTCTAGGCCATGTACAATCTTGAAGAGGAAATGAATCCATCTATATAAATATATATGAAGAAATGTATAAAAACCTGACGACCACGTCGCTGATGCGATACCAGTGGGAATTCTCCAAGTATCCAAGTAAGTATCCAAGTATCCAAGTTAAACGTCAAGTCCGATAAAGCAAGTCGAAACTCAATATTATGGAACTTGACAAACGTTTCAACATTATTCTGGTCAAACGAATGTCTCATGTGTCTTCTCCACTACATAAACTAAACGATTCTTCAGTTTGACTCTAACAAAAAAACTTTAGAAATGACGAGAAGGGAAAGAGAATAATTAATTTTATAAGTAGGCCTATCACTAGAAACCAAAATTAGCCTACACCATAAAAAAATCAACATCACCGTTTTGCTGTTCCCTTTTTCTCAAGCGCAGCATTGCCAACCTAAACAACCATCCGTGCCATGAGTAATTAAATAAAATTATAACACGACACAACCTCCCCCCCTTTAACCACAATACGTACCAAGACAACACAGTTCAAACACATGAGCTTGGTTCTTCCGATCCAGTTCTCACTTAACAAAATTTTCAATAGAGAAACAATATCACTCCACAGTAGTAGTCCGCGCTGACCAGATGAAACAAGTGAAACATAGATAAACAAAATGAGAAATCAGAAGTCTTCCTCGTTCAACTCCTCCCGGACTTCGGGTTCAGAACCATCTTCATAGACTCCCCTGAAAGGTTTTAGCTGATTGATGTGAGCTCTGCTTACAAACTTCCTTCACCACTTCCTAAGTCGCGGACCCGTTTTCCTCCCTTCCCATAGAATTTTAAGAATGCAGATACCTAAATATAATCTAAATACAAACGCTTAAAGGGGGAACTTCTATGTATTAAACAAAACATGTGTTATCCTTTATTATAAAAGTGTCACCTTTTCGTTATTATCGTCTGCTTATAACCGGTCACATAACACTAGGCAAGGTTCGTAATTTTCTCGCAAACCTCGGAGCCGAATTCTTGCCACCCACATTGTTGTATAATCCCGCCCATCATCAGAATAGGTCAAGTAAAGAAAGTAAACAGAAATAATTTTTAATTATATTGTGGGTTACCAAAAAATTAATTCTCGACATTGAAAACTCATAAGAGAAGTAATTTCTAGGGTTACCGTACACAATTCACCAAAAGTAATGTAGGACGAACACATCAGATCCTCAGATTTTGTAACCCAAATTACAGTACTGTAACCGACATTAGTATTTTCACTCTCTTCGTTTACTAAAATGGAACATAGAGGCCATGGTTCCCTTTGCTGGCCATAAGTTTGGTTAAGTATGCGTTTGACTAAATATTTTCTTAGTTTTAAATAAGTAATTTGCCTTATTGTAACAGGTATTTTCGGTACAATCATTACACAAAAACTTAACGCTTACAAAACAGATTTTAAATAAAGACTTTCCGAATAAACTGGAAAGCCAGGCATTGTAAGCCTGACCTACTTCACCCACAGTCAAAAACGAACTGAGAGAGGCCGAAATATCTATCCGCCCGGAGTCGATAGGGTTGAGAGACCTGACGAGAACTGGTTCCGACCTTCAAACCCAGCATTACATTCACAGCCAGGGACGCGACTTTTAACGATTGTTATTGCCAGTATAATTTCATTAAAAAGCCTGTTTGGTAATTTTTGTCAATATTTTAACATTATAAATCAATTCAAACCAAATATTTAAAATTTATTGCCTTAATATTACTGAAAATATAAGCAAAATTCATGTTTTCGGCCCCTGGACTATATTGTTAAGACAATAATAGGTTTTTTACATACCTCAGTCAAATAGTCCAAAAATGGTATTGCTCAACAGCTTACATGTTTCGTTGCGAAGACAACATTATCAAAGCTTGCAACTCGTCAAAAACACATTTAAAACACGAACACGAACACAGAAGACATTAATACGGTACGAATACACAATTGACATTTAGATAGCGCTATCATAATACTGATTTGGTCCGGCGCGGCGCGGGGCTGGGTCCCGCTGAGTCTGCTACCAGGCCCGCGCCGCGCCGGACCAAATCAGTATTATGATAGCGCTATCTAAATGTCAATTGTGTATTCGTACCGTATTAATGTCTTCTGTGTTCGTGTTCGTGTTTTAAATGTGTTTTTGACGAGTTGCAAGCTTTGATAATGTTGTCTTCGCAACGAAACATGTAAGCTGTTGAGCAATACCATTTTTGGACTATTTGACTGAGGTATGTAAAAAACCTATTATTGTCTTGAAAATATAAGCTTATGTATCCAACTTCTAACCTAGGAGACAGGGGTTTTCACTAAATATACCCATTTTGGAACTTTTCAAACACACTTTTATTTACTACATAGTATTAAAATCGAGAAACATAAACATTTTTATTCAAAGGAAGGTATAGTAAATTATTTTAAAACTATTTGGAGCAGGAATGGATAGCGGAAGAGGTATAAATAGCTGGGGACAGCAATTGTCCTGTTTTCAAGTTTTTACCCCTAACTACTACATCCAAATGGGTAGACCAAGATAATTTACTGTCTAGGCCTAACTTATATGTAGGCTTAAAAGTTTGACTGATGAGTCTTCTTTAACCCCGTTGCGTTTCTCTTGAAGCTTAGGTATCTGTTTTTAGCAGTAGCTTGTTTCATTCAAACCTACTTTTAGTTTCCTCAAGGTAATTTGCTACCCTAACTAAGTAACTTAAACACCTAAGTTTGTGGATTGTTGTAAGAACAAAGTCCATTACTTTTTGTAATTGTTTTTTTTTACATTCCACGGTTACACTCATCTCCATTCATACTTGGCTTAAAATACCTACTTTGTATGGTCGCCATTTCATAAGAAAGTATTAAAGTATTAAGGTTAACATTGTTTTGTTGCCCGTTTTGTTTTGGTAAATGTAGTTTTTTCTGTTTACAGTCCATTGTTCGTTACATGGGAGATCGGAAAGGACCGTCGGCTCAGAGGATGCATTGGAACTTTCAACTCCATAAATTTACACAACGGGATTCGAGAGTATGCTGTTACAAGGTGAGCTGATGCTGTTACGTTACTATTATCCACACCATTGTCAAATTGTAAAAAAACTTACCAACCTTTTAAAGGAAAGTGATTTAAGCCTCTCAAACATTTAAGCATGTTCGGTAATTTATGTGCTCTTGCACTCATGTCCATGACTCCAATTTCGGCCAACAATGGTAACTTTAATAAACTTTATCATAATTGGTCATCTTCCGTAACTCTATCTTTATTTCGTCTATGGTGTTATTTGTTAATTGGCAGGCTTAACTTGCATGCCAGTAAAACTATCCTCTAACTTGTATCATAATCTACAGCTGATCTAGGAGTGAAAAACTGGGATGGGTGGCGTCGTCCTGTAATCCAGCTACTAGGAAGTTACGAATTGTGGATATTTATAGACATGCACTGTAGATGCGATACTCCCTGGTGTGGATTAACGTCCGCACGAGTGAGTACTACGACTATCTGCGGTACTATCCTGATAATTAGACCAATTCGTATATACCATGGCAAAAATGTGGTTCCGATTCCACTATAAACTGTAAGTCCCTTAGTTGCCATTAGCTGCATGGGCTATTAATTAACAGCTGTATCTAAGGAATAAGTTGGTCTTAGTCACTAACAAGACTACAAGATCGCGCCACTCATCCTACACTCATCTCCATTCATACTTGGCTTAAAATACATAATTTGTATGGTCACCATTTAATTGAAAAGTATTAAAGTATTGAAAAAAAGAAAGAGGTGAAATACGAAAGAGATGAGGGTGGGGGGGGGGGAAGGTGTTTGTAACAATTTAAAAATACTCTCCATCCAGGGTTGTTGTGAATATGGACAAAATACGTATAAAAGACATACAGGGTGTTTTTTTAAAAACTTGCATCTTTATTTATGTAAAAACCACAATAGATAGAAATATGCAGTTTGCGGGAATCATCTATTGACGTAGGGGGACCAATTGTTTTGAATTCAACGTTACATTCACATTCCCCCCCTTTCCCCCCTGCCCCCAACTTAATTTTTTTTAATAGCAAGGTACCCCTTGTGACATATCAAATGAAAGAGCATGAAAAAAGAAAATGTTTGGTGAAATTTATTTTTCATTTGATATGTCACAAGGGCAGGTACCTTGCTATTAAAAAACGAGTTATGGGTAGGGGAAAAGGGGGGTGATTAACTCACAGATTCATAAGCCGATTTTAAATTTTTTTTCACCAAAAATTTTCTTTTTTCATGCTCTTTCATTTGATATGTCACAAGGGGTACCTTGCTATTAAAAAAAAATAAGTTCCGGGGGGGAGGGGGGGGGAATATCTCACAAATTTATGAACCGATTTTCAATTTTTTTTCATCAAACATTTTCTTTTTTCATGCTCTTTTATTTGATATGTCACAAGGGGTACCTTGCTATTTAAAAAAAAATAAGTTGGGGGCGGGGGGGGAAAGGGGGGGGGGGAATGTGAATGTAACGTTGAATTCAAAACAATTGGTCCCCCTACGTCAATAGATGATTTCGCAAACTGCATATTTCTATCTATTGTGGTTTTTACATAAATAAAGATGCAAGTTAAAAAAAAACACCCTGTATATAGCCTGTAGCCTAAAAACAACAACCACCAACAACACCATAAAACATTCAACTTCATTTTGATTATTTTGAAATTAATAAGAATGTCTAATTTGTTTTTTTGTTTAGCGACTTCAGTTTCTAGGCCATGCGCCTATCTACCTGTATCTATCACTGTTTACGCTACTTGTTAAACACACATCTTGCAAGGTGCAATATCTACTCATATACAATGGATAGGCCTAATCATTGACATGGATTGTTTCAACATGAGTTTATGACAGTCTAAAGGTACTTATTGAATGAGACTTTTGACTATGGATGGTACTGGACAATCTATTTACATGCTATAGCCTAGCTAGTTTTAAAATGAAAATTTATGCAGTTTGATTGCCCCCCTCTAATATAGTAAGGCAACTGATTTCTGTTGTACCGGTATGCACTGTTTAACCAAGCCAAACTGAAAGAACTACTTTCCTTAAAATGTAGCATCTTTTATTTTAAAAATGTATTGAATAATCAAAAAGTGAGAGAGATAAAACTTTGATAGTAGCTCACCTTATCATCCAACTGGTGGGTCATCCAAAACTATGTTCTATTTCAATTAAGATTTTGCTATAACTGGTCCATGTAGATGTGATGTCTACCTTCATATCCAAAAGTCCATGGTTAAAGACCCTCAGCGCTACATGGTAAAGGCATGTACTATTGTTTTACTGATGATGTGAATTCTAGTGCTATCAAGGACTCGCGCTTCAGTCCCATCACTCGGGAGGAGTTGACGAAGCTGCATGTGTCAGTGTCAATTCTCCGTCACTTCGAGGATGGGGCTGACTACAAGGACTGGGAGGTGGGAGTGCACGGCATCCGCATAGAGTTTCACAATGAGAAAGGCAGCAAGCGCACAGCCACCTACCTTCCTGAAGTTGCTACGGAACAAGGTGAGAATATTACTATAGCTTGGGTTACATTAAGTGTTTCCAAAGGCTTCACAATCAAACAGGATACAAGGTGTTTGTATGTAATCAAAGTTAGGGTATCATTTTGAAAAGGATTAAATTATCTAAAATATGGTGGTTTCAATATCTTTAATATCGAACCATAAAGCTTGAAAAATCCTCTTTTGAATGTAGACAAAAAACGGCAATTTTAAACTGCGTTAACTTGTAGAATCCTTACAATAAAATTCTAAAACCAAGGATGCATGGATGGTTCTTTGTTCTTAAAAACCCTGTTTATTGTTTTTTATTAGCATGTATGGGTAGTTTATAAAGTTAGGGCCCGTGACCTCTGCAACTAGCAAATTTGAATCCGTAACATACTGAACCTTGCAGCCGCAAGTGGAACTACACGCGTGTAGCCCCTCCCAGAGCATATTTTAAGGGATTTCCACTGGAAAATTTTTGATTAAATTAAGTGAAAATCACACATTTCTACGTATTTTGTAATGCATTTTTTGATTATATTTGTAAATCATCCATATAGGCCTAATCTCACTTAATTACGAATTCTAGAAATATTTGCACAATGTTATTTTATAAATACTTTTAATTTTTTTAAATCCCAACACATTTAAAATGTGAATAATAAAAAAAAAATTTGCTGGCACCATCCTTAGTCACTGGGCGACAACTTCTCAGCAGTTAACATGTTATTTTATGCCCTGGCCCCTTCATTGCCGCCTTCCTTCCCCTCTTCAGAATCTCAGCTGAAAGCTCTACCTACGACTACTCGTATTTATTCGTGGATGACTATGTATAGAATAGTTTAGGCCATAGTTCGGGATGCGGTTGGAAATCCATTACAGCTCGGAAACAATACTTGAATTCTCGCTCATCTGAAATACACTTTTGTTAAATAAACATTACAGTTTATAAATTGACTCTTTATATACACAAATGTAATAAGATAGGTAACTAAAAAAGATCACCTATGAACGTATCGCAATGTGTAAAATGGTTCTAATTCGGCTATTGAAATTGTGATTTTGTTATGACTTTTGAGAAATGTATTTTTTTAACATGAAGTATTACTATAATTTAAATGTAGGCCTATATGTATACTAAGTAATCTTTCATCCATCAAAAATATTTTAAAAACAATTAGCCATACTGTAGTTCTGTATTTAAAAAAATTGTTCATAAATAAATTCTCTTCAGGAGGGGAGGGGGGATCACTGAGCTGGCAGCTCTATCTAGAGACAGTTTTTAGACTAAGATTTATCAGATAAGGCATAACGATATTATTAGAACAGAACGTAATCACTATTCAACAGTTCGCTCAAAATTTTAAACCAAATTGAAAATAAAATAAAACCTATTTAATCCTACCATTAGATTCACATATTGTCTTTGTTAACGAAAATACAGAGAGAAAGTAGAGCAGTAATTATGTCTGAAAACTGCCAGGGCGTGGTTAGTAGTGGTAAGAGTACAAGACTTTTTGTGTGGAGTCCAAAGCAATTGAAATTAACAACTGAGTTGACAACAGCTGTTGTTTACTCCCTTGGGGCTAAAAACACTGTTTACTACCTAGACTGTAAAATACTACTTTAGACCCGCAACACATGCACATGACAAAATAGTATATTTCGTACCTAGGGCCGAAAATGAGGTTTTGCCGGCTCGAGATAGTTTTTAAGTTCGAGACGAAGTCGAGAACTTAAATCGATCGAGAGCTGCAAAACCATCTCGGTCCGTGGTACGAACGCTATTTTTCACCACACTATACTCTATTACCACTATTCACCACTATAATAATGCACACTGATAGTCAACACAACTACAACTTTAAGGTTATGTGAAGAAATAATTTGAGGAATCAGCAAAAATAAAAATAAATAGTTGCTAGGCAACGGTGACAATAACACAATTCTATTGCAATGCTACGGATTTTGATTGTGTATTTAAAATGCATTCATGTTTTAAGTAAGTAAGCGGACAGCTGATTTTGCGGCCCCGGCCTGTAAAAACCTGCTCGGTCCCCAAATTACGATGACAGCTGGCATGGCCAGCAAAACGTAACTTTCAGCCACCAATTAACGTATGTAATACAGCCAAAAACATCATAGTGTGGTGAAAAAGCACTTTTAGTCAAATATGTATACTAAAATAATCAAATAAATAGTCTAAATGATTGAATCACTTATAATCCTATACTATATACGAGCCAAGTCTGTTACCGTACTCTGTCTGTAACATATATCTGGAAATCCAGCAAAAGGATTTTCACAAAATTTTGGATTTTTTTTTACAAAAAGAGGTTGGGGGCCTCTTTTAACCTTGCCTTTTATTTTTCACATAGACTACAGATCCGTGCGTGGAACGTATCCAGCAAATGAAGGGGTGAGCCGGTACAGTACTTAGGTGAACTGTACTGATAAAATGTTTTCGGCTGTGACCAGGATCTGAACCCCTTGACATCGCTGCCTTGGGCCCGAAGTCCGTGATGCTACCAACTGAGCCACTGACTGGCCCAAGCATTAGGACTAGTATTGTTTAAAAGATGTAGTGTTACTTTTTATTCTGTCAAATCACTATTCCAGTCCAAATTAGTTAATTTTGGCTTTCTTGTCAATTGCTGACTCTTCAAATTTTTTATCCTGAGATGTACACGATTTTTTAAGTACATTAAAAAATTTTTTTTGTTGGTTACAAAAACATTACCTAATTATCAAACTACTTTTTGGAAAAATTGAACTTCACCTCATCCGGTATAATTGTTGTAAATTTGATATTGTCATAATCATAGATGTAGCTCATATATGTAGCTGGGGGAGCGAGCTGGTCTAGTGGTTAGAGCGAGGGATTTCGGTTCCTGAGGTCCCGGGTTCAAATCCCTTCAAATCACCAATGGATTTTATCTAAGTAATATTGCCGCAACCCCTAGGCCTGCCTAGTATTAAGAAGGTTGGGGGAGCGAGCTGGTCTAGTGGTTAGAGCGAGGGGCTTCGGTTCATAAGGTCCCGGGTTCAAATCCCGCCAAATCACCAATGGATTTTATCTAAGTGATAATGCCGCAACCCCTAGGTCTAGTCTGAAGTAATGTAAAAAAACAATTTCGGGCTTGTGCCTAGCATCCTAGGACAAAAAATAAATAAATTATTAGTTAGTTAGTTATAGTTAGTAATTAGTTTAGTTAAAAATTGACTGTTTATGAAAATAGGTTTTGATCAATGTTATGATGGACCTAAGTCTCCTTAATCACTAGGCTTTAAATAAATGGCCTTCCCATAAACGCCTAGCTGTGTCCTTTGGTTATGGTGATTTCGTGACGATTTCAAAATAACTAGTTTGACACTATTGTTGACATCACCTGAAATCAGCTCTCATATACCTGATATCTGAAGATAAATGAATTTATCTTCAGATACTTTTCTTTAGACGAACGGTTATTGTGTGTAATTCTAATTAAAAATGTTTCTTTTCTAATGACTACAATGTGTTGTGCTGTATTCCAGGGTGGGACCAGATCCAGACAATCGACTCACTCCTTCGCAAGGGAGGATTTAAGGGCCTGGTGACACCAGACATCCGACGCAACATCAAACTGACTCGGTACCAAAGTGAGAAAGTGAGTGTTGGCTATCAGGAGTACCTGAACCACTGGCGCAGCCGACATTGCTAGCAGCAGCTATGGGACTCTCCTGTTGCTGGGAGAGTCCCGGGCTGGTGGGACCCCCACTTTGCCCCGCCGCCACCCCCACCACCCCCGCATAACTACGGTACTTACCCCAAAAAGCGCAAGTGACGTCGACCCGACCTCAGAAAATGTGCGTTTTACTGTTTAGCTTCCGGCCTTCTGGTGCAATTATTTCTCGGTTTATTGACTGGAGTTCTGTGACTTCGGTTTGGAAAATTGAGGAATCTAGGCAAGTTTTGGAAGAAAATAGCTTACCGGTTTGTATCAGATTATTGCTCACTCGGATTGAAAAATCAGCTGGATGCCTGAATGTGTTCATGACGAAGAGGCCAGACATGAACTGACGTGCTGTATAACGATTGTGGATTGACGTTAGTGTAGCCAGAATCGGTATCTCATATACCTTTTGACTTTCATGTGCTAATTACGAATGTTACAATGTAACATCAGTTATTCCCTCCAATTCGAGGGCCGTGTACTTCATATACAGTTGACAATTGACAATATAGGTCACTTGAGCCATTTAAAAGTTGCAGGTAGATGCAAACGGTGTTTTTTATTATTCGGTTTTTATAATTTTATAACACAATGAAGCATTTGAAACCAGGTTTGGTTAGGATGCCTGATTTCAAGTTTATTTTTTAACCTAATTGAAATTTATACCGTATTAATATTTTAGTAAACGATTTTTAATAGTTTTCAAACAGGTTGTTTAGTTTGATGGATTTATGAAATTGAATTTTAGGCTTTCTAGTAAAAGAGGAAAAACATTCTGCTTCTTAATTCTACACAACTGTAATGACTTTTTATTGCATAGGCAAATAAAATTTACAATCAAATAGTTTACAAATTGTACAGGGGTCAATTGAAATGAATGTTTAAAGGTGTTGCTTTTAGAAGTACCTTGATCTATTTGTTAATATTTAGAGAGCTTTTCTTGAATAGATACATGAAGAGTCAAAGTTGATAAGTTAATAAGTTAATTGCAATTAAATAAAAAATCCATAGTAAAGACAATTAATTTCAAATTTTAATTGGGAGTATTTTTACAAATTTGTAGTTTAGCATAATTCTTTTTACGATAGAGGTGTTTTTAGTTTTCATCTAAAATCCTTTCTTCTAAAATAATCGGTTTAATTTAATTTTATTGTCTTAATATAGTTTTCATGTAATAACCTACCTAATCACCATTAACAAGAATTTACGTTGTTATGAAATATATTTGATGTTAACATAGATTTTGTGGTCCCTTAACTGAAAACACATCATGAGTATCCTATTCTGCATATATAGTTAATAAATTAATACCAAACTTGTTATTAAATGTCTAAAAGCCTTTAAAAGTACATCCATCTAACTTAAAAGTGTGTCCTTAACAGAAAGTACCCATTATCATTAGTTAAGACATTAAATATTTTTAAGGACTTTTTGAGCTTTTTTATTTATTTTGAGAGACATTAGTCGTGTATTAGGCCCCGTTTATGCACCAAGAGCGGGAGTGGTAGCGACAGGGGGAGCGATTTCTAACACCATTGAGTTAAATGGGGCTGTTTATGCACCAAGAGCGATAGCGGTAGTGGTTGACCTCCCGCTGCGGTTTCTAATTTGACCGCTGTGTAGTTAGAAATCGCAGCGGTTGCTTGGGATGGAGCGGTTTTCAACTACATTGAGTCAAATGGACTGTTTATGCACGGCGAGAGCAGGAGCGGTTACAGCCAGGGTTGCCAACTTGACCCACGCGCACTCGTAGGATAGACCAGTACTGTTGTGTTGTTGTGTTAATTATTTGGCAGAGTTTGAGTTGGCAAGACTGTGTCCCCCTTCCATTCTCCGTTGACCAACCGCTACCGCTATCGCTTGCACGATTTTGACAACACTTTTACAGCGGGAGCGGGCCGGGCCCGCTATCCCCGCTCCCACTCTTCGTGCATAAACGGGGCCTTATGCATACTACTACTTTTTATGTTTTTATTTCCATTGTTAAATCTAAGCAGGATAACTATAAGTAATGCATGAATTGTGTATTATTAAGAAATAATCCTTAGTTGTGAATGTAAGACCAGTAGAATGATCTTTGGATTTAGAAAGGTATACAACGTGTTCATCCATGTAATTTAAATCAAACACCCATAACACTTGTAATGATCATTATGCCATTTCCTTTTGTTTCTAGTTTTATTTTGGAGGTGTTTTTTTTTTTAGATTGAAGTGTTTTCTTTTTAAGGATTTTTAAAGTTCTAACCTCCCTGGTTTTTTTTCTAATCTGATCTGTAATTCATCACAATGTTGATGATGAAAACTTACATACTACTCTTTACATATTTAAGGTTCAAATGTTTACTGGCTTGTTTATTATATGAGACAATTGCTTGCTTGAAATCTCAAGAAAAAGTAGGGGAGATTTTTAACAAGAACCTAACATGCTATTTTAAAAGTGAAGCTCTTTTGAAGTAAAAGCCTGCCTTCACTCAGTACAATTTTAATTAATCAAACTTTCTTATTTACCACTCCTTCAATTAATTATTTATTAGGAAATTAAATCAATACATGCAGTAGGGCCTACTCAGTTTTACACTCGTTATTTAAACCACTTTTTACTGAATCAGCTTCTATACTCTTACTCCAGAATTGGTTAGGGGTTTCTGTTATCATGTCATGTTCAGCGCGAGAGCACCAGTGGACCAGTGAATGACCGTTTAAGCTTAAGTTTCATATTATATAGCATTTAATATTGTACTAACCAACATCTTTTTCACCAAATAACCCGTTCAAGATTTTTATGTTGAATACAGCATGGCACCCTGTATATGATAATAATAATAACCATTTCAGGATCATTAAAGTATAGATTCTAGTGAATTACCACTTTTCATCTAGTTAATTACTGTAACTTTTAACTCATTAATGCTGACTCACGTGTGTCGTAGCTTGTCACCGAATCTAACCTACAAGCGCTAGTGTCGTGTGCTTATACTGGCAATCAACCCGTTTGGCCGACAGGGCATGGTATCTCAGTTTGCTAAGGCACTGCACTGATGTGTGTAACGTCACAGAAAACGTACTACAGTAGAGTCCCGCAAACTCGGCGTAATGTGGACTGGAAGGGTGCTGAGTTTGTGAAATGCCGGGTTATCAGGAACTAGGGTTTAAAATAAGAAAAAATACAATTTTTAAGCTTTTTAACCGCCTTTTTTTATTTGTATTTATATTACAAGTCAGTATTAAGTCATCAGATATAGTGAAACTAATCCTTGGTATGAGTTGCGAATGATTTGACTAGAGCTGGCTTGAGTCCATTTTTAACTCTGACTCAAAAAATCACTGATTTTCTGAACCAGGTGATGGCCGAGTTATCCAGACTGCCGGGTTACCGAGAGCCGAGTTTGCGGGACTCTACTGTACTATAACCCAGAATGCCAACCGCATGGTAAAAAGCATTAAGTGTTTTGAGAGAGCTTTGCCTGTCAATTCGTAGGCAGCGCCACCAGCGTTGCCATGCACTCAGCATAGCAACGCTGGTGGCGCTGCCTACGAATTGACAGGCAAAGCTCTCTCAAAACACTTAATGCTTTTTACCATGCGGTTGGCATTCTGGGTTATAGTAGTACGTTTTCTGTGGTAACGTTGAGGTCTTTCTACATGCACATGTTTGAATCCCGTACAAGTGTCATCCATATTGATCGTACTATTGTGGCTTAGCTGGAGTGGAGAGCCCATCTTAAATAAATTGTGTCCGGCTCGGGTGGAAGTTGGTTTGGATTCCAATAAGGCTCCAGAGTTGCTTTTAAGACCAGTTTGTATAAACTAGGAAAAGCAATAAGCTTAATATGATGTGTTGGTACAAAACAGTCATTCACTGGTGCACTCCCTCTACAATGAGACAATTTAAACAATTTGTAACTACTGTGTATATCTACATTGTGCAATATACTAATTTGACTAACTAATTGTTTCAAGAATTAAAAGCAGCAGTTCAACAATTTTTCTAAATACCGAAAAACCCTAATACATATTACCCAAACTAAAAAAAAAACACCAGTTATAATTTTTTATTCTATTTATCAACTCATTGATCTTAAATATTTTGTTGTTACTCGTCTAAACCAACCCAACCTTTTACACTTACGTGTTGTGTTAACGACCTTTTTTGTTGATATTTAGTTTTGAATCAGTTCTAACTTAAACATTAAATTTAAATATTTTAAGTAGCATGTAACTAGAAAGCTTGAACCTAAGATTTTGTGAGTTTTAATAGAGGAGATAAAATAAACAATGTGTGATCGATTAGTATTGTAGAGTGTTTTCAAGGTAGATGAATGAATATACTATACTACAAGGGTTTATTCAATACTTATGATTTCTATCACACTTTGTCAAAGACAGTCTCATAATTCTGTAAGTAAATAACTCTCTCAGTGTGCATGCACTGTAATGTTTACACATATGTAATGCTTACAAGTGGATTTAAAATTGTATGAAATCTTTTACTAGCTATGTCGTAAAACCTCAGTAGTAAAGTTTTGTAGTGAATCCGGAAAGAAAGTTGTGAAGAAAGCCAGTTATTTAGTTGTTAAGGAGAAGAATTATTAATGTAAATTTGACCAACAATGCAGTTTTTTTAACAGGCTGTATTACCAGTAAAATGAATTATCTATCATTTCAGCCTCTGGATTGCTTATATAATCAAATAAATAAATAGTAAAGTCTTACCTTAGGAACGTCGGACCACCATAACAAGGATTGCTAAGGTAAGACTTTACTATTTATTTATTTAAAATGAATTATATCTAGTTGTGCAATATATATGTGAAGGTTAAAACACAGTCCAATAATGCAATATTTATATCGTCTGAAGCTGCCATAATTTATTGATTTATGCAACACACACACTTGCAAGCATTTTATATCTTTTACTTCATATTCATGTTTTAAATTTTCACAGAAATTCTGTAGTCTTGATAATTTTAAAGGGAATTAAAACTATTTTAAGGTGGATTAACTTAAAACTTGAATCTAACTAAACCCTACAACTAATTTTAGAGATAATAGGTCCCATCAATTAGGTTATTAAATTTAATAAATCTGTTGGATCAATATAATATTTTATTAAATACCGTAGGTATTCTTAATGAGGTGAACAATTTGAACTGTTTTGGTGGTATTGGAGTATATTTTCAATTGTTTTCAGAGGAATTTTGAATGATTTTTTGAAAGATCGAAGCTGTTTTGATGGATAAAATATTGTTGAAACACAGCATCACTAATCAGAGTTAAGTGGCATACCAAAGCACCTACTTATCAGAGTCTCAGGAATCATTATTGTCATTGTATATTGCTCAATTTTAAAACAGGCAAGTCAACATGTTCCTACAGAACTTGCTATTGAGGTTTTACAGTTTGCGTGAATAGTTGGACCGGCTTTTCCGATGATCAAATATCCATCAATAACTGCTATTCACTGCCATTTATATTATACAGTAGTGTAGATTTTTTATTTCAACTACGGGAGCGTTGGGAAGTAGGTTGCATTGTGCTTGAAGTGTACCCTTCAGTTGTTGTCTAGCTTTTATGTTGGATGTTCATTACTTTTTAAGATTACCACTTAATGTTTACTATTGTATTGGACACAGTAATCAATTTAAGGTAATATGAACTTAGTTTATATATAATAGATATTTGTTTTAACAATTAAAATGTTTTTTATTCCTCACACCTTAAAGAGATAATGAGGGTACATGTGCACAAATTGCGTATTTTTTTTGGGTTTGATTCTGAGGTGAATTGAAAATGCATTACCGTTTTACTTTTCAAAGATTAAGTTTATAGTACCAATCAACCATCAAGTTTTGTTCTTTATTCCTATTAAAGTTTTTTATCATTTTTTTCATAATATTACATGGTGTCAGGTGCGTAAAATGTCCAAAAGAAGACAAAGGAAAGATCAAGAGGATTCTAATTTTAGTGCACAGTCACAAACAGTAAGTTCCAATCCAACACTCATTCATCAGGTTTGGGAAGTGGATATTCTCCAGCGGAATTACTCATGGGAAGAAAGATCAGGATCTCTTAGCCCGAACATTCGAAGATCCAGGTGATATTTTCCAGTGATATTTCCAGGTGAAAAATAAATGTGATATTTTTAAGGAGGCATTTTAGTGTAAATCCAATCAGGCAAATGGAAATTCGCTTAGTCTGCAGGTTTGCTCCGGCGGGGGTATTTTATCAATCATTATCATTAGGATGGCTTAAAAATTACACAAATTTTTTAATGTCTTTAAAATTCACACAAAACACCAAACATTTTTATGTAAGCTGTGGTGAAAGTCAACGTAACTTATACTTGTTTACAAACTAATCACCCCGTGCTTGGTGCAAAATAAAGAAAATTTTTAAATTTGTCAGTGAATGTTACGTCAATTATGAAGGAAGAAAAAGGGGGAGTATGAATACAAATATTATACATTACGGTAATTCTATTTTTTCTATGTTTGCACTAGTGCAAACCTATAGGGTATGTACCGCTCAAGGCGGACTCTGCCCTGTATCTGAAATTTAATTAAACTTACCTACCTACAACCCTATGGTTGTTGCTCATAAAGTGATTCGTCATAAGGAAAAATAGTCATGGTAGGAATTATATAATGTTTTCAAAACGCGTTAGACAAGCATATTGTAGTGAAAGTAAATTGTGGTTGGTAGTTTTAGTAATCGAATAAATTGAACAACGAAAAACAATATGAGCAATAATTACTCTACATAAGTAGCTTAAACAAACCAGTACAGCTTTACTGAAAGTAAAATCAAAATGAAATGGACAATGAATAGCTTCGGCTCCAAAAGACAAATTAAGTAGCATATTGTGTAAGTTACCTACAACTATATTTTGCCTGAGAAAGCTTTTGTCCTTCTATTATTACTTTAAACTTAGGAGAACAATGACAAGGCCTGAAAATGTCACAGCAATGCTCTTGACATTAAGTGACAAAAGAAGGTCTTTGTGAGACTGGGGCATTTCACCATCATGCTATTAAACTCAGTTTAGTGACAAGAAAGAGTGAATTCCGCCAAAACTCTTACATTAAGTACCACGCAATAGCCATAATTACTCTCAGGTTAAAGTACCGTTGTTGCAAGCCCATTTTTATCTTACATATTTTCCTGTGCATCATTTTTGTTTTCAAACAGCATCTATGTATTTTAAGTACGAGTAGTAGCTTTGAATTATGTTATTTGTGTAACTATAATAACTGTGTATATATGTTGTATGTAATAAGTTAACTGTGTAACAGAAATAACTAATTATGTTATTTGTGTATCTAGTGTGCGAAGTGGTGCTTAGGTGCACATCGAGAGGAATGTTTAAGACGCACGAGCCACAGGCGAGTGTGGAAAGTTTCACGAGTGCAGCAAAGGCACTTTGCTTACACTTTGCTTTGTGTTACACATTATATTTTTCCTACAATAAAGCATACCTATAAATAATTAGTCTTTCAAACACTATACATTTTTAGGTTAGTTTAAATCCAATCGTTGAACGAAATGGGAAACTCTGCACCAGCTGATCGTAGTCGTAAAATATTTAAGTTGTGTTGTCAACCTATTTTCAAGCGTACACGGATTACGTGTCTAATAAAAGAACGCTCTCCTTTTGTGTTGTTTGGTTGGAATAGTGGAGTGCGGAAAAAAGGTTATGGCAGAAGGAAGTAAATTCAGCAGTTAGCAACTTTCTGTACTATAATCAGTGCAAGGAAGCCCACTTTGTCAGGTTACTGTGAAAAGATTATTGTCATACACGATATAGTCATTAAAACCTATAATATATTTATTTGAATATTTATACAGTGTAGTGACATATATTGCTGGTACAGGGAACACCCACTTTATCATCAAACAACTAGGCCTTTTATTGATTAAAAAATTCCATGAGACATAATTAATAATGCTATTGATGAGATTTATATACAAACTCCTTACACTAGCTCATAAACACAAAGTACGAAAACTCATTTTACTAAAATCCTTGAAAAGAGTTTGGTTTTCAGCTTTTTCACAATAGGAAAGAATGTAATTGTGTTCGTAAAAGGTTCTTCAATGTCAGTCGCAGCGTTATTAATTTTCTTTTGGAATCTGACTTTATAGAATGTTTATGCTTGGTAATAAGTTATAACAAAGATTTTGTGGTGAAAGAAACAGGCTTCAAACGAAGGGGGTGGGACACCCCAATATATTTGTTCCATATAAACATCCCCCCCAAATAAATGTATTAACTTACAAAAACCTTAACATTAAATAACTAACCATCCTTTTTAGTGTGATGATGGAAGGTAAAATCATTGAGAAATCGATTAATTTAGGGAACTCTCAATTTTCAACCACTCTTCACATGACTTTTATAATACAAAACTAGCAGTATTCGCTAACCCAATAGTAAATAGTACCGTATAGTTGTTATTTTATTTAATAAAATTTTATATCGATTTTTAGTTGTAATATGGGGTAGAATTAGACTAAGCTAGTCAAGTTTGCCTCATTGTACAGCTAAAAATCGTGATATTTCAGTTATTTATTATTCGTTTTTTTTTAACTTGGTTCCGTTCGATAGAAAATTTTAAATGCTAAAAAAGTGTTCTTAAAATTGTTTTAATAAAATCACCCTTTTTTAAAATTAAACCCAAGACAATTAAAATGGCTACAATTTTAAAAGTTTAAATTTTAAATTGTATGAAGGCAAATTTTTTTCTAGTATGGGTTTCTTCTACCTTAACATTCATCCAAGTTTCATCAGGATCGGTAAAAAAATCCAAAGATAAAACATGTTTATCTAAAACATAGAAAATGACATATATGAGGTTAACAAAGCCATTTTGGAAAAAAAAATTATTCTTAATTTTCTCTTTATTTTGACTCAAGGAATCACTAAGTAAAGTTTGACCCTACCTTTTTATAAACACCTTGTTTCCTGTATATACAGGGTGTTTGTGAACTCTCTCGAAAAAATTCACAGGATTATTCCTTGGGTTAATACATGAATATTTTACATTATAAACATGGGTCGCCGGAGCCTCGTTTTGCGTCTGTCTGTCTGTATGTGTTTTTTATAAATAACCTTATAACTCGAGTTTGAATCGAGGTAAAAACTTTAAAATTGACACACTTGTGTATTTTAACGTGGTACACAAACATGCAAAATTTCATTTCGTTGACTATAGCCGTTTCAAAATGGCGGCCATCTAAAATCTTTGACCTCAAATTACAAGAAAACCACTAGAGTTACAAAAAAAAAAATACAGGGATAACAAAATGTAGGAAATGTTATGCCAAATCAAATGACACATAGATCTTAAAGATCAGACAACAAACAGCTGAGTTATTAATTAATTAAATAATTAATAATTTCTTTACTGGCTTCTAATTGTTATTGTTTGTTCATTAAAATCATCTGATCCTTTCTAAATTGTTACAACAATGTAAGACAGCTGGTTGGACAGATTATTTTGAGATGATGATCAGATGATTTTTTTGAGTTATTAGTTTTTTTTAAATAATTAATAATTTCTTTACTGGCTTTTAATTGTTATTGTTTATTCTTTGAAATCATCTGATCCTTTCTAAATTGTTACAACAATGTAAGACAGCTGGTTTGCCCTAACAACAACATTTAGTTTTTTATTTACTAGATGGTAAATGTTTAAGTGTCCTATTTTTACCTTAACTATTGAGATCTGTTTAAGGTTACCTAATGTACTCTGTATCAGATGGTTTTAATGAACAAACAATAACAATTAGAAGCCAGTAAAGAAATTATTAATTATTTAATTAATTAATAACTCAGCTGTTTGTTGTCTGATCTTTAAGATCTATGTGTCATTTGATTTGGCATAACATTTCCTACATTTTGTTATCCCTGTATTTTTTTTTTTGTAACTCTAGTGGTTTTCTTGTAATTTGAGGTCAAAGATTTTAGATGGCCGCCATTTTGAAACGGCTATAGTCAACGAAATGAAATTTTGCATGTTTGTGTACCACGTTAAAATACACAAGTGTGTCAATTTTAAAGTTTTTACCTCGATTCAAACTCGAGTTATAAGGTTATTTATAAAAAACACATACAGACAGACAGACGCAAAACGAGGCTCCGGCGACCCATGTTTATAATGTAAAATATTCATGTATTAACCCAAGGAATAATCCTGTGAATTTTTTCGAGAGAGTTCACAAACACCCTGTATATTTTTTATCGTCATTTATTAAGAAACTTACAGACGTTTTAAGGTCTATTTATTGAGAAAAAGAATGCTCACAAAATAAGACTGAAAGAAAATAAAAGAATAACTTTAAATTTATGGCTCAAAGTAAAGCTGCGTTTATCCTTAAACCTACGCCGCAGCTTAGCTTGAAGTAGCAACCGAGCTGGTTTTTATAGACTTTATAAAATCAAAGTTAAGGGAAGGTTGTAGTCTTAATAACTTAGATTTATTGAATTGATTTGAGGGTCATTTCCGAAATAAAACATTATTTTTGTATACAAAAATTCTATAGCTTGAACACTGACAATACCTAATATTATAATTGATCTAGTATAAAAAAACCAAAAATGCTTCTTATATTCAGAGTGCTGTAATAATATACTCAACACGTCCCACTGCTATATTATCTTTTAAAAATTTCTAAGTTCTAGTGAACGTTACAAATTACATATTATTTAAAGTTAGGCCTATCATGGTAAAAGAGACCCGAATTAAGCTCAGTAATAAAAATGAAGGAGTAGAGGGGAAATAAATACGTATTTCTTTTTAAGTTTATTTACATTGCTCGATGGTATTGCCCATTTTCCACTCTTGAAGGAGTCTCAACCATGGTTGTAATACTTTATGATATGTAATATAGGGTGTCCTACGAAGGGGTTTAAACGTTTGATTTTATATTACGTGCCCATTCATGCACCGATTTTTTTTAAACTTTACACAGTTTACAAAGTAGGTTCTAAAAATATTCTGGAAACATATCAACTCCCTAAACTTAGTAGAAACAAAATGGCGGCATATTAAAAAATTTGCCAATTTGCTTCCTATAAAAACTACTTTCATTATTAGTTATCTGATTTGTTTACTACGTTGAGGTTCTAACGCTCATTGTTGAAGAACAGCTGTTTGATTGTAAAATGAGTTTTAAATAAACAGGTCTTGCCCCATTTGCCGGTACCGGAAATGAATCAAGCAATCTTTCAACAAAATGGTGCACCACCTCATTTCGCAAATCCTGTCAAGCAATTACTAAATGGCAACCTTCATGGCCGTTGGATTGGTCGTGGAAATGATTTTTTAGATTGGCCACCCCAATCACCTGATTTAACTGTTTGCGACATCTTTTTATGGGATTTCTTGAAGGAACAAGTTTATACCCGGCAACTATACTGTTATTAATACTACATTAATAGCTTCAATAATGATGAGGAACTAAAACGATCAATAGAAGAGGAACTTCTCCGGATACCGCGGAGTTTCTTTGTAAGAGCTTAAGAATAATTTGTTACGCGCTGTTA
The DNA here is from genome assembly GCF_028750875.1 of Macrosteles quadrilineatus. Classification (NCBI taxonomy): domain Eukaryota; kingdom Metazoa; phylum Arthropoda; class Insecta; order Hemiptera; family Cicadellidae; genus Macrosteles; species Macrosteles quadrilineatus. The sequence goes on from NW_026542596.1 coordinate 19,921,777, forward strand.
TCAATGTGTTGCTGTGGATGGGTTACAGTTTGAATAATTTTGGACATTAAGGTTTTCTATTAAGGCTATGTTCTAGTTTTTTTTTATTTAAGTCATATTGCCCTGGAAAGTAACAATAAAAATATTTGATAAAACCAAAAATACCTTCTTTAATCTTTTTAAAGCATCGTTTTTCAATATACCGCCATTTTGTTTCTACTAAGGTTAGGGAGTTGAAATTTTTCCAGAATATTTTTATATCTTACTTCTTAAACTGTGTAAAGTTTAAAATACCCCCGCCGCAGCAAACCTGCCGACTAAGCGAATTTCCATTTGTCTGAATTGATTTTCAGTTAAATATATTTTAATAACATTAGGTTTAACGAGTACCTAGGTTTGCTGCTACAAGGAAACTGATAAAGTGTGTTTTTGAGTAAAATATTGATAGCTTAGTACAAAATAAATAAATTTGCCAAGTTTGATCAAAATATATCCATAAACAAGCAAACTACAACATTTGACAATATTCTCCATAAGAATAACATGGGAATTTTAAATTTACAATTTTTTTAATTTTCTCCGTTACTAATAATCGAACAAAAATACTTTTATACACTAAATTATTTGTTTTTTTTAAGCTCTTTAAAAAGGTCTAAAGAGAAATCGGGAAATTTTGTGTTTTGAGGGTCAAAAGTGAGAAAAACCAATTTTTACCCCATAAAACCCCCCGTAAAGCCCCGTTCCCATGGTCCGATCGTGCTGGTTCGTGAACTCATTCAAGTTTATCCCGCTTTACACCTTTAAACCAAATTTCATCAAAATCGGACAAAAATTACTCAAGTTATCGCGTTCACGGACGTATATATATATATATATAAGTCTATATATATATATATATATATATACATATATAAAAATTTGAACGAATGGTGTTTTTGGCCTCTGGGGACATCAAAATGAAAAAGTAAATCGGTCCCGGGTCTAGGTCTTACCGTGCCACCTACGGTAATAGCTACTTCCCTATAGGGAAATTCGCTAAAAAGTTCGATGCATGAATGGGCACGTAATATAAAATCAAACGCTTAAACCCCTTCGTGGGACACCCCGTATAAATCTAAGTGTAATGACAAAATCGATTTTTTTAACAAGTAACAACAAAGTATTGTCTAAACAAATATCTTTCAGTATTACTGTATATAGTTTAAATGTACAATTGGATTTTTTCAATTTATTCTCGCCGTAACAAAACAAAAAATACAAGAGGTTAAATAGTGATATTATTTATCTATGAATAGCATGTGGTTATCAACGACCATATAAATAATATCAATTATATCTTTTAATTGAAACATACCTATATTTCTTGCTATTCAAAAGGCTGTTTCATTCAAAACAGTCACCTCTGACTTGCAAATAAAATGCAAATAATGCAAGCTGTATAAACTGAATGGAATCGCTAAAGGTAGTAAAGACAAATAGCACACTCCTGTACACTTGAACAGTCAATGCATATTGAAGACTCGGAGAGGATTCCAATGTTCAATAAAAGTGAACTTTTAAAAGCTTTTTTTCACAGTGGATGCATTTATATGTATAAAAACTAAAAATTCTTAAAATGTGTTTTAGTTTACATGTTGAATTTTAAGTTCATTTCATTGTACAATTAAATCTCACTCGCACATTTTTAATGGTCAAATCGTATTGATCTTTTACGCCCCAAAAAGATATTGTGTAAGATTTAAGCTTTTAGCTTGTTCCCCCCCCTTTTTTAGAATTTCTCCCCAATGATATTCTTATGGGAAATAACATTGAAAATTATGATTTTGGAATGGGGGTTTTTACCATTCAGAAATTGTGCTTGTTACTTGAAATTTGAAATGGGAGTGGAACGTCATCTTAAATTATCAGGATAATGTCCTAAAGTTCAACTTTAAAATTTTAACCCCCCCAAAAATCCAAATTGCGGACATCTAAAAACCACAAAACACGTTTTATTAACGGCTATAGCTCGAATTCGGTAAGAGCTATAAAATATTTTAAAGAATTTTCATGGTCAGGAATAAAATTTTTTACAAAATCCTCCTGGGCGTTTTTCGTAAATCGCACTCACTAAATCGGCCTTTCAACCCCCCGCCCCCCAAAAGTTTCGAATTCCCCCCTATGCTATTTTTATGGGCAATAAGCTTGAAAGTGGCTTACTTTGGTATGCTGATTTGAACCGTTTAGGAACGTGCTAGAGACTTGAAGTTTGCCAAGGTGATAAAATGATAGTAAGTAATATAATAATCCACCAAACTGATACACATCACTTAGCATGTATAGTTCTCAAAACAGGAACAAAAAATAGGTCTTGTAAATGATAAAATAGTTAAAATGATCAAAATATTGATTTAAATGGTAACAACTTCATATTTTATCTGAGAGCTCATGAGAAACTATGTTATAAATCGGCGCCACATTTTAGTTTCAATTTTTAACTGTCACTATCACCATTGAAACGTTGGATACTATTTCAGTATTCTGATGTAACTTGGCAATACCTAATCTGTAATGACCAATTAAATAAATTACTCATATACTTTCACACCTTACACATTACTTTACAAGACAGCTGAGGCAAAGTAAGTTAGTAATAAATGTTATTCGCTGATAGTTGCAGTCTTCAGTGAAATTGGTGATTAGAATTATTATACATATTTAAAAAGGTATACACTAATTATTACACTTATTAAAAACTGAATTCAAGTTTTCAATTATCAGTTACGGTGATTGAAATATCGTTACATTTAAAGGTAACAAATTTCCCTAACTCAAAGGAACTTTGATGCCAAAGGGTGAATATTTCTAATTAACTTTTAAACTAAATGATTCATTCAATAATTATGTCGTCAGGAATATTACCAAATATTTATTCATTGATAACCAAAGGCTGAACAGTATTATCCAGTACAAGACTTATCTTTTTTATTATTTAATTAAGTTAATCCTCTCATTAAATTAAGAGTTAGTACACCAACATAATTCACATATCTGAATGAGTGATGTCAAAATAATTAATATAATTGATTCTTCAATATTAATTACATTATTTTATAAACAAAGATTGCACAATATATTCTTTAAATTTGTATATTAAACAGAATAGCCTGGTAAAAGAGACAAAAGTCAAATAATCTATTTTAATTACTTTAAAGATGCATTTTGTTTAAATTCCCAGCATCATAATCCCATAAAAGTTACAAATCCTTTAAAACATGATGTTATAATTTATGATGCGACTCAAGGATTTGCTTGGCAAACTTTCACTCCTTCCTAGAAGATCAAAAGATTAAACAATTGTAATTGCCTCCTTGCAATATATTAACATAAAAGTAACCATTTAAAGCATGTGGTTTATCTCAATACTCAGTTCGTGCAATGTTTTGGAAGCCAAAATGATGTTCTAAAGAATCTCTCAACGAAGTAAACTGTAAGCAAACGACTTGAGTCACTTGCATAAATCAGCGGAAAACTGAAAGCTTTTCTTTGCTCATACCACATTTTCTTAAATGTTCTTTAAGAATGTTGCCTGGAAGTCTTATGGCTTCATAAAATAAATACCTGTATTTTATTTGTAAATCATACTAATGTTCTTTTATTATGTAAGTGTATTCACTCATAAATAAATTGGTTATGTGTTAAAGATTTACATTTATTTATTTATTTAGTATTTAAATACCTAATTTATAAATGTGATAATTTTTAATATTATAAGAGTAACATAGAATATCTTATATACAATTTAAAGGGTGTTTGGTCAAAAATTCGATCTCGGATCTTTTTTTATTGTTTAATTATACTAAAAACTAGGAATGCAAAATAAATATATAAGATATATTTTTTATGTCAAATATTAAGGGAGATATGGAGCTTGAAAGTAGTAAATTTGTAACATTTGGTACCAATTCACAGTGGAAATGGGTATTTCGATTCTCACAAAAATTTTCATTAGGTGTGGAAAAATAAGATGATCACTGGCTATCTTAAACATTCGTATGATTTATACATAAAATACAGGTATTTATTTTATGAAGCCATAACACTTCTAGGCAATATTCTTAAAGAACATTTAAGAAAATGCGTTATGAGTAAAGAAAAGCTTTTACTTTTAAGCTGATTTAATGCAAGTGACTCAAGTGGGTTTGCTTACAGTTTCAGCTTCGTTGAGAGATTCTTTAGAACATCACATTTATTTGTATTAATAACTTTCAGTATAAGTAAACAATAACAAATAATCTAGGATCAAACTTTTTACCAAACACCCTTAATGTATAAACAATAGTGATAAGATATTATAATGGATGTTAGATATAAACAAAACTAAGGTTTGTACCGTTCCTTTTCCCAATTTATGAAATTACCTTGAAGTTGAAATAATAAAAAAATGTATGTGAATAGTCTCTATCCAGCAAGAGAATACTGCATAGCACGAATACAAAAATATTATCCTACTGTATATAAATCAAATCATTAATTCCAAACCAAGTGTGTAATGACTACTTATTGAATTACCATTAGAAATAATATTTGTTTGAATTTATATGAACAAAGGATTATTAAAGACCCTTCATTGGTCCAGATCTGGTTGCTTTTGTTGAGATTCCAGACAAAATACTTGTCGAATTGTGAAACTTAATATTGCTGAAGTTGTATCCTCTTTCATGACTTTGTATTGAATTTAATATTGAGTAGAGTAGCATCAAAACTATGTAGCCCACAATAATACTTACATCCGAACTAATTTTATTCAAATAACAATTATTATATACATAAGGAATGCAAACGACTAAGTTCATAAGCAGTAGATTATACAAAAAAATTGCTGTTTATTTATATTTTCATAGAATATTTTTCTTTCAGTTTTTCATTTAAATATTTCATTTTTAGGTGAACAAAAAAGTATCAGCAGATAAGCCATACAAGATTTTATGATGCAATTTATAAAAATAATGCTTTAATACCATACTGGGCTTAGTGCTTGGAATTAGCTTACACGGTATAAGTTTGTCTTATAATTTATTACAAAATATTTTAATATCTATATTAATATAGCTTATAGCTATATAACAGCTTATTTCCTATATGGGAAAATCGCTAAAAATATTCATAGGGCACAATTTTGTTTAAATGATACAATAATAACTATGTAAAAGATATATTAGATTATAATAAGATTGTATTGATATGTTTTGTACTTTCCATCCCCACAAATCAATATTGCCACAGTTATTGTACAAACAAGTGTGTGAAACTGCAGTGTAAAAGTTATTATTTGGTATAATGTTTTTACCTACGACCGTTTTTTAAAGTAACCATTTCAGTTCAGTTCTTAGAATTAAAAAGTTTCACTTAACAGCTGTTTACTTTTATATCAGCATAGTTTCATTTCATATCAGCATAGTTTTTCTCATATCAACACGGGTAACGGACCAACGAGGTTCAAGGATTGAGAGAAAAGAAGTACTATTGTAATACTTTGAACGTCAACTAATCAGCTGATCAGCTGATCAGTTGACAATTTTAATTGTTGATCCGGCTTGTTCCTGTTGATACTCGCGTATTCTTAACCTAAGTTGGTGGAAGTTAAATGAAGGTTGATTTTAAAATATCAGTTAGTGAAAGTGATGTTGACGAGATAGAATTGAGAGCACAAACTGTTTGTGCTAATCATTTGCCACCAAAATCAAAACAAAGGTACCATATGCAATTACATACCAGCAATTCATTAAATGGACGAAACAAAATAAGGTTAAATTGATAAATGAAAATGTTCTTCTGGTTTATTTTGAAAACCTCTTAACCACTTTTTCACCCAACTCGTTGTGGACCACATATTCGATGCTGAGATCTAACTGTAAATTAACTGTTCCACTATATTATTCAGTTGTCCAAAAATATATGCAATATTTCCCTAATTGTACCCGATACAGTATTTATGGTAAGAATGCTGCTAGCAGAACCTATTGCCTGAAAAAGTAACGTATTATTTAACAAAGTTTTACAAACACGTAATTACATGAAATCAGCTGATTATACAATAAGTCGTTGCATCACTTTCAGTGACAATGACAATAAACGAAAACATAACCTATCTAGGAAGTTATGAGTAGTGATTGTTAGTAATAAAAAACCAGATTTTTAGTAATTAAAAAACGGTCGTAGGTAAAGTAGTTTACGCAACTCGCGTTAATAGTCTTTACTATTACCTCAAATAGCCTATATTTCAACACTTACTTTAACACTGTCGTTAAAAGTTAAACAGTTCGTGAAATACAGTTTTGCATAAAATTTGTCGGTTGAAATTAGTGCTTTCAGTTTTTTTCCGATAACAACATTGCGGACACTTATTAACAATGCAAATTAGGTTGTTGAATTTCATGAGACAACATTTATCATATCTTGTTGGCCAGCCAACTAGCGCTCACCATATAGCTTGTAAATTTTGATTAAACTTGAAAAAACCTCTAGAGAATTTTAACATGGACCCACTTTAAATATTGGTTTTTTTCATGCTTCATACATAAAATTTTGACATAAACTTACAAAATAAGAATAACAAAATACATGTATTAGCCTATGGTGCTATTTAAAATGGGTTTAATTTGTTAGAAATGTGTTTCAAAACAAAATATTTAACTATGCGATGCAATAAGCCTAAATCGTAGATTTTTAAAAATACAGTACTCATCATTAGAGTTCTATGCGCGAAATGTTGAAAGTTGAAGGATAAGTAACTAAATCAGCGCAAGTTTACAGATATATCATTTTAATACGATATCTATATTACGGCTTAACAATTAGTATACAAATATAAACATGATAAACATGAGGTGTGTGATCTACAAATATTCTAGTATTCGCGGTGTGAACTAAAGGTATAATTATTGAACCAATCATGAAATTACAGTACTTGTAGTTTATAATTGTGCATATAATTTAAAAAAGTGTTAAAAAAGATATTCCGGACAATTTTTTAAACTAATTATTGCATTGAACCTATCACAATACTTTTTTATATTACATTATTGTTTATATTTGTTAAGTTTTAAATTGACGTAAAATAATGTCTCTAAAAATCAATGAAAGTCATAATTTAGAACGACGAATTATTCATAAATTACGCTGTGTATAAATACTACTTTGGAATGTTTATGATATTAAAAATAAATGGTTAAATGCTTGGATAACATATCTGAACACTAAAATAGTATAAGAGTTGGTAACGACATATAGAATAATTTATGTGTCGATTAAACATAACCTGTTTTGACAGTTGCCTCTAGCCTTTATGTAAAGGCTACCAAGTAACTAATAGTTCCTAGATAAGCATGAAATAAAAGACGTTTAAAAAAAATACTTAGAACTATGATGAAGGAATTACTATTAAAATGCGATATAATGAAAGTGAAAATAGATTATGAATAAGCGAATAATTTGTTTTAAAAGTTGTCCTTCAATATACGATACCTAGGCCTAGGAGCAATAGCATCAGGCAATGTGCCAAGTACTGTTGGCAGACACTGAAAATCAACCGCCTTCTTCCAGTTTTTGGCAAATGTTTTTCTGCAAATATGATGTATGCATTTATAGGAAGATGCAGATAGTACAGTACTCGTATATGATACAAAAAGTTTTGTTTCAACCATGATATCTGATTGTATTTGCATAAACCTACTTTAGATATGTTTAGCGTTGGTGTTACTATATATATATGAAATAATCGCTTTTAGAGAGACATTTCATTTGCTTCAAAGTAAACAACTTCAATTTTAAACACAAAATACACTGATTAGGTGCGATGAGTTAACAAAATTATCAAACTAAACTATTATACATGAAATATAATGACACTTTTTCCGGTTTTATATCAGTGGCTAATTAGCCTTCTTAAGTTTCAATGATATATATTCAAATATGATCTGAACATATTTTCTATTATAAAATGCCACCAAAGAGAAGGTATTACATTTTGACATATGTTCTAATTTAATAATGCTACCGAACGAAAGAGTGATGAAGAAAATCTCCACTAAAAATAAATTTGGCTAGTTGGCAGTTAAGGAGAAAAAATTTCACCTTGCTTGGTTAATAGGATGAAAAATGATATCCCCTGAAAAGAATTTGTAGATTCTAACAACTACAAAGCAATCCCTGGAGTGTGTCCATGACAGCTCGTATATCAGTTGACGTCCAAGGAGTTTCTTTACGACGAGACAATCGGTAAACATTATTTTTATCCATTGTTTTTTATTTTATGATCGTAAATTTAAAGAACCGAACTTTGACAAAACACCATCACACGGTTGTCTCAGCTAACATACAACATTTAATTTTTTTTATGATCACTTGCATTAGGTTTTGGACCTCTGTTTTAATGGTATAATAAAAACGCGTGTATTGCTGTCAGTAATTAAATATCATAGTGTTTTAGTGTAAAAAGAGGTTCAATATAAAGAAATGTGTATATAAAAAAAAAACACTTGCGTGCCCTCTTCCCCTTAGATAATTATACGATTGTTAACTTAATAGGCGGGCCTACAGTTCAAGGATGGCCCCGAACCACTAAGAAGTTAAAAGCTTAAGTTAAAAGCTATTCGTCAAATAGGGATTTGAACCCGGGTGCCAGAGCTGCCTTTAAGACAATAAACCAAGTGTGCGTGCTTGTGTTATGAATGTATAATACTAAATAATTCAAAAGTCAATTGAAGTCTTTTCCTTCTATTAGGTTTCAAAATTTATTTGTAAAAAGTTTAAGCCATGGGAGTCTCTTTTACAATCGAACGTTAGCTCACAAGGCTCACAGTAATAACTACTCGTATAAAAAATGCGACCAAACTCACAATGTAAGTGAGGTTAGACTCGTTAACCAATGTTTAATGCTGCAGTTCACAACAAATGATAAAAATGTTAAAGTTGGCAATAACACAGTTAGCACAGAACAAAAGTTTAAGATAAAGCTACAACGCCACCACTGATATGTTGTTATCGAATTGTAAACGCGTTATCACCAAACACAGTCCTTGTGATGGTAAAACAACGATCGAACATCAAAACTGGTCTTTGGTGGATTTGGACCCCTTTTGCATGTAAATGTAGAGGGGATCTTCTGCTGATTTAACACTCCATAAATATTTTGTATCGTTATTTTAAAATTTCACTCGTAGGAGATGACTTGTGAAGCCAACCCACTAAAGTGTTGCTTAAGTGTTACTTGTATTATCCATCTATATTTGGGCCTAAATATATACGAAGTAAAGTTCCTTAAGACGAACTTCTTGACTAACACTACTTTCATAAAAAATGGATAGTAAGAAAAATACATTTTACAAATAAGGTTCCACCTAACGCAAAGTTTTAGTACCATACTTAGGGATAATGTTACGGTACTGTTACCTTGTTGACGTATTTTGTTGGATAAGCTGACTATATTATTAAATTTTCCAGGTACTACTTAAATTCAATATTACGACCATTCTCCATTAAATTATTCTAAAGTTTTTTTATGCTATTGTGTATTTTCAGTATAGTTTATTGTATATTGTACTTTGATAATTTAATAATGTTATAATTTCTAGAGGAAGGAAGTATGCTGAAGTAGATCAGCAATGGACTATTAAGAGACACTCGCCTGCTAGGAAGCCCGGGGCTGTGGTGGAAAGACCAAATATAGAAGGATCTACACATAATGGGGGCACCTAGGAGTATCTTTAGACGGGCAGCAGTGGACGCTTGTTGGCGAGGGCAAAAACTTTCATAGGTTTGAGTGGCCAAGGAGGTAAGGAGAAAATGTATAATTTCTATACCTTTAATTAATGTTGTGTGCTTTCTAGATGTACACACAGTTCTTTTGAAGCACGCAATTAGATCATACTAGTGCAACAGAACTAGATGTTATAATTATTTTCAAGTATTGTCTACGTTTTAATTTGCTACTAATTATGTACTGTAAATAAATTAAATGATCATCAATGATAGTTTAAACTGTGTTCATATTGTTACACGTTTCTATTACAAAGTATTTATAAATCATCCCTTGCCAACTCAACGTCAGAAGGAAGCTAATACACGCTTGAGAGCGCCAGTTTGAGGCACATGACTACTCAAAGCATTGTTCCTTTGCCACTCGCCCTACCAGAAGTAACTGACTATTATTGAAGCCGTCAATAGTTTTGGTTAATCCTTTGTGGTGGTTGAATTCAAAGTAGGTTTGATTTCAATAAAATCTTTACCTACGACCGTTTTTTAAAGTAGCCGTTTCAGTACAGTTCTTAGAATTGAAAAGTATCTCATAACAGCATTGTTTACTTTCATAACAGCATAGTTTTACTCATAAAAACACGGGTAACTGACCAATGAGGTTCAAGGATTGGAAGAGGAGAACTAAAATTGTAATGATTCAAAATTCAACTAATCAGCTGTTCAGGCTAATTTAATTGTTGATTTGTGCAATTAGTGTGTTTCGTTGCATCACTGTCACTGGCAATGAGAGGTTATAAACGAAAACATAACCTCCTTTAGAAATTATGACTAGTGATTTTTAGTAATTAAAACACCATCGTAGGTAAAGTAGTGTACGCAACTCGCGTAAATAGTTAACGACACTCGTGGAAGTTTTTAAGGCACTCGCCAAGGCTCGTACTTTAAATTTTCTACTCGTGTCGTTAACACTATCTTTACGCAATCGTTGCGTAAACTACTAATGTTTCATATTTAATAGAGAAAGAATAAAAGAATTTCATTTCATTTCATTTCATTATTCACTAAAACGGTTATAACCAATACAGTGAAAGTACATTGTTGTGCATGCTTTACAGTAACAAATCAACATAAATGTGGACGGCTGTTCAATGTATTATATTAATTTATGCCCTTATACAAGAATGTCCTTATATCAATGTATTTAGAAGAGGATTGTTAAGCCCATATAAAGAAAATAAATAGGATTAACCCTGGTGAATCAAAATTAAAATTAAAATATAATTATAACTATCTACAGTATAATTGTATTGATAATGCACAGTTAAAATAGTTATCTTGTGTTTGTAAGATTTTGCTGGTAATACACTACGAATATTTAACTTATAAGTCAGTGTATATAAAATTCAAAACACAGGTTATTTGGTAAATGGCTTGAGGTTGGTAGGATAAAGATTACATTTTAATAACATAACAAAATTGAGGGGAGAAATTACGAAAGAAAATGGAGCGGTGCAAATGAATTTTAATAATTCATCTTACCAATGCCGCCAACCCAATGGAGTTCGTTGCTTTGCTTTCATGTTGGCAGAACTTCCTCTTTAATACATCTGAGTTTAAATTGAATTTATATTGCGTGAAGCTTAGATCACCCTCTTAGATCACCATCTTGTAATTGATTATGCTAACTACTATTGTATAAATGGTGTTACCGTGAATAAATAAATAAATAAATAAATAAATAAATAAATAAATAAATAAATAAATAAATAAATAAATAAATAAATAAATAAATAAATAAATAAATAAATAAATAAATAAATAAATAAATAAATAAATAAATAAATAAATAAATAAATAAATAAATAAATAAATAAATAAATAAATAAATAAATAAATAAATAAATAATTAAATAAATAAATAAATCACGAGCTCTTTTTATTGTCTATTTTACATTATGGGTGCATACAATATTCAGGCTTAGAATACAAACCGAATGAACCAATGAGAACCGTGCGGTGTTGCCAAATCTAATAATACCAGCTGATTTGAAAATGCTTTGTATATTTTAATTAGTGTTGTCAACAGGCGATGTGGCAACGTCGCACTAGCCTTGTCTTTTGATAGGCTGTCACCAACTGCAAACTTACGTGATCCCGACTATAATCTATAGAACTACTGATACACTTAATTATAGTTTAAAGATATGAAATAGTACCCGCAGGAACATTTTGTTAAACACTCAAAACTTCTTTATGATTTACTCTTATTTTTATTCTAATATTTGTATTACTACCGTAAATAATAACAATGGACTACTGTAATCAAAATTGGCAGCTTTATATATATAATATTTTTGGGATTGTATTGCGACAAATCCGCGACAGGACAGTTTATCCTCACATTAGATGTGTGTCGACTAAAACTAATAGGTCTTTTAATATAATTAAATATCAATTTTAATAAATTTTATTTTTACTTATAATAAGTAGTAATCAAGGGCAGCTAGGTCTAGCTTTGGACCATCAAACAGCCATTTTAACTTGAACAAATTAAACTGATGGGTCACTGGTTACATGGTGTACGTAGTTTTACTGCCAAGTCCCTAACAGTTTACAGCCAATGATCAATTTAATTAAGCTTTATTACCCGTTAAAATATTTGTCAAAACAGAGATATATTTGTTCACTTTGGAGCACAGTAACTTTGTTGCAGCCATAATTTAACACCTACATAAAATAATCTTATACAAATAGGTTTTACACACCATGATTATATCCTAATCCTTATCCTTATATATAAATACGTGAAGGCGATACGAAACAGTACTCCTTCGTTAATAATGGACGGATTTTTACAAACAATGTGTCAAAATAAAGTATTATTTGTGTAGCCACCTGCTTTCACAAATTCCTGCAATAAAAGTCCTCAAAAGACCATCAAAATCCCAATGTATTTCTTATGGATAAACGATTTTGTTTACTTTAACAGACGAATAATTTGTATTCATTGCTTACTAAAACAGCTGTTCATAGTAAACACATGATACACACAAGAGCGTTCGTTTTCAGAGTGAATTCGTTTTCAGTTTTGATAACTGGAGTGGAGTGATTGGTTACATTATTTTTGAGTTGACTCTTTTAAGTCATTGGAAATTATGACTGTTATTCGTTTTGAAATACGCCTGTAATACTTTACAATCGCTCGAATTCGAGCAACAGGTGCACTAGTGATAATCTAATGATTGAAATTATTATAATTAACAAGAACATAAACCTTTTCTAAGTAAGATTGCCAAGTTTATGTTGAGTATTGATTTAAAGTATGTAATATAAATAAATAGATAGGCTAACTTCAACATACTGCTATACTTTATCATTCTAAGTCGTACCAAAGTATCAGAACAGAAGCTTTAAAAGATATAATTTTCCCAGAAATTAACAAATGCCTTACAGTAATTATTGGCTAGTTTAAATAGAAAGGTAGTTAGTTTCACTTTAATACTAGGACAGTCTGAGTCTAAACAACTTATAATGAAGGCTTGTTGAGATAACTGATTAATTTACACTTTAACTTGTCACTTAGTTTAACAAGATTGATAAAACATCGTGGTGTTGTTTTAGTCAAAGTGATTTCGTAAACAATACAAACGTTGTCAAGTTTAACTTTTCAAATTTATCATTGAATCTAAAGTGAAATTGGTTTTAAGTAATTATTTGCCGAACAACAGCAATACAACTAAACTTTTATCTGTTTTACTATTGTCATATTACATTTTAATGGAAAGAAGTTCATGCTAATTTAATTTAATAGAAATCCATGAACAAACACAAGACGCTGGTTAAAATGTAATAAACAACTGTAGAAATTGTAAATTTATAAAATGCATATAATGGATTGATTGTAAAGAATGTTTTAACAGGAAAGCTGCTATTACTTTAATCTTTATTTAATATTTGTCGAGAACCATAGTAATTTTTCGTGCTAGAGACTCCTAAAATCAGCCACCCATTTCTTTAGATTTATATGAATCTATCTGTAAATTCACCTGTATTTAAACCGATCAAAGGCAATTATCGGTTATAGGCAATTAACCCATACTAGAAGATGGAATCACCAGTCTAAATAGTATTTGCCATCTCAATGGATGGATTACATCGGTATAATACACGTATACAAATGCATTGTTCGTGTCGTGATGGCATTAGTTAGTGATTGCTTAACATTATAAGGAAAAAAGTGTATTACTTTCTGTAATACTATTACTACCGTATTAATAGTAATGATTTGATATTAAAGTTAGAAAATTTTACAGATTTCAAATAATAATTATGAAGTAATTGTCCTACGAAGGTCATTGGGAATAAAAATGAAGAGAAACCATTTGTTGATTAGTTATTTTAAAATAATTGTTTAGTTTGCAATTTCAACACCCTACGTTGATGTATATTAAAAATATGACAAGAGTTTCAAAACAATTCTACAATTTTAGGAAACACCCTTTTTCTGAAATAGTGCAAATATGTATTGTTCCACTTATAAAAATTGCATTTTCATTTTGTGTTTTTCATCACAAAAGGAGAGAAAAACGGTGTTTTTATATAACACTAGCTGTACCCGCGGGCTTTGCCCCGTTTTACTTCATAAGTGAGCTCGTTCGCATGGCTCAATCACGTCCTGGTTGAAGTTCGTTCGCTACGCTCACTCACCTTTAGGTTGGAGCTCGTTCGCTGCGCTCACTTGCCTTCAGGTTAGCTCGTTCGCTACGCTTACTCGCCTCCAGGTTGAAGTTCCTTCGCTACGCTCACTCACCTTTTGGTTGCAAATTAGCTGTTGTCATAAATTAAAAATACCCCCGCCGCAGCAAACCTGCAGACTAAGCGAATTTCCATTTGACTGATTGGATTTACACTGAAATGTCTACTTAAAAATATAACATTTATTCTTGATTTAAATATAATTAGTTTAACAAGTACTTAGGTTTGCTGCATCAGGGAGGGTAAAACAGTTTATTTTTTGTAAAATGTGAATAGTTAGTAAGAAATAAAAACATTTTCCAAATTTGATCAAAATATGTTCACAAACAAGCAAACTACAACAGTTTACTTATTCTCCATAAGAATAACATGGGAATTTTAAATTTACAATTTTTTGGAATTTTCTCCGTAACCATTAGGCGCATAATAACGCTTCAATATACTAAATTATTTGTTTTTTTAAGCTCTACAAAATGGTTTGGAAAGAAATTGCTAAATTTTATGTTTTTTGGGTCAAAAATGGGAAAAACCTATTTTTACCCCATAAAACCCCCCTCAAACCCCCGTTCCCATGGTCCGATCATGCTGGATCGCGAACTCGTTTGAATAAACGTACGTTTACACGTTTGTACCAAATTTCATCAAAATCAGATCATTTTTGCTCGAGTTATCGTGCTGACGGACACACACATATATATATATATATATATATATATAAATATATATATATATATATGAATTTGAACGGATGGTGTTTTTGGCCTCTAGGGACATCAAAACGAAAAAAAAATCGGTCCCGCGTCCAGGTCTTACCATGAGTACTACGGTAATAGCTTATTCCCTATATGGGAAATTCGCTAAAAAGATAATAGCGCTGCTCCGTGTTGGTAATCCTTGCAACTTTAATGCTATTGAACATCATAGAACAGAACCAACTTGATTAATTGAAACAGCTGTTAAGAATCATTAATTCCATTTAAATATGAGTACTCATAAGGTTAACATGGGAAACTCCAGAGCTACTGGGGTGGAGCCCGAGAGTCCGATCAGAATAAAAACAACTTAGTTTTCCTATTTAATGCCTAAAGAATCAGTGTACCAAATTTCAGCCTCCTAGGTAAATGGGAAATGGGAGAATTAGTGATGAGTGAGTGAGTGAGGGCTTTGCCTTATATATATATATATATATTTCTACATTGAGTGACAAAACGATTCAACTCAATCGATACAACTCGACATTGGCCGTCGAGATGTAAACATATATATTAGTCCCCAACAACTCTGCATCGTGGTGGCTGCGAATAAGAGATAGAATCGAATCGACGAAGTAGAACGATGATGCAAAGCTATCGTTTGCAATCAAGAAAACCGCCTTTCCATAAAAAGGAAAAATAATTTGAAATAATATAACATCCATGTAAACAAGAACGTAAGTGTAACTCTTGTTAGTTAACAATCTGGAAGTATTTATCTTTTGAACGTTATGTATTTTGAACCTATAATCAGTACAAAAACATAGGATCGATGGATTAATTTACTTCGCACTATAATCTGTGGTAATCCAATAAGATCACATGTTTCGAAGCTCTTGTGGCGTAATTCATTATCAAATATGGTAAAAAAATCTTTAAAATTGATTTGTTGTGTCATACACAATTTTAGATAAATACAAAACAACGAAACAAAAATATGCTCAACAAATATTACTTAGCTATATTAATGTGGGTATTAATTGAGGTAAATTTTATATAAATTAGTATAATAAAAAAGTGCTGATAGTAAAATAAGATATCCACTGCTCAGTAATGGTTATGGTCAAGTTAAAAGGTAAGAGGAACATAAAATCAATAATGAAATAAGTAAAGGCCATAACAAGAGAACAATTTAACGAAATATTATGATTGTGTTTTTCCCACGAATTTGGATCATTAAAATAACATCAGCAAAAATAATAATAAATAGTTGCTAGGCAACCGGTGATAATAAAACAATTATATTGCAATGCTATGGTTACTGCCTGTGTATTTAATATGCATTAATGTTTTAAGAAAGTAAGTGGGCAGCTGATTTTGTGGCCCTAGGTATGTAAAAACCTGCTCGGTCCCCAAATGAAGATGACAGCTGGCATGGCCAGCAAAACGTAACTTACAGCCACCAATTAACATATGTAAAACAGCTAAAAACATCATAGTGTAGTGAAAAGTGTAATTTTTCTTACCTCTTGGACGAAAAGGAATTGCTAATCAAATTCCATAAGTAGATGAAAAAAATCATTTTTATTTAGTGGAGAATGGA
This sequence comes from Macrosteles quadrilineatus, assembly GCF_028750875.1. Classification (NCBI taxonomy): domain Eukaryota; kingdom Metazoa; phylum Arthropoda; class Insecta; order Hemiptera; family Cicadellidae; genus Macrosteles; species Macrosteles quadrilineatus. Next base: position 19,938,544 of record NW_026542596.1, read on the forward strand.
AGGAGATAAAATTAAATGAATGGCTGAAAACAAACTAAACACATAAATAACATTTATATAATTTACTCAATAACGTTTACAACAAACATTTAAATTGATATAATTTACTAAACATTTACTTTGATGTAGCGAACTAAACAACCCATAGGGATGAGCGACGGGCCTGTAAATATACAGTATGCTGCTGATACTCAAACACATTGTATGATGTGAAAGATTAATAATCAGACCGCTTGGAAAGATATTTTTAAAAGATTGCGTCGGTGTCACTCCATAAATACTCTTCCTATATATAATTCTCCTAATGGAATCCAGATCGCAACGGTCTTCAGATAGGTTATAAACTTTTGACTGTTCCCAATGATTGATATACTGTCAGAATGGAAACTGTTTTTAACATAACTTTCCGACATCAACACTTTTTCCCGGGCCCGGGTGAACACATGTCTGGGTAGCCGAGTGGTTATAGTGCTCATCTTCAAATCTGAAGGTCGCTGGTTCGAATCCATACAAGGCAACACATTATTTAGTGTTGCCTTGATCCATACGAGATCCCATTTGTCATTGGGCTATGAGTTAATGACAATTTTAATAAAGAGGTCGAAAAGGTTGACGTTGTGTAGTAATAAGACCAGGGTTTGGACCGTTCCCTTTCAAAACGTAAAAAATGCCACTGAAGTAAAAACAAACAAAATAAAATAAACACATATCCTATTAGATCAATCTAATAAGTGAAATTAGCTTTACCGGATTATCATACAAAACTTCCCCTCCGCAGCAAATCTGCAGACTAGGCGAATTTCCATTCCCCTGATTATATTTTAATGAAAACTAGCGGTCGACAACTTGACCAAAAATATCCATTGTGCAAACTTCTCTATTTGCCACCACACGCTGTAAATAAAATATGTGATTGGAATTGCATCCATTTGTTTTGATTTTCTCTTTATATTGGAGTGTTATTTCGTAAACTAGCATGATCGGTCCATGGGAACGGAGTTTTACAAGGATTTTTCTTAAGGAGAATATTGTCAAATGTTGTAGTTTTTTTCGTGTATGCATACATTTTTATCAAACTTGGCAAATTTATATATTATATTCTAAACTATTTATATTTTACAAAAAAAAAAAAAAAAAAAAAAAAAAAAAACTATAGGCTTATTAGTTTCCTTGTATTATAAGTAATCTTTAAACCTGATCATTCCAGACAAATGGAAATTCACTTAGTCGTCAGGTTTGCTGCGGTGGGGGTATTTTTAGGGTACAATGGTAATGAAGTGTTGCAATGTATTGTGTTAGGGCAAGACCGCGACTAGGAAGGAAAGTATTTAGGGAATGGTAAAGGACAAATTACAACGGAGGTGACGGGCAGTAGTTGCTGCTGAGGGCCCCTAGTAAAAATTTAGTTTTATATAGTTCCATGTATGTACCAAAGTATTGTCCCACGGAAGGTATCTCAAATTGATTACGGAAAAACAATTTAACGAAGAAGGAAGAAATCAAATTACTTCCCACTAAATCAACCCCAAGGAATAACGTAAAAATATTTTAAACCTTTTTCCGATACAGAATGTGCCAAAAACTGAGGATCACTAGTTCGAATCTTGGAATTTTTTAAATATGTGATATACATGATATACACAATTTTAAAGGTATTTAATAGACACACATTTTGGTGAAAACAGAAATCAATTATCTTTTTCCGTTTCAAAATGGCGGCAGTTTTTTTGTGTAAAAACTCACTATGTTTTTAATACTTTGTGTTTCCTATACCAATGCACTTAGCCCTTTTCCGGTTGAATTTTCTTACTCACAATAAAATTAGCTTTACTGTGATATTCTACAAGTACAGGTTGTTTGAAATAATAAAAATATAAATAAAATAGATTTTTAAAAAATTGTAAATGCCCATTGTTCAAAATGTATAATAAATATTATCATTTGTCAAGTGGCACTTCATTTTATAAGTTTTTTTAATTCATACAAACTTTGTTTTTTACACTAACTTCGTTCGTATATCTTTTAATTTTTGTTTAAATAACAAAAAAACTTAATATTCCCATATAAAATGCATGTTATTTGGGTTTAATTTAGTATTATAACATTTTTACGTTTTCTCTTGGGGTTGATTTAGCGGGAAATATTTGTATTTAATCCTTGTACGTTAAGCTGTTCTTCCGTAATCAATTTAAAAAAACTTACGAGGGACACTCTGTATAAATATAACTCGCTTTTGGCTCGCTGGGGGCTCAGACTGGGCCCCAGGGCCCCCTTTTGATAGTAGCCATGATGAGAAAATCATCGGTATGAAGAATACCATTGCGTTCAAAACATTAACAGTTAAAAGTACATTTAAAGGGAACTTTTTTATTATATTGTCTTGTTTCAGCCATAGGGGAGGGGATTAAAATATTAGGGACTAACATAAATGGGGATTTCCAAAGTGGTCGTAATTTTAAAAATTACTGTTTCAGACCATCGAACTTACGAAAATTCAAAATATCTAGAATGTCCAGAAACAATTATTTGAACATAAATTTTCTAAAGGGGGGATACCGCAGGGGGGGGCTTAAGAAATTATTGGTCCCTATTAACCATTTTCTAATGATTTACGACCATAACCAACTTACCTAATGGTTACCGAGACCTTAATATGCTTGAAACCGTATTTTATTCTCAGCTCGCTTATTCTACATAAGATTAACATGGGGGATATTTTTAATCCATGGAGGAGAGTTAAATTAGGAAAATGGTGACTTTTAAAACCTTAAAGATTCTTTGGGCCGCAGACAAACACCCTTACCAAATTTCACAATTCTAGCTCTAATATAAGTGGGTAAGTGGGCATATCCCTAAAGTCCAAGGACTCAACTATCAAAATTGGGGGTTTTGAGGGGATTGGAGTGAAGATAGGTGAAAGGTGTAATGGAACAAAATGTACTCTGTAAAAAGTAGTATACGAAACATTACTTTGATTACATATACTTTTATGTTTGTGTACTTTTAAATTGAAGGTTATGTAAAAAACGGGATTTTTTTATTTTTACAAAAATCATTCCCCCAATTTAAGATTACGGTGGGTAAAAATCCCCAATTAGGATAAGAAGTAACTTTAGACATATGTTAAGAGAACTATAAAGCCAAACATGCATAAATGGGGTTTTAACCTACTCAGAGACAGCCAAAACCATCAAAAACAGGAACATTAAGGTAAAATTTCAAGTTCAAGCCTGAATTTGGGGATGAAGGGGTGGAGGTGGAAAAAAAATGTTAAAATACAAAGTTGTAGATCGTGAAAAAAATAGTGACTGTAGACTAACACCCCTACCAAATTTCAAAATCCTATTTCTAATATATGTGGGTAAGTGGGCATATCCCTTAAAGCTCAAGGACTTAACTATCTAAATGGGGTTTTTTGAGGGAGTTGGAGTGAAGATAGGTGAAATGGAACAAAATGTACACTATAAAAGGTGGTATACGAAACATTACTTTGATTTCATATTATTTTACGTTTATGTATTTTAAAATTTAAAGTAATCTTAAAAATCGGGATTTTTTACTTTTACAAAAATCATCCCCCCAAACTTTAGGGCTAAGTACGGTGAGTAAAACCCCCAATAAGGTTTTAACTTTAGACATATTTTAAGCGAAATATAAATCCAAAGATGGCCGAATAGGTTTTTAACCTACTTCGGGGTATCCGAAACCATAAAAACAGGAAAACAAGGTAAAATTTCAAGTTTAAGCCTGAATTTGGGAGTGAAGGGTCAGAGATGGAAAGAATGTTAATTTACAAACTTGTAGATTATGAAAAAGTAGTGTATTTAGTGCTCTCCGTTTTTCTATCGGACCTACGGTTCAGCCGCAACAGTCGTTTGAACAAAGAGGTTTGAGGCAAAAATCCCAACATTCAAAAAATCGGATGCTACCTAAGGATGAAGGGGTAGAAATAGAAAAAAATTTAATTACAAAGTTTTCGCTTGTTTAAAATAAAGATCAAAGTGGTCTCTCGGTTTTTTTTATCTGACCGCAGGGGGGAACCACCACGGGCCTTTTAAAAACACCTACATTTGAAATCTTTCAAAGTCTGCCATTCTAATTTTTTTGGGGACTAAAAAGTTAAAATGTCATTTTTTGGAACTTTTCTGGTGATTTGGGGTTGAGACCTGTCATCGTACCAAATTTCAACTTCCTAGCCCCTCTAGAAGTGCCCAAACATGTGTATACATGATGAGTCAGCGACTTTCACATCGGGCTGTATAGTTTATAGAAGAAGAAGAAATAGAAGACATAGTTAATTAATTTAACTACTTTGAATGACAGTTCAATACTTACAATGCATCAAACTCGCAGTTAGGAATCACATTTACAGAAAATAGTTCATTGAATAAGTAGTAAAATAATAAATACTATTTAATTACCCCTAAATAATATTTATATATTCATATAATAACTGAAATATATTTTCCTGACCATTTATTTTGCTATTTACCTATCCTCATGATAAAGATGGATTATTAGAGTATATAAAAACAACAATATAATGTAGTGTATTGCAAACATTGGCTGGTATAATAACCAAAAACCTAAACAGCTGATTAGCAGCAAGTCATCTACTCGCATGATGTGCTAGTTTCTCATTGGTTCATTGTTGTCCTGTACGTATCGCTGTACTATGTATTTTCATGTTATTACGCGTTAGTTGTGGTCGAGTGTTCGTTAGTGTTAGTGTAAATCATTCGTTTTATACTGTACCTATGTCGAGTAGTGTTCGTTAGTGTTAGTGTCAATCATTCGTTATATACTGTACCTATGTCGAGTAGTGTTCGTTAGTGTTAGTGTCAAGGGACTAATGGTATTTTCAGCTAATTTTCGCGTGACAACATGCATCTATGTTCGGATAAGGTTAGTATTTCAATTTTTGTAAATACTATCACACCCATTTGTGCTTGTTTGTAAACAATATGCTTATTATTTTTGCAAGAGGTAAAAAAAAACAATACCTTAGTTATTTTGTACAATGTTCTAGATGTCACTATCCAATTATTTACAGGGTGTCCTACGAAGAGGGTTAGAGATTATGTCTTATATTTATATTACTGTCCATTTATGCACCGACAGCTTTGAATCTTTACATCATTTATAAGGTAGGTTTCGAAGCTATTTTGTAAAAACTCTAGCTTTCTTACATTTGTAGAAACAAAGTGAAGGCTTATTGAAACTCCGCATCGGGTACAGGTTCTTAACTGGGCTAATATCGATTGAAACTATCGAATTGAAAATATTGATTAATAACTGATATTTTTAAATATTTCTATTATAAAATTAAACTATCATAACCTAACCAACCAAACTTGCTGGTGATGAAAAAATCGCATGAAGGTTTACTAATCGAATCGATAGTTTCAATCAATTTTAGCATAGCCCAGTTAAGAAACTGTACCCCTTGCGTCAATATATCTTAAGTAATTATTACATATTTTAACTGCGTTTGGGCACCTATTGGGTCAAACAGCTGTTTGAAGAATATTGAATATTGAAGAATATAACCTTCTCAGGTTCCCATCACCCCATGAACCCATCAATCTCAAAACCTTCTCAAGTGTAGTTTTAATGAAACTTAATTTGATGAATGACTTTTTATGTTACATAAAAAGTGAGAAGTGTGGACGAATGTTTACTATTCATTCATGACAGTTGAGCTAAATTTAATGAACACATTTTATTCTCAGGACAAAATAACTTAACTTCTTTTATTTAATGCTTACCTTATTCGTGGACCCACGATCCACTCTTACAAAAGTTATACCAAAAAACCTACAAGGGTTTGATGTGATTTATAAAATTTCATTCTCCAGTCAAGGTTTTTTTGGTACTCCTATGCTACTCTCTTGATCGTGGACCTCTGGATAATGTAGCCTACTGGAGACATTTTATGCTCCAGACAAAAAGCCTGTACTATTTCCATAGTGACTCCAATAATTTGGTCTCCCCTTGTTGTTAAACATAACCCTTCTATTAAGTAACTCAAAAATTTTCTCAATATAAATAAACATTAACAAAGCATTACCAATCTGCTGGTTCCTAATAATATCATATCTTGAATAGTAGGTGTGCTCGTAAGATTAACTTGACTACTTTGGAAGAAAGTGAATCGAAGCCCTATGACTGTTTTAAAATAAAAATATAATACTGTATAGGCTGGAATATAAGATATATTTCTGCCAAGTTTTAGCTTAATTGGTCCAGTATTTTTCACTTGATTAATCATTGTACCAACTCACAAACGTCCCTACTACCGTATTTTTTATAACATCAATTAAATAAGTGTTAAGTGGTAAATTGGAATTAAGATAAAATCAGCTCACCTCCCGTGTTTTTGGTATACCCATTACAATAATTTAGTTTCACATAAATTCGTATGCACATAACAATAGTAGGCTACAACAATAGTAACAATACCTACATAAAACTTACATAATTAAACCACATGTATAAAATAATACTTTGAATCGTAAATATTAGTAAAATAATTATTACTATTTATTTAAACCTAAAGATTATTATGTGATTGCATAATAACGAAAGTAGATTTTACTAGCAAGTAAATAGAACCATTTGTTACCAAATAGAGGTAGAACCAATAAATCACGATATATTGATTTAAAAAGCATACATAAATACGTTAATTAATTGAATAAAGTATGTTGTAGAGTATGCAAATGCTGGCCGGTACATTAACCAAAAACGTAAACAGCTGATCAGCAAGTCATCTACTCGCATGACGTGTTCTCATAGGTTCATTGTTGACCTCTACTTATCGCTCAACGTTACAATGTATTATTTACGTTATTACGCGTTAGTTATGGTCGTGTTTTCGTGAAGTGAGTGTTCGTTTCATGATGTATTGTATATCTATTTGTCTAGTAGTGTTCGCGAGTGTGTTTAAGTAGATATTTAGTGTTAGTGTCAAGTGACTGATGATATTTCAGCTGATTTTCCTGTGACGACTTGCATTTTTGTTCAGATCTGGTTAGTATTTTCAATAACTACAATATTATATTATTTACCAAGCTTCTTACCTTTTCAAAAACCGAATAAAATAACAGTCGATTACGGAATGTTTTAAAGGCTATTACCTGATAATGTACAGGGTGTTCAACAAATATGCTTAGATCTTTGATCCTTTTTTTTATTACTGTCCATTATTTGTAGTCAGCTTTTAAAATATACACAATTTGTAATGTAGGCTTAAAAATATTTAGTGAGAATGATACTTCCTAAAGTTTGTAGAAACAAAATTGCGGCTTATTGAAATTCATCAATTATATTCTTTTAACATTCTTCCTTATGTTTTACCTAATTTATTTAATGCGTTGTAGTTTGGATCTTATTGTTGATCAGTTGATTAAAGAATATTGAACCGTGAAAGGTTAGCCTAACCTTCTCAAGTGCGGTTTTAATTTTAACCTATATTCAAAGAATTGTTCTTAATGCAACTTTTAACATGGCTTAATATGTCACTTTTAATATGACTTTTGATATACGGAAGTAAACAATAAGAAGAGTTGTGACTGGGATAATAGAAGCAGTAAGATTATTCTTTTACAATTCTACCAGTTTGTAGCAAAATTACTTGTCCGCTTAGTTATTGTTGGTATAGGTAGTTACTACTAGATAGGTAACCTTAAAACTGTCTTATGTAAAGTTGCCAATAGTAATATTTCATGCATAAAACACCACTTTTTGTTAATCATTAATAGTCATGTTCCTCAAACTTTCAGTTTCAGTTAAACCTACAATAGGGAGGGCCAAATTATGTTAGCCACTACTAATAAAAAACAATGGAATTACGTGAAAGTTTGTTTACAAATCGGTGCTCATCTAGAATGCATTGCAGTACAAACCTCATCAGAAGGCGTGAGATTGCACAGTACAAGTAAACTCATGAATATAGGATACTGTGTAGAGATGTGGTCGTGATAACCTTAAAATATAATTTATTTTGTTCACTGAGTAGTTTAATTTGCCACACAATTGGTTTTAGCGAATTTCCCATGTAGGGAATAAGCTATTACCGTAGTACTCATGGTAAGACCTGGACGCGGGACCGATTTTTTTTTTTTCGTTTTGAGGTCCCTAGAGGCCAAAAACACCATCCGTTCAAATTCATATATATATATATTTATATATATTTATATATATATATATATATATATATATATATGTGTGTGTCCGTCAGCACGATAACTTGAGCAAAAATGATCCGATTTTGATGAAATTTGGTACAAACGTGTAAACGTACGTTTATTCGAACGAGTTCGCGATCCAGCATGATCGGACTATGGGAACGGGGGTTTACGGGGGGTTTTATGGGGTAAAAATAGGTTTTTCCCATTTTTGACCCAAAAAACATAAAATTTAGCAATTTCTTTCCAAACCATTTTGTAGAGCTTCAAAAAACAAATAATTTAGTATATTGAAGCGTTATTATGCGCCTAATGGTGACGGAGAAAATTCCAAAAAATTATAAATTAAAAATTCCCATGTTATTCTTATGGAGAATAAGTAAACTGTTGTAGTTTGCTTGTTTGTGAACATATTTTGATCAAATTTGGAAAATGTTTTTATTTCTTACTAACAATTCACATTTTACAAAAAAAAAACAGTTTTACCCTCCCTGATGCAGCAAACCTAAGTACTTGTTAAACTAATTCTATTTAAATCAAGAATAAATGTTATATTTTTAAGTACTACATTTCAGTGTAAATCCAATCAGTCAAATGGAAATTCGCTTAGTCTGCAGGTTTGCTGCGGCGGGGGTATTTTTAATTTATGACAACAGCTAATTTGCAACCAAAAGGTGAGTGAGCGTAGCGAAGGAACTTCAACCTGGAGGCGAGTAAGCGTAGCGAACGAGCTAACCTGAAGGCAAGTGAGCGCAGCGAACGAGCTCCAACCTAAAGGTGAGTGAGCGTGGTTTACATTCGTTTCTTACTGGAATGTTAACGTTAATTAGCGTAGTCTGCATGGTATGGGGATAGACATTTTAATTTTCTTTAAACTCCTATTACATTTTCATTGTTTTAATGTAATCGCAGTACATTAAAACAATGAAAATGTAATAGGAGTTTAAATAAATTTTTAAGTTTAAATAAATAATTCGTATATTTAAAATCACATTAAGAAGAAAATCGTTTGCTCAGTTGTTACCGTCTTGGACTTTGTTACGAGAGGTGCGAGTTCTATTCCAGAAAGTCCACAAAGTGACACCTAAATTCACACTTACCATGGGCGAAGATACTTAATAGATATTTAGCATAAAATTGCTGCACTCACTTTTCAAAATTGAAGTTGAATTTCGAATATGAATAATGAAGTTATGCTTCTAAGGACTAAATATCATTTTGGAACGTCTAAATCATTATGTGAACCCAGATCAGCTAGGAAGAGCTCTTGAGCTAGAAAACTTATTTCAGTAATACAACATAGATAACAAAGTAGAACACGTTTTTATGCCTTAGTACCACAAAAAGCTGAACTTTTGAGATAATACACGTTATATTTGTAGAAGAACTTGAACTTGAGTTTGAAACCAAATTAACAAAGTTAAATTTACATAATTACAAATAGGTAAAAACTACGTTAGAAACGTGATTAACCGGATAAACTGATTTATTGCAATAAAAATGTGTTTTTAATTGAATTTTTTAAAGATCAGGGCCTACATTGAACAAATTGCCGAAAGTAGTTAATCATTTGTGCAACAAGACAGCAAATATTACTACCATAATTGATTGTAGTTTTTCTGAAGCAAGTACCATAAATCAATCAACATAATAAATTTGAGGTCAAATCTTGATATTCTGGCAAGCTTTTGCTTGTCAATAAAACTACAACAAAAACCAATACACGATGAATCAAATGTTTTATGTGCATAATCTATTACAAATAGTTTTCAATTTCCATGTGTCAATGTTATGTATGTTTGATTAGGAAAGTATAATTAATTTATCTTCATATTGGAAATCTTTTTTTGACATAAACAAAATTAAAAGCCGTAATACTAGTACCATACTAGGCCTACATTCTTTAAAAGAAAGGCTTTACCAATGAAAAGCAGTAAATCTGAGTTCTCTCAACAAACGTTAAGCCCATTTTCCGGTTGATTTCATTGGGGTCGTTTTGAGTAAAACCTCGGTAATAATTTGATTGATTCAATTCTAATTTATACCTAGCCTATGGTAACAGTAGACACGTTGTTTTAGATATTGATTAAGAAACGAGCTAAAAAAATTAACAAAATATTATCGTGCCATGTTATTATAAGAATGCTCTGCAGGATAAAACCTGAATAATGTTTCAGTATCATTTATATCTTAAAATTTAAATCATATGCAATTTGTATCAAAATTAACTCCTTGTACGACAAGTTGGAGTTGTCAGGTTTTGTGTTATAAGCAGCACGCGCGTTTCATTTGGTTGAATCTCACTGGCATACAATAAAATCGAGATAATTATCAAATTGTATCAAAACATATTCATGAATCCAAAGAATCATACTGATTACTCCATGGATAATGAGACAATTTATTGATTTAAGCGTTTTTACCGCCTTGGTAAATAAAAGTCATTGGATAGAAACGTAATGAAAAATAGTTTCATTGATGCTACAATTAGCTAATAAAGTAAATAAAAAGTAAAGTAAGTAAAGTGCATTGATTTACTGTTTTCATTAAAATTTATAAACTTCTAGAACAGGAGTTACAGGTGTCGATACGCTTACAAACATTATTAGGCATACCTAGACATTAGCTACTTAATGTAAATGTGTAAAGAACCAAGTTTCGTTGTTAGAAACTATGGATAGATGAGCTAGAATTAGTTTACAGAATTTTTTTTTAAATTTGATATTACATAGCATACATTGACTTCAACCTTATAACAAAAGTAACATATATAAAATATACAACCCCTCCATACATAAGAACACCTCAGTAACCGCTTGTTGTATAGGCATGTACATCTATATATTAATTTGAAACTGTTTTTCTTTGTGACAGCTAATTTGAGAGAACGGCTGGGTGTAGAAACTCGGTAGGGGTCTCTAAAGAAAGGTCTTGGTCTGTAGATGAGCCATCAAAAGAGAAACGTGGTAAATTTCTTTGGGGCTCCGCCCCAGTGGCCTTTAAATTCCCGTCCCATGTTATTCTTATGGAGAAAAAACGGGGTTTTGTCACAGCTAATTACAGAGAAAGGCTGGGTGTAGAAACTTGGTAGGGGTCTCTAAAGAGAGATCTTAGTCTGTAGATGAGCCATCAAAAGAGAAACAAGGTAAATTCCCTTGGGGCTCTGCCCCAGAGGCCTTTAAAGTTCCCTCTTCAGATGTGTTTACAGTACAACCATATGCACGGTGGGGCACACGGAAGATTTCTCAGGTGCCGTTTGACGTCACTAACTGCTGTGTCTGAAGAAACAGTAAATTTTATAATTTTTCTAATATTAAATTAAACTATCATAACCTAACCAAACTAACCAAACGTGCTGATAATGGAAAAATCTAACTAAAGTTTACTAATCTAAAAAATAGTTTTGTTCATAAAATAAAATTATAAATGCCAAAAATTCAATTTTTTAATTATAAAATTAAACTGTCATAACCTAACCAAACCAACTTGCTGATATGGAAAAAATTGTTGATAAAAAGTTAGTGCTATCGGCGAGATTCTAAACCGGTACATCCGGATTATCAGCCCGCCACGCTATCCACTACTCCACCGAGGCCAATGGCTCAAAATCGTATCGTTGCAGTATTGGTGTTCCCTCAAAGTGACGTCAGCGTTAGTGACGTCAAACGGCACCTGAGAAATCTTCCGCGTGCCGTTTCGACCTTATGCATACATTTACACTACTTTTGAATGAAACAGCTGTTAATATTTAAATTGTGATTTACTAAATTTGTCAAAATTAAGTATTTGCAATAGTTTTTTTTCTGATTTTAAAATCGATTTTCTTCTGAATCGTGCCATGTTTTGCAATATAATGTTCTATTACCAAATCACTGGAAAATCCTAATATCACAGTAACTCTTAAAATTATTTCTTATGGAGTTATCTTATATCTGTTGTATGGGTTGGTTTCTGCTTTTTTTACCACTTCTTGGAGATTACACGTAGACGATATTCTTTGGCGTATTGCATCTGTAGTAGACGATACTTGGTTGGTGTAATTTTAAAAATTACAATGGAAAAAAGTGAGAAATACTGGACAATTTGATATACTAAAAATAAAACTGAATTAACACTGTGCTACATTTCTTGAGCAATAATTGAAAGAGCCGATTCGCAAACAATAGAAACAGGAAAGTCATAGAACACAACCAAGTACAGTGTAGAAGAAATAGAAATAATGTTTGTTTGTTTTTTCAATTATAATCGTTATAATAGACAACCTAATGCAGCTATAAGTAGAGAAAATTTGTATAAAACAAAGTCAGCTTTTGAAAAAAGATAAGATATTTACAAAAATTTTGATTATATCTAACTGCTGTGTACATCTTGAGTATTTCCATAATCTTTGAGTCGATTCTTATAAAGTCATCGGAAATTATGACGGTTATCCGTTTTAAAATAACGCCTGTAATACTTCGCAATTGCTCGAATTCGAGCAACAGGTACACTAGTACTTAAGTATTCTCAAACATGTTTAAAAGTTTTTTTAAGGTGAGTTTTTCCAATTAATTTAAATTTTTATCAGAAATACATACACATTTACGTAAAGGAAATGGTATTGCTGAACAATGATTCAGTTAATAGCTGCGATTATTTCAAACATCCCTTTTACATTTACATTCGAAAAGGAGCCAAATCCTCGGAAGCGAGTTCTGATGATTGACGTTGTTTTACCATTACAAAGGCCGTGTTTTGTGATCAAGCGTTCACAATCCGATAATGACACATTCAATGGGGTTTTAGCGAATTTCCCTATAGGGAAGTAGCTATTACCGTAGATCTCATGGTAAGACCCGGGACCGATTTACTTTTTCATTTTGATGTCCCCAGAGGCCAAAAACACCATTCGTTCAAATTTTCATATATATACATATATATATGTGTGTCCATCCGCACGATAACTTGAGTAATTTTTGTCCGATGTTGATAAAATTTGGTTTGAAGGTGTAAGGCAGGATAAACTTGAATGAGTTCGCGAGCCAGCATGATCGGACTATGGGAACGGGGGTTTATGGGGGGTGGGGGGGGGGTTTATTGGGTAAAAATTGGGTTTTCCCATTTTTGACCCTAAAAACAAAATAATTTAAATTTTTTTTTAAAACATTTTGTAGAGCCTAAAAAAACAAATAATTTAGTATATTGAAGCGTTATTATGCGCCTAATTGTTACGGAGAAAAAAAAAAATTTAATTTCAAAATTCCCATGCTATTCTTATGGAGAATAAGTCAACTGTTGTAGTTTGCTTGTTTATGAACATATTTTGATCATATTTGGAAAATACATTAATTTCTTACTAAACCACAGTACCTTTTAACATTTTACATAAAAAAAACTTGTTTACCCTCCCTGTTACAGCAAACCTAAGTACTCATTAAACTAATTCTGTTTAAATAGGGAATAAATGTGATATTTTGAAGGATAAATTTTAGTTTAAATCCAATCAGGCAAATGGAAATTCGCTTAGTCTGTAGGTTTGCTGCAGCGGGGGTATTTGATGTTTGCAACCTTAACTTTAGCACGTGTATTGTGCGACATGCTTTATTATCGTTGTCACTCCCAACCTTTCAAACAAATAATGTAATTGTTTGAAAACTTCATGAGGTTTTTATACAGGGTCCCGTAAGTAAACAGCCAAACTCAGAGAGATAGATCCATGCACCAAAACAAAGAGAAAATATCGATTGAAACTTTTTCTAAAACCGTTTCATTAACCAAATATCTGCCATTTTGTATTTTTTACATAACATTTTAATCTTTATGAAACTTGGTGTGATTCAATACAAAACTTTAACAAGTGGCTATTTTAACATTTAAAGTTTAGATTACTACACAATTCCTGATGGTATGAAAATAAATCCAAGAAAACTTTTATTTAGCGTATGAAAGTTCCTATCGAACGACACCATGTTTTAAAAGATCGATTAAAAATTAACTCAAATATCGTGGTTTTTATTAGTTGTAAAATGAGGTAGAATAAGGTTAAGCTAGTATAAAATAAGAGACAAGAGGAGAAATATCTCATACGAGGAGAACTTTTTCTCTATTAGAGAAGTGTCTAACAGCTGTATTGCACTACCTATTGTTTTTCAGACCGAGTCATTGAATTTTCCAGGTAATAAGAATACACAGTCGTACCAACTAATTACACTTTTTTTCCTAAGAGTTTTTTAAACTATCCTTTTGAATTCTGATCTTAGAATTAAAATGATTCACTTTAGCGCATTGTTTACTTACTTTAGAGCACTAGTATGGTATAGTAACGGGCCAATAAGGTTCAATGATTGAGAGATAAGAAGTAAAATTTGTAATGCTACGAACACCAACCATCCACCAACCTATCAGCTGATAACGACCAATTCAATTGTTGATCCGCCGACTTCAGCTGGAAACTCGCACATTCTTTACTTAACCTAAAAACTTAACTAAATGATTTGCTAACCAACAGGTGCAGGAGGGTTTATAGAAAGTAGCGTAAGGTACTCGCGTAATTAGCCTTTACAACACTAGTAGAAGTTTTTAAGGCACGCGCCAAGGCTCGTGCCTTAAATTTCTACTTGCGTCGCAAAGAGTATCTTTACTAGCTCGTTGCGCAAACTACTATATTCGTCTTTTACCTGAGTGATTCGAGCTGTACACATACCACTAATCTCCAGCAAAAAGTATTATAGGTTTATTAATGGTCAAAACCTTTTAAAGCTTTTACGAAGAATCATACTTAAAATTAATTGTTAATTATCAACTATAGTTTAGAGGAGTAAAATCTACTATTTGGTAGTCTCAAAACTAAATGGCGAATTCGTAAATAAATAAATTATTCATGGTTGAATTCGTCTTGAATATTAAATCCTGTAACAAGGTAGTCTGAAACCAATCACCAAGAAGCCACGACGAGGTGCTCCAATATGCCAAGCACGAACCTCTGCCGCACCTGGCCGTCTTTTATTGCGGATGCTTTTAGCAAAATTTTGTTTTACTCCGCCATTACTGGCTTGTGGGTTTTATCCACTTTGCAACATTATCCAGAAAGCCAATATGTACCACGAATCTCTTGTGTAGTGCTGATTCACAACAACGCTGAGCATTGCTATTTCACTTTATTTGAAATTACTTTATAAAATTTAATTGCATAATTGTTTGAAATCATCTTTTTGTAATTGTCGTAAACCCTAGTAAATACACGGATAGTATACAATTACAGTAGTCATAAAGAAGTCATACAGAATATGCGAGACACTAGGAATAAACACGTTCCCTACTGGATGGTTATTGTAAACACCATTTCCATAACATGTTATTTATTAATTTTATGTTAGTTATTAGTCATTTATGTCATTAATTGTTTATGTTACTACATATATTAAGTGCGCTAATATTTATGACGGATGCCATGTAGCATGTAAAATTATTTGTTGACATTAAAGATACAGTATTATAATTATAACGTTTTCCACCCCTGTAACTACGGCACCGTACTGCCTGGTATTAAATGTGTAAATATTCAAAAACATTTAACGTTAATAATTCTTAGAAGGTTCTTGTTTAGCGATTTAGGTAAAAAAATTCTGGGCTCAAATAAATTTATAATTTCCCACTATTACTTTAAGTTCATATGCATAGAGCAAGTGCATGAAGCAATCCTTTACATGTGTAGGCCAAATCGTGAATAACATATATTTGTAGACTAAATTTTTCGTGCTAAGCATTGTGTAAAGTAGGATTTAAAATTAATTTTCATGCGTTATAGTAAAATCAGGGTTTTAAGAATGTATTCTATATAATTTTATATCCATATTTTCCTGTAGATACTTATACATATAGGCTGCTACGACAAAAAATGCGAATTAACATCTTATATTTTAAACTGTAATGATATCAGGTGTAACCTTTATTGTTAAGAAACTCATTAGTTATGTAGTTGAAACTTCATCAAACGTAGTTTTGATCTAATACTTAATTTATCTAATTGATCTAATTTCAAACCTTATTTTTATGTTGAAATTGAGCGTATGTTCTACATGACCTGATGTCCTGATATATTTTCGCACAAATAATTTAATAGTTTAGTAATAGGCCTAGTGTAGTTTTTAGGACTGTGTGGCCCTAACTTTGCTTGAATAAATACTTTTTCATTTAATTTCATTTTAAATGTAAGTGATTGTTTTAAGAAAGGTTAAATTTAGCAATATAAAACATAGTTTGATATAAAAGGCGAGTCTAGTGTTTTGTATACTTCGTAACTTCGTAATACATTTTAAAAGTCCTGTAATAGATCGGTTAACCTCAATCCTAAACTCCACATATTTGGCTAAAAGTAAAAATTATAGTAACATTCTCAACCATTGCAAACAGTGTCATAGTTGAACACAAAATGTATTAAATAAATACAATTTTCTTATTGGTGCTACCGTCAAATATATTTTTAGTTCCAAAGTCGAATATTAGATCCAGATCCGTTTCGACTTTAATATCCTATTAGAACCTTCCAAATCAATAAGTGTCCGGAAATAAGCGGATATTAAAATATTAGCGGGCAAATAAAGAAATTGGTTTAACATTCGTACTTCTGAATGAATTGTAACTGACTTACGGCAATTTAATCCAATAGGCTTACATTTGTACATCAATGTCAGGTTTTTTGCAGAAAATAAAGAATATAAATTCATGTATTTCATGTGGTGTTGCTTAAATACATACAATATAATGTTTGTATACTTAAGAGTGTTTGTGCCGTAAATTATCAATCTTGATTCATGGCAACACATATTTTCGTAATGGCGCTTATTCAAGTAGTTTATATGTCAACAGTAAATTACACTCACGTACCCAGAATTCAGCAGTTTTCTGAACATCAAGCTGTTGCTCATAACTCATAACTCATAACTCATTTATTGAACCAAAATAACAGATACAAAATTTGCATTGGTCATGTCAAATAATAGAACTAAAATTAAAATAAACAATAGACAATGTTGCTTCAATAAAACAATATCAATTACTTCTTACAACAAAAAAAAACTAACTAGCTAAACTCATCAGCGACACAATCTCGAACACTGTAGTAACCCTTGGCCAAGAGTATTTTTTTGATTTGCTTTTTAAAGCTGTTCAAGTCCGACTCCAGCTGAAGGGAGGGAGGGAGGAGATTAAAAAGTTTAATGCCATTGTAATGAAAGTGTCTCTTGAAAAATGTAGTTGAATGAGATGGTAATTTAAGATGGGAGTTGTTACGTAGTGAATAGGAATGTGTAAGTGAAGATTGGTATTGGTGTAAGTTTTTTTTAATGAGAATCAAAGTTTCCAAAATGTATATTGAGGGAAATGTTAAAATTTGTGATGAAATAAAGTATTGCCTGCAAGATGTTCTTCTTTTCAAACCAAAGACTGCCCTAACTGCCCTCTTCTGGAGTCGGAATAGGAAAGACGTTTTCCCACACTCATACCCCCACACTGGCACTGCGTATATCAGGTGCGGGAAAATCACTCCATAATATGCTGTAATTAGAACATCACATTTTGCAAACTTAGAAAGTTGGCGGAGAAGAAAGATTCCCGAAGAAATCCTTCTACACACAGTGTCAATATGGGAATGAAAGCGCAGGTTTCTATCGAGCACCAATCCCAAGAACTTAACCTGATCAGCTGCCTCGAGCACAACATCATTCAAAAGGAAATTGTTTTTGTTTTTCCCAGCTGAACTTATAGAAAAATTTACAAATTCAGTTTTTCTGGCATTTAGACTCAATGAGTTGTCCTCGAACCACTGCATCATGGAGCTCGCTTGCAAAAAGGCCTTTATTTCGAGTTCATCGAAATTTTGATCAGAAACCGAGAGCGACGTGTCATCAGCAAATAGACAAATGTTTCCAGAATTTACAATTGATGGAAGATCATTCACAAAGACAAGGAACAACACCGGACCGAGGACTGACCCCTGAGGCACGTTAATTAACTACGAGGTGTTAGCCCGTCCTACGTACGGGAATTCAGTAATCAGTTAAAACCGTGTACAATTCAGATCAGCTAGTTTACACATATAAAGACAAAGTTTCTTGCAGACGTACAATAGCTTAAAGTCAATCTCTTTAAATGTGTTTAGTGTAAGACATGGTTAGCATTCAGTGAAAAGATGTGTAGTTCAGCTTTTGTTATTTACTGTCAAAAGTACGGACGAAATCTTTGAAACAATTGCTTTTTAAACTTCTGCAGCTGCATTTATCAGCAACATACAAACAGTTAATTTATTAGATAAAACATTCTCACAATAAAATTTGGCGTTAATACTGTAATTGGACAGCATATTATACTCACTTTGACACTTTCCTTTGGCCTTAAGCCGTATGCTAGTTTAGTGTTCTCGTTTCATGCAAAATATGGACATTATTCTATAACAGTATATTTAACCACTAGGATGCTAAGTGACCTTTTTCGAACCGAGCTCAAATCTTGGAAGATAAGCGAAGCTGAAAATCTGGTCACTTGTGTGTTGAACTATATCTTTTTCATATTGTACCATTTAAACAGAATAAGATACAAACTGAAAATGCATTTCATGGAAAGACAACCTCTAACAACTACTTCCAACGTTTTCAATTTCGCTAATGCCAACAAGCAGCTGTATAGTAAGTTATTCAATAATTTCGTCTTTTACGATTGTGTTAGTGTAATTATAGTATCGATGTCGTACTGTATCATGTACTTTCGCTACATGATATTGCTTACAATCGGAGTTTACAACTGTTACTCTCTAAAGTTTTTTTTACCCTCAATGCATGCATGAAAAGAGCTGTTTATGCTGCAGTATGTAAACAATAGCTTGTTGTTTTTTGTAATTTTATGTTTCACATACGAGCGTAGACAATCAAAAATGTTATCATGTGTTATTTATTACATTTCCATTGCATTGAGATGCTATTGTAAATATTGTGGTCATTAATTTGCATATTTGTGTAACTTAAAATGATATAGCCTCAACTAAATACCAAACTGAACCATTAACTATTGGTTATTTTTGGTTTAGGTAAACAAATAATTCTGTACATACAGTATATTCAGTTAATTTCCCACATTTATAAACTTGAAATCATTAAATTACAATAACTTTACACTTTTTAACTATAACTATACTATTATGGCACCTGCCCTAGTGACGTGATACAGCCAAAGAGAGCTAATACGTAAATCAGATTCACATTAGGTACCCTACATTGTTACCTGAGATGCAGTGATGTGCTTGTTTCATTCTGGTGATATGTAGTTGCAATCTTAGGGTACTCAAAATTTTACTCGATTAAATTTTCCATTCAACCAGACAAACAATAATATCATTTGGAGATGTGACTGAATTAGAAATTATTTTATTTACTTGTTAATACAAAGTAAAATCTGTCAGTTCAGTTTCCTTCTAATTTCATATTTAAATCACATATATTAATATTACCAATCTAATCGTAGAAAAATAAACAAGTCTTAAGCGAGAGAAAGGTTTTCATGCTATAAATGTTGTTTCATGCTGGTAATGTGTTTTTGAGTAAATATTCACTTCAGAAAACTACTTAATTATTGATATTAAGAAGTGCGAACACATCTTCATACTGTTTAATAATTAAAAACACCTTTTCTAAATTGATGAATCTTGTCATTAAGATGAGTATTACATTACTAGTAAGTTTTTAACCAACATATGATATTAATACACCGAATACACCGTGTACACTTTGCCTCCCCTGGTACATGAATATTGTACATGTACAGACAGTTGTTACACCCAGGTGTACATAAAGGTCATACACTCCATGTTGTCATGGTATAATGTACATATAAGATAAAATACTCGAGTATACTGATTTTAAATATTATCACGTAACGCTTTTGTCAGTCTCAGCATGTTGAAATTCAAATCAGCCCCATAAGAAATACTCTCTCTTATAAATAAAACTCCCACAGTAGTTAAAGCTAGGAGGTACACACTGGTATTCAAGTAAGATATTTATATACATGTGGTGTTTGAGTGCTATAGTAAGAAAGTACGAGAAATATATTATTTCGAAGGCTTAATAACGGACACACACATCACTAAAATCATCACGGATAGGACTGTAGTAATTCTCGTACTGTCTTCAGGGTCTAACTTTCATAATATAAATGTGCTTATAACATAGCTAGAATGTTATAACAATACAAATAGACTATTTAATTCTGTGCTTAATCTTGTAAACTATAACTACACTATACAATAACTAATAAGTTTAAAGAATTGTATTTCTTTCTCATGAACAAATTTTTAACAGTTTTCAAAATCTTGTAATAGTTGTTAATGGTAATTATCAACCCAGTATATGTAACCTACTAGAGAATACAAGGGTGAATGGAGAAAAGCTTTTACACCTCTGGTGTAAGAATATTATGGTGTTATCAGAAGTCACTTAAGTCGTTTCCTGAGAAACTCAACTTTCCAGAGAGATTTTTGTTTATTTATGTTTTGTATTTATAGATGCTTTGGAATCAGACATTGTTTTGGTACACTCCGTTGTTGTATTGAAGTCCTTACAGACTAAAACCATTGACTATATCAGGTATATAGTCAATATAGGTCTTTATTTTAGGTCTTATATATATACAGACTAAAACCATTGACTATATCAGGTATATAGTCAATATAGGTCTTTATTTTAGGTCTGTAGGTATATATAGTCAATGCTAAAACACAATCAGCTCGTTTGGCACTATAAATTGGGGGAAAAATATATTTTGATTAAAATACACCCGTGTTAGTTCGTTTATTCGAACGAGTTCGTGAACAGCATGGCTAGACTATGGAATTTGGGTTTTATGGGAGTAAAACCTGGTTGTTACCATTTTGACCCTCAAAACATAAACTGTTTCAATTTTTAGTAGAGGTAAGAGCAAATAATTTGTTATTGAGATGTTGCTGTACGCTCAATGGTCTCGGAAAGGATGATTCTCATATAGATTAAGTACATCGTCGTAGTTTGATGGTTTACGTAGTACTTTTATAAAATTGATTTATTTCAATACTAACCTATTTCAGTCGACTAAATAAAACTGTATTACCTACCCTTAAGCCACAAAACTCAGTGTCTTTTTAAGGCACTCGCCAAGGCTCGTACCTACCTTAAATTTTCTGCTCGTGTCGTTAACACTATCTTTACGCAATCGTTGCGTAAATTACTATAACGCAATCATTAACGTTAATAAAATAAAAACATATGGAATTTTCCAATATTTTGAACCCCACCGTGAATATTTGTCTTCGTATGCATTGAAATTTATTACATGTTACACCCTTTAACATTCCGTGGTATTTTGATATTTTAATTGTATTCTCTCTAGGCTATTCTCAAAGATCTTGTGAAAACATTTAACTCTATTTTTCATTATTTAACCATACTATTTTTTTCTTAATCTGGGAATGGCCATTTGATGATAATGCGAAAAACAAATATGGATATATATCGTTGGGGACGAAGATACCAAAAATTATGATTACGTTTAGTTTTTAATGCAGACTTATAAATTTACTAACTAAAGGTAGGTATAAAAACTGTTTAAGCTATTACATACCATAAGTTTATCTACTGGGTAAATTATTTAATTGACTATTTTGGATATTAACAGTTCAATAATTTTTCTTTTCCATTTAGGTGGTCTTTATATATGTATATATACATATTTTAATATATAAAATTCTTGGTAGGTTAAATATTGGTTGGTCTGCACGTATTATAATTAGAATTGAAAAAAAAATGATTTTTTCATTCGGCTGTACTACTATAAATTCAGCTATGAAATACTAACAAAAAGGAATATTTATATAACTCTTAACTAGGTTTAATAATTCAAACTGCACAAATGGCAAAGCATCATACTGTTTCAAACAATGCAATAATTTCAAAAATCAATTTCATGTATTGGTCACGTAAATAATATTGTAACAAAGAACATATATTTCAATATAGATATGGAAATTTACAATATTTGCCAATATGGGTTCACCTAAATTATTTAAACTCAAAAGTCAACTTCTAATGTGAGTAATTTGTATGGATCCTTAATACAAAGAAAGACTTTCTTTTCTGTTATACCTGTGTTAATTGAATTTTTTTTAAAGATGAATCTGTGCTATTTATTTGGGTAAAATTATTTTTTACATAATAACTAGTTTGTGATTGCAACAGGATCTTAATTTCTCAATCGCAACACCATACCATCCTAGAATAAATGTATATAACAGGAT
The DNA here is from genome assembly GCF_028750875.1 of Macrosteles quadrilineatus. NCBI lineage: Eukaryota > Metazoa > Arthropoda > Insecta > Hemiptera > Cicadellidae > Macrosteles > Macrosteles quadrilineatus. The sequence goes on from NW_026542596.1 coordinate 19,961,029, forward strand.
AACCATGTTATAAGTACATTGTTACTCAAATTGTTTAATAAATGCATATCCCATGAGGTTTAATTGTAATTACATTGTCGCTTTCAAATCTATTTAAGTTTACGAGCTTAAATGTTCTTTAAATTCAGCGAGTCAAAGTAATTTTGAATATTGTTTGGAGACAAACGGAATTCAAAGGTTTAATTTCCTCTTTGTAATATAAAGTGCTTTCCATGACTTTATTTATGTACTTAGCTATAGTGTCAGGTTTTATTTGAAAATTAAACTAAACCACTAAATCGACTTAAATAATTTATGGTAAAAACATTTTCCTATGATACTTTTTGTATTTTGAATGAATGTGTAGAAAGATAGTTACTACAGGACATGTTTAAATATGATGCATCTAAATTTCAGAAACATATATGTGTCAATAAAATAAAAAATAAAACTTGTCATTAGGATTTCAAATGATTATATTTTCCATAATTTTGCACTACGGTCCCAAATTAAATTGCCATTTAATGCCCTTAACTATTAACTATGCAAATTTTGACTCGAAATTCTATATTTGACTTAGATTGCTTTTTCCGTCAAAAAGTTAAATAATATTGTTTTTTCACTTTAGAGTTCTACACGCTTACTGAGTTCTGGTATTACTGACATTCATATAGCTTACGTGTATGATCCATATTATAGTGCCATATATAATGTCTTTGAGGAATGTTTTAGGTATGTGTAAATAAAAAGTTATAATGTTGCTATGTTTCCGTAAGATCACTAAGTTTTGAACTTTGGTAAAAGGAAATGTAAACTCATTTTAATTTAACCTAAACTTTTAAATATATTCGTACGTTTGGAAGAAAAGATAAAGATAATTATTTGTTATTATTTAAGACTTGCCTTAACTTCACAGTTTTGTACATACACAACAATATGTTAAAAAATACAACCAAATCTTTGGATAAGCCAATCTTCCCCCATTTACTCGTGTAAGTTTTTAAAAAAATTTACCACGTTGATATTAACTCATTATTCGTTGTAGTTTTCATTAAAACTGTTATTTACTATTCTGTATTCAAAAGTTAAATATTTGAATATAAAAACTTTCTTACAAGCACTATTCCATACATTTTTGAACACGACTAGCAAACCAAGAGCCATTTTATGTAGGCTTAATTATTTACATAAAATATAATAGATTTTTATAAGTCAACCGAAAATGAGAGAAGAATTTCGCTAAGGAGTGTATTACATTTCCATAAAATAAAACATTTTGCTTAGAATAAACCCCAAACAAACATGCTAATACAAACAAATAATAACTATGTTGCCAATTCAAACGGAACCGATTGCTAAAATATTGCAATACAGATTCTTTGATGAATTAATTAGTACATGCATATATGTAGAGAATGGTATGCACAATCATCAAAGAGTATAAAATGCATGTCTCTGTCTGTCAAACCAGTTTGTTTGAGTACAAACGCCGATTTAATATTTCCATTATTTTTTGTTGGATACGCACCAATATTAAGCGTCCGCCTATTACCAGCGCAGTTTGCCACATTGTTTACATTACAGGATACAGTGTAGGTGTATTTTCTCTTTTGTAGCAAATGCTTTTTGATTACATGTCAAACGAATGCAAAAATTTGCTATCAAAATTTATAATTTGTATATCACAATATTTAAAAAAATTCTTGGTTTAGTTCTTAATTTATATAGGATGAATTTTATTTTATAACTCAATATTTCTGTTACTATAATAATAAAGTTGTGACACATGGTGAACAAATAAATAAAGAATGGTTACTAAAGCAAAATAAAGGAAATGATAAATAAATGGTGAATAAAGAATGAAATCTATTTATATGTGTAGATCCTACAAGTATAAATAGGATTAATGTATAAACCAATATAAACTCTCTCCTTACTAATTCCATCAGGAGTCAAACTGAAGCTGATGTACACTAGCATTTAGACATGACGCCACATTGACATGCTAATACAAACCTAGCTTAAAACTACATTACTTTACAATATGTATAATGTGATGAAAGTATAAACATGTAAAGTATAAATTTAATGATACAAATTTATTTATTTATTTTAACACCAAGATGAATACAATATGGATATATATTGGCCATGTGGTAACAACATTCATGCTAACAAAAGCCTTAAAGTTCCTGATTCTAAAATGTCGATAGAAACAACAGTGACAGAAAATCTAAACCAAAAACAACCAGAGAAACAATACAACAATAAAACACAAGATAAAACAACAAAAAATGTGTTTTATTAACTGAAATATTCCTTAAAATAATTTTGATATTTTGAAAAAGGTGATAATTACCTTTTACTAAGACCACACACAACCCCCCCCCTCCTTCGCAGCACTTAGTGTGTGTTTGATTCGCTAAACCAGCTGAATTTATGGATTTATTATGGAATGTTGCAAAACTTGCTATCAAATAACTCTTGTCTTTAATGTTTTAAGATTTATGTCACCCATAACTACATTCAGTTAGCAATTTTACATCTAGGACTAACCTTTGTTTGTTAAGACTAAGTGATATCACAAGTCACTTGAACTTGTCAAGATGATCCCCCTGCGTATCGTAATTCCAGCAGTACACAACGACATGGTTCCAGTATTGTAATGGCTGTATTGTACATACACAATGGTCATGTTACACCCATTGAAACAACACATATGTTCTGACACTACTCCAACTATGGTCCTTACCACAAAATAATATCAACAGTTGCACACAAGGCTATTAGATATTTTATGTAATATTTTAAGACGTAACCTTAGGTAAATCGATTGCAAAGGAGAAAATAAACACGATTTTACTTCTAAAGCATTCATTTTTAACTACAAAAACAAATCTTTGGGCTGAAAAATTATAAAAAATATTTAACTACAAAAATAATGATCCTACGAAAATAATGAAAAATAAATAAATAATGAAAAATAATGATGTAGCCTACGAAGAAAAAAAAACAAAAAACAAAAACTATATATAAGCAATATACAACTCGAGCAGCAGTTAGGCTGCCATCAACTCAAAAGCTATGACATAATCAATGTAGTACAGTTTTAATTAGTATAGTAAAAGTTTATGATCACGTAGCTAGTGTTTCATTGCGTTAATATTATCGTGGATTGCAATGTTTTAAATTGCATCTAGGAAGAGAAAGCTACAGGGGATTTAAGCCTGTATCTTGGTTGAATCAGTGTTTGAAGAAGCAGGGATTAGGTATGCGAGAGCACGATCAGCTGATAATGTTGGTGAACAAAGATCAACGTTCTCGGATTGAACAACTCAGCAAAACTGTATGTAATGGGTTGAGGCAGATGGGTTGTTATATCCTAAAGCTGCATCGTTTATTTTTTAATTATGTTCGACCTATTAGCGGAAAAAAACTCTGTATAAGGGTTTTCCGCTTTTATAAAGTCATAAGTCTATTAAAACTGGTACTAAAGTTCAAATTACCAAGTGGCACGAATGAAACACAATGTTTCAAGTACAAATGACAGATATGTAGACAAATAAAGCAGTTTTAAATTTAGTTTTATTCTCGTTTGTCAGATAGTGGAGAAGGCACCCTCGAAGATTTCTATTACCCTATTACGTATCACAAAGTAAAACAAAAATGGTTGATAAAACCGGGTTTAATTTCATTGGGTAGCTATCCACAAGTGGAACGGAACACTTCAGACCTACTGTGTGTTGATACAGCATGGATTGTTGATCTGTAGGTCGGATTGCCCTAACTAGATTGAAACTAGACAATCAAATGATTGGCAAATCTTGCTTCTAATAGTCACTCAGTTACAAGTATACTTCAACAGTCTTATTCAAGACCAAGAAGGTTGGTACCATACGATTATCTATATATTAATTTGAAACTGCTTTTCTTTGTGACAGCTATTTTGAGAGAACGGCTGGGTGTAGAAACTCGGTAGAGGTGTCTAAAGAAAGGTCCTGGTCTGTAGATGAGCCATCAAAAGAGAAACATGGAGAATTCCATCGGGGCTCTGCCCCAGTGGCCTTTAAATTCCCATCCCATGTTAGTCTTACGGAGGAAAAAAAGGTTTTTGTCACAGCTAATTTGAGAGAACGGCTGGGCGTAGAAACTTGGTAGGGGTGTCTAAAGAAAGGTATTGTTCTGTAGGTGAGCCCTCAAAAGAGAAACGATGTAAATTTCCTTGGGGCTCTGCCCCAGAGGCCTTTAAAGTTCACTCTGCAATTTTGTTTACATTTCGACCATATGGATAATTTTACACTACTTTTAATGAACCAGCTGTTAATATTAAAATTGTATTCAAAGGTTTACTGAAACTGTCAAAATTAAATGTTTACATTATTATTTATGATTTTAAATGGATTCTCCACTGCATGGCAAGTTTTTTATAGTTTCAACAAAATGATGAATTTATGATACGTTTGAAATGTTTTGTTTAAAAATCTATGCTTTATTGCTCTTAGAAAATTTTAAATTATGAAATAAGTGTGACTTATCAATTTCAAAGGAACATATAACTATTCCTTATCGGGTTAGCTTATATATATTTTAAGGTTGGCACTTGCCTTTTTTCCTACTTTCAATCACCATTTATTTTTAAATTCAAGAAAGAACCCCTGAGATTCATTTATTGGTATAACAGTTTTTGATAATCGGGTTGAAAATTGTGTCATAGATGAGTACGTTGAGGATGAGAGCTGTGTTCAAGTTTTGGAATAGACTAACTACGGAGTCTATGGTTTTGGTAAAGTAGGTGAACTAATGTCAATTCAGGTATTCAAAAAAAACACAGTTTTTACTTTGATGTACACATGTAGCTAGGTCGAACAATGCATCTAAACCTCACTACATACAAAACATTCGGAAACACAACAGTGTCATCACATCTCATCGCATTTGCATAATTTGTTACCAATGCTGGACTAGGTTATGGATTTGGTTCCGCAAATGTTCAAGATTTGTGATAAAATTTCCTACAATTATGGTTCATTCCAATCCATGAAATACATGCACAGCTTTATGTGATCTATATGGCCAAGGCAAAACTACCCCATAAGTTAATGAATTATCAAGTAAGAACAGGATGATTACATACATGGGTCGATGTGGCAAGAGAAGGATTTAAAATTGCTGAGATCGAAGTAAGAATGTTACTGCTTTCTGGAGAATCAGATATTTTTATAAAAAAAAAATGAAGATTTCTTTTAAGATAAATCCGGATACAATCTGAATTATTTTCCTAAAGCAGATGGAATTAGTGGTTAGTAATAAATATTGACTCTTTCCGTAGATAGACTATTTATATGAACTCATTTTCCCATATAGTGAAAGTGGCTTTGGTATGAAACAAACTCATGAACAAACAATTATAAGACTCCTAAAAAACCTTTTGGGCAACCTAAAGCCGATAAAAAGAAAGGTAGGAAATATTGTGTTAAACGAATTCATCAATCACGTTTTTTAGGGAACACAATCGTCATAGGCCTACTTATTATTGCTTATCCTCCCTTCATATAACTAAGATTTTAATGACTTCACTCTATCCAACGCAGTTAGCTGAATTTACATAAAACCTCAAGATTAACCGTCGATTTCGACGGGGTTCCACTAGTCATAATAATGATTCATAAAATAATGTTCATAATAGCAATCTCATATTTGTAACTTGTTTTGCAAATGAAGAAGGCAATTTTCATCACTCCGTACATAAAGCAGCTATTTACGATTCCGATAAGTGTAGGTTTGCTATATTCATTTTGCTTTTATTTGTATATAAAAAATGTAATTTTAATAAATTTCACAGTTTTTTTTGCGTCAAAAATTATCGTTCATAAAATTGTACCGTAAGCTGTTTTCCGTCCTTTGCTCCAATTATTCTAGTTCCTGGATTTAGCTTGTACGAGGAAACAAATCTCACATGTTCGGCTTCACCTCGCACGTGAAGTTTGAGCGTGCACCGGAAATTGCTACTATCGGTACTATTAATGAAATATACTAGTCATACTGAACTACCAAACAATCTTTAAACATATTTTTTTATTATTTTAGTATAAGTCATGGGAAATATCATTTTTGTCATATTGATTTAAAATTGGCGTTAAGGAAAATGCATCTGTGAATACAAAGAAACCGCCGATGTTCTGATGATTCGATGTACCAAAACTTATTTTAAGTTGTCAGATTTATTGTCTATTTAAATTAAACTAAGTTTAACGAATACTTACTTTATTTGCTATAGTGATGATAACTAAAATGCGTTTTTGTGATATGTTGTTATCGTAGAATAATTGTTTTACCTATACTGAATTGTACAAAACTATATCCAGTAGCAAGCAAACCACAACAGTTAAAAAATAGAAATATTACTGTGTTATCAAATCTTAAGATCCTGAGGTGTGGTAAACGAAAGATTCAATAATGTTTCATTAAGTGCAATACTCACATCTTATGTTGAAATATGCTTCAATTTACATTTTATTTTGCAATAAAGTGTAGCAGTTGGAGCAAATAACGCCAAGCTTTATATTATCTTATTTTATTAATCTGTATGTAACACCAAAAGCCGCCAGCGTTTGAGTTTATGTTTGTTTCTTCAGTGTTAATAATCCAACAACTCGTAGTAAATGCTGCGTTAAGCTGAGTCTACAAAAATACCTCACTAAACACAGTATTTGTATCTAGTGAGTGAATGAAACCTGTCCTTTCATGCATCAGCCAAAAATAGTTTCGTAATGTAAATAAGTTTATTTCATTGTATTTTTTTGGGGAAATCAAAAGATAATGCAGTTTCTCTGTGATGTAGCAGACCAAAACTATAATATAGAAGTGTCATTCAAAATAATTTTTAATTTATAAATTTCACAACAAACGTATAACAGTTTTCAAAGACATATATTACAGTTACTTTACAATACTTTAAACTTAGTTACTTTACTTTTAAAACTTTGATCTGAAATGGCAACCATACAAAGGTCGCTATTTCAATGCACTGTACAATGGTATTGTACACGAATTAAAAAAAGGAAATTTTAATCCAAGTATGAATCAACATGAATGGAGATGAGTGTTGGATGATAGGCACGATCTTGTAGTATTGTTAGTGACTAAGGCTGATATGTTCCTTAGACACAGTCGTAAATTAATACAGCCAAAAGCAACGGCCTGCAGTTAATAGTGGAATCCGACCACATTTTTGCCTTTCAATCAACGAATTGGTTTAAATATCAGGAGAGTAAATTGAAACATTATTTAAAACACTGTTTTAAGGCTTATTTCAACCTATTTGCTATTAACTCATATCCAGATATGTTGGGATCAAGTGGCGAGGCTAATCAGAAATTCCATGCATAATTTGTGTCAACTTGGGATACATAGATTCCAGTGGTTTCCAGCATATTGCCAATCGTTCAGAGTTATGAACCTTATAAGGGGATGCAATAAAGCTCCATAGTCGCTAGACAAATATTTAAAATGAAATGTGTATTCATTATTCAGTATGATATTACATTTATATTAAAGTAGTAAACAAAGCACAACGGAGCACTCAGAAATAATTATTATATTTTGTAGAAGTGACATGTTTCGGACATAAGTTCATTTCAAGCTTCAAATAACATTAAATACTTAACCTTTGTTTACATGGTTTAAATCTTTAGATTCAAAGAACACATTCAAGCTCTTAAGAGTAATAACAGAACATCCAAGAATAAAACTTTGCTGAACATCTTTTATCAACGAACCACAATTACAGGAATAAAAAAGATAACATGAATATTTAAAAGTTTTACGAATAGCAAACCGAATGGATAAAAGAGTGAGTCGGTGGCTCAGTTGGTAGAGTCACAGAACTCGGGCCCAAGGCAGCGATGTCGTGGGTTGGGATCCAGGTCACTACCACTAAAATTTATCAGTACAGTTCACTTTCGTACTGTACCAGCTCACCCCTTGCTTTGCTGGATACGTTCCACGCACATATCTGTAGTCTATGTGGACGGGCAAATGCAAGGTTGAAAGAGGTCGCCAACTTCTTAAAAAAAAAAATAAACCTAACAAATCCTTTAAATAGTCAAATTCCTTCATGAAATTCAGTTTTTTTTTTAATACGATTAAATAATCAAGTTAAATAAGAAGAGGTGGCATCTGTCTGTCTGTGTGTTTGTATGAGATAAACTTAAAAACTACTGAAGCCCTGTTGGCTTCCAACGTTCTCAGGTGATAGTTTTAAAAGTAAATATTGATTCAAAGCCACAAAGTGTAAATGTAAACAAGCAGAACAGCCAAATGGATTTTGATTTCACATTTCTACACAGCTGGTTCAAACATATTAAATACTGCACGAATATTAGAACAGAAAGGGTATGGATCATAAACATAAAAAAATAACATCACTCACCAGAATGTAAACATTATTTAAATTACTTTAATGGAACTGTCAAACCATGTTAATGTTATTAGTATAGGATTCTTTCAGTTACGTCATTTGTTTAGGTTTATGATATATTTTGAGTCTGTTCTAATATTTTTGAAATGCTGTAATAAGATTTTAAAGGGAATAAGTCATTGTAAAAGAAATTACTCATGGATATAGGAAATAATTAAGGTCCTATAATCATTGACGTATCAACCTAGGATCTTATCCTGAGTTTCATGGGAATTATTTTTTTGTTATATTTTTGTGTATACAGTAATAAAATACCCCTTCCGCAGCAAACCTGCAGACTAAGCGAATTTCCATTTTTCAAAAGAGTTTTGCTAAAATATATGAGAAAATTACACTATTGACAGGTTTGGAACTATTGACGGCTTTTCGTTTACAGTACAAAACATTCAACATGATAGTTGATTATACCTTGAAATCTATCATTGACTTTGTATCCTAGGTAGCATTAATAAGTGTTCATAGTCTGAGTTAACAAAAACGTTCTATTATCAAGTTAAGTAATACAATAAAACTGTTCGCTTATAACTTAAATGGTAGGTGTTAAACCATTTTTAAGTCATTTTCAAAGAACCAACATTGTTCTTTTGCATACTGAGGTACGGGTATAGCTGCTAGTCTAAGTTATGTTTACACAAAACAAACAATTTAAACAAAGATATGTTGTTACAAATATTTTATGTTACGGTATGCGAAATTTGAAAATGGACTCATACCCGAAACATGTCACTTCTACAAAATATAATAATTATTTCAAGGTGGTCAGTTGTGCTTTATTGACAACTTTAATATATCAACAGCCCTATTTCTTGAACACCTATTTTAATACATTCATATAACTATACACTGAAAAAATAACTAATAACTACTTAGAAAACCCCGAAAATAAACAGAAGGTAAAACCTGTAAAGTCTACATGGATAATCCCTTCAAGTATATCAAGGGTGCAGACACACTTTACAATATATGTTTATGTCACATCATCACATCATAGTCTAGGAAGTCTAGGCTCCAGCTCGCAATAGTTGTTCATATTACCTCATTTTGAACCTAGAGGGTCGTGGCATTATCACATAGATACAATCTATTGGTTATGTACGGGATTTGAACTCGTTAAAGTACATGGGGGATGGAACCTTCGCTTTACCTTTAGACAAGCTTCTTATGCTGTAATGGCAATTCTGTGACAATTTATTTTAGAAAAATATATTTACAGTAGTAAAACTTTGTGACCTTAGTTGTTACTATCGTAAAAAATAGTGCCAAACGAAGTGGCTGCAATGAAGTATTTGCGCAATTAAGCGGCCACATATTATATTCTTTGCCCACATTAAATCTGAAATAGTCATAAAACACAAATAATAATAACCCTAAGATGAAAACCATACCATAGACTAGTATGATTTATCTATGACCGACCATACCATGCAATACAGGGTGATTGATATAAGTGTTCCAGCCTTTTTATTCGAAAACTATAAGAGAAATCAAAAAAAGTTAAATGGTAAGAGCCTTGGATTTTTTATTTAAAAAATTGTTGTCAAGTCAAACAAAATATTTTAGCCGCCATTTTTCCAATATGGCCGCCAACTTTGATTTTTCTTACGGAACACCCTGTATTGTATGATGTATTCTGGTAGAAAAAGTAATTTTAAGACGATTTTATTCTTGTGATTTTTTTCATAAACCTAACCGTTTCAAAGATAATAATGGTTAAAGTTTTGAAATTTCTGCATGAGAAAGAGTTTCGATAAAGGCCTAAGCAAGCATGTCAGCTGTTTTGTTCGAAAACCATTCAAAATTTCACAACTTAAACCATTATTATCTTTGAAACGGTTAGGTTTATGAAAAAAATCACAAGATTAAAATCGTCTTTAAATTACTTTTTCTACCAGAATACATCATAAAATACAGGGTGTTCTATAAGAAAAATCAAAGTTGGCGGCCATATTGGAAAACTGACGGCTAAAATAATTTTTTGGACTTGACTATAATTTTTTAAATAAAAAATCCAAGGCACTTACCGTTTAACTTTTTTCGATATCTCTTATAGTTTTCGAATAAAACTGCTGGCACACTTATATCAATCACCCTGTATTTATTAGATACACAGATGTTACCTCTAGATGTATAAAAACTCGTTGCTTTTGACAGACTTACTTTGTTTTAAAAGTGTAAGTGTGGGAGACCAAAGTTAGTTGAAAGTTTCTGACTTCGTTGTATTGTTGGTACTGCTCTCCTCTTCTCCCATGTTGGCTCTGTAATTCACTGTGCATCAACCTTTCAGTAAATCCGTTGTCTTAAATTAGTTTAACTTAATTTTTATAGACCTTTAAAATGTTATTAAACCTAATTAGTAATTACAGTATTTATACGTAGAAACCTTTTTTTAAATAGTTTATATTTCGTTTAAGAATGCACATCCCCATCACACTTAGTACACGATTCCAAATAAATATTTTAAAATCGCATAACACCAGTCATATTATTTTATTCAAATGTATAATAAATTAAAAGTAAATTTTAAGCTAATACTTTTTAGCATTGAATGCTCTGTTTCCAATTTCACTTGCAGTATTCAGAAACCAACATTTGAAAGTGATATTTATTAATTGCAAAGAATAGCCTACTTGTGGTATTACAACTTCGGTGGTTTTTTTTTCATTTACCAAAATTCTTAAAAGTTTTATTGTTTCAATAGGACTAACAATAGTTTGGTTTCTATTAGAGAGAAGATAGTTTAAATGTAAATAGGAAGTATACCCTCGCCGCAGTAAACCTGCACACTAAGCGAATTTACATTTACCTGATTGGACTTTAACTAAAAAATATTGTTTTAAGTTGTCAGATTCATTCCATAATTAAATAAAATTTTGTTTAATGAGCACTTACTTTGGCTGCTAAAGGGATGGTAATTAAGTGTGTTTTAGTGAAATAGTTTAGTGTGATTTTTAGCCACATCAGTTATATCAAACTATATCCAGTATCAATCCAACTAAAACAGTTTACTTATTAACCTTTAAACTTTTATTTGTAACCATTTAGCAAGTATTGAACAATGCTTTAATATACTAAATCTTTTTTAATATTATTTATATACTAGAGTATTTTTAAGCTATAGAAAGGTTTAGAAATAATGATAAAAACTTAATGTTTTGGGGGTTACGAAATGGGAAACCTCAAATTTTACCCCATGAACCCCTCCATGAAACACCGTTCCCAATCATGTCCAATCAAACATGCTGGTTTTCGAATATTAATCTGAAACTGAACGAATGTGGTTTTTGGCCTCTGGGGACCATGAGGACCTATTTAATCCCCCAAAATTGGAAATTCACAAAAAAAGTAATACTAGCCCACATTCAATAGACGTATGGGTATTCCTAATATCGAATAATATTTTATGTTTTTTTTATAATACCACTACCTATTTAAAGTTTAACGCATAGGTAACAAATTAACACTTAATAGCTTCAATTCTTTCTAACACTTTAAAATAACAATTTAATAATAACGAAACTTCTAAGGCCTTTGTTTTAATAAGACAATCCTGGTAGATGAATGAATGAAACATGATGCGTATAATGAATACAAATTGTAATAATACAGTTAAACTCTATGTTTACAGAACATCGAGAGCAATAATCTCTATTGTGTTTTCTCTGATAACAGCCAAAAGACCTGCGTAGCTCTATTTTACGCTCCCACAATATTGCTTTTGCCTTTTATAACATTCCATTATTCCGAAACGGTTTATTTTAACCTAAGACTGTGATTTACATATTATTATTTCAAAGAGCACATAAAATACTGCACAATAGTAATGCAAGCATATTCCTCACTCTCATAGCATTCTACCCATTGTTTTTACCCATTAACCCATTTATTTTGGAATCCATGTAAATTGTATATAAAAAAAATGGCCTTAGAAGTTTATTCCATATGCATTGAGCTTTGTGGTGGTTTTATAAAAATATCATTAAATATGATTCAACTTTATGAATATAGTCATATTTTAATGACAATTAAAACTCCTGAGGAAACATAATTCACAATGTACGAATATATTCGCTTATTTTAGACATGACTTGCTGTTACATTAACTGCTATGACCATTTAGTCTAATTTCCCCTTTTTAAATACAGTCGTTTATCATAATTTAGTTCACAATGTAGGATTTTTGTAGTCTTATATTTTATAACTAAAACCTTAAAACAATAAATTGTGTTGATACAATTTTAGTTAATGTATTATGAACTTCGATAATCTTTTACCATAACGTATGAGCGATTTATCCTAATAGGCTATCGATAATAATGGATGAAATTATGTTTCAACTCCTAAAATTTATCAGTTAATCATTAAGTTTGACCTATAATCAAATTTCTAATAGTTTTAAGTGGTGTAGACACGTCTATAAAATACAAACTGTTTAAGAAAGGATTGCGTATTACGCAATACTCGTTACGCAATAGATGTTCCGATAGTAAGATTTTCAAAATCAACTAATAGCCACAAATTCCTCCAAATACAGCTCTTTAATAGGCTACCTGTATCGTTTCAAGAGCTTAGCTTTAATAAATTTAAAAATAAATTGGCTGTTAGGCTTCTTGACAGAAGTTTTTTTCAGTAAAAGAATTTGACAATAAAGATATTCTTATTCTTAATAATACATAAAACTTGTACCAATTAAACTATTATCACAATTAGCTGATATGTAGATAGCGTTTGCTTCCCTCGGTAAATGTACATATTGCACATGTACAGACAGTTGTTACACAGTGGGATACCCTATTGTCACACATCGCATGTTTCTCTTGTACATGTACACATCAAATAGCTCCATAGAGTATATTGAACTCAAAAATTCTAACTTAACAATATATTAGTTCCACATCTTGTGTATGTATTAAATAACATGCCCATAAAATAATTTATTTATTTTCTTAATACCAGCACTTCAGTAGTACCAGTATTAATTATTTATATCGTAAAACATATCTGACAGACGATAAACTCTAGAAAAAACAAAAAAACAATAACTTTGGTTTGGCCAGGTTCAACTAAGTTCTAAGCGATAATCGACATAGTATGTTCGAAAAATCGGTATTATCTGCACAATATCTGTATAGCCCATAGCTGTATTCATTTGTGCGCATTTAAATGTGCAGATACAAAAAATAAGATAAATCTTAATTTTATGATTCATCTGATGAATTTTCTTTCCAGCCTTATTGCTTTATATTGCAAAAAGCCTTCCAGCTTTCATATTGTATGTAATATGAAAGGGGTTTTTCTATTTGCAGAATTCTTTGTTGTTTTAATACTAATCATGCAATTAGTATAACGATATTAAAACCGTAAAGTTATTATGCTGGCATAATATATTGAACAAAACATAATATTTCTCAATTTATGACAGAGCGAAAAACATTGAAACATAAGGCAGAACCTCATTACGTTGTGGTTTATCAAGTTAGCAATTTACTGCTAGCATATTTCCAAACGGAGATAGATTTAGATTGTGGTTAGCTATATTTTGTTTTATACAGGATGTAAATAAAGTCACACACGGGTGTAATATGCTCAGAACGATAAAAAATAAATCAATAAGATTTGGTACATCAACACGACTTATAAAAATCTTTTTTTTGAAGGAACTATCGGGTTTCTGCCATATCATGGGAGGTTCCGCAAGGAGCTAGGAGTAAATATTGAATACCCATGGGTTGAAATGTACGGCTAATTGAAGACCTTTACTAGCAAAGTACAATGCCAACAATTTTTAATAAAACGGACAACCGAGTCAAAAATGACAGTAGTTTTTACCAAATTTTATTTATTTGTCTGTTATCATTTAGAACATATTAAACCCGCGCGGGACTTTATTTACACCCTGTATTTAACTTAGCAGAAAATTAAACATTCTCTTTCTATTTTTTTTAAATTAATTTTTTGTATTTTAAATAAAAATTAAATTTTAAAACCCATTTTTATGAACCTGAAGAAACTATTTTATGTTTAAATGTAACTTAAAAATAACAAAGGAAGGTTAATATATAGGGTAACTTACGGGAACCAGACGAATTTGCAGCAACTGTTATATTGTTGCTACACGTGATAGGGAAATTGAGGCTAGGTTCCCTTTTTCAGTGTGTGTAGCCTACCATTTGCGTTAAAATTCATCAGGGGACAATTAATACAGTATTTTTGCATACGACAGTTATTAAACATAATGAGTGCAATTTCATTCTAGCGGATTTTTCGTAATGGGCATTCATGTATGTATATTCCCAAGTATTTCATCTCTGTTACTTGAGGGCAGGTGAATATTGTTCATGGATACTGGAGGACATGTAGCCAGATTTAGGGTGAAGTAATGTGTGCTGATTTATTTTCATTAATGTTGAACCTCCATGTTTTAAACCAATGTGAAATTTAATCCAACTTAACTGTAAATTTGATGTAGCTGGATCTTCGTTGACAGAAAAAACTACCTTTTCCTACAGTTAACTAACAATGTACATGTTCTCTCACTGATTTGAGAAAGCAAAGTGGCCAATTCGCTCATCATATGTTAACATTGTCTCACTCTAATTACTTTGTCTCACTCCAGATTTGCAACGTGAAGGCACGAAATAGTGAGGGCGTAACATGCAGGCAACGTCGTATGTGCGCGAAATACGTTGGCAGCACTGGCTGTAAATCAGCTGGTCAGCTGTTGTACTGTTGTATTTGTCACTTCACATTAAATGTTATATTAAAAGTTCACTTCTGTGTAAAAATAGGTTATGTTTCTTCACAAATTTATTTGTTTTATGGTAACTGTAGGAAAAGTATAATGTGCAACTCGAGTTCAAAGTACAATTGCCTCACTCGAGAAACCATTCCTCACTCGCCTACGGCTCGTGAGTAAGGATTTCTCTCGAGTGAGTCAATTGCTCACTTTTCTCACTAGTTGCACAAATAACTATATCATTCGCAAATGTAGCAACCATATTGTTTACACTTTCTGGTAGGTCCGATGGTTAGAGAATATACAAGTTTGGCCCAGGTACGCATCCTTGAGGGATTCCTGATTCTAGGGGGTAAAGGTCAGCTAAGTAATTTTGATGTTTAATTTGGAAAGTTCTGTTGGTAAAATATGATTTTAAAATAAGAAAATCTGAATTGGGTAGTAACTTCTTAATTTTGAAAAGTAAGCCAGAGTGCCACTTTGTAGAGTCAAAATTCCTTTGAAAATATACATTTAAAAATGCTTAAAACCCTCCTGTCCTTTATAAAATAAGGTACTATCGGAGTGTGCTCGATAACCAAAGAGAAACAATAAAAAAATATAATTAAAAGCGTTTTAGAGTTGTTTTTCTATGTTACGAATAGGAGGTAATTAAAAGTTAACTTTACAATAAACGTATATTTATCAGATAAATAATATTTAAGCGTTTACGCGAAGGTTTTGGTGCAAAGCTTGATTGATTTTATTATATTACTTTAATGAATTATTATAATTAATTATTATATAGTAGTTGATACAATTACAAATATTACAAACATTATAAACATTACAATTGAATCATACAATTTAATGTACAAAAATTAAGACCTTAGCGTTCTATACAACAAAATTAAATGTATATAACTTTCACTACTCTATTGTCGCTGTAGTTGACAATTTAGTATTACTATTGAATTTTTGACATTTAAAATTTGTTTATCCAAAGTAATTTTGTATTGTGATAAGTTAATTTATTTTGATATTGCATTCGTAAAATATTTGATGGTTTAAAATGGTATATTACTGTTGTAATGACAGTATGGAACAAAAACATTGTTTGAGATGACTTTGGTTGTAAACTAGCAGGCAATAACACCACATCCTGCTTGTATGTCAGTCAACATATCCGTTCAGCCATGGACTAGCATAATGTGACATGTATTAAACACCACCAATGACTAGAAAATGATTATTAATGAATGAGTTTATTTCTTTATAATAATATTCTTTATAAAAAATAGTAAATAGTTATTTTTTTGGCATAGAAAATGCGTATTTAAGTTTAAAACTGGTACGTAATTGAATATACACGTGAATCGGTTTCTTTTTTGATATTAGTTTTACAGACTATTGAATTTTGAAACTACGACTTAACCTGTTTGTTCGTGTTCACATTATATTTCGTTCAAGGGTTTTAACCTAACCTATAACCTGTTGTTTAGTTTTTAACAGGTTCAGTACCGGCCGTCACACAGCTCTGTATGTAGACTCTTCAGACACGCGGTAGTGAGTATGTTAAACGCCTTATTATATATATCCTTTATAGTAACTGTAGGAAAATATCATGTTTAACGTGAGCTTAAAGTGTCTTTGTTGCACTCGAGAAACTTCCCACACTCGCTTGTGCGTAAACATTTCTCTCATGTGCAGGAAAGTGTCATTTCGAGCACTAGTTACACAAATAGCTATTTCCCGACAATGTGCACCTACAAATACAGTCACCTGACAAATTGGGCTTAAAACTGACTTTTTGTCACTTATACCCCTTTGCTTCTAGGGGCCTCAATATATTTACCGATTATAACAAATTAAATTATAAATTTTTACATGGATTTTATATAGCCTATTGGTTTTTATATATTCAGCTTTATAACTTTAATATTTTATATTCCACTAAAGTGACATAAATATCGTAAGATTTACAACGTAATTTAATATTTTATATTTCTATCATTACTAGACGATGAAAAATCAGAACTTACTAAGTAAGCTAACATCAGCTTAATACACTGTATCTCTGGTGTTATATCAGCCATTATGTCAGACAGAGAGAGGGAGAGAGAGAGAGGGAGAGAGAGAGAGAGAGAGAGAGATAGAGAGAGAGAGAGAGAGAGAGAGATTTGTTAGGGACTAATTTATATGTTTACAGCTCGGCCACTAACGTCACTATTGAATTAAATCGTTTTCCGCTCAATGTAACCACTTGTTTGTGCACAATGGACATAAAACAGCTTTTAGTGTTCATTATTATGATACAAAATTAACCTAAAAGCTCGAAAATGTTTTTATTTTAATGCACGTATCCTTCCACTTAACTGATTTGTTAAATGCGGTGTTTTTTATAGTACTGCATGTGACTACTGTACTGTAAGTAGTAATAAGAGTAAGAGTGGATGTGTCCAAGCATAAGTGTATAGAAATATTATGTTGGGGTCATGGCTAATCTTAAGAAAAAGTCCCCTCTTTTCCAAAGCAATAATAGCAGGTTTTAACTATATAAAATTGGAAACTGTGATGATTGGTGAAAAATAAGATCAGTAAACCTGCGTGTGAAACATCATATTACAAATTGGAGAAACATTTTCCAGGTAGGTTGGTTGTACCCATCGATCTCTATTATTACTACAGCAGTGGTTATTATTACAGTTGTAATAATAGAGATCGAGGGTTGTACCTCGTGCTCAATTGGCATTAGATACTTCGATTAAAGTTTCTATTAAGAGGCAAAGGCCAATTAGTAGGCTAGAGCATAAATTATTCCTATAACCACTAGCTTATAAGCTTCCATACACTACTTGGTTTATGGGGTTTGCAGTTTAATCACCGTTGAGTATAGGATTAGTTTGAAAGGTGATCAGCTTTACTGACCTTAACACTATCCGTTTCGGTAATGAATACAAAACACACACATTTATTTAGTTTCGTTGTTTATAAAAAAGAGGTCTGACAAGATCCACATTACATTTACCAAGTTGTAGTTTTACAATACTACTAACAACAAACCAATAATACTGTGATTTCAAAGCTAGTTTTCACTAGTTAAAAAAGAATGGGAACTTAACAGATATTGTTAGACACATTTTATAAATACTTTGTTATATGACATATGATTGTTATATTTTTAAAACAATCAATCTACAGTACGGTCCAAGAGAGTCTGCAGTTGAGGGAGGAGCCTATTTACCACGTGACTTCGAAGGAGCCATTGAGGACAGTGCGGTGCTGCCAAATCTAATAATACCAGCTGATACGAAAATATTGTTTGATAAATTTTAATTATAGTGTATATAATTGTAGTGTTAAAGTAGTAAACGGGTGGTGTTGCAACGTCGCGCTAGTCCAACTTGGCATTGGCTGCTGCCAACTGCAGACTCTCGTGGTCCCTACTGTAGATAATAAATAGTTTATAAATTTAAAAATTAAGTTAGTTTTTACTTAGCTACAGAACGGATACCTAGGTTGGAAAATGACTATTGACGACATCATAATTGGTCGCAATTTCTCGTTTATTATATGTGTTCCTAGTTAGTTTTAAAATTATTTTAAATGCCTCATCAATCATACCTCAAAACACATTGTTAACATAGACTTTGTTGAAAAGAGTGTGTAATATTTACAAGTGCTCCAATTTAAAAAAATGTCATTGTAGGAATGAATGGTGAACTCTGTTAAAAATCAATTCAGGCAAATGGAAATTCTAAATTAAAATGAAAGAAACCGTTCTTTAACACACTAAGTTACAAATAAAAATACCATCCTTCGAATGAAAAATGATATCCCCTGAAAAGAATTTGTAGATTCTAACAACTACAAAGCAATCCCCGGAGTGTGTCCATGACAGCTCGTATATCAGTTGACGTCCAAGGAGTTTCTTTACGACGAGACAATCGGTAAACATTATTTTTATTCATTGGCCTGTATTTTATGTTCGTTGGTTTAAAGAATGACATCAAAGACTGACCAAAACCATTACATTAGTGCTATTCTCGCATTAGCGACCTATATTTTCCTTTGCCATCAGATCCCATGTACCGGGTCACGAATTTATCACTAAACGCTTCCCGTCATTAGAGGGATTTGGACGCGTGTCTCCAGATGTAAGAATAAAAGCAACGCATTAGAAACACTAAAACAGTTGTTTTGTATTTACATTCATAATAAAACCTTGAGGGACATTTTCCTTTTCTATTGAATTTTAGTTTCAAGATATTTCGGAAAATCGTGAAGACTTAAATGTTTTACCACCGAATGCTTACTCATTAAGTTCACAGTGATTACTAAACTTAACGATTCTAAAATACACACGAATATAAGTGAGGTTGATGATTTCAAATAATCACATCGGTCATCTATAAATATCCCCACTATAAAATGAATCTAACAATTAAAAATGGAAATTTTGCTCTGAAAACCACACATAAATGAAGTCACAACACCAATATTGAATGTGTTATCATCACGAATACTAGAAAAATACCGGTATGGATCATAAACAATAACAAATGACGTTGTTGGCCCGAATCCTATACTAATAGCATTGAACATATGTTTTGGCAGTTACATTTAAGCAATGTTAAATAATGTTTATTTACGGGCGAAAAACGTCATTTGTTTATGTTTATGATCTATACCGGTATTTTTCTAGTATTCGTGGTTATCATTGACTTGTAAACACCTGATCACCAAACACATAATCACCAAACACCTGATCACCAAACACCTGATCACCAAACACCTGATCAAAAAACACCTGAT
This sequence comes from Macrosteles quadrilineatus, assembly GCF_028750875.1. Taxonomy (NCBI): domain Eukaryota; kingdom Metazoa; phylum Arthropoda; class Insecta; order Hemiptera; family Cicadellidae; genus Macrosteles; species Macrosteles quadrilineatus. Next base: position 19,981,014 of record NW_026542596.1, read on the forward strand.
CAAAAAACACCTGATCACAAAACACCTGATCACAAAACCTGTTCACAAAACACCTGATCACCAAACACCTGATCACCAAACACCTGATCACCAAACACCTGATCACCAAACACATGATCACTTTATCACAGCTTTGTGATAAAATAATGCCAATTGAACATAGACTGGCCTTTGAAGGGTTGAAGACAAAATGTTTGGATGATAAACAGTTAAACAGTAAATGCAGTTACATGTTTTGTTTAGTATGCCTTTTTATAATTGAATTTCGATGAGGGTATTTTTGAAGCTACCCAAAAAGATTTTTCCATAGGCGTTGGTTGTAAATCACCTATAAATACGGACTACAATCTTCATTTACATTTATATTAAAACTTTTTCACGTAATAGGTTAGCAGAAAAAATTATTTTGAATTTCGATAGAACTTTGCCTTATACAGGGTGTCCCGGTACTCTCTACCAATATTTTAGGGCATTAATCCTGGGTAGGAAACATACCTAAATATCATATTTAAATAGTCCGGAAGTCCTTTGTTACTCACACAGCCACCATTTTGTTTTTTAGTTATTAATTAAAAAAAAAAAATGTTAAACATACGAAATGGAAACTTTGCACAAACATTTATGACAACTAGACAAAGCTACAAAAAAATTATGAAGATTTTTCAAATTCATAAAACAAAATGGCGACCATTTAAAATTTTGTTTCTTAAATAACTCAAAAACCGTTGATTTTATAAGATTTTATAATTGGAAACTGTGATGATTTGTGAATCAGTAAACCTGAGTGTGAAACAATATATTCAAAATTTTAGATAAACCTTCCAGTTACCGGTCTGTTAGTTGTACCTCGTGCTCAATTGGCATCAATTACTTTGAATAAAGTTTCTATTAAGAGGCAAAGGCCAATTAGTATGCTAGAGCATAAATTATTCCTATAACCACTAGCTTATAAGCTTGCATACACTACTTAGTTTATGGGGTTTGCTGTTTAATCACCGTTGAGTATAGGATTAGTTTGAAAGGTGATCAGCTTTACTGACCTTAACATTATCAGTATCGGTAATGAATACAAAACACACACATTTATTTAGTTTAGTTGTTTATAAAAAAAGAGGTCTGACAAGATCCACATTACATTTACCAAGTTGTAGTTTTACAATACTACTAATAATAAACCAATAATACTGAGATTCCAAAGCTAGTTTTCACTAGTTAAAACAGAATGGGAACTTAACAGATATTGTTAGACACATTTTATAAATACTTTGTTATATGACATATGTTTGTTATATTTTAAAAACAATTAATCTACAGTACGGTCCAAGAGAGTCTGCAGTTGAGGGAGGAGCCTATTTACCACGTGACTTCGAAGGAGCCATTGAGGACAGCACGGTGCTGCTAAATCTAATAATACCAGCTGATACGAAAATATTGTTTGATAAATTTTAATTATAGTGTATATAATTGTGGTATCGAAAAGTAGTGAACGGGTGGTGTTGCAACGTCGTGCTAGTCCAACTCGGTATTGACTGCTTCCAACTGCAGACTCTCGTGGTCCCTACTGTAGATACCTAATAAATCGTTTATAAATTTATAAATTAAGTTAGTTTTCACTTAGCTACAGAACGGATACCTAGGTTTGAAAATGACCATTGACGATGTCATAATAGGACACATTTCTCGTTTATTATTTGTGTTCCTAGTTAGTTTTAAAATTATTTTGAATGCCTCATCATACCTCAAAACACACAAAACACCTTGTTTACATAGACTTTGTTGAAAAGAGTGTGTTATATTTTCACAAGTGCTCTAATTTGAAAAATGTCATTGTATGAATAAATTATGAACTCTGTTAAAAATCAATTCAGGCAAATGGAAATTCCAAATTAAAATGAAAGAAACCGTTCTTTAACACACTAAGTTAACATGTAACATACCATCCTTCGAATGAAAAATGATATCCCCTGAAAAGAATTTGTAGATTCTAACAACTACAGAGCAATCCCCGGAGTGTGTCCATGACAGCTCGTATATCAGTTGACGTCCAAGGAGTTTCTTTACGACGAGACAATCGGTAAACATTATTTTTATTCATTGGCCTGTATTTTATGTTCGTTGGTTTAAGGAATTACATCAAAGATTTACAAAACCATTACATTAGTGCTAGTCTCGCATGTGCGACCTATATTCTCTTTTGCCATCAGATCCCATGCACCGGGTCACGAATATCACTTAACTAAACGCTTCCCGTCATTAGAGGGATTCGGACGTGTGTCTCCAGATATAAGAATAAAAGTAACGCATTAGAAACACTAGAACAGTTGCGCGCTCATGTTTTGTATTTACATAATAAAACCTTGAGGGACATTTTCCTTTTCTGAATTTTAGTTTCAAGATATTTAGGAAAATCGTGAAGACTTAAGAATAAGTTTTACCGTCGAATGCTTACTTATGAAGTTCACAGTGATAACTAAACCTAACAATTCTAAAATACACACGAATATAAGTGAGGTTGATGATTTCAAATAATCACATAGGTCATCTATAAATATCCCCACAATAAAATGAATCCAACAATTAAAAATGAAAATTTTGCTCTGAAAACCACACATAAATGAAGTCATAACACCAATATTGAATGTGTTATCATCACGAATACTAGAAAAATACCGGTATGGATCATAAACAATAACAAATGACGTTGTTGGCCCAATAGCATTGAACATATGTTTAGGCAGTTACATTTAAGCAATGTTAAATAATGTTTATTTACGGGCCAAAAACGTAATTTTGTTTATGTTTATGATCTCACAGCTTTGTGATAAAATAATGCCAATTGAACATAGACTGGCCTTTGAAGGGTTGAAGACAAAATGTTTGGATGATAAACAGTTAAACAGTGGATGCAGTTACATGTTTAGTTGTGTATGCCTTTTTATAATTGAACTTCGATGAGGGCATTTTTGAAGGTACTCAAAGGAGCTTTCCTTAGGTGTTGGTTGTAAATCGCCTACAAATACGAACCACAATCTTCATATACATTTATATTAAAACTTGTTCACAGAATAGGTTAGCAGAAAAAAATTATTTTGAATTTCGATAGAACTTTGCCTTATATAAACATTTTAAAATCATACTTAGTCAATTTAATTAGCGGAATACATAATTTCATCACATTAACAAACATAAAGCTATTTTTAAGTCCATTGTACACAAAAATATAGCTAAATTGAGAGGAAAACTATTTAATTCAATAGTGACATTGGCAGTCGAGCTGTAAACATATAAATTAGTCTAAACAAGCTCTCTCTCTCTGTCTGTAAATAGAATATTATTTAAAATATGTAGATATGCATAGTAAGGTATATAAGTCAATCGCTTTGCACTTATAAGTTATACTAGTAGATTATTAACTTGCTTTATAACTCTGGTTTGCCTGGAAAGTTTTGTTTTACGAACAGATATCGATGATAACATAAGTCTACATGAAACTCTAAAAAAGAACATATTTTAAAGTGCAATGGCGTGTCCTTTTTGTTTCTACTAAAACATAACATATTTTGCTACCCATCAACTTAAGAACAAGATTGTACTAAACCAAAACTAGACTATAGAATTTGAGTCACAAAATCCCTGATAACGCCTTCTAGGGGAGACAATTTAATTGAGTTTTCTTGGAATAATATGTATCAACTTATCAACTTTTTATTGATTCTATTTAAAACGCAGCTTCCTACTACGCAAATCACTCTTAAGATAGAGCTTACTTCGAGACCCATTTAATAATATTTATAGTGATTTTGTGATAGTATGTGGTTAATTCATAACCAATGTTGAGTAAAATCATGTTAGTGTATTCAGAGGGTCTAAAAATTGGCACGTATAGCTAATTTAGGTTGTCTATAACAGTAGAACACAGTTATGTGGGTTACCAAAATACCAGAGTGAATTTAGCTTGAATCAAGAATTCAGGTAAATGTCATCGGTAAACCAAACAGGTGATATTACATGCATTGTTTAACAGTAGGTAATCGATGCTGTGGTTTCAATATATACTCGACAGGTTCCGTAAACTAGTCCTGCTCCCAATACAGTTCATCATAAAATCATAAATTCTAAAATTTACATATAACAAATATGTCACGCAACAAATATGTCAAATTAGCTACATCCACAATTAATTATTAAAGGATACAATTTAAAAAGTACTATATAAAAAACAAGTTTTATAAAGTAGGCTGTAGGCCTAACAGTTATTGGCATAGCAGTGAGAATGTTTTGCAATTTAATTAATTTGTAACCAAGCATTTTATTTAAGTTGAAAAGAATTAATAAAAAAAAATATTTCATACCAAATAGGTTTCACTTTTGACACATAAATGCCCACTGTTAATAATAAAAAAATTAAACTAGGCAAAGCAGATTACCATAGATTTTACAAATTTTATTTTGTTGAACTAAACACAAGTGACATTACACCAGTCTGTAGATGGACGGATGCGTTGACAACCACAACAGGATCTAGTGTTATTGCCTGATGGTTTACGACCTCATAACAATCATTCTGTTGCATGTGGTTTCAAGTTATATGCAACAGTGATTTACCATTTTATACCCTGATTGTCAACCCATAATATATAGTTGGATGAGTACATGTTTTTAATTGAAATTTACTGTTTTTAAGTATACGGATTTTACTGAGAACCTCCAGCTCCAGCTCTGGGAAGTTCAGCAAAATTAGTACATATTCTATGTTTATTGATTAACTTTACTTACATGTATAAATTTCATCAGCATATGTTCTCACGTAACCATAGTTAATTTACTTTTTCAATTATATTGGTATAAGCTATATCGTCAGATTGAGTTTATATGTATTTAAGAAAACTACTTCAATTGCATAAGTTGTAATATGAGATTCAATAGAAAGAAGCACTACAAATCTTAATTCATTTTGCAAACGCTGAACCTATTTTCCCCGTGATTTCACTGGGCAACTACCAGATACAATTTACTTTCTCGGCTGACTGAACTTGGTTGACTGAACTTTTATTCTCATTTTATCCTTTTTGTGACCAAAATATTACTTTTAAACAGTCAACTAACATGATTTCCATGGATTAGAAATATATTGCACTAACAACGCTAACAATTTCCACCCTATTTGATTTCCACAGTTTTATTGGCATATTATTGAAACGTATTCATGTTGAGGGATAAGCGGGAAAAATCTGTATCTATATAAAGCACAAATACCACTGACTCACTCACTCATCACGAAATCTCAGAAACCATAAGACCTAGGAACCTGAAACTTGGCAGGCATCTTCCTTTTGGGTAGTAGACGCTCACTAAGAAAGGATTTTACCCTCCGACCTCTGGACTCCGCCCCAGTGGCTCTGGAGTTTCCCATGTTAACCTTATGAGTACTCATATTTAAATGGAATTAATGAATCTTAACAGCTGTTAAGAAAAACTGTCAATTAAAAAAGTTGGTTCTGCTCTATGATGTTCAATAGCATTAAAGTTACAAGGATTACCAACATGGTGCAGCACTATTATTTCTTTTACATTACGCCTTGATTTTGGATTTCTACAAATAATGGTTACCTTGAATCAACCTACAATTTCCAGGGTTGATTCAGGCCACACAAGTGTTCAGTTGAACCCTTGAATTAACCCTGAATTTTGCTTGATGGCTTGATTTCTTAACCTAAATTCAGGGTTAATGACTAAATATCCCCGACGCAGCAGTAACACTAGGCTGCTCGCCAATCATTTTTTGCGGCCAAAAATCTTGACCTTAATTAAACCTTACATTTTTAAGTTATGTGCCCTAAATTGACCATGATTTTACCTTAATTTAAACGCATTTATACCTTGATTCAACCTCAATTCAGCCTTGATTATGGATTTCTGCAAATAATGTTTACCTTGAATCAACCTATAATTTTCAGGGTTAATTCAGGCTACACAAATGTTCAGTACGACCCTTAAATTAACCCTGAATTTGGCTTGACAATAAATACCGGTTTGCTATAAGACCGTAATTGTAAGAATATTTAAATTCCTTTTCAATCAATTACTTCTATGTACCATAAGTTGATCAAGAATATACTTTAATTTTACCTAAATTAAGCAATGATTTTTTATTGCGGCCAAAAATCTTGACCTTGATTAAACCTACAATTTTTAAGTTATGTGTCCTGAATTTACCATGATTTTACCTTAATTTAAACGCATTTATACCTAAATTCAACCTCAATTAAGCCTTGATTTTGGATTTCTGCAAATAACCCTGAATTTGGCTTGATGGCTTTATCTTTTAACCTTAATTCAGGGTTGCACCCTTGAGAGTTAAACCTTATTTTAATACTAAATCATGAAAAATATCTATCCGGGCTAAGCCAATGATTCGTATTTCGTAAGACTTTTTTGTTTGCCTTCCTCAACCTCAATTAAGCCTTGATTTTGGATTTCTACAAATAATGGTTACCTTGAATTAACCTACAATTTTCAGGGTTGATTCAGGCCACACAAGTGTTCAGTTTAACCCTTGAATTAACCCTGAATTTTGCTTTAGGGCTTGATTTTTTAACCATAATTCAGGGTTAATGACTAAATACCCCCGACGCAGCAGTCACACTAGGCTGCTCGCCAATCATTTTTTTCGGCCAAAAATCTTGACCTTGATTAAACCTAAAATTTTTAAGTTATGTGCCCTAAATCGACCATGATTTTACCTTAATTTAAACGCATTTATACCTTGATTCAACCTCAATTTAGCCTTGATTATGGATTTCTGCAAATAATGTTTACCTTGAATCAACCTATAATTTTCAGGGTTAATTCAGGCTACACAAATGTTCAGTACGACCCTTAAATTAACCCTGAATTTGGCTTGACAATAAATACCGGTTTGCTATAAGACCGTAATTGTAAGAATATTTAAATTCCTTTTCAATCAATTACTTCTATGTACCATAAGTTGATCAAGAATATACTTTAATTTTACCTGAATTAAGCAATGATTTTTTATTGCGGCCAAAAATTTTGACCTTGATTAAACCTACAATTTTTAATTTATGTGCCCTGAATTTACCGAGGTTTTTATCTTAATTTAAACGCATTTATACCTTGATTCAACCTCAATTAAGCCTTGATTTTGGATTTCTGCAAATAACCCTGAATTTGGCTTGATGGCTTTATCTTTTAACCTTAATTCAGGGTTGCACCCTTGAGAGTTAAACCTTGATTTAATACTAAATCCTGAAAATATCTATCCGGGCTAAGCCAATGATTCGTATTTCGTAAGACTTTTTTGTTTGCCTTCCTCAACCTCAATTAAGCCTTGATTTTGGATTTCTACAAATAATGGTTACCTTGAATCAACCTACAATTTCCAGGGTTGATTCAGGCCACACAAGTGTTCAGTTGAACCCTTGAATTAACCCTGAATTTTGCTTGATGGCTTGATTTCTTAACCTAAATTCAGGGTTAATGACTAAATATCCCCGACGCAGCAGTAACACTAGGCTGCTCGCCAATCATTTTTTGCGGCCAAAAATCTTGACCTTGATTAAACCTTACATTTTTAAGTTATGTGCCCTAAATTGACCATGATTTTACCTTAATTTAAACGCATTTATACCTTGATTCAACCTCAATTCAGCCTTGATTATGGATTTCTGCAAATAATGTTTACCTTGAATCAACCTATAATTTTCAGGGTTAATTCAGGCTACACAAATGTTCAGTACGACCCTTAAATTAACCCTGAATTTGGCTTGACAATAAATACCGGTTTGCTATAAGACCGTAATTGTAAGAATATTTAAATTCCTTTTCAATCAATTACTTCTATGTACCATAAGTTGATCAAGAATATACTTTAATTTTACCTGAATTAAGCAATGATTTTTTATTGCGGCCAAAAATTTTGACCTTGATTAAACCTACAATTTTTAATTTATGTGCCCTGAATTTACCATGATTTTACCTTAATTTAAACGCATTTATACCTTGATTCAACCTCAATTAAGCCTTGATTTTGGATTTCTGCAAATAACCCTGAATTTGGCTTGATGGCTTTATCTTTTAACCTTAATTCAGGGTTGCACCCTTGAGAGTTAAACCTTATTTTAATACTAAATCATGAAAAATATCTATCCGGGCTAAGCCAATGATTCGTATTTCGTAAGACTTTTTTGTTTGCCTTCCTCAACCTCAATTAAGCCTTGATTTTGGATTTCTACAAATAATGGTTACCTTGAATTAACCTACAATTTTCAGGGTTGATTCAGGCCACACAAGTGTTCAGTTGAACCCTTGAATTAACCCTGAATTTTGCTTTAGGGCTTGATTTTTTAACCATAATTCAGGGTTAATGACTAAATACCCCCGACGCAGCAGTCACACTAGGCTGCTCGCCAATCATTTTTTGCGGCCAAAAATCTTGACCTTGATTAAACCTAAAATTTTATCAAGTTATATCAAGTTATCAAGTTATCAAAGTTATCAAGTTTTATTTTGTCAAGTTATGTGCCCTAAATTGACCATGATTTTACCTTTATTTAAACGCATTTATACCTTGATTCAACCTCAATTCAGCCTTGATTATGGATTTCTGCAAATAATGTTTACCTTGAATCAACCTATAATTTTCAGGGTCAATTCAGGCTACACAAATGTTCTGTAGGACCCTTGAATTAACCGTGAATTTGGCTTGACTATAAATACCGGTTTGCTATAGGACTTTAATAATAAGAATATTTAAATTCCTTTTCAATCAATTACTTCTATGTACCATAACTTGATCATGATTATACTTAAACTTTACCTGAAGTAAACAATGATTTTTTATTGCGGCCAAAAATCTTGACCTTGATTTCTGCAAAAACCCCGAATTAGGCTTGATGGCTTGATTTTTTAACCTTAATTCAGGGTTGCATCCTTGAAAGTTAAACCTTGATTCAATACTAAAACAGGAAAAGTATCTATCTGGGCTAAAACAATGATTCGTATTTCGTAAGACTTTTTTGTTTGCCTTCCTCAATTAAGCCTTGATTTTGGATTTCTACAAATAATGGTTACCTTGAATCAACCTATAATTTTCAGGGTTGATTCAGGCCACACAAGTGTTCAGTTGAAACCTTGAATTAACCCTGAATTAGGCTTGATGGCTTGATTCTTTAATTTAATTCAGGGTTAATGACTAAATACCCCCGACGCAGCAGTCACACTAGGCTGCTCGCCAATCATTTTTTGCGGCCAAAAATCTTGACCTTGATTAAACCTAAAGTTTTTAAGTTATGTGCCCTAAATCACCCATGATTTTACCTTAATTTAAACGCATTTATACCTTGATTCAACCTCAATTCAGCCTTGATTATGGATTTCTGCAAATAATGTTTACCTTGAATCAACCTATAATTTTCAGGGACAATTCAGGCTACACAAATGTTCAGTAGGACCCTTGAATTAACCGTGAATTTGGCTTGACTATAAATACCGGTTTGCTATAGGACCGTAATAATAAGAATATTTAAATTCCTTTTCAATCAATTACTTCTATGTACCATAAGTTGATCATGATTATACTTATTGCATCCTTGAGAGTAAACCTTGATTCAATACTAAATCAGGAAAAATATCTATCCGGGCTAAGCCAATGATTCATATTTCGTAAGACTTTTTTTTGCCTTCCTCAACCTCAATTAAGCCTTGATTTTGGATTTCTACCAATAATAATTACCTTGAATCAACCTACAATTTTCAGGGTTTATTCAGGCCACACAAGTGTTCAGTTGAACCCTTGAATTAGCCTTAATTTTGCTTGATGGCTTGATTTTTTAACCATAATTCAGGGTTAATGACTAAATACCCCCGACGCAGCAGTCACACTAGGCTGCTCGCCAATCATTTTTTTGCGGCCAAAAATCTTGACCTTGATTAAACCTAAAATTTTTAAGTTATGTGCCCTAAATTGACCTTGATTTTACCTGAATTTAAACGCATTTATACCTTGATTCAACCTCAATTCAGCCATGATTATAGATTTCTACAAATAATGTTTAACTTTAATCAACCTATAATTTTCAGGGTTAATTCAGGCTACACAAATGTTCAGTAGGACCCTTAAATTAACCCTGAATTTGGCTTGACAATAAATACCGGTTTGCTATAAGACCGTAATTGTAAGAATATTTAAATTCCTTTTCAATCAATTACTTCTATGTACCATAAGTTGATCAAGAATATATTTTAATTTTACCTGAATTAAGCAATGATTTTTTATTGCGGCCAAAAATTTTGACCTTGATTAAACCTACAATTTTTAATTTATGTGCCCTGAATTTACCATGATTTTACCTTAATTTAAACGCATTTCTACCTTGATTCAACCTCAATTAAGCCTTGATTTTGGATTTCTGCAAATTACCCTGAATTTGGCTTGATGGCTTTATCTTTTAACCTTAATTCAGGGTTGCACCCTTGAGAGTTAAACCTTGATTTAATACTAAATCCTAAAAATATCTATCCGGGCTAAGGCAATGATTCGTATTTCGTAAGACTTTTTTGTTTGCCTTTCTCAACCTCAATTAAGCCTTGATTTTGGATTTCTACAAATAATGGTTACCTTGAATCAACCTACAATTTCCAGGGTTGATTCAGGCCACACAAGTGTTCAGTTGAACCCTTGAATTAACCCTGAATTTTGCTTGATGGCTTGATTTCTTAACCTAAATTCAGGGTTAATGACTAAATACCCCCGACGCAGCAGTCACACTAGGCTGCTCGCCAATCATTTTTTTCGGCCAAAAATCTTGACCTTGATTAAACCTAAAATTTTTAAGTTATGTGCCCTAAATCACCCATGATTTTACCTTAATTTAAACGCATTTATACCTTGATTCAACCTCAATTCAGCCTTGATTATGGATTTCTGCAAATAATGTTTACCTTGAATCAACCTATAATTTTCAGGGACAATTCAGGCTACACAAATGTTCAGTAGGACCCTTGAATTAACCGTGAATTTGGCTTGACTATAAATACCGGTTTGCTATAGGGCCGTAATAATAAGAATATTTAAATTCCTTTTCAATCAATTACTTCTATGTACCATAAGTTGATCATGATTATACTTATTGCATCCTTGAGAGTAAACCTTGATTCAATACTAAATCAGGAAAAATATCTATCCGGGCTAAGCCAATGATTCGTATTTCGTAAGACTTTTTTTTGCCTTCCTCAACCTCAATTAAGCCTTGATTTTGGATTTCTACCAATAATAATTACCTTGAATCAACCTACAATTTTCAGGGTTTATTCAGGCCACACAAGTGTTCAGTTGAACCCTTGAATTAGCCTTAATTTTGCTTGATGGCTTGATTTTTTAACCTTAATTCAGGGTTAATGACTAAATACCCCCGACGCAGCAGTCACACTAGGCTGCTCGCCAATCATTTTTTTGCGGCCAAAAATCTTGACCTTGATTAAACCTAAAATTTTTAAGTTATGTGCCCTAAATTGACCATGATTTTACCTTAATTTAAACGCATTTATACCTTGATTCAACCTCAATTCAGCCATGATTATAGATTTCTACAAATAATGTTTAACTTGAATCAACCTATAATTTTCAGGGTTAATTCAGGCTACACAAATGTTCAGTAGGACCCTTAAATTAACCCTGAATTTGGCTTGACAATAAATACCGGTTTGCTAAAAGACCGTAATTGTAAGAATATTTAAATTCCTTTTCAATCAATTACTTCTATGTACCATAAGTTGATCAAGAATATATTTCAATTTTACCTGAATTAAGCAATGATTTTTTATTGCGGCCAAAAATTTTGACCTTGATTAAACCTACAATTTTTAATTTATGTGCCCTGAATTTACCATGATTTTACCTTAATTTAAACGCATTTCTACCTTGATTCAACCTCAATTAAGCCTTGATTTTGGATTTCTGCAAATAACCCTGAATTTGGCTTGATGGCTTTATCTTTTAACCTTAATTCAGGGTTGCACCCTTGAGAGTTAAACCTTGATTTAATACTAAATCCTAAAAATATCTATCCGGGCTAAGGCAATGATTCGTATTTCGTAAGACTTTTTTGTTTGCCTTTCTCAACCTCAATTAAGCCTTGATTTTGGATTTCTACAAATAATGGTTACCTTGAATCAACCTACAATTTCCAGGGTTGATTCAGGCCACACAAGTGTTCAGTTGAACCCTTGAATTAACCCTGAATTTTGCTTGATGGCTTGATTTCTTAACCTAAATTCAGGGTTAATGACTAAATACCCCCGACGCAGCAGTCACACTAAGCTGCTCGCCAATCATTTTTTGCGGCCAAAAATCTTGACCTTGATTAAACCTAAAATTTTTATGTTATGTGCCCTAAATCGACCATGATTTTACCTTAATTTAAACGCATTTATACCTTGATTCAACCTCAATTCAGCCTTGATTATGGATTTCTGCAAATAATGTTTACCTTGAATCAACCTATAATTTTCAGGGTCAATTCAGGCTACACAAATGTTCTGTAGGACCCTTGAATTAACCGTGAATTTGGCTTGACAATAAATACCGGTTTGCTATAAGACCGTAATTGTAAGAATATTTAAATTCCTTTTCAATCAATTACTTCTATGTACCATAAGTTGATCAAGAATATACTTTAATTTCACCTGAATTAAGCAATGATTTTTTATTGCGGCCAAAAATTTTGACCTTGATTAAACCTACAATTTTTAATTTATGTGCCCTGAATTTACCATGATTTTACCTTAATTTAAACGCATTTATACCTTGATTCAACCTCAATTAAGCCTTGATTTTGGATTTCTGCAAATAACCCTGAATTTGGCTTGATGGCTTTATCTTTTAACCTTAATTCAGGGTTGCATCCTTGAGAGTTAAACCTTGATTTAATACTAAATCCTAAAAATATCTATCCGGGCTAAGGCAATGATTCGTATTTCGTAAGACTTTTTTGTTTGCCTTTCTCAACCTCAATTAAGCCTTGATTTTGGATTTCTACAAATAATGGTTACCTTGAATCAACCTACAATTTCCAGGGTTGATTCAGGCCACACAAGTGTTCAGTTGAACCCTTGAATTAACCCTGAATTTTGCTTGATGGCTTGATTTCTTAACCTAAATTCAGGGTTAATGACTAAATACCCCCGACGCAGCAGTCACACTAGGCTGCTCGCCAATCATTTTTTTCGGCCAAAAATCTTGACCTTGATTAAACCTAAAATTTTTAAGTTATGTGCCCTAAATCACCCATGATTTTACCTTAATTTAAACGCATTTATACCTTGATTCAACCTCAATTCAGCCTTGATTATGGATTTCTGCAAATAATGTTTACCTTGAATCAACCTATAATTTTCAGGGACAATTCAGGCTACACAAATGTTCAGTAGGACCCTTGAATTAACCGTGAATTTGGCTTGACTATAAATACCGGTTTGCTATAGGGCCGTAATAATAAGAATATTTAAATTCCTTTTCAATCAATTACTTCTATGTACCATAAGTTGATCATGATTATACTTATTGCATCCTTGAGAGTAAACCTTGATTCAATACTAAATCAGGAAAAATATCTATCCGGGCTAAGCCAATGATTCGTATTTCGTAAGACTTTTTTTTGCCTTCCTCAACCTCAATTAAGCCTTGATTTTGGATTTCTACCAATAATAATTACCTTGAATCAACCTACAATTTTCAGGGTTTATTCAGGCCACACAAGTGTTCAGTTGAACCCTTGAATTAGCCTTAATTTTGCTTGATGGCTTGATTTTTTAACCTTAATTCAGGGTTAATGACTAAATACCCCCGACGCAGCAGTCACACTAGGCTGCTCGCCAATCATTTTTTTGCGGCCAAAAATCTTGACCTTGATTAAACCTAAAATTTTTAAGTTATGTGCCCTAAATTGACCATGATTTTACCTTAATTTAAACGCATTTATACCTTGATTCAACCTCAATTCAGCCATGATTATAGATTTCTACAAATAATGTTTAACTTGAATCAACCTATAATTTTCAGGGTTAATTCAGGCTACACAAATGTTCAGTAGGACCCTTAAATTAACCCTGAATTTGGCTTGACAATAAATACCGGTTTGCTAAAAGACCGTAATTGTAAGAATATTTAAATTCCTTTTCAATCAATTACTTCTATGTACCATAAGTTGATCAAGAATATATTTCAATTTTACCTGAATTAAGCAATGATTTTTTATTGCGGCCAAAAATTTTGACCTTGATTAAACCTACAATTTTTAATTTATGTGCCCTGAATTTACCATGATTTTACCTTAATTTAAACGCATTTCTACCTTGATTCAACCTCAATTAAGCCTTGATTTTGGATTTCTGCAAATAACCCTGAATTTGGCTTGATGGCTTTATCTTTTAACCTTAATTCAGGGTTGCACCCTTGAGAGTTAAACCTTGATTTAATACTAAATCCTAAAAATATCTATCCGGGCTAAGGCAATGATTCGTATTTCGTAAGACTTTTTTGTTTGCCTTTCTCAACCTCAATTAAGCCTTGATTTTGGATTTCTACAAATAATGGTTACCTTGAATCAACCTACAATTTCCAGGGTTGATTCAGGCCACACAAGTGTTCAGTTGAACCCTTGAATTAACCCTGAATTTTGCTTGATGGCTTGATTTCTTAACCTAAATTCAGGGTTAATGACTAAATACCCCCGACGCAGCAGTCACACTAAGCTGCTCGCCAATCATTTTTTGCGGCCAAAAATCTTGACCTTGATTAAACCTAAAATTTTTATGTTATGTGCCCTAAATCGACCATGATTTTACCTTAATTTAAACGCATTTATACCTTGATTCAACCTCAATTCAGCCTTGATTATGGATTTCTGCAAATAATGTTTACCTTGAATCAACCTATAATTTTCAGGGTCAATTCAGGCTACACAAATGTTCTGTAGGACCCTTGAATTAACCGTGAATTTGGCTTGACAATAAATACCGGTTTGCTATAAGACCGTAATTGTAAGAATATTTAAATTCCTTTTCAATCAATTACTTCTATGTACCATAAGTTGATCAAGAATATACTTTAATTTCACCTGAATTAAGCAATGATTTTTTATTGCGGCCAAAAATTTTGACCTTGATTAAACCTACAATTTTTAATTTATGTGCCCTGAATTTACCATGATTTTACCTTAATTTAAACGCATTTCTACCTTGATTCAACCTCAATTAAGCCTTGATTTTGGATTTCTGCAAATAACCCTGAATTTGGCTTGATGGCTTTATCTTTTAACCTTAATTCAGGGTTGCATCCTTGAGAGTTAAACCTTGATTTAATACTAAATCCTAAAAATATCTATCCGGGCTAAGGCAATGATTCGTATTTCGTAAGACTTTTTTGTTTGCCTTTCTCAACCTCAATTAAGCCTTGATTTTGGATTTCTACAAATAATGGTTACCTTGAATCAACCTACAATTTCCAGGGTTGATTCAGGCCACACAAGTGTTCAGTTGAACCCTTGAATTAACCCTGAATTTTGCTTGATGGCTTGATTTCTTAACCTAAATTCAGGGTTAATGACTAAATACCCCCGACGCAGCAGTCACACTAGGCTGCTCGCCAATCATTTTTTTCGGCCAAAAATCTTGACCTTGATTAAACCTAAAATTTTTAAGTTATGTGCCCTAAATCACCCATGATTTTACCTTAATTTAAACGCATTTATACCTTGATTCAACCTCAATTCAGCCTTGATTATGGATTTCTGCAAATAATGTTTACCTTGAATCAACCTATAATTTTCAGGGACAATTCAGGCTACACAAATGTTCAGTAGGACCCTTGAATTAACCGTGAATTTGGCTTGACTATAAATACCGGTTTGCTATAGGGCCGTAATAATAAGAATATTTAAATTCCTTTTCAATCAATTACTTCTATGTACCATAAGTTGATCATGATTATACTTATTGCATCCTTGAGAGTAAACCTTGATTCAATACTAAATCAGGAAAAATATCTATCCGGGCTAAGCCAATGATTCGTATTTCGTAAGACTTTTTTTTGCCTTCCTCAACCTCAATTAAGCCTTGATTTTGGATTTCTACCAATAATAATTACCTTGAATCAACCTACAATTTTCAGGGTTTATTCAGGCCACACAAGTGTTCAGTTGAACCCTTGAATTAGCCTTAATTTTGCTTGATGGCTTGATTTTTTAACCTTAATTCAGGGTTAATGACTAAATACCCCCGACGCAGCAGTCACACTAGGCTGCTCGCCAATCATTTTTTTGCGGCCAAAAATCTTGACCTTGATTAAACCTAAAATTTTTAAGTTATGTGCCCTAAATTGACCATGATTTTACCTTAATTTAAACGCATTTATACCTTGATTCAACCTCAATTCAGCCATGATTATAGATTTCTACAAATAATGTTTAACTTGAATCAACCTATAATTTTCAGGGTTAATTCAGGCTACACAAATGTTCAGTAGGACCCTTAAATTAACCCTGAATTTGGCTTGACAATAAATACCGGTTTGCTAAAAGACCGTAATTGTAAGAATATTTAAATTCCTTTTCAATCAATTACTTCTATGTACCATAAGTTGATCAAGAATATATTTTAATTTTACCTGAATTAAGCAATGATTTTTTATTGCGGCCAAAAATTTTGACCTTGATTAAACCTACAATTTTTAATTTATGTGCCCTGAATTTACCATGATTTTACCTTAATTTAAACGCATTTCTACCTTGATTCAACCTCAATTAAGCCTTGATTTTGGATTTCTGCAAATAACCCTGAATTTGGCTTGATGGCTTTATCTTTTAACCTTAATTCAGGGTTGCACCCTTGAGAGTTAAACCTTGATTTAATACTAAATCCTAAAAATATCTATCCGGGCTAAGGCAATGATTCGTATTTCGTAAGACTTTTTTGTTTGCCTTTCTCAACCTCAATTAAGCCTTGATTTTGGATTTCTACAAATAATGGTTACCTTGAATCAACCTACAATTTCCAGGGTTGATTCAGGCCACACAAGTGTTCAGTTGAACCCTTGAATTAACCCTGAATTTTGCTTGATGGCTTGATTTCTTAACCTAAATTCAGGGTTAATGACTAAATACCCCCGACGCAGCAGTCACACTAAGCTGCTCGCCAATCATTTTTTGCGGCCAAAAATCTTGACCTTGATTAAACCTAAAATTTTTATGTTATGTGCCCTAAATCGACCATGATTTTACCTTAATTTAAACGCATTTATACCTTGATTCAACCTCAATTCAGCCTTGATTATGGATTTCTGCAAATAATGTTTACCTTGAATCAACCTATAATTTTCAGGGTCAATTCAGGCTACACAAATGTTCTGTAAGACCCTTGAATTAACCGTGAATTTGGCTTGACAATAAATACCGGTTTGCTATAAGACCGTAATTGTAAGAATATTTAAATTCCTTTTCAATCAATTACTTCTATGTACCATAAGTTGATCAAGAATATACTTTAATTTCACCTGAATTAAGCAATGATTTTTTATTGCGGCCAAAAATTTTGACCTTGATTAAACCTACAATTTTTAATTTATGTGCCCTGAATTTACCATGATTTTACCTTAATTTAAACGCATTTATACCTTGATTCAACCTCAATTAAGCCTTGATTTTGGATTTCTGCAAATAACCCTGAATTTGGCTTGATGGCTTTATCTTTTAAACTTAATTCAGGGTTGCACCCTTGAGAGTTAAACCTTGATTTAATACTAAATCCTGAAAATATCTATCCGGGCTAAGCCAATGATTCGTATTTCGTAAGACTTTTTTGTTTGCCTTTCTCAACCTCAATTAAGCCTTGATTTTGGATTTCTACAAATAATGGTTACCTTGAATCAACCTACAATTTCCAGGGTTGATTCAGGCCACACAAGTGTTCAGTTGAACCCTTGAATTAACCCTGAATTTTGCTTGATGGCTTGATTTCTTAACCTAAATTCAGGGTTAATGACTAAATATCCCCGACGCAGCAGTAACTCTAGGCTGCTCGCCAATCATTTTTTGCGGCCAAAAATCTTGACCTTGATTAAACCTTACATTTTTAAGTTATGTGCCCTAAATCAACCATGATTTTACCTTAATTTAAACGCATTTATACCTTGATTCAACCTCAATTCAGCCTTGATTATGGATTTCTGCAAATAATGTTTACCTTGAATCAACCTATAATTTTCAGGGTTAATTCAGGCTACACAAATGTTCAGTACGACCCTTAAATTAACCCTGAATTTGGCTTGACAATAAATACCGGTTTGCTATAAGACCGTAATTGTAAGAATATTTAAATTCCTTTTCAATCAATTACTTCTATGTACCATAAGTTGATCAAGAATATACTTTAATTTTACCTGAATTAAGCAATGATTTTTTATTGCGGCCAAAAATTTTGACCTTGATTAAACCTACAATTTTTAATTTATGTGCCCTGAATTTACCATGATTTTACCTTATTTTAAACGCATTTCTACCTTGATTCAACCTCAATTAAGCCTTGATTTTGGATTTCTGCAAATAACCCTGAATTTGGCTTGATGGCTTTATCTTTTAACCTTAATTCAGGGTTGCACCCTTGAGAGTTAAACCTTGATTTAATACTAAATCCTGAAAATATCTATCCGGGCTAAGCCAATGATTCGTATTTCGTAAGACTTTTTTGTTTGCCTTTCTCAACCTCAATTAAGCCTTGATTTTGGATTTCTACAAATAATGGTTACCTTGAATCAACCTACAATTTCCAGGGTTGATTCAGGCCACACAAGTGTTCAGTTGAACCCTTGAATTAACCCTGAATTTTGCTTGATGGCTTGATTTCTTAACCTAAATTCAGGGTTAATGACTAAATACCCCCGACGCAGCAGTCACACTAGGCTGCTCGCCAATCATTTTTTGCGGCCAAAAATCTTGACCTTGATTAAACCTAAAATTTTTAAGTTATGTGCCCTAAATCGACCATGATTTTACCTTAATTTAAACGCATTTATACCTTGATTCAACCTCAATTCAGCCTTGATTATGGATTTCTGCAAATAATGTTTACCTTGAATCAACCTATAATTTTCAGGGTCAATTCAGGCTACACAAATGTTCTGTAGGACCCTTGAATTAACCGTGAATTTGGCTTGACAATAAATACCGGTTTGCTATAAGACCGTAATTGTAAGAATATTTAAATTCCTTTTCAATCAATTACTTCTATGTACCATAAGTTGATCAAGAATATACTTTAATTTTACCTGAATTAAGCAACGATTTTTTATTGCGGCCAAAAATTTTGACCTTGATTAAACCTACAATTTTTAATTTATGTGCCCTGAATTTACCATGATTTTACCTTAATTTAAACGCATTTATACCTTGATTCAACCTCAATTAAGCCTTGATTTTGGATTTCTGCAAATAACCCTGAATTTGGCTTAATGGCTTTATCTTTTAACCTTAATTCAGGGTTGCACCCTTGAGAGTTAAACCTTGATTTAATCCTAAATCATGAAAAATATCTATCCGGGCTAAGCCAATGATTCGTATTTCGTAAGACTTTTTTGTTTGCCTTCCTCAACCTCAATTAAGCCTTGATTTTGGATTTCTACAAATAATGGTTACCTTAAAATTGAGCCGTGACTTGCCCACCAAGCGTCCCACCAATGTCACGCCTCAGTGTTTTTTGTATAGTGCGAGTACTGGCTTTGCGCCGGAACTCAATCGGTTTGGGTCTGGCAGCAGTCCTGCAGACCCCGGGGCAGAAGGACAGCGACTGTCATTACTACACACACAGTTTGTTTTGTTATTAATGTGCATAAATATGTATCTGCGTCCATCGTCAGAGAAGATTGTTTTATCTTCATTGCCTTAACTCTTTCTGATGTAGTTTTGTGCGCCGTAGACGTCAGATGAGGTCCCGGATGGGAGGTTTGGTTCTGCTGATGTCGTCCTCGGAGAGGGTCGCCTGGGGGAACTCTCCACCTTCCACCCCCTTGGGCTGCCAACTGCCCTGTTTCTCCGGGGACCTATAAGCCACCATCCGCCTTCAACCACCACCGCCTACCACCACCAAGTGCCGCAAGTTGATTTGATTTAGACTATAAACACTATATTTGAAGGACTTGATATTTAGAGGGGCCCCCAAATTATTCATCACTTGTTAATTATTTTTAAGCTAATTGTTATTTATTAATTTGAAAGTTATTTATTTATTTATTTAAAGAGTAAGATTCCATAAAGTATATTTACAGTTACCATCTTTAACTTTTTCTTGTTAGGCCTAATTTGTTACTGGTACCAGTTTTGTAAATTCAGAAGGGTAAGTTTTTGAGAAGCTTTAGTATTTTAGTAAATTAATTCTTTGGATGGATGGAATTGTTGCTTGCTTTAATTGCTGAATTCATTGAAATATTATAGGCTTTGTTGACAACTGTTTGTTTTGTTTTGATATTCACCCACGGCCTTTCACTTTTGTTAGGGATGTGGGGCGGCCACTCGCACTGTCACTATGGGGGGCATGCTTCCGATAGTTGTTCGTCTGGGGGCGGTGCGAGGGGTCGGCTCAGATGGTAGCAGAGCGTGGTTTATTGGTTGCGTCCTGAGTGCCTTGTCGTGGAACTTCGGTTTCACGACTTGGATACTTAGAGATCCGATCACTGTCCACGTTCTGATTTGTTTTGGAGGGCCGTGGTTGGATTTGATTTTTGGGTGATTCTGGCCTAGCAGTCTTAGGAATTTTTTGAAGAAATGTTGTCGTGTTGGGGTAAGCACACTGTTGTAGTTTTTATTAGGAGCTCGCCCTTGGCCGAGTCACCGGGTGGAATCTGGTTAATGACTTGCATCCTTTGGGAGCAAGAGTGTCTAAAGCATGGCCAGACCCAAAATTGAAACTGTGTGTGTGTTTACCTCATCACACAAATGTTAGGTGTTGTCGTTTAGTGTATGTATGTATGTGTGTATGTGGTGAGTGTAAGTCCGTGTTTTTTGTTTTGGTGGCTTAGGCGGTGTGTATGGGCAGGTTCTTCTGTTTGGGACCTCATCTGACTGTAGGCATTTCAGTCCAGAGCCTTTAGTTAGTTAAGTTTGTGAATTGTTTGTTGTAAAATTTTTTTGTGTGTGTTTTGTAGGTAGGTCGACTGACTGAGAGCAAAATGGGTTTGTTTGCTCCACTGCCCAATCCCATTGCTGGGGTTTTGAGCGACATTCGCCCGGTTGATGGTTTAGAGGTGGAACCTTTGTTGGAGTTTTTGGGAAAGGTGTTGCACCTGAAGGAGTTCCCAGGCATGGAGGACTCAGTAGTGTTGGAACTGCTGGTTCCACTCTGCCTGAGACCTCTTGGTGACAAATTGTTAGATTGTTTGAAACGGGGAGTAAATTTTGAAATTTTTCACAGTGAAGTGCTTGAGCTCTTTGTCCCCTTCAGGGTCATGGAGAGATTGAAAGTTGAGAGGGTGTTTCGACCTCAAAAGTTTGATGAAACTCTCAGTCAGTATGTGGGTGACATTTGTGGCGTGTGGCGTGTCCTACGGCTGGGCATCCCTGAAAACCAACTGGTGGACATTGTCTTGCAGGGGTTGAAGCCTGAGGAGCGGTCCAGACTGATTTTTGCTCCAAAGCCTTCTTCTTTTGCAGACCTGGATAGGTTGGTCATCCTTTCACGGAGCGTTCAAGACGCTGATTTTCAGAGGGAGCATGTTCCGGGGCATCTTCCCCAGACTGTTCTCCATCCCGTTGTAGCTTCCGTGGGTCAAGGTCCTGAAAAACCGCAGAGACAGAGACGTCGTATTGTTTGCTTTGGCTGTGGTCAAACAGGTCACATGAGACGAGAGTGTCGTCAGAGGGTTAATCTTGGGACTTTGTCCAAAAACCTGAGTTGCTCACAAGGGGAAAGTTTGCCTAAACCGCCCTGTGAGAGAGCTGTTTTGGAGAAAGTCAGTAAGAATTTGGTTTCTGTGAGTACTGCCCCTTCTGGGAGTGCTGGTTTTGGGGAGCCTCTGTCGCGGGGTATGAGGGAGCTTGCATGCATGGGAGTGAAAGCGGCGCGCTCAACTTGCCCACGACTCAACATCTTCTTAGGTAAGACGGTGCAGAAGGCCCTTGTGGATTCTGGGTCAGCCCGTTGTCTCATTTCCCTTTCCCTGTTTGAAAATCTAAAATCTTCTGGGCTAATCAAGCAAGTTGAGCGAAGTACCCACATCTGCTGGACTGCATCGAAATCCCCACTTCCTATCATCTACGAAGCCCGTTTGAAATTCAAGATTGAACATTTTTCTTGGGTTTGGAGTTTTTGGGTAGCCAAGGACCTTTGCATTCCTGTCATTTTGGGAGCGGATTTCATCAAGCATTGTGGCCTGATTTTGGATTTAGGCAGAGGCCAGTGCTTCTTTCGTTTCGCAAGACGGGTGCTCATTCCTTTTGCGGATGAAATTGTGGATGGTGCAGCTGTGGTCGAGCCTGAGACACCCAGCAAACCAAAAGTTGATCCTTTAGGGCATCTGACTCCTGGTGAGGCTGAAGCTATCAGAACATTGTGTTATCGTTTTCCTGAGGTGCTGACGCCAAAGCTTGGAGTCACCAATCTTTTGGAGTACGAAATCCGTTTGACTGACACCCGTCCAGTTCGTTCCCATCCTTACAAGCTTGCTCCACCCAAGATGGATACACTCCGTGGAATCATCAATGAGCTTCTTGAAAATGGGGTAATTGAGCCTTCTCGCTCAAGTTACGCAAGTCCAGCTTTTCTAGTTCCAAAGCCAAATGGCAAGTCTCGAATGGTTCTAGATTATCGCAAGTTGAATGCTCAGATTGAAATTGACTCTGTCCCTCTCCCTGATTTGCACTCGGCGTTCGATTGGTTCGGTAAGGCCAAGTATTTTTCCGTGTTTGATTTGAACCAGGCTTACCATCAGATTCCTTTGAAACCTGAATCTCGACCTCTCACTGCCTTCTGCGTTCCGTGGAACTTGTACCAGTTCACACGTGTACCCATGGGCCTAGCTGTGGGAGCCCAGACCCTCACCAGACTTCTGGACTCCATCTTTCATGACGTCAAGTTCAAATTTGTGTTCAACTATCTTGACGATCTTTTGGTGTACAGTGAGAGCTTTGAAGACCATCTGGTTCATCTTGAGGAAGTCATGAATAGGTTGCTTAGGGCTGGCCTTACCGTAAATCCCGAGAAAGTTAGTTTTGCTCAGGCTGAGATTTCTTTCCTAGGTCATCTAGTATCATCTCGAGGTGTCTGTATCGATCCGGCTAGAACCCAGGCTATCAGGGAGTTTCCTCCTCCCCGAGATGTCAAAGGCATTGCCCGTTTCATTGGCATGGTGGGTTTCTACCGGCGCTTCATCCCCAATGTGGCTGAGTTGGCGGCTCCTCTCAATGAGCTTCGGAAGAAGGGCGCCAAGTTTGTTTGGGGTGAAGCACAACAGATGTCTTTTGATCTTCTGAAAGAAGCTATCATGCAACCTCCGGTCTTGGCGATGCCAGATTTCAGTCAAAAGTTTGTTTTGCAAACCGATGCTTCCTCCGTCGCAATTGCGGCT
Source organism: Macrosteles quadrilineatus (assembly GCF_028750875.1). Classification (NCBI taxonomy): domain Eukaryota; kingdom Metazoa; phylum Arthropoda; class Insecta; order Hemiptera; family Cicadellidae; genus Macrosteles; species Macrosteles quadrilineatus. The sequence continues at coordinate 20,004,643 of NW_026542596.1, forward strand.
GTGTTGTCTCAAGAGGTAGATGGTGTTAGGCAGCCAATTGCGTATGCCTCACGCACCTTGAACCCATGCGAAAAGAAAAGCTCTTCTGTGTATGAGTTAGAGTGTTTGGCTGTCGTGTTTGGAGTGAATAAGTTCAGACGTTTTTTGGAACACAAAGAGTTTTTGCTGGAAACCGACAACCAAGCACTCTCGTGGCTCCTTGCACATCCTCGCCAGCTTGGGAAAATTGGTCGTTGGGTTGTCCAGATATCTTCCCTCAAATTCCAAGTGCAACATGTTCGAGGCACGCAGAATGTGATTGCTGACACTTTATCAAGGATGTATCATTCACCTGACGACCAACCTTCTGATCAGGAGGAGCACACAGGGTGTGCCGTGCTCCTGGAGTTTCCCCTCGCCTTTTCTGAGTTCATCCCACATCAGCTAAAAGATCCCGAGCTGGCTAAGATCATTGGTGAGCTTCAAAATGGGGGAGCCCACCCCCCGTATTTTCTGTCCCAGGGTGCCCTTTGTTGTCGAGACCGACAGCGAGGTAAACCCAAGATTGTGCTGCCTAGTCTTCTTGTACCCATGGTCTTTGCGTACTTTCACTCTTCCCCTGTGGGTGGGCACTTAGGGATTCACAAGACCATTGCGAAGGTTAGGGACATGTTCATCTGGAAGGGTATGGACAGGGACATTGCGGCACGAGTACGTTCTTGTCAAACATGCTCGCTAAGCAAGCCTGCTCAGAATACCAAGTATGGGTTGTTGTCATCTGAGGTGGCGGAGAGACCTTTGGAGAAGGTTTTCATAGACTATGTAGGGCCTCTCCCACGTAGCAAGTCAGGAAACAAATTCTTGCTTGTTTGTGTGGATGCCTTCTCCAAGTTTTGTTGGCTTTTTCCTTTGAGGAACGCCACTGCACAGCTCACCGTGCAGGCACTTCGTACCCATTTGTTCCAACACTTTGGGATACCCGCCACCATTGTTTCCGACAACGGAACTCAGTTTGTGTCTCACCTTTTCAAAAGAATGTGCTTTGGGCACGGTATCCGCCATGTGACCACTTCTCCTTACTATCCACAGCCTTCCCATGCTGAGAGGTTCAACAGAAACCTTCGATCCGCTCTCATAGCTTTTCATGCCGACAAGCAGACCACCTGGGATCAGGAACTTCCTTGGATTCAATTTGCTTTCAACACTGCACACCATGAGAGTCACAAGGCGGTCCCTTTCGAGCTGTTGTTGGGCTATCCACCCAATAATCCTTTGGCAAATGTGTGGAAAATTGGCGACCTTCTGCCACCCCCTGGTGCTGCCAATGTCAAGGCAACTTGGCAGGCGGCTAGGAGGAACTTGATCCGAGCTAGGGAATTGGTCCGGAGGAAGCACAATCGAGGTCGGTTGGACAATCCTTTCCAGGTGGGGGATTTGGTTTTCTGTAAGGCTCATCCGGTCAGTTCGGCCGTGGACAAGAGAGCCGCTAAGTTGTCTCATCGGTGGTCAGGTCCCCACCGCATCTTGAAGTTCTTGACTCCTGTCTCCGTGCGGCTTGGAAATCCGCAGACTGGAGAAGCTTTCCGGAGGGCTCACATTTCTCATCTGAAGCCTTTCCGGGGAACAATTCCGTAGGTCATCTTTCTTTACTCTTGTGTCTGAGTGGGAAGTGCACTGGGCCAGAGAGCTTGATCACCTCTTCTGTCCCTTGTGCGCTGCTGAAGATTTTCCCTAGTAAATTTTCCAGCACTGGCCAGTGCAAACCCTGGGGGTGAGTAGTCCCTCCAGTTGAAAGACTTTTGGCGTTCCCCACTTCAGACACTTGAGTTGATCTGTGGTGTTGAGATCTTCTAGAATTGGGAGAGGTTGTTTTTCTTTTTTTTTGGAGAGGAAGTCCTCCTTTGGGGGGGGAGGTTGAGCCGTGACTTGCCCACCAAGCGTCCCACCAATGTCACGCCTCAGTGTTTTTTGTATAGTGCGAGTACTGGCTTTGCGCCGGAACTCAATCGGTTTGGGTCTGGCAGCAGTCCTGCAGACCCCGGGGCAGAAGGACAGCGACTGTCATTACTACACACACAGTTTGTTTTGTTATTAATGTGCATAAATATGTATCTGCGTCCATCGTCAGAGAAGATTGTTTTATCTTCATTGCCTTAACTCTTTCTGATGTAGTTTTGTGCGCCGTAGACGTCAGATGAGGTCCCGGATGGGAGGTTTGGTTCTGCTGATGTCGTCCTCGGAGAGGGTCGCCTGGGGGAACTCTCCACCTTCCACCCCCTTGGGCTGCCAACTGCCCTGTTTCTCCGGGGACCTATAAGCCACCATCCGCCTTCAACCACCACCGCCTACCACCACCAAGTGCCGCAAGTTGATTTGATTTAGACTATAAACACTATATTTGAAGGACTTGATATTTAGAGGGGCCCCCAAATTATTCATCACTTGTTAATTATTTTTAAGCTAATTGTTATTTATTAATTTGAAAGTTATTTATTTATTTATTTAAAGAGTAAGATTCCATAAAGTATATTTACAGTTACCATCTTTAACTTTTTCTTGTTAGGCCTAATTTGTTACTGGTACCAGTTTTGTAAATTCAGAAGGGTAAGTTTTTGAGAAGCTTTAGTATTTTAGTAAATTAATTCTTTGGATGGATGGAATTGTTGCTTGCTTTAATTGCTGAATTCATTGAAATATTATAGGCTTTGTTGACAACTGTTTGTTTTGTTTTGATATTCACCCACGGCCTTTCACTTTTGTTAGGGATGTGGGGCGGCCACTCGCACTGTCACTATGGGGGGCATGCTTCCGATAGTTGTTCGTCTGGGGGCGGTGCGAGGGGTCGGCTCAAAATTAACCTACAATTTTCAGGGTTGATTCAGGCCACACAAGTGTTCAGTTGAACCCTTGAATTAACCCTGAATTTTGCTTTAGGGCTTGATTTTTTAACCATAATTCAGGGTTAATGACTAAATACCCCCGACGCAGCAGTCACACTAGGCTGCTCGCCAATCATTTTTTGCGGCCAAAAATCTTGACCTTGATTAAACCTAAAATTTTTAAGTTATGTGCCCTAAATCGACCATGATTTTACCTTAATTTTAACGCATTTATACCTTGATTCAACCTCAATTCAGCCTTGATTATGGATTTCTGCAAATTATGTTTACCTTGAATCAACCTATAATTTTCAGGGTCAATTCAGGCTACACAAATGTTCTGTAGGACCCTTGAATTAACCGTGAATTTGGCTTGACAATAAATACCGGTTTGCTATAAGACCGTAATTGTAAGAATATTTAAATTCCTTTTCAATCAATTACTTCTATGTACCATAAGTTGATCAAGAATATACTTTAATTTTACCTGAATTAAGCAATGATTTTTTATTGCGGCCAAAAATTTTGAACTTGATTAAACCTACAATTTTTAATTTATGTGCCCTGAATTTACCATGATTTTACCTTAATTTAAACGCATTTATACCTTGATTCAACCTCAATTAAGCCTTGATTTTGGATTTCTGCAAATAACCCTGAATTTGGCTTGATGGCTTTATCTTTTAACCTTAATTCAGGGTTGCACCCTTGAGAGTTAAACCTTGATTTAATACTAAATCCTGAAAATATCTATCCGGGCTAAGCCAATGATTCGTATTTCGTAAGACTTTTTTGTTTGCCTTTCTCAACCTCAATTAAGCCTTGATTTTGGATTTCTACAAATAATGGTTACCTTGAATCAACCTACAATTTCCAGGGTTGATTCAGGCCACACAAGTGTTCAGTTGAACCCTTGAATTAACCCTGAATTTTGCTTGATGGCTTGATTTCTTAACCTATATTCAGGGTTAATGACTAAATATCCCCGACGCAGCAGTAACACTAGGCTGCTCGCCAATCATTTTTTGCGGCCAAAAATCTTGACCTTGATTAAACCTTACATTTTTAAGTTATGTGCCCTAAATCAACCATGATTTTACCTTAATTTAAACGCATTTATACCTTGATTCAACCTCAATTCAGCCTTGATTATGGATTTCTGCAAATAATGTTTACCTTGAATCAACCTATAATTTTCAGGGTTAATTCAGGCTACACAAATGTTCAGTACGACCCTTAAATTAACCCTGAATTTGGCTTGACAATAAATACCGGTTTGCTATAAGACCGTTATTGTAAGAATATTTAAATTCCTTTTCAATCAATTACTTCTATGTACCATAAGTTGATCAAGAATATACTTTAATTTTACCTGAATTAAGCAATGATTTTTTATTGGGCCAAAAATTTTGACCTTGATTAAACCTACAATTTTTAATTTATGTGCCCTGAATTTACCATGATTTTACCTTAATTTAAACGCATTTATACCTTGATTCAACCTCAATTAAGCCTTGATTTTGGATTTCTGCAAATAACCCTGAATTTGGCTTGATGGCTTTATCTTTTAACCTTAATTCAGGGTTGCACCCTTGAGAGTTAAACCTTGATTTAATCCTAAATCATGAAAAATATCTATCCGGGCTAAGCCAATGATTCGTATTTCGTAAGACTTTTTTGTTTGCCTTCCTCAACCTCAATTAAGCCTTGATTTTGGATTTCTACAAATAATGGTTACCTTGAATTAACCTACAATTTTCAGGGTTGATTCAGGCCACACAAGTGTTCAGTTGAACCCTTGAATTAACCCTGAATTTTGCTTTAGGGCTTGATTTTTTAACCATAATTCAGGGTTAATGACTAAATACCCCCGACGCAGCAGTCACACTAGGCTGCTCGCCAATCATTTTTTGCGGCCAAAAATCTTGACCTTGATTAAACCTAAAATTTTTAAGTTATGTGCCCTAAATCGGCCATGATTTTACCTTAATTTAAACGCATTTATACCTTGATTCAACCTCAATTCAGCCTTGATTATTGATTTCTGCAAATAATGTTTACCTTGAATCAACCTATAATTTTCAGGGTCAATTCAGGCTACACAAATGTTCTGTAGGACCCTTGAATTAACCGTGAATTTGGCTTGACTATAAATACCGGTTTGCTATAGGACCGTAATAATAACAATATTTAAATTCCTTTTCAATCAATTACTTCTATGTACCATAAGTTGATCATCATTATACTGAAACTTTACCTGAAGTAAACAATGATTTTTTATCGCGGCCAAATATCTTGACCTTGATTAACCCTACAATTTTTAAGTTATGTGCCCTGAATCGATCATGATTTTACCTTAATTTAAACTCATTTATACCTTGATTCAATTAAGCAATTAAGCCTTGATTTTGGATTTCTACAAATAACCCTGAATTTGGCTTGATAGCTTGATTTTTTAACCTTAATTCAGGGTTGCATCCTTGAGAGTTAAACCTTGATTCAATACTAAATCAGGAAAAGTATCTATCCGGGCTAAGCCAATGATTCGTATTTCGTAAGACTTTTTTGTTTGCCTTCCTCAATTAAGCCTTGATTTTGATTTCTACAAATAATGGTACCTTGAATCAACCTATAATTTTCAGGGTTGATTCAGGCCACACAAGTGTTCAGTTGAAACCTTGAATTAACCCTGAATTAGGCTTGATGGCTTGATTCTTAAACCTTAATTCAGGGTTAATGACTAAATATCCCCGACGCAGCAGTCACACTAGGCTGCTCGCCAATCATTTTTTGCGGCCAAAAATCTTGACCTTGATTAAACCTAAAGTTTTTAAGTTATTTGCCCTAAATCACCCATGGTTTTACCTTAATTTAAACGCATTTATACCTTGATTCAACCTCAATTCAGCCTTGATTATGGATTTCGGCAAATAATGTTTACCTTGAATCAACCTATAATTTTCAGGGTCAATTCAGGCTACACAAATGTTCAGTAGGACCCTTGAATTAACCGTGAATTTGGCTTGACTATAAATACCGGTTTGCTATAGGACCGTAATAATAAGAATATTTAAATTCCTTTTCAATCAATTACTTCTATGTACCATAAGTTGATCATGATTATACTTATTGCATCCTTGAGAGTAAACCTTGATTCAATGATAAATCAGGAAAAATATCTATCCGGGCTAAGCCAATGATTCGTATTTCGTAAGACTTTTATTTGCCTTCCTCAACCTCAATTAAGCCTTGATTTTGGATTTCTACCAATAATAATTACCTTGAATCAACCTACAATTTTCAGGGTTTATTCAGGCCACACAAGTGTTCAGTTGAACCCTTGAATTAGCCTTAATTTTGCTTGATGGCTTGATTTTTTAACCTTAATTCAGGGTTAATGACTAAATACCCCCGACGCAGCAGTCAACTAGGCTGCTCGCCAATCATTTTTTTGCGGCCAAAAATCTTGACCTTGATTAAACCTAAAATTTTTATGTTATGTGCCCTAAATTGACCATGATTTTACCTTAATTTAAACGCATTTATACCTTGATTCAACCTCAATTCAGCCATGATTATAGATTTCTACAAATAATGTTTAACTTGAATCAACCTATAATTTTCAGGGTTAATTTAGGCTAGACAAATGTTCATTAGGATTCTTGAATTAACCCTGAATTTGGCTTAACTATAAATACCGGTTTGCTATAAGACCGTAATTATAAGAATATTTAAATTCCTTTTCAATCAATCACTTTTATGTACCATAAGTTGATCATGATTATACTTTAATTTTACCTGAATTAAGTAACCCTGAATTTGGCTTGATGGCTTGATCTTTTAACCTTAATTCAGGGTTGCATCCTTGAGAGTTAAACATTGATTCAATACTGATTTTAAGTTATGTGCCCTAAATTGACCATGATTTTACCTTAATTTAAACGCATTTATACCTTGATTCAACCTCAATTCAGCCTTGATTATGGATTTCTGCAAATAATGTTTACCTTAAATCAATCTATAATTTTTTGGGGTAATTCAGGCTACACAAATGTTCAGTACGACCCTTAAATTAACCCTGAATTTGGCTTGACAATAAATACCGGTTTGCTATAAGACCGTAATTAAAAGAATATTGTAATTCCTTTTCAATCAATTACTTTTATGTACCATAAGTTGATCAAGAATATACTTTAATTTTACCTGAATTAAGCAATGATTTTTTATTGCGGCCAAAAATCTTGACCTTGATTAAACCTACAATTTTTAAGTTATGTGTCCTGAATTTACCATGATTTTACCTTAATTTAAACGCATTTATACCTCAATTCAACCTCAATTAAGCCTTGATTTTGGATTTCTGCATATAACCCTGAATTTGGCTTGATGGCTTTATCTTTTAACCTTAATTCAGGGTTGCACCCTTGAGAGTTAAACCTTGATTTAATACTAAATCATGAAAAATATCTATCCGGGCTAAGCCAGTGATTCGTATTTCGTAAGACTTTTTTGTTTGCCTTCCTCAACCTCAATTAAGCCTTGATTTTGGATTTCTACAAATAATGGTTACCTTGAATTAACCTACAATTTTCAGGGTTGATTCAGGCCACACAAGTGTTCAGTTGAACCCTTGAATTAACCCTGAATTTTGCTTTAGGGCTTGATTTTTTAACCATAATTCAGGGTTAATGACTAAATACCACCGACGCAGCAGTCACACTAGGCTGCTTGCCAATCATTTTTTGCGGCCAAAAATCTTGACCTTGATTAAACCTAAAATTTTTAAGTTACAAAAAAAGATTTTACCTTAATTTAAACGCATTTATACCTTGATTCAACCTCAATTCAGCCTTGATTATGGATTTCTGCAAATAATGTTTACCTTGAATCAACCTATAATTTTCAGGGTCAATTCAGGCTACACAAATGTTCAGTAGGACCCTTGAATTAACCGTGAATTTGGCTTGACTATAAATACCGGTTTGCTATAGGACCGTAATAATAAGAATATTTAAATTCCTTTTCAATCAATTACTTCTATGTACCATAAGTTGATCATGATTATACTTATTGCATCCTTGAGAGTAAACCTTGATTCAATGATAAATCAGGAAAAATATCTATCCGGGCTAAGCCAATGATTCGTATTTCGTAAGACTTTTATTTGCCTTCCTCAACCTCAATTAAGCCTTGATTTTGGATTTCTACCAATAATAATTACCTTGAATCAACCTACAATTTTCAGGGTTTATTCAGGCCACACAAGTGTTCAGTTGAACCCTTGAATTAGCCTTAATTTTGCTTGATGGCTTGATTTTTAACCTTAATTCAGGGTTAATGACTAAATACCCCCGACGCAGCAGTCACACTAGGCTGCTCGCCAATCATTTTTTGCGGCCAAAAATCTTGACCTTGATTAAACCTAAAATTTTTATGTTATGTGCCCTAAATTGACCATGATTTTACCTTAATTTAAACGCATTTATACCTTGATTCAACCTCAATTCAGCCATGATTATAGATTTCTACAAATAATGTTTAACTTGAATCAACCTATAATTTTCAGGGTTAATTTAGGCTAGACAAATGTTCATTAGGATTCTTGAATTAACCCTGAATTTGGCTTAACTATAAATACCGGTTTGCTATAAGACCGTAATTATAAGAATATTTAAATTCCTTTTCAATCAATCACTTTTATGTACCATAAGTTGATCATGATTATACTTTAATTTTACCTGAATTAAGTAACCCTGAATTTGGCTTGATGGCTTGATCTTTTAACCTTAATTCAGGGTTGCATCCTTGAGAGTTAAACATTGATTCAATACTGATTTTAAGTTATGTGCCCTAAATTGACCATGATTTTACCTTAATTTAAACGCATTTATACCTTGATTCAACCTCAATTCAGCCTTGATTATGGATTTCTGCAAATAATGTTTACCTTAAATCAATCTATAATTTTTTGGGGTAATTCAGGCTACACAAATGTTCAGTACGACCCTTAAATTAACCCTGAATTTGGCTTGACAATAAATACCGGTTTGCTATAAGACCGTAATTATAAGAATATTGTAATTCCTTTTCAATCAATTACTTTTATGTATCATAAGTTGATCACGAATATACTTTAATTTTACCTGAATTAAGCAATGATTTTGTATTGCGGCCAAAAATCTTGACCTTGATTAAACCTACAATTTTTAAGTTATGTGTCCTGAATTTACCATGATTTTACCTTAATTTAAACGCATTTATACCTCAATTCAACCTCAATTAAGCCTTGATTTTGGATTTCTGCATATAACCCTGAATTTGGCTTGATGGCTTTATCTTTTAACCTTAATTCAGGGTTGCACCCTTGAGAGTGTGACGGGTAGTCACCAAAAATTATTTTCTAAATTTTGGGATTATATTTCAAAAGTAAAAGACCTGGTAAATGGATTTCACAATGCATATACCAGTGTCAGAACATTGGCATTTAGTAGACAGAATTCTTGATGACACGTAGCTTGCTCAATCGACCGACCCACAAAAACCGTAGACTTAGCAATTGTACTTTGGAGAGACGGAGGTCGGAGTTGACCGAAAGGAAGACACTTGGCCCCAGTAATATCACGGGGACACTTCGCCGGTCTCCGGGTTTTTGGTAAGGCGATTACTTTATTAATATTTAACTTTATAATTTTTGTGATTGTCCAGGCTAACTTACCTTTTTAAAGTCAGTGATTGATTGATGTTAATCGTAATCATTTTTATAATAATTGATTTCATTTATAATTTGTGTGAATAAATATAGTTACTATTAAATTCCTGTTTGAATATAATAACGTGTCAAAAAGAATTATAATTATTAGAGTTTTATATAAATTTCATTTGCTTAGGCCTACTTAAATAAAAGGAGCCTGTAATTATTTTATCATCCATTTTTATTATTGTCTTTATTATTATCTTTATCATATTGTCCACCCATTTTATTTGAATAGTGATTAAACATTCTTTTACCTCTCACTAAAGTATTCTTATTATTTTAAATCGATCCCGGTTACGCCCCCGGTCACAATTCTAATCGTGGCAAATGGTGGAGACAGCCGTGTCTTAAGTTTTTACTTAAGAATAGTTCTTTTGTGTATACATCAATAATGTCTTTTGTTTGAGTTACATCTTATATGTCTATAATTGTTAGGCCTTTGTTATTATTACCTGGACAATCGTTGTATGTTTTTGTGCATGCTAGAAAGTAAGTTATTTCTATTTAGTGTTGTGTTTTATAAAAGTATTATCTATTTTTTATTTTGGGCGCGTGATAAGCGATTTAAGCCGTTTGATACACCCTCGTTGAGAATAAATAGCTTGACGACAGTGAGCTGCAGCTCATGCTTAATTCTCGTTGTTAGGCCTCTGTATTAATCTAGTTTTAAAGTTTTTAGCCACTCTTTCGTTTTATACGTCTTTTACCAGGTATTAGGGCTTGGTTATAATTCTTATAATTAGCTTATTTACACGAATATTTTTGTTTTGTATTATTGAAGATTGCTTATCCGTTTTCTTTAAATGACGATTGATAACATTAACGCTGTCTAAAGTTGAATTTTATATCTGTTTATGTCTTTTATTTTGTACCTATTGATAAGATGCGATAGGCTTCTATAGCGAGTTAAAAATTAGTAATGTGTTTCTTTAACGTAGGAATGTGTGGATTGATTTTGTTACATTAGCTCTGTGAATTATTTTATTTAGATAATTTTTTCATGTCATATAACAAAACTATGTGTAATGGCGAGTAATGGACGCACTAAGTTTGTCTGATATTAAAAGCTGTAATAGAAAAGAGGTACTAAACTGGTACAAACATTTAGGGCTAACTTATCCGGTAGACGCTGATCTCGACTATTTAAGAGGTAATCTTAGATTATTGAAACTTAAGTACGATCAGGATTCTAAACTTTCTTTGTATAGTTCACCAAGTGAGTTTCAAACTTATGATTCAGTTAATGAGTCTGATAATGAGATAACTTTAGACAATAGACAACTTCCATCAATTGCTAACCCCGCCCCCGTATATCAAAATACCGACATCCAGACCTTAGGTGCCGGCTCGGAATCGCATACCGTCGACCAGACCAACAGTTCACTTTATACGCTTGAACCTTCAGAAGCCGTCACTATGAATAGGGAAAAATCTCCTTTTTATCAACCTGGAAATTTCACGGGAAAAGCTGGTCAGGATATTCACATATTTTTTAACAAATTTGAGCGTGCATCCAAGATAAACGCATGGGATGATAATAAAAAGGTCTTATATCTTCCCATGTATCTGGAAAACGCTGCACTAAGTTTTTTTGAAAATCTTGAAGTTAAAAACCCTCAGGCTACCTATGAAGCTTACAAAACTGCTTTCTTATCGAATTTTGCACCGGTTGAAAGCAAAGAACTGCTTATGCTAGAGCTAAACTCACGAGTCCAACAACCTAATGAAACGGTAGCAGAATATACTGCTGACGTTGAAAAACTCTGCCGGCTGGTCGACTCGACAATGGACGAGTCCAAAATCTGCGGTCATATTCTAAAGGGGTTAAATCCTGCGATGTTGCAGCAAATTTCAATTTTGGATAATACCACTCTAGGATTGTTAAAGGCGAACATTGCTAAATTTGAGCATGGTAATTACTTGTTAAGGCGTAGATTTGGGGTATTGGAGCCTAAGCAGTCCAGTCATGCTGATATTGAAGCCAAATTAAATTCTCTTACTGAAATGGTGCACGAGATACATGTTTCTGCTAAAACCGACAGAGTTGAACGCTATGGTAAAGATAGAGTCGACGACAGATCCTTAGACGACAGCAGGCGATCTCGTAGGGATATCTCGCCCTATACTCCACATAGCTCTCGTAGTTTACCACGTCATGAAGAAAATAGGTCGTCTAGTTCCCAAAAGTATCACCGATCACCTGCCAGATCACCATACCGCGAGGAGAATAGGAGACCAAGTTATCGCCATTCCCCCGCCCGTACCAGCTATAATAATCGAGATGAAAGGGGACGTAGTCCTTACCGATCTGAAAGCCCTTACCACAAATCAAGGTCTTATACTCAGCTTAATTCGTACAGTGATCGTGACCGATACCCCCGCAGGGAAAATGTACATTATGGGGGCCGACCTGGTAAACAGGTGCATTTCTCTAACTTCCCCAGTCAGCCTTGTAGGAATTGTCATAACATGGGACATTTCACTGTTGACTGTCGTGCCCCTCGTTATCAAAAAAACTAATTAGGCCGGGGGATGATGAACCTCCCCCCGCTGGCCAAATACCTCGGAAGTTTAACGACAGTGTACATAGCATAGATAATGATGAGTGTAACATTTACAATCCATGCGTGCAAAAGCAATATCAGCAAAAGCATGTAAGGTTCCTTTCTGACTTTACAAAACAAATGAAAGCGGAAAGTGTTTGCAGCTCAGTTGTTACTCGGGGAATCAAGAAAAGATATCCTTTGCACGTGAACGGACTAATGGAGGGCGGTGAAGTAGCTATACTCTTAGATTCTGGAGCTAATATTTCATGTGTAAATAGCAAGGAGCTCAGGGAATCAAAATATATTATCAAGCCAACTAACGCACTCCTCACTACAGCGGGTAAAACCCATTTAAATGTGTTAGGTGAAGCAGAAGTGGAATTTCGCATAGACTCTAAGTGTTTTGTACATAATGTATTTGTAGTAGAGGAACTTAATTGTTCTTTACTGCTAGGAAATGATTTCTTGTCTCAGTATTGTACAGTACTCGATTATGATAAGCGAACAGTTACGTTCTCGTGCCAGGGTCAACGTACAGAGTTGCCGATGCTAGGTAACTGGACACGCACTTCAGCGCGCAATGATGAGTCAGCCGCTACACGTAGTGCCCCAGTACAAATAGTCTCAGTCGATTTATTAGATGCTTCCCAAAACTTTACACTAGATGCATCCAACGTGACTCATAATTTGGAAACACTTTTCCACGAGCCCGAGCCCCAAAACGTGACTTTAAGCCCTATTTTTAATGGTATCTCTGATGTTGTAGAATCTGATATTCTAACGATAGTACCTAAATCGGACCCTCTACTTCCTACCTTCTCAGGAAGTATAACTGATAGTGGCGGGAACAAAATAGATATAAACCCACAGTTAACGCCTTCTCAATTCAAATTAGCACAGGAGCTAATAAATTCTTACAGGGACGTGTTTGCTAAGGACGATACAGACTTAGAGGAAGCCAATATTCCCCCGTACGAGATAAGAGTTAAGTCCGATGAACCTGTAGCCCTACCTCCCTATCGGTTAGGCCCCAAAGAAAGGGAAGAATTAGATAGACAGGTGGACGGTTTATTAGAAGCTGGCGTTATTGAACACTGTCAGAGCCAGTATGCGGCACCTACTTTCATGGTAAAGAAACCTGGGGGTAAGTTTCGTTTAGTACATAATTATAAGAAAATAAACGAACTAATAGTGGATGACAAATATCCTCTCCCCCGAATAGATACTATCCTTGAGACCTTGGAAGGTGCGTCATTCTACTCTCAAATGGACGTAAATCAGGCATTTTTTCAACAGCCAATAGCCCCCGAGCATAGGGATTATACAACTTTCATAACCCACAAGGGGTTGTATCGCTATACCCGTCTCCCTCAGGGAATGAAAACTAGTCCAAATGCTTTTCAGCGATCAATGAACAGGGTTTTTGCGGGATTGCTGTATCACGGAATAGTATTATACATTGACGACTTGGTCGTGTATGGTAACACTTTTGACTCGCAGCTTAAGAGTTTAGAAGAGACATTCAAAAGACTTAGGACCGCTCGTTTGAAGCTTAAGACATCTAAATGTCATTTTTTCTACACTAAAATTGAAATATTGGGGCATGAAGTACAGCCCAATGGTATAAGGCCCCTCCAGGAAAATATTCGGGCTATACAGGATTTTCCCCGTCCCCGTAAAGTCAAAGACGTGCGGAGTTTTCTGGGTACTGCGTCATACTATAGAAAATTCATCCCTAAGTACAGTGAAATCGCTCATCCGTTAACGCAGCTAACCAAGAAGGAGCACTGCGATTCGCGTAGCTTACCATGGTCAGAAGAGCATGAAACGGCCTTTAAGGCGTTAAAAGATGCGTTGACTACTCCACCCTTACTAGCTCATTTTAGTGACAACCTTGACACAGTGGTTATGTGTGACGCAAGTCGAGTAGGAGTCGGTGGAGTGCTGTGTCAGTACCAAGTGGACGGAACATTGCGACCCGTTGCTTACGTCAGCAGAACGTTGAAGAATACGGAGAATCGTTGGACTGTGTCTGAATTAGAACTTTTAAGTGTAGTGTTTGTAGTAAATTATTTCCGTTCGTTGTTACTAGGTAGACATTTTACTATTTACAATGACCACGCTAGTCTTCAGTATTACAAGAACATTAAGAATTTGAGTTCTAGGCTAAATCGGTTGGCTATGAAACTGATTGACTTTGATTTCACGATAACACATAGGCCTGGTGCGGTAATGAGGGTCCCGGATGGACTGAGCAGGAACCCGATCAACGTGGAAATAGACAATGAAGCAGTTGCTGAGGAGATGCTGATAAACCTGGTCACTCAAGTTAACATTCACAAACTCCAGTTAGAAGACGAGTATCTCTTAAGCATTCGTAATGCACTTCACGATCCTGTAGGAGCACGTGGGAAGATTAGGAGAGCCTCTAGAATGTATGTCTTAAAAGACGATATTATTTACTACAAATCCAACTTTAGAAATGGGAACAAACTTTTGCTAGCCGTCCCAACTGCTCTAGTAAAAGATATACTAAATGCATTCCATGATAGCTTATCTTCTGGTGCACATTCGGGAATAACAAAGACAGCGTACAAAATAGGAATGCGATACCATTGGCCGACAATGAATAAAGACATCGCTACCTACGTCCGATCCTGTTTAGATTGTCAACTTAGGAAAGCCGACAAGCGAAAGCCTGCAGGTTTAATGCAGCCTATAAACCCTCCTTCTACGATCCCGTTTATGAAGATACAGATAGATTATCTCGGTCCCCTTCCTAGATCCAACAAGAAACAATATATAGTTGTGGCAACGGATGTTACCACAAGATACGCAGTCACCAAAGCCGTGGAGAAAGCAGACGCAAAAACTACAGTAAGATTCATATTGGAAACAATACTACCAAGATTCGGGTGTGTTCAAGAGGTCCAGACTGATCGAGGGACACACTTCACTGCGGACATCTTGAAACAGCTTCTCGACGCCCTAGGAATCCAGCATAAGAAGAGTTCGGCATATCGACCACAGTCACAGGGTCTCACGGAGCGCTTCAACGGGACGCTGTTGGACATGCTTCATTTCTACTCCAACAGCCAGCATACCAACTGGAGCAAGTTTGTGGACAATGTGACTTTCGCCTACAACACGTCAATACAGGAATCCACCGGACACTCACCATTCTATCTGCTGCACGCTTATGAGCCTCTTCATCCCATCGATTTGGCCATCCTCCCAACAATCCCGGACAACGACATCTTAGAAGCAGTCAAGAGAATCCATGATGTGCGAGAGAAAATCCCGGACATCCTCCACAAAGCCCAGCAGCGCCAGAAGACCCGTCATGATGCAGGACACACACCACGCCATTACGATCCAAGTGACAAGATACTTCTAGCAACTCCCCATTCTGGCGAAGGATCGAAGAAGTTGGCCCCCTCCTATCGTGGCCCATTTGAAGTGAGGAAGAAGCTCTCGGACCTCAACTACGAGATTCATCTTAAAAAGACGGGAAAATGGACAACAGACGTAGTCCATGTAAATAGGATGAAACCATTCTATGATAGAAGAGAGTAGTTGTAGAGTATTGTAGTTATATCAATTAAGTAGGGATTATTATTTGGCGCAAATAAATTGTACTTGGATTTTCTCTTAGGCAGTGTAGTAAATGTAATACGTAGAATGAAAGTTTTTATGTTATAGGTACTATTGCAAATCAACAATTGGTTAAAGCAAATCTCCTAAAAAAAAAGGTTCTAGGTAGTAGTAAAAAGGGTTATTTAATAGTAGGTAGATTTAGGTGTAATACATTATAATACATTGTAATCTAATAGGTTAACAATCCACACATTTATTCATTAATTAGAAAATTAACTTAGTTTTTACCCTACTATCACACAATCACTGATCTTTATGAGTAGGAAAATTACAACAGCAACAGTTTATAATTGGCAAATGATTTTATCTCTTTTTACTTTCGAAACTGTTGCTAATAATTAATAGTTTTTTTGTTCGCCTTGCCATAAACCCATAAACAAATTATAAAAAAAAAACTTTCTTTATATTACATAACATACATACAACCACTAACACATGTTGTTTCTTTTCTGTTTACATATATCCATGGGAGCTGAGATGTCAACGACAGTCAACAACACATCGCTGGTTGCACATAGTCCGCAAGGTCGCCGCCACACCCGACACTAGTCTACTATCTACGCTGACGCCACCAGTCTTGGCCACAACCTAATCCACAGCCGCTCTACATCTCTACCGTCTTCTCATCAACACCAATTAAGAATCTAAATTTGACATTGTTAATTTTCAATTGCACAGGTTCCTTTTAACAGACATGGGGACCATGTCTAACTGGGCGGGGGTAATGTGACGGGTAGTCACCAAAAATTATTTTCTAAATTTTGGGATTATATTTCAAAAGTAAAAGACCTGGTAAATGGATTTCACAATGCATATACCAGTGTCAGAACATTGGCATTTAGTAGACAGAATTCTTGATGACACGTAGCTTGCTCAATCGACCGACCCACAAAAACCGTAGACTTAGCAATTGTACTTTGGAGAGACGGAGGTCGGAGTTGACCGAAAGGAAGACACTTGGCCCCAGTAATATCACGGGGACACTTCGCCGGTCTCCGGGTTTTTGGTAAGGCGATTACTTTATTAATATTTAACTTTATAATTTTTGTGATTGTCCAGGCTAACTTACCTTTTTAAAGTCAGTGATTGATTGATGTTAATCGTAATCATTTTTATAATAATTGATTTCATTTATAATTTGTGTGAATAAATATAGTTACTATTAAATTCCTGTTTGAATATAATAACGTGTCAAAAAGAATTATAATTATTAGAGTTTTATATAAATTTCATTTGCTTAGGCCTACTTAAATAAAAGGAGCCTGTAATTATTTTATCATCCATTTTTATTATTGTCTTTATTATTATCTTTATCATATTGTCCACCCATTTTATTTGAATAGTGATTAAACATTCTTTTACCTCTCACTAAAGTATTCTTATTATTTTAAATCGATCCCGGTTACGCCCCCGGTCACAATTCTAATCGTGGCAAGAGTTAAACCTTGATTTAATACTAAATCATGAAAAATATCTATCCGGGCTAAGCCAGTGATTCGTATTTCGTAAGCCTTTTTTGTTTGCCTTCCTCAACCTTAATTAAGCCTTGATTTTGGATTTCTACAAATAATGGTTACCTTGAATTAACCTACAATTTTCAGGGTTGATTCAGGCCACACAAGTGTTCAGTTGAACCCTTGAATTAACCCTGAATTTTGCTTTAGGGCTTGATTTTTTAACCATAATTCAGGGTTAATGACTAAATACCACCGACGCAGCAGTCACACTAGGCTGCTTGCCAATCATTTTTTGCGGCCAAAAATCTTGACCTTGATTAAACCTAAAATTTTTAAGTTACAAAAAAAGATTTTACCTTAATTTAAACGCATTTATACCTTGATTCAACCTCAATTCAGCCTTGATTATGGATTTCTGCAAATAATGTTTACCTTGAATCAACCTATAATTTTCAGGGTCAATTCAGGCTACACAAATGTTCTGTAGGACCCTTGAATTAACCGTGAATTTGGCTTGACTATAAATACCGGTTTGCTATAGGACTTTAATAATAAGAATATTTAAATTCCTTTTCAATCAATTACTTCTATGTACCATAAGTTGATCATGATTATACTTAAACTTTACCTGAAGTAAACAATGATTTTTTATTGCGGCCAAAAATCTTGACCATGATTAACCCTACAATTTTTAAGTTATTTGCCCTAAATCGACCATGATTTTACCTTAATTTAAACTCATTTATACCTTGATTCAATTAAGCAATTAAGCCTTGATTTTGGATTTCTGCAAATAACCCTGAATTTGGCTTGATAGCTTGATTTTTTAACCTTAATTCAGGGTTGCATCCTTGAGAGTTAAACCTTGATTCAATACTAAATCAGGAAAAGTATCTATCTGGGCTAAAACAATGATTCGTATTTCGTAAGACTTTTTTGTTTGCCTTCCTCAATTAAGCCTTGATTTTGGATTTCTACAAATAATGGTTACCTTGAATCAACCTATAATTTTCAGGGTTGATTCAGGCCACACAAGTGTTCAGTTGAAACCTTGAATTAACCCTGAATTAGGCTTGATGGCTTGATTCTTTAACTTTAATTCAGGGTTAATGACTAAATACCCCCGACGCAGCAGTCACACTAGGCTGCTCGCTAATCATTTTTTGCGGCCAAAAATCTTGACCTTGATTAAACCTAAAGTTTTTAAGTTATGTGCCCTAAATCACCCATGATTTTACCTTAATTTAAACGCATTTATACCTTGATTCAACCTCAATTCAGCCTTGATTATGGATTTCTGCAAATAATGTTTACCTTGAATCAACCTATAATTTTCAGGGACAATTCAGGCTACACAAATGTTCAGTAGGACCCTTGAATTAACCGTGAATTTGGCTTTACTATAAATACCGGTTTGCTATAGGGCCGTAATAATAAGAATATTTAAATTTCTTTTCAATCAATTACTTATATGTACCATAAGTTGATCATGATTATACTTATTGCATCCTTGAGAGTAAACCTTGATTCAATACTAAATCAGGAAAAATATCTATCCGGGCTAAGCCAATGATTCGTATTTCGTAAGACTTTTTTTTGCCTTCCTCAACCTCAATTAAGCCTTGATTTTGGATTTCTACCAATAATAATTACCTTGAATCAACCTACAATTTTCAGGGTTTATTCAGGCCACACAAGTGTTCAGTTGAACCCTTGAATTAGCCTTAATTTTGCTTGATGGCTTGATTTTTTAACCTTAATTCAGGGTTAATGACTAAATACCCCCGACGCAGCAGTCACACTAGGCTGCTCGCCAATCATTTTTTTGCGGCCAAAAATCTTGACCTTGATTAAACCTAAAATTTTTAAGTTATGTGCCCTAAATTGACCATGATTTTACCTTAATTTAAACGCATTTTAAACCTTGATTCAACCTCAATTCAGCCATGATTATAGATTTCTACAAATAATGTTTAACTTGAATCAACCTATAATTTTCAGGGTTAATTCAGGCTACACAAATGTTCATTAGGATTCTTGAATTAACCCTGAATTTGGCTTAACTATAAATACCGGTTTGCTATAAGACCGTAATTATAAGAATATTTAAATTCCTTTTCAATCAATCACTTTTATGTACCATAAGTTGATCATGATTATACTTTAATTTTACCTGAATTAAGTAACCCTGAAATTGGCTTGATGGCTTGATCTTTTAACCTTAATTCAGAGTTGCATCCTTGAGAGTTAAACATTGATTCAATA
Source organism: Macrosteles quadrilineatus (assembly GCF_028750875.1). Taxonomy (NCBI): domain Eukaryota; kingdom Metazoa; phylum Arthropoda; class Insecta; order Hemiptera; family Cicadellidae; genus Macrosteles; species Macrosteles quadrilineatus. Next base: position 20,024,180 of record NW_026542596.1, read on the forward strand.
CTGATTTTAAGTTATGTGCCCTAAATTGACCATGATTTTACCTTAATTTAAACGCATTTATATCTTGATTCAACCTCAATTCAGCCTTGATTATGGATTTCTGCAAATAATGTTTACCTTGAATCAACCTATGATTTTCAGGGTTAATTCAGGCTACACAAATGTTCAGTAGGACCCTTAAATTAACCCTGAATTTGGCTTGACAATAAATACCGGTTTGCTATAAGACCGTAATTGTAAGAATATTTAAATTCCTTTTCAATCAATTACTTCTATGTACCATAAGTTGATCAAGAATATATTTTAATTTTACCTGAATTAAGCAATGATTTTTTATTGCGGCCAAAAATTTTGACCTTGATTAAACCTACAATTTTTAATTTATGTGCCCTGAATTTACCATGATTTTACCTTATTTAAAACGCATTTCTACCTTGATTCAACCTCAATTAAGCCTTGATTTTGGATTTCTGCAAATAACCCTGAATTTGGCTTGATGGCTTTATCTTTTAACCTTAATTCAGGGTTGCACCCTTGAGAGTTAAACCTTGATTTAATACTAAATCATGAAAAATATCTATCCGGGCTAAGCCAGTGATTCGTATTTCGTAAGACTTTTTTGTTTGCCTTCCTCAACCTCAATTAAGCCTTGATTTTGGATTTCTACAAATAATGGTTACCTTGAATCAACCTACAATTTCCAGGGTTGATTCAGGCCACACAAGTGTTCAGTTGAACCCTTGAATTAGCCTTAATTTTGCTTGATGGCTTGATTTTTTAACCTTAATTCAGGGTTAATGACTAAACACCCCCGACGCAGCAGTCACACTAGGCTGCTCGCCAATCATTTTTTTGCGGCCAAAAATCTTGACCTTGATTAAACCTAAAATTTTTATGTTATGTGCCCTAAATTGACCATGATTTTACCTTAATTTAAACGCATTTATACCTTGATTCAACCTCAATTCAGCCATGATTATAGATTTCTACAAATAATGTTTAACTTGAATCAACCTATAATTTTCAGGGTTAATTTAGGCTAGACAAATGTTCATTAGGATTCTTGAATTAACCCTGAATTTGGCTTAACTATAAATACCGGTTTGCTATAAGACCGTAATTATAAGAATATTTAAATTCCTTTTCAATCAATCACTTTTATGTACCATAAGTTGATCATGATTATACTTTAATTTTACCTGAATTAAGTAACCCTGAATTTGGCTTGATGGCTTGATCTTTTAACCTTAATTCAGGGTTGCATCCTTGAGAGTTAAACATTGATTCAATACTGATTTTAAGTTATGTGCCCTAAATTGACCATGATTTTACCTTAATTTAAACGCATTTATACCTTGATTCAACCTCAATTCAGCCTTGATTATGGATTTCTCCAAATAATGTTTTCCTTAAATCAATCTATAATTTTTTGGGGTAATTCAGGCTACACAAATGTTCAGTACGACCCTTAAATTAACCCTGAATTTGGCTTGACAATAAATACCGGTTTGCTATAAGACCGTAATTAAAAGAATATTGTAATTCCTTTTCAATCAATTACTTTTATGTACCATAAGTTGATCAAGAATATACTTTAATTTTACCTGAATTAAGCAATGATTTTTTATTGCGGCCAAAAATCTTGACCTTGATTAAACCTACAATTTTTAAGTTATGTGTCCTGAATTTACCATGATTTTACCTTAATTTAAACGCATTTATACCTCAATTCAACCTCAATTAAGCCTTGATTTTGGATTTCTGCATATAACCCTGAATTTGGCTTGATGGCTTTATCTTTTAACCTTAATTCAGGGTTGCACCCTTGAGAGTTAAACCTTGATTTAATACTAAATCATGAAAAATATCTATCCGGGCTAAGCCAGTGATTCGTATTTCGTAAGACTTTTTTGTTTGCCTTCCTCAACCTCAATTAAGCCTTGATTTTGGATTTCTACAAATAATGGTTACCTTGAATTAACCTACAATTTTCAGGGTTGATTCAGGCCACACAAGTGTTCAGTTGAACCCTTGAATTAACCCTGAATTTTGCTTTAGGGCTTGATTTTTTAACCATAATTCAGGGTTAATGACTAAATACCACCGACGCAGCAGTCACACTAGGCTGCTTGCCAATCATTTTTTGCGGCCAAAAATCTTGACCTTGATTAAACCTAAAATTTTTAAGTTACAAAAAAAGATTTTACCTTAATTTAAACGCATTTATACCTTGATTCAACCTCAATTCAGCCTTGATTATGGATTTCTGCAAATAATGTTTACCTTGAATCAACCTATAATTTTCAGAGTCAATTCAGGCTACACGAATGTTCAGTAGGACCCTTGAATTAACCGTGAATTTGGCTTGACTATAAATACCGGTTTGCTATAGGACCGTAATAATAAGAATATTTAAATTCCTTTTCAATCAATTACTTCTATGTACCATAAGTTGATCATGATTATACTTATTGCATCCTTGAGAGTAAACCTTGATTCAATGATAAATCAGGAAAAATATCTATCCGGGCTAAGCCAATGATTCGTATTTCGTAAGACTTTTATTTGCCTTCCTCAACCTCAATTAAGCCTTGATTTTGGATTTCTACCAATAATAATTACCTTGAATCAACCTACAATTTTCAGGGTTTATTCAGGCCACACAAGTGTTCAGTTGAACCCTTGAATTAGCCTTAATTTTGCTTGATGGCTTGATTTTTTAACCTTAATTCAGGGTTAATGACTAAATACCCCCGACGCAGCAGTCACACTAGGCTGCTCGCCAATCATTTTTTGCGGCCAAAAATCTTGACCTTGATTAAACCTAAAATTTTTATGTTATGTGCCCTAAATTGACCATGATTTTACCTTAATTTAAACGCATTTATACCTTGATTCAACCTCAATTCAGCCATGATTATAGATTTCTACAAATAATGTTTAACTTGAATCAACCTATAATTTTCAGGGTTAATTTAGGCTAGACAAATGTTCATTAGGATTCTTGAATTAACCCTGAATTTGGCTTAACTATAAATACCGGTTTGCTATAAGACCGTAATTATAAGAATATTTAAATTCCTTTTCAATCAATCACTTTTATGTACCATAAGTTGATCATGATTATACTTTAATTTTACCTGAATTAAGTAACCCTGAATTTGGCTTGATGGCTTGATCTTTTAACCTTAATTCAGGGTTGCATCCTTGAGAGTTAAACATTGATTCAATACTGATTTTAAGTTATGTGCCCTAAATTGACCATGATTTTACCTTAATTTAAACGCATTTATACCTTGATTCAACCTCAATTCAGCCTTGATTATGGATTTCTGCAAATAATGTTTACCTTAAATCAATCTATAATTTTTTGGGGTAATTCAGGCTACACAAATGTTCAGTACGACCCTTAAATTAACCCTGAATTTGGCTTGACAATAAATACCGGTTTGCTATAAGACCGTAATTATAAGAATATTGTAATTCCTTTTCAATCAATTACTTTTATGTACCATAAGTTGATCACGAATATACTTTAATTTCACCTGAATTAAGCAATGATTTTGTATTGCGGCCAAAAATCTTGACCTTGATTAAACCTACAATTTTTAAGTTATGTGTCCTGAATTTACCATGATTTTACCTTAATTTAAACGCATTTATACCTCAATTCAACCTCAATTAAGCCTTGATTTTGGATTTCTGCATATAACCCTGAATTTGGCTTGATGGCTTTATCTTTTAACCTTAATTCAGGGTTGCACCCTTGAGAGTTAAACCTTGATTTAATACTAAATCATGAAAAATATCTATCCGGGCTAAGCCAGTGATTCGTATTTCGTAAGCCTTTTTTGTTTGCCTTCCTCAACCTTAATTAAGCCTTGATTTTGGATTTCTACAAATAATGGTTACCTTGAATTAACCTACAATTTTCAGGGTTGATTCAGGCCACACAAGTGTTCAGTTGAACCCTTGAATTAACCCTGAATTTTGCTTTAGGGCTTGATTTTTTAACCATAATTCAGGGTTAATGACTAAATACCACCGACGCAGCAGTCACACTAGGCTGCTTGCCAATCATTTTTTGCGGCCAAAAATCTTGACCTTGATTAAACCTAAAATTTTTAAGTTACAAAAAAAGATTTTACCTTAATTTAAACGCATTTATACCTTGATTCAACCTCAATTCAGCCTTGATTATGGATTTCTGCAAATAATGTTTACCTTGAATCAACCTATAATTTTCAGGGTCAATTCAGGCTACACAAATGTTCTGTAGGACCCTTGAATTAACCGTGAATTTGGCTTGACTATAAATACCGGTTTGCTATAGGACTTTAATAATAAGAATATTTAAATTCCTTTTCAATCAATTACTTCTATGTACCATAAGTTGATCATGATTATACTTAAACTTTACCTGAAGTAAACAATGATTTTTTATTGCGGCCAAAAATCTTGACCATGATTAACCCTACAATTTTTAAGTTATTTGCCCTGAATCGACCATGATTTTACCTTAATTTAAACTCATTTATACCTTGATTCAATTAAGCAATTAAGCCTTGATTTTGGATTTCTGCAAATAACCCTGAATTTGGCTTGATAGCTTGATTTTTTAACCTTAATTCAGGGTTGCATCCTTGAGAGTTAAACCTTGATTCAATACTAAATCAGGAAAAGTATCTATCTGGGCTAAAACAATGATTCGTATTTCGTAAGACTTTTTTGTTTGCCTTCCTCAATTAAGCCTTGATTTTGGATTTCTACAAATAATGGTTACCTTGAATCAACCTATAATTTTCAGGGTTGATTCAGGCCACACAAGTGTTCAGTTGAAACCTTGAATTAACCCTGAATTAGGCTTGATGGCTTGATTCTTTAACTTTAATTCAGGGTTAATGACTAAATACCCCCGACGCAGCAGTCACACTAGGCTGCTCGCTAATCATTTTTTGCGGCCAAAAATCTTGACCTTGATTAAACCTAAAGTTTTTAAGTTATGTGCCCTAAATCACCCATGATTTTACCTTAATTTAAACGCATTTATACCTTGATTCAACCTCAATTCAGCCTTGATTATGGATTTCTGCAAATAATGTTTACCTTGAATCAACCTATAATTTTCAGGGACAATTCAGGCTACACAAATGTTCAGTAGGACCCTTGAATTAACCGTGAATTTGGCTTTACTATAAATACCGGTTTGCTATAGGGCCGTAATAATAAGAATATTTAAATTCCTTTTCAATCAATTACTTCTATGTACCATAAGTTGATCATGATTATACTTATTGCATCCTTGAGAGTAAACCTTGATTCAATACTAAATCAGGAAAAATATCTATCCGGGCTAAGCCAATGATTCGTATTTCGTAAGACTTTTTTTTGCCTTCCTCAACCTCAATTAAGCCTTGATTTTGGATTTCTACCAATAATAATTACCTTGAATCAACCTACAATTTTCAGGGTTTATTCAGGCCACACAAGTGTTCAGTTGAACCCTTGAATTAGCCTTAATTTTGCTTGATGGCTTGATTTTTTAACCTTAATTCAGGGTTAATGACTAAATACCCCCGACGCAGCAGTCACACTAGGCTGCTCGCCAATCATTTTTTTGCGGCCAAAAATCTTGACCTTGATTAAACCTAAAATTTTTAAGTTATGTGCCCTAAATTGACCATGATTTTACCTTAATTTAAACGCATTTATACCTTGATTCAACCTCAATTCAGCCATGATTATAGATTTCTACAAATAATGTTTAACTTGAATCAACCTATAATTTTCAGGGTTAATTCAGGCTACACAAATGTTCATTAGGATTCTTGAATTAACCCTGAATTTGGCTTAACTATAAATACCGGTTTGCTATAAGACCGTAATTATAAGAATATTTAAATTCCTTTTCAATCAATCACTTTTATGTACCATAAGTTGATCATGATTATACTTTAATTTTACCTGAATTAAGTAACCCTGAAATTGGCTTGATGGCTTGATCTTTTAACCTTAATTCAGAGTTGCATCCTTGAGAGTTAAACATTGATTCAATACTGATTTTAAGTTATGTGCCCTAAATTGACCATGATTTTACCTTAATTTAAACGCATTTATATCTTGATTCAACCTCAATTCAGCCTTGATTATGGATTTCTGCAAATAATGTTTACCTTGAATCAACCTATGATTTTCAGGGTTAATTCAGGCTACACAAATGTTCAGTAGGACCCTTAAATTAACCCTGAATTTGGCTTGACAATAAATACCGGTTTGCTATAAGACCGTAATTGTAAGAATATTTAAATTCCTTTTCAATCAATTACTTCTATGTACCATAAGTTGATCAAGAATATATTTTAATTTTACCTGAATTAAGCAATGATTTTTTATTGCGGCCAAAAATTTTGACCTTGATTAAACCTACAATTTTTAATTTATGTGCCCTGAATTTACCATGATTTTACCTTATTTAAAACGCATTTCTACCTTGATTCAACCTCAATTAAGCCTTGATTTTGGATTTCTGCAAATAACCCTGAATTTGGCTTGATGGCTTTATCTTTTAACCTTAATTCAGGGTTGCACCCTTGAGAGTTAAACCTTGATTTAATACTAAATCATGAAAAATATCTATCCGGGCTAAGCCAGTGATTCGTATTTCGTAAGACTTTTTTGTTTGCCTTCCTCAACCTCAATTAAGCCTTGATTTTGGATTTCTACAAATAATGGTTACCTTGAATCAACCTACAATTTCCAGGGTTGATTCAGGCCACACAAGTGTTCAGTTGAACCCTTGAATTAGCCTTAATTTTGCTTGATGGCTTGATTTTTTAACCTTAATTCAGGGTTAATGACTAAACACCCCCGACGCAGCAGTCACACTAGGCTGCTCGCCAATCATTTTTTTGCGGCCAAAAATCTTGACCTTGATTAAACCTAAAATTTTTATGTTATGTGCCCTAAATTGACCATGATTTTACCTTAATTTAAACGCATTTATACCTTGATTCAACCTCAATTCAGCCATGATTATAGATTTCTACAAATAATGTTTAACTTGAATCAACCTATAATTTTCAGGGTTAATTTAGGCTAGACAAATGTTCATTAGGATTCTTGAATTAACCCTGAATTTGGCTTAACTATAAATACCGGTTTGCTATAAGACCGTAATTATAAGAATATTTAAATTCCTTTTCAATCAATCACTTTTATGTACCATAAGTTGATCATGATTATACTTTAATTTTACCTGAATTAAGTAACCCTGAATTTGGCTTGATGGCTTGATCTTTTAACCTTAATTCAGGGTTGCATCCTTGAGAGTTAAACATTGATTCAATACTGATTTTAAGTTATGTGCCCTAAATTGACCATGATTTTACCTTAATTTAAACGCATTTATACCTTGATTCAACCTCAATTCAGCCTTGATTATGGATTTCTGCAAATAATGTTTTCCTTAAATCAATCTATAATTTTTTGGGGTAATTCAGGCTACACAAATGTTCAGTACGACCCTTAAATTAACCCTGAATTTGGCTTGACAATAAATACCGGTTTGCTATAAGACCGTAATTAAAAGAATATTGTAATTCCTTTTCAATCAATTACTTTTATGTACCATAAGTTGATCAAGAATATACTTTAATTTTACCTGAATTAAGCAATGATTTTTTATTGCGGCCAAAAATCTTGACCTTGATTAAACCTACAATTTTTAAGTTATGTGTCCTGAATTTACCATGATTTTACCTTAATTTAAACGCATTTATACCTCAATTCAACCTCAATTAAGCCTTGATTTTGGATTTCTGCATATAACCCTGAATTTGGCTTGATGGCTTTATCTTTTAACCTTAATTCAGGGTTGCACCCTTGAGAGTTAAACCTTGATTTAATACTAAATCATGAAAAATATCTATCCGGGCTAAGCCAGTGATTCGTATTTCGTAAGACTTTTTTGTTTGCCTTCCTCAACCTCAATTAAGCCTTGATTTTGGATTTCTACAAATAATGGTTACCTTGAATTAACCTACAATTTTCAGGGTTGATTCAGGCCACACAAGTGTTCAGTTGAACCCTTGAATTAACCCTGAATTTTGCTTTAGGGCTTGATTTTTTAACCATAATTCAGGGTTAATGACTAAATACCACCGACGCAGCAGTCACACTAGGCTGCTTGCCAATCATTTTTTGCGGCCAAAAATCTTGACCTTGATTAAACCTAAAATTTTTAAGTTACAAAAAAAGATTTTACCTTAATTTAAACGCATTTATACCTTGATTCAACCTCAATTCAGCCTTGATTATGGATTTCTGCAAATAATGTTTACCTTGAATCAACCTATAATTTTCAGAGTCAATTCAGGCTACACGAATGTTCAGTAGGACCCTTGAATTAACCGTGAATTTGGCTTGACTATAAATACCGGTTTGCTATAGGACCGTAATAATAAGAATATTTAAATTCCTTTTCAATCAATTACTTCTATGTACCATAAGTTGATCATGATTATACTTATTGCATCCTTGAGAGTAAACCTTGATTCAATGATAAATCAGGAAAAATATCTATCCGGGCTAAGCCAATGATTCGTATTTCGTAAGACTTTTATTTGCCTTCCTCAACCTCAATTAAGCCTTGATTTTGGATTTCTACCAATAATAATTACCTTGAATCAACCTACAATTTTCAGGGTTTATTCAGGCCACACAAGTGTTCAGTTGAACCCTTGAATTAGCCTTAATTTTGCTTGATGGCTTGATTTTTTAACCTTAATTCAGGGTTAATGACTAAATACCCCCGACGCAGCAGTCACACTAGGCTGCTCGCCAATCATTTTTTGCGGCCAAAAATCTTGACCTTGATTAAACCTAAAATTTTTATGTTATGTGCCCTAAATTGACCATGATTTTACCTTAATTTAAACGCATTTATACCTTGATTCAACCTCAATTCAGCCATGATTATAGATTTCTACAAATAATGTTTAACTTGAATCAACCTATAATTTTCAGGGTTAATTTAGGCTAGACAAATGTTCATTAGGATTCTTGAATTAACCCTGAATTTGGCTTAACTATAAATACCGGTTTGCTATAAGACCGTAATTATAAGAATATTTAAATTCCTTTTCAATCAATTACTTTTATGTACCATAAGTTGATCATGATTATACTTTAATTTTACCTGAATTAAGTAACCCTGAATTTGGCTTGATGGCTTGATCTTTTAACCTTAATTCAGGGTTGCATCCTTGAGAGTTAAACATTGATTCAATACTGATTTTAAGTTATGTGCCCTAAATTGACCATGATTTTACCTTAATTTAAACGCATTTATACCTTGATTCAACCTCAATTCAGCCTTGATTATGGATTTCTGCAAATAATGTTTACCTTAAATCAATCTATAATTTTTTGGGGTAATTCAGGCTACACAAATGTTCAGTACGACCCTTAAATTAACCCTGAATTTGGCTTGACAATAAATACCGGTTTGCTATAAGACCGTAATTATAAGAATATTGTAATTCCTTTTCAATCAATTACTTTTATGTACCATAAGTTGATCACGAATATACTTTAATTTCACCTGAATTAAGCAATGATTTTGTATTGCGGCCAAAAATCTTGACCTTGATTAAACCTACAATTTTTAAGTTATGTGTCCTGAATTTACCATGATTTTACCTTAATTTAAACGCATTTATACCTCAATTCAACCTCAATTAAGCCTTGATTTTGGATTTCTGCATATAACCCTGAATTTGGCTTGATGGCTTTATCTTTTAACCTTAATTCAGGGTTGCACCCTTGAGAGTTAAACCTTGATTTAATACTAAATCATGAAAAATATCTATCCGGGCTAAGCCAGTGATTCGTATTTCGTAAGCCTTTTTTGTTTGCCTTCCTCAACCTTAATTAAGCCTTGATTTTGGATTTCTACAAATAATGGTTACCTTGAATTAACCTACAATTTTCAGGGTTGATTCAGGCCACACAAGTGTTCAGTTGAACCCTTGAATTAACCCTGAATTTTGCTTTAGGGCTTGATTTTTTAACCATAATTCAGGGTTAATGACTAAATACCACCGACGCAGCAGTCACACTAGGCTGCTTGCCAATCATTTTTTGCGGCCAAAAATCTTGACCTTGATTAAACCTAAAATTTTTAAGTTACAAAAAAAGATTTTACCTTAATTTAAACGCATTTATACCTTGATTCAACCTCAATTCAGCCTTGATTATGGATTTCTGCAAATAATGTTTACCTTGAATCAACCTATAATTTTCAGGGTCAATTCAGGCTACACAAATGTTCTGTAGGACCCTTGAATTAACCGTGAATTTGGCTTGACTATAAATACCGGTTTGCTATAGGACTTTAATAATAAGAATATTTAAATTCCTTTTCAATCAATTACTTCTATGTACCATAAGTTGATCATGATTATACTTAAACTTTACCTGAAGTAAACAATGATTTTTTATTGCGGCCAAAAATCTTGACCATGATTAACCCTACAATTTTTAAGTTATTTGCCCTGAATCGACCATGATTTTACCTTAATTTAAACTCATTTATACCTTGATTCAATTAAGCAATTAAGCCTTGATTTTGGATTTCTGCAAATAACCCTGAATTTGGCTTGATAGCTTGATTTTTTAACCTTAATTCAGGGTTGCATCCTTGAGAGTTAAACCTTGATTCAATACTAAATCAGGAAAAGTATCTATCTGGGCTAAAACAATGATTCGTATTTCGTAAGACTTTTTTGTTTGCCTTCCTCAATTAAGCCTTGATTTTGGATTTCTACAAATAATGGTTACCTTGAATCAACCTATAATTTTCAGGGTTGATTCAGGCCACACAAGTGTTCAGTTGAAACCTTGAATTAACCCTGAATTAGGCTTGATGGCTTGATTCTTTAACTTTAATTCAGGGTTAATGACTAAATACCCCCGACGCAGCAGTCACACTAGGCTGCTCGCTAATCATTTTTTGCGGCCAAAAATCTTGACCTTGATTAAACCTAAAGTTTTTAAGTTATGTGCCCTAAATCACCCATGATTTTACCTTAATTTAAACGCATTTATACCTTGATTCAACCTCAATTCAGCCTTGATTATGGATTTCTGCAAATAATGTTTACCTTGAATCAACCTATAATTTTCAGGGACAATTCAGGCTACACAAATGTTCAGTAGGACCCTTGAATTAACCGTGAATTTGGCTTGACTATAAATACCGGTTTGCTATAGGGCCGTAATAATAAGAATATTTAAATTCCTTTTCAATCAATTACTTCTATGTACCATAAGTTGATCATGATTATACTTATTGCATCCTTGAGAGTAAACCTTGATTCAATACTAAATCAGGAAAAATATCTATCCGGGCTAAGCCAATGATTCGTATTTCGTAAGACTTTTTTTTGCCTTCCTCAACCTCAATTAAGCCTTGATTTTGGATTTCTACCAATAATAATTACCTTGAATCAACCTACAATTTTCAGGGTTTATTCAGGCCACACAAGTGTTCAGTTGAACCCTTGAATTAGCCTTAATTTTGCTTGATGGCTTGATTTTTTAACCTTAATTCAGGGTTAATGACTAAATACCCCCGACGCAGCAGTCACACTAGGCTGCTCGCCAATCATTTTTTTGCGGCCAAAAATCTTGACCTTGATTAAACCTAAAATTTTTAAGTTATGTGCCCTAAATTGACCATGATTTTACCTTAATTTAAACGCATTTATACCTTGATTCAACCTCAATTCAGCCATGATTATAGATTTCTACAAATAATGTTTAACTTGAATCAACCTATAATTTTCAGGGTTAATTCAGGCTACACAAATGTTCATTAGGATTCTTGAATTAACCCTGAATTTGGCTTAACTATAAATACCGGTTTGCTATAAGACCGTTATTATAAGAATATTTAAATTCCTTTTCAATCAATCACTTTTATGTACCATAAGTTGATCATGATTATACTTTAATTTTACCTGAATTAAGTAACCCTGAAATTGGCTTGATGGCTTGATCTTTTAACCTTAATTCAGAGTTGCATCCTTGAGAGTTAAACATTGATTCAATACTGATTTTAAGTTATGTGCCCTAAATTGACCATGATTTTACCTTAATTTAAACGCATTTATATCTTGATTCAACCTCAATTCAGCCTTGATTATGGATTTCTGCAAATAATGTTTACCTTGAATCAACCTATGATTTTCAGGGTTAATTCAGGCTACACAAATGTTCAGTAGGACCCTTAAATTAACCCTGAATTTGGCTTGACAATAAATACCGGTTTACTATAAGACCGTAATTGTAAGAATATTTAAATTCCTTTTCAATCAATTACTTCTATGTACCATAAGTTGATCAAGAATATATTTTAATTTTACCTGAATTAAGCAATGATTTTTTATTGCGGCCAAAAATTTTGACCTTGATTAAACCTACAATTTTTAATTTATGTGCCCTGAATTTACCATGATTTTACCTTATTTAAAACGCATTTCTACCTTGATTCAACCTCAATTAAGCCTTGATTTTGGATTTCTGCAAATAACCCTGAATTTGGCTTGATGGCTTTATCTTTTAACCTTAATTCAGGGTTGCACCCTTGAGAGTTAAACCTTGATTTAATACTAAATCCTGAAAATATCTATCCGGGCTAAGCCAATGATTCGTATTTCGTAAGACTTTTTTGTTTGCCTTTCTCAACCTCAATTAAGCCTTGATTTTGGATTTCTACAAATAATGGTTACCTTGAATCAACCTACAATTTCTAGGGTTGATTCAGGCCACACAAGTGTTCAGTTGAACCCTTGAATTAACCCTGAATTTTGCTTGATGGCTTGATTTCTTAACCTAAATTCAGGGTTAATGACTAAATACCCCCGACGCAGCAGTAACACTAGGCTGCTCGCCAATCATTTTTTGCGGCCAAAAATCTTGACCTTGATTAAACCTAAAATTTTTAAGTTATGTGCCCTAAATCGACCATGATTTTACCTTAATTTAAACGCATTTATACCTTGATTCAACCTCAATTCAGCCTTGATTATGGATTTCTGCAAATAATGTTTACCTTGAATCAACCTATAATTTTCAGGGTCAATTCAGGCTACACAAATGTTCTGTAGGACCCTTGAATTAACCGTGAATTTGGCTTGACAATAAATACCGGTTTGCTATAAGACCGTAATTGTAAGAATATTTAAATTCCTTTTCAATCAATTACTTCTATGTACCATAAGTTGATCAAGAATATACTTTAATTTTACCTGAATTAAGCAATGATTTTTTATTGCGGCCAAAAATTTTGACCTTGATTAAACCTACAATTTTTAATTTATGTGCCCTGAATTTACCATGATTTTATCTTAATTTAAACGCATTTATACCTTGATTCAACCTCAATTAAGCCTTGATTTTGGATTTCTGCAAATAACCCTGAATTTGGCTTGATGGCTTTATCTTTTAACCTTAATTCAGGGTTGCACCCTTGAGAGTTAAACCTTGATTTAATACTAAATCCTGAAAATATCTATCCGGGCTAAGCCAATGATTTGTATTTCGTAAGACTTTTTTGTTTGCCTTTCTCAACCTCAATTAAGCCTTGATTTTGGATTTCTACAAATAATGGTTACCTTGAATCAACCTACAATTTCCAGGGTTGATTCAGGCCACACAAGTGTTCAGTTGAACCCTTGAATTAACCCTGAATTTTGCTTGATGGCTTGATTTCTTAACCTAAATTCAGGGTTAATGACTAAATATCCCCGACGCAGCAGTAACACTAGGCTGCTCGCCAATCATTTTTTGCGGCCAAAAATCTTGACCTTGATTAAACCTTACAATTTTAAGTTATGTGCCCTAAATCAACCATGATTTTACCTTAATTTAACGCATTTATACCTTGATTCAACCTCAATTCAGCCTTGATTATGGATTTCTGCAAATAATGTTTACCTTGAATCAACCTATAATTTTCAGGGTTAATTCAGGCTACACAAATATTCAGTACGACCCTTAAATTAACCCTGAATTTGGCTTGACAATAAATACCAGTTTGCTATAAGACCGTAATTGTAAGAATATTTAAATTCCTTTTCAATCAATTACTTCTATGTACCATAAGTTGATCAAGAATATACTTTAATTTTACCTGAATTAAGCAATGATTTTTTATTGCGGCCAAAAATTTTGACCTTGATTAAACCTACAATTTTTAATTTATGTGCCCTGAATTTACCATGATTTTACCTTAATTTAAACGCATTTATACCTTGATTCAACCTCAATTAAGCCTTGATTTTGGATTTCTGCAAATAACCCTGAATTTGGCTTGATGGCTTTATCTTTTAACCTTAATTCAGGGTTGCACCCTTGAGAGTTAAACCTTGATTTAAAACTAAATCCTGAAAATATCTATCCGGGCTAAGCCAATGATTCGTATTTCGTAAGACTTTTTTGTTTGCCTTTCTCAACCTCAATTAAGCCTTGATTTTGGATTTCTACAAATAATGGTTACCTTGAATCAACCTACAATTTCCAGGGTTGATTCAGGCCACACAAGTGTTCAGTTGAACCCTTGAATTAACCCTGAATTTTGCTTTAGGGCTTGATTTTTTAACCATAATTCAGGGTTAATGACTAAATACCCCCGACGCAGCAGTCACACTAGGCTGCTCGCCAATCATTTTTTGTTTTTGCGGCCAAAAATCTTGACCTTGATTAAACCTAAAATTTTTAAGTTATGTGCCCTAAATCGACCATGATTTTACCTTAATTTAAACGCATTTATACCTTGATTCAACCTCAATTCAGCCTTGATTATTGATTTCTGCAAATAATGTTTACCTTGAATCAACCTATAATTTTCAGGGTCAATTCAGGCTACACAAATGTTCTGTAGGACCCTTGAATTAACCGTGAATTTGGCTTGACTTTAAATACCGGTTTGCTATAGGACTTTAATAATAAGAATATTTAAAATCCTTTTCAATCAATTACTTCTATGTACCATAAGTTGATCATGATTATACTTAAACTTTACCTGAAGTAAACAATGATTTTTTATTGAAGCCAAAAATCTTGACCTTGATTTCTGCAAAAACCCCGAATTAGGCTTGATGGCTTGATTTTTTAACCATAATTCAGGGTTGCATCTTTGAGAGTAAACCTTGATTCAATACTAAATTAGGAAAAGTATCTATCTGGGCTAAAACAATGATTCGTATTTCGTAAGACTTTTTTGTTTGCCTTCCTCAATTAAGCCTTGATTTTGGATTTCTACAAATAATGGTTACCTTGAATCAACCTATAATTTTCAGGGTTGATTCAGGCCACACAAGTGTTCAGTTGAAACCTTGAATTAACCCTGAATTAGGCTTGATGGCTTGATTCTTTAACTTTAATTCAGGGTTAATGACTAAATACCCCCGACGCAGCAGTCACACTAGGCTGCTCGCCAATCATTTTTTGCGGCCAAAAATCTTGACCTTGATTAAACCTAAAGTTTTTAAGTTATGTGCCCTAAATCACCCATGATTTTACCTTAATTTAAACGCATTTATACCTTGATTCAACCTCAATTCAGCCTTGATTATGGATTTCTGCAAATAATGTTTACCTTGAATCAACCTATAATTTTCAGGGACAATTCAGGCTACACAAATGTTCAGTAGGACCCTTGAATTAACCGTGAATTTGGCTTGACTATAAATACCGGTTTGCTATAGGACCGTAATGATAAGAATATTTAAATTCCTTTTCAATCAATTACTTCTATGTACCATAAGTTGATCATGATTATACTTATTGCATCCTTGAGAGTAAACCTTGATTCAATACTAAATCAGGAAAAATATCTATCCGGGCTAAGCCAATGATTCGTATTTCGTAAGACTTTTTTTTGCCTTCCTCAACCTCAATTAAGCCTTGATTTTTGGATTTCTACAAATAATGGTTACCTTGAATCAACCTACAATTTCCAGGGTTGATTCAGGCCACACAAGTGTTCAGTTGAACCCTTGTTTTAACCCTGAATTTTGCTTGATGGCTTGATTTCTTAACCTAAATTCAGGGTTAATGACTAAATACCCCCGACGCAGCAGTAACACTAGGCTGCTCGCCAATCATTTTTTGCGGCCAAAAATCTTGACCTTGATTAAACCTTACATTTTTAAGTTATGTGCCCTAAATCGACCATGATTTTACCTTAATTTAAACGCATTTATACCTTGATTCAACCTCAATTCAGCCTTGATTATGGATTTCTGCAAATAATGTTTACCTTGAATCAACCTATAATTTTCAGGGTTAATTCAGGCTACAGAAATGTTCAGTACGACCCTTAAATTAACCCTGAATTTGGCTTGACAATAAATACCTGTTTGATATATTGTAAGAATATTTAAATTCCTTTTCAATCAATTACTTCTATGTACCATAAGTTGATCAAGAATATACTTTAATTTTACCTGAATTAAGCAATGATTTTTTATTGCGGCCAAAAATTTTGACCTTGATTAAACCTACAATTTTTAATTTATGTGCCCTGAATTTACCATGATTTTACCTTAATTTAAACGCATTTATACCTTGATTCAACCTCATTAAGCCTTGATTTTGGATTTCTGCAAATAACCCTGAATTTGGCTTGATGGCTTGATCTTTTAACCTTAATTCAGGGTTGCACCCTTGAGAGTTAAACCTTGATTTAATACTAAATCCTGAAAATATCTATCCGGGCTAAGCCAATGATTCGTATTTCGTAAGACTTTTTTGTTTGCCTTTCTCAACCTCAATTAAGCCTTGATTTTGGATTTCTACAAATAATGGTTACCTTGAATCAACCTACAATTTCCAGGGTTGATTCAGGCCACACAAGTGTTCAGTTGAACCCTTGAATTAACCCTGAATTTTGCTTTAGGGCTTGATTTTTTAACCATAATTCAGGGTTAATGACTAAATACCCCCGACGCAGCAGTCACACTAGGCTGCTCGCCAATCATTTTTTGCGGCCAAAAATCTTGACCTTGATTAAACCTAAAATTTTTAAGTTATGTGCCCTAAATCGACCATGATTTTACCTTAATTTAAACGCATTTATACCTTGATTCAACCTCAATTCAGCCTTGATTATTGATTTCTGCAAATAATGTTTACCTTGAATCAACCTATAATTTTCAGGGTCAATTCAGGCTACACAAATGTTCTGTAGGACCCTTGAATTAACCGTGAATTTGGCTTGACTATAAATACCGGTTTGCTATAGGACCGTAATAATAACAATATTTAAATTCCTTTTCAATCAATTACTTCTATGTACCATAAGTTGATCATGATTATACTGAAACTTTACCTGAAGTAAACAATGATTTTTTATTGCGGCCAAAAATCTTGACCTTGATTAACCCTACAATTTTTAAGTTATGTGCCCTGAATCGATCATGATTTTACCTTAATTTAAACTCATTTATACCTTGATTCAATTAAGCAATTAAGCCTTGATTTTGGATTTCTGCAAATAACCCTGAATTTGGCTTGATAGCTTGATTTTTTAACCTTAATTCAGGGTTGCATCCTTGAGAGTTAAGCCTTGATTCAATACTAAATCAGGAAAAGTATCTATCTGGGCTAAAACAATGATTCGTATTTCGTAAGACTTTTTTGTTTGCCTTCCTCAACCTCAATTAAGCCTTGATTTTGATTTCTACAAATAATGGTTACCTTGAATCAACCTATAATTTTCAGGGTTGATTCAGGCCACACAAATGTTCAGTTGAACCCTTGAATTAGCCTTAATTTTGCTTGATGGCTTGATTTTTTAACCTTAATTCAGGGTTAATGACTAAATACCCCCGACGCAGCAGTCACACTAGGCTGCTCGCCAATCATTTTTTGCGGCCAAAAATCTTGACCTTGATTAAACCTAAAATTTTTTAGTTATGTGCCCTAAATTGACCATGATTTTACCTTAATTTAAACGCATTTATACCTTGATTCAACCTCAATTCAGCCATGATTATAGATTTCTACAAATAATGTTTAACTTGAATCAACCTATAATTTTCAGGGTTAATTCAGGCTACACAAATGTTCATTAGGATTCTTGATTTAACCCTGAATTTGGCTTAACTATAAATACCGGTTTGCTATAAGACCGTAATTATAAGAATATTTAAATTCCTTTTCAATCAATCACTTTTTTGTACCATAAGTTGATCATGATTATACTTTAATTTTACCTGAATTAAGTAACCCTGAATTTGGCTTGATGGCTTGATCTTTTAACCTTAATTCAGGGTTATATCCTTGAGAGTTAAACATTGATTCAATACTGATTTTAAGTTATGTGCCCTAAATTGACCATGATTTTACCTTTATTTAAACGCATTTATACCTTGATTCAACCTCAATTCAGCCTTGATTATGGATTTCTGCAAATAATGTTTACCTTGAATCAACCTATAATTTTCAGGGTTAATTCAGGCTACACAAATATTCAGTACGACCCTTAAATTAACCCTGAATTTGGCTTGACAATAAATACCAGTTTGCTATAAGACCGTAATTGTAAGAATATTTAAATTCCTTTTCAATCAATTACTTCTATGTACCATAAGTTGATCAAGAATATACTTTAATTTTACCTGAATTAAGCAATGATTTTTTATTGCGGCCAAAAATTTTGACCTTGATTAAACCTACAATTTTTAATTTATGTGCCCTGAATTTACCATGATTTTACCTTAATTTAAACGCATTTATACCTTGATTCAACCTCAATTAAGCCTTGATTTTGGATTTCTGCAAATAACCCTGAATTTGGCTTGATGGCTTTATCTTTTAACCTTAATTCAGGGTTGCACCCTTGAGAGTTAAACCTTGATTTAAAACTAAATCCTGAAAATATCTATCCGGGCTAAGCCAATGATTCGTATTTCGTAAGACTTTTTTGTTTGCCTTTCTCAACCTCAATTAAGCCTTGATTTTGGATTTCTACAAATAATGGTTACCTTGAATCAACCTACAATTTCCAGGGTTGATTCAGGCCACACAAGTGTTCAGTTGAACCCTTGAATTAACCCTGAATTTTGCTTTAGGGCTTGATTTTTTAACCATAATTCAGGGTTAATGACTAAATACCCCCGACGCAGCAGTCACACTAGGCTGCTCGCCAATCATTTTTTGTTTTTGCGGCCAAAAATCTTGACCTTGATTAAACCTAAAATTTTTAAGTTATGTGCCCTAAATCGACCATGATTTTACCTTAATTTAAACGCATTTATACCTTGATTCAACCTCAATTCAGCCTTGATTATTGATTTCTGCAAATAATGTTTACCTTGAATCAACCTATAATTTTCAGGGTCAATTCAGGCTACACAAATGTTCTGTAGGACCCTTGAATTAACCGTGAATTTGGCTTGACTTTAAATACCGGTTTGCTATAGGACTTTAATAATAAGAATATTTAAAATCCTTTTCAATCAATTACTTCTATGTACCATAAGTTGATCATGATTATACTTAAACTTTACCTGAAGTAAACAATGATTTTTTATTGAAGCCAAAAATCTTGACCTTGATTTCTGCAAAAACCCCGAATTAGGCTTGATGGCTTGATTTTTTAACCATAATTCAGGGTTGCATCTTTGAGAGTAAACCTTGATTCAATACTAAATTAGGAAAAGTATCTATCTGGGCTAAAACAATGATTCGTATTTCGTAAGACTTTTTTGTTTGCCTTCCTCAATTAAGCCTTGATTTTGGATTTCTACAAATAATGGTTACCTTGAATCAACCTATAATTTTCAGGGTTGATTCAGGCCACACAAGTGTTCAGTTGAAACCTTGAATTAACCCTGAATTAGGCTTGATGGCTTGATTCTTTAACTTTAATTCAGGGTTAATGACTAAATACCCCCGACGCAGCAGTCACACTAGGCTGCTCGCCAATCATTTTTTGCGGCCAAAAATCTTGACCTTGATTAAACCTAAAGTTTTTAAGTTATGTGCCCTAAATCACCCATGATTTTACCTTAATTTAAACGCATTTATACCTTGATTCAACCTCAATTCAGCCTTGATTATGGATTTCTGCAAATAATGTTTACCTTGAATCAACCTATAATTTTCAGGGACAATTCAGGCTACACAAATGTTCAGTAGGACCCTTGAATTAACCGTGAATTTGGCTTGACTATAAATACCGGTTTGCTATAGGACCGTAATGATAAGAATATTTAAATTCCTTTTCAATCAATTACTTCTATGTACCATAAGTTGATCATGATTATACTTATTGCATCCTTGAGAGTAAACCTTGATTCAATACTAAATCAGGAAAAATATCTATCCGGGCTAAGCCAATGATTCGTATTTCGTAAGACTTTTTTTTGCCTTCCTCAACCTCAATTAAGCCTTGATTTTTGGATTTCTACAAATAATGGTTACCTTGAATCAACCTACAATTTCCAGGGTTGATTCAGGCCACACAAGTGTTCAGTTGAACCCTTGTTTTAACCCTGAATTTTGCTTGATGGCTTGATTTCTTAACCTAAATTCAGGGTTAATGACTAAATACCCCCGACGCAGCAGTAACACTAGGCTGCTCGCCAATCATTTTTTGCGGCCAAAAATCTTGACCTTGATTAAACCTTACATTTTTAAGTTATGTGCCCTAAATCGACCATGATTTTACCTTAATTTAAACGCATTTATACCTTGATTCAACCTCAATTCAGCCTTGATTATGGATTTCTGCAAATAATGTTTACCTTGAATCAACCTATAATTTTCAGGGTTAATTCAGGCTACAGAAATGTTCAGTACGACCCTTAAATTAACCCTGAATTTGGCTTGACAATAAATACCTGTTTGATATATTGTAAGAATATTTAAATTCCTTTTCAATCAATTACTTCTATGTACCATAAGTTGATCAAGAATATACTTTAATTTTACCTGAATTAAGCAATGATTTTTTATTGCGGCCAAAAATTTTGACCTTGATTAAACCTACAATTTTTAATTTATGTGCCCTGAATTTACCATGATTTTACCTTAATTTAAACGCATTTATACCTTGATTCAACCTCATTAAGCCTTGATTTTGGATTTCTGCAAATAACCCTGAATTTGGCTTGATGGCTTGATCTTTTAACCTTAATTCAGGGTTGCACCCTTGAGAGTTAAACCTTGATTTAATACTAAATCCTGAAAATATCTATCCGGGCTAAGCCAATGATTCGTATTTCGTAAGACTTTTTTGTTTGCCTTTCTCAACCTCAATTAAGCCTTGATTTTGGATTTCTACAAATAATGGTTACCTTGAATCAACCTACAATTTCCAGGGTTGATTCAGGCCACACAAGTGTTCAGTTGAACCCTTGAATTAACCCTGAATTTTGCTTTAGGGCTTGATTTTTTAACCATAATTCAGGGTTAATGACTAAATACCCCCGACGCAGCAGTCACACTAGGCTGCTCGCCAATCATTTTTTGCGGCCAAAAATCTTGACCTTGATTAAACCTAAAATTTTTAAGTTATGTGCCCTAAATCGACCATGATTTTACCTTAATTTAAACGCATTTATACCTTGATTCAACCTCAATTCAGCCTTGATTATTGATTTCTGCAAATAATGTTTACCTTGAATCAACCTATAATTTTCAGGGTCAATTCAGGCTACACAAATGTTCTGTAGGACCCTTGAATTAACCGTGAATTTGGCTTGACTATAAATACCGGTTTGCTATAGGACCGTAATAATAACAATATTTAAATTCCTTTTCAATCAATTACTTCTATGTACCATAAGTTGATCATGATTATACTGAAACTTTACCTGAAGTAAACAATGATTTTTTATTGCGGCCAAAAATCTTGACCTTGATTAACCCTACAATTTTTAAGTTATGTGCCCTGAATCGATCATGATTTTACCTTAATTTAAACTCATTTATACCTTGATTCAATTAAGCAATTAAGCCTTGATTTTGGATTTCTGCAAATAACCCTGAATTTGGCTTGATAGCTTGATTTTTTAACCTTAATTCAGGGTTGCATCCTTGAGAGTTAAGCCTTGATTCAATACTAAATCAGGAAAAGTATCTATCTGGGCTAAAACAATGATTCGTATTTCGTAAGACTTTTTTGTTTGCCTTCCTCAACCTCAATTAAGCCTTGATTTTGATTTCTACAAATAATGGTTACCTTGAATCAACCTATAATTTTCAGGGTTGATTCAGGCCACACAAATGTTCAGTTGAACCCTTGAATTAGCCTTAATTTTGCTTGATGGCTTGATTTTTTAACCTTAATTCAGGGTTAATGACTAAATACCCCCGACGCAGCAGTCACACTAGGCTGCTCGCCAATCATTTTTTGCGGCCAAAAATCTTGACCTTGATTAAACCTAAAATTTTTTAGTTATGTGCCCTAAATTGACCATGATTTTACCTTAATTTAAACGCATTTATACCTTGATTCAACCTCAATTCAGCCATGATTATAGATTTCTACAAATAATGTTTAACTTGAATCAACCTATAATTTTCAGGGTTAATTCAGGCTACACAAATGTTCATTAGGATTCTTGATTTAACCCTGAATTTGGCTTAACTATAAATACCGGTTTACTATAAGACCGTAATTATAAGAATATTTAAATTCCTTTTCAATCAATCACTTTTTTGTACCATAAGTTGATCATGATTATACTTTAATTTTACCTGAATTAAGTAACCCTGAATTTGGCTTGATGGCTTGATCTTTTAACCTTAATTCAGGGTTATATCCTTGAGAGTTAAACATTGATTCAATACTGATTTTAAGTTATGTGCCCTAAATTGACCATGATTTTACCTTTATTTAAACGCATTTATACCTTGATTCAACCTCAATTCAGCCTTGATTATGGATTTCTGCAAATAATGTTTACCTTGAATCAACCTATAATTTTCAGGGTAAATTCAGGCTACACAAATGTTCTGTAGGACCCTTGAATTAACCGTGAATTTGGCTTGACTATAAATACCGGTTTGCTATAGGACTTTAATAATAAGAATATTTAAATTCCTTTTCAATCAATTACTTCTATGTACCATAAGTTAATCATGATTATACTTAAACTTTACCTGAAGTAAACAATGATTTTTTATTGCAGCCAAAAATCTTGACCTTGATTTCTGCAAAAACCCCGAATTAGGCTTGATGGCTTGATTTTTTAACCTTAATTCAGGGTTGCATCTTTGAGAGTAAACCTTGATTCAATACTAAATTAGGAAAAGTATCTATCTGGGCTAAAACAATGATTCGTATTTCGTAAGACTTTTTTGTTTGCCTTCCTCAATTAAGCCTTGATTTTGGATTTCTACAAATAATGGTTACCTTGAATCAACCTATAATTTTCAGGGTTGATTCAGGCCACACAAGTGTTCAGTTGAAACCTTGAATTAACCCTGAATTAGGCTTGATGGCTTGATTCTTTAACTTTAATTCAGGGTTAATGACTAAATACCCCCGACGCAGCAGTCACACTAGGCTGCTCGCCAATCATTTTTTGCGGCCAAAAATCTTGACCTTGATTAAACCTAAAGTTTTTAAGTTATGTGCCCTAAATCACCCATGATTTTACCTTAATTTAAACGCATTTATACCTTGATTCAACCTCAATTCAGCCTTGATTATGGATTTCTGCAAATAATGTTTACCTTGAATCAACCTATAATTTTCAGGGACAATTCAGGCTACACAAATGTTCAGTAGGACCCTTGAATTAACCGTGAATTTGGCTTGACTATAAATACCGGTTTGCTATAGGACCGTAATGATAAGAATATTTAAATTCCTTTTCAATCAATTACTTCTATGTACCATAAGTTGATCATGATTATGCTTATTGCATCCTTGAGAGTAAACCTTGATTCAATACTAAATCAGGAAAAATATCTATCCGGGCTAAGCCAATGATTCGTATTTCGTAAGACTTTTTTTTGCCTTCCTCAACCTCAATTAAGCCTTGATTTTGGATTTCTACAAATAATGGTTACCTTGAATCAACCTACAATTTCCAGGGTTGATTCAGGCCACACAAGTGTTCAGTTGAACCCTTGAATTAACCCTGAATTTTGCTTGATGGCTTGATTTCTTAACCTAAATTCAGGGTTAATGACTAAATACCCCCGACGCAGCAGTAACACTAGGCTGCTCGCCAATCATTTTTCGCGGCCAAAAATCTTGACCTTGATTAAACCTAAAATTTTTAAGTTATGTGCCCTAAATCGACCATGATTTTACCTTAATTTAAACGCATTTATACCTTGATTCAACCTCAATTCAGCCTTGATTATGGATTTCTGCAAATAATGTTTACCTTGAATCAACCTATAATTTTCAGGGTCAATTCAGGCTACACAAATGTTCTGTAGGACCCTTGAATTAACCGTGAATTTGGCTTGACAATAAATACCGGTTTGCTATAAGACCGTAATTGTAAGAATATTTAAATTCCTTTTCAATCAATTACTTCTATGTACCATAAGTTGATCAAGAATATACTTTAATTTTACCTGAATTAAGCAATGATTTTTTATTGCGGCCAAAAATTTTTACCTTGATTAAACCTACAATTTTTAATTTATGTGCCCTGAATTTACCATGATTTTACCTTAATTTAAACGCATTTATACCTTGATTCAACCTCAATTAAGCCTTGATTTTGGATTTCTGCAAATAACCCTGAATTTGGCTTGATGGCTTTATCTTTTAACCTTAATTCAGGGTTGCACCCTTGAGAGTTAAACCTTGATTTAATACTAAATCCTGAAAATATCTATCCGGGCTAAGCCAATGATTCGTATTTCGTAAGACTTTTCTGTTTGCCTTTCTCAACCTCAATTAAGCCTTGATTTTGGATTTCTACAAATAATGGTTACCTTGAATCAACCTACAATTTCCAGGGTTGATTCAGGCCACACAAGTGTTCAGTTGAACCCTTGAATTAACCCTGAATTTTGCTTTAGGGCTTGATTTTTTAACCATAATTCAGGGTTAATGACTAAATACCCCCGACGCAGCAGTCACACTAGGCTGCTCGCCAATCATTTTTTGCGGCCAAAAATCTTGACCTTGATTAAACCTAAAATTTTTAAGTTATGTGCCCTAAATCGACCATGATTTTACCTTAATTTAAACGCATTTATACCTTGATTCAACCTCAATTCAGCCTTGATTATTGATTTCTGCAAATAATGTTTACCTTGAATCAACCTATAATTTTCAGGGTCAATTCAGGCTACACAAATGTTCTGTAGGACCCTTGAATTAACCGTGAATTTGGCTTGACTATAAATACCGGTTTGCTATAGGACCGTAATAATAACAATATTTAAATTCCTTTTCAATCAATTACTTCTATGTACCATAAGTTGATCATGATTATACTGAAACTTTACCTGAAGTAAACAATGATTTTTTTATTGCGGCCAAAAATCTTGACCTTGATTAACCCTACAATTTTTAAGTTATGTGCCCTGAATCGATCATGATTTTACCTTAATTTAAACTCATTTATACCTTGATTCAATTAAGCAATTAAGCCTTGATTTTGGATTTCTGCAAATAACCCTGAATTTGGCTTGATAGCTTGATTTTTTAACCTTAATTCAGGGTTGCATCCTTGAGAGTTAAACCTTGATTCAATACTAAATCAGGAAAAGTATCTATCTGGGCTAAAACAATGATTCGTATTTCGTAAGACTTTTTTGTTTGCCTTCCTCAACCTCAATTAAGCCTTGATTTTGATTTCTACAAATAATGGTTACCTTGAATCAACCTATAATTTTCAGGGTTGATTCAGGCCACACAAGTGTTCAGTTGAACCCTTGAATTAGCCTTAATTTTGCTTGATGGCTTGATTTTTTAACCTTAATTCAGGGTTAATGACTAAATACCCCCGACGCAGCAGTCACACTAGGCTGCTCGCCAATCATTTTTTGCGGCCAAAAATCTTGACCTTGATTAAACCTAAAATTTTTTAGTTATGTGCCCTAAATTGACCATGATTTTACCTTAATTTAAACGCATTTATACCTTGATTCAACCTCAATTCAGCCATGATTATAGATTTCTACAAATAATGTTTAACTTGAATCAACCTATAATTTTCAGGGTTAATTCAGGCTACACAAATGTTCATTAGGATTCTTGATTTAACCCTGAATTTGGCTTAACTATAAATACCGGTTTGCTATAAGACCGTAATTATAAGAATATTTAAATTCCTTTTCAATCAATCACTTTTATGTACCATAAGTTGATCATGATTATACTTTAATTTTACCTGAATTCAGTAACCCTGAATTTGGCTTGATGGCTTGATCTTTTAACCTTAATTCAGGGTTGCATCCTTGAGAGTTAAACATTGATTCAATACTGATTTTAAGTTATGTGCCCTAAATTGACCATGATTTTACCTTTATTTAAACGCATTTATACCTTGATTCAACCTCAATTCAGCCTTGATTATGGATTTCTGCAAATAATGTTTACCTTGAATCAACCTATAATTTTCAGGGTCAATTCAGGCTACACAAATGTTCTGTAGGACCCTTGAATTAACCGTGAATTTGGCTTGACTATAAATACCGGTTTGCTATAGGACTTTAATAATAAGAATATTTAAATTCCTTTTCAATCAATTACTTCTATGTACCATAAGTTGATCATGATTATACTTAAACTTTACCTGAAGTAAACAATGATTTTTTATTGCAGCCAAAAATCTTGACCTTGATTTCTGCAAAAACCCCGAATTAGGCTTGATGGCTTGATTTTTTAACCTTAATTCAGGGTTGCATCCTTGAGAGTTAAACCTTGATTCAATACTAAATCAGGAAAAGTATCTATCTGGGCTAAAACAATGATTCGTATTTCGTAAGACTTTTTTGTTTGCCTTCCTCAACCTCAATTAAGCCTTGATTTTGATTTCTACAAATAATGGTTACCTTGAATCAACCTATAATTTTCAGGGTTGATTCAGGCCACACAAGTGTTCAGTTGAAACCTTGAATTAACCCTGAATTAGGCTTGATGGCTTGATTCTTTAACTTTAATTCAGGGTTAATGACTAAATACCCCCGACGCAGCAGTCACACTAGGCTGCTCGCCAATCATTTTTTGCAGCCAAAAATCTTGACCTTGATTAAACCTAAAGTTTTTAAGTTATGTGCCCTAAATCACCCATGATTTTACCTTAATTTAAACGCATTTATACCTTGATTCAACCTCAATTCAGCCTTGATTATGGATTTCTGCAAATAATGTTTACCTTGAATCAACCTATAATTTTCAGGGACAATTCAGGCTACACAAATGTTCAGTAGGACCCTTGAATTAACCGTGAATTTGGCTTGACTATAAATACCGGTTTGCTATAGGACCGTAATGATAAGAATATTTAAATTCCTTTTCAATCAATTACTTCTATGTACCATAAGTTGATCATGATTATACTTATTGCATCCTTGAGAGTAAACCTTGATTCAATACTAAATCAGGAAAAATATCTATCCGGGCTAAGCCAATGATTCGTATTTCGTAAGACTTTTTTTTGCCTTCCTCAACCTCAATTAAGCCTTGATTTTGGATTTCTACCAATAATAATTACCTTGAATCAACCTACAATTTTCAGGGTTTATTCAGGCCACACAAGTGTTCAGTTGAACCCTTGAATTAGCCTTAATTTTGCTTGATGGCTTGATTTTTTAACCTTAATTCAGGGTTAATGACTAAATATCCCCGACGCAGCAGTCACACTAGGCTGCTCGCCAATCATTTTTTGCGGCCAAAAATCTTGACCTTGATTAAACCTAAAATTTTTAAGTTATGTGCCCTGAATCGACCATGATTTTACCTTAATTTAAACGCATTTATACCTTGATTCAACCTCAATTCAGCCATGATTATAGATTTCTACAAATAAATAATGTTTAACTTGAATCAACCTATAATTTTCAGGGTTAATTCAGGCTACACAAATGTTCATTAGGATTCTTGAATTAACCCTGAATTTGGCTTAACTATAAATACCGGTTTGCTATAAGACCGTAATTATAAGAATATTTAAATTCCTTTTCAATCAATCACTTTTATGTACCATAAGTTGATCATGATTATACTTTAATTTTACCTGAATTAAGTAACCCTGAAATTGGCTTGATGGCTTGATCTTTTAACCTTAATTCAGAGTTGCATCCTTGAGAGTTAAACATTGATTCAATACTGATTTTAAGTTATGTGCCCTAAATTGACCATGATTTTACCTTAATTTAAACGCATTTATACCTTGATTCAACCTCAATTCAGCCTTGATTATGGATTTCTGCAAATAATGGTTACCTTGAATCAACCTACAATTTCAGGGTCAATTCAGGCTACACAAATGTTCTGTAGGACCCTTGAATTAACCGTGAATTTGATTTGACTATAAATACCGGTTTGCTATAGGACCGTAATAATAAGAATATTTAAATTCCTTTTCAATCAATTACTTTTATGTACCATAAGTTGATCATGATTATACTTAAACTTTACCTGAAGTAAACAATGATTTTTTATTGCGGCCAAAAATCTTGACCTTGATTAACCCTACAATTTTTAAGTTATGTGCCCTGAATCGACCATGATTTTACCTTAATTTAAACTCATATATACCTTGAATTAATTAAGCAATTAAGCCTTGATTTTGGATTTCTGCAAATAACCCTGAATTTGGCTTGATAGCTTGATTTTTTAACCTTAATTCAGGGTTGCATCCTTGAGAGTTAAACCTTGATTCAATACTAAATCAGGAAAAGTATCTATCTGGGCTAAAACAATGATTCGTATTTCGTAAGACTTTTTTGTTTGCCTTCCTCAATTAAGCCTTGATTTTGATTTCTACAAATAATGGTTACCTTGAATCAACCTATAATTTTCAGGGTTGATTCAGGCCACACAAGTGTTCAGTTGAAACCTTGAATTAACCCTGAATTAGGCTTGATAGCTTGATTCTTTAACCTTAATTCAGGGTTAATGACTAAATACCCCCGACGCAGCAGTCACACTAGGCTGCTCACCAATCATTTTTTGCGGCCAAAAATCTTGACCTTGATTAAACCTAAAGTTTTTAAGTTATGTGCCCTAAATCACCCACGATTTTACCTTAATTTAAACGCATTTATACCTTGATTCAACCTCAATTCAGCCTTGATTATGGATTTCTGCAAATAATGTTTACCTTGAATCAACCTATAATTTTCAGGGTTAATTCAGGCTACACAAATGTTCATTAGGATTCTTGAATTAACCCTGAATTTGGCTTAACTATAAATACCGGTTTGCTATAAGACCGTAATTATAAGAATATTTAAATTCTTTTTCAATCAATCACTTTTATGTACCATAAGTTGATCATGATTATACTTTAATTTTACCTGAATTAAGTAACCCTGAAATTGGCTTGATGGCTTGATCTTTTAACCTTAATTCAGAGTTGCATCCTTGAGAGTTAAACATTGATTCAATACTGATTTTAAGTTATGTGCCCTAAATTGACCATGATTTTACCTTAATTTAAACGCATTTATACCTTGATTCAACCTCAATTCAGCCTTGATTATGGATTTCTGCAAATAATGTTTACCTTGAATCAACCTACAATTTTCAGGGTCAATTCAGGCTACACAAATGTTCTGTAGGACCCTTGAATTAACCGTGAATTTGATTTGACTATAAATACCGGTTTGCTATAGGACCGTAATAATAAGAATATTTAAATTCCTTTTCAATCAATTACTTTTATGTACCATAAGTTGATCATGATTATACTTAAACTTTACCTGAAGTAAACAATGATTTTTTATTGCGGCCAAAAATCTTGACCTTGATTAACCCTACAATTTTTAAGTTATGTGCCCTGAATCAACCATGATTTTACCTTAATTTAAACTCATATATACCTTGAATTAATTAAGCAATTAAGCCTTGATTTTGGATTTCTGCAAATAACCCTGAATTTGGCTTGATAGCTTGATTTTTTAACCTTAATTCAGGGTTGCATCCTTGAGAGTTAAACCTTGATTCAATACTAAATCAGGAAAAGTATCTATCTGGGCTAAAACAATGATTCGTATTTCGTAAGACTTTTTTGTTTGCCTTCCTCAATTAAGCCTTGATTTTGATTTCTACAAATAATGGTTACCTTGAATCAACCTATAATTTTCAGGGTTGATTCAGGCCACACAAGTGTTCATCTGAAACCTTGAATTAACCCTGAATTAGGCTTGATGGCTTGATTCTTTAACCTTAATTCAGGGTTAATGACTAAATACCCCCGACGCAGCAGTCACACTAGGCTGCTCGCCAATCATTTTTTGCGGCCAAAAATCTTGACCTTGATTAAACCTAAAGTTTTTAAGTTATGTGCCCTAAATCACCCATGATTTTACCTTAATTTAAACGCATTTATACCTTGATTCCACCTCAATTCAGCCTTGATTATGGATTTCTGCAAATAATGTTTACCTTGAATCAACCTATAATTTTCAGGGTCAATTCAGGCTACACAAATGTTCAGTAGGACCCTTGAATTAACCTTGAATTTGGCTTGACTATAAATATCGGTTTGCTATAGGACCGTAATAATAAGAATATTTAAATTCCTTTTCAATCAATTACTTCTATGTACCATAAGTTGATCATGATTATACTTATTGCATCCTTCAGAGTAAACCTTGATTCAATACTAAATCAGGAAAAATATCTATCCGGGCTAAGCCAATGATTCGTATTTCGTAAGACTTTTTTTTACCTTCCTCAACCTCATTTAAGCCTTGATTTTGGATTTCTACCAATAACAATTACCTTGAATCAACCTACAATTTTCAGGGTTGATTCAGGCCACACAAGTGTTCACTTGAACCCTTGAATTAACCCTGAATTTTGCTTTAGGGCTTGATTTTTTAACCCTAATTCAGGTTTAATGACTAAATACCCCCGACGCAGCAGTCACACTAGGCTGCTTGCCAATCATTTTTTGCGGCCAAAAATCTTGACCTTGATTAAACCTAAAATTTTTAAGTTATGTGCCCTAAATTGACCATGATTTTACCTTAATTTAAACGCATTTATACCTTGATTCAACCTCAATTCAGCCATGATTATGGATTTCTACAAATAATGTTTAACTTGAATCAACCTATAATTTTCAGGGTTAATTCAGGCTACACAAATGTTCATTAGGATTCTTGAATTAACCCTGAATTTGGCTTAACTATAAATACCGGTTTGCTATAAGACCGTAATTATAAGAATATTTAAATTCCTTTTCAATCAATCACTTTTATGTACCATAAGTTGATCATGATTATACTTTAATTTTACCTGAATTAAGTAACCCTGAATTTGGCTTGATGGCTTGATCTTTTAACCTTAATTCAGGGTTGCATCCTTGAGAGTTAAACATTGATTCAATACTGATTTTAAGTAATGTGCCCTAAATTGACCATAATTTTACCTTAATTTAAACGCATTTATACCTTGATTCGACCTCAATTCAGCCTTGATTATGGATTTCTGCAAATAATGTTTACCTTAAATCAACCTATAATTTTTTGGGGTAATTCAGGCTACACAAATGTTCAGTACGACCCTTAAATTAACCCTGAATTTGGCTTGACAATAAATACCGGTTTGCTATAAGACCGTTATTATAAGAATATTGTAATTCCTTTTCAATCAATTACTTTTATGTACCATAAGTTGATCAAGAATATACTTTAATTTTACCTGAATTAAGCAATGATTTTTTATTGCGGCCAAAAATCTTGACCTTGAATAAACCTACAATTTTTAAGTTATGTGTCCTGAATTTACCATAATTTTACCTTAATTTAACCGCATTTATACCTTGATTTAATTAAACAATTAAGCCTTGATTTTGGATTTCTGCAAATAACCCTGAATTTGGCTTGATAGCTTGATTTTTTAACCTTAATTCAGGGTTGCATCCTTGAGAGTTAAACCTTGATTAAATACTAAATCAGGAAAATTATCTATCTGGGCTAAGCCAATGATTCGTATTTCGTAAGACTTTTTTGTTTGCCTTCCTCAACCTCAATTAAGCCTTGATTTTGGATTTCTACAAATAATGGTTACCTTGAATCAACCTACAATTTTTAGGGTTGATTCAGGCCACACAAGAATAGGGATGTAAAAACCTGCTCGGTCGCCAAATGACAATGACCGCTGGTATGGCCAGCAAATTGTAACTTTCAGCACAGATAGTAGTACGTTTTCTGTGCTTTTAGAATACAATAAACTGTCATTTTTTAGTTGAACCCTTGAATTAACCCTGAATTTTACTTAAAGGCTTGATTTTTTAACCTTAATTGAGGGTTAATGACTAAATACCCCCGACGCAGCAGTCACACTAGGCTGCTCGCCAATCATTTTTTTGCGGCCAAAAATTTTGACCTTGATTAAACCTAAAATTTTTTAGTTATGTGCCCTAAATTGACCATGATATCTGGGCTAAGCCAATGATTCGTATTTCGTAAGACTTTTTTGTTTGCCTTCCTCAATTAAGCCTTGATTTTGATTTCTACAAATAATGGTTACCTTGAATCAACCTATAATTTTCAGGGTTGATTCAGGCCACACAAGTGTTCATCTGAAACCTTGAATTAACCCTGAATTAGGCTTGATGGCTTGATTCTTTAACCTTAATTCAGGGTTAATGACTAAATACCCCCGACGCAGCAGTCACACTAGGCTGCTCGCCAATCATTTTTTGCGGCCAAAAATCTTGACCTTGATTAAACCTAAAATTTTTAAGTTATGTGCCCTAAATTGACCATGATTTTACCTTAATTTAAACGCATTTATACCTTGATTCAACCTCAATTCAGCCATGATTATGGATTTCTACAAATAATGTTTAACTTGAATCAACCTATAATTTTCAGGGTTAATTTAGGCTACACAAATGTTCATTAGGATTCTTGAATTAACCCTGAATTTGGCTTAACTATAAATACCGGTTTGCTATAAGAACGTAATTATAAGAATATTTAAATTCCTTTTCAATCAATCACTTTTATGTACCATAAGTTGATCATGATTATACTTTAATTTTACCTGAATTAAGTAACCCTGAATTTGGCTTGATGGCTTGATCTTTTAACCTTAATTCAGGGTTGCATCCTTGAGAGTTAAACATTGATTCAATACTGATTTTAAGTAATGTGCCCTAAATTGACCATAATTTTACCTTAATTTAAACGCATTTATACCTTGATTCGACCTCAATTCAGCCTTGATTATGGATTTCTGCAAATAATGTTTACCTTAAATCAACCTATAATTTTTTGGGGTAATTCAGGCTACACAAATGTTCAGTACGACCCTTAAATTAACCCTGAATTTGGCTTGACAATAAATACCGGTTTGCTATAAGACCGTTATTATAAGAATATTGTAATTCCTTTTCAATCAATTACTTTTATGTACCATAAGTTGATCAAGAATATACTTTAATTTTACCTGAATTAAGCAATGATTTTTTATTGCGGCCAAAAATCTTGACCTTGATTAAACCTACAATTTTTAAGTTATGTGTCCTGAATTTACCATAATTTTACCTTAGTTTAATCGCATTTATACCTTGATTTAATTAAACAATTAAGCCTTGATTTTGGATTTCTGCAAATAACCCTGAATTTGGCTTGATAGCTTGATTTTTTAACCTTAATTCAGGGTTGCATCCTTGAGAGTTAAACCTTGATTAAATACTAAATCAGGAAAATTATCTATCTGGGCTAAGCCAATGATTCGTATTTCGTAAGACTTTTTTGTTTGCCTTCCTCAACCTCAATTAAGCCTTGATTTTGGATTTCTACAAATAATGGTTACCTTGAATCAACCTACAATTTTTAGGGTTGATTCAGGCCACACAAGAATAGGGATGTAAAAACCTGCTCGGTCGCCAAATGACAATGACCGCTGGTATGGCCAGCAAATTGTAACTTTCAGCACAGATAGTAGTACGTTTTCTGTGCTTTTAGAATACAATAAACTGTCATTTTTTAGTTGAACCCTTGAATTAACCCTGAATTTTACTTAAAGGCTTGATTTTTTAACCTTAATTGAGGGTTAATGACTAAATACCCCCGACGCAGCAGTCACACTAGGCTGCTCGCCAATCATTTTTTTGCGGCCAAAAATTTTGACCTTGATTAAACCTAAAATTTTTTAGTTATGTGCCCTAAATTGACCATGATATCTGGGCTAAGCCAATGATTCGTATTTCGTAAGACTTTTTTGTTTGCCTTCCTCAACCTCAATTAATGACAACAGCTAATTTGCAACCAAAAGGTGAGTGAGCGTAGCGAACGAACTTCAACCGGGGGGTGAGTTAGCGTAGCGAACGAGCTAACCTGAAGGCAAGTGAGCGCAGTGAACGAGCTCTAACCTAAAAGTGAGTGAGCGTAGCGAACGAACTTCAACCAGGACGTGATTGAGCCATGCGAACGAGATCATCTTGAAAATTAAGAAGTTAAACGGGGCAAAGCCCGCGGGTTACAGCTAGTATAATAATAACTGCAAGATTAAACTATGAAGAAATATTATTCATAAATCGTGTACATAATGCACATCTCCATCGTCAAATAAAATACATAAAAATGTCACTACCAGCATATAAATACGTAAACTCGCAGTACCTTTAATGATAATTAAGACACATTTGCATAAAAACACGGATAATTGCAAAGGTAGTAAATTTTGTTTTCAGTTGTTCGTTGTTCTAATTAACAGAGGAAGTAGCGTTTCCTGTACATTGTCACTCCTATTATATTCCACTTATGCTTCTAATTATCTCACCCTGTGATGAATTGTGTATTTTGAAAACTTTGCTGGCGTGACAAAATTATTTCAGGTTGCTTACAATAATAAAGTAAACTGTTGCAGTCTGAATTGGTTTGTAGGTTAAAACTGTCATTTTCCAATATGGTAGTATCAACTCATTTTTAAGAGGCTTTTTTTCTTATAAATAAGGTAATATATATATAATGTTTAGTAATTTGTTGTTATTATTAGTTTTCAGAGGTTAACTGTAAGAAAGGACCATGTGGTCCTAAGTTTGCCTTAATAAGGAAGGATTTTCATTTAATTTAATTTTATTTTTAATTTAATTTAATTTTATATCTATCAGCAAATATGTTAAATTATTATTTTTTTTAGGTGAAATATCTTGGCGTTTTTCTGAAACCAATCACCAAAAAGCCATTACGAGGTGCTCCAATATGCCGAGCACAAACCTCTACCACACCTGGCCGTCTTTTATTGCAGATTCTTTTAGCAAAATTTGTTAGCAGCCCTTAAATTTGTTTGTAATCCGATATAAATTACACGGACTTAACAGGTTTGTTTAATCCCAGGTTGTTTTTTAAAAGCAACTAAAATCTGATCGCAGCTTAAGCTTATAAAACAGATTTGTTAAAATAATATTTACCGGGTTTATGTCCAATCGGCATTTATTCTATATTACGTTGTCTAAAATCCAAAAATAAAAAAATTCTAAAGCTGTCAAATAATCTAAGACATAAAAAAATTAAAATAAACAATTGATAGTTAGTTCCTAGGAAAATATTAAGGTGACCCGGGGACCATGCATTAGTTGTACAGGCAAGTTTATTGTAGGTAATGCGTATGGATCAAAATTATTATTGGTTACTTTTTCTTTATAAAAAAAGTGTTTTGAGTTTTGCTTTGTTTAGAAATTCAGGACAAAGCATAAATATATTTATATACCCCCAAGGTTGCGTACAAAGACAAATAATGACTAAAACATCCCTAGTCAGACTTTACATATAGATGGCGTGAAGTAAACCTTCCTACATGTGTCAGCTGTTACTTAGAGCTCCCCTATTGTATTATTTATTTATTTATTTTACAGACGGAAAACTCCATTTTCATAAACATACAATGATGGCAAGACGTTTCATTCAGACTTACATAGAACATTTCATACATAACATGAAGATGACCTGACTAAAAACCCCAATAAATAAGAATGTATCAAAAATATATCAATATATATAACAATAAATATCAATAAATAACAAAAAATAACAATAAATTAGAGGAGTAGTCTAACAAAAGATTCACTTATGGTTGTGTCTTAAGAATAACTTAACAGTTTATATCAGTTTATCATAACAACAGAAACAAAAACGATCTTAGATGGTCTATTAACAATTCTCAGATTTATTTTCGCGAGGAGGACTAAAGCAGACAAGTAGTTTTGAGGTAAATTCTATACAAGCCTAATAAAAATTATTATTAACAATTCTCGTGCAAAGTAACACGTGTTTTACACACATTATTTGCTATTACGGGGACAAGAGTAATATTTTAGAACTTGAAATTACGTACATTGTCTGTATGCTATATTATTAGCTTGTTTATTCATAGAACTTGTTTATATAAGTTAATTAATATATATTAATATTCTAAATCCACTTTTGCTAATACATCTCTTTACTCGATAATATGCATTGGAATTTCGGTTAGGATTTATAAATAGTATTCTTATTCTCCAATCCATATAAAATAATAAGAGAATAAGAGGATACGAAACACTATTAGTTTATCGATCCTTTAATCCTTGCATAGACAAAATTACTATCCGATTTACGTTGTAGTAATCGAGATCGATGGTTTACCCTCGGCTCTTTCGTTCCAATCCTTTCTGTTATCGATTTATAATCAAACTGAAAAGGATATAAAATGATATGCACGTAAAATTAATGTTGCTTGTATTTTAGATCCTGGTTCTACAGAATATATCTATACATTTCACAGTATCCATATTTCCCTGAAGCTCCTAAATAGAAAATAATATTGCAATATTTCACGACTATAAGCTCACATCAGAAGCTTCTGGAATATTTTATTTCCGGATGTAAGCGGATATTAAAGTATCAGCTGGCGAAACAATGTGTTTTATTGGTTTGATATTTTGCCTTTCCGGACGAATTCTTGCTGAGGCCCATAATTTGACAGATTAAGCATCCAAGTCAATATTTAATTTCACTCTAGCACAAATCTTTTAAAATAATCCGATCAAAATTGTAAACAGTTAACAGCCAATCCACAACACTTGTTATTTTATCTGGATATGGGAAATTGTTTGATTCTTATTTGATATATCATTTTTATAGCATTAGCCTATGTACCAGAATATACCGTTGTATATAATGTTACATTAGGGTTACATCTAGATTTATTTGCATTTACCTATATTTTTAATTATTACCTACAAGTGAGAACATAATTATGTCTAAGCAATTAAGGATGCATATTTTTATTTTACTGTTTTGTTAACAGGCTTATGTTAAATCAAACAATACATGGCCGATAAGTAAGTGAATTATATGAATAGCTTAGTGATTGGTTTATGAAGACAATATAATCATATAAGCCGTATTATATCAATCTGAGATGGATGAGGAGATTTTTGAATACACGAACAGCATGTGACGTCACTATCTGGCATCTATATTAAAACATCTCACACTATTGTTTAGTTTTAAGTGAACCAGTTGTAATCAAGTGATTGAATAGTTCAAGAATGACGTTACTATTAAACGATAGTTTTTAATATATTACATTGTGGCGTGCAGTGTTAAAGGAAAGAGTGTAAATAATAAATAATTGTAAGAAATTATAAATATATAAGTTTTTTCTATTGATTTTTGGGATATATATATATTTACTTTTATCAATGTTATATCTGAAATATGAAAAAAATCTAAGCTTAAGTTACTCATGGTGAACGTATTTGTTACTTAAATGAACAGATTATTACGGTCGAATTGGAAATTCTTTTAAACATTAAGAAACTTCATGCCAATGTTTCGTGGCCTTAAATAAATGTTGGATGCTAATTATCATACGGATGAATAATTTAATTTAGTTTATATTTTTTTTTTACGAAGACAAACACAAAGGTTGTTAATCACATTCAGAATAGTTTAGTTAACGATGGACGCACACCGACATTGTTTATTTACAGTATATGATTGTTGTTGTTTCGTACGCATTATGCTTTTATTCGAATATCAAACAAAAGATTGTAAATGTTTAACACTGACAAATTTATTCCGTTTGATTATCACACATGCCATGAGTTTATAATACAAAAGTTTATTTTTATTTACTTCCTAAAATTAAATTTTCCTTTCCCTGATTACTATTTTGTAGCACGTCAGTGTTTGTAGTAGTTGGCTAACTACGACAAATTTGTAAACATATGTATCTGTGGCCTCAATAATTCGGTCAATTTTGGTCCTAGTTTGACGACATATAGGGTGAATGTGTAGAGCTGGATAAACTTGAATGGGATCGCCAATCAGTATCATGGGAACAGGGTCTTATGTGGTTAATTCATTTTATGTTTTTTCGACTTTTTGCCTCAATTTGACAACTTAGACATTCGCTAAAACCATCATAAAATAAATGTACAGCGAACGAAACTGTGATTGAAATTAATTCCTGATTTCCAGTCAAACACATTTTCATACCTCAAAGGCTCTTTTTGAAGAAGATCAGAGGACACACAGATTTTTAATCAATCATCTTTATTTTCAGTTACTGCTTATTTCCTGAATGTGAAACACTGTAACCGTTATAAAAAAATAGATTTAAAATGTAATGTATTATCAAGTACCGTCTTATTAATGATGGTTGTAGAGAATTTTAATGGAATTAGTACTAATTCATTTCTACTAAGTTTAGGCCTAAAAATAAACTATGGCCAAACCTATATTCTTTAAATATATTTATTATAATGAAAGTTGGATTGTGTGTGCAAGAAACCTTTCATATAGCAGAAATCGTTATTTGTGCAACTAGTGAGCAAAGTAAGCAATTGCCTCACTCGAGAGAAATTCTTACTCACGAGCCGTAGGCAAGTGAGAAATGGTTTCTCCAGTGAGGCGATTGCACTTTGCACTCGAGTTGCACATTATATTTTTCTTAAAGTTACCATAAAACAAATAAATTGTTAAAGAAACGTGCCTTCACGCTGCAAATCTGGAGTGAGTCAAAGTAATTAGAGTTAGACAATGTTAACATTGTCTCACTGATGAGCGAATTGGCCACTTTGCTTTCACAAATCAGTGAGAGAACATGTACAATGTTAGGTAACTGTAGAAAAAACTATGTAAAGCTGGATTATTGGCAAAAATATATAACGGGAGTTGCTCAACAGTAAGAAAAGTAACGTGAATATCTCGCCAGGAACATGTAATGCACTAATTGTTTATAGGTTTTTTCAATCAATTCCAATAAAGTGTTTATACGCAATTATAGGCCATACAATCCGGAACTGAGAAATTGAAAACTATTGGATATTACATCCATTTATAGGTCAGACAAAAAAAAATTATGTTTCACGGTAACTGTGAAGGATATTATAAATCTTATTCAGACGACATGATGTTTTAGTATCATAAACTCTGAAGCCCTGAATATTGTAGAGTTAAATCCAGTCTGGACTTAGCAATAATTCACACTTTTGGCAAGAATTGCACATTAAGTTGGTATTTTTCTGTGCCCCACTTTGGCGATTCATCGTAGGCCTATGTATTATACCACCAATATATTTCAATTAAAAACAGTGTGTGAGACTGGGGCGTTATCTGACAGCATAGTAAAAATTGTGATAAAATAAGTTACATCTTAGTAATAACATAAAAACTACCGTGTAGGAGAGAAAATTATATTTTCCTACAGTTACCTAACAATGTACTTGTTCTCTCACTGATTTGAGAAAGCAAAGTGGCCAATTCGCTCATCAGTGAGACAATGTTAACATTGTCTCACTCTAATTACTTTGTCTCACTCCAGATTTGCAACGTGAAGGCACGAAATAGTGAGCGCGTAACATGCAGGCAACGTCGTATGCGCGCGAAATACGTTGGCAGCACTGGCTGTAAATTAGCTGGTCAGCTGTTGTACTGTTGTATTTGTCACTTCACATTAAATGTTATATTAAAAGTTCACTTCTGTGTAAAAATAGGTTATGTTTCTTCACAAATTTATTTGTTTTATGGTAACTGTAGGAAAAGTATAATGTGCAACTCGAGTTCAAAGTACAATTGCCTCACTCGAGAAACCATTCCTCACTCGCCTACGGCTCGTGAGTAAGGATTTCTCTTGAGTGAGTCAATTGCTCACTTTTCTCACTAGTTGCACAAATAACTATTTTAAAGTTGGAAAATAATATTTTGAAAGGTAGTATAATTATCCTCAATTTTATTTTGACAGACACATTTTAAACAGACACGAGATAAAGACACGACCAATTATGGTACAAAATATGGTACAAGCTTCAAATACAATTTATAAGCAAATGGTTATAAAATATTAATGTGACTTAAATATTTGGATTCCATTACGAATGTTGAGAATTTTTTGTATATGCAAATTTTTAATTTACCCCCTTATAAGGAAGCTAGGGTTATTATTACGATGTTCACTGTTATTCAACAAAATTATACCAGTGTAGGAACAAACTATCCTCACATTATTTAACCTAGAACGTACCAGTATATTGTTTGCTTGGGCGAAATTCGTCAGCGAATGCAACGTAAAGGGGACTTACTGCTTGTCAACACTGAATACTTACCTTTGTTAAATCGGTATAAAATACAGTGAATACTACTACTAAAATGATACTGGATAGTACACTCGTCCCCGGAAGTAGCAATATTTTCTAGGTGGAACAACAATTTAATTGGTAAACTAAACTATTTTAATTTAAGTATTTATTTTTAAGCTTACATAACTCGTATTTCAGTATAACAGGATTGTGTTTAAAATTCAATTTACGAACACTCCATAACAATTATTCAATTATAATAAATTGTTATAAGTGGGAAAAGCTCTTATTAATCCTTTACCCTTTTTAATACTGATGAAAGGTTGTTGGCCTTATATGTAAAACAGTGTTCAAAGTACTTTTAAACTTTATAGTTGTAGACCTATAAATTTTTTATGTCATCTAAAATTAGAAAGTGTAACAATATTATGCCTTCTGAGTACAGTAATGGCTTTAAGTATAACTAATTGAACGAATTAGTTTGTAACTATTCATCATTATAAAAGATAAAATATAAAGCTCACGTTACAGCATAATATCAGAAAATAAATTATTGATTTTCTGATAGTCCTAAACTGGCTAAACCCAAAGCAAAAAAAAAAAAAAAAAAAAAAAAAACTTAAATTGGTCCCGGGTTTAAGTAACCTATGAGGTGGGGGAAACACATTTTTTCAATCAACAATACATATTTCCTTCCAAACTATAAACTCACTTAAAATATCAGTAAAGTACAAAATGATAATGGGATAGTGTAAAGAAGGGTGATGAACCGAAGCTATTACTAAACCATCCGCCTCGGCCCTTCAACTACAGTTTTTGCTGACTTGTTAGACAAAGAATATTTATCTCAGTTTGCTAACATTATCAAGATGATCGTGCTTTTGCATAGCTATTTCTTGCTACCTTACAGTTTTAATATTTCAGTCTTTGAACTAATGGAAAATACTAACATTTTTACCAACGATTAGACGGTTCTTATACTACAAAACTGATTAGTGATAAATTAAAATAGAATATTTACTTTCTATGTCATACGTTTACAGCCACTCTTTCTCCAAAGCAATCCTACACATGGTAATTAAAAAATCGTTCCGCCCGTTTACTTTTGGATGCACAGTAAGGTCCAAACTTAGTACGTTTGCCTTTCTAAACGACCATAAAGGACATTTTTTGTTAAATTGTATATTTTTCAACCCTTCCTAAAATTACTATGGTCAAGCATAGTGAAATAACCCCCCACCCCAAATAAAAAGAAATTATTTTTAAAGGTATTTCGTAAAAAAGGAGGTAAGTTATCCTTCTGTTAAAATATGTAAAAAAACAAATACTTTCCCCAACAATTACGCGGTCGTTTCTACACCATCTCATTCTGGAAAAAAACAGAAAAGGTTATTGTATTATTAGAATTTCATAACAGTAATATATTTATTAAATAATACGGTTATATTACTTTTCTTTTACTTTACATTTTCTTTAAAATGGTGACCATACAATGTTAGGTATTACGTGATATTGCTTGTTCAAGGTTTAAACCAGGATTCCCAGATTTTTCTTTCATGTAATTAAAAAAAATAAAATATGACTGCAGGGTGTATTATTGCCTAACAATTTAAATGTAGCTAAAAGGCTACACTAAGAATTATAGTCGGTTGAATTGTATTATAGTCTTTAAATTATATATTATTTGAACTTGAAAATAAATTTATAAATAATGTGTAAAGTTAAAAAAAGTGTTTACAATGTATTTTCTAATATTTGCCCCAAAACATTAAAACTAAGCATAGTAAATAGTCTATTAGAAAAACAATAAAATAACTCTGGATGTTCAACTGTAAGTCAGTCTACGTAAACTCGAAGACGAAGTTCTAAGGATAACCTCTACGTTACCTAAGTCCATAAATTTAAGTTATATTCTTCTATCCTCTTAGGTTGTAAATCACTTACAAACATTATGTAAATGTTTTTGATTTACACAACTTTTATACTAATAACATTGTGAACAATTTTATCTTCAACGTTTTAGAACCTTCAAATTGATCATGCAAGTAAATCCATAAACTATTCTCGCAGTCCTCTACACTGAAACCACAATGTTAAAATAATATTTCTAAATACAAGATTTACAAAATCAAAACAGTACAGGCTAGCTTTTAACAATGATTAATTGATTGTCTAGGTAAATTAATTTATCACTGTTTTATAGTGGTTTTCGTACTTGAATTCTAAACCATATTAACTTATAATTACTTTTTTATATTAAGGTGAGCTTCATCGTTTGAGCTTGTTTGTAATATTGTGTACCACATTTGAAAAATTGTATTATTAACAACTTACAATATTTCTCTAGACATATATTTAATTTTTGTGTAACCAATTTATGGAGTAGAGTCAAGGCGATATGCTGTGCCAACCTGTCAGTAATTGATCAATGAATTAGTTCAGTTGTTTCTCTTTATAAAACTACAAGAGTAACATTATTCTAGTACTTATCTTCCTTCATGTATTGATCAGAAAAGTTTACTTATTCCTTTTTTTAACTTTTAGCTACTTATTAATTTGCATTTATATCAATCACGAGAGTGAAATCTGATTTATTTTTTATTATAGGCGGAATAGCTATTTGGAAATATCGCATGGTAAAATATTATAAAAGTTTTGTAAGGATCCTTGTTGTTATAAGTACAAATTCATCATTTTAACGTCACGTTAAAACACAAGAATTGGTCCTAACTCTTAAATATTTAGAATTTAAAAATGTATTTTTCATTGTTGTTTGTTATATAACGCACTTTTTCCTACTAAAAGTAGCCTAATAATACTTTTAGGATTGTTAAGGTGGCCTGTTGGAATAGAAATAACAAACACCATATTAAAATAAAACTCGGCTAAAACAAATTACAACTTGACTGCATCTACCCATTTAATACAATTTTTCTGATATTTTCAATCCGAGAACGTTTATCTTTGTTCACTATCATTAACAGCTGATCCTGTTCTTACATAGATAATCCCTGCTTCTTTCATACCGATTCAACTTATGGACCGGAATACGGGTTTTACTGTTCTAGTTTTGCTTATATAGTATTTAAGGGGACATTTGAACATATACAGGCTTAGTTTATGAATGTCAGTGATTGTAACATATATATTAAATTATTTTCATTGAATTTATAAATAAATGTTTAACAATATTTAAGTACACAGTTCACTCATAATCAATCATCCTGTAAAACAGAAATTCCAATATGTTAGATGACAGTCACGTAGTTATGGAATAAAAAAATTATAAAATCATATTTTAAGGTTATAAACTTATGAAATACGATTATATATTTCATAAAGATACTTGTCATAAAAATAGACACAAAAATAAATATAGATATTTAAGGAAGGTTTTAGGGAGCAACCTTAAAACATGGAAATGAAATACCAAACAACCTTAAAAAGTATCGGTGATTGATTATGTGCCATGTGAAAACTTTTCATTGTTGTTTTAGCCATATCGCTTAAATAATAAGCCAGGCTATATATGATAGTAAAATAAACCTTTGCGTTTACTAGAGAAGGAAAACAATAATCCTCATTGTGTTTTCTTTGATAACACTCAAAAGACCGGAGTAACTCTATTTTGCACCCCTTTGATACTGCTTTTGCTTTTTGTAACTTTTTCACTGTAATACTTGTTTTTGTTCATAAATTATACATAAGCTGAATTCTTCATCTTGGGTATCTTGGGGCCCATAAGGTATTTCCTTTAAAGGAATCAGATTAAAAGTTATTGATTAACATAATCTACATTTTAAAATCATAGGACACCAAGATGTTTTACAATTTAATACAATACTGTTTCAGACTTAAATGTAGAACTTAAATGTCTTAAATGTAACTGACTAAAATATGTCTTTAAACATTTTTATATGCATTTAATAA
Source organism: Macrosteles quadrilineatus (assembly GCF_028750875.1). NCBI lineage: Eukaryota > Metazoa > Arthropoda > Insecta > Hemiptera > Cicadellidae > Macrosteles > Macrosteles quadrilineatus. The sequence goes on from NW_026542596.1 coordinate 20,068,858, forward strand.
TTGGGGCATTACATTTAAGTGTTAAAATTTTCTAAATTTACACACTTCAAGTAGCCAAATATATTAAATAAAATTACTAAACCAACACCTTTTGTAACTAAGCTTTTGGCAATGGATTTTAAATATTGATAGTAGAAAAGCTCTTCAAAAATAACAATGCATCTTCATCATAACATGCTTTGCATCCCTGAAAATCTTACATTCCTTGTATTAGGGCAATAACAGTAACAGTTTTAGGCATAAGTTGGTTACAAATCGTAGTGTCGGATAAGGTAATTTGGACTGCACAATTCTGTATTTTTGTACATGCTAATGATGGATATTTTTAGTAAGTTTAGTAAGAACAGTTTTGATGTAACTATATATTCCCAAAATTATAAGAGTTCTTAATAACCAATTATATATGCAGTTTTTTTTAGAATTTGTGATATAAAAATATATACCTATTGCGGTTTAGTTTAAAACGTATTTAAAGTCTTAAATGTAACAGAAATAAACATATTACAATGGTATTGCGTAAATTATACCGTCCTAACAAACGAGGCTTACCAACATTTTACGGAATTTAATTTTTTATTTATAGTATTATGCATACTAAAAACAACTAATAAATTGAAAACCTTGTGTATTTTCTCATGTACGGGCTTTCAAAATAAATTATCTAATAAAAAACAAAACTAAGAACATTTTTTGATAAATAATTAGAAAGAAACTGATTGTACTATTTTTTATTTATTTTTAGCGAATTTCCCTATAAGGGAAGTAGCTATTACCGTAGGTCTCATGGTAAGACTTAGGCCCGGGACCGATTTACTTTTTCATTTTGATGTCCCCAGAGGACAAAAACACCATTCGTTCAAATTTTTATATATGTATATATATAAATATAGATATATATATATATATATATATATATAGATTTTTATATATATGTGTCCGTGAACACGATAACTTGAGTAATTTTTATCCGATTTTGATGAAATTTGGTTTGAAGGTGTAAGGCGGGATAAACTTGAATGAGTTCGCGATCCAGCATGATCGGACCATGGGAACAGGGTTTTATGGGGGGTTTTATGGGGTAAAAATTGGTTTTTCTCACTTTTGACCCTCAAAACACAAAATTTCCCTATTTTTCTCTAAACCTTCTTAAAGAGCTTAAAAAAACAAACAATTCAGTATATCAAAGTGTTTTTGTACAGTTATTAGTTACGGAGAAAACTAAAAAAATTGTAAATTTAAAATTCCCATGTTATTCTTATGGAGAATATTGTAAAATGTTGTAGTTTGCTTGTTTATGGATATCTTTTGATCAAACTTGGCAAATATGTTCATTTTCTACTAAGCAATAATTATTTTACTTAAAACACACACTTTATTAGTTTCCTTGTAGCAGCAAACCTAGGTACTCGTTAAACCTAATGTTATTTAAATAGATGGATTGAAAATTAATTCAGCCAAATGGAAATTCGCTTAGACGGCAGGTTTGCTGCGGCGGGGGTATTTACTATTACAAACTATGACAAATATTATTTTCATGGATGCGGAGAAATAAATAGCTTAAAGTGACTAAAAATACATAGCAAGACAAAAACTCACCGTAGTATTTTTTCAGATAACACTCGATGACTAAAGTAACTCTTCCACGTTTATACTAATATTGTTTCAGCTTTAACTAACACTCCTTTATTGTCTTACTACTTTTAGCCTTTATGGCCAGAAGGATACTGTTTTTACACATTTGGTAAACTAGATCAGTAATCTATATGAATACATTGGATTCAATGTCAAATTTTTTTTATTTTATAAAAATATCCTAAATAGATTTAAAAAATGATTGAAATGTGTTTGAACTTTAATATTATACAGAGTTTTATTCCTAGTTAGCACCCACCATATTATTCTTATACGAATGGTGTAGTTATGATTTTTTATGAAGACAAGATATCCAAAAAAGGTTCAAATACCTGCTATTAAGCAATCCAAATTTGTTGTTAGAACAACTAGTTTCGGCGTCTGTGTGACACCATCATCAGGCTGCACAAGGACAGTTTTCTTTCTTCATACGAAGAGCGTCATATTTACACGAAAATAAATTAAACATTTAAAGACGACACAAACACGAACACGAGACATTTATGGTAACTGATCAGTTAAGAAACAGACGACGCTAACCCGGCGGAGTTTGAGTCCAGACTCAAACTCCGCCGGGTTAGCGTCGTCTGTTTCTTAACTGATCAGTTACCATAAATGTCTCGTGTTCGTGTTTGTGTCGTCTTTAAATGTTTAATTTATTTTCGTGTAAATATGACGCTCTTCGTATGAAGAAAGAAAACTGTCCTTGTGCAGCCTGATGATGGTGTCACACAGACGCCGAAACTAGTTGTTCTAACAACAAATTTGGATTGCTTAATAGCAGGTATTTGAACCTTTTTTAATATTATTTGGCAATCCGGAGGCTAACAACTACAATGAAGACAAGATATCCGAATAAATATACAGTGTATAAGTTCAATATAAATAAGCATTTTCATCTTTACCCTCTTTGACTTGAAAGATTTACTCCACGGCAGGTAATTGTCGGAAATCACTTTATGATTTTTGTTGGGATATTAATTTATTTCAAGTTACACTACACTACATATACTATTAAAACAATAATACATAACATCACACATTACCTACATATCCAGGTAAAAACCATTATTTTAATTTATTTTTACTTAACACTATTTGCTAAAGAAATGTATTAGAAACTCATTAAACAACAGGAATCAAATGAGTACACTGCTGATTATTTTTGTTTGTGCTTTAGTAAAAATGTAATTTCAGTTAACAATAATGTGGGGTTTTTAACTAGGAAAATAGTAGAAAATAGTAGATAAAATAGTATTGTTACAAAATATTACGCTTTGATAACAATCGACTAAATATAGGTTACCAATACATAATATTTAACCACAAAGATTTATTTTTTTATAAATAAAATATTTCTTTTCCAGTATTGTTTATGAGATTCTAATTTGACATGGAATATACATAAGAAACAGTACTATGCAGGTTAAGTTTCTTTTGTTTGCAGTTAAACTACATACATGTTAAATAAGTAGGACCAAATATAGTGCACTGGTTACAAACCCAGCTAAAACTCTGCGGTGAAGATGTATGTTGTGTCACAAGCAAACCCGGCAGAGATTTGAGGAATGATTTAAACCGTTCTTTTATACCAGACCATTTAGTGCTGAGAGTATTCGACATTCAAAATTTGATTAATATTTTACTCAAACTTATTCTTTCTTAAACTTTTTTACGTCGATGACCAAGGATGATTATAGTGATGTAAATGTATAGATGATATGAAAAGGTAGGGTGATGTAAATGTTTAGATGTTACATCTTAAACATTTTGTTTCAGATGGTATAAATTGAAGTATTTTTACCTTTTTTCAAATACTTTGCTATATTTTTGTGTTTTATATTACCCAAAAAATTACTACGTAAATTGCGTCAACACCTTTAAACAAATGTATATGGTACTTTACCTACGATTTAGTAAAGTAGTTTTCAGTAATTAAAATATACAAACCTAATACCAACACGTGACATATATCGTAGTTTAATTATGTTTTTTAGTACACAAACGCAACTATTGTAAACAAAACTGTTGTCTTTTATGTTCTTGGATGAATTCATAAAATAATCTCCTCACGACAGAAAATACATATATCTAAAGGTGATTTTCTCCCCGAGTTAAAACCTTATACATCTCTAAGTCCTTAGCCATAATATTTTAACACCTCTAATTAAAAACTATATGTAATAAACTCGAAGATTGGTCTATCTTAAAAACCTCATCATTTTAAGTTTTATTGTAGTTTTAAAACATTTATTTAAACAATATTTTTGAGGAGGATTTTATCACAAAACTAAGAATGTCACGTTCCTTAACCACCAATGTATACGAAAAGTAGATGAAATAAACGTCTAAAAACACTTAAAACATATATTTACGCTTATACTGTTACTCACAAGACAGTAAATTAACAAAATACCCCCTCCGCAGCAAACTTGCAGACTAAGTCAATTTCCATTTGCCTGATTTTCAATAAAATCTATTCAAATAACATTAAGTTTAACGAATACATAAATGCAGGATATAATACCTCAGCAATATTGGTGATATAAAGTCAAATAGTAATACCATGTACGATATTTGCGGTTAGGTTTGGAATTTTCTTAATTGTGAATAGTTCATCTTAAGCTCATAGTCTCACTATTCTCCTGATGAACAGTATTATATGTTAAACATTGAAAATAAAAATTGAATTACAACTATGAGTTTTATATGCTCTGTATTTCCACAAATATACTTATAACAGAAATTAATAATATAATAATATTATTAATTTTAATTATTATAATACCATTTTCATAAATATTTATAGCTAACATAAGCTATATTTGAAGTTAAATCCTTAATGTATATTACACAAATACAAAGTTACATATTGCAGATGTAAAATATTTAGTCCAAAACTATAAATATTGTAGGAGACTAAACGATTTGAAGCTAAAAAAGCCAGAGTGTCAGCATTTGAACTGTCATACATCCACTTTTTCTTTGTGTAGGTAACATGGGGTTTTTCTGGAGGATCATTGGCCAATATTGTACTTTATAATTTGCTAAACATTTTTATATTTTTTGAAGCAATGCTGTTTAATGTATATGTAATTGTAATTTCTACGAATAATGTCAAATTTATTATCAGAAATTTTAAATCTATAGACCCTAACCTACTTTATTGTATAATTCCTATAGATTTTTTCATCAGTGATAAAAATACTTGTTTCTACAGTCAACCGACAAAGTGGGCTTGCACTGATTGTAGTACAGAAAGCTGCTAATTTATTGCTTTATTTACTTACTTTGTCGCACACCAGTATTCCAACCAAACAACACAAAACAGCGTGCTTTGTGCACGCAATCCGTGTACACTTGGAAATAGGTTGGCAACGACAAGGTAGGCTACAGCAATAATGCACTATTAAAAGATACTATTACGATTAAATATACTACGACTAAGATCAGCTGTTGCAGTGTTTCCCAATTTGTTCAACACTTGGGTTTAACATAACCTAAAAACGTGTTGTACAGTGTTTGAAAGACTAATTTTTTATATTATATATAGAATCTGTGGGAAAAATATAATATGCAATACGAGTGCAAACTTTGCTGCACTCAAGAAACTAAACATTTATCTCGTATGTAGCAAAGTTCCACTTCGCCCACTAGTTACACAAAATAACTATAATATTCTTAGGGTTAAAATACATCTTAATCCATCATCCCTTTTCATAATAGTTCTTAAACTTATGCGAATGTTTGAAAGACTAATTTTTTATCCTTTTTGTAACTGCAGGAAAAAAACATAATGTGTAACGCGAGTGCAAAGTGACTTTGCTTCACTCAAGAAACATTCTACACTTGCTTACGGATCGTTCGTTAACATTTCTCTCGTGTGCATAAAAGTACCACTTCGCACACTAGTAACACAAATAATTATTTCATTACATTGTATTTTATTTTAGCACTTCTGTAGATCGAACAATTCAGGTCTCAAAATTTTTTTGTGCGCATGTTAATTGATTAATCAATCTTAAGACTTAAGGGGCCATTCAGCTTAAAAACCGAAACTGTACTAATATCATCGAATTGTTGTTGTATTTCAAGAAATTATATAGTTTAAACTCATCCTTTGCCAACTCAAAGTCAGAAGGAAGCTAATACACGCTTGAGAGCGCCAGTTTGAGGCACATGACTACTCAAAGCATTGTTCCTTTGCCACTCGACCTACCAGAAGTAACGGACTATTATTGAAGCCGTCAATAGTTTGACAAATAGTTTTTATATATTGATAAATATATCAGCTTGATTCAAGAAATAATCTTCTCTGGTTTACACAGTAATTCAATATATTTTTACTTGCATTCTTAAAAAAAAAAAAAAAACAGACTTGTAAATACATATTCGTCAATGTCTTTACCTAGAAAATAGTTTTGTATTGACTACAAAGAGACTAAATTTAAATTTAAAGATTGTATTTATATATTATTTTATCGCAAAACTATAATTATACAATTTTAGAATTTGTATTGTTTAAACTACAGTAATCCATTGTTAGTCCGTAGAACCGATAAGGTTCGTAACAGTGTAAAGCAAAACCCATAAACTACGTGGTATCTGCTAAGTAAATTAATCATTAAGTAAATTACTAACCTTCTCTCGTACTGATTGTTTTTACCTCGTAATAGAAACTTTAATCGAAGTAATTGGTGCGAACAGAGCACAAGGTACAAACCAACCTAATTGGTCAATTTATCTACAGGTCGAACGTGTTAGTAAACTCGCTGCTTCAGTTTCACTGATATTATATCCCAAATACACAGGTTCACAAGTTAATATATTAAAAGATGGCATCCTTGTTTTGGTGCATGAGACAAACAATATATCTCAATTGTCAATAATTATTTTCATTAATGTTATAAGAATAAGAATAGTTTATTGCCATTGACCATGTACCATGAATAGGCATTGTCAAGTTACATAAGAATAGAAACAAGTATAAATACATAAAACCTAGAGTCATTAAGTTCTAAAGAGTTTTAAGATATAAATACAATTAAAAAAAGTAAAACTAGGTAGAATTAGCTGTTCTATCAATTTCCATTTCATGCTCTATGAATTCTTTAATACTATAAAACGGGTTCGCCACGAGTTAATTAAAATTTTCTGATTTGAAAGTGGAAAGAGGGAAGGCTGGCTGCTTTAGGAGGCTCAGGCAGCTTGTAAAATTTCACACTATTTAATTTTAAAGAATTACTCTTGATGGCCAGTCTGTGATTGGGTATGTCCAGCTGTTCTTTCCTTCGTGTGAAGTGTGAATGGTAGTCCTGCCTGGTGGAAAACTCATTTAAATTAGCTTTTGTGTATGTAAGAACGGAGTAGGTGTAAACATTTACGATTCTACAGATGTGTAGTCTGATGAAAAGTGGTTTGCAGTGATCCTTAGGGCCAGCCCCCAACATTGAGCGGATGACTTCCCTTTGTATTAATGTAGGAGTTCATGAAAAAGGGGGAATGGCCCCATGTTAAATAATTCCATATTAAATATAAGACTGAAACAGTCCAAAATAGGCTAGTTTAAGATATTCAATGCTGAAAAGAGGCATTAATTTTCAGAATAAAATTGACACTCGAGAGTTTTTTGCTTAGATTTGTGATGTGAGATTTCCAATTTAATTTACTATCAATGTGAAGTCCAAGGGGTTCAACTGAATGGTCTAACTGTCCTAAAGAGAGTGAGGATGAAATATTCTGGGTTTTGGATTGGTTACAGATGAGTTTATTTGCAGAAAGCAAATTTAAAATACTACCTCCTGCTTTAGAAAGTGCTTCTTAGAGCTTTTTGTAGATCCTTATCAGAAGTAAAAAATGTAGTGTCGTCTGAATATATCACCATAGACAAATAGAATGCGATAGTTTTGACAAAGGTTATTATCGCCCTTTTTATAGGTTGGAGTTAATTTTGAAATTCGAGGTTGATCAGGAAAATGACTATTACGGAGACAACTATTAAGTACAGTGAAAAGGGGAGTAGATATGTTGTGTATAGTATTCTTGATTATATATTTTGAAAGCCAAAAATAGTCCATTGATTTTGAATTTGAGAAGTGTGAAACTGGTTTTATTACCTCGTTTGGTGTAACTGGTGTCCACTCAAATTTATAAATGTTGTTCAACTGTTTTGTGGATTCCACTACGTCACTCACTGGGTGTGGATTGAGTTTGGCTCACTTGATCGACGAGTTCCTCAACAGAATCTGTAAAATATGTGTTTGGTTCATTAGGGTCAAGTGTCACATGAGATGTGGGTGTGGTTGTATTTTCCTGTGTTATTATTTCCCAGGCCACCTTACATTAATATTCTTAAACATCGGATTGTAATGCAGTGATTATCTGAGCAAGATTGCTGATTTCATTCCTGAGCATTTCGTTTGAGTCCTTTAGTGCACATTTCTCACAAAACCATTTAGCATCAGTACCTGACAGGCTCACATATTCCTGAGAGCTCATCCCAAGGCAGGCGGCAGGTAACAATCTGAGTCACACTGGATAGCTTCGCAATTGTCATTGACTGTCTTTCTACAGATAACAAATTTAGTTGAAGGATTATTATCTCGTCATGTTTAGTGACAGGTCTAACGCAGTCGGAAACAACGGTTTGCCGGCCTGCTTTTCGGCGTGTTTAGAGGTTAGTTTGTCAATGCTGCTAATATTTTACAGTATATAATCTGAAAACTAATATTTATAACTTCACTATTTATTGTAATAGTTAATTTTGAAGATTAAAGGTAGATTTTTAAAAACTAGTGTGGATTAAAACGGATACAAAATTTATTGATTTATCACAAGCTAATTTGGAATATGTCTATCATCGGCAACTGCTTCTTCTTCTTCTCTCATCTATTATTAAAATATGTTAAGACTTACGTTGAATTAACGATATGTTGGTTAACAATAAATTTGACAAAAAAAACATTTATAAGTAAATTACTGAGATAGCTGCTAAGTAAAATAGTTTTATTGAATACTACACACTATTAAAACAGGTAATTACTTCCTTATTCACTTATTATTCATTGATAGTTTTTGTCATACCTCTTAACGATTTTGTATCAATTTTATTCAGCTAATTTACCCAAATAAATCAAATATTTATTATTGATTAAACTCTTAATAATATTCATTTATCAGCGATAAGAAAATTAATATCGTTTTACTATGGCAATACAAGATTGCAATTGCATTGTTCCAGATGAAATAGTTGGATTACCACATACCTACAATGATCCTATGGTTAGAGACTTCCAATGTCAAAATGTTAGACAACCTTTTGGGCGTCAATTTTTTTGTTTATTGCTATTTATTGCTACAGTACCTGCCAAGGCTGCGGCTACAAGGGTGTTTGCTTATTATATTCACGCTGCTTGGATTTCCGCCGATGTGTGCAAAACGTGCGTTTTTGTCAGTTTTTTTTGACGCGGTAAAATGTAGCTTAATTTCGTGACGGTTGAATTCCATGAACGGCAAAATATAATGGGGACCCGCAGTTTATTGCTTTAACTACATCTACAATGAGATGATATGTAGTCAACTCGGATATAATTCAAAATTAATTATTTATTATAGGTATAAGCTACATAAAAATATACAACAAATATAAACATGATCAACTTAATAATACTGTAAATATCGTCCACACATAATGTTTAAATAATGGTAAATTTGTGATGGTGTAATTTATTTGTAGTTTTTTTTTAGTGAAACATGATCTGCATTCTATTCATAATCATATTTTTCAAATAGGTACTGCTTAAAAATTACCGTATAACTTGTAATCTTTTCTGGCCCTATTTTAAATATAAAATATGAAAAATTTCTTTACCTACGCTACTTTAATACATACTCAAAATAGATTTTAATAACTATGTTACTTGGAAGAGTTTGTGGATTAAACTATGAAACATATGCCATTTTTAAAGTACGTTTTTCTTATTATACAGGGTGTTTCACGGGAACCCTGACAAACTTCGGGAAATGGTTCCTGGGGTCAAAACTAGAAAAAAATGTCCTGTAAGCATATGTCCTAAACTCAATCGTTTGCTATTTATACGTAAAAATGTGTTTTTTTAGGTTTTCAGTGTATCTGTTGAACATTTTAACCTCTAGATTAAAAAATCTTCAAGATATTTTAATTAAACTTGCATAGCTAGATAGAATATTAAATTACAAAGAGATTTCATTAATATTATGTGCACACATGTTGGGTATGACTGAGAAAAATGAGTTAAAAAATCAAATTTTCCCGAAAAAATGATAATCCAAAAATATTTTTTATTTTTGACAGCTCTTCATACTTAAACCATTTAGTCGTTTGGCTTGCAACTTTACCAAAAGTTGTAGAATTTAATGGAGAACAATAAAATATCAACTTGTGTATACCTTTTATGGGGATTATCTTTATCAAAATCAAAAATATTGTAAGGTAACACATATTAATTTAATTTGAAGGAATAAACAAAAATGTATATTTAGCTTATTTATAAACATACCTCACTAAAAATTCGTATATTGGTTTTCCTAGTTGAGAAGGTTCGTATAAAGGCCTAAAATCCTCCATCCTTTTCATTTTTTATGGTGTAAAACAAGCATACTCACTCACTTTTCTATGTTAACCTTATAGGGAAAAATAAAATATGACAACTTGCAAATTTCTGAACATATCTTATTAAAACTTGGCTTATGACTTATTTTGATTGAGGACTTTAGGATTAATGCCAAAAATTCCAGTTTTATATTCATTTTGCACAAAACTAGCACAATCCTATCCTTTACGGGAAATAATTAGTCTTTTCAACTATTAGTCCTAATGGACGTTTTGACCTTTTAAATTTAAAAATGTAAATGCTATTTTAAAAATAAGTTCTTCATAGTTAGTATAGGTTGACGTGAAAACATTTTATGGAAGAAAGTAAAATATTTTACAACTCAATCAATTTCAACAAATCTAGGAAGTGCACTAACTTGGACGCATTATTATAAACATTTAAAATCCTAACATTTACCAACTGAAGCTCATTGGGTTTCAGGAGGGATCGGATTATAAGGGTTCAGGTATTTGAAAAATCGATATTTGTTGTTATTATTTCGTAATTGATTACATTTTTTAGTGTGCAACTAAAAATAGCTTTGAATTAAATAGAATATTGGTAAACCTGTAAATGCAGTTAATAAATCATCTGTTTTGCTCGGTCAGCTGATGCAATTTTTATTGTTGCATACTTTGTTTACATTGAATTTCCAGTCCATTGTTATTGGCAGTGAATATCATGTACACTAACAGTGAATATGCAGATATGGTATTTATTTATGGATTTTGTGATGGAAATTCAAGATCATCCGTTCAAGAATACGCTAGAAGATTTCCCAATAGGCGTACGCCTAATAGGCAAGTATTTACAGATATATTTAATCGACTAAGGGAGACAGGATGTGTTAGAAAAGTTGTCCCTGACGGTGTAGTTCAAACTCCTGTAGAGGTTGAAAATGACATCTTACACTCTGTTCAGCAAAGCCCAGGAACAAGCGTAAGAAAGCTTTCACGACAGCACCTGGTGTCTATTTCTAAAACCTGGAGAATTTTACATAATGAAGGATTATATCCTTATCACTTAAGAAAGGTTCAGGCGCTTCACGCTGGTGATACCCTAAGAAGGTCTCAGTTTTGTCGCTGGGTAGCAGGAAATCGTCACCAAATTAAGTTCATACTCTTTACTGATGAAGCTCAATTTACTCGGAATGGAATAAACAACTCAAAAAATGTCCACATATGGGCCGAAGACAATCCACATGCCACAGTGGAGACAAACTTTCAACAGAGGTTTTCGGTGAATGTTTGGTGCGGTCTTTTAAATGACAAACTTGTAGGACCTCACATCTTAGATGGTGCTCAAAACGGTGTAAGTTATCTACATTTCCTAAACAACACTTTGCCGGAACTGCTCGAAGATGTTCCCATCCAGTCAATGGCAAGGATGTTTTATCAACATGACGGTGCTCCCCCACACAGGAGTCGAGCTGTAGTTGAAACGCTGAGAAACCGTTTCGAGGAAAAACTTATTGCTCATCAAGGACCAGTGAATTGGCCCCCTAGGTCGCCCGACCTGACTCCGATGGATTACTTCCTATGGGGATACATGAAAACAGAAGTTTACAGAAGCAAGCCTCAAACAAGAGAAGAGCTGGTAGAGAAGATTCACACCGTAGCAGAAACAATAAAAAGTAATCCTATCATGATAAGAGCAGCTACATCATCTCTGGTTAAACGTGCTAGACTGTGTCTGTCTAAAAATGGAGGCCATTTTGAAAACCTCATCAGTTAAAAAAACTTTACTTCAAGCCTTCATAGTTTATATTGGCAAAAAAAGAATGATGTTTCCCTAGTTACTGTTTTTCTTCTTTAATTTGCAGTAATTTAAAGCTTATTAAAATTATTATGATACATTATTATACAGTATTAATATTAATTAAAAACATACCACAACATGTAAAACTTGGGTATACTAGGTTATAATTATTTAGTTCCAATTAAACTATGTCAAATAAAAAGTTTTAATTAAATATGTACTTAGAAATATGAGAGCTATTTTATTTTATTTTTCCTCATAATGTTAACATAGAAAAGTGAGTGAGTATGCTTTTTTTACACCATAAAAAATGAAAAGGATGGAGGATTTTAGGCCTTTATACGAACCTTCTCAACTAGGAAAACCAATATATGAATTTTTAGTGAGGTATGTTTATAAATAAGCTAAATATACATTTTTGTTTATTCCTTCAAATTAAATTAATATGTGTTACCTTACAATATTTTTGATTTTGATAAAGATAATCCCCATAAAAGGTATACACAAGTTGATATTTTATTGTTCTCCATTAAATTCTACAACTTTTGGTAAAGTTGCAAGCCAAACGACTAAATGGTTTAAATATGAAGAGCTGTCAAAAATAAAAAAAATTTTTGGATCCTTATTTTTTCGGGAAAATTTGATTTTTTAACTCATTTTTCTCAGTGATACCCAACATGTGTGCACATAATATTTATGAAATATCTTTGTAATTTAATATTCTATCTAGCTATGCAAGTTTAATTAAAATATCTTGAAGATTTTTCAATCTAGAGGTTAAAATGTTCAACAGATACACTGAAAACCTAAAAAAACACATTTCTACGTATAACTAGAAAACGAGTGAGTTTAGGACATATGCTTATAGGACTTTTTTTACCAGTTTTGACCCCAGGAATCATTTCCTGAAGTTTGTCAGGGTTCCCGTGAAACACCCTGTATAAACCGTCACTAAAAGCTTTTCCATGTCCATTGTGCAAAAACAAGTGGTTATATGAGCGGAAAACGGTTTAATTCAATAGTGACATTGTCAGTCGAACTGTAAACATACAAATTAGTCTCCAATAAGCTTTCTATCTCTGTCTGACGTGATGGCTGCTATAAAACCAGAGACACATTATAATATTGAGCAAATATTGAATTAATTTTAGTTTTCTTAAGCCAGTTATATATAGTTATTTATAAGTTATTGTATTCTTACTTAGTATGTTTCATTTACCACAAGTGTCATATTTGGAGCCTAAAATTTCGTTTATAATCAGGTAAATTTTGTGTAAAACTCTAGATAGTAAAATTTAAAGATCACAGTCATAAACCTGTTTGGCTGCAAAGTTTACTGAAGTACAATCTGCGTAAAAAATTACTGCTTTGAAAAAAGGCGAAATTTATGATACTAAATTAGGTGATAAATTTAACTGTATCAAAGTCATAAAACCGATTTGTAAAAAAACACCGGTAAAATATATGTAAACAAATTGTTACGTTTCATTTAAGTATTGGTAAAACATCCATTAACTTGTTGCATAATAATGAATATTATTAATAAGAAGTATATAAATAATTATAAATGAGAAAAAAATTCCATTACAGTACAAAATGTATTATTAAACTTTGATTAAATTAGCGTACACGAAATTCTGACCTACAGATTTAGAATTAAATATTGTTTACGCTATTATATCAATCCGATAATATCTTTTAACACACAACTTGACAGATGTGTTTAAGGGACCTAAATACGTATTCTATTTTTACGTGACAGTCAAAGCTATATTAATTAATAGATTGAGTCAAATACTTAGTAACTAAAACAAACGTTCAAAACTAATACACTTCTTTGAATTGAAATATACAAAATAACTACGTATGATGGTAAAATAACAACTAGGGAATAAAGATATTATCTTCAAATATTGTTTGAAATAAGCTTTGTTTCTTAATTAAAGTCTGGGCGCAACCCTCTGATATTGGCGTTGGGATTATTCGTGTTACTTGATTTCACAAGCCTGTGGTAAAAACTGTTGTACGAGGTAACAAATTTTGTGCTAGGCCATAAAGAAATTAAAACATTTAGCTATATTTAAATTCTCAATTCGTTAACACTGTTTGATGTAAAATATTTTAGCCATTAAAGAATTTTCCATACACCTTTAATAAAATGAAATAACTTAAAAACATTACTAATATTTGAGCTTTTAGAATGCTTTTAACAAGGAAAGTTATAAAAAAGTATTTAATTAACACGCGTAACTTCACGGGCTAGTAACACACAATTTTACTAAGGAAAAAGAGCAAAAATCGCCAAAATGATTTACTAAACCTACTACCCACATACACTATTGTGTAAAACTAAAAGCATAAAACAATAACCTATATTACAAGTTCAAGCTTTATGAAACCAGTCCAGTTTAATATATGCTATGATGATATATCGACGGAAGTTGAAATATTAGTTTGCGAAACAATGTTTCCTTACTGCTTTGCTTTTATATTTAGGTTATTTCTATTCTAATTTTAACAGAGGGTCAAATAGATGTTTGGCTCTTTATTTTGTGCAATAGCTCGGTTATGAAAAACGTTTGATGATAAAATTGTAACGCAATAAGGAAAACAGAGGTGCAATATTCATTCACAAACCTAAGAACGCAATGCTTGCTTATTCCTGTGTTACACCAGAAAACCATGTGGGCTACCCATGGTGCTTTGGCATTGTTTTAACAGTTTTAGCAAATTTCATAAAAAAAGACGACCTTTACATTGACTTTTAAAAATGTTTGGCTGACAACATTATTTTAACACCAAGTTCTACTAAATTATGCTGACCATAATATTCAATATTGCTGATTTAGCTTATTTATCTCGAAGGCATATGTTTAATAAAATTGGGAATGCGATGATCGGTATAGCATGCCGTTACGGGACGTAGCTAAATTATAAATTAGAGAAATTCACATACATTTTATATAGATCGACACCTTCTACCATTTGAATGCATGTACTATATTTTATTTAGTAAAACAATTAAAAGCTAAAAGCATTATTTAAAGTTAAATTTAAGGTATCATAGGTTAACTCAAAAGCTACTTAAATAAAAATAATTCATTTTGAGTCAAAATCAATAAAGTTTGATTTTTTAGTATGTTTTAGAATATCCTTTTTTTATACATAATACATATGGAAAATGTCTTTTTAATTTAAATCAAAGTCACAAATAATATACTTTGGCTTAATAACTTACCATACAAATGTCGTTAGAGAAAGTTAAGTCTATGATTGTAAGCTAAGAAGTACTTTGCATGTAGGTAAGTAAATTTATTTGTCCCCAGCATGATTGATGTGTCAAATTTGCTGCTATAATTTAGGTATATTCCTTTATATTCCAAACCCGTAGTTGCTTACGGTCTTAATTAAAATACTCGTTTACATGCATTGTCTATGGCTCCTTAAACTACCTTTGATACGTACAAATAAACAGCATATCTCTATACCTTAAGTACAGTCTCAAAGTAATAATACATAATAATAAATTATGTATTATTACTCTGAAGTACAGTGTAAGAGTCTACATTTTGAATGATTAAAAAGATCGAAGTTCCCATTCCGAAAAGTCTCTGTCGTTTAGTTTATCAAAGCAAAGTTCTTTCTTAGAAACACTTTACATACTGTATAGTCGAGTATCATATTTGATTGACAATCAATCTGTATAGATATTTAAAATCCTACAGAGGTATAATTAGTTCTCTCGTTACTCTTCCTAGAAACACCGGTATAACTTAAGATTTCAAGTTGCAGAACAGTTAGCATTAAGCACAAAGTAAATATACGCATACAGTATGATAAATAAAGAGCTATAATTCAAACAACTTACTATATTAACATGAAAAAGTAATATCCTGTATAAACCCACGTTTAATAAATGCAACCTTACTGAGCCCTAAAATGTAAATGGAATGAATAGAGAGAAAATTGCTTTGACTGTAATATAAGTTAAACTGGATTCATCATCCGAACGGTGATGCGTATTTGCATTGCATCCACTGCTGCCATTTTAATAAGGAACGCATGATTAGATATCAATAGTTTAAATGGCAGCTACTGAACTATGAAGCAATACAAATTGACAAAATATGTTTCATTAAAACTATACACTTTTGCGAAGTAAACAATTTTACATTAAGAAATTAATATAAAATTATCTAATGCTTTGAAATATTACTATGTATGTGCGTTAAACCTAATGTGAAAAATGCCATTTTAACAGAAAATATTATTCCATAAATATTTTCATGACCATCCAAATACTGCACGAAAAGGTGTTTTACCAAACAGAAATATGATACCTGAACTAATTAATTTGATTAGCGTTATTTGTAAGTCTCTAAGTCCTAAGTACTCTTATGACATCAAAGACATTTTTATGAGAAAGGCAAATTATTCAGCCCACAATTCTAAAATATTTGACTATTATTGTATACTAGCTTACTTCATGAAATATACAGAACAACGTAGCCTTCTTAAATAATTCATTATGGGTTTTTATTATCACCATGGTTTTAATAGCTATGAAACTGAACAGAAGTTAACGAATAAATATAGTTTTACCTTTAGATTTCAATACAGACAGACCTTTTCTAAACAAAAGTTTGTTAACAACCTTAACATTTATCTGCTATTATTTAGAAAATCATTCCACAATGATTCTAAAAACATATGTTTTATGCAGCATCTTGGAAAGAACTACACATGATTCAAAGTTAAACTGTAAATCAGTCTACGTAAACTCGTGTAAGGTCTTTGTAAGATGCACCAGTAAGGATAAACTCCGCTTTACTTAGGTCCATAAATATAAGTTATACTCTTCTATCCTCCTCCTCAGTTAAAACACTTTCAAATATGGCTCAGAGTTTTGTGATTTACACAAGTCGTATTAGAATATTTATCTCGTATTTAAAGTTTAAGTAAACCGGACAGTTCTCAAAAACACCTACAGAATTATTTTTGTAAAAAGTTTGATTTACCATTTAAATAAGTAAAAATTTGTTTTTATATGTAAACATAAACCATAAAATAGTACTTAATACCGGGTGTTTTTATTGAACAACCTAAATTACAAGTACAGAGGCACTGTTTAGAGACCAAACAAGCTGATAAACATATCCAACTGATGTTCCCTACTTTCTTTATTTTATTACCTATCATAATAAAATGATACACATATGTATTGTTGTCTACAGGGTTTAGTTATATTGTGGACTAGCAGCTATATCCGTGCCTTGCAACGGGGTCAGTATGCAAAAGAGACAATATTGGTTCTTTGAAAATGCCTTAAAAATGGTTTCACACATTAAAATTAGAAACGAAAATATTGAACCGTGTATTAAGTTGCATAACTTGATAATATTATGTTTTTGTAACTCAGACTGTGAACACTTAATTATGCTAAATAGGATACAAAATCTATGATAGATTTTGAGGTATTATAAAATAACATGTTGAATGGTTTGTACTGTAAACGAAAAGCTATCACAATAGTTCCAAACCCGTCAATAATCTAATTTTCTAACATATTTTAGTGAAATTATAATCAGGCAAATTGAAATTCGCATAGTCTGCAAGTTAGCTGCACCAGGGGTTTTATATTGCTGTTCACAATAAAATATGTATAAAGAAACTCATAAAACTCAGAATAAGATCCTAGGTTGGTACGGCAATGATTATAGAATCTATTTCCTATATCCATGAATAATTTCTTTTACAATGACTAATTCTCGCAAACAGAATTTTAGCATTCAGCATGACAGTATTTCACAAATGTTAGAACAGACTTAGATTATAAACATAAACAAATTAATGACCTAACTGAAAGAATCTTATACTAATGTCATTAACATTATGGTTTGACAGTTCCATTAAGGTAATGTTAAATAATGTTTACATTCGGGTGAGAGACATATTTTTTTATGTTTATGATCCATACCATTTCTGTTCTAATATCTGTACAATATTTAATATGTTTGGACCAGCTGTGTGGAAATGTGAAATCAAAATTAATTCATTTTGCAGTCTGCTTGTTTTCATTTAAACTTTGTGAGATTGTACTTTGTTACCATGGAGGCCAATCAATATTTACTTTATAATCTCTCACCTCAGAATTTTGAAAGCCCGTGGGGCAGAGTCCTAGTTCAATATTTGAAGGGGGATAGTTCTAAATGTATGCTCGGAGCGGTATCTTTATTTTTTTCAATTTGAGCCCGATTGATAGGTTAAGTAGTTTTTGAGTTCATCTCATACAAACACACAGACTCACAGACACACAGACAGACACCACCTCTTCTTCATAATATTATAGATATAGATGGATAGATTTATTGTTAACGTGATTCGACATGATGTTCTGTGAAACGAAGCCCATTTTTACGATTGATAATTCACTTATATGGAAAAATAAGTTCAGTACGGCACAATTATTATTTTTACAGTTGATCCAACATGTAGTTAATTAATTTGATAGTGGTATCTCACTTGACAATATGCAAACAAAATAAAAAAGAATAGGCAACTTTTAATAGATTCTTCTTAATAACTTAATGTCCGAGTTAGCAAAACACCATATCGAGTCCTTTTCACAATAAATTCCCAATAATAGTCTTCGTAGAGAACAATACGGAAATTCGTATAAGACGACCGTTAATAAGTAAAGGAAGCAGGGCTGCTAAATAATTATCTTGTTTTGTCTCTAAAAAGTGCATTGTACTTGTAATTCGAGTTGTGTAAAAAATCATCCAAAGTCTTAGCATCACTTATATTTATTGTTTAAATGATTTTGTACTTAGTCTAAAAAAATCTTGGACGTTAACGTAATGATTATCTCACTTTCATGTAGTTTAGATTACGTAGAGTTTGTACATTATTTACTACAGTAGGACTTTAACATTAGATAATGACCTAAAACTTTGTAACCAATCCAGGGCTGGGAGCCAAGAAGGTTTGCGGTAATTAATCTTGTAGCATTTGATCGACAGGTGAATTCATCTTTTATTAAACTTAAGTTATAACCTTTGCTCTTGTAGTGTACTATTTCCCATCCTAGTGTAAATCTATAATATTAAAACGAAACAGTGTTTTTTTATTTCACGATTCTGAATCAACCACTCGACGGATTTTAATGATTTTTGTGTTGAAAGAAAGATAATTTTGAGTACTAGGGAATGTCGAAGCCATAATTTTAGTTTTGGGTCCCAGTATTTTAGAAATTAAGTTTTAATTTTCAAAAAGTCTAGCAGCCGACGCTAACATTCTAAACTAGCTTTTGGTATGATTTAATTTGCTTAACATAACAGCTGTACACATTCAGAGTTTGTGACACAAATTCAGCATTTGGATAAAAATGAAAAGACATACTAAGGGTTGACTTATTTATACTATGTGTAATGCTAATCATTGATACGTTCAATTCTTCTGTGAGAGTATGACAGATTAATTTAATATACATAATAAAATACTAGGATGTTCAAATTATTTTTTAAAGCAATCTTTGTAATCTTCGATTTGTTTTGGAGCAATATAATTTGTTTTAACTAACAGCTGGTTAGTTATAAAAATGCCCTATAGAACTATGAGGTTATTTACTCTGATTTTGTCATTGATTATAGGAAATAAGTAAGATTAGTAGACTACCGAGATAAGTAACACCATCGATGTGTACAAGTCGAGGCTCTGTACACGAGTTAAATAAAAAAGCTATGCAAATTATTTTACTGCTCATCTTTTTTGGAAAGGGTAGGAAAATCACAATTTTTACATGTTTTGATTCATCTTGGCAGCTTTTTGTTTACAATCAATGTTTTTGAATGCTTGAACTTTGTTTTGATTAGGCCCGGAAATATTGATGTCATAAAGATGGAGATCAAGAATCCTCAGGAATACGATTTTGAATTACCGCCACATCCTCAGACGGGTGTTATCCAAAGATATACAGATGAGACATAGATTGAACACAACGTCATCATTGACCTAGGATACTGCAATTAGACTAACCATCCTTTTATGAAATCTAAAAAAGTTGTTTGGCGTGTGTTTAGTTGTGGTTACGTTTGGAGGCGCTGAATATTTTATAGTTTAAATAAATGAATATGGGGAATTACTATGTACATTGATTCAATGAGGGTGGTTTAATTATCAAGGATATTAGAACTGATAACGGAATGGATAATAAACATAGACAATTAATTACGTCACTAGCTTTACTAGCGTTTTTACTTTTTAAATTCCTTCAACATGTGACCAGTTCTTTTGTTCAAATGAATACTATTTTTGACTCAGCTGTTTACAAAACAAACTAATATGTTGTTGTGTTTACTTTTCTTTGTTTACACTTATTTATTTAGCAATAATTGATGCAGTGAAATTGACATAAAGGATGTGTGTGGACGATTCGTTTAGTGATGTCAGGACACCAACGTTATAATTATGTGTACTGTGCATTTTCTTGGATGTTTTCGTTTTATTTTAGGGAGTTTCAATTCAGACCTACTGGAAATTGTGTATAGTATGAGTATTGCGGTTGTATTGTGGTGATATTGATTATTGAAGAGTTAGGTATGCGATGGAAGGTGATATCGTTGACTAGGCCTATACACGTCTCAATTGATAATTACTCTTTCTACTGTAGGCTGCAATAAAATTTGTCTTTATACGTGTAAACTAGCTGTTCTGAATTATAGGCCTACACCGTTTCCCGTACGTAGGACGGGCTAACACCTCGTTTATATTTATTATCAAATATACACACAAGCAATAGTGTATCCAGCATGGATTTTGCAATAGCGTAAAGGTACGAAACTACAGTAACTGATATGATGTGGGCTACATGTACAAGATACACATACAATAGCATTGTGGATTCCCCTGGCCTAACAACAGAACTGTCTTTAATGTACAATATTCATGTATTAAGGGACACAAAGTACTGATTACTCTGTATGCCTTATTTATCAGACAATTCTAACAACTGTTTACTTAGTACATGTGTTTTATGTAATTGCTTATCTTTTCTGTAAAGATAAAAACGTAGATTAAAGAACAAGTATATACTTCATGCAACTGTTTTACATACGATTGTAGGCCTATTTCAAACACAAACTGTTAAATATACACTTCAATAAACAGTTTAAATTTGAGATTTAATTAGCAAAACAGATTATTCAATCAATCACATCTGTAGATATATTACTTATAAGTTATGGTAAAATATTATTGAAGGCCGCATTATTCCGTACATGAATCAGTCATGTACGATTTATTTATGGACTTATTTCTATTTTGAGTTTTATTTCTAGTTATAACGAACTACTATAACATGTACCATGATGGAAGGATGATACTTCAGCCTATACTACATAGTTCTGTAATAGCCAATATTCTATTACTTATTGAAGATCAGAATCAACTTTCTCTTGAATTATAAGTAGATCGTTATTTAATTTGGTTGTTCAAAATCGACCCTGAAGTCCTGTCACAAAACTGGCCCACTACTCTATGGACATTGTTTTTTAATTAAAGACTTTTCTTTTTGTATATAAGGGTCATAATAAAGCTATTTGACAACATTATAAATCAAATGTTGTAAGAGAAGAAAAAAAGGGAGTGTAAAAAAGGAGCTACCTTAATAGTCAAAGCTTATTTAGTCTTAGTCTTTTCACGTTTACATAGAAAAATACAAGGATTTTTGCTCTCTACGCTTTATGGAGTCTCATTTCATCACCACTGCTCGTATTCACCTACGCACTCGTTATTCATGAATTTCATTAATATATACACAACTTATTTCTTCTAATATTGATTTTACGTCTTAAGAAGTTATATCACAAATTTTTAATTCTTTAGATTTTGATATAAAATACCGTCATAAATAATTCCATCAACAATTCAATATCATTTTTGAAATTAATCTTAATTATGATCTTTTATTTTTGGTTTTGAAAGAATTAAACACTCGCCAATGCATTATTATTTAAAGAACACAACATTTAGGATGATAAGAATAACTTCACGTTTAGAAGGTTAAAGGTTCAACCAGAAATTGCAATTTAAGACATTAAGCTAACTTAAAGATTAATGTAAAGTTAATTACAGAGCCAACATGAGAGATGAGGAGAGCAAGACCAACAATACAACAAAGTCAAAAACTTTCAGCTAACTTTGGTCTCCCACATTTACACTTGTAGAACAAAGTTGGTCTGACAAAGGCATAGAGTTTGATAAATCTAGTCGTAACATCTGTGTATCTTATTTATATGGAGTGAATTGTATTTTTTCCATGTAGACTTTTAAGTTGTTATTGTATAGCTTGTTCAGATATAGTTGGCAAAATGAACGATTGATGTGTTTTAAATTGTAAAATATTAAATAACTAGTAAACACGTTGCTTGAAATCGAGCAATTGCAATGAAGTATAGTAGTTATTTAAAAACCAATAAAAGTCATCATAATAATTTCCGATGAGTTTAAAAGACTTTGAAACGAACAATAAATAACAGCAATTAAATTATACAGCTGTTCAAAATGTAAACAATTATGTTCTTCATAAGGATAACATGGGAACTTTCAAAGCTAATGGGGCAGAGCCCAAGCGACTTTTTTAAAAACGTAAGGCCAGTTTGCAAATCTACGCAACATGCTTTTTTCAATGAGACTTCAATGGATAAAATCGGTTAAGAAATGGCGGAGGAGTTCAACCGACAAAGTTTCATGTAGCGTATTAATTATACAGATTTGAGGATGCTTCTACATATTAAGAAAGAGAGCAAATTAGATGCTTGACGGCATCTTTATTAGTCATAACACCCCAGGGTCACTTCCATGGATTTGGATTATTAAAAAAAACGTAAAAATAAAGTTTGATGTTAATATGTTTTAAAATATTCAAAATGAAAGATGTGGTAGAACTCTTTATCATAATTTTTTTTTTAAGAGTTTTGTAGGTTGATATACAATTTTAAATAAATATGACGAATAAAAAAATATTTATTTGTTCTGATAAATAAATACTTGTCAGAATATTAAAATCAGATCATAATATTAGAATATTAAAATAATATAAGATAAGTAAATATTCTGATGTAATCATTAAAATACCATATTTTGATATTTTTTAAATTGTGAATGCAAATTTTTATTAGGGAAGTATCTTCTTAATCTATAATACAAGTTTTAATATACCCAAAGAACTGATCAAAACACCTGTACACAAAACCTAGCCGTTGTTCTACGGTTGAATTATTCAATAAATTTCTGATTTTTTAATATATAACTAAGCCTAATAAGAAAATATAACAACTGTATTTAATCTTAATATAATCCATTTTTAAATTATATAAGAATCAGTAATTTAAACAATTTGGTTATTTTTATTCTTTATAATGTAAGAAAATTTTATTAATGTTTCCAAACTGAAAACTGCTGTAAATCCTTTTCTCGAAATGTGGACTTGGAGCATTTAGCTTTTATTTATTTCTGGTAGTTTTAGTAAGTAGTATGTAGTTGTTACAGAGGTCAAGAATATCAATTTAATATAATACTAAACTGGGAATACACATTACATTACAAACATAGAGCAACTATGACGTTTTATTGCATTATGTTCATGGGTCAGAATTGCCAATATGCTACAAATCACTGGAATCTATGTCCTATTTTGACTCAAACTATGTCTGGTATTTCTGGTTAAGCTGCTTACTTGAACCCAGCATTTTAGAATATTATCATGTTGTTAAAAAGATTTAAGAGGTTTTGTGTTTATGCAGAACCGAATATGTGATACGAATATTAAACTCCCAACAATTTTCTGAGAAAATGAACTGTAAGATTCAACAGTGGAAACTTTGACTATTTATATGATCAGGCTTTCCTTCCCCATGTTAAAGATGTCACTAGTTTTTTTTTAACAAACATTGTACTTAAATGAAGTGAGCTACCGATGGATTGATATGATATAGATAATTACCGGTTTTGATTTATTTCAAGTATGCAGTCATTTAAACTAATTGAAACTTAGAGGAAAACTTATTCTGAGCGATAGTATGTTTTGTGCATCGATTTGTGCTTCCTTATTATCTCAATAAAAAAAGGTGGACAGTAAAATTGTAAACAAGCTTACTCTGTCACTGGCTCAAAGAACTATGCTATTTTTTTAAATAACAAATATTGGCGGCAGATAATCAGTATACTTCACTATCCTAAAGTCAATGATGGAACCTGAATACTGACAAAATACATAAAATCCAAGATTTGAATTAAAAAAAATTTAAACCCAATACTCAGTAATCTTTGGTTAGTTTATCCTTTATGTATATGTATATATTGTATATATTGCATATGTATACCTTTTAAGCATTGTTTTATAACTAAACATACAAACAGTTCAATCTCTTTCTTATAAATTTAAAACATTATGATTTGTATATTATATCAAGTGGGTGATAGAGTTTCAAGTAAACTGCACAAGCGTGCAGTAGTACGATTATATTTTGTTTGTTGTGTATTATTAACAAGTTGATGCTTCTTTCCGTATGATTGTAATGTTTATACTGCAAATAAATATAATAAAATATTAAATTAAAATATTAAAATATAAAATAAACTTGTTAGGCTACTTTAAGTATGATGTTCTGTAAAATTGCCGAATAAATTAAAAAATTTCTTAACTTTATTTCCTCCAAATTTCAAGGTTTACCGAAATAAACCGTTAACATTAAAGGTGTTTTAGACCAAAATATTTAACTATTGCATGTAACGACATTTTTCGTTTACTTTCACAATTGAAATACCATGTTTAGTGTGCTTATTTTGTAGACTCATTTTTATACAAATTTACCTTGAGGTTGTTAATTTACACATGCAAAAAAATAATACACATTTTTAAAAGTTTCCTGGGACATACTAAAAAAAATCTACTATTTATTTATTAGTACACGAATTAAGTTTAAAAAAATAAACTGGTACACTCGTATATTTCAATAAATTAAACCACCTTTTTATTATTCTCAGCACCTTGTACAGTGTATACCTTAAACTCGATAAATAAAAATTTACATGATTCTCGTGACTTTTTAATATTATTTTACTGTGTAAAGCTTACGTATAATGGAAGAGATAAACTAGGGTTAATAATGCAGTCTTTTTATGTATTCGTTAAAAGGTTAAACATGACTGAGGAAAAAACAGGTCGAACATAATTGAAAAATGAAAGATGCAGCTTTAAGAAATAACAACCCATCTGCCGCAACCCATTTAATACAGTTTTGCTGAGTTGTTCAATCCGAGAACGTTTATCTTTGTTCACCAACATTATCAGCTGATCACCTAATCCCTGCTTCTTCAAACACTGATTCAACGAAGATACAGGCTTAAATCCCCTGTAGCTTTCTCTTCCTTCTGTCATTGTAAACATTTCATCCAAAAACAATATCAACACAATTAAATACTAATAACATGTTCTTGTAAACTATATTAAAGTAGTAAAAAAAAAACTGCTTTCTTGATTAAGTCATTGATTTTATATTACTCATTGTTTGATGCAGTTTGAATTCTAATCTACTAGTTTAGAACTTATAATGCTCTCTAGTGGGTTTACCTAGCCATTTTTCCTTATAAACTAACCAATAATCATTATAAAAGAATTGTGGATAATTATAGAGATGCACTGTGGATGCGATGCCCCCTGGTGTGGATTAACGTACGCACTAGTGAGTACTACGACTATCCGCAGTACTATCCTAATAATTAGACCAATTCGTTAATTACGAGGAAAAATGTGGTTCGGATTCCACAATAAACTGTAGGTCCCTTAGTTGCCATTAGCTGTATGGGCTTTTAATTAACAGCTGTGTCTAAGGAACGTGTCGGCCTTAGTCACTAACAAGATTACAAGATCGCGCCACTCATCCTACACTCATCCTTCACTCATATTTGGGTTAAAATACGCACATAGTGGCGTCCCCATCTTAAATTATTGATAATTGATAATTGTTCGAAGTATTACATTTAGCCTTGATAAAAAATCATGTAACGTAATGCTTGCGATGCTTAACAAAAAATACCTGTATCCGCCTACTCAAATGGGTGTAACATGACCATTGTGTATGTATAGTACTGCCATTATTATGTAGGAACCATGTCGTTGTATAACGCTGGAATTACGATACACAGGCGAAACACCTTGGATATGTCCTTTAAATGATGTGAGTCAGTTGATTAAATGCAATGAAAATATTAGTACGTTGTGTACAGGGCCATATATGGCAAAAAGCTGCACTTTTTGATTGAGATATGGCGCTTTCAGTGGTCATTGCTGATACCAAAAGGGAACTTTTCAGATAGGGAGCCACTTCAAATTCCGTGTAGGACACCAAAATGGCGGCCATTAAAGATGGCCACCATATGCCCTCGTACTGTTGCACAATATTTGTTGTATCTCAGCTTCTAATGGTCTGATTTCAATAAGTATTTTTTTATATTAAAGCTGTTTTGTAGAGGAAACTTTTTTATATTTGACATTTAACTGTAAAACCTAAGCGTTCTGCAGAATCTTTATAAAAACTAAAAACTAAAAAGAAACAATATTTTATGAAAGTTTTGGTCCGTAACATTAAAGTTGTGCTAAGAACTCGTCTTAAAATGAAATAGGGACATGTAAAGCATTAAGTAAATAAAAAAGAGATAGTAGGCTTTAGAAAATCACATATTTTACTACAGTATGAAGCGGGAATTAAAAGGAGGTAACAAACTATTATGATGAAAAAAAAACAATAAAAATCAAGGAAGAGTCTACATGTAAATTGAGTGCTTCTCTATAATTTCGGATCACGTAGTCATCAGTAGTGACAATAGAAGAATATGACGTCACTTGGGGCGTTTTTCCCCATAAGAATAACATGGGGATCATTTTTTAGCCACCAAATCCAAAAATCCTGATCTTCGCCTGTACACCCCAATATAAATGTTCAATACCATTGTATAACTTCATTACTATTTCAAATCCACATGCATTCACAAGTATATTCTCAAAATCATCAACTTGACAGTGCGAGGTTTGCACGTGCTCCCAGCTCACGGCGCGCTCCCTTGGACATCCTTAGTGGAAATCCATGAATTCTGACTACTTGGGAACCCAAGCCATTTGACATACAATAAATCACCCTTTCTCCTAATTACCTTTTCTACTAAATACATGTCTTTATACTTGGTCTTTAACAACTCCTCTGTATAGAAGCCTCCCCTGATTATATTGCCATTTTCATCTTTCAAGATATAAGTCACAGGCTTTGTATTCTTAACTTCTGCTATTGTAAATAGCTCACCTGTCCAATTTGGGGTATAACCTTTACTAAAAACATGTTTATACTTGGAAATTCTCACGCTATCACCCACCTTATATCTTGGCTTCTTAACTTGCACTACTTTAGAAGTCAACCTCTCATGCACATATTTACTATTCTTAATATTCACTTGGTTAGGCTTCATTCCTATAGATCTATGCACCTTATTATTATATTTTCGAATTAACTTTGGAAGTAAATCCAACCATTTATAACTCCCCTGAGCACTAAATTCCCTATATAACCAATTCTTTAAAGTTCTCTGAAACCTCTCCACAATTGCAGCCTTAGTTGTAGAAAATGTGTGATAGTGATTAATATTTAAGTTTTTCATTAGTTTGCTAAAATATTGATTAAAAAATTCTTTTCCATTGTCAGATTGAATGTTTTTAACCCCCTTTGGTAGAATGGTTTTAATGGCTTCTGTAACCACCAACCCTGTCTTATTCTTTAGCGGAGCAGCATAAGCTTTTTTAGAAAATGTATCTATTAAAGTTAAAATATATTTATTGCCAGAATTTTCTCTAGCATAGTTTTGCATATCAATTAAATCTATTTGTAAGGTTTCGTTTATACCTAATACTTTAAAAGATCTTCTAATGAAATTCTTTCTTGCAGGCTTATGAAGTTCGTATGCAATTTCATTCATTTTTTATAACATCACTCTTTCCTTGTACTGTAAATATATTACCATTAGCCCCAATCAATAGATTATCTTCCATTCTTTTAAATACATAGTTTTCTGGTATATAAGGTCTATTATCTATATACTTAAATCCACTCAAAGATGTAGGGTCGGCAACTAATAAATCAGGATTGTATTCCATCAAATAAAATTTTCTTCCTGCATATACAAATTTTGATCCATCATAATACATAGCTTGTGACATTAAACAAATATCATCTAAATATTCCCCCTTTGGCAGATTCCTTATAAATTGTTTTTTGGCATCCCAACATTTTTCTTTTTTATCAAAAGTTATAGTCTGTTCTTTTGTAACACAGTCAGTGTCATCAACGGCGGGTTTTACACGTACTAACCTTTTATTATTAAAATCCCAATAGCCTGCTTCCATTTTTGGAACTTGTGAAACATTCACAGCATCTTTACTATCTGTACCTTCCATCAAATTGCTAAGTTTCTGTTTCTTAGCATTCCAAACACCATTCTCAGATTCTAAAAATTCATAATTATTATCGTCTTGTACAAATTTACCATCTTCTTTTCGTATTAAAGTCTGTTGTAAAGTGGGCACATCATTTAAACTTTCACCCTTTTCCACATTAGTAAGTTTCCGTTTCTTAGCATTCCAAACACCATTCTCTGATTCTAAAAATTCATAATTATTATTGTCTTGTACAAATGTACCACCGTCTTTACGTATTAAAGTCTGTTGTAAAGTGGGCACATCATCTAAACTTTCACCTTTTTTCACATTAGTAATTTTCTGTTTTTTAGCATTCCAATTTTTATTCTTAGATTCTAAAAACTCATATTTAGTTTTACCTTGTAAAAAGACATCACCTTTTCTAGTTAATGTCTGTCCCAAAGTTGATACATCATCTACAATCTCCCCATCTTTAACATTACCAATTTTACGGTTTAAACCATTCCAACTATCGTCTTGTAAATTTAAAGTAGGTTCATGACTAGCCCTGGGTTCTGCAGGCTTATTATATGGATTATAAAAACGATAAAATTTATCTATAAACATATTTTTATTTAATAAATAATACCACTTTCTCTCAATTCCTCAATAATGGAATCTATTTCATTATCCACTCCTGAGTTACCGGCTTGGCGACTTAGCCAAAGAAGTCTTAACCTATCTACAAGCTCATTAGGATCATCCCAATAAATATAGTCTATTTTATTACCAGTCACTTGTCTCAAACCTTCACCAACAGATTTAAATAGAGGTTTAATTATATTAAGATATTTAGTATGTCTATTACTTGAAATTGGTGCACCATCTTTGTAACTCTTTAAATGCCCATTTGTAGCTTCCAAAATTTCTTTATAATTTTGCAAATCAGCCGGAGTATAATCCTCAGGTTCTTTTAAAGTTAACAACTGCCACAAGCCTTTTGTCCCCTTGTAAGTTTTATTTGCAACTGTAACATCATCATTGGCAATATCAACTTCCTTATTTCCAATAAAAAATTTATTTGCTTCTCGTCTAATACCATATGTAGTGTCTGTCATACTACTTTTACTGAGGTAATTTCCTAAATAGTCTGATGCTAAAAGACCAAAATCTAATTTCTGTGGGGTGGATTGTTGTAATCTTGGTATCATTGATATTCTAGATGGAGTCATTGGGAGTATCTCCATTCGAGGCCTCTCTGTTTTGGCGATTTTTTTTAATTCTTGTAATGGCTCTATTAAAGGTTGGAATGTTTGGAACCTCTCTTCAGCCTCTAGAAATTTGCCACGTTTTAAAGCTCTATATTTCTCTCGTATTTGATTTGCAGAGTCAACCAATTCTTGTTGAATGTTTTTCATCTTTTATTTAAATTTTATTTATCTCATTTGACAAAGGATTGTACTCAAACACTTTATCATGTATTATCAAACAATATGCAGATGTATTTGCTGGTACATTTTCTGCAGTTTCAATCTCTAATTTAATATCAACAATTCCTTCCTTCACTGTTTCGTTCTGTCTAGAACAATCTATTACAATTAGTGGATATTTCTTCATAAACTCAGCCCTACTAATCATAGGATCTGGGATAGTATTGTAGTAAGTCTCTCTAAACCTCATAAACATCTCATAAGCTTTAGAGACATCTCCATTTTCAAAATCGAGATTTAAATCACTATAAGGATAATATTCAGAGTTTAGAAATACTTTGAGATTTTTTAACTTACAGTGATCAAATTCATCAGTTCTTTTTCGTGCACTATTATCCCTTGCTGTTTGAAAACCAAATATAATATACCTAGGCTTCTCCAAACTTGAAGATGTCTTTACTGACCATGTATGTCTTGTAGTATTGGGATATGATGGAAGTTCATGCAACTCTAAACTTCTAAATGCAATTTGCAAATTTTTATTTTGCAATAACATCTTTTGTAATTGTAACTTCTCCCCATCTGATGGTGTCACATGTGGCATCACCCATTGAATTGAGTTAAGTGTAATTTTGGGAATCATATCAGCAGTGCCACTGGCTGGAGCACTAGCAGTTGTTAATATACAATTCAAATAATTTTTGGATCTTTTCAACACCAATTCTTGTTTGACATTTACTAATACCTTATTAAAATCCTCAAATACACCCATTAACAGCTCTAATGGCAAACATGTACTAAACTTACCACCTTTATGGAAATCTTTTAAATTTGTGTCAGAATCAAATGCCACATTTGACAATTTAGTAGTTTTATTGTAAGAGCTCAATATTTTCATAAGACTAGAAATTCCTGGGTTTCTTACAATGTCTATTTCTTTACCTGCAACTTCGTATCTAATTTCATCAAATAAGAACGCAAATGCATTATTTATAAAATGACCTTTATCATGATTTTCAATTTCTCCCTTAATATACAGATAACTCCTACATGGGAGAGTTAGCAAATCTTGATTATTAATACATATTCGAATTTCATCAGAATTATTTATTGCCAAAGTGTTGTGGGGAACATATGGAGTGATTTGTAATTTTAACCACACTATCGTCGAATTGGGATTTCCCTGTAACATCTAGAAAATCTTCCATTTTTATTAATAGAAATTTTTAACTTTAGTCCTATTGACTTTAGGAACCTAGCATTTTGTACACTTATAGATAGCTGCCCACTCTTATAAATTCTCATATCTTTTTTATATGACAAGTAATTGTAGTTTCTTCTCCGTTAAAGTCAATTGCCTTGTCGTGCTGATCGGCAAATGTAATACTGACAACATCTAAACTTCTCTTATTTACAGGAAAATATATAATATTTCTTGGAACTTCAATAATTTTGTAGCCAGGAGGAGCTTCTGGATAAAAGCTATGTATGGTGTGTGATTTGTTGCCATTTAAATAGGACCCGTTTGCAATATTACATTTTACTCTAATCACATTTACATTATTAATGTTTATTTTATTTGTAGATTCAAACTGAACACCAGGAGTAGAAACACCTTTAAATCCCAATAAAACAGACCCTAAACATGGTTTTGTAAAATCAAACACGTGGCTAGAAAGTAGTGTAACTTTCATAGTTTTATTATTAGCTGTAAGGAAAAAGTCTGGGATTTGCTTTTGAATTTCCTTTGCAAGCTCAACCACCTCATATGTTCCTTCAGAAATTTCTATTGTAACTGGAGCATTGTGATCATAATAGAAAACATCATCACCTTCTCCAATGGTTAATTTGTTGCCTTTAAGTTGATTTAATTTTGGAATAAGCCCTTTGAATAAAAGTTTGGATTTAGTATTAATTAATGCTTCTCCATTTTTATCTACTATAACTTTAAGTTTACCATTTAATAACTGGTTTAAATCATCGACAGAGATCTCTCCTTTTGGTAATGTCATTTTCTCTACTTTGTAATATGTTAAAGTATTTAGAGGTTTTTTAACATTAAATATAGAATTATAACTTTGAAAATCTACTAATCCAATTACATAATCATCATTTAATTCTATGGGAGGAAAGAACACTGACTTTAGCTCTGACTCTGTACCCGAAAATGTTATAGTAAATGAATCCATTTTTATAAACAAAAATTTTTTATGAATGATAAACATAAAATTCCACAAATAGAACTATTTAAATCTTGTATTTGATCAGTTGTATAGAATATTTTATGTCCCTCAAAATATTTAATTACTTCTTTTGGAGGTTGGATTCCAAATGGGTCAAAATAAATTACAATATCTTTATTTTTACGATATGCTGTCCAATGTGTGCCAGATGAACTATCTAAATTAACTATTCCGCACTCTTTTACTCTTGGTGTTAGATTTTTTAGCTCGCTTTTTAGGTACACTCCCCTGAAGTGAGGCACGTCTTTTGCGGCCTCTAACAGCTGGTAGTTGTCCATCTTTTTTATTAAATTTTAGTCCCATTCCCATTTTTGCTTTAGCCTTCATCAAATTTGTCACTGCATAAGCAGCGGCTTTTTCAGCAAGACTTGCGTCCTTGGCCGTTACTCTAGTCCAAGCTAAGTCTGCTAATCTCATGTCTGCTTTGTTCCGAGCAGCAGTATCAGGATTATTCATGTAGAATATGTCATGCTCTTTACAATAAGAGTCTAGTTTATTTTTTGGAGGTACATTTTTAGCTAAATTCTCACGTACATTCGTCCCAGGTCCACAGTATTGATATGATGGTATGTGAAGTGGAAATGGAAGGTTATTTATAAGAGTATTCAATAACCCTCGACCCCTGTAAGGCTTTAGGAATAAACCTTTGCCCTTTTTACATGTTTTCTTATTATCATTTTTTACCATTTTTATTATATAAAAAATGTCTTTTATTCAACAAAAACATAAATTTAAAATATCACATACTAAGGAGTATATACCAAAGAAGTTGGGTCTATTTCCTACCAATATTCGATGTGTTATTTGTGGTCCAAGTGGAAGTGGGAAGACGGTTGTAATTTACAATTTAATTGTAAGAAAGGAAGGATTAAAATTTACAAACTTATATTTAATATCTAAATCTTTAGAACAAGAAAAAAATAAAAAAATAATTGAAATATTTAGTTTGTGTAATGAAGTGAAATTACACACGTTTACTGACTGTGAAATCACACCAAATGATGTAAAATCACAGTCAGTTGTTGTATTTGATGACATAAATAGTCAAAATATTACACAATTTTTCTCAATGGGTCGACATAAAAATATTAACTGTTTTTACTTGTGTCAATCTTACAGCAAAGTACACAAACATTTACGTGATAATGTAAATTTCCTAATATTATTCAAACAAGATGATTTAAATTTAAAACATGTATATAACAATCATGTTGGTAATGACTTTTCATTTAACCAATTTAGAAATCTCTGCCACCAATGTTGGGATAAAACTAAATATGGCTTTTTTGTAATAGACAAAGAAAGGTCAAAGAATAATGGCAAATATAGATTTATGTTTGATCAATTTTATAATGACCAAGAGCAAGGGTGTTGATGCCATCTTCTAGAATAAACCTCTTGTCATCGTCAAAGGATAGTACTTTCTTGTTCATGGTCAAGGTTTGAAGATGATGATTTGTAGATTTAATTCTTGTCACATTCTCATAGTAGTCTTGACCAGTTGCAAGACAGTTCAAATAATGTTGATGTCTAAGGAGATGTTTAACTGTAGCACCATCAGCTCCTTTAGCTTTTTTGACCTCTAAAGCTTGCTTGTCTTCTTCATATAACCATTTTAGAGGAATGTAAGAGTATAACTTTGGTCTTAAACCACAATATTCATACATAATATGACCATCCAATTCATCTTTAAACTTCCCAGTGACTTTTTTATTTTTATCAGAGTATAAGAAATGGTCTTTACTATATCCAGAGGTATCAAAATAGTGCAAGTCACATTCTATTTCCTTGTAAAAGTCCTCTGTAACTATAGCATACATTAAAGAATCTGTATCTGTCATTAGAAATCTTTTATTCTTAAATTTTGACATATAGTTATAGTGGAAATCATACATTATTACTTTACTAATATCCAAAATGGTCATTCCCAAATATATTGGTTTATTAAACTTTACAACTAATTTATTTAAATGTATAGCATGTAAATTGTTATCAAACTTTTTGCTACAATCAAACCTTGGATTAGTGACATAGTGACTCATCCTTGAGATATATATCACGAAACTTTCGTTGATTCATAATTGTCCGACCAAAGAGACTATTATTTAACAATTTGTAAAAGTCTTTTTCGAAATCATTTTTAGCCCATTTTCTTTTTTCAATATTAAAATTAATATAGGGTGCAAGCCATTTTGATTGTCTAAATTTTAAAATTCTGTGGTATTTTGTAACAATCAAACCCAATTCCTCATATTTTTGTAATGCTTTGTAATGTAAAATATATTTAGTTTTGTCATGTAAATTAGGTATTAATTTGCCATTCATTTTCTCTGGTGCTAATGGATAGTCATTATGTAAATCATGTAAGCTTTTATCATATTTTAAATCAACTTCTAAAATGTATCCAAACTCATCATTTTGATTATTTTTGTATATTTTGTAGTCTATCTCATTAGTCCAACGAAATCCATCCACAGGTAGTGGCTCACACATTGCTGTGGAGTATAGCGAGTTACAATCTAAATATATTAAATACACACTCTCTTGATTGGGATCATAGTGTTCGCCCATATATCTATTATTGGCTTTAGCGTAACGTGTAGAAATCATACTGACTCCTCCTCTAATCGCACTTTCTATGAACAAATGCATGTCAATATCTTGAAATAATTGTAATTTTATACCAGTCATTCTAAGACAGGCCTCCCATGTTAATCCAGGAAGTGAATACATATGTACGGGGTCAAGTTTGTAATCTTTTAAACACAGGTCTCTAAATGTCTCAAACACATCAGCCAGTAGCAATACATCTGTTTTAAGATATAAATCATGATATTCTTGTAAATTATTTATATTAAAATGGGTCCAGACATTTTTAGCATGTTCATATTCAATGGGAGAGATATGTTCTTTAGTTAGAGTACTGTAAAATGCTTCTATAGGAGGGAGATACTCTGCAAACTTATCTGGTCCCGTCATATATTCATAGGGAAATACGCCTTTACGTTGTAGTAGTGGATCGTCTATGAATCTAAATGTATTTAAATTGGAAGCTAATTTGTATAATGGAAGGGACAGAAAGTTGTATGAATCTAAAAATACTAAATCATCAACAGAGAATGATATATATTTTTCCATATCTTTAGCTATGCAATTTAATTTACGATTAAAATTTCCCAAGTGTTGCATTATTAAATGGCCATCATAATTTTTCAAGTTATGGAAGAATACTGGTATTTTCTTTGTTAATTTATAGTTTAAATTACAATCATTATGGGCAGCTCCACGGTATTGGCCATTTGAATGACAATGATCTCTCACCCTATCAAAATATAAGGGCTTTTCACAAATGTGACAGTGTGTTGAGTTTTGAAAAGATGCCTCTTGCTCTGGAGTCATTACAAGGGGAATATATATCGCCATTTGACTTTTAATGAAGTCATAAGTCTCAAACAACCTTTTGAAAAACACATCCATAACATTTTCGCCACTATATAACTCTTCAGAAATAATCTTAGACTCTTTCACTACTACGAATGCAAATCCAGATGGAGTATGGTTGTTTGAGTTTATAAAACATTCAAAATCTGCATAAATCACAAATGGGGCTTTAAGTTGATATTTAAAATTTTTAAATTGTAATGTATCTTGTTTAGACATTTCCACTCGTTGAGAATCAAAGTTTTTACAATATGTTGCATGACGCTCCAATTTATCATTAGTATAAAAATGTTGTAAACAAAATTTGCAAAAATGCTTCTTATTGTTATTTTTTGTAGAGTGGAGCATTAACATATTAAAATCACGAATTAAACAGTAATGTGATTTACGACCTTCTTGTAATAATAATAAATCTATGTGAGTATTTCTATTTAGTTTGGTTGTTCTTAATGGATATACACATTTAAGGTCTTCAACTCCAAATACATTGACACTTATATTATTCTGTCTTTCGAATTTATCTATATCATATATTTTTTACGGGATATTTTATATTTGTCATATTTAACTGTGTTTCATAGGGTGTATAGTTAGAGACTCTTTTAGCATTTTCATTTTTAGCATTCCTTGGATATAAAGCTGCTAAAATTGACCAAAGGAAGCATTTATTGTCAAAATTTCTTATATTTAAAACTGCTTTTGTCAATTTAATACTCTCTGGTGTGGGAATGTATGATTTTGGAGTTAAGGGCTTATACTTGTAAACATGTAACTGCCAATATTTAGTATGGTCATAAATCCATCCACTGCCTTGGGCTTGATATTTGTGTATAGATGCATCAATCTTTAAAAGAGCATTGTCAATTTGAGGCTTTAAATCTCTCTTCTCAATAGTTAAGGTGGTAATGCTTCTAAAATCTGCAATACATTCTTTCTCATTAACTAATTTTCCATTTTGATCCACAGAATATTTTTTAAATTTGATTCTCCTTACTAAAGTCCATTTTATCGGCAGAGGACAAGAGTGAAGAGTATTTTTAAGTTTAGTTTTAATCGATTCACCAACAAATTTAATCATTGTATATGGACATTTGTTGCAAGAATGTACATGTCTTTTAAAATGACCAACAACATTTCTTTTACAGAAACTACAAGTCTTATGAGTTATTAATATATGAGATTTTAGAGCTATGTTACTATCACAGATTAAATTACAAACTTTACACAGTTTTACCTTGATTTGATGTATCAAATTGTAGTGGCGAATCAGGTTACTTTTGGTGGAGAATGACACAGAGCAGTGTTGACATGTAGCCTTCATTTTATATATGTAACAAAAAACTAGGTTGGCATCTTCTATATAGTTGAAATTACATTTTAACAATTTCAATTAGTGAGAAATAATAATTTAAATCTGAATTTTAAATGTTAATATTCAAAACAATTTTATACAATAAGATTTTATAATTGCAATTTTCAAAATCAAAACTAGATCAAAAATTAAATTTGTTAAATAAAAAATACTTTTTAGCAATTCAGAATGTTGAGTCTACATTTATACAGTGTGTGCTATAGAGAAAACTATCTATGTTAACTCTGTGAGTGAAATTTGGCTAAGTGTTAAAAAATCAGGACTTTGTAAATTTTTGTATAGTAGAAGTCACATGAAAAACGACTAAGTGTAATTGGAGAATAATAATCTATGTGTTAAAGAAAAAACTTTGTAAATTTTTTCAAAGTTCAAAAATTGGGTCTTTAATGTTTAAGTTTGACTGTCACAATTATATTGAAAAAAACTCTTTAGTAGAAATTACATTTTGAAAATTTCAATTAATGAGGAATAATAATTTAAATCAGAATTCTAAATTTAAATATTCAAAACAATTTTATACAATAAGATTTAACAATTGCAATTTTCAAAATCAAAACTAAATCTTAAAAGATAAATTTGTAAATAAAAAATACTTTATAGCAATTCAGAATGTTGAGTCTACATTTATACAATGTGTGTGCTATAGGAAGGACTATCTATGTTATCTCAGTGAGTGAAATTTTAGCTAAGTTTTAAAAATCAGGACTTAGTAAATTTTTGTATAGTAAAAGTCACATAAAAAACGACAAAGTGTAATTGGAGAATAATAATCTAAGTGTTAAAGAAAAAACTTTATACATTTTTTCTAAGTTCAAAAATTGGGACTTTAATGTTTAAGTTTCACTATCACAATTGTATTGAGAAATACTCTAAGTGACAAATAATAAATACACAAACAGGCAGTCACCTAACTAAGTCATTTCCGCACGACCAAGCGAGGAAGCGTCCATACCACTGGAACTAATTATGCAGACAGCTCACTCCCAGACATTCTATTCGCTACCAAGACAGGGGTGTGGCGGCGTAGGATGTCTAGACAGGTCCTTGGCGCCGACGCCTTCCACTAGCCCAGCCCCGCATGTGCAAAAAAACTTACCAGAGGAGAGAGACCAAGATGGCTGCGCTGCGACGGAAGGAGACTGACTGAAGGAACCGGTTTTCCCCGCCTTTTTATATAATTCCCAGCGAGTGAATTCATAAAATAATTTTTAACAATTGCAGTGTATTTGTAAAATTTATTTTAACAATTTCTGGAGAAAATTAAAATATGAAAGTACAAATTTAATTTGACACCTGTCACCTGTCATCACATCAATCAGGTCAATGTGTCTGGCGCCAGGGACCTGTCTAGACATGTGTCGCCACTCTCTCCCACACCGCGTTCTCTCTCTCTCTCTTTCCCCCCTCTCGACATTGAATAGAACACCTGAGATTGGTCTGTCTGCATAATTAATTGCAGTGGTATGGACGCTTCGTCGCTTGCTCGTGTGGGGTTCACCGAACCTTGGTGGAGGTACCCGAAGTAGCCTTGATGTGTTGTTAGTGTCGCTGTTGAAAGTGAGAAGACCGGTCGCACTCAAGGCCAGCAGCATGCCCAAGTTTACGCAGTAGTTATATATCGATGGTTTACGTACAAACCTCGCACTGTCAAGTTGATGATTTTGAGAATATACTTGTGAATGGATGTGGATTTGAAATAGTAATGAAGTTATACAATGGTATTGAACATTTATATTGGGGTGTACAGGCGAAGATCAGGATTTTTGGATTTGGTGGCTAAAAAATGATCCCCATGTTATTCTTATGGGGAAAAACGCCCCAAGTGACGTCATATTCTTCTATTGTCACTACTGTCATCTTATTCATCTTACTTATCGATACAAAGTCGACACCCGGAGCAGTTCTTGCAAAGTAGTGTGCATGGAACTAGCCTTCTAACAGGAGCATCTTGTTGGCATTCAGTGGAACTACACTTAACTAATTCTATGCAGGCTGCCATAATTGGAGGAAGAGAAGACCAAACAGTCTGACATAATTGGAGGAAGAGAAGACCAAACAGTTGTCCACTCCTCAGCAACCCTGGTCCATATCCCATCCGTCTGGCTCTGGAGCGTTTCCTTCACTGAGCATGCTCGACCCTAAACCTGGCCTGCCCTGATGCTGATTGAAGGCAGTGCTGCCTTAGTGCCTCTCTAGTTGGGGGTAGACTTTGTCAATCACGATTCTTTGAGTAAAGAGAAACTTTCTAATACCATTAACTAAAAAAATCATCAGCATCTTTGTAGTAAAGCAAGAAGATAAACTTCTCCAGGACTTGTAAAGTCTTAACATAAATTGACTCTTGTGGTAGGGAGATTGCATGAAAGGCTGTTGTAGCTTCAGGAAATGATTTCCACACAGTCCAAGCTGTCATTTTTCCTTTCATTGCAAATTATGAAGTCACATCTGATCATGTGAATGCATGAAATCCTCTCAATGCAACGGCTTTGTGCTCACCCAAACCATAGACAATTTTTTTTTATATCCCCATACTCTCAAATATTGCATTAATATTTATAAATCTTTGACTCTTCCCAGCACCGAAGAGAACCCACATCTCCTGAAGTCCAGGAGTTTTGAGGATGTGGAAAAAAGATATTGCTAAAACAACCATCAGTATCTGCTGTAAAAATAAAGACATTTTTGCTCCATGTTCGACATTGTCTTTGGCGTGGTGGAAAGTCCTGCCGTCAGCTTCTTCCTGTTGCTTGCATTTGACTCCATAAATTAAAGATTTATCAGGCCGAGCGACACGAATAATGTCATCGATCTCAGTGATGATATGTGTCCTTTGAAAATTGGAAAGTGCATGTTCTCCAAGTAACTTGAAGATTTCTGTCTTATTTTGATCGTAGCGGAGGAAATTGCTCCAATTGATTGGTAGCATATTTCCTTATGTCACTTGCTGACGAATACCAACGCCTCTCTTATTTCAAACACCTTTCTTGGGACAGGCTTTTGAGTAAGTATGCCATGAAATATGTATTCTATTTACATGGAACCTCTCAGCATAATTGACAATTATGTTTTTGAATTCCGAACTGCAGTATTCTCCAAAGGTGCGTGATGTTTTTGGTGGAATAGCATGTACTAGTGCTGCTCCATCGAAAATAAATGTATCCCCAAATCCTTCAAATTGTGGTTGGTCAACGGTTTCTTCAAGGATTTTCAATAGCTGAGATTTTTGACATGATCTAAGAACGTCATTTGAAGAAAGCGATGATGGTGCACTGGTATTTTTCGTGTTGAAAAAGTTTTCCAAATCCAACCTTCTGTTATGGCTTACAATAAAAGCCCTAGAAAATAGTTCAACATAATTTTTATGTCAGTAATATTGGGGTGAGAACTGTTTTTGGTTCAAAATTGGTCAAATTTTTTTAATAGGAGCAAATACACTTACATTTGTCAGTTGACTGTTAGAGACACGAAAAAAGCGAAACGCCACAATAATACAGAATGAAACAAATGGTATGAAATAGAAACACCCCCCTGCAGAAAACCTGCAGAATAAGCGAATTTTAACTTGTCTGATTACATTTTCACTCAAATTTTCCATAAATAAGACATATTTATTCCCAATTTAAAAATAACATTAGATTTATTTCATAAAATTTATAATAATAATTAATAATAATTAATTAATAATAATTAATAATCTGATTATTTTTAGGACAACTATAATTTTACTGACTAAAACTTTCATAAAATATTATTCTTTTAGTTTTTATAAAGATTCTGCAGAACGCTTAGGTTTTACAGTTAAATATCAAATATAAAAAAAGTTTCCTCTACAAAACAGCTTTAATAAAAAAAAATAATTATTGAAATCAGACCATTAGAAGCTGAGATACAACAAATATTGTGCAACAGTATGAGGGCATATGGTGGCCATCTTTAATGGCCGCCATTTTGGTGTCCTACACGGAATTTGAAGTGGCTCCCTATCTGAAAAGTTCCCTTTTGGTATCAGCTATGACCACTGAAAGTGCCATATCTCAATCAAAAAGTGCAGCTTTTTTTTGTGTACACACCGTACTATATGTGACAGGACAACATGCAATTTAGTTTTGCTTTGGTTTAATTTTCCTTAAATCTTGTTCTGCTTTGAACCAGTTGGGCAAGCTGTTGATAATAGGAATGCCAGCTTCGAAGGGTAAGCGTTCAAACACTGCCGTTCTGCGCTGGAC
Organism: Macrosteles quadrilineatus; assembly: GCF_028750875.1. Taxonomy (NCBI): domain Eukaryota; kingdom Metazoa; phylum Arthropoda; class Insecta; order Hemiptera; family Cicadellidae; genus Macrosteles; species Macrosteles quadrilineatus. The sequence goes on from NW_026542596.1 coordinate 20,110,058, forward strand.
CAGACTTAAATTTTCCTTTCCTCTCGTATTGTATTGGTGTATGTCTGAACCCCATGTTAAGCTAGATTTTGAAAGGGAATGAAACACTGAGCTCCAAAACGTACACTGTCGGGCAAACTCAACAGGCCAAAAGATGCGAATGCCCCCCTGGGATATTCTTATTTTTAGATTTGCAATAGTTCTTACTGCCTGTTTTTGGAGTTTAAAAATCCTGGAAAAAGCAATCTACACAACTCCCCCCCTCACAACACAGTTCCGTAGTTAAGGTGAGGATAAATAAGGCCATGAAAAGAGTTTGGTGATAGCTGTTGTACGAGTCTCTTTAAGACTAATGTGTCCGATGAGACTTTTGAGCATTCACTGTCAACATAATAGTTCAAAGTCAGCCCCTCATCAAGGGGTATTCCGAGGAACTTATTGTACCTCACCGCATTGTTTCTTCTCCAAACATAGACACTTAATAGCTTCTTGATTGGAGACGGAAATCGACAAAGTAAAGTTTAGTTGGATGTGTTTTCAAAACTATTTACTCAATAATTTGAATGGACCAATTTAAAATCAACAAATGTTTCGATTTCGAAAATTGAATTTGAATTTCAAAGAAAGAAAAGAGTTGTGTCGTCGGCGTACTAATCTTTCTGTCCATGGCGTAGAGATGTCCCGATTCCATTATCATAAATAAGGAACAGGACAGGACTCAGTAAAAATCCCTTAAGAACACCATAGCTCAATTTAATGTGTTTTGAAATTCAATCGAAAATTTGAATTAATTGACTTATGTCACTGAGAAAGGATTCTATGCACATGAGAAACACACGGCGAACGCTATACGACTCAATTCCCAGTAACATGACATTGGTGATCCAGTAATCGAACGCCTTTGACAGGTTAATGGAACACACCTAACGGCAAATAATGAAACAATTTATTTCTTATCAAACTATATAAAATTACCTATTTCATGGTTATAAGTGGCGCGTGAATCTAAAAATTAACAATTTAATGTACGAAAACGTTGTTCTATGACATGTTTTATAATAATAAACAAAATAAATATAATTAAGCTGAATTGATTTCCTTAAAATTCAGGTCAATAACACAATTTTAGGTATAATTTAATCTTTACATTAGACTTATTTCAAAGTAACGCACTCTCAGAGTTTCTTTTAATGGATTTCACAAAGGCTTATACACCCCAAGACATTAGATATATTAAAAAAGTATTTGTTTCCAATTTTTTATCCGTAAAAAATGAGTCCCGTGATAACGAATGAAATTTTAAATTAATAAGTTAGACCTACTCTCCTCAGGAGACTAATGAATAAATAAATAAAAAGTGGATGAAGCAAGTAAGTACAAAAGTAATGAAATTGAGTAATGAACAGACACCATTTTAGTTCTTGATATAGTACTCCAAAATAATGTTTCATATATTCATTCGACATGAAATCGAAACGCATACGCTACAAACGACAAGATACTGTACAGCTACGAGTATACTTATATTTCAAACAATATGTCTAACTTCACTGGTAATAGACGAATGCTTATTTATCCATCAAATGGAAATATTGAATTGCTTTTTGTATACAAACGCATTAGTTGTTTTGATTGATAGAGAAATGCATGTTTAAGTCTTTGATGATTGTGCAAACTCAATATGTACTAATAACTTCATCAAAGAGTTGTTTCATTGAAATATTCCAACCATTAGCTTCGTTATGTGTAATTGAATTTTTCTTTGATAGTTCCGTAATGTTTATTGTAAGTCTGAAAATATTTATTTGTTGTTAATGGTTTGATAAATGGTATATGGTGATGTTATATTGTTACTTCAGAGTAAATATTTTTTTGCTGTAGAATTTAGACTAATGTATTAATTATGTTGTTGCTGTTGTTGTAATTATTTGTAGATTTGTACCACATCTTGCTTTGATTTTTATTGTTATTTCTTTGTAATGTTTCAATGTAATGGGTTTCCCGTTGGAATAAATAAATAAATAAATAAATAAATAAATAAATAAATACAAATATGGCAGTGTCAATTCCATTTACAACGTATTACGCAATACGTATTACACAAGCGAAATTCTTTTCCCATCTTTGGTTGACCGTGATGAAATATTTACTTTTTAGCCTTAACTAACTATATGCCAGAACCTTAACTCATTTGAATTAAAAATGAATGACTGGGTACAGTTACAGGTTATTCATGTATGAAACTAATAATATTTTGTGAAAAAATCCGGGAATGCTTTTTAAATTTTTATAGACGTTTGATTCCTTTTTTGACATTATCTAATCTAAAGTAAATACCTCTTACGAAGCCTAACCATAAACAAATTTTAATATAGTAAGGTAAATAGTTTTTTTTTATATTATTCATTTAATTCTTTGTCTGACCCACCCTTAGGCTTTAAATTATGTAAGTAATTTAGTAGTTTTTCTAATGTCATTTCTATAAAAACCGACATTCCGTTTAAATCACAAACAAATTCAGAGAAAGCACTTCAGATTACAAAGGGAAAATTAAATCATACCCTTGAATGTTGTTCGTCTCCGAACAATATTCAAAATTACTTTGACTCTCTGAATTGACAGAACATTTAATCTTGTGAAAGATTAAGAAAGTGGAATTTGAAATAAAGTGGATATCTATTTATAACTAAAGACATATTTTACAGTTACATTTCACGACTGTCGGATGGTGTTTAAAAAATAATTTTAGCTGTGTTATACTTAATGGAAATTACGAAACCCAACTTGTCATGTTTAGTGAAATCATGTTATTGTTGTTCTAAAAAGCTTTTGAAGTTGGAAATGTCTTAGACTACCATGAATGTTATTGTACCATTATTTCTTATACTGTCGAGGATCGTATTTTATATGTTTATGAAAACAATTAAGGTCCGTGTTTAAATTTCAGTACTATGTTTTCCAGTCAATTAGATTTACTCAAATCAGTGGACTATTTTCGCGTTTCAACTATCTCGAGTGAATTTGATATGCGTATATAAGCCAACATACAGAGATAATGTTTGTCAATCTGTGTTGTTGAACTCACACATTGACAAATGTCCAATAGGAGTAATGGGCCAAGGGTTAAATATTGGGAACATATTTCTGTTAGTTATTTATATTTTCAACCATATATACCAACCATGTCTATAAACTTTATAATACTATACCAGTCATTATTGTATGAATAATATATATTCAATAATAATGAAACACAAGGAAAAATGTTACAAGTATCGCAATTATAGCGAAAGGTAGAAATCAAAATACTATTTGTAGTATATTACCGAGAATGCAAACTAATAAACACTATAATCCTATGTTTTTACAGTAAGTATTATTAAAAACTATGCATTCGTTTTAGAGGGTACAAAGGTTAGAGATAAAAAACATCATGAGCAGAGGTTTAGCCACATTTTATTACATCATATTCCAAATTTAGATTTTGGAGAGAAATAGTTGTGCAACCAATAATTAGTCGCAAAAGATGTTATCCATCCATACGAATACGTACAGCTTAATAGGAGGTGCCGATTCTGTTATCATTCTTGATACTGAGGTGGAAAATATGCAATTATTTACAAAAATGCCCTCATAATAGCTATCAACAAATAAATATAACCAGTGCACCTGTTACTCGAATTCGAGCAATTGCAAAGTATGACAGGCATTATTTCATTACGAATAGAAGTCATAATTTCCGTTTGACTAAAAAGAGTCATCTCAAAGATAATGTAATCAATCACTCCACTCCAGTTATTGAAACTGAAAACGAACTCACTCTGAAAACGGACGCTCTTACGTGTATCATGTGTTTAACATGAACAGCCGTAATTAATTCAAATTATTCGTCTGTTAAAGTAAACAAATGGTTTTCCTCATAAGAAATATATTGGGATTTTGAGGGCTTGTGGGACGAAGCCCGAGAACCTTTCTTACAGGAATTGGTGAAAGGGGGCGTCTACAAAAAAAAAAAAAACTACTTAATTTTGACACATCGTTTGTAAAAATTCGTACATTATTAACAGAGGAGTAGTGTTTCGTAGTAATCGCCTACACGTATTATATATAAGGATTTGTAAAATAAAATTTAAGATCGGTCGAAATCATTTACTTGCTATTTAGAATATTGATAAAACTAGACAATCCATCCACATGTTTAAGTAGTCGCCATGTAAAACAAATAACGTAGTTGAAGTGACCCACTGACAGATTGCGCTGTTGTAGGTCTAAACTACTGATTTATTACGAATATGCGGGCTTTTCAACCGAGTCAAAATAATGAGATGACTTATTGTAAGCTATACATCTTTTATGTCCCGTCACCTCTCGGTAAGAAAGGAAATAAGGGATAGTTTATTACGTTACTAGTCCTGACAAGTACGGAATTACCATACGAGTCCGGTACATACATTTTGGACGAGTTACGTACGATAGTTTGCTATACTACTAAATCTGTACAAATCCTTATATATTACCACCAACTAAAGGACTAAAAATTACTAGTCATGACCTCAAAGAGAGGTTATGTTTTTGTTTATAACCACTCAATTCCACCAAAAGACAGTATAATCAGCTGATTCGTGTCCGGTAAAACTCTTTACATACAGTAGTACGCAATGAAACCCCATTTGAATAGGCTGGCGGCAAACAGCTGTTTTCTGGTCTAAATCCTTGCGTGGAAAGTTCGTCAAAATAATGTAGTGTGGCTTAAAATAGTATTTTAGGCAATCTGTGACTGGCTCATAGAACTTTGTTATTTTTAACAATAAATTGGTGGCGACAACTGGTTCATATGGATGGAATGTCTTATTTAGTATCCAAAAGACAAAGACATGACTCAATAATGTATAATAAATGTCACGTTTAAGATGGTAGAAATAAGTACAACTTGTACAGAACACTACGAGAACAATATGAAGGAGCACATCACAAGGAGTACAATATGAAGGGGTGTCTAGGTGTGAGAAATACAAATGTATTATTGTTCCTCAAGGTGATCAATCCTTCAAACTTCCTGACAGATGACGCCATCTTCACACAGCTTTGTTGTTTGTCTCGGATTTACTTCGTACACGACAAAGATGTATTTTTAAACTAACAGGATTTAAAATGAATGCCTGCGTTTCAAATCCGGTTTACACATACAACATAAATAGATACTTGTCTTAATGAGTTTATGGTCAAAACAATGGAGAATTTAGTAGTTTCACGACATGAACTTGCCTGTCGTTTGAAAGAGAAAAAGTATATGGTTAAGAGTAGTTTTCCGTCAGAAAACTGTTACAAATACTTTTTTAAATTTCCATTTTAATTTTAATTTGTGAGCTTCAAATGCATTTAACTTTTACCAATCATTTAAATGCATTATAGTATATAACCAAAAGAATGTTCTTTGAGATTCTAAAATTATTTTTTTTATTAAATAACCCAATGGTTAAAGAAATAAGCTATCACAAAATTACAGTAGAAGCCGGTAAAATAAAATTATTAGTGTTAGGTGGATGTATAAACGATGTAAATTGTTCATGTATCCTCAACAGAGTAAAACAAATAAAAAAGAGCTGTCCACGTTTTTACCAGAAAGCATAAATCCACAAATAAAAATAAACTTAATGAATCTTTATCTCTCTGGAAAGGTAAGGAAACGACATAAGTCACTTCTGACAAACTCGCCAGAGGTGTAAAAGCTTTCCATTCACCCTTGTATTCTCTAGTAGGCTGTGTTTACTAGATTCGGAATAACCATACATCTTAACTAACATATCTTGCATGGCTAAAAAGTTATATACTTAATTACTTACTGCTGTAGCCACTGGTACCCTAGATAGTACTTGGCCTCCCCAACACACTGCCTCCATAGGTCTCTGCTTCTTGCATCTTCCTTCCTTCTCCCTAGCTTCCTCAGGTCTTTCTCCACTTGGTCGAACCATCTAAGTTTCGGTCTTCCAAGGGGTCTTCTACCTTCTGGGTTATTCCTCAAGATGTTCTTTGATAGGGAGTTGTCATCTTTTCTTATAATTATGCCCTGCCCATCTCAGTCTTCAGCTCCGTACCTCAGCGACAATTTCCGGATTCTTAAATAATTCTCTAAGTTCCCAATTATGTCTCGATCTCCATTGTCCATCCTCAAAAATCGGTCCACTACATGCGAAAAAGATTAATAATGGTTTTCCGTTTGGTTGATCAATATACTTTTAAAAACCGTAGTTCACGGGCGCAGTGTAATAGTTAATGGTTTGGTCGTGTTATTTTTTATATTCCAAATACATTGAAAACTGAAAGTGTATCAGATCGAGATTATTGTTTTAGGAGTGTCTTTATAGTCAAGTGCATTACATTTATTATCCGTGTCCTAATTATTCGTCTGTTTGATCCAATATTATTATGACTTATTCTTTTAACTTTTTAACCGTCACATATCATTCATGCACCTATTTTACCTAAAAAATAAAACTCTATATCTTCATTCCAGATTTATTTCCTAGTATTAACCAGTGTGGAATTTATTTGAATTTATTAGAGAAAATATTTCTTGGCTAGGATTGGTGATAGTATATTTACTTTAGCTCAATATGCTGCATACCACTAAGAAAGGTCAAAACAAAAAAAATATTGTATAAACATATGCCCTATCTCGCTTCGTTATCCGTCTGTCAGAGTGTATGTATTTTTTACACAAGTTCTCATAACTTTGAAACTACTAGAGTTACCAACTTCAAACATGGTACGTGTGTGATTACTAATAGGAACTATTCTTTAGTAATGCATGAAGTTTCTTCTTTGCCTAATTTCAAATGGCGGTCATTTTTATTTTTCAAAGCTTAATAACTCAAAGGCTCAAGGATAAAAAAAAAATTGCACGGGACAAAAAGGATGGAAATTTACTTCACTTTAAATAAATGTTAAATATTTATAGGGTCTTAATACAAATAACGGAGAAAAAGAAATGTTTCTGAAGTTCAAACAAAAAATGGGCAAATTCAATAATTTAACAGGAATCACATTTATAAAAATGAAGTTTCCCCATTATTTGGGTTATCGCTGTATACAAATTGTACATTTCTGTAAACTGAATTGAATTTTTATTCTTTTTGTCATTTTTATTTTTTTTTATTCCATGGTTTTTGAGTTATCAAGCTTTTAAAAATAACATTGGCCACCATTTTGAAATTATTAGAAAAAAAAAACTTGATGCTTTACAAAAGAACAGTTCCTATTTACACATTGACATACGAATAACGAAGCAAGATAGGGCATATTTTATAAGATATTTTTTTTGACCTAAGGAACACAACCACGGAGAATCGGGAGAGAGTTTCGAAACACCCTGTATGTTATCTATATATATAAAAGGCAAAGCCCTCACTGACTGACTCACTCACTCACTCACTCACTCATCACTAATTCTCCCACTTCCCACTTACCTAGGAGGCTGAAATTTGGTACACTGATTCTTTAGGCATTAAATAGGCAGAAATCTAAGTGGTTTTTATTCTGATCGGACTCTCGGGCTCCGCTCCAGTGGCTCTGGAGTTGCCCATGTTAACCTAATTAGTACTCATATTTAAATGGAATTAATGAATCTTAACAGCTGTTTCAATTAAACAAGTTGGTTCTGTTCTATGATGTTCAATAGCATTTAAAGTTACATGGATTACCAACAAAGTGCAGCACTATTTTTTTAAATATTTTAAACAGCTAATTTTAAACCAAAAGTGAGTGAGCATAGCGAACGAACTTCAACCCGGAGGTGAGTTAGCGTAGCGAACGAGCTAACCTGAAGGCAAGTGAGCGCAGCAAACGAGCTCCAACCGTAAAGGTGAGTGAGCGTAGCGAACGAACTTCATCCAGAACGTGTGAGCACAGCGAACAAGCTCTAACCTAAAGGTGAGTGAGCGTAGCGAACGAACTTCAATCAGGACGTGATTGAGCCATGCGAACGAGCTCACATATGAAGTTAAACGGGGCAAAGCCCTCGAGTACAGCTAGTCTATATATAAAGCCAAAAGTACCCATGAGATTTTAAGAAAACTACAAGTCACACCCGCATAAACCATATATTTAAAATGCTCGTCATGACGAGAAACCTTGCGCAAAACTATCCATTATTTCTTAAATTTCCCTATAAGGTCGTAATTGCTTTCCAAAAGGAACTTTCCATATACCTAATGATAAAAATACCTTAAGCTGTATTCATTTGTACAGGGTGAATAAAAAGTGAAGCCCCCCCTCTAATATTTTTCCAAGTAAATATACGGAGATATCCTTTTGGTGGTCGAGCAATCTTAGCAGGAAGTTTAATTTTATCATTTTGAAATTTTTGAGTGTCCCCCAAAAAGGGGGGATTTGGGGGGCAACTCAAATATTTCAAATGTAAACCTCCTTTAAGTAACACCTCATTTTGAAGTGTTAACAAAAACTTAAAGAATGGTGAAAACTAGAGGTCGCTATCTCTTATCTATCCAAAATGGTAGCCCGTCAAATATTGTGGAAAATCAATGGTAAAATTGGTTCGTAATGGTAATATTGGCTGCCATTTTGGATAGAGAAGTGATAGCGAGCTCTGGTTTTCACCATTCTTTAAGTTTTTGTAAACACTTCAAAACAAAGTGTCACTAAATGGGGGTTTACTTTTAAAATCTTTGAGTGTCCCCACAAATGGGGGGGGGGGGGGGATTTGGGGGACAACTAAAAATGTTTCAATAGAAACCCCTATCAAGTGACACCTCATTTTGAAGTGTTTACAAAAACTTAAAGAAAGGTGAAAACCAGTGCTTGCTATCTCTTCTCTATCCAAAATGGCAACCAATATTAATAATTTTACCATTGATTTTCCACAACATTTGACGGGCTACCATTTTGGATAGAGAAGAGATAGCGACCTCTAGTGTTCACCATTCTTTAAGTTTTCGTAAACACTTTAAAATGAGGTTTCACTTGAAGGGGGTTTACATTTAAAATATTTGAGTTGCCCCCCGAATCCCCCCTTTTGGGGGGACACTCAAAAATTTCAAAATGATAAAATGAAACTTCCTGCTAAGATTGCTCGACCACCTTGCACTACCTTGGACATCTCTGTATATTTACTTGGAAAAATATTAGAGGGGGGGGGTCTTGACTTTTTATTCACCCTGTATGTTATTCTTTCAATTTATTATTACCTTATTAAAATCAGGTGAGATTATTTGTTTGTATTACTGTATTCTGTTTTGTTTATTTTAGCTTAACCTAACCAATCAATAGTTTTATTAATACTTATGAAGTCAAATGGGGTGAAGCCCGTGGGTAACAACTAGTTTCCTTAATCAAAATTTTTATTAATCTTTTTAATAATTTACGAATCTACTATCGATTCCGTATTCAGCTTTTAATCTTAAACACATTTGAATATATTCCTTTCTCCTAATGATCAATAAGTGTGTTACTGAAGTGAATATTCTCTCCACGCACTCTTTACTCTCGAATCGTGTACAATATGTAACAATCTTCCTCACCATTAAATTATTTAGTACTTTAATGATCAAGCTTAAAATTTGTACATTATTGAAATATGAGATCAGTCGTAAGCTGAATTTTGAGAAAGCACTCTGTATTACAATGAGGAAATTAAATCATCCCCTTGAATTCTGTCTCATCTCCAAACAATATTATTGAATCTCTGAGTGATATTAAATTCAATCCTTTAGGTATTTGATAAACTGAGATTGTAATTACATAAAAATAGGATAAAACATAATTGAAATTCAAGTAAAAATGCATGGTACTTTATATGTAACTGATTTGCGTGTCATCTATCGTTGTTTATATCACATGACTAGAACAATATCACGATTAAAATTATTACATACAAGTTATTAAAAGTTACACAGATATTTTCATTTTAAACAGTTAAATTGTGTGCTTAAGATAAGAATGTTATACTACATATGTATGAATATAATTTAACGTATAGTAGTTTAAATTACCTTGTTCTGTCCAAAACGATCCTATGTAGTTCGTAGTTTATAAAGTTTATAAACTTATCTATAAACTTTTGATGAACTCCATCATGAGGAATATCTAATGACTGCTTGACATACTCCCGACCTGAAGATGTGCTCCTGCAGCACGAAACAGCTGCTGTAGTCACTACGAACTACATAGGATCGTTTTGTACAGACCTAGGTAATTTAAACCACTATACGTTAATTCAGACGACCCAGAGGCCATACCATCATGAATATAATTTAATACCTTAAACAATAGTTTGAAATTTGAAACACCATCCTATTTCTTTAGGCTGGTATTGTAATATGAGTTTTTTTTTACCGATATGGAAATTTATTATTGCAATGTATACAATTTTATGTCGAAGTTATAAAGAATTTTTTAATCCCCCTGTTCAATTTAAAAGAATAAGTTGGATTTTTACTTTTAACTATTTCACCTCTAGGTACAGTCGAATATCGTTATTCCACATATAAGAAATACAATTTAACTTAAACTTAGCTTGGCGAAAAGTTAAATGGATTATATGAAAACACAAACTAACTGTAGCAAACCATTTAAACAGTAAAACATTTATGCTTCGGCGTAAAACTCTCTAAACAATTAAAAATAACCTTTTTACCTTTTCTGGTTTTTACCATGGCAGTTATTATTTAATCTGCATGTTAATTAAAGAAAGGGTTACATTCCAATAAGATAATTTAAAATGGAGTATAGAGTCTAAATTGTTTTTAAATAATCCAAGTTGTAATAATAAACTAAAAATTGATCGGTGGTGCATATGGCTTTCTGAATAATGTTGCAAAGTGGATAAAACCCACAAGCCAGTAATGGCGGAGTAAAACAAAATTTTGCTAAAAGCATCCGCAATAAAAGACGGCCAGGTGCGGCAGAGGTTCGTGCTCGGCATATTGGAGCACCTCGTCATGGCTTCTTGGTGATTGGTTTCAGAATACCTTGTAACAGGATTACCCATTCTTGAAGGGAACGTTATTTCATTATAGTTTTGAGACTATTAATAATTATTCAATTTCTTCGCTGTAAACTCTTGAAAAACTTTGAACTATTTCAGGTAAAAAATAATTTTTATATAACCAGTAGAATGATTTTGACAAGAAAAAACATTAAGTAATGAGGAAGATAATTATCGATTGAGATACACAATACACATTTAGTATCGGTTTAGTAAAAGACAAAGTGATGGTTAAAAACATGTATTGAACAGTATTAAACAGAACATGCAACATCAGTATAGCTAAATTAAATATCCTCATACCTTGTCAGTTATTTAACTCTGTGTGAGGAATTACATTTTTGACACTATGTAAATCATCATGCGACTTTAGGTTACTTTAACAAGAAAAGGTTCTAGTTTTCCGAGGGTCCTCTTTCGTTTTGAAAACAGATGAACTTACGACTTATGGTGTGCTCTGAAGGATGAACTAATCTTACCCTATAACTATTGATGATTCGCTTGAATTGAAACTAAGCCTCTTGCACATAGGTTAACATTTTTTATCAATAAACCAACGTCTGTAAATTGCCAACTGATGCTTGTCCTTTTGAAATATGACTTGCAACAAATGTTTTGCTGGAAATTATAAACATCTATAAACTGATGTATTCTTATAAAGCTCACAACAAACACAATGAACAATGAATGTAAAGGTTATGGTTGAGCATGATGATTAAGCACCATTTAAAGTACAAATAATGAAGTTTAAGTCATTAAGACCCCATTGAATGTGTCATTATCGGATTGTGAACGCTTGATCACAAAACACGGCCTTTGTAATGGTAAAACAACGTCAATCATCAGAACTCACTTTCTTGGATTTGGCTCCTTTTTAAATGTAGTTCTAATATGAATGTTTAGAAACAACACAACAGTTTTATTATTTTGTAGCAGCATTTAATTGCTGGATTTTAAAATAAGCAGGTCTTTAATGTAAAATTCTTAAGCTCCAATAACTAAATAATTTATTAAAACTTATTGTTTTTAAGTAGGCAGTAATATTTGGTTTATGTTTTGTTTTTGTTGTGTATATTAGAATCAATCAACATATCACTGTAGGTTGCTTGTTTGTGAATATGTCTTCATTTATGATCTGTGTTTTATTTTGTGCTTGTAAAGATTAACTAAAACTAATTAAGTTTAACTTAAAATAAACTAACGCACTATAAAAACCCGAATATATATTGTTCCAACATTTTCCTAAACCGAGTGTGAATTTATTTACCTATTTCTTCATAATAAACATGTCAGGATAAAAACTGTATATAGAACAGAAAACTTTAGTTATATAGATCCTATATGACAGCATATTTAAGCATGCCTTTTTTATTACATAATATTCTATTGTGTTGTTATAAAAGTCGTTGTAACGTTTTCCTTATTTAGTCTAAATTTCAATTAAATAAATCGAATAACTGGTGTTTTACTAGAAACGAACCCAATCAAATCATGTGGAAAATGGGCTTAGTGTTTGTCGAGAGAACTCAGATTTACTGCTTTTGGTAGAGGTTTTCCAGTAAAATCCAGTTCTATTAAAGCATTATTATAAGTCCAGGTATTATTGGTTTTTTAAAGATTATAATTGTGCCAAAAATGGAAACTAAACTTTTCCTATGTACTATATTTAACATGGGGCTAATTGATAAGCTTATGACAGCTATCCTGATCATACTACTGGACCAATTTACACGTGGTAGGTACCAAATGAAAGGTAATTGTCTGTATATTTGCCCATTTTTCTTCGATTTCAGATATAAGTCGACTAAATGTTATAAAAACGGAAATTTAAATTTCTATTGACAATTTAACATGAGGTAAAATGTTATGTCTTAATAAGAGTAAAATCTGGAGTTCTATTGGACCGATTTACATGCAGGTTGTGTTAAATGAAAGGTTATCGGTCCTATATGAGCAGGTTTTATTTGTATTTCCAAGTTATTTATGTTAATTAGGTCAAAAATGGAAATTCAGCTTTTCTTATGGAGATTTAACATGGGGCTAATTCTATATGTTTATCGACAACTTTTTTCTAAGCTACAAATGTGCATCACAGAGAAAAACTGTTGTTAGAAAGATATTTGACTGTAGATGTTCAGGATCCTACTGTAAATTAAAATAAGCACAAAAATTATTTTAAATTGAAAATAAATTAACATGGTCCTTATATGGGCTGAAACAGAAAATCTAAACAAAATGGAAGAAATTCCAATCCATGTTTTATTTACAGCGTGGGGTGAAAATAGAGAAGTTTGACAATACATACTTTTAGTCGAGTGTTCGACCACTGGGTGAGCTCTAGTTACAAATATAATTGTTTTCTCCAAGATGGAAAAAGGACGAAACAGGGAAGAGTAACTGAGGTTAAAAAGTTATGTTAAAAACAGTTTTCACCCTGATAATATATAAATCTTTGGGAACAGTCAAAAGTACACAACCAGTAATTGTTATATCACAACAGTAAAAGGCAGTTTTGTTATTTCAGTTTCACCAGTAAAATGATTTACCGGGAAGAGTATTTATGGTGTGTGCAATATTCAAATATATTTGTTAAGCAATTAATTTGTTAATCAGAGAAAAATATAGAATACTGTTGACGGCCTACTTGTCATTTTTGATTGACATGCACTTTTATACGATGCATTAATGCAGAATAAATGGTTGTCTACCCAACAGTCAAGGTAATAATATTACTGTTACTTATTGGGAAAAATATTTTATGTATAACCATTTCCTTGATCCTATAGTTTTTATTGATTACTCTCTAGTACTCGGTTTGTAGAGGCATTGCAGCATGAGTGACCTTCCAAAGATTTCTGAATGACCTAGGGATCATGGGCTGTTATTAATATCACAAACTCAGACTTCAGGACAACTACATGATAACCGTGATTGAATCATGCCTATTTGAGGTTACCAACTCAAACAAGCGGATAAAAGAGAAATTAAGAAAAAAATAGCTTAAGTTCTTATGAAAAAACTTTTATTACAATTTAAGAATGACATCTATTGTTAATATGGAGGTTATTTTAGATATCCTCACAAAAATTGTAATAACAATAATAGTACATTTTGTCTGTTGCCTTCCGGATTACTTCTAAAATAATATATAAAAATTTAAATTGTTTTATTTTCGGCCAAGTAATCCTGAAGTAAATACATCCAAATTGGGGCTTCTAAAGGGTTTCATCGTAACAGTTAACATTTTAACGATGACACAAATTTAATAAATATTAAGAGCCATATTTCTAGGTTGCGTAGATTTGCCAAAGGAATCAAATACATATGAAAAACTTCCTTATCAAATACGCTTTAAAATGATGAAAATTAAAGTTAGTAACTGTCACATTGCATAGTCAGTTCATTCATGCATCATTGTAAAAAAACATGGTCATACTATTAAAGACTAATTTGATGAGGAGGTTTTTGATAATATTTTATATGTTCAGCAAAATTCTATAACCTAGAAATAAGGCTCTTAATATTTTTTAAGCTTTTGTCTTTGTAAAAATATTAACTTTTACGAACAAAAATTTGGGTAGAATCCCATTCAACAACCTAATATTTGTGTACTATTGTTATTGTACATTTTGTGAGGTTTTCATAAACGACGTTTATGTTAATAGTAAAATTATTCTTACATAGTAATATTAGTTTTTGCATAAAAACTACAGTTATTTTCTAATATTAATTTATCTCTTATCTTCTTACTGTTTGTGGTTCATCTTTTACAAGTACTAATTGCATCCTCCTATAAACACTATTTTCAGTAAAACATTTGCCAAAAATGTAAAGAAGGCGGTTGTTTTTCAGTGTCTGCGAGCATTGCTTGGCACGTTGCCTGACGCTATTGCACCTAGATATCAGACAGACATTAAAAGACAACGTATAAACCGAGCAAGTAATTCCTTATGTTTTAATTTGATTAGTGTCATTATACCTAATCTTAAAAGAAAACTTTTAAGTGGTTCCAAATTTACAAAAGTCCTTTAATACAAGTTAAACAAAAGATGCATTAGTTTGTGTGAAGTACAAAATAAGTTAGGGACCTGTACAAAAAAGTGTTAAGGGTTAAAAACTGGTCACTACAGTATCTTATCAATAGAATGATTATTCTTCTAAATTCTCAACTTAAATCAGTAAAAAAAAACACGAAAAAATATTTTTCTAATATTTTTCGTGATATAATATGTAAAAAAAGGAATAGATTATTTATTTTACGATTGATTCATAGTTATAGTTATATGCGTAACTGTTTATTTACCACCAATATTCTATGTATTCCTCGATTTTCTTGCTCATTTTTATTCCGACAAAATAAACCAATGTACTCTGCTTGATAATGCTAATACAGTTCATATTCAAAAACATCATGTAGAAAATGATAACGCATAAAAAACAAAAAACGAAAAAACAACACACACTCATCACATAGTCACTTATATACATACAAAACGGGTTCATTAGTATCGTTTGTATTTATCACTTTTTGTAAAGCAACCATATATGTATTATAACTAAACTAACTGACTGTTCGGTCAAATTTTCCTACGTTTGGGATCGGCTTCGTAGAAGGAAGAATGTAAATTTTACTGAAAGAGAAAAAGAAGTACTATTTTGAAGTGTGTTAGAAATGTTACTGGCAATTTTCAAAGTGCAATTGATATCAGGAAGCTACATGGTAAGCGCTGGATGGCTTGCTAACAAGGCATGATAAATGTTGACTCATGAAATTCAATAGCCCAATTTGCATTGGTAATAAGTGTCTGGAACGTTGTCATAAAAAAAGGCTAAAATCACAAATCGTATGCGAAATTTGATTTCATAAAATATTTTTACTTGTAAAAAGAGTTGAACCAACTATTTGAAGAAAAAAATCTTAACTAACTAATTACTTTTACAATACACTAAAATAATCTCTTTATTGAATACCAACTGTTAGACGCAATTTTATAAAATTAATTACTACTATTGCTTTTGAACCATTGAAAAACTAATTAACAGTTAGATTCTCTGTAAAATGTCTTAGGAATATAAGACATAAGTGGCCCCTATAACCCTACATAATCTAATTATATGCAATAGGTCAAAGTTGGTATCAAAGTTAACCTTTGAGGTGACTTGTCTAGAAAGGTTATGTGTCATTGCAAATTTATTTCAAGTAAATTAACATTTTAAACCAGCTTAAACGGAAACAATAATAAGTAAAACGAATAAAGAAAACGCCTCAAATAAATTCCACTGTTGGTTTTCATCATGAGTTTTAAACTATGATATTTGCTTGTTTAAAATCGTCATTATTTTATCCAGTCTTAGGTATTACCCAATATTTTGGTTGGTACTGAACAATAAAAGGGGACACAACTTCAGTAATATTAAGTTTGGCAATCTGAAGTATTTTGTATAACTCAACAAAAGCTATCAGATCTGGATGAATGGAGGGTATTTTATATGTTAATTTACCTTAATATAAAAAGAAATATTAGGCACACTTCTTAGTGTTAGCTCATTTTCTTAGAAAGTTAGGCATATTTTTTTAATAGTGCTTTTTAATACTCTCTTTTATAATTGCAAATATTCTACAGTAAGTTTAACAAGTAATATAATTATGGAATATAATTGGTCGTCCAACTTTAATCAGGCTTTGTATGGTTAGACTTTTTAATGTGACAGGACGACATAATCATACGGACTTAAGCCAAGTGTTTCGTTTGAAATTAAGCTCCTTATTTACTTAAGAAAATAAGTTCAAAAAAGTTCCTTATTTACGTGCTGGCGGGAACAGATCCTTAGAATATGGAAATAGTGCACTACAATAAAACTATAGTGAAAAGGTTAAAGTAAAAAGCTATACAGAGGTATATTATAAAAGAAGTTGGACTGAAGATTAGCTATCGACGCTTTTAATACAGAAAAACAGTGTTTACCACTCAAGAATGATTTTACTTAAGGCTCTGTTAAAAATAATGAATAGAACTAATACTTAAAATTAAAATCTAGCCACACATACAATTGTATTATAATTTGACAAATTCATTATTCCTTCTGTTGTTGGTTTAAGGTCATTCCAAAATGTTTAACTATACATACATTATTACTTATTTTAACCAGGCAATCATATGAAATTCATCGAAATGCAAATATTTGAATAAGGTCTAGTCACATGTAATGCGTTTATGTTTGTATACCATAGTTAAACTAAACTAGAGGTAACTAAACCATAGCTAAACTAGAGGTAGCCTATAACTGTCTTTATGTTAAAATAAATGGAAATTTGTTGAAAAATCATTATTTACATGCGAACGCACAAACATTTTATCGTTTCAGCTTTAACGATTTAACTTAGCAAGGGAATGAATGAGTATTATTTTAAGCTAAAAATGACATTTATATAAACGTAAAATAGCCATTCGGTCATTCAAGGTTTCTGTGAAAATACCATGAAGATTTCACATCGAAAGTCGTATTTAGAAGAATATTTTTTACTATATTCCTTGATACTAAAATATTATTTTGTAATGATAAGGCCGTCTTTGCTCACAATTAGAGAGTGAATATAACAGTGGGATGTTTTCTATGTAGTGCTGGACTCCCGTGATGTCAATGTCACATGGAATAGCACTTTTTTTTATTTCCAAGGACACTATTCTGGAACTTTCACCATATTAATTCGTACTAAGTACTTTTTCAATCCACTACAGCTTATATCCTTGGATTCTGGAGGCTTAAAGCCGACTAGGATTGAACCTCTTAGCCCGGACCTTAGTAGGACTTTAGTCAACTGCTTCAGGATAGCTTCAAAGTTGTTGTTGGGAGTGATCACGGAGCTAATATAAGACTTGAAGGAGGATTGGTTGGTATTCCGACCACTCAACAAGTTGTATGTCTAGGTCTGTATTGCATAGGAACAAAATAACAAACTCCTTTGCCATTCCCTATCACATGGAAGTAGGCACTGAAGTACCATGGCCTAGTAGAAGCTGAACACCAAGTATTGATCTTGCAATGTGTGCAGACAATTGACCCAAAGATTGTAGGGAATGTACCGAAAAATAAATTGAATGAAAATAAAAAAGTAATAAAACTAAGGGAAGCATCTTGTATACAATTTAAATTGGTACAAAATATTTGTATGAATTGAAATAGTAATATTTTCTCATGCATTGTATACACACATATATCCTTAAGTTGTCTTTTAACAAGTTCTAAAACCTGGGAGTGATTTTGCTGCAGGACTAGAATAGCTTGATATGCCAGAGCTCTAATAGAGCATTTCTATCTGAAAAATGGAGTTCAGCCAAAACTGTAATACGTCCTCTTTCCTCTCTTTTGTATGGTGACAGTTCATATATCAAAATGCCAATGTTTTTAGTCAATCTATCAGTATGACCTAGTAAATCATAGTACCTCAATTTAGATCTTTTTTGTTATATATAATATATATACTTTAAATGAAGAAATCTAAGAGACATTTAAGAGTATGTTGATTTTTGGAACTCTTATGAGTTAATATTATTTAGTTTCCAACAAACATAGACAATATTCGTTTTTTTAAGTTATTTTATATCTGCCAAAAAGCAAAATCTTCCATTAATAATTAATTTATAAATAGATTTATTCATTTATAAATTTATAGATTTTCCCCGTTGTATTGAAACCGCTCTGTGAATCAATTATTTACAATCATTCATACCAAGAAAGGATTTAAATTTCCGATAATTTTATGATGATTCAGTAATGTAGCTTTTAACTACATATGATAACAAATTATTACTGATATAAGAAATACGATAGAGCTACTGCCCTAATTGTACGTTTTAATGGGGCTCATTAAATTAATTAATTCGTTTCTGATGCAAAAGGAATGACAATAACCTTTTACCTTACAAAGATTACTTCGTTGCTTAACAAATTGACTTTAATAAAAATGAAAATTATGTAACACGAACGACGTTTGTTTAAGACAATTATTGGAACAATTATACTACTAATTTACAATGTTTGAAATAAATCGATAAAAAATAAATACAATAAAGAGTAATGCACCTTCCTAAATGAGGCTAAAACTATACCAATAAATAAATAAAATAATGTTCACAAACTGTTTCCCTCGAGTTTACACATTTATAATTTTTCCTCAAGTAATGTTTTTTTTAGACATAAACAGTAGTGAGTATAATTTTAAAAAGAAAACAAATATCGTAGATTTTAAAATAGATTCATGTATTGGAAAATTAAAAAAAATCACTTCTTTATTGGGTAA
The DNA here is from genome assembly GCF_028750875.1 of Macrosteles quadrilineatus. Classification (NCBI taxonomy): domain Eukaryota; kingdom Metazoa; phylum Arthropoda; class Insecta; order Hemiptera; family Cicadellidae; genus Macrosteles; species Macrosteles quadrilineatus. The sequence continues at coordinate 20,129,341 of NW_026542596.1, forward strand.
GTGCTTAAAAAAATTCAACAATATTAACTTAGATTTATAGCTTAAAAGTGTGTACACTACTTGAGAAAGGAGAATAACAGTATAATGAAAAACAATACCATGCCATAAAGAGTCTTGTTCTTAGGCAGGACTTGTAATAAGCTAAATAGGTCGGCCAAGTAATGTTTATTACAAGAAGGGGTTGGTGGTCTACAACTTGTCATCTAATATGAAACCTTTGGATCCCTTCCCAACCGCAGTCAGCACCAATAACCCTTTCTAACTAGCGTTCTAATGACCGTTTGCACTTCATAAGTTACTTTTTTTACCAACAACTGTATTTTTAAATTGTACAGATGTAAAAATAGATGTAAAAATACAACGTTGAAGTTTAATATTTCATTTCAACAATTGAAGTAGGTGTGTAACGTTATAAAAGCACGATGCATGATTAATTGAATTTAATTGAATAGTAAACATATTAATAATAGTAAAATACTTAACTTTAATACACTAAAAACCGTATCTTTAATCCTTTTGAGCAGTTCATTACTTATAACTCAAAAACGGGCTTACTAAAACACATACAATAAAGCTACTGGTTTATTTTAATCTCATTAATACATTACAATACAAGTTTCATAAATATAATGTAATTTTAATATTTCGTATACCATTCTCTAAATCATCTAAGATCTTTAGTACTTTAATGCTTTATAATACTTAAATCTGAAATGGCCACCGTACGAATGTAGTTATTTTAAGCCAAGTATGAATGGGGATGAATGTAGGATGAGTGGCGCGATCTTGTAGTCTTGTTAGTGACTAAGGCCGACATGTTCCTTAGACACAGCTGTTAATTAACAGCATATATAGCCAATGGCAACTAAGGAACATACAGTTTTTATAGTGGAATTCGAACCACATTTTTTTGATTTACTGCGGATAGTCGTAGTAGGCCTAAATAAATAAATAAATCAAAATGTCTTTATTAAGCGTTTCTCTGGTACACCAGCTTTTCAGAACAACTTTCGTCACTACGCTAAATATCTTATTAAAAAATCAATTGTACATAGCAATTTAAAAATTTTTTACATAACAATTCAACATATCAATTTGGCCGTTATACACTTAGACAGTAATTACGCAGTAGTACGCACTAGTGCGGACGTTAATCCACATCAGGGAGTATCGCATCCACAGTGCATGTTGCATGCCCATAAATATCCACAATTCATGAACTTCAATTAGTTAGATTAAAGGATGACGTCACCGTCCCATTCCAACATCTTAGTCATTAGTGTCATAGAGATTAACAGTACAGCTAACAATTTTATACATTTTAAGCTGGAACAAATTCTGTAAAAATAACCATACCATAACGTCAGTATATTATAACATTATTCATAGAGCAACTTTTACCAGAGCCATTTTAAAAATTGCATATACATTGAACTCTGATAAAAGAATGTAATAAATAAATATTGGAATTAGTTTCCTGTTTAATAGTCCAAATCCCTAAACAGCTTGGGTTGTCGATCATACTGGTTCATGAACTGTCTAAATAAACGTAAATTTATTCGTCTGTACCTCATTTAATCAAAACCGGATGATTTTTACTCGAGTTATACAGAAACCTATGTTAATTTGATCGAATGGTGTTTTTGGCCTCTGGAAACATTAACACATATGGCTTATGGGTCCCGGGTGTAGGTATTACCATGGCGATATACGGAAATAGCTTATACCCTAATTGAGAAATTCGCTTACAACCCAAGTTTACTAGAATTAATTCCTCCGATTATTTGATCATATAATGAAAGTGATTGCATAATCTTTCGAGATATTAAATTCCATTGTGTTGAAGAAATTCTTCTTAAAGCCAGTTTTTACTGTAATAATCAAACCAAGCATGTATGTGAAGTTACTCTGCAGGTAAAGTAAGCGTTTGACTATAACACGGCTTCCTTTGACACAGGAATGCGGTGGCTAAGCTTATTAACCTTGCAAAGATCGGGTCCTTTGACTTTGGTAGTGGGTTGAATATAATTTACCTCTGTTACTGATTTGTTACAGTAGGAAACATTTCATCTTGTTATAATCATCGAACTAATTGTTGCTTATCTATTGCCTTAAGTTGCTAGGTTGGTAGCTCTTGTTGTACAGATCAATCTCGTCATATTGTTTTTTTTTTTTTTTTTTTTTTTTTTTTTTCGCTTTACATATGATTGTATATGTGCATGTACAGGTATCACTATTCTAAGAATTTATTATTATATAATGGATAATCGTTATTATAGGCTGGATTATCGTGAATGGAAAATAAATAATTACTTGGTGATTTAATCAGACTCTATTATTTCCACAGATCTTGGCTCCTGTCACTAAAACAAAAAAACTAGGCCTAACCTAAATTAAAAATTAGGGTAATAGGTCAGTACACAGCTTAGATATTTATTTTTTATTCACTATCATATAAGGGGTTTTCTGAGCTACAAGTATGTCTTAGGACCAGAATTAAAATCTTTATTGTTTATCTCTTTCTTCGATATCTTATGGTTTCTTGGTAGTTATTTCACATAGACTTATATTGATTTCCTAAGTCAATGGACATGTATACATAATATTCAATTGTAAAATTGTTAATTTAAAATTGAATTACATAGATGATGAAATTAAATGAAATGAAATGAAAATGCTTCTTTAATAAGGCGAACGTTGGACCTCATGGTCCTTTCTTACAGTAAACCTTTCATGATTGAACTGTAATAACTGTAATGACTGTAATATATACTAAAATAGCTGAACACGATAAGGAAATAATTATAGTGTAAAAGTACCATATTTATAATTACAATTATCTATTGTGTAAGCTTGCATTAGGAGTTTAAAAATGTATACCTAGTATTAATATTATTTTTCTAGTTTTATTGAATTAAGTGTACGTTAGTATCATGTATTAAAACCTATACAGGGTGTTGAAAATGTCTGGAACCAACATTATATCTGGTGCGTGGTTAAATAAAAACAACTGATATTTTGTGTACGGATATACTATGGTTTTACCTATCTTTTGGTGCCTTAAACTTTTTACTGCATCCTCCACAGGAAGTTCCCTATAAGTGGTAAAAAATTTCATAAGGCACCAAAAGATAGGTAAAACCATAGTATATCCGTACACAAAATATCAGTTGTTTTTATTTAACCACTCACCATATATAATGTTGGTTCCAGACATTTTCAACACCCTGTATAACCATTATACATTAAAGTGTATACTGTACATTAAATAACCCATTTGTTCCTCTTCATCGGCGTTCAAGATAAAGTAAAGTTTAAAGACAAAAAAGTAAAAGTAGGAACAAAGGCAAACCACCCATAGCATGGCCTGGATTTATCCAACTCTTATCTTTGACAATCCAACTTTGCCTCTACAAGTGTAACATTGGAAGACCGAAGTTGGCTGAAAGTTGCTGACTTTGTTGTAATGTTGGCCTTGTTCATGTCTGTCTTATGTCACGGAGACTCGTGATTGACATTGATGAGTTTATAAACCCTCCATGTCAAGTTAAGAGCTCATTATAATCTACCCGTGCTCTTAAGCTGTACACTTTATTTATACTTTTTTCCTTTACACTCTTGTTGTCGTTAAATTGAACTAAAATCAGTACACTTACAATTTAGAATTCCTAAGTTTTAACATTTTAACAATGGTTTTAAACTAAAGGTCATATGACGGCCTACGGTTTACAGTTTTAAGGTCGATTCACACACATCAGTCCAGTCACAGTTCCGTTACAGTCCAGTTGCAGTTCAGTTACAATCCAGTCACAGTTGCATCCGCAATTTCTCAGTCAATTGTCCGTCAGTTGGTTTCAGTCAGTCTTCTGTCTCTAATATTTACAGTAATTTACAGTCAAAAAATTTAAATTTTAAACCTATATTCTATTAAATTATCATTGTCCATCTTGTTGATTGTTACAAACAGTACTCAAAATACAAACGCAACCATTTAAGTAACAATAACACTATTTCCTAACCTTAAACAGTTCCGTCAGGCGTCCGAAGAAACAAAAAGTATCGTTGGAAAGAAATCTGAAATTGACTGACGGATGCCAGCAGAGTGACTGACGGGACTGCAACGGATGAGTGTAGATAGCGCAATAGAAAATCCATCAATGAATATTTTTGTTAACTGTGACGTGCCTGAAGTGACTTTACTGTGACGTGCCGTAACTGATGTGTGTGAATCGACCTTTAGAGTTCTTAGGTTATATATTTTACCTACGACAGTTTTTTTTATAAGTAGCCATTTCAGTTCAGATCTTAGAATTTAAAAGTTTCACTTAACAGCAGTTTACTTTCCACACCATTGAGCTTTATGTCTGCTTATGTACGCTTTAGTGGTTTGAAGACTACAAAGCATGGAATCTGTTAAAACACGAATGATTCTTCTAAAAGGGGTATACTTTTAAAAAATAATCTCAAGAAAACATAGTACCGGTACAAAAAGAAACTTCAATTTTAATCAGACATAACTAATCAAGACCAACTCTAACAATCAACAAAAAAAAAAAAACACTAATTCCAAAATGTAAACAAATAAAACATCTGATGAATTAAATTATATAAATAATCATCTAGAGACAGTCATTTTCAACATACTCCCACCTTTTGAGTCTTAAGTTTCCATTATTTAAAGACTCAAAACACATATTATCATATTAAAAGTTCAGTCTTTTTTGTAACTTAATTTGTTTTCCTCGTTTTCTAAATTTAACTTTATTTACAACTTTTCCATTTGAACTTTCTTTATCTTGCACTTGTTCTACTTCCTTTTCGTTTGAACTTTCTGAGATCAAAATTGCTATACTTGATGATATAGACTTTTTAAATTCATATCCAAAAGCGTCTTCATCACATTCACAAATCTTATTATTTTCAGATTCCATCTTGACAGTTACAGGATCCTCTATATTAGGAATGTCTACACTACACTTGTCAGAAATAGGTGTTAACAAAGATGTTACAGTCATTACACTTGATTCAGACGTCACTCCTTTTAAATTTACCTTTCCCATTAACACCCAACCAAGTAAAGTTTCCATTGCAACTAATCATTCGTCAAAACATGACGTTTCCCTGTAAACAACTTTCCACCAATATCAGATCCAATCAAAACTTCAACCGGTCCATCTACAGTGTCAGAAACATTAATACCAAAAGACTGTAATTCGTTTAACCAAGGACCCGCTTTGATTGTTGAAATGTTATTACATATCACATCTTGATCTAATACCTCACAGTTGCAATAGTAAGTGTTACCCAAATCACTTAACCTTACTTTATGTCGATTGTGTTCAACAGCATTTTTTGTTGATCCACCAAACAATGCATGATTAAGGGTTTCCTTTCCAAATGATACATACCCCATTTCTTCTGCAGTTCTCTTCAAAATGTAGGACCTTTGAGAACCAGAGTCAAAATGACACGTGCTGCTCGTTCTTTATTACTTCCTCTAATATTCACACGTACAGTTTGTAAAAATACTTCAGAGTGTGCATTATTAGCTAAATTACTTTCACAACGTACTAAAGTGTTATCATTAACATAATTTACATTGGATTTATCTTGAGACTTGTTACACATTACTGTTGCATGTCGACCATTGCAAAGAGAACGGTTTAGTCGAACATGACACTTCTTACTAACATGGCCATACTTTGTGCAACGATAACAACATCTGTTACTTGACAATAGGTTTACTTTTTCTAAATGTGTCAGATTACTATGGCTCTTACAGTTTTCCGTCAAATGTTTTGCACCACAAAAAACACATTTCATAGGGGTTTTATCGACCTTTTGGTTGACAAGATCGGTTGCAGTGGGAATTGATTCTGTTTTGTTACTTAAGAATGGTTTGGATGACTTACCCAATTGTCTCTTCGAGTCCCCAAAACCTGAGGTAGCAAGTGAAATTCTTTCCTCATTTGTTACTTCAATTCGCAGAAACTTCAAAAGTGCATCGAGTCTATTCTTCAAATCAGCTTCTGGATCAAAGTCGGAATGACGTTGCCACGCCCTTAAAAGATCCTCTGGCAAACACGACTCAACTAATGGGTAAAGAATAGCCGCACATTTATCAGTAGTTACTCCTAATGTGTCAAGAGCTCTGATTTGACATTCTAATTTGTCAAATAAAGTCGAAATCACTACCTTTTGGCTCAAGTTATTGAGTAGCAGCTTTAAAAGTTCTAGAACATAGACTTCTATCAAAAGATCATCCCTTCCAAAATGACTTTTTAAACTCTGAATAGCATCTCTATAATTTTCTGATGTAGCAGGATAGCTATCTACAATTTGTCTCGCTTTAGAATTTGGAATAGTGGCCTGAACTAAATAGTGGAACTTATCAACATCATCAACAGAGGGATCTTCATCTATCCTCTTAAAAATTCCCCAAAAAGGAAGCCATTCTTTAAGATTCCCGCTAAATTTTACTAGTTCAATCTTGGGAAGTTTAAGCTTGGTCTTTAAGTTTGAACTTCCACACTTAGCTGAATTACTACTGACCAAATCATAATCTCTAGACTCATTCAATTTACTTTGTACCAAAACATTTACTTGATTGTAGGTTTCCAAATAACTATAAGCTTTAGACACTTCTTCTTCATGAATTGCTTCACTTTCCTCAAATTGAAATAAATGGTCAGATATCTTTGTGTCTAAATTCTTTAACTCTTCATAAATCATACTTACAGTTTGAAACCTACCTTTCAATTCATCTAAGTGAACCGTTTCCTGTGTGAGTTCATCCTTTAAATGGTTCACTAGTCTTGAAAAGTTTGCCCTAACTACAGTTCTATGTTTCTTGTTCTTATTAAATTCCCTAACATCAGTTTCACTCATCATACTATCCTGTCACGGTCGCCAAATGAAAAAACGCGATACTGATTCTTCTAAAAGGGGTATACTTTTAAAAAATAATCTCAAGAAAACATAGTACAAAAGAAACTTCAATTTTAATCAGACATAACTAATCAAGACCAACTCTAACAATCAACCAAAAGGAAAACACTAATTCCAAAATGTAAACAAATAAAACATCTGATGAATTAATCAATTAGTCATTTTCAACAGTGTCTTTAACATTTAAAACATAGAAAGTCGGCATGTATTAAGCAAAAGTTGTATTTTTGTTTCTGCTTAAACAGTAAAAATTGTAAAAAAATTCCTTGTTTTCTGGTATTCAAACCACTAAAAAAAAAACAGAATATCTAAACCTCAATAGTGTAGCATATGGTTAGAAAGCTTATAAAATGGCACAGTTTTTAACATATTCCGACACTTTCTTGTATACAGGGTGTGAAAAATGCAATATACCATTGTTTTTTTAAATTTTTATCAAACATCTTACTTTTTATCTTTGAATCAATTTTCAATGGAGTTTTTACAACTGATCCTCCGTCATTTTCTATTATTCTTGTTCAAAATTTAATGTGGAACACGAAAATGACATTATCTACTTAAATCCATATACAGGTAATTGATAAATCGCTGTATTAAGTTTAAAAGCATGGTTATATTTTTAAAACATAAACATATATAACATATATTTTGGTCACACTGAGTACCAATCACCCTGTATGTGACAGTTATACAAACAATGCTTAAATCGCATTAGTATGGACAAAGGATTCAGTGCATAGTTTTAGGGATAAAAACTTACAAACCGTATGAGAATCAACAAAATGTATTGATTGTGAATGTTCTTATATGAAACAATGGATAAATGATGGTACCACAAACTCTGTAGTGAATAATGTCAAAGTTCCGTCAATTACACCAACTCCCTTAGGAATAATTTTCAAGCTAACAGCTGCCTCAGTGTTCTAAAAGGCGGTTGTTATTTTTTCCATTTACTTATTATAATTATTTTAATTATTTTTTAAACTTATTTGTATATCCTTACTGAGAAATTTTACGCATATCAAATATCAGAAAGCCTACGACTAAAGGTCTTATAAGCGCCTTTAGTAAGATCAAGTTACTCAGTTACCCGCATATACAATTTTAAATTAATTGTTAATATTTTAAGTGTTTTCATAGTTTTTCTCATTATAACCTTCGGGTAGTTATTTTCAACCATCGGAAATATGTGTTTACTATACTTAAATCAAAGAGTGTTACGGACTCAGGATCAATAGATTTCGAACTGATTTGGGTTAAGTTAAACAGGTTTAAAATAAATATCTCTCTTCTATTTTTTGGTGAAATACCATTAGTATGATAATAAAGTAGAAAACGTAGGTGAGAAATACAAAAATTTAGAATACCCTAATGACTTTAATTCACACCAACATCCATTTTAAATTGATTTGATGACTAAAACAAATCCAATGTAATGTCTATTTTTTGCCAGTGAAAAGCAATAATTACACAGCACGTTTTTTAGTTCTATTTTGTAAACAAAAATGGAAGAAGAGAAACCACTTTCACAGAATAAATTATTAACTAAAATATTTTATTTGTTTAAATAATATTAAAAGAAGTTTATATAATCTTTACGGCATCTTACTATCTAATATTAACTAGTATACTGTCATATCTGATAATGTAATGTATTAACCTTACAAATCACGTGTATGTAAATGTGTATTGTAGGTAAAAGGGCGTTTGACTTTATCTGAGCTGCCTTTGACACTAGACTACGGCAGCTGTAAAGTTATAGGGCTTGCAAAGATCGAGTGCTTTGATTTCGCAGTATGTTTAATACAAAACACTATTCTAACTGACCTATAAGAATTGAATTTGTGCTGAAATATAAATCAGTTCAAACTTAATCGAGTTGATCACGTTTAGGCATAACGTCTTATAAAAAATATGGTATGAGTCAACGACTCAGTAGGTAACGGGAAGCACTACAAATCCATGGCAAGGTCGTGGTTAGTACTTTAATAAAGTACCCTTAAATGGCGACCATATGAAAGTAGGCATTTTAAGCCATGTATGAATCGAGATGAATGTATGAGTGGCGCGATCTTGTAGTCTTGTTAGAGAATGGCCGACATATTTCTTATAAAACTCATAAAAGTCTTGTGCAGTCTGACAGAAAAGCTCATATAGAAATATGTGTTATTCTTTGTACCATAAACAATGTACCTAAGGAGGTATAGAAATGAGGAGTTTTCGGGGCTTACTGTCACGCTAATGCTTCGGATTACTAGAGATTTTTATTAAAATTATTACATTGGAATGGTTTGGGTGTAGGCACTTGACCGAGGCTGTAATCCTCTTAATCACGGTCGGTTGACCTGTCAGTTCTAGGTTGGTGTCGAACGCTTCCGCATCATACCGTGCATAGCCGAACTGTTCGTGGCAAATTGTTAGCTCTATCGCCGTCGCTGTCAAAACGTATCGTTTGTAGGTTAAATTTAAATTTGATTTAACTGTCATAACCTAACCAAACCAACCAAACTTGCTGATAATGAAAAATCGAATGATGATTTACTAATCAAAAAATACTTCTGTTCATAAAATAAAATTACAAATGCCTAAAATTCATGTTTATAATTTTTAAATTGTAAAATCAAACTATCATAACCTAACCAAACCAACCAAACTTGCTGATAAAGACAAAATTGAATAAAGGTCTACTAATCGAAAAATATTTCTGATCATAAATGCCTTAAATTCGAACAAAAGATGTACAGTTAAGAAGTAATCGCATTCTAAGCGAAATCTTTGACAAAAAGTTAACGCCTACAGTGGGATTCAGAATTCTCGATTCCCCACCCCTCCTCCGGTGACCACTACCCTCAGGCCATAAATCAGGGGATTAACCCAAACAAAGATCTGGGACGCTGTCCGTCTCCCGGAATGGTTTAGTTTTCTATTCATTCAAAAAGTGAGTTTGTAACATTGACGAAAACAACCCTTAATACAACGATAGAACCCCGGGAGCCTCACTTAATACTTAAGCCAGAATCAGAAGATAAATTGGTTACTAATCTGTTTTTAAACTTAAATTATTGTCTTTTAAATATTTCATAAAAAGGTTACTCTCAAAATATGAGTTGAAGTAATAATAGTTTAAGTGACTTATGTGACGCTCCATCTAGAAAATAGTCGCCCTAGTTTTCGAAAATTATTTCAGGTTTGACTAACTCGACCATTATACTGCACGTGTTAAGTATTTTATTGACTGAAAATGTATTTAGCCTTTAGTCTGTCTCTAAGATATAATATGTTTTGGCATTTAAACGGTTTCACCTTTGGTTTGGCGTGTTTTGGCTTTTTAGAATATTAAAATATGCTTAATAATAATTGTAGTTTTTATGGAATGTCTCCTTGTTGGAAATATACAACTTTTGTGCTCAACTAATTCGTTCTTAATTCATATATACGATAATTCATATTTAGTTTTTCTTAATATATACGATGGTGTCTTTTTTCTTTAATTGTTCTTGGTAACTCCTAAATATAAAACCTGAAGACATACCATTTTATTTAAAGGCAAACTCGCTTACAAACTTTTCAACACGTTTTATTAAAAGCCTATTTTACTTATACAATAAGTTTGCAAACATTAAATTGTAACCGGTGGGCCATATTTGATCTCTTTAACTTGGTCGTAAAACTCTGTAGAGTTTGAAAAACACAATACGGTAATCACTAAAAATGTCTTATGCGTTCAATGACAACATTTATTTCCTCATCCCTTTTACGCGCCACTGAGATCAAGCTGGGCAAAAAAAATATAAAACAGAAAAACACCTGCTGCACTATCCTCTATTATCTGCTTTAAGGATATTCTAATATTATTATTTTTTTGTTAAATGAAGTTAATATATATCACCATGATATAAAATCAATTAAATTTAAATACATAAAACCCTATTTGAACGCCTTATCAGGTCGTAATATGACAGCAATGACTGGTCGTAGGTATTTCGAAAAAAGTTATTAAGAGGTTTTATAACGATGGTTGGCTGTTAAGAATGGTTTATAACTACCCGTTAGGAATGAAATTCGAAATAATGTTAACTCAAGGTGTAAATGATATGTAAACACTTACTTTAAAATGTTAAACTGCAGTGACTAGAACATTTTATATTCCCTTTCCATTTAGATTGCATCTACAACATGTCTACAGAATTTGTATATCACTGAAATATGAACTAAATAATAAAGATCTTAATAAATAACCACTAACACAGTTTCAACAGTAAGACCATTGTAAGCCACAGCACTTCTAAAGTAGGATTACAACAGGCCAAAGTTTACCAAGAGTTCTCGACTTGATATAAGCATGGTTACTTATAGGATTGTATATCTAGTGCAAAGCAGCTCAAAACAAACCAAGAAATACTACGATAATTAGGACTAGAAGATGTAATTTTGCTTATCTGTTCGATTCCATAACAAAAATGATATTATCAAAACCAAAATGTGTTGTACCCTACACAAGACTGACCAAGGTTCTCACGTCCTTCGAAGCTACAGGTATTGACCTTTTCAATTGCTTGCTTTTTTCAGCTCAGCATGTTAGTTTAGGTAGTTTTAAGAATGTGATCTATGCATGGTTGATAGTAAGGCCCTTCTTCAGCCTTAAAGAATATTTTGAAGCAGACTTTAGCTCCATCAATTTTGCATGATGTTTTTAGTTTTTTTTTAATAGCCTCTCTTATTTAATTTTGTAGAATGAACACTTATTTTTTATGTTTGCTTTAGTGTAGCATGTTTTACTATTGTACTTATGACTGTCTTGTGCATTTCGAGCGTCCATGACAAGATCGATTGCATTTAATTTTGCCTACATCAATAAATGTCTTATGTCTTATGTCTTATGTCTTATGTAAAATAACCAGGGTATTCATAAACCTACACTTCAGTGTTTTGTTGCTATGCATTATTTGATTGTGGAAGTGGCTATGGATGCAGTCGGAAAAAATTGAAAATTGAAGAATCTGATTAACATTCAGAATCGATACATAATCCTGGATGAACATAGCCCGACCCAGAACCTACATAGAGATTAGTCCATTGACCGAATCATCCTCTTACATTACTTGAGCTCGATACATAATCCTGGATGAACATAGCCCGACCCAGAACCTACATAGAGATTAGTCCATTGACCGAATCATCCTCTTACATTACTTGAGCTCGATACATAATCCTGGATGAACATAGCCCGACCCAGAACCTACATAGAGATTAGTCCATTGACCGAATCATCCTCTTACATTACTTGAGCTCGATACATAATCCTGGATGAACATACCCCGACCCAGAACCTACATAGAGATTAGTCCATTGACCGAATCATCTTCTTACATTACTTGAGCTCGATACATAATCCTGGATGAACATAGCCCGACCCAGAACCTACATAGAGATTAGTCCATTGACCGAATCATCCTCTTACATTACTTGAGCTCGATACATAATCCTGGATGAACATAGCCCGACCCAGAACCTACATAGAGATTAGTCCATTGACCGAATCATCCTCTTACATTACTTGAGCTCGATACATAATCCTGGATGAACATAGCCCGACCCAGAACCTACATAGAGATTAGTCCATTGACCGAATCATCCTCTTGCATTACTTGAGCTCGATACATAATCCTGGATGAACATAGCCCGACCCAGAACCTACATAGAGATTAGTCCATTGACCGAATCATCTTCTTACATTACTTGAGCTCGATACATAATCCTGGATGAACATAGCCCGACCCAGAACCTACATAGAGATTAGTCCATTGACCGAATCATCCTCTTACATTACTTGAGCTCGATACATAATCCTGGATGAACATAGCCCGACCCAGAACCTACATAGAGATTAGTCCATTGACCGAATCATCCTCTTGCATTACTTGAGCTCGATACATAATCCTGGATGAACATAGCCCGACCCAGAACCTACATAGAGATTAGTCCATTGACCGAATCATCTTCTTACATTACTTGAGCTCGATACATAATCCTGGATGAACATAGCCCGACCCAGAACCTACATAGAGATTAGTCCATTGACCGAATCATCCTCTTACATTACTTGAGCTCGATACATAATCCTGGATGAACATACCCCGACCCAGAACCTACATAGAGATTAGTCCATTGACCGAATCATCTTCTTACATTACTTGAGCTCGATACATAATCCTGGATGAACATAGCCCGACACAGAACCTACATAGAGATTAGTCCATTGACCGAATCATCCTCTTACATTACTTGAGCTCGATACATAATCCTGGATGAACATAGCCCGACCCAGACCTACATAGAGATTAGTCCATTGACCGAATCATCCTCTTACATTATTTGAGCTGATTTGTTTGGAGAAAAGAATATTACTGTTCTGGCTTTTTTTAGTGGTACAAAAATGAATATAAAATTGTTTAAAGTAGTACTATATATTTTACATGGGAGAAAATAAGTGTTAGTGTTAAAGGTTTACAATGTAAGACTAAGTATAGACTTTTATTTTATTTATTTATTTATTTTTTTAAAGAGGTTAGCGGCCTCTTTTAACCTTGCATTTGCCCGTCCACATAGACTAAGCGCCCGTGCGTGGATCGTTTTCAGCAAAGCAAGGAGTGAGCCGGTACAGTACTAAGGTGAACTGTACTGATAAAATGTTATCAGCAGTGACCAGGATCCGAACCCACGACATCGCTGCATTGGGCCCGAAGTCCGTGACGCTACCGACTGAGCCACCGACTCACTAATGAATATTTCTATCACTATCATAAATTTATTTTGGCACGTGACCAACATGAACATAGGTACGATAATTCCAGATTGGAAATGAGGTTTATAAAAAAAAGTAGATTTGCCATTCCACAAATATTATTTATGCATCCATTAATTATTCATAAATCTCATACAATAGAAATACAATTGCCCTCATCTACTAATACACTTGGTTTCGAAGAATAAATGTTGTATTCAGAGTTATTAAGTTATTTGTGAGGTCAAAAAAGAGATTATTTTCTAGTTATTCTTTCCTAGTGCAACTGATGAAACTTCAATAAAACTACAATCATTTGGTACTAATTTGTTTTTAACTATAATTTATTCTTTCTATTTAGACTTTCATCTCACTATTTATTTTTTTCTCTATTTAGTGATAATACATTGCGAATAAAAATATTAAATATAATTACTATAATTAAACCAGAGTGTAGCATAAATATTAACTTTTTAAATATTTGTTTTGTCCTTTAGATAATTTAAATATGTATGGACAAATCCTTTATATTTTAAAGTTCGTATTACTACAAACGTTCTTCCAGTTGCAAACGATTAATATTACCGATTATTTCTTCCTACAATGATTCGATATCATAATAATTAAACCGAACTTTATTTCCTCATAGAATATAAATCAGTATACTAAAACTATTCCTTTGAGATCATCTTAAACAAAGATTATTTAACTGAAAACACAGCTCTAAAAAGATTTATTGCGTTAATTAAGAATCCTGCCAAGTTGTTTGATCAAAAGCAATCAGGCTGGAATAATTTGGTTAAAATTAATAAACGTTCCAAGATTATTCATCTTGTTGGTTAACTGTGGTCACAACCAATCAAAAGTTTGTATCTGTGATTAAGATACGTTTTTTTTCAACTTTTTTAAACTGTATTTTAAAACTAACAACTATAATATATAAAATAAATATTCATTCATTTTGAAATAGCTGTATTATCTACTTTCAGTTTACATTCATTGGGTGTGGATCCATTCACATAAAATATTTATATACACAGCAGATGACTGAATCATTCAGTATAGTTTGAAGTGAGTAATGCAATACTGAAAGTGCTATTTTAATTCATATACTATCATTATCTAACATTCATAATCTCAAATTCCTTGATACAAGATATACTTTTGTTATATGTTTCCAGATAATCAATGATCAAAGTAAGAAATTAGAAGTAACCAACAAAACTAATATTGTTATTATAATGCAATGATCCTCTAAATTAAAATGTTTTGAAGTAAGTGTAGTATATTATTAAAGTAAAGTAGCAAGAGGAATTTATGTTTATGAATTGGCTACACTGACCACCGATGACGACAACAGCTGACGTCACAGCCCGACGTCGGAGACAAGCAGTCTAGTAAATTCATAACAGGTTAGTGGACGTATACGATACGCGTAGTTGTAATAATGGCGCAGTCGCCGGATTAAATATTGGTTTTGTCGCAGTAAAACTAGTGAAAGTTTTGTAAAGTGCGTTCTTTAAAACCGCAAAAGTGCGAAATGTCGAGTATCGGTAGAGTCTCGGAATTTAATCCCCACGAAGAGGACATCAGTTCGTATTTATTACGACTCAAGCATTACTTCAAGGCCAACGATGTCAAGTCGACGAATCATGTCTCCATCTTGATAACAGTGATTGGGCCTAAGATTTTGGCTGTGTTAATGGACTTAATATCCCCTAAGAAGATTGACGATGAAACATACGAAAGCCTAAGTAAAACATTGGAAGAACATTTTGCTCCTAAAAGGCTCGTTGTTGCGGAACGATATACGTTTTATAGTCGTTGTCAAAAACCGGCAGAGTCAATAGCGGAATTTATGGTCGCTATCAAACATTTAGCCAGTACTTGTAATTTCGGTACATTCTTAAATGATGCTTTGAGGGACAAACTAATATCAGGCATTAGTAATGATGGAATAAGGCAAAAGTTGCTTTCCGAAGAATTAGATTTGAGCAAAACTTTTGCTCAAGCGCTCATGCTAGAACAGGCTGAAAGGCAAACAGGCTTATTCGGGAATCATCCTGTGCAAGATATTTCCAAATTTAGTGTGAAAAAGTGTGCACGTGGTCCTGTGAAAAGTGGGAATCCTGCTGGGTACAAGTTAAAATCTTTTGAAGAGAAAAATAATGATAACAAGATAAAGTGTTATCGTTGCACAAGTTGGGATCATAAGGCTCATATGTGTCCTTATAGTAATTATAGGTGTAATTTGTGTAGAAGAGTAGGCCATCTTAGCAAGGCGTGCAAATCTAAAGGCGAAACTGCCGCAAAAAGCCAGCTAAAAGGAAGGTATAAGGTGCATCAACTGGAAGATAAAGGGAAGCCTAGCCTAGACATAAATGAGGAAGTGGAAAATTTGTCTCTATATAATATTGGTTCATGCTCAAGTAACTCTGATTACAAGGTAAGGCTAGCTATAGAGAATGTGCCTGTAGTTATGGAAATTGACACTGGTTCGGCACTGTCAGTGTGTCCTCAGGAAATATTTGAGAAATATTTTTCTCACGTTCCATTGAGATCTGTAGATATTAAGTTGTTAACCTATTCTGGCAACGAAGTCATAGTAACTGGGCAAGCTCAAGTCAATGTTGACTACAAGGACCATTCTTATTGTTTGCCTATGATTGTGGTTCAAATAAATCGTACTAACCAACCAATGCTCTTAGGAAGAAACTGGATTAAGCACATTGATTTAGATTGGAAATCAATTTTCTCATGTAATTTTGCTAGCGCAACCGCTACTGGTAGTCATGAACCCAAGCCTAATGAGGCAGCCAAAGATGGGGTTTCACCTAACCTAACCGGAAAGGTTTCTATAGAACCTAATGAGGTTAAGGCATTAAAACAAAAATATGTCTCTGTATTTAGAGGTGGTCCGGGGGAGATCAAAGATGTTGAGGCTAGGATAGTCTTAAAAGAAAACTCTATCCCTAAGTTTTGTAAATATAGACCTGTTCCGTACGCTTTGCGTACTTCTGTTGAACAAGAGATTGATCGGATGATATCCGAAGGTATTGCCTACCCTGTTACAAGCTCACAGTGGGCTACCCCAATAGTAGTTATACAAAAGAAACAAGGCGTCCGCTTGTGCGGGGACTTTAAAGTTACTCTGAACCAGGTTATACAGTCAGAACATTATCCGTTGCCGCAGCCCGAAGATATATTTGCCTCGTTAGCAGGCTGTAAATGTTTTTCTGTGTTGGATTTGGAGGCGGCGTACCTCCAGCTTGCTGTTGCAGAGGAGTCTCAGGAACTTCTGACATTGGCGACACATAAAGGTCTCATGCGGCTACGTCGCTTACCATATGGCTTGTCGTCAGCCCCGGCCCTCTTCCAGGCGGCGATGGACAAGATAATTGGAGGACTCCCAGGTACAGTGGCGTACCTGGATGATGTGTTGGTTGGTGGATCATCCCGAGAGGAAGCTCTAACAAGATTGGAACATGTTCTGCAGCGACTTCAAAGCTATGAAGTTAAGGTAAACCAAAGCAAATGTAAATTTTTACAGCCTTCTGTTCAATATCTAGGATACTGTTTGACTTCAGAGGGAATTAGTCCCCAGGAAGGTATTTTGGAAGCGATCCGTGACGCTCCAGAACCAACGTGTAAGGAAGAGCTCAAGGCCTATGTAGGCCTAATCAACTATTATGGTAAATTCATTTGTAACCTGTCAGATAAAATAAGCTGTTTCTATGACCTACTTAGAAAGGACGAACCTTGGGTATGGTCTAAAAGGTGCTCAGAGGTTTTTCAGCAGAGTAAACAATGGGTGTTGTCTACTGATGTATTGGTTCACTATGACGTGCATAAACCTTTGATTTTGACATGTGATGCGAGCCCACGGGGTGTTGGAGCAGTACTTTCTCATCTCATTGACGGTGTGGAAAAATCAATTGCGTTTGCCTCAAAATCTTTGAGTGCAAGTGAAAAGAATTACTCTCAACTTCACAAAGAAGCATTGGCGCTTGTGTTTGGAGTCAAAAAGTTCCATAAATACATTTATGGTCGTTCAAATGTTGTGTTGCAGACAGATCATGCGCCTTTGGTTGCCATTTTTGGAAGTAAGCGAGGAGTGCCGTGTGTAGCTGCGGCTCGTCTTCAACGCTGGGCGTTGATTTTGTCAGCCTATAACTTCGAGGTGAAGT
Source organism: Macrosteles quadrilineatus (assembly GCF_028750875.1). Classification (NCBI taxonomy): domain Eukaryota; kingdom Metazoa; phylum Arthropoda; class Insecta; order Hemiptera; family Cicadellidae; genus Macrosteles; species Macrosteles quadrilineatus. The sequence continues at coordinate 20,147,260 of NW_026542596.1, forward strand.
ACAGGCGTGGGGTGGATCTCCCTCATGCTGATGCCCTTTCAAGATTGCCGCTGCCCAATGATGAGACCATGGAATTGGAGGCCAATCACCTCTCTCACGTGGAAAATGTGGTGGAAGTATTTAGCTGCTACAAATTGGTGAGTGACGACACACCTATTACGGCTAAAGATATTGCTAGATTGACTGATAGGGATCCTGTGTTATCAAAAGTAAGGGACTTTATTTGGCACGGTTGGCGTTCGGCCGATGAACCTGAGTTAATTGCATATTTTAGAAGGAAGGATGAACTGTCGGTTGACAACAATTGTGTCGTTTGGGGAGCACGAGTAGTCGTGCCCGAAAAGCTTCGGAGTGCTGTAATCCGATTACTACATGACTAGCATCCAGGAATATCGCGTATGAAAATGTTAGCCAGGAGCTACGTCTGGTGGCCTGGTCTTGAGAAAAATATAGAGGAAACAGTGTCTACCTGCACTGTTTGTCAGTGCACTAGAAATGCTGCAGTTAAGGTGCCATTGTATCAATGGCCTAGAACTACCAACAGATGGCAGAGAATTCATATTGACTATGCGGAAGATCCGCAAACTAGACAACAACTGTTAGTTATAGTTGACAGTTTTTCAAAATGGCTTGAAGTATTTCTTATGAAATCAACTACATCATTCAAGACCATTGAAAGATTACGAACCTTGTTTGCTGCTTATGGGTTGCCGGAAGAACTGGTAAGTGACAATGCACCTAATTTTACGAGTGCCGAGTTCAGGGAGTTTCTGAGTAGGAATGGTATAAAATTCACCTTGTCACCCCCCTATCACCCTGCGTCCAATGGCGCAGCCGAAAGATGTGTGCAAGAGGTAAAGAAAAATCTGCAGAGGCAAGTGATAGAAAGTCAATTGGAAGGTGTTACCTTACAGCATAAATTAGACAACTTCCTGTTTGTGTACCGGAACACACCCAGCACAGTAACTGGACTCTCACCAGCCGAGTTGTTTCTCCAATGGAAGCCCAGAACAAAATTAACCCTACTTAAGCCTAATTTGTTGTCAGTGATTGATAAAAAGAAGGAACAGCAACGTTCAGCTGCAAACAGCATCCGAGGTGGTGCTAGACATTTTGGCAAAGGAGATAAGGTGTGGGTGAAGACGGTCAGAGGGGAGCATGTGTCCTGGGTTCCGGGAAAAGTGATGGAGCAAAGAAGCCCTGCGACTTATGTTGTAAGTGTGTTAGGCAAGGTCCGGTTCTGTCATGCGGACCATCTGCGTTCCAGTCTTCTGGGAGACGAAGAGGAGACTTTCGTGGATAGGCGTTGGTTTTTGAGGAATCTAACACTCATCAATCCTTATGGAGCATATGTACAGTATATCCTTTAAAAACATAGTTTGCGTATCTATTACCTACCTTAAAATAAGTTGTATTGTATCCTCATGCAACATTAGATGTTCTAACCTCAAGCGGGTAGATATCGAGCAACAATCTTAGTTAAGGCTAAGGACGACACTATTGAATACAGATTACCGTCACTCAACAAAGTTGAAACTCGCATTCATGAGAATTGACATGCTAGTGGTATCATCAAAGTCATTGAATATACACCATAATGGTATAGTTAATGTTACAAGTAGTTTAGAATAAGGATATTGAACAGTGCTTAGGTTATTTTAAATTATTTTACTTTAAAAAAGTAAAAAAAAACGAGAAAAAACATTTAATCCATCCTATCAATTAAAATAATATAATATGTTTCGGAAACCACACCAAAACATTTATTGCTAGCACTGCATTGAAATGATCGCATTTCCACATACGTAAACAGTACGTAGGTCATTTCTGCTCTAGAGCGGGAATGGATCATCCCCGCTCGCTAAATCAGCAGATTTCATAGTTGGCGTTTCTACACCAACCACCAATCAGGTACGTTAACTTAATATGTGGTAAGCAAATAACATAAACTAAAACCCATAACGCAGACATAATCTAAATGGCATTAACAAACTAAAAAGTTAATGTGTGTGTTATGATAATTTAATTATGGTGGTAGGACAAGTTCTCGAGCGACAATTGCCTACTTTGCGCTATTAATACACACATAACTATTGTGAAAACGTAATAATATGGCTTCAAAATTCGTATTATTCGTATCTTTTTAGGTATTCCAAGCCACCTTGCTAGTATCAATGTTTGTTGACACATGAGCTACAACCCAACAGCCTGTCAAGTTATATGAAACTAATGGTGGCGAGATAAACACGAATTATTGGTCACCTAGGTCTATACGATGTAAATATTTTAATGTTTCTTTTTTTAATCCTGTTAGTTTAACATGCTCAAAAATTTCAAAGTTTTTCTGGATGTCCAAGGTATGCTTAACTTTTTGAGATTTATTATTTTTTTTAACAATTTGACCTATTATGGAGACACTGCCATATTATTTAGAAATCTTTTACATCGCTAAACTGACATGTTACACATGAGCACAAAATGTGATCCAATTCTTCTTAGACATAGTCAAGAACTATTTGGTTATTGACTATTAATAACAATACACGTCAGACAGGCCTTCATTAGACATACCTATGGAGATATGCAGGAATAATAGATTCATGTACATGTATGGACCCTTTGACTGCACACCTAAAATTACATCAGTGGGAAAACTATCTTGATATTTATGAATATAGTAGTTGTCGGCAAAAAATCCAACATTTGTAATTTTAAATCAAACTGCAACCACCAAAAGGCTACTTAATACTGTTAAATATATAGTTTTTAATTTACGTTGGTGAAATGTGGTTGGTGTCTTATCAAAAATATTACCATGCGTCGGTGAGAATCCTAATACAGTACCTATGTTCTTACTAGTTAGTCTAAATAACATTAAATTGATCAAGTACAATATATAAATTATATTCCATGTACAACTTTTCTATTTTGATTTTAAATTTGTATACACTTTTTTATATATAAAATATTTAAAAGCTGAGAAACTTTGCCAAACGTTTTAAAAACAAACTATATAAGAATCCCACAGAAACTTGTATTACATATTTTAATACATTCCAGACTAAGAGAGGGATTTATGTGAAACGTGTTAGAATAATGCAATTATCAACCAGAGAGGGTGTACGTGTTTAAAGCAGCATTTTTGTTAATACAGCTTAGTGTAACATTAATCTCGAGTACCCACCACAGTCTACTTACAAGCTGAGTAAAAAAAAATACGTGGGCCCAAATGTGTAAATGTATAATACAGGGTGTTTTCTAAACGCAACCCAAACAACAAGTATCATTAAAACACTTGTTAAGGGCAAAACAAGCTCACATTTTGATATCCCTGTATTTTTAATTTCATTGCATCAGCTGATATATGCATTTTTGCTGAGTTACCTCTTACCCTAAAAGGAAGCCTACGTATAATATTCCTCCTGAATTAATAGATTCATATAAATACCGAGCCTGGCTTAGAAGTATAACTGTTTATATCTTTACAATAGACCCTCTTTAAATACAAACTCCAAAGCTTTTTTTACAGCGTTCTTCGAATACTCTTAATCTGGAGCCTGCAACAAATAATGGCATATGTATACGTTTATAATATAAATTAATATATGGAATGTATTTTTATAAAACTTTAAGTGAAGCTAAATCAATACCATAGAGAGTGAATTTATTCTAGTTTATGGCACTATTCCTAAAGATCTGTGGATATCAAATTTTCCTTCGTAAACACATAGTTTCGTTGCCTTAAAATAATAAATGATTTCCATATGTACCTGTATTTGTGTATATATACCATATGAATATGTGTGTATTTTCACATGTCAAGAGTTTGACAGCTATCATATACACAACCTATTGTATACTTGAGAATGTATTAAAGCATTGACGTTTGCAAAACTGCATAAAATTGTTTTCAATTAGTAATAGAGACATTCTCATGACGTAGATATGAACTCTAAATGATATTCTGGTTAGAATCCAAATGAAAGATGTTTACAAACTGATGAAAATATTTATAACCATGCCTTTATTAACGAGCATAGTATAAAATAACTTTACTATTTAGCTAGTCTATGAGAGAAGCAGTCAAATTTATTTATGTGCTTATTCTCTTTAGTAACCAAAGCTCCACAGAACAACCTTATCATATAAAATAAGGAAGGTATAACATAACACATACAATTTAAATAATAAAAAACTAAGTAAACTAAGAATTGTTTACTTCACTTAATTTTAATAATAAAAAAAAATAAAAAATATAAGAATTTGCATAATCACTTGAGTTAAAATATTTAATGTTAAAGAAATCAATGGCTTTATAGCCTGTACTGAACTGAATTAATTCAAACCAAACATTTGTATGTGAAGTTACTCTGCAGGTAAAGTAAGCGTTTGACTATAACACGGCTACCTTTGACACAGGAATGCGGTGACTAAGCTTATTAACCTTGCAAAGATCGGGTCCTTTGACTTTGGTAGTGGGTTGAATATGACTTATCTCTGTTAAAACTTATTTATAACTTTAAAATTTAAGTTTACTGTAAGAGTAAGTAAAGTAGAGTATCTGTATCTTTAAACTGATATTATTGTTGTCACTATTCCTTTATGAGCAGCTACAATATTTACTCGTATTTTTCATTCACTAACGTACCTATAGACATTTTTCTTGATATTTGTGTTAAAGATAAAAAGGAGAGCAATTTCTTTACATCATTTTTTTACATCTTAAGAGCTGTTTACCTTTTAACTTAGGACAGTCTACTTTACGGTGTCCTTTTTCATTGCACTCATAACATCTAAATTTAAACGGTTTGTTTCGCTCTTCACTTTCTTTAACCGAAAATTTAGATTTCTTAAAGAACTTTTGTTTCTTTTGTCCAACAAAAACAGTAGTATCGTGTACCACTGAACCAAACTCACCTTTCATGCGTACTTCTTCAGATAACAACTGATTTTTAAGAAAATCTAAAGTAATTGCATCAGGATTTTTGTGAAATAAAATATCTACAGTACGAGTTACTGTTTGATAATTTGAGGGCATAGAAGACAAAAGTGTCGTTATTATTTCCTGATTGTCCATTGTTCCACCAGCAGACTTAAGGTCATTTACCAAAGATTCAAATTTTGTGAAATAAGACAGTAATGAGCTCTCACCATTGAACTTTAAGTTACCCAGTTCCTGTTTTATTCGTACTTGCTCTCCAATGCCAGTCGTTCCATACGTCCTCTTGAGGAGATTCATCATCCCTTTTGCTGTCTTCTGGCCCTTGATGGTCGACATGATATCATCCGTGATATGCTGTACTATCAGACCTCTTGTTTTGACATCTTTTTCCATGAAGGCAGACCTTGGCCCTTCTTCTTCAGGAATTTCTTGTGTCAAGACATCTAGGACTTTATACTGTTCCAATACCAACTCTAATCTGAACAGCCAATTACTAAAATTGTGTCCATCAAAAGGTTTCAATACCAAAATTGGAGTTCCCATTGCCATTCCAAGTCAACCTTATCCTCAATTTAGTAGCCCATAACCTGTTATTAGTAGGAAAATTTAAGTCTTGGAATTAAAGTTTCCTACTAATAACACGAAGTTGGCTGAAAGCTGCTGACTTTGTTGTAATGTTGGCCTTGTTCATGTCTGTCTTATATCAAGGTGACTCGTGATTGACATTGATGAGTTTATAAACCTTCCAAGTCAAGTTAAGAGCTCACTTCTAATCTACGTATGCACTTAAGCCGTACAACAAGTAATATGTTCAAACCTTTGGGCTGTTACCAATATTCCATATTAAAATATAATTTTTCAAATAACCCATTTTACATTTTGTAAGGAAAGTATTAAGGGTTAGACCAAAGGCATTATATAATAATAATATTTTTATTTTGGAAATTACTCTGGTTCAATTAAAATATTTTGGTTTATTACGTTTCATAATACAAATAGAAAATTAGACCTTCCATGCACAAACAACATTCGGAAACGATTAGAAGTAAAGTTAATTTTAAATATGCATGGAATTTTCGATTAGACTTGCGCCCTGGACCTTCGTGTAATGCAGTATTGTATACAGTCGGCTAAATGGTTGATAAAAAAACAACACTTAGAATATTGTTAGGTATAATTTAAGTTAAATGTAGTCAAAATGATCATTAAGGAAAATTGCAAATGTAAGAAACAAGCGTATCATCTTCATGATTGCATTAAAGTACGCTCTAAAAATAGTTTGGCGTAACAGTTAAATTTAAAATAATAGTTATTCAATAGCCCATACATCCTATTTTATTATTTTAAAACTGCTACAGATTTTTAATGCTGATATAGTGTCAAACAATTAATAAGACCCTTTAGAACAGTATAGTTCCAGATATAAAAAAAAATTTGAACACTTTTTATTAACTGTAAAGGTGAATGTTCGTACTATAGGACTAGGACGGTGGCGACGTCCTGTAATCCAGCTACTAGGTCATGAATTGTGGATGCGATACTCCCTGGTGTGGGTTAATGTCTGCACTAGTGAGTACTACGACTATCCGCAGTACTATCGTGATAATTAGATCAATTCGTCAATACCAAAGCAAAAATAATGTGGTTCGGATTCCACTATAAACTGTAGGTCCCTTAGTTGCCATTTACAGAATGGGCTATGAATTAACAGCTGTGTCTAAGAAATATGTCGGCCTTAGTCACTAACAAGACTTCAAGATCGCGTCACTCATCCTACACTCATCTCCATTCATACTTAGCTTAAAATACCTACTTTGTATAGTCGCCATTTCATTGAAAAGTATAAAGTATAAAGTTAAGTATCTCCAAAAATTTACATTCCTGCTGTATTTTACAAACTGTTAATTTAAACAGTTGAGTTTAGTTCAATGCACATAACTGATTAAAGTTTTCGAATACTGTATTCCTGGCGTATGTTAAATTACTTATAGTTCAATGGAACTATTATTCCAGATAGAAGAGGTTAATATATAGGCTCAATACGCATATATATATATTATGAAGTGTATATTCTAACAAGAGTGATGTGGTGTTTTTAATGTACAGTAGTATGTTTCCAGACTTTACTTAATACAGCGCTCATTCCTCCACACTCCACTGGGTATAAGCTGGGTTTTAAACACTAATGGAAAGAAACATAAACTTCAAACACGGCTGCTTTCTTTCTGTCTTATTTTAATACTGGGCTTTCCACTAATGTTACGGCATGTGATGGTTGGCTTAGAAAAGGCAGTTTAAGTATTAAGCTCTCACGTATTATGACTAAATATATTTTTATTACGGTGGTGAGAAAATATGAAGTAAAAATATTATAAATTATATACCCTCACTCCCATCGTAGGAAAATATCCTGTGAAAAGTTAAATAGCTTATTATAATGATAACAATATAATACATTTATTTTATGTTTTTAGTAAGTAAATCTATGCCGTGGCGTTTAAATCAAATTAATAAAAAGAAATATACAATTTATTTGGTCCCGTAGTCTTCTGTTTATTAACAGGGAACTTCACTGAACAAATTTTTTCTTATTATATTAAATTATGTTTTGAGTCATATTTAACACGGATCTACAATTCAAGACACATTGCCACGATTTGAAATTATAAAATAAAACGAAACCTACTTAACTCTTTACACAGAAATTGAAGTTGAACAAAATATAATGGTTATACGAAGTGTGTGTAAAATAAAACGAGCTAGTTCAGCCCCTCTTGGTTGTGACTTATTCTCACACAGAAACCCGTATGGAATGGAGGGTGAATTTTTGTTGGCTGGCTACACTTAAAACTTATACTGAATGAAAAAAATCCTTAAAACTAAAAATATAAGCAGTGCTACCACATAACTATTAATATTCGTTGAATTTAGATCCATTCAGTTGGATCAGTTTGAGATTCATAAAGCAACAACAGGTCTTGGAAAAGTCGACCATTGAAAGATAACGCTGACTATATTATTTAGTGTTATAGTAGAATAACCAATAATAATACTCTGTATCCCTCTACCAGAATAATTAATTGTTATTGCAAAGTAATATTTCTTGAGCGTAAAATAATGTTAAAATATTATATGGACAAAATCATTCGTTGGTTTATGGTAAAATGTAGCTAGGGGAAATGCGTAAAATTTCTTCGTTTGTTTTACGTAGTTTTTTTGATATTTCATTAAATATTGTAACATGACACTACTATCGGTAAAAAAAAACATTTCGTTTGGGTGTTCCAAGTACTCAGGGTATTACGGTTGCAACATTTGCAGACGACACTGCTTTTTTATCATCAAATCAGGATCCTATTCTGGCATCATCAAACCTTTAGGCTGCATTAGACGATTTGTCTCAGTGGCTACAGAATTGGAAAATTAAAGTAAATGAAACAAAATCCGTTCAAGTTACATTTACTATGTCTACAAGAACTTGTCCCCCAGTAACATTGAATAATGTCATGCTTCCACAATCCAACGAAGTTAAGTACCTTGGTATGCATCTCGACAGACGGCTTACATGGCATTCACACATTTGGAACAAACGACTTCATTTAAATTTAAAAACAAACAAACTAAATTGGCTCATTGGTCAAAATTCAAAATTATCTGTTGAAAATAAATTACTTTTATACAAAATTATATTGAAACCTATTTGGACCTACGGTATCCAACTCTGGGGAACCACTTCCAACTCAAACATAGACATAGTTCAAAGGTTTCAATCGAAAACATTGAGAAAAATTTTACAAGCACCTTGGTTTGTCACAAATAAAGTAATTCATCAAGATACAAAATTACCCTATGTTAAAGAAGAAATAAAGAAACGAAGTGAAAAATACCAAAGAAAATTAGAAACCCATCCAAATTTCCTGGCAGTCAACCTCCTCGACAATAGTGAAGCTACATATAGGCTCAAAAGAGTTAATCCAATAGACCTTCCAAATCGTTTTTAGTTAAACTTTTTAAAAGTTTTTGTATGTTAGTGCACTTGATGGAGTGTAACTAACCCATGTTAAAATGGTTATAAAATTTACTTATTATTCTAGTAAGAATAGATTGTAAATAAATACTTGTTAAAAAAAAAAAAAAAGTTTGGGCGAAAACAATTCAAAAACCAAATTATAGATTTACCATTATAAAAAGGTCTAAGGTCCTAATGGTTGGCTCCCTACTAGGATTGGTAGGGATATAATCTTTATCTGCCAAAATAGAGGAAGCAGAGCTATTAATGTTCTCTAAAAGTAATTGATAGCAATTTGTTTTATTACAGTTACGTTTGTAGCTATTGTCAGGTAGTTTAACCAATGTTTTATGTTAACAGTATTTTCTTGACTTGACTGTAGGTTAAAGGGAGCGTTTGTCTTCAGCACAGCTGCCTTTGACACTAGACTACTACAGCTGTATAGTGTATAGCTATTCACCTTGTAAAGGTCGAGTGCTTGTACTTTGCAATACACTATGATTAAAACACGGTTTTAATATAACTAAAATTATTTAATTAAGCCGCTAAAATTGAAGGAAGTTCAATACACATTTCCATTATTCTAGATGTACGGCTAATGTAATTAAAAAAAAATTAAATAATAATTAATTATTATTTTGCTAACTTTATGCTAAATAGCAAATAAGTGCAATACGATAGCTCAATCGGCAGAACCGATTTGTCTAAACTATGAAAGCGATGTTGTAAACCATACTTCTTGCGTTTTCAAATTTGTAGATCAAGTGCTTCTATAAGAGCTTGGTAATTATCTTGTAAGGTCTGGTAAGGAGATGAATACACACATATCTGCATGGATGTATTTGGTTTACTGGGCACTTGGAGCAAACCTGTAAACGGATAAAACAGGAAGTTTCTATTAATCTGATTTTGTAACACGTGGTAAATTCAAATTGCCTACTTGGTTTAGTACCATTAAGGCCCTGAGGTAAAATTTAAATCTACTTTTCACGCTGGTTATAAGAAGTTACATACCATCTAACCATTGCACAGTTTTACCTGTTAAAATTTTCATAAACCAATCAATTATTTAAAATAAGGACACTACAATGTGCGTATTTTAACCCAAATATGGCTATACCAATACTAATAAATACAACACACAATTCGGTATTTGAAGCTTCGCTCATTATTGGAGTAATATATTGAGCCCACACCAATAGTGATGTTCGTTACTGATATGTGTAATAAGATTTGATTAGCTGTCACTACAGTGTTTGGATGGTTTGTAACAATTTTTGATAGTTATTAGAGATTGAGGTATTAGAGTATGAACCAGGAGAACAAAGACTTCGGAATAAAGCATTAATTATAAATCAGAAGATGATAAAGCAATTTTTCAAACTATATTTATAATTTTACATTTCTGATGCCATTATTATGTATGGATAGGTGCCTGCCACTAACCGCCATGGAATTAGTAGCGCTAGAAATATTTATATTTGTTAAAATACAAATAAAAAATGTAAATTTTGTTCGTGAATTCTTGTGAATCAATTGGACCTCACCGACAAGTTTTGTAAACTTGGGCAGACCAAGATGTTTTATTATCACAAATAAATATATTTAAATTTGAATTCAGTCTGCCGTTGAAAATTCTGACTGAAATTGAATCAGAACATGACCGTTAAACATGGCTCAACTCAGAACCAACGTAGTGATCAGTCCATAGACCGAATCATCCTCCAATATTATTAAAGCTGTTTTGTTTTAACAAAAATGATTACGGTTTTGGCTTTTATCGGTGTTATAGAAATGTATAGAAATCAGTTATTAAATATAACTGCCGAGAGACTAAAATAAGAGTTTTTGTAAACTGGCAAAAGTTCAAATATTAGATAGAAGAAACTAAGAGCAAAGCATGTTCAGGCTACTATTGATAAATACTGTCTGTCTAATTTGAGACAAACCTAGGAATGAAAAAAGCCTGTTGTAAACTATATTTAACCAAATATAGTATTTATCTTTACTCTCCATAATAATATTCTTTCAATCAATCACTCAATTTTCTCATATAACTGGAAATAGAATCACCTTTATCAAGCAACACTCGTGGGTTTTCTTTAAAATTTTCTCCCTTAAATTCTGATTTGAAATGTATATGTACAAACCATTGCCAATGTACAATTACTTATTATACATCGATGTTCATGACTATAACCATTTTGAAAGCTGCAAACAAGAAATATTAGCTTTGCTATTACCTGTAATACTTGGCTTTCGTTATTTTTTAATGGTATATTCCTTTCACAAAATAATAAATGAAGGGGTACATATACACAAACACACAAACAACTATCAGTTTTGTTTTAAAACTAGTATATATTATGAGTCGTCTATAACAAGAATCATTTAAATTAAAAATACATTTAAATTGTAAATTTATTGCGTTAATTAAGAATCCCGCCAAGTTGTTTGATCAAAAGCAATCAGGCTGGAATAATTTGGTTACAATTAATAAACGTGCTAAGATTATTCATCTTGTTGGTTAACTGTGGTCATAACCACTTTAAGGTTTGTCTTTAATATTAAAATAAGTGTTTTAACATTTTACTTACTGCATTATCTAACTTTACAACAATACACTATCGAATAAATCATTGTTATGTATGTATTTACTGTTCAGATACTAAATTTTGAAAGTTTTGACCAGATTAAATAATAGTAGTTTACGCAACGATTGCGTTAAATGAGTCTTTACAACACGAGTAGAAAATTTAAGGCACGAGCCTTGGCGAGTGCCTTAAAAACTTCTACGAGTGTCGTAAAGACTATTAACGCGAGTTGCGTACACTACTTTACCTACGACCGTTTTTTAATTACTATCAATCTGGATTTAATTACTAACAATCACTAATGATAACCTTTTAGAGAGGTTATGTTTTCGTGTATTGTCATTGCCACTGAAAGTGATGCAACGACTTGTTGTATAATCAGCTGACTTCCTGTAATTACGTGTTTGTTAAACTTCGTTAAATATTATTACATTGCTAGCAGCATTCTTACCATAAATAATATTGTATCAGGTACAATTCGGCAAATATTTCATTTATTTTTGTACTTCCACCAACTTAATTAAGAATACGCGAGTATCAACATGAACAAGTCGGATCAACAATTAAATTGGTCAACTGATCAGCTGATCAGCTGATTAGTTGACGTTCAAAGCATTACAATTTTAATTCTTTTCTCTCAATACTTAAACCTCATTGGTCCGTTACCTGTGTGGATATGAGAAAACTATGCGGATATGAAATGAAACTATGCGGATATGTAAACAGCTGTAAAGTGAAACTTTTCAATTCTAAGAACTGGACTGAAATGGCTACTGTAAAAAACGGTCGTAGGTAAAATATTTTAATGAATACCTGGTGCCCATAAAACTTTATGTGTAGTTTTCTTTAAGGAATACAATATAGACAAAATACAATATCGAAATTATGAATCAATACGCAAACCATAATTTATGTACCTCGGCCCACAATTAATACTACTATTTGTCCATTGACTGAATCGTCCTCTTACATGAAGAGTAAACAGATCTCTACAGACACATTTAATAACTCGTAGCAATGTTGTGTTATGTTAAATTTAATTATAAACTAATTAGAGTTCATACGTTAGTGTAAACATTGTAAATACCTACAATGCCCTTTTAATTGTGTAGCTGTACGACATTAAGTTGTTGGAAAATGTTTATGTAAGAAATTCACATTTTGAAAATAATGCATGTAGTTCTTATTATGCTTAAAAAAGTATACTCCATTGATGAAGGTAGGATTTTTTGTTTAATAAACACGCATGATTGACAAGGCTCGTAAAGACTGACTATTGAGTTAAACAATCTGACAAATTATATAAATATGATAAAAGAGTAATTAAAAGACGAGTAAACGGTTTATGAGGGATTTCGTACATGCACCTATTGCTAACAAGAACTTTGGCGGCTCGCCACAGGCTCTGTGGTTAAAAAAATATTAAAAAGTTTCCTAGATTTTCTAACTTAGCGCAATACACAACAAATGTCTTAAATGAACGATTTAGCCTCTCCAACAAAAAATATTGTATACAATTATTAACTTCATCAACGTCATCTGTGTATAGGCGGGTCAAAGGGATTAATTCGGGTCCAGAGGAATATTAAGTAATCTGTAAGCCTTCTATTACAGTTACGTTTGTGGTTGTCCTCTGGAAAATCGGCTTAAAGATCCCGTTAAAAAAACTCGTCACGTACCATTAAAGCATTCAATAATTTTATATACCGGGAAAACGCCATAATTATGCATAGTTAAAAACATGTGAAATCACCATATACAGCTAAGTTTTGTATTATTATCACAATGAAAACAATGTGTGGATCAATAAAATGGAGGGCAAAAATATCAGGGGGTGGGCGTATTTAATGAATCTTGCCATTTTTTAATAACTTCATGCCTTAAATTATTTTTAATTTGTATATACAGTATTTCTTTGGTTTTCCTATTGACATTGGCTTTTGGAGTTCTTGACTATATTCACAGCTAGTCAAGACCTAACATCCGGCTGGTACACGTCGCTTATTATATCAGTAATTTTAATTTTTTTATGATAGTGTCCGTTTGTTCAGTGTCCGTGTTAAGCGATTTTCCGATTGTTAAAGCTATGACGACCTTCAAATGAAGTGACAACTTCATCTTTTTACGCCTGAAGATGTCTCCAAGGAGTTTAAACCGGTTGCGACCGGTTGGATTACTCAAATGAAGGTATTTAAACCACTTTAAGTATAAATACAGTAATCTGGAGGCCAACATACATCAATATGAAACTGACGGATGTTTGTAAAACAGCATCTGTTGCACTACGAATAATAAGTGGTATGATTTGTTTATACCGCTGCATGTGGATATCAAGGACATACAAGCTATCGTGTTTGAGAACATCAATGGAATAAAATCTATAAATATGAACAACACAAATTTTATCAGTGGTGAGATGAATTCATCGAGTAAAATAAAGAATCACTTCGATCAAAAGCAATCAGTTGGAAATAATTTGTTTTAAATTAATTATCACTCCAAGATCTAAAATTTTATTGGCAGATCGGTCTGTAGTGATTAAACATTTATTTGTATAATATTATTTCAAGTATGGGGTTAAACACAAACGTAGTAGATAATTAAATAAAAATTTTAAAATATATTTAAATCTCTATCTATTGTTAACAAATTAAAATGATTTATGTTTTATGGGTTGTAGTAACTTTTAAACCCGTTTTGTAAAGAAAAAAAACACAAGTTTGTATCAAGATTTCGAAGAAGGAGGTGAAATCATTGCCATATAATTTCACATGAAGCAGTTTATTCAATTGGTGTTTTAAAATATAGTTTTGTGGTAAAAAAAAGAACAGGAAATAAGAAGTAAAACCAAATATAAACACGATGAATATAAAAACAAAACGAGGAAAACCAAATACCCTTTTATTCAAATTAGATGCAAACAATAAACCACAAAACGGTGGGAGCTTAAGTTGAGCTTTCCGCCAATATCAATACAAAGCAAGATTATACAATAAAACAGAGGCAGCAGATGTAGCTTTGTTTTAGGAAGTTAGTTACAAAGTATTTATGACGCCATATGTCAACCAATTTAAAAACCATTCTATTATTTATACATTTTAATGCTATGAATTAACAGTCTATTGAAAAATGTGGCTCAATGGATTTAGATGTTCTGTAGCAATTAGTAATATAAGAATACAGACAAAGTCAATGAAGGCAAACTGAGTAGACTGAGTAGAACACTGGTAAACTGAGTAGGTATATCTTAGTAAGATTAGCTAGAGAGCTGAAAATGACTCCTCCAGATCTACCCCCCATCGGAGATTAAAATTCAACCCGCTTATAGACTAATACATTTAATAGTCAAAACCAAATAACCGGGTTTCAGCCCTCTAGCTAATGTGGACTTCGAGTATTTACTAAGGCCTGTGCAGGTATTTTCCACAAGAACTTTGGACAGTCACCATTTTGTAACGGATCTCTTGAGACGTGGTTTCTGGCAATGAACTCCACTTGACAAGCCCTTTATGTGCATACCAACCAATGCTTATACTAAAGATTATGTACCTACTCCTCATGGGTCGTCCTCTGGTAGAGGTAAAAAATGGCAACGCTTGCAAAAATGAGTTTTCATACACATAAGTTTATGTAGAAGGTTAGATTTTCTAATGGATTATTTATTGTAAAAAAATACTAAGCCGTTTCCATACTTTTTTGTCACCCTGTATAAGATTACAATACCTTGATTGCCAAGTTAACCATGTAAGTCCAAAGAATAGGATTACGCGAATACGAATTAGTTAGTAGGCCTACTTTAAATGTATTTTTGTACGGGTAATGTGTTTTGTAGGTGTGTGTTGGATAGACTGTGACGTGACCATATGGGTTAATTAGACAAGTTGTGTATGATTTGACAATGACGCTTTGACGTCGAAACGCGTAATCCTATTCTTTGGACTTACATGGATCACTTGGCGAAGGTAATGTACCTTATTTAAAAATTATCTGTGGAAACTTGAATTCAAGTCCTTAATAAATTATTATTTGTAATATCAATTCCAAATACCAGTAGTTTAATAAAAGAATATGAATAATAATAATATTTAGATACTAAGTACATAAGCGGTTTAACATTATACTACAGTACTTCAACTCAGTCTTAAGTTACACTGCTGGATAACGACTACTGTCACTCAAGTAAGTTAAAGCCGCAGAGTTAATAATCTGACTTAAACGATATAAAGCTGTTTGAAACCCACACTTTTAATAAAGTACAAACGTATGTACTACTTGTACGTACGTTTGTACTCCATACTTGTACGTTATTTAGCTACTTGTAGCAGGTACAGCGTATCAGAACTTAAAGATACGTAAATGTATGCGTGTATAAAAAAAATCCATCCACAAAACTGAATCGCAAGTCGTAAGCAATTATTTACTTGCCATCTATTGATTTGCAGATCAGGGTGGGGCAGGGAAATATCCCTACTTTTAAGATGGTACTGTGAGTAGTGGGGGTGTGCTGGAGGAATGGGGTTAGGCTCAAATGAAGCTTTTGTTTTGGGAATTTCTAAAAATATCACTATCAGTAGTAGATATAAACTTGTTCATAAACTTGTTCGAGTGACCAATGTGCTTTTGCACTCGAGATGTATTTTTTCAAAAATCTGTCTATTGTTGCTGTGCAGCTACCATTGGCTGTCGGGTTATCGGGTGGCCTGTCGCAAAGCTGTTACAATTTGGTGTGGGTGAATTACTTTCGTGTATGTGGTGGTGTATTGCGAAGGATATTTGGAGCTCAAAGAACGGTCCGGAGTCATGAAAACATTGACCGTGTCAGAAGATCGATTTTGCAGTCTCCTCAAAGTTCTCCTTGTAAGCATGCATCCGCGCTGGCGTTGTCTAATCGTACTGTGCCTCGTATTCTCCATGAGGACTTACACCTCCATCTATACAAGAGGGTAGTTGCTCATGAACTCACACAAAGGGACTGGCAACAACGAATGCAGGCATGTGAAATCTTAATTGCGGGACTACCTCATGCTGCTCGGGTTTTGTTTAGTGACGAGGCACACTTCCATATTCCTGGAGCAGGTAAATAAGCAGAATGTGCTCTATTGGAGTGATGCCTAGATGCCTTGAAGGATGCAATTCACCTTGAATGTTGCCTCTTTCCACAACAAATGCTTCACAAAGTTATAATGAACTCCAGAACCAGAATACAGTAATGCATTTAAGATTAGGGACACAACTTGCAGGATATGCTGTTTAAAACCAAGTAAAGTTATATTAAAATAAACTCCCAGATGTAACCTTTTAATCTCAATAAAAAGTTTGGCTCTAATATTTTTGGTTGTCTTTTAATTTACCTTTAAAATTAGGGATACTTCCCTGCCCCACCCTGTAAAACTCTTCCGAATAGGTAATATGACATAGGTTGACTGCGTGTTTTTAGTTTGATACTACAATAAGCTATTCTCACAATGTTTATCGTAAGGCCGCCTAAATTCAAACTTTCCTATATTACACAAACCTTCCTCAGTCAGAAAACTATTAAATAAAGCATTTTGCCTTTGACGCAGGTTTATGTGTACAAGTTTTGCGGTTAGGTTGGGTACAAAGTAGCTATTACGACATTTAAAAGTGCATGGTAAAATTTACCCATTCATATGAGAAAATATACTTTTAAGTAACTGGAATGCTGTTAATGATACCTCAATAATATCCACATACAAGTGAATATTGAACTATTTTACCTCTTTGGTAAAGTAACTACATAGAAAAGATATCAAGCCTTTCCTTTGAGATCCACTAACCATTTTAATCCCATTACACAAACACATCAAATACATATCAGCAGTATGCAAAGCATGTAAGTTTGATTCTCATATAGACGAAGGCAGATGCATACACAAACTAGAGTACACACTGTTGTTCCTGGTGCGTATTTTAGCTAAGCATTTAGGAAGGAGCTTAAACGTAAGCGAGCAATCTAAAGACAACCGGAAATAACTGGGAACATTGGGTTGCCTATCTCCTCAATCTCTACACAACTGATAGTGAGGTTAGAATTTGCTAACGACAAGAAATATAAAGCTCTGTTAAAAATTGGTTTTATTTAACAAGTTGAAAATAGTATTCATAGACTTTTGTGATGTGTCTGATGATGCCATCCAGCATAGCTGGCGAAATACCTCATAGAATTAAATTTCATTTAATATTGGTGATGTTTTTATTTGATATTAAGTAGACAAGGGGCTTGTTAATTATCTGGCTTTGTTTAGCTTATAGTTAAATTTCTTGTACAGAAACTGTAAAGCTTAGGATGAGTGTGATATTTGTATAGCAACAGCAGATTGGCTAGGAAATAGCTTATTACCAACCATCAAAAGGAAAGTTTCCTCAAAAGCGGTAGGCTGTCTTACACCTAATCTGTTACCCTTTTAATCCAGTCTAGTATCATTGATTAAATTCAGCAGTAGAAAATATGTTCCCATACTATTGTTTTACTTTAGAAAGCACTTTTAAGGAGATCTTTGTATCGTCTATATGGCGTATATATTCAGGCATTCATAGCTTTAAATAATCCCTCAAAAAAGTGCTTTTTGAAGTAGGTAACAACAGATTAGCGGATCTATCATAATCGCTTACTGAACGAGAAATGAACGATGGTACGGTAAGTAAAATGATCGATTGGAGAGATTTTCCAACACATTAAATTCTACCTCAAAGATGGATTGTAGTTGATTATTGTCAAAAAATAAAGCTAGTTTAGATGTGTAAATTTGGCGTGTACTAATATTTAGGTGCTTTATCCTATGGACTTTTTAATATTGTCATGTCGTACCAATATAAATACTGTCGATATTTGGTTGGGGTTAAATACTGTTGGTATGATTGAATTAAGAATGAAAACCTATTGTAAACAGTTTTGACGTTTATAAGGCTCTTAATCATGTATTAAATATTATTGTATCTTAGCTTAAAGTAATATTATTATTCGTTAAATAATTATTTTAACTCCTAATATAATATCAAAATAGTTGACCTTAAAGGATCTACAATAGTCGCTTGATAAATATTGAACTTAATACTAATGAGAAAATTAAAAATAAACATAACCATGCCAAATATAGACAGTAACATATATCTAAACGGTAGCTATAACTTCTTGTTACCAATATTGTATATTGGTAAATACCATATAAATATGTGTTTAAGTCCTTGGTTGAATGATAAGATTATAATAAGTAATTAATTATTTTGATATGATTATTAATGAAACTCCACATGGTGTGATATACCTTAGTTGACAAGGTTAATGTTAATCACCTCTTGACAAGCAAGTGACAAGCCGTAATCATCGTTGTTACTGACAGTGCACACAGACTATGCAAATGTTGTCAATGTCTACTACTATAATAATTATCTATGGGATTTTACTCATTTAATATGTAAATGAACATTCAGTAAGCATTTTGTAAGACTGCTGTCTGTAGACGAAGTCATCCCAATGATGACGAAGGGTGAGTACAAATGGAAGAAGTTTGACCTTGGCCGGGATGCGGAATCGGATACCAGAAACGGCAAAGCCCTGATGCCTTACGTCGCATACTGTAAATAATCCCAGGTCCATGTCTAACAAACTAGAAAGGGTTCGTTTAGAAAATAGTCTGATAAATTCAAGATAATCACACTAGAGGTTGGCACATGTATGCGTAACAGCAATGTACGTCCTTTAAAACCAACCCATTGATTTACACTTAACGGGTCAATAACATTCAAGATATATTATTTGGGAAAGTTAAATTCTCGCAATACTACGGTTTTAATATCTGTACGTCTGGAAAAATATAAGTGGTATTGTCATTAGGGGGAAAAATATTCTCTAAGTAAATTAGATAGGACTTTTAAAGTTTTTATATTTTTGTATATTTTAGCAAAATAAATGTTATGTTTGGTTTTTGGATCAGTTCACGAAAACAGTTTTTAATTTAAAACCAAAGTAAAAAAGTAATATAGCACAATTGTACGTTATATCGTTCTGTATTTCATTAGTTTTGGTTTATTACAGCGTATTAATTATTAGTTCACCTAAATAAATTAATAAAATATTTCGATGTACTAGGCTAGTAATGGAAAAAATGATACACAACACATGTAGAGCATTATAAAAATAATATATTTAGTAATGCCTTAAATGTTAATTTTACTCAACGTTTGATTGAAAGTTCAATCGTAGGCTTTTAATTTAGAAACAACGATATTTTTATTTTCATTTATGCTCATAAAGCTTTTATTAGAGGTAGAAGAAATTTAACGACGTGTAATTTTGTTACTGATGACGGGCAATTATTTGAATTTATAATACAAATGTCATAGACTAGTTATAAAAATATTCCTTATCTTTTAATAAATGGTAACTTTATGCTACTAAAAACACGTCTTCAAGTTGGTAGGAAAATGTAATTGCAGTATTTTTTTTATAGTTTTGAATAAATTTGGAGACATTATTTGTGTTTGATTATTAATTAGTTTCTTTACTAAATAAAATATGTCTTCAAAACAAATAATCGAATTGATTCATCTTTATTTAAATTTCGTTCCATATAATTTTTTCATAGCTTCTCAATTTCATATGTACGCATTTTGATTTATAACGCATTCCGAGTCTAATATGTTTTCTTCACAAATATCCTCAAATTAAAATATTCTAAAATAGTTTATTAAAAATGCCAATGCCAGAATAAAATGCCTGCTTCTCGACGTGAGTATTTCACTCCATCCATATATCGAAGTTTGTAAACATTTTAGACATAGCGAATCCGGAGTTAATCAGTCAGAGTGTAAGATATGCATTTTGACTAACAGAGATGCTTACTGGCTGTATCACACATGTCAGTATATGATTGTCTACACGAGAGTCACCATAGCTCATCAAATTAGGTATACGATTTATCGTAGCAAAATACTATTTCAAAAACAATCAAACCGTTTTATTGTTTTAAAATGAATAACGACCATTGTAAGTTTTTATAACTTCATTAAATAAAAGAGTGCTGATTTTATAAACGAGTATCGAGAATACTTTTATTTAGAATATAAAAGTAACTACCAAACGGAAATGACACCAAGTTTAGCTGCCAACTAATATAAATACCTAATTAGGTATCAAACCAATTTCGAAATGTTGTAAATATATATGATGTTAATTTGAGTTTTATGGATGTTTTAAATGTTGTTAAAACCATGTTAAAACAGTTCAAACATATATCAAAATAATTTTCCATTAATAGGCTACCTAACTATCTATATTAAAACAATTTTCAAATTGTTTTAACTTATACGCTTACAGTAGAGTTTTCTATGTTATTTAAACTATTTTAAAACAATGTTAAAATTGATGCAAACTTATATCAACAAGTTTTAATATATTTACCAACCATCAATATTGAATAATTTTGAAATTGTTTAAAACTTATATTAACATTATTTTATAACGACCAGTGCTCGATTTGCGGGGGAACCCGGTGGAAGGGAGTTCAAGTACATCTCTTGCAGAAAGATAAATATATTGGCATTAATAGGTACAAATCTCAAAGATCAGTCCCAGCATCGAGCACCAACAAAAGTTATTTGGAAATTTTTGAATATTTGTTTTAAATTGCTATAAACAATTTTTGGACTTTCAAGTATTTTTATGCTGACTGTGTTGCAAGCCATAACTGACAAATGATTAATTTCCTTTTTAAAAACATCCGTGTTTGTAACCCTCCCTTTACTACTGTAGTTTGTTAGCTTAATATCAGTTCTAATCTTCCAAGTACGGCTTTACACTTGGTTGAGTGACAGTAATCTTTATCCAATAGTGTTACTTAAGACTGCTTGCATCTTGTCTATGATACGTCAGCAGAAGTTGGAGCAACTCAAGTGATATCCGGCATAATGTGATACAAACTAGTATTAAGTCATGTATCGAAACTGAATACAGAACAGCATTATACCTCAAAGTAATTAATCTGAGATTATACTATGCTTATAATGAAAATATTAATTCAATACAAAGTTTTTTCATGATCTTTTCAAAGCAACTTTATTGTAGAATGAAACCAAACAACTCGTCCTGTAGTTGCTTATCAAATCAAATTATATGTCAATGGTCTAAGACAGTGATGCTTACTGCATGTCACTTACATGTGAAGAGATGGCATACAATGACAGTCGACGCCTTTACATGTAGTCAAAAAACTGTTTAATCAAATCATCACACAATATAGATGAATAGTGCCAATATCATCGTAACAAAACAAAGATCTTAATAATACTAGGCTATATAAGAGTCAGATTAAATAATCATCTAAATCATTTACCTTATTACAGCATTTATTGCATAAAAACTTAAATAACTGCTTTCTAAACAATTTGAGGGAAGCTGCAGATTTAATCGAATCAGGCAGGTTATTATAGAAGTTAACACCATAATATTGGGAAGAAGATTCTAAAGTTGAAGATTTGTGTTTAAGGTATAAAAGGCATCTTTTTGTGTCGTGTATCATAATTATGATTGTTCGAATCAAAAGGAAATTTAGAAATATTTTGTTTCATAAATATTAACAATTACAAATTATGTATGTACAGACTGGGAAAGGTAAGAATATTGTTGCTTTCAAATGTATTTTCACAAGAATCCCTAGCAATTCCATTAAGAGTGGAAAGCAAGAATAGTAGTGTGGTGAAAAAATGGCATGGTCATAGGCCTACACATCACGAGAAGTCCCATTAATTATTAAAGATATCCATTAATATATCTTCAAGCTTATTTTAAATCTCTTTTGTACATTTTTGTAATCTTAAATTATGTATAGGGCTGTTTAAAGATGCAAAGAAACTTTTGTATTTAAGCGTATTATTATATACTTTTCTATTTAGTAGCACGGTTAGCCTATACGATGTCTCAAAAAAATTATCCGTAACTTATAATAAGAAAAAAGCAAATTAAAACTGTATTTACTCCATGGTTTTTGATTTTATATAACTAGGGAGACTAATATATAAGGTGAAAAACTAGGAGAGTAATAAGGACAAAACACTCAGGGTTTTGTGTGGCCCACGTGTGAACTTTAATTATTGTCGACATCGTATTGAATGAAACATTACAATATTCAACCCTCAAAATTGTTGTTAAGAAATCATGCTGCAAACAAAATGTAATGCTAAAAAAAAGGTAAATCATAAATACAGAGGTTAAATACAGCACTATGTGTCACTAATCAAAGAATATTTGAAACAATGACGGGCTCAATAAAATATTAATTTTAACAACATTGATTGGCTTTGAAAAAGCTGAAGGATTTAATTATTCTTTCATTTATTTATCGTTCGAAAGAATGGATGTAAATTTGAAATTTAAAAATTGAGTTTTGTCTGAAATACACAGCAGTACTCAATGATTATTCTCACCAATAGCTATGTTACAAAAAACTTTGGCATATTGTATGTTTCGGCATAGGTGAAGAGAATCAATTTTCATCATGAGCGAACTACATTTATTTATTCATTCACATGATTAATTTGGAGAATTATACCACACAGTTTACTATAAATGTGTTATAATAATCAATCAAGAGTTTCGTGTGTAGGCCTAAACCTAACGAATATTGAACGGTGTCACAAACTCTGTAGTGAATGTTGTCAAAGTTCCGCCAATTACACCAATTCCCTTAGGAATAATTTACATTAACTAGAAGCCGTGTAAAGTTGTGTCGTTGCTTTACCAGGCGAAGTTACCTTGGTAAAATATATTTTCCGAGATTGCTTATAATGAATTACATCAACTATACGTGTTATCGCTAGAAGGTGTTTGTGTATGATTCATCAGGTTTTAAATGATTCATCAGGTTTGTCATGTATCTCACTTATGTCTTGCCCTACGTTAATGATTTTACACCACACTACGACGTTTATAGCCGTTTTACAAACGTTAATTGGAGGCTAAAAGATACGTACTGCTGTCCATGCCAGATTTGATGTTATCGTTATTCGAGGCTGAGCAGTTTTTGTGTGCAGAAAATCAGCTGTTCGCTTACTTACCTAATCAATAAAGTATATTTAATACACAAGCTGTATCTATATGAATTGCAATATACTTGTCTTATTATCACCGCTGCTTAGTATATATTCTTTATTTTTTTTTTACTTTTACTTTATGTAAGTACATTTTTTTATTAATAGTAATAATTAGTGACAAATAGTACACATACATAAGCTAATATATCGTAAACATGCATCGGCTGCCGTGTAGGTTTATACTCATCTCCTGACATGTGTGTGACAAGTTGTAATTATCGTTGTCACTGACATTGAACACATAATGCAAATGTTATTGATGCCTAATAATGTATCAACTACTTATTGGCTAATACTTAGTCTGATTGAAGATTTAAGACTTATCATCACCACGAATTTTATTCTTACAAAACAAAATATAGTTACTTTAAAACAATTCGAGAAATTTACTTGTATTTAATACTATCATATCTTTTAATATTGCAAATAAATAGGAGCGCTTGTTTACCAATATCATGAACATACAACAACAAAAATACCGTACCATTATCCTGTATTTGTATCATGTTTATTAATCAGTATATTTTTAATATACTGATTAACCAATCCTAAGAATTTAAAAAATGTTAGTTTAGTATAACCAAAAACTGATTGCAGTCAAGAAGAAATATAAATTTACAGGTAAAACAACAGCCTGATATTCCATCGATCAATTGCAAGATTGATCACCTGCAGATAACCTTGTACAGTTACCCTGAATTGATTCATTGCAGCTATTGCGCCCCTACAACGAGTTTACTTAAAACCTTGCCCTGTGTAAATGGTTAATGCAGTTGATTAAATAATGATTATTAATATCAACTTAAATATTTCTACTGAAATAACATTTCCTATGGTAAATAGTTTCAACAATGACAAATTAATCGCAATAAAAATAAACATACTAATGAAGTGCAATTGATTGCTATCATGTAACTATAGTCCTCGCCACCCTAACTTGAGGCAGCCCAAGGCCGCACGCCGTATATCTAGTAGTATATCTGTCCGTGGGAATAATCAATAAACCACGTAATTTTTTTTAGTCTAAACAAGTATTGAATCGAGACTTAGTATTTACTTAAAATAATCATTTTCGCTGAATGGAGTGTGGATGAAAGATAAAATAAACAAACTCCAAATGGAGCGCAATTAGGAGAGGTATATATTTGTTATTAAAGGATCTTTGATAGCCAAAACGCTTCACAGTTCAACAAACACACTGTACAACGTAGAGTTGTGGCCCACGTTCTGATATAGCTGTAGTTATTGCTCAGTTTTAATATGCATAGAGAGATAGGTTATTGTGTTTATTAAAATCGAATAGGTAACTAAAATGACATTTTTGTAATTAAATTAAAAACCAAGCTATGTACAAATACCTCATTTAATACTTTTACCTACGACCGTTTCTTAAAGTAGCCGTTTCAGTACAGTTCTTAGAATTGAAAAGTATCTAATAAATACATTGTTTACCTTTGTAACAGCATAGTCTTACTCATAACAACACGGGTGACGGACCAATGAGGTTCAAGGATTGAGAGAGGAGAAGCAAAATTGTAATGATTCGAAAGTCAACTAATCAGCTGTTCAGGCCAATTTAATTGTTGATTGGTGCAATTAGTGTTTGATACAATGTTTCGTTGAATCACTGTCAGAGGCAATGAGAGGTTATAAACAAAAACATAATCTCTCTTAGAAGTTATGATTAGTGATTTTTAGTAATTAAAACACTGTCGTAGGTAAAGTAGTGTACGTAACTCGCGTAAATAGTGTTAACGACACTCGTAGAAGTTTTTAAGGCACGCCAAGGCTCGTACCTTAAATTTTCTCTTCGTGTCGTTAACACTATCTTTACGCAATCGTTGCGTAAACTACTATAAAAAGTACTTTTGGAGCATTAACAAAAATACTTATTTTGATATTGGCAGACAAAATCAAATACATCATATTTTAGTAAATGTTTGGCTGAAATACATTGAAACAAATATAATGTCTTTTCTTATTAATACCTTTTTGAATGACTTTTATTAAAGTAAATAATCAGGTTTATCAGATGTGGTTGTGCTCTATAGTCAAATATATTATTTCATTCCCATGAATGAATCGCAATTTTAAAGCCTACATTTTTACATTACATATGTCTCAGATTTATATATACTGTTGAAACATTATACCTATTAGCAAAAGGTTGTATTGTAAACATTTTCTCTGACACATATATTTTTGGTCTTTAAATTAACTGGGTGCATATTTTGTGTTATATTATCTACACATGCAATATAATTTTAAAATAAATTTATTATTTGTTGTTCCTCTAAAATCTTTTTTGGTGAAAATGCATTTATAACAATTGCAATATATTAAGTACTAAGTATCATTGTTTTGCAAGCATATTCAATTTCATTTAAACTAAGTAAAAAAAATTGAAAGTTTGTGCTGCCCGTGGAAATAATCAATATATCACGTAAAAACTGTAAGTCTAAACAAGTATTGAATCGAGACTTAGTATTTACTTAAAACAATCATTTTTGCTGAATGGAGTCTGGATGCAAGATAAAATAAACAAACTACAAAATAATAATCAATTTAATATATAATCAATAAATCACGTAAAATCTGTAAGTCTAAACAAGTATTGAATCGAGACTTAGTATTTATTTAAAATAATCATTTTTGCCGAATGGAGTGTGGATGCAAGATAAAATAAACAAACTACAAAATAATAATCAATTTAATATATAATCAATAAATCACGTAAAATCTGGAAGTCTAAACAAGTATTGAATCGAGACTTAGTATTTATTTAAAATAATCATTTTTGCTGAACGGAGTGTGGATGCAAGATAAAATAAACAAACTCCAAATGGAGCGCAATTAGGAGAGGTATATATTTGTTATAAAAGGATCTTTGATATCCAGCTGAATACACAAATAGCTTGTAAAGCCGATTCAAAGAGCTAAAAACTTTTGATATAAAGTATTTGATGGTGGTAATTTTTTTGGACATTTTTAGCCTTTCCTTTCTACTTCTACATGGCAAATGGCAATATTGATAATTAATTGTTCAAGACAGTTCGTGGAACGATGCTTGCCTGTAATATCCTTGTAATATCCTGTAATACCTTTAATAGACAGGTGGAAAATTAAAACATCTCGTAAAAATGTTCTTCATGTTCATTCACTTTATAATGTTTTATTGATAATGACGAGTAAAGATTGCCACACACCTAAAACGAAAATATTGATAATTAATTGTTCAAGACAGTTCGTAGAACGATGCTTGCCTGTAATATCCTTGTAATATCCTGTAATACCTTTAATAGACAGGTGGAAAATTAAAACATCTCGTAAAAATGTTCTTCATGTTCATTCACTTTATAATGTTTTATTGATAATGATGAGTAAAGATTGTCACACACCTACCTACATACATCTACCTTTAAAACTAAGACTTTTAATCTATATTATTATTTAATTATCACTGAAACTAACACGCCAGCGTGAACAATAACCCCTTGCTGTTGCCAAAATATTATGGATACCTATTGACCTATTTTAAACATCTGATATAATTTGGATAATTTTATTATGTCAGCAACAACGGTGATTAGGACGTGTCACGGACATGTGACGATATACTCACCTATCCCCTCAACAGCTGACAGCTTCCATTGATTCTGTCAGTTGATTATGACGTGTAATATATTAGCGACAATGATGTTTACATGTCAAGCGATAATAATTTAACTCCGTCATTGCCAAGATATGTAACACGTTACAACGTGAAACTCTTTTCGATCCTAAAGAAAAGTAATGTTTCTTATGCAGTTTATATTAACCTGTACTCGATTACTCAATGTCGTAATTTATAAAAGAGTCATTTTCTCTTTATTAACAACTATTTTTATAGGATCATCGTTGCACTGCATGGAAATAAATTAATAAAAAAGTAAATAGGTAAATATTAAAATATATATACAGGGTGACAAAAAAGTCTGGAAACGGTTTAATATCTTTTTAACTAAATCCTTTAGAAAATTCAAACCTTTCACATCAACTTACATGTATGAAAACTACTTTTTCCAAGCATTGTCATTTTTTTACCTCTACCAGGGGACGACCCATGAGGAGTAGGTACATAATCTTTAACGTAAGCATAGGTTGATATGTACACCATCTTAAAGGGTTAGTCAAGTGGAGTTCATTGCCGGAAATCGCGTCCAAAAAGGTTCATCCGTTACAAAATGGCAGCTGTTCAAAGTTCTTGTGAAATATACCTGCACAGGCCTTAGGATGGGCAAATACTCGTATTAAACATTAGCTTGAGAGCTTAAACTGTATTTTAAAGTCAACTAGCTCATATAATAATAGTATTCAATCTTCAAAACAAATTTGACCGGGTTTCAGATTTCCCTGCTAATCTTGACTATGAGTATTTACCAATACTAAGGCCTCTGCAGGTATATTCCGCAAGAATTTTGAACTGCCGCCATTTTGTAACGGATGAACCTTTTTTGACGCGGTTTCCGGCAATGAACTCCACTTGACTAGACCTTTTAAATGATGTGCATATCCAACCTATGCTTACATTAAAGATTATGTACCTACTCCTCGTGGGCCGTCCCCTGGTGAAGGTGAAATAATGGCAATGATTGCAAAAAGTAGTTTTCATCCATGTAAGTTGATGTGAAAGGTTTGAATTTTCTATCGGACTTAGTTAAAAAGATATTAAACCGTTTTCAGACTTTTTTGTCACCCTGTATATATATTTTTACTACAGCTAGTGAAATAATCAAGTAAAGTGTAAATATTCCCCTCTATATTCTTTTGAGATGCAGCTATCAATAATATTCTTTTCAGGAGTGACGCTTAATAATAGATTCATTCATGCCACTATCTCTTATATATATATATACCAATTAAGTATAGTCTCTCTTACAATTTGTAAAACGTTTGGCTGAAAAACAATTTTGCTATTAATATACAATATAAATTGGTTATCTAAAACATTGACGAATTACGTAAAACTTAGCGAATTCAAGACCAAGAAGATCCACAAACGCTAAGCTGAACAAACTCAATTAGGCGATTGATACAGTAAAGCAAATACTGATTAAAGTTGTGACCCACGTCAAAGTTGTGAGTTATTGCTGATCGCGTATTGAATGTGGTTCTACAATATTCAGACTTCATAGTTTATGACTTTAGCCCTAAGTTGTCTAAGTAGAGATGAGGATTTATGTTGTATCTATTAGTATATCTGATTTGTGTTGTCAGATAAAATTTTGGAGCTTGTATATTATATTTTTCTGTTCTGATGCAGCATATGTCCTATTACAACATAAAGTGTAAAAATCACACATACTGCATTTTTTTAAATATTTTGATATAGATGTCACAAAAAGTACCTTTAAATCAAAATCCTAGTAGACATGCAAAGTTTGAAATTGGTAAAATACTAAGGTTTCGGCAAAATAACCGGTTAACAGGCCATAAAGTATTGATTAAGGAAAATATTTAGACAGAGTTATTGTCACAAAGAAAATCTCGTCATTTACACTTTGTTAGCACTATTGACATTATATGATGATGCACCCCACGATCACATCGTTGGATGCATCTTACTAATTATTATACTCGAGTAGTATTTAAGAATTGATAGTGATGTCAGTAAAGTACGGCTAACTTTAATGAACGATTTACCCCATAGGTTTACATCTTAGGGTTTTTTGTTTAATTTTTCTATATGTGAACAAAGTTGATGTTAATATAAACAGTATACACAGTAAAAAATAATTCAGGTAAATTGTTGAGACAATATTTTTAGAAGTATTTTATTTTTAATTTAGTGTACAATCTAGTGATTTTCTTACTGTTTAATCAACGATATATACGTATTTTTCAACTATAGTTTAAATTTTATGGTAGGCCTACTGTGGGTTATCTCGTAAAATCATCAACTAACAAACATATAAATAGAAATATTTTGCAGTAGTTGTAGAGATAGCAGCTAAAAAATATATTGAAAATTATCAATAGTTAAATTTTTTTACATTAAGTACATCATAAATCAGGTCTACATAAAAATAAATCAAATGAGATACCTTAACGATCAGATACAGATTTATGAAGCCAAATACAAACCCGTGTAATGACTCCCTGTAGAACGATCAACCTCTCTCTTGTAGTGACTGTCTTACACCTTAGTCTGTGCTGGACTGATTCACACAGTTTTATAAGTTTTCGGCGTAAGTTTACAAAAGAAAAGATGTTGGAATGAATTACCTGTTTATTTTAGTCTACTATACCCATCTAAGTAGACCTTGGTTTTTATGAAGATCCCAAACCTCTAAATTGCGTAAGTGTTCTCATCGTGCATTTACACAGATAATATTTTTTGATAGGTATACAATTAGGTTGTTATTTGAAAGCCGAA
Organism: Macrosteles quadrilineatus; assembly: GCF_028750875.1. Taxonomy (NCBI): domain Eukaryota; kingdom Metazoa; phylum Arthropoda; class Insecta; order Hemiptera; family Cicadellidae; genus Macrosteles; species Macrosteles quadrilineatus. The sequence continues at coordinate 20,177,328 of NW_026542596.1, forward strand.
TTTGTACGTGGTAAAATAAAATGTTCTTCCTAACATGTTTTTATTCCTTTAGGTCTCATGAAAGAAATGTCGTGACATTTTTGAATTGAATAATATATTAATACGATTAATTGTATTACAACAAAAATATATATTTCTCTTTAGAAATCTATTACATAAAATTAAATAGACCATGGATATTTATTTTGCATAAAAAAAGACGAAAGGGCAGTTGATTATTTATTTTGCAACGAAAACCTTTTACAAAGAGCTAAGACAAAGCACAATAACTCTAATAAATCAATCCTCCGCTGCGAGACAAGGTGATCTGCAAGTAATCAATACTTAAGTAAATGATCCATTGAATGCCGTTGTTTTCGGATCTATAAATTTAAACCTTCAATTCTTTATGTTAATTGTATGGGCATTCAGTTTTACTGTAATTTCTAATAAACACTGTTTTTTATTAAATAACTCTGTGCGAACTATTTTTTGCGTTGAAGATGGCCACAATAAATCGGCAACAATTAGGATTAAGAATATATACAGTCATTTTTTTAACTACATAAACACAGCACGATGAGTAGCACGATGTAATATTACAATTTAATTTAATGACACTAAACATAATTTAAATGAATAAAACTTTCCCTGCTTTGCTTAGGTTAGCGTCGTATTTTTCGCATTCATAACAAAAGTCGAAGGAGGAACTTAATGTTGCATTTAGTTCGGTATGTATTGGTAATGCATAAGTGACCTTATATGTTAGCGTTTCAAGGGAAAACAAGATTACTGATTTTTTTAAATGAAAATAACATCCAGTATAGTATTCTATGCTGTGGTTGGTATTTAGCTACGTTAAACCAGTGTTGAAAGTGGCCCTCAATTTTACTACGAGGTTTTGCATTAAATTCTATTAAGTTCCTGCTTTATTATATAAATGTTAGATATCAATAAATTCTGCTGAAACAAATAGCCTCAACAAAGAAACAAATAGAGTGACGCAAGGAATTTTTTGGATTTAGGTTTGCCACACAATATTGTCATTACAACACTTAAGCGTTTCAACTACATATCTTGAAAAATGAAAACAAACAGCTGGTTTCAAGATTGAATAAGGATTGAACTGCCTGTAAGATTCAAATATGTAGAATTGGCTCACTTCTAGTACGGACTAAATGTGTTTAGCAAATTTAAAATTTTTTAGTAGGATCTACCTATAAATAGATTGATGTAAAGGATGACTAAATTTACCGTGGAACCCTCCAACATGGTATTCAACCTGGATCAATTATCAAAGATTGATCATTTGCAGATAACCTTATATTGTAACCCTGAATTGATTCTCCGTAGCTATTCGTCCTTTACTATGGTGCTACTGAAAACATTGCACTGTTTCAAAATATTGCTTATATTATAGTGTTAGTGATTGTGTTACATAAATAATTCTACTTAAAACTACATTCCTTGTAATACAAACTACTAAGTAATTGAACTACTAACTAATTAGTATTTTGTATGAAAATAAGGTTTGTAAAGACTAAATCTATATATACAAAATCCAATGTATGTTTGTTTGTTTTTTTGCTTGTTTGTTTGTCCTTTATGGACTCCAAAACCGCTCTACAGATTGTAATGAAACTTTCAGGCATTATTAAACATTATTCAAGGATGGTTTGTGGGAAGTTTGGTGCAGATCCGTCAAAAGGGCTCCGCCCCAGTGGCTCTGGAGTTTCCCATGTTAACCTTATGAGTACTCATTTTTAAAAGGAACTTACAGAATCTTTACAGCTAATTTGCCAAAAGGTGAGTGAGCGTAGCAAACGAACTTTAACCTGGAGGTGAGTTAGCGTAGCGAACGAGCTAATCAGAAGGCAAGTGAGCGCAGTGACGAGCTCCAACCTAAAGGTGAGTGAGCGTAGCGAACGAATTTCAACCAGGACGTAATTGAGCCATGCGAACGAGTTCATCTTGAAAATGAACGAGTGTTTTACATAAAACCACATTAGGACAAGACGACGTCTGTAGGGCCAGCTTGTCTCTTATAAACGTAATAGGGATACATTTTACTTTTATACGAATATATACCCATTCATCATCTGAAAAATTGTACTTAAAAACCATACATAATCACCCCATAGAGGAACATAGAGGTGAACACATCTAAATGTTTTCTTTACTGAAAAAGCACCTAAACAAAATAAGCAAACTAATCGAGTATAATTGATTATTTCAATGTACCAAAGAAGACCAGCAAAACATTTAACAGTTGAATAAACACAATTAGATGATTGATACAGTACAGCAAACAACGTAGAGTTACGACCCACGTCCAGTTAAAGTTGTGAATTATTACTGGACGAGTATTGAACGCAGCCCTACAATACGCTAACCTCATTGACTTTGACTTGTACCTGATTTTTATTTTAATGGAACAACTCCTTAGTAAAGCCAACACTGTAATTGAAACTGATATTTTTCCTCCTCAGTATGTGTAATGACATAAACATCTACATCAGATCCATGACAGGTTCACTGTGGATAAAATTCGTTCAGCTGTCGAAATATGTACAGCTGACAATTATTTTAAATTCATACTTTACTGCTCTGTCGAGACATATTATTTTTTCATTAGGGTTCTTCGAGTTTTCATTGATAGAATATTACTTTTTTATCATATCTCATACTATCTAAATTTGAAATAAACTGTATAAACAGGATTTTACAATAGCTATTGATAAAACACCTTTATGTCAATAAAAATCTATCTTTGACGTTAACAGAGAAATTTGAAAATACATATTAGTAAAGATTGGTTTACTTCGACCAAGTAATGCTGTTTTTATTAGTACCCTTTTTTGCACCTTAAATTAATATAAGATAATCGGTTTTATCTATTTTACTTATTTAATACGCAAGCAGGATTTTTGTGACAATTACTCCTCCGAAACTACTGAACCGATTGACATGTTTTTGGTGTCATTGGAAAGAGCGTAACGTGAAGTTGTGCAGGAAACTTTCTTTTTAGGTAAATAATTAGAGAGTGAGGCCCTGAGGCCCTTTAAAGTTTTGTATTTCTCCATAAGATTAACATGGGAAACAAACATTGTTTTGAAACTCCAGCTGTTGTCAGAAATTAAATATTAATAATTGGTCTCCATGGAAGCATGAGAAAATTCACCATGTTTACATTTGCTTTGACATTTAAATGTAAACAACCAGAACTGTCAAATGCTTATTTTACAATTTCAGACAGCTGATCCAGAAAAATAAAATAACTATGTGGTAGGTTTATTTAACCTTAAACTTTATGATTGATTATTTATTATAAATCTATTTTCAATGATTATGAAACAGATTTTTCCCGTTGCGAAGCAAAATTAAAAGTGAGAAGAAGAACACATGTTAATTGTAAACAGTCAATATGTAAATTATCTATGTTGTATTAAAGATGTGTATAGTTTTGGATGTTGGTTTGTGTTTAATGATATAAATTATAAAATTTTTATTTAAAGAGTTTTGGCAAATGAGTAAGCATGTGATAAATAACACCATTTCAGAGTTCTGCCAGTTTTTGAGTAGAGTCTAAAGTAGCCTACACCTTATTGTCTACAAATTGGCCCAGAGTTTGGCTCTAAGTAACGTACCGTAACTTAGGTACGGTACTTTATAAAATTTGACAGCCTTTTTACGTAGACTTATATTGTAAGCTTACCTTTTCCCGTCCATGGGCAGGTTGATTGTTATAAATTAACTCTTTAAACTGGAATAGGATTGTTATGTAAATTGTGAGTATTTCCATTAGTTGACAAAAACTACCTATTTAGTTAACTCTTTTAAAATCATCGGAAATTATGACTGTTATTAGTTTCTAAACAAGTTATTTGTTTATAAATAACTCCTGTACTTCTTTGCAATTGCTCGATTTCGAGCAACATGTACACTAGTTATATTTGATACATACTCACTTCATGTACATTTATCACCATTAAACACATTTGTTTTTACCAACGTTTTTACAGCCATAATTTGTACACACGCATCAACTTTATGCCGCTTAAAAAGTATACAGACAAATCGTTTTATAGAACACGCTCAACAATATTTTGAAATTTTTATGAAAAATGTCCTTCATTTTGTGAGTTATGTTTCCTTAAATGTTAAATTTTAAAAACAGTTCACATAAACATAAATCGAAAAGAATTTCGTTTAGCCGTTAACCACCATTTTGAATTTATTACAAAACAATTTTATATCTGAAGAATTATTAAAGATACGGAAACCAAACATTGCATATTGTGTAAAGAGGCAATAAAAATGCATTATGTCTTTTTTATTTTAATTAAAAAAATGGTGGTTATTCAACATCTTTAAACCTTTATTACTAAAATATGACTGATTTTGTGGATAAATTTCAGAGAGCTCTTTTATTTATAATTCCAAGTCCCTATCAAACGATACCAAGTCTTAAAGGATCAAATAAAAATAGCTAAAATATCAGTATTATTAGTTGTAAAATGGGTTAGAATAGGGCTTAGATTTTCCACATTTTACAACAAAAATCAGGATTTTCCACCTATTTCTTATTCGATCTTTTTGAGCTTTGTATCGTTTGATGAAGAATTAAAAATGCCAAATAAAAGTGTTCTTGCCGATTTTTCATAAGACTTTTAAAGATTTCAAATTACCACCACTTTTTAATTTATAAAAAAATTCTTAATATTTTTTTTAATTGATTTTTGACACATAAATGTATGTGGAAAGTTTAGTTTTTGTGGCTTGAATAATCCTTGAGATATAAATGGTTTTGTAAGAAATACTACAAAATGGCGGCTAGTGGCTAAACGAAATCTTTCCGACCTATGTTTTATGAACTTTTTGTTTAGATTGATTAGTACTATCAGCCCCTGTAATTGGCGACACCCCTTTATGAACACCCTGTATACGAAAACTATAGCACAAATGAGATATAACTCGTAACTATTATAGTTTTGTAAAACTTATTATTATATTATCTCCAAATGCTTTTGCATATAATCCTAACAGATTTGTATATCTTAACCAAATTTGTACTGTCCGTAGAGAAAAATGAATAAACCGAGAAAATGTCTCAAGTCCAAACAAGTATGAGCTCGAGAGTTAATGTTTGTTTGAAATATATATTAATGCTGAGTAAACTTTGGATGCAAGGTAAAATAAACAAAATCTCAAATCGGACGCCAATTACTGTAGATATTTATTATGAAAAAAACCTTTGATATTGCGCTGAATACATAAATTGCTTGCCAAGCCATCTCAGAGGGCTAATAAACTTTTCCTTTGACGTATTTGATATTTGTAATTTTCTTGGAAGTCTCTAGCTCTTTATTTTTACGTCTATGTAGCATTATTAAACATTTCCTAATCTGTTTTGGTCAATATAGTTCATGGAATGTTATTTGCAAGGATATAATGCGAGTGCTTTCATGTTGCATAAGTAGTCTAGAATTTGAACATAACAACGTCCAACATAGCAGTGGAAACATTAATGCATTGACCCAAACAATAGTAGATACTTTCTGACCTTCATTTCAACTGAGCCCTTTTATCTAGTTTATCAATTAATTAATCATTTTACTATGTCATTGACAACGACGATTACCGGCTGCTGCCCTAATATCATGAGATACTTACCGACCTACGTTTGACAATAATAATATGTAAGTAACGACAACGATTGAAGCTTGTCTCAGACATATCAAGAGATGTTTGCCTATCAGAAAACTGAGAGCTTCCATTGATTCTGTTAGTTAATTATAATGTGTAATATATCAGTGACAATTGTGGTTAAATGTCTTTCTGCTTACATTATAGCTGAGACAAGTAATCTGATCATTCTTTCTGGAAAGGTACAATTTATTTAATTATTTTGCTTCTATACTCCATTAACCATTAAAATGTACTTGTATGTTTTATATTTTATCTTTGGAAGACTACATTGCCTTGATTTGCAAAACTTTTATTTACGTCGATACTACGTAGTATTATGATACACACGTGGACATGCACATGGAAATATATTTAGTTAACTGTCAAGATTTATTTCAAGCTTAACTTTCAGATCCAGCTGTCATTTTCATTTGCATTTTCAAATAATGATACTATCGGACAAAGATCCTGCAACAGCACAGCTGAAGACTAAGCTGAATTAAATTCGCCTCATTGGATATTCCCTAAAATACTTCTGCTAAACTGACAGATGCATTTCAATAAACAGCATTAGAATAACGTGCACTTTGGTTTGTTTCCCCAGGGAAAGTAATGAAAATTTAAATGCTAATAGCTCACTATAAAATATAAGGAAATGCATTATTATTATTTATTTATTAAACATGAAGAATTTAAATTGTAAGCTTTTGAAACTGTCTCCACAATTATTAGGTGCACGACGACGATTTAGTGCACAATAGCCATTTGTGTATTACGAGTGACAAGTACGTGATTGCCACGGATCCTGAACGTTAGTTAACAACCTATAAACAAATAACATAACCTTAAAAAAGCAAAGATAACCTAAATGACACTTTTAAATACATCTAAAAAGATAATCTGTGTGTTATTTTAAGTTAATTATGGTGGTAGGAAAAATCTTATGTGTATTACGAGCACGAACAACCATGGCCGCTCGAGAACTGAGGAATGTAGAGCGCCGTACAAAGCTTTAGCTGAGTGTGACCATACATTTCGAGAGCGGCAATGGCTATTTGTGCTCGTAATACACAGAAGATATTTCCTACAACCATAATTAGTTAATTCAAAATAACACATAGATTATATTTACAAATTTACATAATAGTGTCATTTAGGTTAAGTTTGCTTTGGTTTTGTTATTTGTTTACCGGTTGTTAACTAACAATCCGGACCCGTGGATGTGATTGGTCTAGAACCTTAATGGGAAATCTGCTAACTGGCAAGCTGGAATGATCCTAGCGCAGCAATGAGCTACTAAGAATTATAACGGGAACTCCTAAAGCAAGGGATATATCTATATTTGGAGTAGCCTAATAATTTTATAAAATATAATTTGTAATTGTAGTTTTCAATAAAGTAGTTTCCAGGAATAAAGCACATTAGCATATTTATTTATTTTCCTACTCTATGTACTAATTATTACAGGCAGCATTTGCATTGCAATAAGGTAAATATTAGAATATTTTAGTTATCAAAACAGTTAAAGTGTCTAGTTATAATCATGACAACCAAACATACAATACAACACTATTAAACTATGAAGAACGACAGTACATTTAGCTAAACAAACACAATTAGGCGATTGATACAGTAAAGCAAATACTGAGTAGAGTTGTGACCCACGTCAAAGTTGTGAGTTATTGCTGATCGCGTATTGAATGTGGTTCTACAATATTCAGACTTCATAGTTTATGACTTAAGCCCTAAGTCGTATAAGTAGACTCGCAGATTTGTGTTGTATCTGTTAGAGTTTGTGGAGATTGACTTGTGCTACCAATTATTGATGTCATGCGCCTTTGTGACATTTTTAGAGGTTAATTTAATAAGGTTTCACAGCAGCATATTTTAAGTATCAAAGGCCAGGTAAAGGAAAATCATCCTGACTACAACTGATCCGTCTATAAATTATTAACGACTCAGGAAAGTATTGTAAGAGTTATTTTAAATATTTAACAACTTCCATAATTTTTTTATCATGTTAAATACTGACAAAGGTAAATTTATTATAAACGTGCATTGGCTTGTACAGAGCTTGAAAAAAGAATATCGTATTTGTATTTTTTTTCTGTTAGAACATGGTACCATCAAATTTATCTTGCCGTATATTGATATGTTTGAATTACCAATTAAAAATTCATTTAGGTCTATTAATAACAACAAAAAAGTTGAATAATTAATATCTAGCTTTGTAATTTGTTAATTACTTTTTTTAATGAACTCCCCATAGTAAGTTGTTTTCATCACTCCGTATCGAAAATATATATTTTTTATATCAACTTTATGGAAGAAAGTAGTTTCCCAAGATCTAATATAGAGCTAAGGAAAGACGATCAGCTGATTTTCTCTTGCTCTCGATAAGTTCTACCTTTGCTTTACTCACTATGCGCGCTAGTGGTTTGTTACGGTTTGTTTTAATAATTTAAATCAGCTGTTTTTATTGTTGCGCGATATAAATGTATATAGAAACAGGCAATATTTTAACGGCATTGTTTTGATGTGTTTTCAGCATAGTGCGGGTTTGAAGGTTCAGAAACTGAACTGAAAACCTTCCACCTTAGAAATCACGGGAAAGATATGAAAAAAAATACATAAGATTTACGTACTGGGACAAATTAAAAAATATTAAACCAAATGAAGTAGGTGACAAAGTATTTATTGACATATTTAACTGAGAAATCTAGATTTTCAATGAACAAGAATGGTCTAAAAGAAAAAGACGTAGAGGTTTCAATAAATAACAACAAAAAAACTTATAAACGAAGAAGTAATTGTCACCAACAATAAAAATGGCACAATAAAAATAGCATTGAAATTCAAATTTTACAGTTATAATGCAGTTTTCCTTGGAAAATGTTCCTTATTAATTTGATATTTAAAAAGTGTTAAAATAGTTTTAATATTACCGAGGTCTGTTAATTCTGTATGTGTGTTTTTTTGCGTCGTGATGAAAAGTATTGTTCATTACTCGTAATGAAAGCGATTTTGTGGTACTTACTTTATAATTCCCGTCCTCGGCCTCGCCTTGCACGTGAAAATTGGTTTTCCTTTTTTTCGGCTTTGCCTAACACATAACACTTGAAAGCGCACCGGAAAATTCCACTCTCAGTTCTAGTAATGAGTTATACCATTGACAATACACATAATAGTCATTCTGTGTATAGTCAATGAATATACTATACCGTGGATCTAATGGTAAAATCTCCAGAAAAACGTTTTTATGTTAATGTTATCGATAACTATACTGATAAAACTAGGTTAAAGGATCGCTTACCACCCTTTGTCTAAACGGAAGCATATACGTTAACATGCAAGTCAAGACTAGGGCAGAGGTTGGAGCAATAAACGCTTGTTAAGTCTATAAATCTTAGTTTATATTCACGTCCGTCCATCATTTTACACTTACACGGATTACTAAATTTAAATTTTATATTGCCAATATATTCTTACTAAGCTATACTTTAATATTACTCTAAATTGCATGACCATGTCTTTAGCTAATTAGTTTAGATTTAGACTGGGACGGTGGAAACATCCTGTAATCCAGCTACTAGGAGGTCATGAATTGTGGATATATATAAGCATGCACTGTGGATGCGATACTCCCTGATGTGGAATAACGTCCGCAATGAAGTGAATACCACGATTATCCGTAGTACTATTATGATAATTAGACCAATTGAGAATAATTGGAAATAATGGAATTGGAATAAAAAGGCAAAAATGTGGTTCAGATTACGCTATAAACTGTAGGTCCCTTAATATGTATTAGCTGTATTAGCTGTATTAGTGTATTAGCTGTATTAGTGTATAAGCTGTATTAGTGTATTAGCTGTATGGGCTATTAATTAACAGCTGTGTCTAATCAATATGTAGCTATTCAAAATACTGATCAATTAACCTTCAGTGGTAAAGGTTTGGTGCACCCACCAAAATAAAATTAGAACAATTTAACGGTTATAAAATTCTTAAGGAAACGATTTGACAGCTTACATACTAAAAATAAAATGAGTTAGGGATATGAGAGTGGTGACAAGAGCATTGACCTGGCTGCATTACCTATATCCTCCTGATTTATTTATTTATTAAATAATACAACATAGAATTTAGTCAGGACTTTATAAGGCTGCTATAGTTCACTTGTTAATGTAAGTCTCGGCGTGTGTACAATGTCAGATGTAATGATGAAATTCGTAATGATTTGATGAAAGCAAGCTCCTGATAGGTCAGGGAAACTTCCCGACTGGTTTCAAAAACTAAATATAAAGTCATAACGTTATAACATGGGCTTAAGGAAGGATTCTAGCTATATACTCTCCTTTCGGACATAATAAATATTTAGGCAGTTTTATACATTGAGTATCAGAGGTGAGTAGTAGCTCTGTGGTTGATGTTAGTAGAAGTAGACCACTATACTCTCAATCATCTTCGTATGAATTAACATTTGATCAAGAATATTTCATAAAAAAATTCATTCTTATAAATATGACCTTTTTACATACTAGTCTATTGTAATAAATTTACAATATAATAACGATCCGTTTTATAAACATTAAAGATTAGAAGTGTGTGGATACATGAAGCTGGCGAAGGAGTCAATTAGAAATAATTTACAAATAACAACATTTTTTAGAAATACCACGTTTTAAACGCACTTTGTAGGAAAAATTATAAATATGTGGATAGAATAAATACTTGCAAGAATTAAAATGAAAAACGTGGGGGGCATGCAATAGCTAATTTACAATTACCTTCACCTATTGAACTATTATTATCTATTGCATGCCCCCCACGTTTTTCATTTTAAATTTTACAAGTATTTATTATCTCCACATATTTATATTTTTTTCTACTTCTTAGGTTGTTAAAAAAACATGGTATTTTTAAAAAGTTTTTTATAAGTAAATTATTTTTTACTTTTTAGTCTTTGATGTGTAAATATGTTTCATCCATTGTATATGACCTGTAAATACAATATAACCAAAACAACAGTTTAATCTTTACTTGAAATGTTTGTTTTATATTAAGAATCTTTCGGGAGCAGTACCTTTACCTCTTAACCTCTGCTCTTCGAGCTGTCAAATTTAAGTATTTACAGCTGACTTCAATAAACTGATATATTTGACAATTTAAATTCTTCCAAAATGTAAACGTTGAAACTTTGGAAGCCCATGAGGTGTATCCCAAGGGAAATATGAAAATAAAATGATTGAATATTGCATTGTCATCCATTTGTGAGCTATGTTTCAAGTTTCAAGCATATAGCTCATCGGAAAGTTGGTTTAAAATCGATTGCAAAATTTGTACCGGACAAGAAAGCGAGCTAATAAAAACGTATTAAAAAGGCAATCATTTACTTTATAAAAATAAATCAACTGAGATACCTTAACGATCAGATACAGATTTATGAAGCCAAATACAAGCCCGTGTAATGACTCCCTGTAGGACAATCAACCTCTCTCTTGTAGTGACTGCCACACCTTAGTCTGTGCTGGACTGGTCCACTCAGTTTAAACTATTTTTGTAAAAATCAATAAAGTATAGAATAAATGGCTGAATATAAATTTGTGTGATATGCTATCTACTTAAGAATACATATACATGTAGATTTCCGAAGGATTCTTATCCGATAAATCTGGTGAATTAGGAGCGACAATTATCACAGAGATAAAAACCAAAACACCGAAAATAAAAATCCCACTCCCCTACTGCTGAGTATAATAATATTAACGAGGCATCAAACTAAGCAACATTATAGTTTGTATCCAAAGAGATTTTAAGAATAAGCTTTTTATAAAGTCTACTAAATAGTTGTAAATTAGTTTGATAAGTCACCAGCTGATAGGTTCTTAAATAATCAGTATCAAATCTATCTATATATTTAATACGCGACATGAAACTTTGTGAACAATAAGGCTTTTTTGTTTTAAGATTTAACCCCACATATTATATACAAAAATGTTCGTCTAGGTGTGTAGATGTGCAAACTGGCATTAGATTTTCGAAATATGTCATTTTAAGGGCGTGGGGTGCCCTCAAAGTTCCTTCCATAAGGATAACATTGTGATTGATTTGAATGTTATTATGTTCTGAAACAGATGTCAATACATTAGTTTAAACAAAATTAAATCCTAGCTGTTTTGTTCGGTTTTCAAATGTATACAGTTTGCATGCTTTTAAAAATAATTAGATACCCGGCAAAGAAATGTTACCTATATATCTCAGAGTTATCTATATAGAAAAAGGTTTTACATTGTATTTTCGTTTAAACTTGCCAAGGACCCGACGACAAAGAAATATTGCTGGTCGGACACGGCGAGTCAATATAAGGCAAGCAATGTAAAACGTGAGGAGCCCAGATGAGGAGCTGGAACAACAGTTAGTGGCAACGTGTACTTACTTGGCGAGATGGCATTAAAATGTCAGAAATGTGCTGTGCTATATTTTAAAGAAGAACAAAGAGGACGAGGTGAAGGATTTTCATCCTGCTGCCATAAAGCAAAAGTGAATCTACCACCATACTGAGAAATCTATTATATCCAGAGCCTACTTAAATGGAGCAAATCATTTGAGCAGATACTACAAAGAGAACATTAGATCGTACAACTCTGCGCTCGCAATGGTCAGCACTCGAGGTAAATTTGAAGAACATAACGGTGGAGGGCCTTTCATGTATAAGGTGCACGACACAGTTTATCACTCAATTGGTACCTTTCAACCGTCAGAAGAGGAGCCCCCCACATATGCCCAAATTTATATCTACGACGTCGAAACCGCTGTTGAAGGAAGAATTCTAAACAAATCTAATGGTTCTTGCAGCACTAGACTCATGCACATTTTGACTCACATTTGGTTGATATTTAATCCATACGCGCAAGTTTTCAGCATTATGAGCTCCGTCCTGCAAAATACTCCTACTGAACAGCAAAAAGAACTTAGAATGCATAATATAGCCAACGATCAAGCTCAAGACCAACGTCGATACAACGACGCAACTTCCTAACGACGTTGCTATAATATCCTAATTTATTATTTGTGCGAATTCGCACGGGTTCACCTAGTTACGTTTATTTAAGGCACAACAAATGCGTCTGGAACACTTCAGTTGTTTCTATAATTCAGAGGAAACTGAACTAGTTGTTATAAGTTAAGTAAAATAAGTTGTTCAGAAAAATATTTCCAGTTGCATTTTTGAAATATTAAATTTGCAAATTTAATATTTATTTGGTGAATAATGTCATCCAATGCTCTATATAGTACATGTACACATATACTATTAGGAAGAAGAACATCTCTTTATCGTTGATTAATTACCCTATTGTAGGATTATGATTTAATCTTTATAAACAACTTTTTGAGTATAAATCAAATTGCCATGTAGTCTTCAATCAAAATATCAATGTGTTAGAGTATTCAAAATTATATCAGACACGTATGAGGGGTATCATGCAGGATTGTAATGTGCTTTAAATACCATACATGACGAAATTTATTGTTGAGAATCCCAGATAATTATCCAGTCTTTAGTCGGTAATTAAGTAGTACTTATGTTGTATTATTTGTACTGGGTCACCACCCAGTACTTACTAGAGTCCTTAGCATTGAATTTAAGCTACTTCGTCAGTTATTAATAATGATGAGACTGCATGGTTTAATTTAATCGCACCCTTGAATTTAATATTGTCATACGAGACTTGAGTTATGGCCGGTACAAAATATATAATTTTTGCTTACATCCGTAAAAAATACATATAGATAAATATTGCTATTTCATCAGTAATTATTTAATATAAAGAGGCTTTTACTTGTCGTGGCATAAAACAGACTACAAAACAATTTTTGAGTATTATTTAGTTAAAACATATTTGATATTACTATACCATTCCCTACTATACGATATAATTACAGACAGCTAAAGTAAATGACAATATCAATTGATCACATTAATTTTGTTATTACACGTAAAATTTTAAAATAAACAACTTTCATTAAGAATTTTAAATGCAAAAAGTTCTAATTTTGTCAGATTTTATCGAACACACGATAAGCCACATTAACATTAGTTTCTTATCTTAAAAGTAAAACCGAAAACGCTCAAAAAGGATGAGTTACAAAGACACAAGAAGTATAATTAGGAAAATCAAAAGACGAATTACACTTTCACAATTCAACAAGGCGAAAATTAAAGGGTGTTTGTAAAGAAGCTTGAAACATCTCCAACTAATTTCACTTAACTTTTAATATCCGTCGGGCTGCAACCTCTTTGGCACGAGATTGCGGCTGCGGTCGGAGGCAAATTGTTTTTGGCACACAAAAGGCGCTGGATAAGTAGCAGATTCTTTGACGTGTCCTGGTGGTAGACAGTAATTGTTATGACGTGGCTGAGGGGGTATGAGTGAGAAGGGGGGGGTGGTTGGGAGGGCTGAGAGTTGGGGGGAGGCGCCTGCGTCAGCTCCTAAACCCAACAGTATATTCCGCGAAACCGCCGAGGGTGTATGTTGTCGTGTGCGTTGGTGTGCCATGTGACATGGATATATCGTCACTGTGCCACACATATGTTCAGTAAGTAGTGCCAACATGCAAAAATACACTCTCAATACATGTTGTAAATAGATAGTAAGGAACGTTGTGGTTCGCCAGGTAGTGACGCCCTGCGGCAACTTTGGTTTTATATTGCTACAAACCATCACGCGATCCTGGTTCCATGTTGTACACAAAACACGAGGGTACATGAAATTCACGTTTGTGTGGCTGTCATTCAAACCTGTGTATAGTATATAAACTTAAGTTTACTATACGAAGTGACATTTTGATGCAGCTAAGAGTTGTTCGCTCATAGTATTACACTTGATTACCTGTAAAAATTAATTAACCATAGAATATGGAGTTGGCTTGAATAATAACTGCAAAAACAAACCATAGTAGTAACGAAGCTAAATTAATGAAAACATCCAACGAGTAAACAAAAATCAATGTCCTGACATTGCATTCATGAACATAAGTACATTCTGAGCTTGTTCTCGTATACATGAGACGTAACAAGCTGTATTTATTTGACGTTATTACATAATGTTAATTGGATTGTTAAGATAACAAGGCTTATGACTATTTGGTTTTATAAATTGCGCATGGAACTTAATTAATAACAAGTGACTTTTTGTGTTTATGTAAATAAGTTTTTTTTTTGAATTTAAAATGTACATCCCATTGATTTTTTTTAATTCCTTGCATAGAACATAAAATAACGGTTTACGCAAGGAAAATATAACCTGTATTTTCAATTTAAATGAAACAAACATTTAGCTCTGCAAGCTAGTTTCCTAATTTGGGAAGTACAGTAGTAGCCAATATCGTAGTATTTATAGTAATACATTGATCCATAATATTTCGATTCGGTAGTTACTATGACGTTTGTATGGGTCTTAAATGTAACAAAAAAAAAAAAAAAAAATACAAATACGTTAGATGGATATATATATTTGGTAGAAACCTGGCTTAAAACTGGCATCCAACGACCATTAGTTACCAAAATATTTAAACAATTAGGTATGCCAAATACAATACGATGTATCCCATGTTATAATGCGAAAGTTAAGTGCCACTACTTACTTAGTACTTCTAAGATTTTATAATCATGTATTTATATTAATTTGAATATACACATTGTCTTTTCTACTTTACGCTAATTCAAAAGTTTTAATCGATTACACCTATTTTAATCACTATTGGAAGAGTTTCATGAACAGCTAAAATAATCTCTGATTATTAAGCTTTAGAATCAATTAGTTAAATTTCAAACATTAACAGGCAAACATAACATAATGTTGAAATACCAAATATAAAGAGTCAACCAGCAGAAATAAGTACAATCAGCTCATTGATATTAAGTTATATCTTATAGTGGAATTCACATTTTACAGTAAAAAAATTAAATTGTAATTGCTTTTATTCCAAATTTTTTTCTTTTTTACTTAATGCAAACTTAAATGCAGATATAGTTGGGATATGTTACCCAATTGTTTTACTACTAATAATGTTAAAACCTGTTGAAAACCCAGGTGATGATGTTCAACAAAACACAAATGTTTCGCTTAAATTTGCCTTTACAAAATCAAGAAGTATTTTCATTTCATTTCATTCTCAAGTTCAGATTATGAAGTATTATCTTGACATCTATTATTGAAACATAGACCTATCTGTTCGAAAAATATGAATAAGAAAGAAAACCAATGATTACCGAACTTACCATTTCAAAACCTAACGACACGTTGATTTTTAAACTTAAAATATTTGTCAACATTTACAGTACCCTGCAAAAAAACCTAAAACTTTATATTCTTCCACTTGAGGAATTTGAACGGGTGTTAGTTTAGCATCATATACTTGGTTTATAGAGGTTAACGATGAGGAAACATAAACACAGTCTCCGCTACAGCTGGCAATGAACTGACATAAACAAGGCGTAGATATTCTGTTTGTGGTAGTTCAATCCTTGCTTACTCGCAGATAAGGTTTGCTCATGTGATATGGGTGTGTTTACTGTTGATATGGCGTAATTCATTAAACGTAATTTCTGTTAAAGGGTAAACTATATGGTCATTCATACAGTACTATATTTATTTTTTTAAAGAAGGGGTGTAATTTATACCTATACAATATTTTCCTTTAGTCACTAACTAGCTGTAACCCACGGGCTTTGCCCCGTTAAACTTCTTAATTTTCAAGATGATCTCGTTCGCATGGCTCAATCACGTCCTGGTTGAAGTTCGTTCGCTACGCTCACTCACCTTTAGGTTGCAAATTAGCTGTTGTCATAAATGCAAAAGAAATAATAGTGCTGCACCCTGTTGGTAATCCTTGTAACATTAATGCTATTGAACATCATAGAACAGAACCAACTTGTTTAATTGAAACAGCTGTTAAGATTCATTAATTCCATTTCTCATAAGGTTAACATGGGAAACTCCAGAGCCACTGGGGCAAAGCCGATTGGACGGATCACGAAATTGATGGTGTATAAACCTATTCCATGAAATTCTACACGTATGTACCAAGTTTCGTGGCCATCGGTCCAGCGGTGTATGAGTTTATCACTGCCAAATATACCAACATCCTCTTTTATACTTATAGATAAAGTAACGGTACTAACTGTTGATTGGCAATCTGATGTTAACAAAATAAGAGTTACTGTTATCATGTAATCAATTATACTACTTAGCATCAAATTCATAATACACAATTCAAGTGGATCGTTGAGTGTATTATTGAAAGAAACGTAAATTTAAAACATTGTAAAACAATTTTATCAATTTGAAACAATATTTTAACAATTAAAATCTTTACTTAAATTGTCAACTAATTTTTTGCTTTATTAATGGAAGACCAAAAAGCTTCGAATGACATTAAATTCAAAACAATGTGAGGTCAGGGCGCTCGGCGTTGAGCTTTCCAGTGTATTTACATAACAAAACAATAACACAACAACGGGTCAAGGGCGGCTGGATGTACTGTATTTCCAAAGTCATTTTATTGTTTATCTTTATTCCAACCTGAACTTGAACTTTGTCATTGTCCGTGCATTACCTATAAGTGAATACATTTGTTGTAGTGAGGAAAGTGATTTGATTGATTAAATAATCTGTTAAATGAATTTGCATTAAAACAAACCAATGGATAAAAAAGTGTTTCAATTATTTATCTTCAATAGAAAAAGTTTTATTTAAAAAGTTAAGATGTTACAAGAAAAAAATTACTTGAAGATTATTCTAAGTCTGTAAAGTTAGTAAACAAATGAAAAACTTGGTCTTTGCGTATATACATGTATTTATTATGTTTTTTGACACGGCATTTTGCAGGATAATTTAGTACCCTTTGTGATACTGGAACGTTGTTATTAATTATGTGTTTGATTTTGAAGTTAATTTTAGTTAACAAGTGGTTGATAGAGTACATATTTGATTCACATATTTTAGTTTGGTTACATTATATAAATTATTTTTTTTAAATTTTACTAAGATTACACAGTATTTAAAGTTAAATCAATCTGGAGATATAAAGACCTTGAATTGTTTTTTTTTTTAAGTAAACATCAGCTTAATCTCAATTATTTCAGTCAATGATCTTGGGAATTTGAATAAACAATTCTGAAATAAGGATCAGCTAATCTAACTCAGCAACACGATTTTTATCTAATTTATTTAAGACTAATTTTAAAGTTCTCTATTATCGTTTTAATCAACTGTTGTGACTTTCACTGGTTTGTTGGTGTCATAGATTTAATCAAGTATACGTACATGCTTTTAGTGAATTCATGTCTGCACAGCACTGAATGAGTTTTAAGTAAGGCTTTCATGCTTGGTGTGATTTAGGTTTCCGTATCCGTAACAGTTGAGTGTGTATCCCAAAAAAGCCTCAGGTCCAAAAAGTATACTTTTCAACAACTGCTGGAAAGATAAAATCTGCAAAAAATGTAGTATTAGGTCAATTGATCGTAAGAGGATTGGAGGTAAGTCTGATATTTAACAATATAGGTCATGAGGAATAAGCACTCTTTCACAACGCACTCTCTCACTAAGGCTCTAGCTTCAACTGATGTAATCCCGAGTGAAAGCTTTCAATTTCCTTCAATCCAGCTCTCTTGGTTGTGGTAAAGTGATCATTGCGTTGCAATTCATTTAGATTGTAGTATACATTTGACGAATATGTCTCAGAAATATATTATTTATTATTTTAGGAATACATTTGTGTGAATTAACTAATTATAATTGTTATAAAATATGGCCAAATATAATCGAATTACTAGGTTGAGAATGTATTAAATGTAACGCTAAGAATATACTGAATTCTTGAGAAGAAGGTGTATAGAAGGGAGTACAAAATTCAGAAAGCTTTAAAAACTAATGTTTCCCTGAAAGGCTTTATTTGAAACATATTTGCTGTTTAATATTTTCAAAACATACTTTTTGTCTTCAGATTTGTCTATAATTTTTCCCAAACTCAATGCTTTTGTTAAAGTGAGACCTATTTTGCGAAATAAATACAACTGGATTTAACGTTGCTGATATTCGTGTGTCTTACACGCATTATGTTGTTGTGGAATTCAATTACAACTTATGATTTTTTATCCATTTCATGCTGGTAAAGGAGTGATCCAACAGTACTGATGATGTTATTTGGGTTAAATACGGTGCAAAATGGGCAAATGTAAACAAAAACATCTTGGAAAATAATTTATATTCTTACATCTACGTTGAAAAGGTTGGCAGTCAATTTTTATAAAAGTTTACTTATAAATCATCCCGGTTGTGACTTGTATTACCTCAAATCAACTAACCATGATGCATTTGGCCTTACTTAAACATAAAAGAGATTGTCAATATATAATTAAAAAAACTGACTAATGAAATACTATATTTCACTCCCAAAACTCTAAGTAGCCGCTTTTGTCAAAATAAACTAACGAAGGTAACAGATGATTTCTCTTCAAATAAACCGAGGAAATGGTTGATTTCCCGCCAAATAAACTAACTAAGGAAAGGCTAACAACCGGGAAGTGTCTCGTTCAAGGAGGTCTGGCTATTGTTCTCCTGTCACCCCAGCCTACTTGATTATTTATCCTGCTCATCAACCAAACTTAATTAATTTTCTGTTTACTTAGGAAAATTGTTTTAAGAAATATTTTTCGAGTAGTTTGAGTTAACTTACGTGGCTTTATGGTTAGTTATTTAATATAATATTTCTTATGATTATTTCAAGAGGTTTCCAAATTTTGAACGCATACCGTATACAGGATGATTGATATAAGTGTGCCAGCAGTTTTATTCGAAAACTATAAGAGATATCAAAAAAAGTTAAATGGTAAGTGCCTTGGATTTTTTATTTAAAAAATTGTAGTCAAGTCAAAAAAATTATTTTAGCCGCCATTTTTCCAATATGGCCGCTAACTTTGATTTTTCTTAAGGAACACCCTGTATTTAATGATGTATTCTGGTAGAAAATGTAATTTTAAGATGATTTTATTCTTGTAATTTTTTTCATAAACCTAACCGTTTCAAAGATAACAATGGTTAGAATTTTGAAATTTCTGCATGAGAAAGAGTTTCTTAGCAAGCATGCCAGCTGTTTTATTCCAAAACCATTCAAAATTTCACAACTTAAACCATTATTATCTTTGAACGGTTAGGTTTATGAAAAAAATTACAAGAATAAAATCGTCTTAAAATTACATTTTCTACCAGAATACATCATAAAATACAGGGTGTTCCGTAAGAAAAATCAAAGTTGGTGGCCATATTGGAAAAATGGCAGCTAAAATATTTTTTTTTACTTGACTATAATTTTTTAAATAAAAAATCCAAGGCACTTACTATTTAACGTTTTTTTATATCTCTTATGGTTTTCGAATAAAACGGCTGGCACACTTATATCAATCACCCTGTAAAAAATTAGGTCTAGAGGTTAAACCTTTGCTTTTGTTTAGAGAAACTCTTAAACGCAGAAAGTATTATGGCTACCATTCTTTTCAGAGTGATAGGTTGATAAAGATACAGCGTATTAAATACCCACTACATTGCAGCAAAACTACAGATACAGATACCTGTACAACGACAGTGTATGGATGTATGTATGTCGCTCTGAATAGGGTATTAAAATACACTAGGTGTGCAATGCAGTTGTCCTCTTGCAGTATTGAGCAAAGATAGTATATTAATCCAATACTTGTATAATTTTTTTGGGGGAGAGTGCTGGTCTAGTGGTTAGAGCGCGGAACCCCGGTTCCTGGGGTCCTGGGTTCAAACCCCGCCAAATCACCAATGGATTTTATCTAAGTGATATTGCCATATAACTCCTAGGTCTGGACTGAAGTAATGTGAAAAAAATTCCAACGTCAATGGTATATTTTTTTCCAATAAATGGAATGTCTATTTGCAGTATTCAAAGTCAATTATAAGTGTGGTTCACGTAAATGAATTGTGTGCTTTCAGGAACCAAAGGCTATGTTTAATCTGGTTCTCATATATTAAATGCCTATTTCCAGTATCCAAAGTGGCATCTAAATGTCAATTTGCAGCATTCAAAGTCAATGATACATTTGGTTCACGTAAACGAATTTTCTACTTGCAGGATCCAAAGTAATGGTTCATTTGATTCACATAAATAGAGTGCCTTTTTGCAGTATCCAACGTCAATGGTATGTCTGGTTAACGTCAATGGAATGTCTACTTGCATTATCCAAACTCAGTTGTATCTTTGGTTAACATTAATGGAATTCCTAATTGCAGTACCTTTAAAGTCATTACATTAAAAGTCTGCATTATTGAATGGTACGTCGAGTTCACGTAAATGGAAAGTCTAGACATGCAGTCTCCAAATTCAATTGTAGGCCAAGATTTGATTCACATAAATGTAATGGCTATTTGGACTATTTAAAGTCAATGATTCATCAGCCTTATTCCAGCGACCATAATTAATAATGGGTTATTAATTTTGTTAAATCATGCTCAATGATATCAATCCGAATGTTCTTTCCTTTTACTCTGTGCGGTATTTGTAATGTGCTATTTAGATGATTCATTGGCTAACATATGTTTACCTTTACCCCGTTGGCAACTCTTGTATACCTTTGTATTGTTATCCCGCAAATAATGTCATGGCAACCAATTAACCCATAAGGCCCATGTTAAATTTCCAAACCTTTAAATTCACGTAGGACTTGTGGTTCAATTTGTACCAATACAGATTTATACCTTCCCATGGTTTTATTTCCTAACGAGTCTATTTAATCCATTTTATATACCACACACGTTTTACGGAGGAGTCCCCTTGCAAAGATATTCATGCCGTGGAGTCGACGCGTGCGCTTGTGTGTGGTCCCTTTTTTGTGCGCAAGCAACTTTTAAGCCGGTCCTGTCAAAATCATTGATGTACTTTCTATACTTACTTGTTAGGCTCGAGACATTGTAAGGAACAGGTTCATTGCTCTATCTCTGCCGATTTCGACATCACACAACACTCTAATGATAATATATTTGAGTCACTTCGTATTAAATTATAAAATAAATAATACAAATAAATTAAATTAATTAATACAATGATTAGGTGATTAGTTCAGGGATAAAGGAATTTAATCGACATTCATTATCTCGTTTGTTAGTAATTTTAAATTAGATTTGCATCACATGACATATTCTAAGGAATTGTGATTTTACTAACACTATGCAAGTGCATATTTGCATTACAATATGAATATAAATTGATTGCTTCAGCCGTTCAGGAGGAGTATTTGTAAAACAAAAGCAGGAGTGTAGTATAAGAGCTTCGCTCGCTTGCTTTTCTCCGCTCAATTATAAAGCTGACAAATACATATTTTTTATTTAACATTCTTCGCAGAAATTCGTTACCACATATAAACGCATTTTAAAGTGTAAACTGTGGATGTAATTTGTTTGTTTACAATCAAAACAAATCACCTAATGCGTTACTAGTATAGTAAACACATTTTGGACGAGTGACGTACAATATTTTTCGCCACACTAATAAAATGTAGAAAAATAAGTGAATACCTACTATATTTGACAACATTTCTCCAAAATCCTAATCATCAGAGACCAAATGGTTATTGTGATATGAATAATGCCATAAAGCCTGATAATGCATTACAATCCAACGAGTGGTTTCGGAGTCCATAGGGTATATTCTTACATACATAATTCATACATACTTTATCTTTTATATAGATTTCCAAGGGTGAATTGCCAATAGAATGCAATTACAATTGAACAGACAGAAATAATATTAAATAAACAGCAAGTGATAAAAATTTAATAGTAAAAACAATGTTCTTTTACATTTTACTTTTTACAAATACTTAGAGAAGAAAGTATTATCACCAGGTGGTGTTTTTACACCATAAAAGTATGGAATTTTGCTAAAAGCCTATTATCAAGCCTAATGTGAGGATTTATACGAGTAAACATTACAATATTTCGGATTTATAAACACATTAATGTTACGGCCATTGATAACACTGCATTACGCTAATTAAATACTGAGAACTGCAATTAAGCGTTGAGTTAATCCTCTTTGTTTATAAAACTCGAGTCTAAACTATTTAACCAGATAATGGCTGGTTGATGTGTTATAATTGCATGTGTGATTAGTGCCAGGATGGGTTTGTTTTATTGAAACAGGCTATTTATAAGTTTATACGTTTCAATGTAGATAGCCAGAAAAATCGAAAATATTATTAAAATCAAGTTTATGGAAGAAATGAAACATGTTAAATTGATTTAAAAATAATACTACTTAATAATTTTATAATACGCTATGGGATATCAAAAGAATAAAATATTGAAGTTTATACTTCCCTTAATTATGAATTAAGCTTTACGGGATGAATTGAATGCCATAATATAAAAAAAATCCTTGGTTGTAATTACAGCAGAAAATTTTATATTAAAAAAATTATAAATCTACTGAAATACATAAAAAAATTCATGCAACATAATATATATTAAGAGGAAGCTGCTTTTAGTGATTTTTATTTGTAAGCATTTTTACAGCTCGTTGATCCAATGAGAAGAGAAGAATACTGTTTATGAAACAATTAACTTAGTGTAATATGATTCATTATAATAAGCAATGCTGCGAGCCTTGATAATAGATCAAGCTTAGCGTCACTCAATTAAGCTGCAAGTCTAGCGACAAAGTGGTTACATTAGAGTGACATGCCGTTGGTAAGACTGCTTATGAGATGTAAGTGAATACTTACAGTATCATGTATGGTATAATACAGAAGATTTCCTAAGAAACTTTGCAATTATGTACGTAGACTTTAGTCAAGTTAAGGAAGTGAAAATGTATTTTATTTAAACAAAAATTAAGCATTTATTTAAATTTAATTTTTATGGCAACTAAGTTAATTTTCAAGTCTGTCAAGCTACCCGAGCTTAATCACGGATTGGATACAAGAAAATGTGAAATGTAAATTTTAAAAAAAGTAATAAAAACTTATATTTAGTTTTGATTCTCAATTTTAATTCAAAGCCGGCAAAGCTCTAATCGAAACAAATATCTCTTACTATAAATTATATCGCTATGTAAAAAAGATTGCGAAGTAATTAATTAATAATCGATTTGAAGATCACATTATCTAGCTGTAACAATAGTAAATTTTTCAGCACTAAAAATGTAAGTTTTGTTCTACTAGTTACGTGTTGAAAATCCAATAAGAATTTATGTATATTAGAGCTGTATGTTATTTCGTATACAAATTTTACGATGGAAAACGGTTAAACACATAAACGTTTTTAGTAATTGTTAATTTGCACGATAAAGAAGTTTCAATCATCAGCGATCAGCGTTGTGTGTATTTAGGCGACAGAGTAGATGTGACAATCATATTTATACTTCACTCATCATTGTAGCTAAACAAATACAACTATTTGTAAGTTTAAACATTAATACTGCCAAGAATTTTCTTAACAAGTACAAGGCTATAAACATTAAAAATGTAAATTTGAAAAACCAAAAAAATACAAGTAATTATGATAAAACAACTTTTACAATGTCAAATGTACATTCATTGACGATATGAACAAATATGCCAAAACAATATGTCGTAATGTCTTAATTTACTCAAACTCGTAGTTCTAAAAAAAAAAAAAAAAAAAAAAAAAAACTCCCTAAATAGTTATAGAAAATCATTTGATTCAAGGGTTTTGTATTGCCAAATTGCATATGCCTATTTATAAAAATTCAATATCATGATAAGGTTTAAGGCATCTGGATCTTCCGAACATCAAAGGAAAGTTTAACAAAAGAGTGGGGAAACTTATTTCAAAGCTTTTCACTTCCACGATAAGGTATCTGAGGTTTTTCACATCCATTCACATTGAGGTGAAAAATACTTGTAACATTAAGGTATTAATTATAAGCAGTTCTGTATGGATTGTACAATAGAGTTTTAAGTGTAATTTAAAATTTAGGTCGGTTCAGAATAACTCTAAATGTAAAATAAATCAATTTGCACACAAAATTGTTTTGTTATGTTTAATACAAAGTGGACATTGCTATGTTTATCGTAAAATATTTGTGCTTAAAAACTTTCTTGTCCAATCTAGTTACATAATGTTACCTGAATATTTGAAGACATCAAAGTAATAGTACATAAACAATTTGCTTTATATACCCAAGTGAGATTAATTATTTAAAGGTTGACTTAAATAATGATGAACAAACAAGCAAACACCATCTTGTCTCAGTCACTCTGTGCTGGGACTGCAGTGATGTCCCTCAAGACTTGGCCATCTTGTAAACAACTTTGCTTTGGCCTAGATTTACTGATTGTGAATCTTTAATTATGCTGTTTCCCATCAACTCTCGCATACATCTAAGTAAAAATACAATTTAAATCCTACTAGTTTCATGGCTATGGCAAATAGATTTTCTGGCAAATACAATAGCAAAATTAGAGTTCAGTATCCTTACGTGTTTAAATAATGATATGCATGCGTCCTATAATGTAATAATTGGAATAACATTTACAATAAAATGTCTGGTTGGATCCTGAAGGTAAATAATTGTTTAAAAGTGATAGTGGGTAGGTTATCACCCCATTACTACAGTAAAACTACACCAGCAGATACGTACTTTTTTCATAATATTTAGTTTACCCTTTATCCTTTACTGATAATCTAAATTCTGAATTTTGTTGGTTAAATGCACAAGCAAGCCAGGCTCATTATGAAAAAAACGTAAACATATTAGTAATCTGCTGAGACCCTGGTATTGTAGCTATATCTTTCAGTTGCTTATTTTAATCTTTGGTAACATTGGGAAATTCTACTCCATATTAATTTTGTGTTATTGCGTCTTAATTTTGTACATATTAACTTTTAAGTGATGTTTTTATTTATTATTTACTTATTTTTAAGGAATAGTCACCCAGTAAATTGTAATACATGTTTTAATTAGACAAATAAAATTATTGTTTATCCACAATGTAACAAATATTGTTTATAGCAGATTTAGAAATCTTTTCCCGCACATTGGCTTAGGCCTATGCGGAAATAGTAGTTTAAGCAACGATTGCGTTAAGTTAGTCTTTACGACACGAGTAGAAAATTTAAGGCACGAGCCTTGGCGAGTGCCTTAAAAACTTCTACGAGTGTCGTAAAGACTATTAACGCGAGTTGCGTACACTACTTTACCTACGACAGTTTTTTAATTACTAACAATCTGGTTTTAAATTACTAAAAATCTGGTTTTTAATTACTAAAAATCACTACTCATTACTTCTTAGAGAGGTTATGTTTTCGTTTATTGTCAGTGCCAATGAAAGGAAAGTGATGCAACGACTTAATCAAGTATCAAGTATCAAGTTATTGTTACCCTGAACTTAGAGAACGCACTCATTGAAATCTTTTCATACTGTAGTAAATTATACATTAAAAAGTTGTTTGTCAACATTAGATGACATGTTATGGTGTACGAATAATTATCGATAAATCAATTTATTTCCCACAATAGAAAACATAGTGTACTTTTATAATAATTATTATCAAGAAATTTGAACTATTTACTATTACAAACAGTGTTATCAGTTAGAACAGGGGTTATCACATAAAATCAATTTTATGATTATTTTAAAATTAATATTATGATGAATATTAAACATAAATCATAGATATGGAAGTAAAACTTCAGCCTAGATTTATAACTCATTTTACAGTCCATTGTTCGAAGTAGCAGTATATTTTTGTTTACACCCAAAACTGAATCAAGAAACATACTTGAGATGCTTTTTAAACATTGTTTTTAACCAAATGTTAGTAAAAAAAAGTAATAATTGCTACTTTAACTTTCAAAACTAAAGTATTTTAAGTTTGTCCGTAATAAACCAATGCCACAAAGTACTTTTAAACACTAAAAAATAAGTTGGCAAAGAAGGAAAACAGTCGAGATTAGCGAGAGAGTCTTTAAAGATTAGCCTAAATACTAATTTAATTACAAGAGCACATTCTCCTCTAATATTAGGAAACGTAAAACTTCTCTGTAACTTTGCGATCCTAATTGCAATGTAGGATTCGAAACTAAACTCTAGCACCTGATGTTAGAGTTAACTGTTGTAACCATAACCAACAAATAAATGTCTCTGTATTTAATAGTAAGAGTTTTTGTTAGTAAAAATATCTATTCACTTAGATTTTTTATGACATTTTATCCTGATTGATAAAAGAAACTAAATATTTTTTTACGGTAAACTCTAGTTTCATTTTGTCAGAGGTTATTATTTCCTCACTACGTAGAGGTTGACTATTCTTTAACATTCATGGAATTTGCTAAAGCAGTCACTAGAGTGTAACAATTATGACACCTTGTTGGATTAAAGTTCTTACTGTATAAAATTTGAGCCACCAAGTAAGTTATATATTTTTCCTACCACTGCATTGAAAAAATCCCATCGACCTGTAAAAAGTATAGTCCAGGACCTGACTAGGGTTCTGTGTGCATGTCGTGTATAGTGAATTTTACTTTTGCATTTCAATATAGGTGTCTTAGGAAGTGTTTTCCACTCGGGTGTCAAGTTCGCACCTGGTACGTTTTCGAGCTATGACGTCATCAAGATGGCGGCTCAGCAATTTTTGAATGCGTATATTTCGCGAACCGTTTAATGGATCAGGATGATTTATTTTTTGTTTGAAAGATATTTTTACACCCTATCTTTCTTGTATTTACACTTTTGTTGTAAACTTAATATTTATCTCACTATATTAAAAAACGTGTTTTTTATTATTATTATATTTATTGTTTTGCTTATAACTTCTTAACCGCTGATAAAATCAAATACCACCCATTGCAAAAGTTGCAGATGATTCTATACCCTTTCCAATGATACCAAACAATATGTGATTAGACATAAAGATAAAGCAAAGAGATTGAATAAATCGTAAACGAACACTGAAAGTGGTGTACGTTCCGGGAAAGATTTAGTCCTGGACATGACTAGAATTCTGTGTGCATGTCGTGTATAGAGAATTTTGCTTTTGCATTTCAATATAGGTGTCTTAGGAAGTGTTTTCCACTCGGGTGTCAAGTTCGCACCTGGTACGTTTTCGAGCTATGACGTCATCAAAATGGCGGCCATTGATTTTTTTAAATCGTATATTTCGCAAACTATTTGTCGGATCGGAATGAATGTTTTTTTGTTTGAAAGATAATTTTAAATGCTACCTGTTTTACATTTACACATTTGTTGTATGTTTAGTACATTCTTCGTAATTTTGCAAAAACCTGTATTTTTAAATATTTTTGAGTTGTTTTTGTTTGAAACGTTTTATTGATACAATTTATCAAAAACCACCAATGAAAAAAGTTGTAGAACATTTAAAAATCTTTACAAAAATACCAAATTCGATCTGTTTTACTCAAAAGATTACGTCAAGAAACTAGATAAATCTCATAAAAACACCAATTTTGGCGCAAAAACGCCTATTAGTCCGGCCTCTAGGGCAGTTCGCAAGTCTTATAAAAACAGTTTCGCCATTCAATGTTGATGTACGTGTCTAAATAAGGGTTTTCAACTCGGGTGTCACGTCTGCACCCACTGCAGTTTCCGGTTATGACGTCATTAAAATGGCGGAAAGGGCTATATTAAAAATAACGATATTTTACATACCATGTATTGGATCGGAATGAACTTTTTTTGTTTGAAAGATAAGTTTACATGCTATCTTTCTTACATTTGCACTTTTGTTTTATGTTTAGTACATTTTTCGTAATTTTGCAAAAACCTATATTTTTAAACATTTTTGTGTTATTTTTGTCGATAACGTTTTATTGATACAATATATCAGAAATAACTTAAAGACAAAGTTGTAGCACGTTAAAAGAGCTTTACAAAAATACCAAATTCGATATGCTTTACTCAAAAGATCACGTCAAGAAACTAGAAAATCGTACAAAACAACCTAATTTTGCGCAAAAACGCATATAAATCTCAATCCATGCAAATGGAAATTCGCTTAGTCGAAAGGATCGCTGCACCGGGGGTATTTATATAGTGGAAACATTCCTATGGACTAATTACATTGATTTGTTGTGCTTTTATTTGCATAAAAGAGGGTAATGGTCTTAGTTTAAGTAAAATAGCTGGTGAAATCGTAACATGTAGCAATTTTTAAGACATCATAACCGGAAACTGCAGTGGGTCCAGACGTGACACCCGAGTTAAAAACACTTCTTTAGACACATACATCAACATTGAATGGTAAAACTGTCTATATATGACTCGAACACAGCCATCGATGTCGGATTTATATGCGTTTTTGCGCAAAATTAGGTTGTTTTGTACGATTTTCTAGTTTCTTGACGTGATCTTTTGAGTAAAGCATATCGAATTTGGTATTTTTGTAAAGCTATTTTAACGTGCTACAACTTTGTCTATAAGTTATTTCTGATATATTGTATCAATAAAACGTTATCGACAAAAATAACACAAAAATGTTTAAAAATATAGGTTTTTGCAAAATTACGAAAAATTTACTAAACATAAAACAAAAGTGCAAATGTAAGAAAGATAGCATGTAAACTTATCTTTCAAACAAAAAAAAGTTCATTCCGATCCAATACATGGTATGTAAAATATCGTTATTTTTAATATAGCCCTTTCCGCCATTTTAATGACGTCATAACCGGAAACTGCAGTGGGTGCAGACGTGACACCCGAGTTGAAAACACTTATTTAGACACGTACATCAACATTGAATGGCGAAACTGTCTTTATAAGACTTGCGAACTGCCCTAGATGCCGGACTAATAGGCGTTTTTGCGCCAAAATTGGTGTTTTTATGAGATTTATCTAGTTTCTTGACGTAATCTTTTGAGTAAAACATATCGAATTTGGTATTTTTGTAAAGATTTTTAAATGTTCTACAACTTTTTTCATTGGTGGTTTTTTATAAATTGTATCAATAAAACGTTACAAACAAAAATAACTCAAAAATATTTAAAAATACAGGTTTTTGCAAAATTACGAAGAATGTACTAAACATACAACAAATGTGTAAATGTAAAACAGGTAGCATTTAAAATTATCTTTCAAACAAAAAAACATTCATTCTGATCCGACAAATAGTTTGCGAAATATACAATTTAAAAAAATCAATGGCCGCCATTTTGATGACGTCATAGCTCGAAAACGTACCAGGTGCGAACTTGACACCCGAGTGGAAAACACTTCCTAAGACACCTATATTGAAATGCAAAAGAAAAATTCACTATACACGACATGCACACAGAACCCTAGTCACGCAGAACCGCAGGGGGCTCACGCTTGCGTGGGTTCGTGGCCTGGGCGACCACGCGGACCCTAGCTCTCCCAGAGGGGAGGTAACTGCCCGGTGTCAGACCCGGCACTTCAGGTAGACCACAGTTATGGACGACTGGTAAGCGCCAGCCCCTTAGGGGGAGCCTCCAGTGACATTCCCTCCATTCAGGGTGGGGGGGGGGGGGGGTGTTTAGCTCTCAGTGACGCCGTTTATTCCGCCTCTCCTCATCTCAAAGAACGGGTTTCGGGTGTCCTGAAGGATAGGTACCGGGTAAGCAGTCAGGGGGCTTCGGCTCTCATGACAACAAATGTAAATGTAAATGTAGAACCCTAGTCAGGTTCTACATTTAGGACTAGTACGCGAAGTAGCTCATTTCCGAACTAGAGTGGGACTCGTTGCCAAATCAGCAGACTTTACAGGTGTCGTTTCTTCTCAACCAATCACAACCACGGATCCGTAACGTTAGTTAAAAACCGGTAAGGATTAACATAGCCTTAAAATGCAAACATAACCTAAATGACATTATATTTACATCTAAAAAGTTAATCTGTGAGATATTAAAAGTTATTTACATGGGTAGGGAAACTCTTGTGTCCGTTGGTCTCGAAATGGCTACACTTCTGCTAAAGCTTCGTGCGGCCATCTACAGTTCTTGAGCGGCTATGACATACTTCGCGCTCACACAAATAGCTATTTTGGAATCAAACAATAGAAATACACGTATATTCAATTTATACTATGAATATAAGAATCTATTAAGGCAATCACCATAATATTATTGATGGGCGCACTTTAAAATTTTTGATTTCAAATAACAAAACATGTTTGCTATTTTTCCACTATACAACTCATGTCATTTTTCCTAGAATAAAAACACCAAACAATCAATAAAGGTGGATATATTTATATAATGCTACTTACAATAGAAAATTACCTTATATTATATTATATACCAGAAATCTATATTGTGCTTTGCCAGTATGAATACAGTTATAGCCATTGTTACAAAAAATAATATTTTTTGTGGACAAGCTTCGATTACATCACAAATTTCAAACAAATTAAATAAGATTATCCTATCAATATTCTAGATTTGTTTCATGTTGATGGCCTTTGGATTACTATAAATGACTAATAATATTATGGTAAAATTTACCTCGTCGAGTAGGCCTAATCTAAATAATTTGGATTACTTGACGAGATAAAATGCACCATAATATTTTTAGTCAGATATTTACCGTTAATACTCTTGTATTTTAACAGCTTTGAGCACTAGAAACATATAAACTGAATCATTAAGCTTGCAGACTGAGCTTTTAGATATACCTATGTATCATTACGTTTATTAAACATAATAATCCTCTCATATCATCGTAATCTGCGAAGTGTAATTAATGTGTTTCCTATATGGAGAAGCACCGTAGTAATTCCATATTATAATGTATTATTGCACAAAGAGCTAACATGCATTATACTGAGTAGCATTTGTAGATATAATACATGCATGTTCTAATTGAAATAAATTAAAAACTGCGTAATGGCTTGAATTATTTTGGTAAAAATTCATGTGGGTATTTAGACTAAATTGGTATTCGTGTCTATAAAATAAGAAATGTAACAGTGCAAACTGAAACAACTTATACAATTTTAAAATATACCATTTTATGTAGAAAAACGTATACCATAATTTAATTTGTTTGCCTTATCGTTGATGAAATAATTATGTTTCTGTAATTTATAGAAGTTATTGGATAAATAGTTAATTAAAACGTTCAAAGAATCCTGGTTGAAGTTTGGTAATGAAGTAATTTCATATAAATATTTTTTAATAATAATACGCAATTCACAAAAGAATTACTAATGTCACATACTATTATTAATTAAATAGATAAGAATAAGGGCAAATATATTTTAAAAATGTAGTATGTTTTTCCGACTAAACAATATTTCTTTATGCTCTGCAGGATAAAAGACACAGTGTATTTGTCTCTATTTTTTTCATATTGAACAAAGTTTTGGAAAAGAAATGAACGCACATATAACCTGGTAGAGATGGAAGTTTGAGAGTGTACCATACTGTGGTTTATGTAGGTAAATGATGAGGAAATATAAACACAGTCTTCCATACGCTACAACTGGCAATGAACCGACATAAACATTCTGTTTGAATGTGGTAGATGAATTCTTTCTTGGTCTTTCGATAAGGTTTTCTCGTGTGTATACAGGGTGATTGATATAAGTGTGCCAGCCGTTTTATTCGAAAACCATAAGAGGTATCAAAAAAAGTTAAATGGTAAGTGTCTTGGACTTTTTAATAAAAAAATTGTAGTAAAGTCGAAAAAAATATTTTAGCCGCCATTTTTCCAATATGGCCACCAACTTTGATTTTTCTTATAGAACACCCTGTATTTTATGAAGTATTCTGGTAGAAAATGTAATTTTAAGACGATTTTATTCTTGTAATTTTTTTCATAAACCTAACCGTTTCAAAGATAATAATGGTTTAAAGTTGCGAAATTTTGAATGGTTTTCGAATAAAACAGCTGGCATGCTTGCTTAGGCTTTTATCGAAACTCTTTCTCATGCAGAAATTTCAAAACTTTAACCATTATTATCTTTGAAACGGTTTGGTTAATGAAAAATATCACAAGAATAAAATCGTCTTCAAATTACATTTTCTACCAGAATACTTCATAAAATACAGGGTGTTTCATAACAAAAAACAAAGTTGGTGGCCATATTGGAAAAATGGCGGCAAAAATATTTTTTTTTGACTTGACTACAATTTTTCAAATAAAAAATCCAAGGCACTTACCATTTAACTTTTTTTGATATCTCTTATAGTTTTCGAATAAAACGGCTGGCACACTTATATCAATCACCCTGTAGATAGGTTTCATGTTTTAGAGCCATGCAATATTATAAATATTTATGTTATAATGTTAGTGAACATTAATTTTTTAATCGGGTTTTATTATATTTCAAACCATGATAAAACTGTTTGGCGTAAACAAATCAAATGTTACTTAATTGTTTTAGTAATAATATAATTTATGATATTATTTTGAAAAACTTTTGTGGCTCACGATTTTGTTAACTAAACGTATATACAAAGCTAGGAAACAGTTTGGGCAAGTTTTGTTAACTTCCCAACGGATTATATCGAGAAAATTAAATTCAGCAAATGTTCATGTAGGCCAACAGTACTATTTTTCGTCTATATAATAATTTTAGCCAGGGTTCAAAAAGGTTTTATAGTGTTTTAACAATTGCATTTGCGAAAAGAGTATTCAAGCTAAATAGGGTACTTACCTACTTATATTTATCAAGTAGGTATAGATAGTATAGATATAGTAGTTATATTATATCTATACAAATATCAAATGCAAGTCTAGATAACCATACAATGCAGTGTCAAGACGATTGGCATCCAGTTTTCAAGTGTATTTACATAGAAACTCAATAACACAACACCAGGTCAAGAATGGCTCAGAACATTGGTGATTCTAAAGTCAATTGTACTTTTGTATCTTTTCTGTTTGAAATTTAACTTTGATCATTGTTATATTGTGCACCTTAAAAGTGTATCGATAAGTTTATCGGAGTGTATTTATTTCTTTGTCAAGTATTTATTTGAAATTGTGTTGGAAAAATCTATTTCCATAGAAAAGGAGTTTCAGATCATTTACCCTAGTTTGTATTGTTTAGTTACCTCTATTGGCTAAATTTGAGTACGCCACATCCATTTAGTGATCGCTTTTGTTTTAAATAAGTTAAACAGAAAATATACAAGAATGTAAATAAAATACATACTAGCATTAGTTGGATTCTTATTACATAAAAAAAATTGCAATTATTTAATGAAATTGATTATTAGTAGGAAATTTAAATCATCTTTTTTTAAATTGTGAAACTTTTTTAAAACTGTATAGAAGGTCTCTCTGAAATACTGAATACAAAATTGAAATGTTCATATTGATGATTGTTTGTGGGATCAAGTAGATATTTCTTATATTATATAATTGAAGTTGCAAAGATACGGTTATTTTCAACAAATGGTACTTAAGAAAAACTTCTAACAAAATATTTCTCTATCCTGGCAGTAGCATTATGTGCTTTGAAGGCAGTATAGGTTTTGTAGAGTGTAGATGTAGACCGTGGCATTACAAAACTCCGTCATACGTGTGAGTTGTTTGTTAGCGAATTTCCCATATAGGGAATAAGCTATTACCGTAGTACTCATGGTAAGACCTGGACCCGAGACCAATTTACTTTTTCGTTTTGAGGTCCCTAGAGGCCAAAAACACCATCCGTTAAAATTCACACACACACATATATATATATATATATTTATATATGTGTCCGTTAGCGCGATAACTCGAGCAAAACTCATCTGATTTTGATGATCTTTGGTACAAACGTGTAAACCTACGTTTATTCGAACGAGTTCGCGAACCAGTATGATCGGACTATGGGAACATGTGTTTATGGGGGGTTTTATGGGGTAAAAATTGTTTTTTCCCATTTTTAACCCTAAAAACTTAAAATTTAACATTTTCTTTCCAAATCATTTTGTAGAGCTTAAAAAAACAAATAATTTAGTATATTGAAGCGTTATTATGCGCCTAATGGCTACGGAGAAAATTCCCATAAACTGTAAGTTTAAAATTCCCATGTTATTCTTACGGAGTATAAGTAAACTGTTGTAGTTTGCTTGTTTATGAACATATGTTGATCAAATTTGGAAAATGCATTCATTTAATTCTAAACTATTAACATTTTACAAAAAAACCACATTTTTACCCTCCCTGTTGCAGCAAACCTAAGTACTCGTTAAAATAATGTTATTTCAATAGGGAATATATGTGATATTTTTAAGGAGACATTTTTGTGTAAATCCAATCAAGCAAATGGAAATTCGCTTAGTCTGCAGGTTTGCTGTGGCGGGGGTATTTTTATATGTGTGAAATATCGCGTGATTCAGAACAAGTGATGACCCACATCCTTGCAACGCCTGATGCGGCGTTCCTCCAAAGCGAAACGTAGCGAAACGAATATTATTACAAACATTAACGGTATATAAACCCCTTATAATTTTAGTTTGATATAAAGTAAATTTGGATATAAGAAAATTAGGCCAAGATACATAAATGCGCCTTTTTACACACTGGTTTTTCTTAATGGTTGTAATCCCGAGTGAAAGCTTTCCCAATTCCGCATGCTACCTGTGCGGTGTGCGGTCAGTAATTTTTTATCAGAACCTTTTTATGTTTAAAATGTTAAGGTAGATTCACACATATCAGTCCAGTCACAGTTCCATTACAGTCCAGTCACAGTTGCATCCGCAATTTCTCAGTCAACTATCCGTCGTCTTCAGTCTCTAATATTTACATCAATTTACGGTCAAACTTTTTAAATTATAAACCTATATTATATCAAATTTTCATTGTCCATCTTGTTAATTGTTACAAACAGTACTCAAAATATAAACACAATAATTTAAATAACAAAAACACTATTTTCTAACCTCAAACAGGTCCGTAAGGCGTCCGAACAATCCAAAAATATTGGTGGAAAGAAATCTGAAACTGACTGACGGACGCCAGCAGAGCGACTGACGGAACTGCAACGGATGAGTGTAGATAGCGCAATAGAAAATCCATTAAAGAATATTTTTGTTAACTGTGACGTGCCTGAAGTGTCTGGACTGCAACGTGCCGTAAATGATGTGCGTGAATCTACCTTTACTCGTATATATTGTAATTTGCGTGGGCCATATTCTGTGTATCCTTGACGGATTTAACAATTGATTACATTTACAAGTACCTGAAACTGACGATAAGAGTTTTAACACAAAACACATTTAACTAAATTGACATACAGGGTGATTGATATAAGTGTGCCAGCCGTTTTATTCGAAAACTATAAGAGATATCAAAAAAAGTTAAATGGTAAGTGCCTTGGATTTTTTATTGAAAAAATTGCAGTCAAGTCAAAAATATTATTTTAGCCGCCATTTTTCCAATATGGCCGCCAACTTTGATTTTTCTTATGGAACTTCCTGTATTTTATGATGTATTCCGGTAGAAAATGTAATTTTAAAACGATTTTATTAATGTAATGTTTTCATAAACCTAACCGTTTCAAAGATAATAATGGTTAAAGTTTTGAAATTTCTGCATGAGAAAGAGTTTTGATTAAGGCCTAAGCAAGCATGCCAGCTGATTTATTCGAAAACCATTCAAAATTTCACAACTTAAACCATTATTATCTTTGAAACGGTTAGGTTTATGAAAAAAATCACAATTATAAAATCGTCTTAAAATTACATTATCTACCAGAATACATCATAAAATACAGGGTGTTCCATAAGAAAAATCAAAGTTGGCGGCCATATTGGAAAAATGGCGGCTAAAAAATTTTTTCGACTTTACTAAAATATTTTAATTAAAAAGTCCAAGGCACTTACCATTTAACTTTGTTGATATCTCTTATGATTTTCGAATAAAACTGCTGGCACACTTATATCAATCACCCTGTATTGTAATTTGCGTGGGCCATATTCTGTGTATCCTTGACGTAGTTAACAACTGATTACATTTACAAGTACCTGAAACTGACGATAGAGTTTTAACACTAAAACATATTTAACTAAATTGACATATTCTGAGTTGTGACTAAATAACGTAAGTAATTTAGTCTTGCATTATGTCGAATAGCTCAGGGGCTAGAAACATGAATTTTAATCTCCCATTTTCCTATATTCAGTTCTTTAACGTTACAGTAACAGTAAATTATTAATGAAAAAAAAAATAATTTAAATGTGTACGTGGGAATTGTTTCTTTGATACCTGTAAACAGTGACCTGTCCTGTCCAGTATCCAAGAGCTCATCAAACCAAATCTTGTTAGTGAAAAAATGTATCACATTTAATGTGTTGTGCGTGGTGTACAAAGATTTTAAATTATTTTGCTTTGTTCTAGAGACACGAATCCAATACTGATGAGTAATTTATAATTTAGAATGTATTTTATAGGTTCTATTTTAAGGAATATTTAAGGCCCGATTTCAGTAAAGTCAAGAATTAGGATAAAATGAAATAAATTTACTAGATTAGCAATATTAAAATTGCAGTAAACATTTGAAATTAAATCAATATATTTTAATTTAAAAACAGCAATATAAAATGAGCAATATATAATTTATTCTTGAGACAATTATTTTAGACGTTTTTTAATAATTAAGACAAACTTTGATACACATACAACTACGTTTTTGCTACAAAAACTTTACTCTTTGATGAGTGTATTACAAACCTAGACGATCACGAAACATAAATACAATATGCAATCAAACCCTCAGAATCGTTGTGAAGTAGTTTAATTGGTTTTAACAACAGAATGTCATTTAAAATTTTAAATAGAAAAAAAGTGTTTATACATGGATAATTTTAGTGACAAGTGCCGTCCTTGCCACATTATTATACTACGAAAAGAATGAGACTGAACAATAATTGTATAAGCTTAGTGGGAGTCAATTTAACCTCAAGTCAAGTGACAAAGTAGTTTCAACGAAGTCACAGTAGATAACTTGGCAGTGTTAGCTGATTAAGTCAGTTTCGAAAGTGTTAACTATTTTAAATAGCTTGATAAAAATAAAACTACTTGAAGAAACATATGCAGTTTTTTTATTGGCTTTGAGTAGTTTTGAAAAATGTTCTCTATTTCAATCGATTTCTTTTCAGATTGTGTATCAACATGTTTGGGGTTCAGAAAGACTGAATAAATTGGAAAATAAACAATTTTGTGTCATTGATGAGCATATAACTGTAATCGTAAGTGTGTTTGATTGTTTAAAAAGACAAAACATCTAAGTCATTTGAAATATATCATGAGATTAAATTGATTTTTCCTACTACTGCATGGAAATGATGACATGTAAAAATACGCAGATACGTGTAAAAAGAACAAAAAATAGCTCTTTGCCACTCTAGAGCGGGTACGGATTATTCTCGCTCATTAATCAGCTGATTTCACAGTTGGTGTTCTACACCAACCATAGCTGCGGATCCAGTAGAAACCATAACCATAAGAAAGCAAACATAACCTAAATGAAATTTATATAAATAGAAAAAGTTAATAAAGTAAATAAGTTGTTATGGTGGTAGGTAAAATCGTGTATATATTAAAAGCACAAACCGTCCTTCTCACCCCTGAAATGTATGGCCACATTCAGCTGTAAACAGATTGTGAAGTAGTAGCTGTAAATAATAAATCGTTTAAATACTGCATTCGTCTCTCTGTTTAACTCACCCAGTGGCAACTCCAGGAATTTCTGTAAAATATCCGAAAGCTATTTGGCTTTCTTGCAAGAAATCATAAGACTAATCATTGCTCATGACTTAATTGTTAACATCCAAGGAGATGAACTAAGAGCAAAGATTCATCGGAATACTTAAATCCTTTGGTCTTTATATAAATTGTATTGAACCAACAAGAGTACCATCCTGTCCAGGCAACATTAACATCAACCTAACTGTGTATGAGAGACAGACCATATCTGCGATCCCTGGAGAAAATGACCATTCTGCCTTTGTAGTGTCTGTCGTTGTTCAACCAAAGGGCGAGGGAGTCAATCTCCGTCATCTTTGCACTCATCGAATGTTTCTCAAATTATTCCAGGCCTTACAAGCTTTTTTCAGGGACACTCTCTAGAGCACGCAATGAGAAAAAGTGCTGTCAAGTAAAGGTGAGATGTGTATCTTTGAACGGGTTTTCAGTTCTTTTAGGATATCTTTGATGATTTTTCCTACTATATGAGTGGAAGGTTATTTATAAGAAAAGAAGTACAAAGCCTAAGGTTGGAAATCGAGTCTGGTATACACCTGAACTGAAGGATCTAAAGAAATGTATACTTGCCTTGAAGAATGGATTTAGGGAGTATAATGAAATATGGGGGTGTGTGTGTGTGTGTGTTACATAAATATAGTAATTAATCTTTTGAACTGTTTGCACACGCTGCAAGTATTTTTATTTAGTTTGTCTAAATCATAGCCTTTTCTTCTGGCATTACGTGATTCATCTCTATTTTTGGGTAAAAGATGAGTAAGGATGTAGGTATTAAGATTAAAATTTTCATTAAATGGGTGTAAAAGGGGGTTGTTTTGACCTAGGAGGAGAGCCACAGTTGTACAATACTAGTTACTCACAGCTTTGACTTACAGGTATTTTTTGCTTGTTTGTGTATTTTTATAAAGCTACAGTCATTAATATGAAATATATTCAATAAATATATAATAAATATATTGTAAAGAGAAACATTCTTTCTGAATTTGATTCATTTTTCGGTTAATACCTGTACTAATACTTACATCATATTTATCGAAAGAAAATCCAATATCTGGTTGAAGTGCAAACATCTGGATGTTCTTTTGTAAGCTTCCAAGCATCAAAGGAAAGTTTTACAAAAGAGTGGGAAACAAATTCTCCAGCTTACTACCTTTCACAATAAGAAATCCGAGGTTTTTAATACATCTATTTGAAACTAAGGGAACGAGTATTTAAATTACAAGTAATAATTAAAATCCATTACAATAAATTTTATTGTAATTGATTTAAAAATAATTAAAGGTAAAAGCAATGAAAAAGGTTTTTGAGCCTTAGGTAGACCGTGCTTCTTCTGATCGATTCTATTTCATAAACATAATATTACATAAATGAACATAAAAATATACTTTATAACTTACGCAATCAATTAAAACCAAATAAAAAAAAAATGGTGTAGATTTATAGGCTGCAAGCTTTATGTATTATCGTGATTTAGTGAAAAGTTAGTAAAATACAACGTTACCTTAATGTGAATTATTCATTATTCATTGTGAATTACCTTAATGTGTGAATTACTCGGAAAAGGTTACGAATAAAGTAGTATATTTCCCTTTTGATATAAATAAGTAAAAAAAAAAACACAATTTCAAATAACCAGTTTATTTCTTAAACCTTATAAGCCTTAGAAAAAGTCTGTAGCTTTGTTATAACAATGAAGAATTATTAAGTGTAAATAAATCTAATTGTTAAGGAATATTTATAATAAAAGACCCGTGCTGCTTTGTTAAAATAAATATCATAACCGAGAAATAATAAAATTAAAGATTTTTGGTTGAGTAATACTGTTGTATCTTGAACTAAACTGGTTCAAACGATCAATAACTCAAATTAAAGCCTACAATTGTTGATTATTTTGAGTAATATATATATATATATATATATATATATATATATATAAGAAAAATATAAACAATACTGAAGCTATTGATTTTTACCTTACACAAATAAATGTTTATGTTGGTTCTTAACCTTGCGTTTGCTTAAAACTCGTCTGATTTAAATAACTAATAGCTTAAATGAATGCCGGTATTTCACTGAAGGTTATTAGTCGAAAATATATATGAATATAGGCTACAATTATAACTGATGAAATACACCTTAAATTGAAGTTGGAATTCGAAAATAAATCAAATTTATGTTTTTTAGTAAAGTAATACAGTATATTAATACATGCCGATGCTTCAAGTGAAATATGTGCGTGCATACCTTCAATTTGAGACCTCGATCATAAAAATTGGTTGGGTAGAAGAGCCTAACGAACTCGGAAAAGAAAAACAATTTTTTTTAAATATATAAGATATGTGTATGTTCAACAAGATAATTATGATCAAACGTACTATGAAAAAATTGAAAAATATGTATATATATATATAAATTGATTTTAACTCCATTCACAACTTTGTTTAAGCATAGATTTACTTAAATCATCAGAGAATCATTATTTTTCTGCAAAGTCTGAAATGTAAAAATTACGTTTTAAACCGTAAAGCTAGGGATTGGGTGTTACATTTGAAAAAAAAAACTGCTTTTACCCTTTCCATATTTAATTGTGTAAATATTAAACGTGCATCGTGGAATATTGCAAAGTTTAGTGGCTTTTATAGCACAAATAGTTAACAAAAATATTAAGATATCGTCATCACAATGATTAGGGTCGAGTAGGTCTAAATAGGATAACAATTCTAACAAACGCTATAAGAAAACT
Organism: Macrosteles quadrilineatus; assembly: GCF_028750875.1. Lineage (NCBI taxonomy): Eukaryota > Metazoa > Arthropoda > Insecta > Hemiptera > Cicadellidae > Macrosteles > Macrosteles quadrilineatus. The sequence continues at coordinate 20,218,454 of NW_026542596.1, forward strand.
GACACATACTCGACGTAAAAAGGCTTTTAGCGAATTATGTTGAAAAAATTGTATACATAGAAGCTGTTTGTTGAAGGAACAAAAAATGCCTCCACAAAGTATATCTAAAAGACAAATTTGGGTAGAATTAATTTGATTATTTGACTTCAAACCGCCCACTTTAGAGGTAATTCTTTCATATACTGTACTCACAATAAAGGTTATACTACACGAAACAAAAGAAATAATATAATAATGTTGTCTAACTATCATTAAAAAAGTGCTCTCTCATTTCTCCAATCCCACACCCTTTGTCATTTACAGTTTTCTCTGAAATCTGGTGGCATTCAGACTTTTTTACTGTATTTTTTGCGAATTTCCCATTTAGGGAATAAGCTATTACCGTAGTACTCATGGTAAGACCTGGACCCGGGACCGATTTTTTTTTTCGTTTTGAGGTCCCTAGAGGCCAAAAACACCATCCGTTCAAATTCATATATATATATATTTATATATATATATATTTATATATATATATATATGTGTCTGTTAGCGCGATAACTAGACCAAAAATGATCCGATTTTGATTAAATTTGGTACAAACGTGTAAACCTACTACGTTTATTCGAACGAGTTCGCGAACCGGCATGATCGGACCATGGGAACGGGGGTTTATGGGGGGTTTTATGGGGTAAAAATGGGTTTTTCCCATTTTTGACCCAAAAAACATAAATTTTGCAATTTCTTTCTAAACTATTTTGTAGAGCTTAAAAAAACAAATAATTTAGTATATTGAAGCGTTATAATGCGCCTAACGGTTACGGAGAAAATTCCAAAAAATTCCAAATTTAAAATTCCCATGTTATTCTTATGGAGAATAAGTAAACTGTTGTAGTTTACTTGTTTATTAACATATTTTGCCCAAATTTGGAACATGTTTTTATTTCTTACTAACAATTAACATTTTACATAAAAAAACACGTTTACTCTCCCTGTTGCAGCAAACCTAAGTATGTGTTAAACTGATTCTATTTAAATAGGGATAAATGTGATATTTTTAAGGAGATATTTTAGTGTAAATCCAATCAGGCAAATGGAAATTCACTTAGTCTGCAGGTTTGCTGCGGCGGGGGTATTTCGTTTATCCTACTCTTACCTTTTACAAAAATAAATGCATAACAACTTTCTCTTAGATAATACAATCATGATATGTTATGTTAAGGACCATTCAAATGTGCGTTTTACCATAAATAAGACTAGGAGTACGTTTTATAATTATTAAAAATATTTTAGTCTCTCATCGTTGATTAAATTAAATTTCTTGTCTATCACTTCCAGCATTAAACCCATTGTTGTATTACATATTTTAAAAATAAGGGTCTTGTTCATCTATATTTAGATCTCACAAAACAAATTTAAATTACTGACTTATTTATAGAACCAACTTGATGTAACGAAAAAGGTTTTGCAGTGCTGTGGTTTGTTATACAATAGAATAAATATGAAATGGGTGGCATTTGATAATAAAACACCAGCTGGTACACTACAGATCATCATTGTAAGGGTAGTCAATAGAAAGTCTTGTAGTATTGAAACCCACTCCAATGAAAACTTGTTCCTAAACTTTAAATTTGAACAGGATTAATATTACATGCTATTTTATAAAAAGGAATTAATTGTAAGCTAACTAAACTAGGCTATCGTGGTTTGCTTGTTTATGGATATAGTCTTGTCATATTTGGCGAATTCGTTTATTTCATACTAAGCTATCGACACTTCAATAAAAACATACCTTATTACCTTCCTTTTAGTGTCAAATCTAAGTACTAATTAATATTAATATTATTTGAATAGGAAATAAATCTGACAATTTTAAGAGAATATTAAAAAAAAATCCAGCGAGGTAAATGGAGCTGCATTTAGTTGGTAGGTTTGCTGTAGCTTGGGTATTTTCTTCAGTCAAGTTTAAAAGGCTAAATAAACTGCCATGCATACATTCCTAACAGCCAAGAGAAAGTATTTTATAATAAAACTTTATAATCAAAACTACATAATTAACATATGTTGCTGGTAAAAATAACTGTTAGAAAATAACAGAATTGTTGTACCTATAAATTCTTTAATTCATAAACTTAATTTTAAACAAACAAATAGTATATTTCACACTAAAAATGTAAATTGATTTGTTTGCTTAATAAAAGCATTAGTCCGTGTTAAATATTTATACAGCTTTGATTACTTGGCTTCAAATACTTCCCTAGTTTTGATAAACATTTTGCATTTTCATATCGCAATCAACTCCTCTACATAAATTATATCTTGCATTTAAATTTTGTTTAATTTGAAGTTATAGTTTATCTATGAGGAATTTTAGGTAAAGAAAAAACCCATTGTAATCATACAAAATACTAAACATTCATATATTAAAATTAATCAAAAAATAAAAAATCACTTATTTTAAGTGTATAAGTATATGTTATATAAACAAAGCTATATATCTGATAACGACCTTTTCAATGCGTGCAAAAATCTTGTTTAACTTTCCTGTTTATGTATAAATCCAGTTTAAGGACATCATTGTTACTGTAGGTTTAAGCTACATTTTTGACAAGAATTATGACCAATACAAATATAGTCATGCCAAATAAAAATTACATTTTGCAACAATAGAGCCTAATAAAATATAAATACGAATTTTTAATTCCACAGATTCGTTATTAAGAACTAGTAAAACTAATAATATGTGGTAAAAAAGTTGCAAAACTAGCATACAGTCAAATATGTTTTAAAATTTTTGCTGTGTTTTTTATTTATCTACTAGTTGTTATTATTTTAATTCATTTTGTGTAAGTTGTATCCACTTAAGATTCTAATATTTAAAACAGAGATGGGTTTTACATAAGAAATAGGTTCAACCAAGACTTTCGTCAAATGCCCCCGAAACTTTTAGGGTTGGGAAGTTTTGTCTTAAATTCTGAAGACATAGTTGCCTAACTCCATTGACTTCATATTGCCCAAGTTATATCGTGATGCCTTAGGTGGTATCAAAGTTATAAATGGTTGTTTTACTTCATCGATATTTTACTATTAAGTTTATCATGAAAATAATTTATAACAGTTTTTAAAAAGCAAATCAATAACATATAATGGATTTTGGTTGTTAACATGATCTACATTTGAAATTTATTTACTGAAACATTTTTAATTTGTCCAAGCCCTTGAACATCTATTCATATTTAATAGCTTACATTTAAGTATTTTATTTTTTTCAGTACTTTACACTAAGACTGGATAACATGGTTTTAAAGGTAACATTTTATATAATTGAGAAAACAAATAGCATAGCTCTTATTTTAATGTCCAAAGGCCACGAGATTCTGTTTAGATGTGTGTCAAGAGATTTTTTTTAATAAACTTCATTTAGATTGAGTCTAAATAAAATAAGTGTGCTAAAGCTAAAATTACTAATTTCTAAATATAGATAAGCTCACACAACAAAATTATCATTTCCCTGTATATTATGTTTTTTTTTTCAGTTTTGTAACAATTTTAAATGTTAATAAAGGTTTAATGAACCAGACTCTCTTTTATGGACGCCCCTTTATCTTCATTATTGGTTTAACTAAAAACTTTATACATACGAGCAAACAATACAGATCATGTCTACAATAACCTCAAAGACAAACTCATAATATTCAACATAATTATGTTGACCTGCATTGTTACGACGCACTATTTTTTATATATATCTATCTTATATATATAGTTATACTATTACAATGTCCGTGTTTTTCCTCATTGTGGTAAAAGACTATGTATTGGAACAGTCGTATTTATCACATTGTTCAGTAATGCACCCTCAGTTAGTAATATACTTGATGGTGTTTATCTTAATATGTTCTTTTGTTCTGTATTACGTATTTTGCAATTATACTGTACATTGTTCAATGAAACCATATGTTATGATTTTGGTTTACATTTCCTTATTGATTAGTAAAACCGTCATGGCCAAGGCGTACAAAAGAACGTAGTGTGTATGCATAGCGAGGCGTAAAATCGTCCAGTTCGCGCAGCTACGTCACGTGCGAGCTGAACGTGTTTTTTTTTTTTTTTTTTTTTTTTTTTGCAAAATCATAGGTTTTCTTGTAATTTACCAAAGACTTTCGAAAACATTTGATATAATTAGCATTGAATATCTAACATTATTTAGTGTTATTCATACAATATATTGCTGTGTTCAATATTGAATATAGTGCAAACAGTATATTCAATGGTAGTAGTCTAGAACATATTTTGATAGTGAGTACCTCTTAAATAGAAAAACAATAAAGCAGTAAATACTGTAAAGATGGCTGCCTATCAGGTTATTTATTTTTTTAGTTACAAATAAATTTACAAGATTGTATTTTCAACACGAAATGTATTCAACGAAACAGCGAAAAACGGCATTTTCAGCGAAGTAGAACTTCCGTTGTAGATATATTACAACATTATAACTCTTTATTGACATACACTAAACCCAAGCACTAAACCATATCACTAAATCATATTTGCCTCTACATTATATAATAACATATAGCGTGTGGCAGTGTAGGTACCATAGAAAACGCACGTCGACCGACGATTCCTATCGAATACACAGGATTAGTTGTGAGGAATCGTCGGTGGACTAGCGTTTCATGCGTTTTACCACTCACACACTACGTCACACACTACGTTACACTGCCTGTTTGGCTGATTTGGTGGATGCGTGTTCAAACACCTTCCTTTATTCGGTTTGCGTCATCGCTACCTGACAACCCATCAAGCTAATGCAAAATATTACAATTTCTAGTTCAATCAATTTATTGTTTTTGATAACGATAGTTAATGAAGAGTTAAAGAGTTTTTCTCGTCCTAAGACGCTAGGAAGGAGCTCAGGATTATTTTTCACATTACTACATAGGGGTTGCGGCATTAACTTACACTCCATTGGTGATTTGGTGGGATTTAAACCCGGGAATTCAAGGACCAAAGTCCTGCGTTCTAACCAATAGCAGCTTGCTCCCTAGGGTTAAAGAGGCTAAAGGTAGAAACGTTTGCAAAAAAGCATAATTAAAAGATAAATTAAGCTAGGTAGTTTTTCATTTTAGATAACTTACTCAAACATTTAAAAGTAATCATTACAGTTTTAAATTGGAAGAACCAAAATTTATGAATAAAACAATTAAATATGTAGTTGTCAATCTGCTCAAGGACTATCTGATTTTAGAGAGCTACTTAACGAAAATTTCTAATGGAATGAACAGATGGTATCTCGCAAACCCGGCTTTACGAATTACCAAATTGCATTAATGAAGTAGAAATATGCTAATATAGTCTCTGAAGGAAAGTTTTGATGAAGTTATTATAACAGAAAATAGTTTCTTTCAAATACAAAGAGTTGTTTAATTTGTAATATTTCTACATTAGTGGAGTTATAAATTAATTCTTGGCTATTTACGCTCAAGGAAATATCTGAACTAAGTAGAACTTAGACCATATTTTATAACTGAAACTCAACTTATGCAAGTGAATCTTATGGTATACGTTATTTTGTTCTCTTAACACGGATATTATGAGGGCTGAAATACTAAAAATGACACTTGGTAATTAAAGCGGCTTCCATCCGTTAACAATGGTTCTTAAGATTTAACCTCAATACTCTTAATTGTTAATTCAATAAATATTTTTAATTGACTGTGATATGCAATACTTTAAAAAACGATAACAGGTAAATAGAAGTACATTATTTAACTAGAAACTGAAAATCTTAATGCTTCAAAATTAGGGTTTTAATAACATTGGATAAGGAAAAAGATTATCGTAGTCTCCAGCTAACATACACAGAGTGCGCAATGTCTAACAGAACTGAGTTAAGAAGGTTTGAAACGATACAAACGTATTTCTTGCTTTGTTATAGTATCAATAGTATGTAAACTTGTGGTTTTTTTTAGTTCTTACGTAAAATGTGAAAAATATGAAATTACTACTAAGCTCTGTATACTCGCTTGGCATATGTGAGAATACTCAGGAACTGATTGAACTGACACCATTGTATGAGTTACCAAATTTTATTTCACTATTTAGTCTAATTTATAACCCTTTAAAACACAATATATATATATATATATATGCAATAATCAATAAATCAAATGACGTATTTACCAAAGGAATTCAATTATTTGGGGCCCCAGTATCAAAATAAGAGAATTGAACACATATAAGATTAAAAGTGATAGATATAATACAAATGTAAAACGACTCGATCTTAATTAATTAAACCCTTTTATATAAATATATGGATATTCATAAATGTTATTAATCTACATCTTTGCCATTTGGCCTAAGTACAGTTCACAAAACTTAATACACAATCCTAATATGGAATTCTATAAAATTAATACACTTTACAAACAAAAACTATTCACAATTTAGCAAACTAACAAAAATACTCGTTTGAAAATGAATATACTAAATGAGAACTTACTTATATCAAATACATTATTTTACAGGTTTAACCTTTAAGGCTATATTGTTGTTGTTTTTATTTAGCAGCAAATTATTTATTTACAATTGTTTATGATTTATATCATCGATTTATTTAGGTTTTTAATTTTATTTTAAGTTAGGTTTAATTTGAATGAATTGTAGTTATTTTTCTTAGGCCCTTTTTATGTAATTTAATTTTATCTTCTTTCTTCTAAATTTGTAGTCCTGGAAATTATAATTGATTTTTGACATACCGAGGAGAAGATCTTGAGGGTAGATGATTCCCCGAGGTGACCTCTCGTGATGTCCAGGTCTCCCCTTGTCTCCGTTGTTGGATGACTCGGTGGTTGATCCTGGTCCTCGATGGCGGATGACGACCCCCTGGAACCTCTTCTCTCGGCGTGGGCTGAGTAGGTGAAGTAGTATGGCCTAGGACGTATTCAGGTGGCAGATTTTACCAATCCTGATATATTACGTGGGGCCTACTCGATCCGACCCCGTCCTAAGCCTCGCAAATCTTCTTACAGACTGATGCTATCTTGTTCCTCCTGTCCCTTCCTTTTTCCAGATTCTAATTAACCGCACCTACAGTGTCCAATCATAGATGATCCCTTTGGTGCTCAATGCTGTGATTGGCTGCCACTTCGATCAGCAGTTCACTGTAGACGTCAGGTTGTGCGTCCATTGCCTGGGACCTTGAATATGATACTTGTAGACTCGTCGGTGCCATTCTACATGTCTCTTTGTATTAGAAAATTGTAATATTTGATTTACTTGAATCAATAGCAAGTTTTAAATGGGCCTAATACGAATTTTAAAGATATGGGCTTGAATGAAATTTAAGAATTTAATTAAAATTTAAATATGTTTACAAGTACCTATAGTAATTATTTTAGAAACATTTAAGTGGTAAATTAAAAAGAAACTACATACAATTTTACTAGGAATCGTTTATAAAAAGATAAGTACAGTATATTAATTAATTGTGTTTCTTGATTATTTTTCCAATCCACAGAAACTTAACAGCAGGATCACCATTATTACTTTAAAACTATGCGCTATATAAAGGTGTAAATGTTGAAAAATAAATGTAGGAAAAATTAACTTAAACTATTTTATCTTCATCTGTTTTATCAGAGCTGTTAATGACATATAATTATAGTATTTCACGACTAGTCCAATTTTGGGGCATGCTAGGTAGGCAAATCCAAGCACACAAATCAGCTACATCGAAATCGGAATGGAATATTTTGTGATGAGTGGTGAATGATGCTTTTCATCAAGATGGAGGCTAAGTATTAAAACAAAAATCTCTTGGCTACGAATAATAACATTAATCTAGAGTCTAGTACTGCTCCTAGAAGTTGTCATGGCATAGTTTTAAAACTCATTTGAAATTCAGCTGTTTGAACAATATTTCTTATAATGAAAGAATAAATAATTTTTCATGCTAAGATAACGGGGATTTAATTTTCTTGGGAGAGTTAAGTGTTCATTGGGACGAGCAAAGTGTTCTAAAGTATATACTTTTCAGCTCATTTCGTTAACTTTATATATGAAATTTAGTTTGTTAAACATTCATAAATGAACTTGTTTTGCATACACACCGAAACCTCCAGGTGCATGAATGTCATACCATGTATAGCATAATTTATGGGCATAATTAGGCATAATTTGACATAGCACACTGGCAACGGTGCAACAGGTAGTAATCTCTCAGGGTCCTTATAGCTAATTGATATTAATTATCTATGCAATTTGGGTATCAAAAAGACAGTTTTTAATAGTGCATAGGACAGCCGTTCACATATTACGATTGTTCAAGTGTTTTATACAAAATTATCTTAGTTTTCCTAACGTAAGCTCCAAAATTGTGTATTTTTAACAGGTGAATTGAATAATCTTAAAAAAAACAACTATTTGGTACAGAAGTAACTGTAAAATTTATATTTAAACGACTATTACCGTTCTACGGACGGTGTTATTGTCTTTTAATAAATCTTTAAATATTACATACTTATAAACACGGTAATACACTAAAACTTCAGTCAGTATACCATGATCTTCAAAATTAAATTTCATCGTATATAATGTAATTTTATAACTGATTTGCCTAATAAATCCATAAATAATAATTGTTTAATTCACACGCAATTTGAACAGACTCGTCGAATGCGTTTTAAAAAAAATTCCCAGGATGCAACACTGAGCACTGAACCAACGATGCATGTAGTTTTTTTGCATCTGTTGGGAGAAAAGAGGGACAACATCAACTGCAGCGGTGTAAAAATTCTCACGTTGTTTTATTTTCCATTTTAAGCGATTCTTTGTTTCATTATTTTATTTACGGAACCCATAAAAACACAGTATTAACATTTATTCTATGTAATGAAAACCTCCCTGAATACGTTGATATAAAAAGGTTGTTTGAAAATTAAAACCAAAATAGAATGCTGAATCCACTAATAATTAAAGCCAAAAATGAGGTGGACCAGTAAATTGTATTAAATTTATTATTTATGTTAGTTTATTATTTATATTACATTTATTAGTTAATTAATCTTCATCCCAAATTTATTGGTAGTGTGTAATGTTTGCAGATTCTTCAACCTTTCTTAGGTAATAATTCTACAAACTGGAGTTATTAATTTAGGAACTTGATGGGGTTTGTACAGATTTTAACCTTAAAATAATTTAGACAATTAAATAGGAATTATAACAATGCTGCTTATGTTTCTCCTAAACAAGATGGCCAATGTCATTGTTGTCGATTGATTCAGTGTTCATGCACGATCCTCCGCATTCTGAACATGCATCGGAACATTAAAAATACATGTTTTCCAATAATATGTAAACTTGTGTAATTTGATAAAGTTTGTGAATTTAATTTAGATTTTTACTTATTAATAACTGTAACTGTAGCTGTGTAAGATATAAATTGCATTAATCTAAAAAAATATTAATATTTGAAATGTTTTATTATTTTTACAAACGTCTATTAGTAGTTATAATTACATACATTTTGTATCATTTTAAAGGTGACTTCGAGAGAAATAATAAAGAGTTTTTTCACAAATATTGACTGAACAGTCAAAATTTAAATAAAAAGCAAAAATGTATGAAAAATGATAAACAGATATAGAAAAATGTAAACGTAAATAATATTTTTCCTTCGTCGAGAAAACGATTGATCAAGGGGATATTACTAACATTAAATACCACTTAGAAGACGAATTACAGTTTAAGATTAATCTTCCAAACTAAGTTGATGGTAATTTGCAAAGTTCACATCTCAAAACCGCAAACCTCGAATCCAAATTCCCACTAAATTACTTTTTTGAATCTTATACATTGACCTAAAGGCTGTACATAAATTTTATTGTAGTTTTCTACTAATTACATTTACAATTATGTTTCAATACCAAATAACAATCCTTTTTGGCACTGAATTTGTAATATAAACGTATAATAACATTGCGTTTGACTTTTTCCCCTTTAGGTTTTAGCATTGTTCAATTTTCCCTTTACTTATAAGTAACAGGTTAGGGACCAGTTTATTAGCTTCAACACTTAAATCTCTGTAACTCTTAATTGAATTATCATTAACGAACGCTAAAACTGTAAATACTATCTAATATTTTTTTATTGTCTTTAACCTGTGATTATTACTACTCTTAATACAACAATAGTATGTTAAGTGAGTAATGTATTTGGAGTTTATAGGACTAATTTGTTTTTTTAAAATGAGTTCTGAAATATCACCACCAATTTTCTAATTAATATCTAAATCCTAACTAAGTAATTAATAGCAAATGTCTTCAACTACTAATGAATAACTAAGATTTAAATGAATTACCTTATTAAATATTTTTAATTTTACTGTTTTGAGAATATTTGAGTTTACAATGCATACAATTTACTGTCCATACTATTCATACTGTTCATACTTTAATTTCCTTATAGAGAGATGGTTATTTTATAAATGTATACTATAGAATTAGTGTCTTATAAGTAATCGTCTGATTAACTAAACAAAGACAAGTTAACAAATTGTTTTGTTGTATCATTTTTCGTGATATAATTGCATGCATTTTGTTTCTCTACCTTAAACTATATTCTATAAAAAGAATTATATTCATTTTTTAGTTGAATTGTCTTAAATTAATGTATAATCATATTGTTAAGCTTTGGTTAAAATACTACCGTTATATCACTTTGCAGACCAAAGTTGGTACAAGTTCTCTAAGCTTTCTTTATCTTATCTCTAGTGCATTAAGTTTGTCTTGACAATCAACCTAAACTTGATAAACATGTTACATTCTACATATAAAAGAATCATAAACAAATTTTCCTTAAAAATACACTGTTGTAACGTTTTATTTATTGATATTACTTTCCAATGCAACGTTCTTCTTTCTACATTGGCTGGTATTACCATATCTAGTGTCTTTGAAAATTTTACATGATATATTACTTTTGAAATATTGGGTCTGTAAAATAGTAAATTTTATTAGGAACGATTTGTTCTACTAACCACAACGAAACTATCTTTTCGTTACGAAGCAAAATACACTAAAATTATAATATAATTTGAATTATTTCAAATACTAATCAAAAAGTTGTTCTGAAGTTTTTGCTTTGAAAAATTTTTAGCTCAGAAAGGAATATAATTTTTGTAAGATTTCAGCTCAAATGTAAAGGTAAAGATACTAAAGTAACCTCTAAGAACTATTGTACGATTGATAAATCACAGTTTCCAATAATAGCCATAGTTTATTACAACGGAAAATTGATCCAATAGAATTCTTTTGGTTTAGAAAACAATGCATTTACAAATTATTTTCTAAAAACGCTTATATGTTTTACGATGATACTATTCAATTGTTTATTTAATTTTAGGATATGATTCAATTGATTATAATAAATGGTCTTAAAAGTTTGAAAAGGGCTTTATGTAATAATAAATAAAAAAACTTAAGTGCTGTTAAAAGTGAATTGTTAATCTTTTTTGCAGTAATCAGCCAAACTTCTGATTAGGTCAACAGCTGGGTCTTTCAGCTATACTAAGCTTTGCAGTCAAATAATTACTTGTACTAAGGTCATAAATTGTAAAAATGTGCTAGATGCTTATTTATTTACTAAGTTTACATGCATATGTGGAAAACCACAGTCTCGTTAAATAATATTTTTCCAATTTATATGTAAATAATTACTATTTTTATCCTTCCCACTTTTAGTAAAGTAGATTATAATCTTTAATAAAACGTATCGACACAATTGGTACATGGATCACTTTTATAAACGAAAATTTAATTTATAAGGCATTCATATGCACATATAATGTTAACTAGTCTAATTAATATAATTTGTAACCAATGTCATAAAAACCTGGCCTTGTTATTAAAGCGGGTTAATCTTTAAAATGATAGTGAAATTAACAATTCAGTCAATTCAGTTTAATTCACAAGGCACAATTGAAAAACAGGTAACCTTTTGATTTAAAATTATGTGCTGGAATTGCAAAGTGTTGTATAAAATATAGTTGAAAAGTCAAAAGCTTTTTAAGAGGATGTAACGTTCAACCTCCAAGCTCCTTTAGACTACTCGATTTTTCAACATTCCAAGCGTTAATGTAAACACAAAAGAGTAATGGTTTTTGTCTGTCGTCGTTTTATTATCTCAGCGGAAGATTGAATGTATATAGTTATATTTCTACGAAACGGTTTGTATATTTTACATGTTTAACCGTATCTTTAAAATCTGTCAATACGTAAATGACTAAGAATGTTTTGATATACACATTTTCTGTACTTAAGTACGTTATAGCTCTTCTCTTCAACTGTTTTAGTAAATAAGTTTGTATCTATCAGTTTTATTTTTAAATTGATTGTTACAAATGAAAAACTAGTTTAATCAAGTTTGTTTATTGACAAGTTCGACATCTAGTGGAATATTTTAAATTACACAATAACTATCATCTCTACATACCTATTGTCCATATAATACAAACACATTAGTTTGTGAAAGTTTTTTGATAGGTTCATAAAAAATACAACTTTTCTTGAGTTATTTATAACACATTGTAATGTATTACGAAAAATGCAGCAAACTAAGCTACATTATGATAAGCCCTCAACGTATAATGTAATGTTAATTTTAGTATGCTCAAATTAAATAAAGAATAGCGAGTTTTTGTCGAGAGAATTTGTTTTCGGACTCTAAAAGAATATCGAAATAATAAATTTGGCACAACAGGACTGAGTTTGTATTTGTATTAAAATTGGAAACCATGTTGGAGACGATAAAGTATTAATTATAATTTTAGTACAACTCCCACTTGTAGACCCCTTAAGGTTTGTTGGACCGAATGAAATCAACGACGCATACACTGCGATGAACACAGATAAAACCACTTCTGAAAACAAAGACCCTTGGAAAATGTTCATTATAATGATTGCCTGAGACCTTAAAGTCAATTACGGTAGTACAAAAAATACACTACTTACTAAAAAAAAAATAATTAACTTCCTTTAGATCATCGTAGAAAATTAACTTTATGAATTATCAATACTAATTTTAATAAATAACTGTGTGAACCTTTCCAAATTATTTATCTACTATAAGTTATAAAGGCTATATTATCGAGTAAAATGTGGCATTGTAACGATCACAAAAAAACAATGTTGTATTCATTTGTTTTTAAAGTATTTATAAAGGGTGTCACACGAAGTTTAGACGTTTTATTCTATATTACTTGTACATTATTTGTAGCCTATATCGAAAGCTATGAAACAAAACCCAATCTCCAGTGACTTCACATTGCCCAAGTTATATAGCAATGCTTCATGTGGTATCTTAGCTGTAAATGTACATTTGGTTTAATTGATATATTATTATCAAACTAATAATTTATATCATGTACAATACAATATTTAGAAGCAGTACAATGAAGTTCTACAGATTTAGATTCAAGACAAAGTGTACCGTTGATTATTTATTGACTCTTTTCGGGAGATATTTAACGAACTTTACCAGTGGAGTAAACCTGTACATCTCGACTTCAACAGCTGATTGGGCGAACGCATATTAAGTAATTATTTCAGAACATTTAGTTTTAATTGCTAAATATTAACTTTTTATAAAGTAATCTTACTAATATTATAAATGTGAAAGTTTGTGTGTTTGTTTGTTTGAAGTTCAATCACGCATTAACTACTGGACGGATTGTGCTGTAATTTGGCATGATGACAGCTCATATTCCCAATTAACATATAGACATATTTTTATCTCAAAAATCCTTTCGGGCTCCGCTCCAGTGGCTCTGTAGTTCCCCATGTTAACCTTACGAGTATTCATGAATTAAAGAATTTATTCAGCTGTTTCAACTAAATAAGTTGGTTCTATGATATGCAAAAACATTTAAAAGTTAAAAGATTTACCAACAGGGTGCAGCACTATTATTTCTTTACATTTATGAAAACAGCTAATTTGAACTAAGCAGCATCAAAAAATTGTGATACGCAATGAGTGCCGTCAAAGTAGGATTGTTTACAGTAATTTTTAGGTTTTTAATTTCATGAATAATTTGTGATATTTTGCGAATTTTTAATAGTTTTTATCACTATTGTTTAGGTGAAGTGGTAGAACATTATGGCTATGGTAGATGTGTTATACCGTAAATTTAAAGAACCACATTCCATCAAACTGTGTCCTCCTCCATTGCAAACGCACAGAAGCTTGAGTATAACCGCAATAAGGATTTTATACTACAGTATATGCCAACCCCTTACGAAGGACTGGTACTCTGCTAGTAAATTTATATATGTAAAAATTACTCTGTTATTTATTAGTGTATTAAATCGCATTGCAGTTTCAATGTTTGGGATAAGTCGACAACCTCTGTTCTACAAATTGTCGAGTTAGTGAGGTTTTACTGTAGTTTACCCTACTCTACGAATAACAAAACTGTGTTAATGGAGTAGAAATTTGTTTATATACTCTCTGAAAGAAAGTTTTGATGAAGATATTAAAGCAATAAACACGTTTTCCCTAAAAAAAGAGTTGTTTAATTTGTTACATTTCTACATAAGCAGATTTTTAAAATTAGTTTCATGCCTGGTGTGGATCAATGAATTATTAAATTAAAGTCTTGTATAGTATTGTATTATTGGAACTGGACTTACCCAAGAGAATTCCACACTATACATATAGTTTTACTCTTAATGTCTATTGTAAAACTAGAACGGTCTATTATCTGTGCTAAAACGTAACAAGACAGTAACGAGACTGGGGCTTAGACCGTCCCATAGTTAATGTTTTACAACAACAGTCAGCTGTTACTAATAATTGGCCTTTTAAAACGAGTCTTTGGTGCAACAAACAGCTGATCTATAGCGCATAGCATATGCAAACAGCTAATGTTATTCAGTAACAAAGATATCCAGAGTTCCTTTCTGTTATGTAAAATCAAATCTTATTGAATCCTGCAGCCTAGTTAAAGTTTTGCCTTAATTTTATAGAATCGATTTGAATGTCATTGCGTCAAAAACGGAATTCTGGCATTTAAAATGCTATTTAAATATTAATTTATTTGTACATAATAAAAAAGGTAGATACATCCATTAGACTGCTGGGTTTATTGTTATACTTAAAAAGTTAGCATCAAGTTATACATTTTAAGAGAGTATAGATTTTAGCTTTCTTACTTTGATAGTATTTCGGCAAATCTGTCATTGTCAACGGCCTGAAAAATATGTCCTCAAAAAGTGGTACCTGTAGTTCTTTCGATAGCTTGAAATCGTAGATTATACAAATTTACTTTTTCGCTACACTACTGCGAAATAACCTGTTTTCGTTGCATGTTTATCACCTGCGAAAATCTATCATTACATTGGTTACTATGCAAAAGTGTTCTTTAATATCTTTTTTGGATTTTTCTGACGTAAACAAGCAAATATTTGATATTGATTTATCAATTGTTTCAATTTTCAACAACTAAAATATATTAACTTTAATTTGAAGGCATAACCTAAAAAATGCTTTGAGTTTTGTAATGAATAAAATAATTCATTATCTGTAGTGTAGCGAAAAGTAACGTTCAAAACACGAGTGAAAGTAAGTCTACACACATTCTCGAACATTTAAAGTGCTCGATAAATCTTACACTTCAAACATGGCCTCAAATATGTAATGACTCAATTCATACTCTTGCTATGAAATATACTGTTTTATTAGCTTTGTTGTTGAATATGTAATAAAGAGACTAAAACTTATGTATCGTGATTGGTATTCCCTTGTACCACATATGTACTTAAACATATGTTGTTCATGTTGGGCCATGTTGAGCATAGTATATGGACATATTAATTAGGCATAATTTGACGGGATATCTCTCAGGGCCCTAATTTATAATTGATTATATATTTGACCAAATACGCAATGTCAACTTTTAAAGCCAACTTTTTTGACAATACCTTGAAAACCTATGAACGTTTGCAACTGCTTTATACCAGATGTTTAGTTAGAAACTTTAATTTAATGGAGTAAGGTTATAAACTACCAGTATTTAGTATTAATGGGGAGAAAGTGTTACAACAAACTATTTAACGATACAAATTATAATAAAAATAATAACTGAGATTTTAAGTAAATAAAACCCGTAGATTTAAATTTATATTCATTTAAAACTCATGAAAATTAAAACAAACTGCTGTATACCTAATAGTTATGGTAATATACTTTGAAAAAAATTGTAGTAGGTTACTTATATCATATTCTGGATACACTAAAGTGCTCGTAGATTCTGCACCGTTTTGGGACGAAAAAGAACAACCAAAACTGTATTATTATTTTAACAACAGCACCACGATTTTTTTCTGCTGCGTCAAACGACTCTTAAATGGATTCTTGTTTGTATAGGCTTCTTAAATTTTATTGCATTTATATGTTTTTATTATGGAACATGCCTTTATGAAACGCTGATTAATTTGATATGAACAGGTGCTATACAAAAAATTAAGTTTGACGCATATAATTAAGTAAGGGGGGGGGGGTATAAATAAGTAGTAGAAGGTAAAGGTTTACAAGTAAGATTTCAGTTGAATGTTGAAAGGGCAGTACTGTAATAGTTAGATGTAAATGGTATTTGAAGTAGTTGAATCCAATTTATACGACGAACCAGTTAAATATTAATATTCCTAACAAAGTTGGTGGTAATGTGTAAAGTTAGCATCTTCGTCAACCGTTCTTAGCTATCAATTCCAAGAACTCTAGTTGCTTAAACTTGACGAGTTTTATACAGGCTTACCATCCTTATAGTAGTAATGGCAACTATGAAAAAGAAATCCTTATATATAATACGTGAAGGCGATTTCTACAAAACACTACTCCTCCGTTAATAATGGACGGATTTTTACAAACGACGTGTCAAAATAAAGTATTTTTTGTGTAGACGCCCCCTTTCACCAATTACTGTAATAAAAATTCTCGGACTTTGCCCCACAGGCCATCAAAGTTGAAGTTTCTCCCATAAGATTAACATGGGGGAATCTAAATATTTAATTGGAAACTTTGTCCCCACTAATTTGAGAGAACGGCTGGGCGTAGAAACTTGGTAGAGGTGTCCAAAGAAAGGTCTGTAGATGAGTTATCAAAAGAAAAACTAAGCAAAATCCCTTAGCACTCTGCCCCAGAAGCCTTTAAAGATCCCTCCACAGAGTTGTTTTCATTTTGACCATGTGGATAATACTTTTTAATGAAACAGCTGTTAATTTTTAAATCGTATTTCAAACAACACATATTTATTGGGAGTTGCTGAATTCTACAAAATAAGTATTTGTATTTTCTGATTTTAAAATTGATTTTATTCTTTATCATGTCATGTTTTGCAATATAACGTTCCATTACGAAATCAGTGGAAAATCCTTGTATCAAAGCAATTCTTAAATTATTTCTTATTGAACTATATTATATCTATCGTATGGGTTGGTGTCTACCTTTTTCACCACTTTTGCCTACATTTTATAATATTATTCTACACATATCAAATATTAATGTAGAAATATCAGCTCTTATCGTGTCTAATAAAATCCAGACATAGAAACCTTGCATAAAATGGTACCCATCTTGACAAATTATTTGCACCTGCCTATATTACGAACTTTGGCGCACTGGGTTGGTAACATTATTGAAAATAACACGACATTTTGGCTGTAAAATATGGTACAAAGAGAAAATACTATTTAAGCAGCTACTGCCATGACACAAAGGTCATATTCCTTTTAAACTAGAACACACAATTCTTTATAAGATACGTTGATTAACAATATGTAAACGTCAATATATACGTAACAGCCAATTTACAGTATTTTTGCTTTTTGGAAATGTCCCATTGCTATGTCATTTGCATTATTTGTTGCCAATGAAGCCGCCAAGACCATATGAACTAGGAGGTCCCTAACAGTTAAAGAATAAAAGCCAACTTCACTTCAAGTATTCCACCACACCAAAAATTCCGTAGAAATATTATATTGACAACTTTATGTTATTGATAACGCTGAGACAACTAACTAACATCCCCCATGTCAAGGAATTCCAGCTTTAACAGTAACCCCACAATCAATTTCTCAAAACTATGCTAGAGGGTTCATTCATTGGCACAGAAGTACGATATGAACTAACGCGACATGACTAAGGAAAAATGAAACTTATACTGTAACAGATATACATCCCTTTGAAGTTAGAATATGACTTCCCAATTTTTTTTTTTTTATCATATTACACTGATAAAATCACGGAAGTGTTTAACTGCAAAAGATCCACCAGTAAGATTTTAATACTATTTAAAGCTTCTTCCAAAGGAAGAGATACCATATAAAATACTAATAATAACTCCGATGACGTACAGTATAGGAAATATTTTAATCGTTGAATGATCAACCAAATTTGGCAACTAACGCAATTAATATCATTATTAATTTTACACTTATTACACTTTAAACAATGCTAAATGCTCAAAATATGAATATTTCACCCAATTTATAGCAGTTAGATGAATTAACGTAAGCCTTGAAAGTAACCGTCGATTTCGACGGGTTTCACCTAGTATTTTTCTTATTCCTGTAATCCACAATCTTGTAAAAAGGGTTCCGTACTATTCGTTCCGTAATATGGGAAATGTTTCCTGAAAAATATTTTCAATGATGAATATCACTTTATTTAATGTTTAAACACGATATCAGCCATACGTTTTATTACTGATGTATGCCAGACTAGTGTTTACATTACTTTTCAACCACAAGTACATACAGAACACGGTAAATGTGGTTCATTGATTAGGTAGGTACAGTTTGTAAGATAACCATTGTTAGAAGAAAGAAATCAGACACAAACACACAATAAAATATATTCTTGACTGGAATATATTTCACACATGACCTTGTTTCCTCTAAGTCTTAATACATATTCAATTTTCTCTTTTCGACGAACTTTTTAAGTTCTCAAACATTTACGTTGTATTTTGATAGTGGTGATCAAACATAAAATGTAGATAATATGTAAGTGTAATATAATATTTATTGTGTCTTAGGGGACCTTAAAGATGCCTTTTACAATATTGAACAATGAGTTTGAAAAAAAAATTAATTTACGTTACTTTATATTGCTGTTAATTCACTGTGATTAAGTCATCATTAACCACTTTGACTTTTCCTTCATTCTTATTAATTTTCCTCATTTACTAAATAAAATTGTTTCCTTGATTGAAGAATTGATCATGGTAATCACTGTTATACCTTAAAAAGGAGTCTATACGTGTGTCACAACAATAAAATTTAATATATTCTATAGTGTTAATACGATTCTCTGTGTAAAATACATTACAATAGATTTGTAATAATTAATTTTTCAGAGCTATCGTATTTAAAGTACAATAAAAAAATTCAAAAATTAGCTAAAGTGCAATGTAGAATGGGGTGCCGGGAGCGAACTGGTTTAGTGGTTAGAGCGCGGGACTTCGGTATCCAAATTACGAATGGACTTGATCCTAGTGATAATGCCGGAACCCCTAGGTCCAACCTTAAGTAATTTAAAAAACAATCCCGGGCTTGTGACTAGTGTCCTAAGACAAAAAAAAATTGCAGTATAAAACATTTTGTGTATCAATGAAAAATGTTAAAACATTTTGTCCTTTAAAACGAGGAATGTTATAAAAAATGGCTGATCTCCAGAACCGTTTGCTGTGCTAATAGCATTGGTAAAATTCATGTAAAATGATTTAATAAACGATATGTCAGATTGATATAGAAGATAGGAGCATGAAGACTTGCAATTCTATTAGTTAAAAGTTTAAACTCTCCAGGCTCATTAGCTAATGTGCAGTACTAGAATGTAGTTCTGTGATCTCAATTGAAATAATGACTTCAAACCGCTGACGTCTAGCTTATAGTGTCACAGTTAACCTTTTTCTCGGAATTTGACACCATCCATAAATATAACTACACGTATCAATACATAGTTAAATAAATATATCGATCGTAGCTATACATCGAGACTCGATACTTATCACATGTATCATAAATTTTCCAAAACACTTTTGAATATTTGCCAAACCTTTAATAAGTCAACGCGTGTGGTATTAATACGTATTTTAAGTCATATTAATAACTAGCTGTACCCGTGGGCTTTGCCCCGTTTAACTTCTTAATTTTCAAGATAAGCTCGTTCGCATGGCTCAATCACGTCCTGGTTGAAGTTTGTTCGCTACGCTCACTCACTTTTAGGTTGGAGCTCGTTCGCTGCGCTCACTTGCCTTCAGGTTAGCTCGTTCGCTACGTTAACTCGCCTCCAGGTTGAAGTTTGTTCGCTACGCTCACTCACCTTTTGGTTGCAAATTAGCTGTCATAAATAAAAAATAATAATAATAGTGCTGCACCCTGTTGGTAATCCTCGTAACTTTAATGCTTTTGCGCATCATAGAACAGAACCAACTTGTATAATTGAAACAGCTGTTAAGATTAATTAATTCCATTTAAATATGAGTACTCATAAGGTTAACATGGGAAACTCCAGAGCTACTGGGGCGGAGCCCGAGAGTCCGATCAGAATAAAAACTACTTAGTTTTCCTTTTATAATGCCTAAAGAATCAGTGTACCAAATTTCAGCCTCCTAGGTAAATGGGAAGTGGGAGAATTAGTGATGAGTGAGTGAGTCAGTCAGTCAGTCAGTCAGTGAGGGCTTTGACTTTTATATATATATAGAAGATTTAGAGTTTTGTTAAAATGTAATTATCGAGCTTTTGTGCTTAAGCTCACTCAAATTGAATTGCATTTTACTTTATAGCAAAAAAGCAAAATGATGTTAATTGACACTGCTCATTTTTAGTACTGTAAAATGCTTACTGAACTATTCTTAAGAATAAAGGTAAGACCTGATAGGCCTACAACATTTTTTTAAATACATTAATCTGAACGTTATTGCTAAAACAGTGTCAATTAAATACATAACGAGTTTATATTAGTTATCTATGGATATATATTAAATTAAATGTGAAGACGTATTGAATGAAGACTTGATCAAAAACATATTGAACATGGAATTCCAGCAGATATCCTTCGGAACTTAGCTCTACAAAAAAAGACAGATTAAACCAACGATTAAATTCAATTTGGAAGACGGATTACCTTTTGGAAATCAATCTACGAACTTGGTGCTTGTGTCTAAACTTTTTATCTTGGTGGGGTTTCTTATACACGTAAGAGGCGGCATCCCAACAACCTCACATCTATTTTATTTTATTTATTTAAATACTCGGGTACGTTTGATCTTACGCAGCTAAGTCAAAAACTTTAATACCAAGAAATGAAGGCCATTAATGAAACTAACTAAAAATAATACGGTTTTAATATTTTAAAATTTTAAACCGAACTTAATTAATTAAAATAAGACTCCAAAGTTTTGGATACTCTTCTTGGGCTCAAAGTACTTAATAATACTTCTAGTTATAAATTGTTATGTCATATATGGTAAAAAGGTTTGTATATTGTAAACGTTGCTTAGATGACTTAATAATCACATATTCGAATATTTCATAAACCTCCTAAACCTGAGGGGGAGTAGTGTAAACATATTTACTTCAGAGACTCTAAAATATAACGGAGATGTTAAGAAAACACCTGATTCCCCAGTGCATGTTATTGCAGTTTTTAATATTACCCTGTTTTAGCACTGTATTTTATGCATTTTTAGATTAAACTTGCCAAGCAACTATTTTATTCACTTCCGTATAATTGTTTTGAAAGAATATTTAACAATGTTTCAAAAAAATATTTGTTGATTCGCTTTATAAATAAGAGGGTATAATTATAATAAACAACAACATAATTAAATACACCATAATAGAAATTGTTTACATACACATAAAAAGGTTTCCTATAATATCCATGGATAAAAAACAGCATTCTATAAGTGTAAAGCTTTTAAAGCAACAAGCAAACCACAACAATCTAAAATACACTTAGAAACACATACCGAATCCACTTGATAAAGATTAGATCATTGGGTTGACGGACACTGCCACTGTCATACAACATAAACTAACGAACCAGGAAAACGACAGCAAAATATGAACACAGCAAATAAGTAAAATTCTATTGGTCATAAGAAAGATTGTTTACATATTACACTAAAAATTATATTGAATTTAGTAATTCTCAATATTGAATTTAGAGCTGAATTCGCTGCCGAAAATCTATTTGAATATAATTGCTGGCCACAGATTGTTTAACATAAGTGACTGCCAGAGACACCTCTGGAATTGATAATTTTATTATTTACCTACAAAAAAATAAAAACAATTAAAAATATAATTTTTGAGTTTTGAATTAATTAGACTTCCCCGATAAAGCTATAACCTAAAATCAATATTATGGTTTAATTACATAAGGCGGTCTTCCCAAAATAAATATTAAACATCATAAAATTACTCTCTATATTATTAGAGATTTAAATAATTAAGTCAAAACTGTAAAAAATCTCATTCTTTTTACATGAAATATTGTGAGGAACCTTCTTTGTGCTTGACATGCGTATCCTGAAATGTTTAAGACCAAGATTGTCTACAAACGATGAATAATGACAAGGATGTCAGCGATTCTTTTATAGGCTTTGTTATGAAAATATTAGAACGGCTTTCACATAATGCTTCGTCGTACCTTTGGACATTTTAATTTCCAACCTTATAACAATTATGAGTAAAAATGGTTAGGCTTGAATGTACTGGATTTTATCTTTTGGTATTTATAATTTTGTAAAGCCCATTGTAACATTTCGATTTATTGTATTTTAGATCAAAGTTTATATTTATGTCGATTCGGGAAAAATAAAACTCCAAGCAGAAACTTATTTACTACATGCACTCGCAGGCTTCTGTTACTTTAGTATGTGTAATAATGTAATTCCAAACATGAACATATATTAAAATACATATGAAAAATAAGTTTCTGCATTATAAATTCAAGTTTTTTTCATCACAATGTGTTTTAATTAACGATGAGAAATAAGTATTTTTGGTTTATTGATACATAGGAGTTAAATTAAATGGAAGACGACTTGAAGATAAATCGTTTTCTATTGGGTTTATATTGTTTAATAAACAATTATAAATCTATTGTATTCATCATATTTACTACTTGCTTAGTTTGTGTAAATTCCAACAATTGTTACTGTAAATTAATTACAGTATTATTATTATTTAATTTTAACTCATTTTAAGACAGTTTAGTATCTACGACTTATTTTATATTTGTTATGCTACATTAGTTATGCCGGTTGTATAAATATTTTATTGTGTATACATTTTGTATTCTTTTTTGAAAAGGTTCATTACGTAAATGAAATTCTTTATGATCTATATGTATTAAATCCAATAAAATATTGATATAACATGCATATCAATGCAGTACAACGAAAACAAAATAATATAGAGAATCAAGGCAAACAGTAAACAGTAACAAGGCTATTGCTTTTTTTCGTTTGTTGAGTTAAATCATCGATCAAGGGAGATCTCACCAAAACATTAAATCCCACTTAGAAAACGAATTACAGTTGAAGATTAATCTTCCTAAACCAAGCTGTTAATGTGCAAAGTTGGCGTCTCAAAACCGTCAAACTCGAACACAACTTCCCGCAAAATTAATTTTTGAGTGATATATTTTATGGGTGATGTTTTCTGTTAATTACGTCACTGAAAATATAGATAATGGCTAAGTTTGTACGTGATGTAGTATATGAGTTTAAAACGTCTGTCAATGCCATTTTTGATACGCTCTCATAAAAAATATTAATCATTCGACGGCCTTATTAATAGTCATGAAACTCAGAAATTCAGCATAGAAGTATTAATACAAAGTGTTTTGTAACAAGATAAATAAAAGAATCGGTTGATATTATTTCCCAGAAACATTTAAAAACTTACTTGTAAAAATTTACTTACTTATTGTTGTACTAAATACAGTTGTTGCCAGTTCAAGTTTCATGAAAACAATAATGAACAGTATTTTAGTTACGTTTGTGGGTAAAAATAAGATGTAAAACATTTATTTATAGGCGTACATATTTTCTTTGAAAATCTAACAAAAAGGATTACCAACTTGATTTGTTGGTCCTCAACCAATTTCGGCATAAAATTTGTTATGGAGAACATCACTTAATAGAAAAATTAATAGAAAATATAAATCTCACCATAACATTAAGGGCTCCCGATTTGTATGTTCATTTTATGAATATAAGCATAATAAGCAAAGTATTGTTTATTTGATTAATGATGATTACTTTAACTTGGAATTTAATAAACTTTTACACAAGGAAGCTATTAAAAAGTGGGAAATAAAAATAACACAACTCATACGACAAATTCTAAACCCACTGATTTTTCTAACGATTTAAAAATGATGTAATAATCCTTATTTCTCAAAGTAAATTCAGTAGCTAAATACCAACAAATACATGATATTGTGATATTGTTGGGAAATGTATGAGCTGGAAATGACATTGCGAATACGTTGGGAAAGTATTGAAAGATAAAATGTATCTGAGCACCTGTATAACTTGTTTAGGTATAATTTGTCTAAATCAAACAAAATTTTATTTTAAGGATATTATATATAAAATCTGTAAACAAAACATTGAATTGATTAGTGTTCAATATTGAATTATTAAATTGAAACTTTGAAAACCTGTGCTTAAAAAAGTATTCGATTGTAACAATACACTGTAACAATTGAATAAAAAAATCATGTTTAAGAAATTCTTTGAATAATTTCTGGTATTATGACTACACCTGATATTTTACTTATAATATTTATTTTTAACACATATTATTTGAGAACTCCACCAATGAATTGTACAACGTTACAATTTTTGTAATAGGGCATCCATATCTTCATTGTATTCAAAAATATGTGTCATTTGGTTTGGTTTAAAATACCCTTCTTATAACGTTTGGCAGGCCGAAGTTGGCGCAAGTTCTCTAACAGGCTTTGTTTACCTTATCTCTCGTGTAATTAAGTTTGCCTCAACAATTAACTTTAACTCGAAAACATGTTATATTCTACCTAAACAAGGATCGTATGGACTAGTAGTTAAAGTTCATACAATAAGTATTTTGCATAGTAAAATTAATCATAGTCTATTCTTTCCTTATTACAAAGGTAAAATTAAGGTATAAATTTACAAAAAAACTCAAAACCCTAACCAAAACAATAAACATAAGCACGTAATGGATGTTTCAAAGATAAACCACGTTAGTTTGTTTTCTATTTGAATCACAAAGGCATTTGGATATAGTAGTTTACGCAACGACTGCGTAAAATAAGTGTTAACGACACGAGTAGAAAATGTAAGGTTCGATTTAAAAAATACCTTTATTTAAAAATAGGTACGGTAAAATTTGAGGCCTTGGCGAGTGTCTTAAAAACTTGTACGAGTGTCGTTAACACTATTTACGCGAGTTGCGTACACTATTTTACCTACGACAGTGTTTTAATTAGTAAAAATTACTACCCATAACTTATAAGAGAGGTTATGTTTTCGTATATAACCTCTCATTTGGCAATGACAGTGATGCAACGAAACATTGGACCAAACACTAATTGCACCACTCAATAGTTAAATTGGCCTGGACAGCTGATTAGTTGAAGTTCGAATCATTACAATTTTACTTCTTCACTCTGAATCCTTGAACCTCATTAGTCCGTTACCCGTGTTGTTATGAGTAAAACTATGCTGTTATGGAAGTAAACAATGCTGTTATGAGAAACTTTTCAATTCTAAGAACTGAACTGAAACGGCTACTTTAAAAAAACGGTCGTATGTAAATTATTTTAATACACCAAAACAACCTTTTTAAATCTTATTTAGATAAATTAGTCATCATCACATGTCTCCAAATCTGTTCCTAGAGCACCACTATTAAAACTTTTAACGCCCCTCTTTTAATTTCAGGAGAACTGTAACTTAAAATAAAAATTCTTGTTTTACCCATAAACAGTCTCAAAAAGTATAAGTTAGTCTCAATTTAATTTAGTATTAATGTAATTTTTTAATTATAATAACATTAACCCTTCAATGAAGGTACAGTCCTACAACGGGGATGCTAAACGTATTGGTGAACCTGTTATTAGAGAACGGTCAACAGCCAACGATTAAGCTTTTGATAATTTGATAGTATCAGTGCCTAATAGATGGCAAAACCACCAATTTCAAGTAAGTTTCAAAAATCATAATATCCACCATTTCAAATTTGTTTTACTTTTTCCTTATGCTTGTACGAAAAAGTTAAATGTCTTACCTGTCATTATTTGTGGTATGACTTTTAATAATGTTTTACAAATACTTGAGAAAGGGTCAAACACCTGCAACATAGGATAAAAAAAATACACATTACATGGTTTAATATGGTATTTCCTTTAACAGCTTTTCTGTACATTGTTACTTTCAAGAAAATGCTATTAATATTCTTAATAAAGCTAAATGTTTGTAAAAAGTAAAATAACGAAAGTACTTATAATTATAACGATTGTTGACATTCTCTAGGCCTAGCTCGATGTGGATTGGTTACTGTTCACGCCTAAAAAAAAACTGTGTTGCTTGAATCTCGGAAATAAGTCTCTAATATCAGTTCTTTTCCCAAATTTCTACTTCGTCGTTGTTCAAAGGTTTATTGCGGACATTTTTCATTACGATGGTAATAAAATAAAATCAAATCAAATCCATTTATTGCCATCAACACTAAAATACATGTATAGCAACGTCATACAATTTCATCACAGTATATCCATTAACCTACTTAATATGTTCTACAAATTCTTTGACCTTATACACACATAAATCACACAAAATCTTTATAATAGTAAATTTAAATTGTCGTATTTCAAGACATTTAATGTGAGCAGGTAACATATTATACAACCTTTTGCCAAATTCACTAAAGTTATTAATTGTGATCATAAAATTACATTGGTTTAGACGGAGAAAAGTGTTTTGTCTGGTAAAATGGTTATGAACTGAATCATTTGTAGGGAAATCTCTAATATTATTTTTAACATACAGTAAACAATCTAAAATGTACAGAGAAGTGACAGTTAAAATTCCAAGTTTCTTGAATAATGGCTTACAATGTGTTTCACTGTCAACATTGAATATTGCCCTAACAGCTTTCTTTTGCAACATAAAAAAACAATACACAACGTATTGCATGTTGTATCATGACTTGACTGCTATACAGTGCATATTTTTGACTGCTACTCTCTGTAGTGTATACCAACTTAGGTTTTATATTGTTAGTTGTAATATGTGAGTTTTTTTTCAACTGAGTTTTTTTCAATCGAGGACGGGATCATATTCCAGATCCCGAATCGTTGTGTATTGTTTTTTACCATCGTGATGGAAAATTTCTGCAATATAACTTTGAACAACATTAACTCACCAACACCATTATTGAACTTCAAACAAAGAATTCAACTTTATTATTTGGCTATCATTCACTTTGTTATTGGGACCACTTAGTAATATTCAGTTACGGGGGATTGAAAAACTAAAAAAACACCGGTGGCGCAGGATTTATGTTCTATGGTATCTAGAAAATTATACTTTCTCCATTAACCTATAACATACAGGTTCAGTCCCATATTTTATTGAAAAAGATTATGAATAGTTTTAACAGCATATTTTTGTTTCTTTTATACTTTTACTTTGAGTGGAACATTATGTTATGTTTGTTTAACCAATGTGAACTTTAGTTTGATGAGTTTCTTTAAAAAAGTTTTTATTTATTGCTTAGACTTGTTAGGATATGATTTTAAGAAAACGTTTTGAAACATAGTTTTAATATCAGTGGTAATCAGCAGCCATGGATCTAAAAACGTGTTTTAAGATTTCCAATATAATGTAATAGAAGAACCACTCAAGTAGTCTCAAGTAGCCATTGAACCACTAATTAATTAAAGTTTCCTCCAATCAGCTTAATTTGCTCCAACAATGATCCAGTAGAATCTTCTTAGATATAAAAATATTTCGAATTATAAGTAAAAGCTAGAAAACTCTTGTACACAAATATTAACATGAATGTGTTTTTGCGACAGTTTTTTACCATATTTTTATTAAAATAAACAGGGGTTTACTCAGTAGAAAGTGAGGTATAGATAATACTTCAAATTACATTCCATTACCATAGTATATAATCTAATGGTTTGAGGAATTTTTCGTAAGTGTAAACTACTGTTTCTATAACTATTATTATTTGGATGCACATTGACATCTAGGTACAAGTTATCTCTCAATAGTTTAGTATATGAAATATTTTGAACTCAAGAATCTGAAACAATTTAATAAGTTTTTTTATTCGAACAGAGCCAAATTTGAGCAGAAAAGAAGATCACATAACACTGTGAAATGTACAGTAAATCTGGTACTGTATTCAGGTACCAATATATGTTCATGAGCCTGAATGTGACATTTACATACAGTGCCTTCAGCGTATATGTCTCTGAGATGCGATGATCGCTTGGGAAGTGGCGTGGACACTAGTCTGTCTTGGTCTTTATAGGAATTATAGGCATTTTTAAAGCTATTACATTTTTCTATTGACGTCTAGAACAATTTTTCCTGGTTTAATAAGTAAAAGTTAGTTCCAATATGCAAAACATATGCACAATGATACTTTAAAAAAGTATTATAGCTACGGCAAATATTAATATTTTCTAAATTAATAACAAATAAAGACATTAATGAAATTGGCTATATAGAAATTCAAATACAACTTAATTAAACTTTCCCGTTCGTATTTTGTTTTCAATTAATTTATAAACAATTAAAAATCATCAAGCCTTTACCATTCTAAATATCAACACGACATCACTATTGCATGCATAAACTATCTAAAGTATATGCATTTAATTAAAAAAACAAACGGTTTTAATTGGTTATAGAATATGTACGGTACATATGCAAATTGACTATTTTAATAAATATTTCTGTGGTTTCGTGGTTTTAATTAATCCAGAAAATATAGGTTTCATATTTGTATAAACTCGTCAAATTTTGCCATGACAATGCTGTTCATCTTCTTTTAATACTAAATGTAATATCTTAAATTAATCCCTTTTAACGCTAAGAAAAATATTTTTTTGAACCAAGATTCTGTGCCTAAAAATTCAAATTTTTCTATTGGAATGCAACGAATAACTGTAGAATTGACTAATTGTAAAACATTTCCTTCCACTTTTAGCGAATTTCCCTATAGGGAAGTAGCTATTACCGTAGGTCTCATGGTAAGACCTAAGCCCGGGACCGATTTACTTTTTCATTTTGATGTCCCCAGAGGCCAAAAACACCATTCGTTCAAATTTTTATATATCTATATATAGAGATATATATATATATATATATATATATATATATATGTGTCCATCCGCACGATAACTTGAGTAATTTTTGTCCGATTTTGATAAAATTTGGTTTGAAGGTGTAAGGCGGGATAAACTTGAATGAGTTCGCGAACCAGCATGATCGGACTATGGGAACGGGGGTTTATGGGGGGTTTTATGGGGTAAAAATAGGTTTTTCCCATTTTTGACCCTAAAAACACAAAATTTCACAATTTCTTTTTAAACCATTTTGTAGAGCTTAAAAAAACAAATAATTTAGTATATTGAAGCATTATTATGCGCCTAATTGTTACGGAGAAAATTCAAAAAAATTTTAATTTTAAAATTCCCATGTTATTCTTATGGACAATAAGTCAACTGTTGTAGTTTGCTTGTTTATGAACATATTTTGATAATAGTTGGAAAATACATTAATTTCTTACTAAACCACAGTACCTTTTAATATTATACATAAAAAAAACTTTTTTACCCTCCCTGTTGCAGCAAACCTAAGTACTCATTAAACTAATTCTGTTTAAATAGGGAATAAATGTGATATTTTTAAGGAGACATTTTAGTTTAAATCCAATCAGGCAAATGGAAATTCGCTAAGTCTGCAGGTTTGCTGCGGCGGGGGTATTTAATGAATAAATCAGGAAAATATACCTACCTGTCAATTTAACTTACTTTATATATTACCTAATTTATTTTTCATTTATATTTTATTTCATTGAAAGCATTGATCGATTGTTGTTTGTTGTTGTTGTTTTTCCGTAAGTAATTGAGTAACATAGCTTCGATGTATATAGTCTGTATCTCTAGCATGAAAGTTAAGAAAAAAGTATTATTAGGGAAATGCAATGAACAAATTATCATAAATAAGTTAGATTCTGATCTGATTTTATTATTTCTCCTAAAATATTTACCAAAGTTAGAAAAATTAAAAGTAGTGAGATTTTTTACATAAAGTATTTGTTGACTCATGTTATACTGTATTTCAAAGGGAAAGTAATACAATGGCTACTATTTTCAATAAAAAGTTAACTATTTGGCAATGGCATCAATAGCCATGTTGAATGAATGAATGAATGCAAATCCTTCTTTAATGAGGCGAACCTAGGACCTCATGATCCTTTCTTACAGTTAACCTCATGTTAATATGGTTGAAATGAAGTTCTTTTGTCATTATTTTAATATAACAGACATTATCACTGAGAAAAAAAAAAACTTTTTACGATATAAAATTGAGTAATTTTACTCGTATTAGTCAGACGAAATACACGTCACGTAGTAGTTGTTATGTTTGTTGGTAAGGCGGCCAAACTTCTGATACGATAAACAGCTGAGTCTCTGAGCAAAACTTTGCTTTGTTGAATTGTTCTTAATATTAAAATTTATGTCCCTGGTGTTTATGAACAAAGTTTTTATTTATACAGCATATTGTCATCTCTCAATATTCTTGTATGTTTATCTAAAGTAAATGTTTTTTAGTGACTGCCACATCTTCAGGTTTATCATCTAGAAGAGTTAAATTTTGAAGTTTACACATTTAACGGAAGAAACTACAAATCCATTAGACTAATGAAGTAATGTTCAGATTCCTACACCCCTTGAGGTTTATGTACCAAATGAAATCAACGACGCATGCAACGAGATGAGCGGAGATAAAACCGCTTCCGGAAACAAAGACTCGTGGAATAAGTTCATTTGGCATGATTCCAGGAGACCTTTGCAAAGAATGACGATTGTTAAAAGAAAAAAAAAACAGTACCAACTTAAAGGCTGAAATAATATGAGAAAACAACCTGCTGAGTAGATTAAAAAAGTAATTTGTATAGTTTAGTGTTAACTAATAATATCAAAGTCTAAAGGTCAATGCAAAATAAGAATTACAGTGTAAAATAGTACAAGTGTTCAAGTTTTTGTATCCATAAACCTTGCTAAATATCAGCATGAAAAAATGGTATATTAAAATAACATGAATATTGAATTAAGGTAAAATCTCTTGCTTAAAAATGTTAGCGCTGTAAATATTTCAAAAAAATTGATTGGTTGGTATTAAATACTTATCTAGATTGATAAAAATACATTTTACATTTTTGTATAGCATCGGATATATATTCAGCTCCTCTTAGTAATGATTATATTTACTTATATAGAAGAGTCAATCTACCATTGCTTTTCATATTACTATTTCATATGCTTGCTCTAAAATGTAATATCAATTCGTATTCTGTTAAAAGATACTCATAATAGTAAAAACCTTAATATTATTAACTATGAAATGATTACTAGTAGCCCTATGTATACATATGTACTCGATACTCCATCCATTAAGTTGTCCCATGTTGAGCATAATATGCATAATTAGACACGATACAACAGCTGGTGGTAATGTATTGGTAGCCTTATAACTATTGCTAATTGTATTTTATCTAATACGCAACGTTTACTTTAATGAGAGCTTTGTTAAACAGTGTATATAAATCTAGTTAGATTATTTTAGCTATTTATTTTAGAAGTTTTATATGGCTCTAAGTTTGTTTTTGATTTAAGTATTTAAAATTATGCAGGCCTATAAATGGGTGATTTTTCCTAATCATAATTTAGATGGATAATAATATGGCTACAGTACACATTTAAATCACTTTAATACTGTAACAGAGCAATATATTGTAGTATGAGGTGATAAAAAAACGGCACCATATAAAATGGGCTATAACAACTAGCAACGTACTATCCTGTAATAACCTGAATAAAAATTAACCATGCAATTTGTAACCCATTCAATTTAGGCACCTAATAAAACCATAAATAATTTTATTGTTCGTTTTATATGCAAAAAGTACTCGTAGAATAATTCGCGAATAATTTGAAGGATTGAACTTGGAGAGTTAGACCAACGATGCGTATAGTTTTATTCACAGTGTTGGGAGGTAGAAGTGACTACCAGAACTGCATTGGTGTTTCAAATTCGTCAGGTTTTTGTATTGCTTTACAACAAACAAATTAAGCTCTAGGCTTTGAGTAATTTGAAAATATTAAAGATATAATTCATTCATATTATAATGTCCATAATAATTATGTTAGAAAAGAACAGAAAATAACTTGGTTACATATTTTAGTTGTTTTATATTTTAATGAAGGAAGATGTATACACAAATCTAGGTTTCTCATTATATCTGTTTTACAATTATTAACTTGATTTTTGATCCACTAGACCAGTTATTTGATACGATATTTCCAACAGAAAACAATCCCGTACTAGAGTCTATCCCCAAAACATGGTTACATTCATTTCATTATTGCCATTTATAACATCTTTCTGTCCATGCAAAACACATTTTACCCATATAAAAATATTTACCCATATCATCTTATATCTACGCAACTAAATTAAACAAACTCATTTTCTAACTAAATTATGCCATATTATATTATTTTTTTTTATCTAAGTAACTTAACGCTCTACTTACAAAAGCAACTGAAAACCAGAAAACATTAATGGTTTACTAAAAAGAGCATTTATTAGTCAATCTGTTACAAAGTTCAGAACCTAGAACGTGTGGAATTCCTGTGTTTTCCATTTCACACCATCTCAGGTTTCCTCTGCTGGTAAAACTGTTCTGGATTTCCTTCCTGTTAGGCTTGGATAATGTTTTCATTAATTCGGCAGACCTTAGTCTGGGGTGCACAGTTATCTCACCATGGGGTTCTTTGCTGTTACTTCATTTTTCGTCATCATTTTATCATTTTAAAGGTTCTTATTAGATATCATAGAGCTTAAGTTCATGTTAAGTTCTTCGTGTTTACTTTTCTAGTCTAATTTGCGAGATCAGCCATATTTAGGTTAAACTACCGATTCATTATCTTTTGTATGTTGTTCCCCATCCTCTGTCTTGAATATGATAAAATATAGGTAAAAGTGGTACAAAAGCAGGTATTGTATTAAAACCTAAAATAAATCTATATATTAATAAGCAAGCATGTTTCTTGAAAAACCTATTTTCTTAGCTCGTGTACATCGCAGCAAAAATCTACGCATAATGTTAGAAAGATATTTGCATGTATATGTGCAGAATATCTTAATAAATTAAATTAGGTTGAAAAATAAGCAAAAATCTTTGAACTTATATAGGCTACAATAAAAAAGATAAAAAAACTAACATGGGCTTTATATATATTATGGGTTCCCATGCTGGTGGCGAAATAACAACGAAATAGAAACAGAAAATCAAAACAAATTGAAGAAATTCCAGTCACATGTTTTATTTACAGCGTGGAATGATAATACACATTACATATTTTTGGTAGAGTTTTAGATCACTGGACGACCAAGGTCTAAGTTAACTCGTTAAAGAATAATAATAGTTTCTTTGATATCGTCAGTTTTAACTGATTTCATAATAGATCGTTATTCATTTGCATTGAATAATATAATTTAGAGCGACATTTTATAAAATCATTACAAAACATGTTCTCGGTGGAAAATCGATTTCAGAATCACAACAACAATACAAATAATTGATTTTACAAAATTAGTAAATAGTTATAACACATGTTATTTAAAATAAAGTTAAATATTAACAGCTTCATACGATTTACAAAAACAACAGCATCGGAGAGTGACTACAATGCCTTTGCGGGGGATGGGACTGCCTGCAAGACACTTACGCTTTGGTACAACAAATCCTAAATTGCTCACGTTGAAAGGAGCCATTTACCTAACCTGATGTAGACTGATACTGCTCCATTAAAATTGTCTTAGGTGCCAGAGAAACGTCTGACTGACATGAGTCTTGCAATTTTTTCCCATGCCATTTCTACCATGCAAAGTTAATATATACCATAACTCAAACCCTAGTACAACTATACCCCATAAAACATCATAAGAATGAGAATTGGCTAGGGACAACAATTTCTTACTATCTTTGATCTAGTGCAGCTCTGAAAAGGTAAAGCGAAACATCAACTCATTGGACAATGGAGATGTCTAAAGGAGTTGGTCCGGACGTCATTAATCCTGATGTCTGGTGGCAGGGGCCTACTTAGTGTCCCTTTCTTTCGCCTTTCCAACCAGAGGCTGCAAAAAGGTGTATTTGCCATATCATTGAATACAAGCTACATCATCCTATGGATCAACCATATTAACGTTTTTATTCATCATCTTGTTATAGATCTATCACAATTCATTCTCCAGTTGCGGAGATCTTTGTGTCAATTGTCCTTGATTGCTTAAAGCCTCTTGTTGCATCAGTTTCAATATCAGAGCAGCGTGGATTCACGAGTGACCACTCTACTGTACTCTTTTTGACGCATTTAAACCTTGATAGACTAAAAAGCATGCATATTGCCAGGAAGATGTCAGAGTAATATAGTGTTTGTTATGTAAAATGTTAGAACGGATTTCATATCCTAGTACCACTTCATACCTTTTAGCGTTTTTACTTGTACCCTTGGAACAACGATTTATAAAACATGATAATGCCTATTAATGCATTGGAAATAATCAATAATGGACCTAAACTCTGATAAAACGGTTGTAGTATTTTATACTTTTTGTGTTTTTGGAGCCAGTTAAGAAATCGTGAACTTTTAAGAAATCAAGAAATTGAAGTACTATTCAAGAAATCGTATTTAACAATTTAAATATTTAAACTTGAAAAGCAAAAGTTTTTATCTCCTATAAAACCAAATAATAGACTCTTCGCTTACTACATACTCATTATATATAAACATTTTTTATACTACTATTATCATTGTATTTTCTGATAATTGATAATAATTTAACACACAAAATAAATAAAGTAATATTTTTTTATGTATTCTGCATGATGTTGAGTTTTTTTACAAAGAAGAAAACTAATATAATGGAGATAGATTATAATTGGCTTCACATGAGTTGAGTTTTTAATAAAAGAAATTAATTGGTTGTTATTGGATATATATTTTTAACTAAACAATTCAAAATAAACCAAAAAATATAAACCATTTTATATACTACCAAAAACAACAAGTAACATGGTTAGTGCATAATATGGCTCAAATATATAATTGTTTATTATAATGGGACTGTAAATTAATTATGAATAGTAAAAAGGTTAGGCATATCTAGATTCAGCGACAGTACATGATTGAGGTTTTTGCCCCTTTAACGAATAAAGAATAGATCATAACGTTTTCAGGGCGTTTGCATTACAGAATCGAAGTGTATATTTAAAGTGCACTAAATTTAATAAAATGTTTAATCATTATTTGTAGCTTAGAAAATACAATACATATAAAATGATACTACACATAAACGAGAAAAGAAACACGTAACCCAATTTATTTTCGTTGTCCGTCGAGATAAACAATTGATCGAGGTAGATCTCACCAACATTAAATACCACTTAGAAGACGAATTAATCTTCTAAAGCCACGTCGAGGGTAATGTGCAAAGTTTGCATCTCAAACCCGTAAGGCTTAAATATAATTTTTGTTAAATACAATTTTTCGCATGACATGGATCAAGTTTAAAGTTAAATATCACTTTACTGTTATTTACATCATTGAAAGATTTAGATGAAGTAAATACATTCCAAATGTTTTTTATATGTTCTATGGAAAAACTAAGATTTTTTACATCATTGTGGCTTTTGGCATTCTTTATCAAAAACATTTTTGTTATATATGTTAACTATAAAACTGGAAAACAGTACCCATGGATTAATAACAAAATAGAATACAGTTTGTTTGAGTTATTTGGTAATTATTTCACCATTGTTTAATCTAAGCTGAAACAACTTTCAAATAAAAGACGTTAACAATTTAAAAAATAAACATACATAATTTGAACCTAGTAACAACGAAAAAACATTGAAAAGCAATGATCCGTTATTAAAAGATGATAAAGGGAATAATGCATTGCCCAAAAGTAAATGTATGTATATTAATTTCTTCTAGTCATCTCATGGAGTACACGTTGACTCTACAGGTAAAATATAAAACATGCTCTTTTAGGACTTCTAACACTTTTTAACTGATAAAAAATCTGGTAATTATGAAACAATACATTAAAAAAAAGGTTTATATAAGCAATCATAGTATAGTAATAAGTATAAAGTTATATAAAAAGTAAATTATCTAATCTAAAATGAACTAACATAACCTAACCGTTCATGAAATATTTTATTTAAGGGATGTTTGTAGGCTTATCATTCTCTATTTTCCGTCAGCATATCAATATAAAATAATTGAATCCAGCCTAATTACACACAAAATATTGCAATATTGTAAATTAAAACGTTTAAATTACTTGGCATTATACACAATGTCTAGCAAAAGGTCGTGCCTAGTCATTTTATACAGTAGAGTGCCTGAGCTCTAATATTTGCCAGTAACGCTAATCAGTAAAAAAAAACCGTTACAAAAATAAAACCATTTGTTTGTTGTGTTTTTCTTTGAAATAAAATCACCGTTGGTTATCAACTTGATTAACTCTGACTCTTCAATTGTGTTTGAATATTCAATCCAATCTAATTAGTTCAGACCAATCAATTAACCGAATTAAATACAATTGTAGTTAAATGAATTGGTTATAAATACTTGATTATTTTATAACTTTTTTGTATAAATTTACTTTATTATAAGCTAAATACATTTTAAAATGATAAAACAATCAATTTAGATAGTTTATTCAGAACATATGTTTTTTTTTAACTTTTGCTTTGAACTGTTCTGAAACAGATGTCAATCAAACTGTTGTTAATATATTCAGAGAATCGTTTGTGTGATACATCAAATTATTCATAACCTAAAACATTAGATCAGGTGAGAAACATACATATGCACATTGATAATTTATCGTGTTCAAATAACATTGCGTTTTATTGTAAATTACGATATTCCAGAACTTGTCAAACTATTACCAGTCTTTGGAGTTCGTAACTATTTTACAATTGCTGTACTAACTGTGAACATGAACACAAAATAGTTACAGTGTTATGTAGGTTTTGATTGATTACGTAAACTACACCATAGGCTACTGATTCCTTAAACTTATGACTTAAATTCAATCGTCGCTAGTAACTTGTTTATTATGTATATAATTTCTATCATTATTGGTGAGTGGTCAATGTATTTTACTTGTGTGCGTTTACTTACTGCCCCAACTAATTTACAACACTGATATAAACATTTCACTGGTTTCAAATATCTTTTATGAGATTGAAATATATTAGACTTCAACCAGGTTAATTATTAAAGCATTGTTCTTTGATGATATACAAGTATACAAATTTAGGTGGTAGAGTAATTTTCTTCTACTTTACAAGTAACAACATTTATTGTCAAGTTTTAATATACAGTGTGTTTATAATAAAGCTTTACAACTTCAAACAACCACAAAAGCTTTATTTTTATACTTAAAACTATTAATTTGCAATCAATGTCTAGGAAATCATTTCAAGTTTTGGTAAAAAATAATGAGTTTGCCTAACATCAATGTGGTTGTCGTTATTTGCACGCAAATAACTAAGTCTAAATTCCAGTTCGGACCAAACACAACCTAAAATGTATTTCAGCAAATGCTCTCCTGATTTTTTCTCCAACGTCTTTGGTGTTCACCTTACTTGCATGGACGCAATTCCACACAAAACGTCACATGGAGTACTATATAATCTTGGAGGCCAATAAGTAATACCAATTGCTATAAGCTTAAATAAGATCATCCATTGCGATTCTAACAAGACTCATAAATTATTTATTATTGTTTAACGAGCAACAATATAAACCAATCAACTGGTAAAACCGATACTCATTAAAACTTTTTCAGCCATTCTTTCATGTGGTGTTTTAGAAAACTTGTATACATGGAAAGAGGATGAGAAAATGGTAAAGTAGTTTTTTTATAAACACCCTGTATTAAATAACGATCCAATTTTGCATCATACAAGTTGACAGATTAAGTAATGCATTACATTTTACTTTCTTATTGTTTTGGTTTCACGTCTGTAAATTTGTCCCTTATATAACTTTTCCGATTTAAGTATAAATGAAATGTAAATTTATAATTTGATCCTAAATAAAATGCACCCATTCCAGTATAATTATTCTCTTTATCATCCATTTTACTATCAACTAATAACGTGTAATTAGATAAAATAATTTTAACTGCCTTAAATTTATAACAAATATGCATTGAAAATTGTTTTCCTTTGTTTTAAAATACCACTGTTATAACGCTTGGCAAGCTTAAGTTGATAGAAGTTCTCTAACAGGCTTTGTTTACCTTATCTCTAGTGTAATTAACTTTGCCTCAACAATTAACTTTAACTTGATAAACATGTTACATCCTACCTTAAACAAGAATAATTTAAGTCTTTCCCGTAACAAATCTAAATGTCCCCACTCATTATATTTACCTTTTGTTTCGTACTATTAATTTCCCTTTTTACTTTGTATTTAATATCATATGATCAGCTGTTTTATGTTTTTTATATTTTGTAAACAAATATCAATTTACATTCTCTTGTTCATCCAAACAAGAGCTCTCTCTCTCTCTCTTCTCTTTCTTTTTATAATATACTGTTTTACTACTCAAATTACCAACAACCTGCGTTATGCCAATAATATATTTAACTATGATGTCCTCCTCCGGTTTGTAAGTGGTAGTGGACAAACCCAATGATATTAAAGATGGCAGGGGCAGCGGTGTTAACACTATACAATATTTGCTTGTATTATAATAGGCCTATTATTATAATGTATTATTATAATGTATTATTATAATATTTGTATATTATACAAAATAATGCTAATAAGATTTAGTTTTGTTACAACCCTGTTTGTTATTTACATACTTTAAATTAAATTCATCAGACACAAAGTTTTAATATACCCACAATCTTTCAAGACATTGTCTTATTTATTCTTTTCAGTCAATAGTCAGACTTCAAAAGTATTATTTTAGCAGCACAAACTAGAGTATAATGCAGGTTTAAATATGCAAATATTAGATTGGAAGAACTTAATCTCAATATTATAAACTTCTTGTCAATCCCATAAAATAGTTTGTCTCAAGAAGTATGAGTCGGTCTGAATATAAATAAGTATTATGATTTATATTTCTTTTATTATTATGTCCAAAACATACTCGTATTAATAAAAGTTATTGCAAACGTTAATACTAAGTTATAAAAACAACTCAAAATGCAGTTTATGTGATTTGAAATTGTTTTAATATATTTATTTACGGCGTCGAACACAATTTTAAGTAGGTCAATTTTGAACATATATGACTATTAAAGTATCAATCATAAGTAGGCTAGTATAAATTATCCCTTAACCTTAGCAGGCCTATTGAGTAAAGATAATATTAATAAATCAATAATTCCATCTTGGTTAAAATAACTTGTCATACATAAGAATTGTATGAGGAGCATTGCAGTAGTATTTACAGTCATTTTCACGTCCCCTAAAGGCGATGTTTGGAGACAGGCCTGCGGGGACATGCCTTTGACAGATGTTGGGGGCACTACAGAGAGAGGACTTCGGCCTGACTACGTAACGAGATGGTGGAGAGAACATTGTAATGATTGTTTATTGTAGTTGTTATTTAATAATTAATATTTATTATTCTTAGTCTATGAACGATTCACTTTATTTAATTTTATGAACTCATAGCATGTTCTCAATTTTTGTACAAACTAGAACAGTGCTGCAATGTAAATGTAATTTGTATTCTGTTTTGTAGCATGCAAAATAAAATAAAATAAAAATAAAATAAAATAAATAAATTATCTAAAACGTGTATTAAGGTATTAATAGTTACGAAAACCCATATGCAGTTTTTATAAGTAAAAACAATCGAAAATAATTTTCTGTTACTAACAACACTAAGCTTAGGTATGTTTAGGTTTTAAGTATGTTAAGGCCAAAACGAAAGCTAACCCAACTCAAACTTGCCAATCATAACCTAACCTAACCGAGATGTGGTTGGTACAACAGAAAAGAAATTAACTAATTAAGAGGTGTATACTAACTACTTAAAACATATGTGGTTTACCAAGTGAAGAGTTGTGATTGCACAACTAATTCACATGCAACGCAGTTGTGTAACGTTGAATGATTCTTTAAAAAATGTTGTAACCAAGGTATGAAAACAATTAATAGTTAAAAAAATATTTATGGAATTATATTAAATAACTTAAATAAATTATTATATTTCTGTTGTACTTTAAATTTAGATGTCTTAGATACAAAAAATAAGATATCTCATTACTTTGATGTTATCTAGGTTAATACTCTTTACTTATTAAATATACTTTGATAATGTTTAATATCCTCAGTACCTAGTTATGTAAAGCTCATTTTTGTAATAATTTCAGTTAAACTCTTTGTTCACTTATTATTTCGTTACTCTTCAATTATATTTATTCGTTACTAGCAGAGTACCCGTCCTTCGTACGGGGTTGGAATATAAGTATAAAATGCTTATTGCAGTTATACTCAAGCTTTGCGTTTGCAATAAGGGAGGACACAGTTTGATAAAATTTCCTTTTTTAATTTACAGTATTCTATAGTATAACACATCTACCATAGCCATAATGTTCTTCCACTTCACCTAAACAATAGAGAAAT
Organism: Macrosteles quadrilineatus; assembly: GCF_028750875.1. Taxonomy (NCBI): domain Eukaryota; kingdom Metazoa; phylum Arthropoda; class Insecta; order Hemiptera; family Cicadellidae; genus Macrosteles; species Macrosteles quadrilineatus. The sequence goes on from NW_026542596.1 coordinate 20,259,485, forward strand.
CGTATATTTCATTACTAGGACCGAAAGTGGCATTTTCCGTCGCGCGCCCAAGTTTTTGTGTGAGGCGAAGCCGAACACAGGAAACCCCAATTTCACGTGCGAGGCGAAGCCGAGTATGTGAGAGCTATTTTCACGTACGAGGCGAAGCCGAGGACGGGAATAATGGAGCAAGTGCCGGATAATAACTTTCGGTACGAGTTATGAACGATACTTTTCATCACGACGCAAAAATACACAAACACAGAATAGCAGACCTCAGTATATTAAAACAATTTGATTTCTCAATTAATTTGATTGAACATCAAAATAAAATAAAATCTTCTAAAAAGAAACCTACGTATATTTCTCAATAAATTTTGTTTAAACATCAAAATAAAAGAATAACACAACTTTTAAAAATACATACAGCTGATTAAAATCATTAAATTAAACCGTAACAAAACACTGGCGCGCGTAGTGAATAAATGGAGAACTAATTGAGAGCGAGGGAAAGTAAATTTAGAGCGAGGGAAAATCAGCTGATCGATTTTCCCTCGCCCTAAATTAGAGCTTGGGAAACGACTACTTTCATTGATATCAGCTGTTATCGAAAATAGTTACTTTCGTTAAGGAGTGATGAAAAATAAATTATCAACAATAAGCAAAATATCACAAATTATTCATGAAATGAAAAACATAAACATAACTGTAAACAATCCTACTTTGACAGTTCTCATTGCGAATCACAGTTTTTTGTTGCTGCTTAGTTCAAATTAGCTGTTTTCATAAATGCAAAAAAATATAGTGCTGCACCCTCTTGGTAAATCTTATAACATTTTAATGCTTTTCCATATCATGGAACCAACTTTTTTAGTTGAAACAGCTGACTAAATTCTTTAATCTATACTTATTTAATACGCAAGCAGGTTTTTTGTGACAATTACTCCTCCGAAACTACTGAAACGATTGACATGTTTTTGGTGTCATTGGAAAGAACGTAACGTGAAGTTGTGCAGGAAACTTTCTTTTTAGGGAAATGATTAGAGAGTGAGGCCCTGGCACCCTTTAAAGTTTCATATTTCTCCATAAGGATAACATGGGAAACAAATATTGTTATGAAACTCCAGCTGTTGTCAGAAATTAGAAGTGAGAAGAAGAACATATGTTAATTGTAAACAGTCAATAAGTTTGCTAATTTAACAGTTAGTTTGCCACAAACGTTGAAATGAAATAGTTACTATTTGAATTTGGCTATTTGGGTGGACGTAATTATTACAATGGGAAAAATCGAGAGAGCCTGGATAAATTGATATACTAAAAAGAAAACTGAATTAACACTGTGCTGCATTTCTTAGTAATCATTGAAAGAGACGATCTGCTAACTATGGAAACATAGGAAAGTCATAGAACACCACCAAGGGGAAGAAATAGAAATAATGTGAGTTATAAACACTAAAAACAAAATCAGCTTTTGAAAAATGATAAGATATTTACAAGAAATGTTGATTATATCGATCTGTTATGTACATCTTGAGTATTCCATAATCTTTGAGTCGAATCTTTTATAGTCATAAAAAATATGACTGTTATTCGTTTTAAAATAACGCCTGTAATACTTAGCAATTGCTCGATTTCGAGCAACAGGGACACTAGTTCCCTTTAAATATTAATACTCATAAGGTTAACATGGGGAATTACAGAGCCACTGGGGCGGAGCCCGAAATGATTTTTGAGATAAGAATATGCCTATATGTTAATCGGGAATGTAAGCTATCACATGCCAAATTTCAGCCAGTGGTTTATGCGTGATTGAACTTCAAACACACAAACAAACAAACAAACACACAAACTTTCACATTTATAATATTAGTAAGATAAGATTGCATGTCACTTCAAGGAATAATTTATATTTATATTTACTAATTAAGTTAGAATACGTCATCTTTGTACATTTACTTTAAACTGGCTCTTGACCGTTGGTAGGCAAAATAAAATAAAATATATAACATCAATTTGTGACCCGGCATAATTCCGGTCATTAAAGTGAAATATATAGTGGAGGTTCAACAAAATTGTTTCAAAAGGTTTCTCAACGGATTTCATTACTGTTATACCTCCAAACAACACAAAAAAGTCTACCAAAATTTGACTTGGGGAAGTACTTAATATTAGGGTATTCAAATTAAAATAGGCTAATAATTGCTCCAAAAAAAAAAAAAAAAAACATTTGTTAAACACATTATTGCTAGGTATGGGGTGTAGTATTTAGTTTTTAATGTTTACAAGGATGGGGAAACTAAATCTGCAACTTAAATTTTATTTGATTGATTTGACCTCATTTTACCCCCAAAAAAGGCCTCAAAATAGATTCATTGAGGAAAAACGAAAATAAAACTAACCTTTAGATATAGGGGGTGTAGTATATCGAATTCCATGTTTACAAGGGTCGCAAAACCAAAAAGACAACTTAAAATTTGATTGTATCTAATTTCAGGTCATAAGATGGAATTCACCAAAATACGCTCCATGGAAAGACAAGTAAAGATAAAACTTACCTTTAGAAATATGTTGTAGTATGACGAATTTAACTTTTACAAAGGTCAGGAAACGAAATATGCAAATTAAAAGAAGGAGACGTAAGATGTGATACCAGGGCACATGGATTATTTTTACATGGGATATAATAATGGTATTTTAAATACTAATAAATCTAATTATAAGAACACACGTTTGAAAAGGGAACTTGATCTTATCTTATCAACCTTAGTCGATCCTACTCTTTATAAACGCTCCTTCCGGATGTAATACCACATCGAGATCCTATGGAGTAGGACAACTTCCAGTTATCAAAACATACAATGAGCTCAATGAATTCACTGAATTGTTCATGATGGAGTATGTCAAGCGTAAGGAAATTAAGTTGTCTGGTAATAAGGCCATTAAAACCATATACGGTTGCAAGAATGGTTCAATTTTGAATTGTGAACGAGCTTCAAAGTTCACAAAGGTAACCTCAAGTGCCCCCTAAACGCCTACCACCAACAAAAGAAACTGCGAGATTTCATAGCCAATGGGTTTACCTTAAAGTTCAGGCATTGCACTTTGCGCTAGCGTTACAAATTATATGTTTCCTACACTTACTATAGAGCATATAATCAACTAAACACGAAACATATTTTACACACTAAACAAAACGTTTTAGGTTAGATTAAATACAAGTGTTGGATGAAAATAGATAGAAACACAAAACAACAGGTTTTGTCGTCAAAGTTCAAAGAACTGTCAAACGCTGCACCAGCTGATTGTAGTCTTAGTATTTTTTAAGTGTTGCCAACTTATTTTCAATCGAACACGTATTACGTACCTTATAAAAACACACTGCTTGTGTTGTTTGGTTGGAATACTGAAGTTTGGCAAAGTAAAATGATTTGCGCAAAACTAATTTAATGCAGCAATTAGATACATTGCGTACTATAATCAGTGCAAGAAGGCGTGCTTTGTCAGGTAACTGTAGGAAAAAGATATTGTTTATTCTCAGGATTTAATTATGCTTTATAAGTTAATTCATGGATTTTTTTAATATGTTGGTCTAGTCAATTTAATACGCATAGGATAATTATTTATAACCACTACGTTTGCCTAAATAATGTTTTCATTTTCTTCACACTGTTTCAAATACTGCAAAAAATGTTGCTGGAATTCCAAACGTGTTTTAAGAGGTTATTTTTGAAGAGATGCAACATTACAGTTCCGGGCTCTTTTAGACTGCTCGATGTTTCAACCATTCCAAGCGTTAATTTAAACACAAAAGAATAATGTTTTTTTTGTCTCCCGTCGTTCTATTATCTCAAAGGATCGAATGTATTTTGAAATTTTTTTACGGGAAGCATGGTTTAATAATTTTTTGAGCTGTGTGTTTTTATTCACACCGTATTAACCAAATATATTAACCATTATGACAAATAGTCTTTTCATTAAGAATAATTAATACAATTATACGTTTAAATATATTCAGACATGTTTTAACACATAGTGTTTTGCAGCTTTATCGGTACTACTTTACTGTTTTTATAAATACATATGTGTCTTTTAAAATGTTTTTAAAAACAAACGATTTATTTTTTATCCAGGTGTATTGTGCTATTAACAGCTAAGGATAAGTTAGTATTTGAAATTGTTATACGAAATTTATCATACAATGATTTATTTCAAATGACGAATTGCTGTACAAAGTATAACAAACCAAAGTAAGTGTAAGTAAGTACCAACCATTTAAAAATAGGCTTAATACGTCAAAATAAAACGAAAGTCAAGGATAACACGTTTTCCAAAAAAAGGCCTCGTTAGCTAAATATCCATATTTTATGTTTGAAGGAGATATCCCTAATATTGTGTGATTTTTAACTGTGTCCCAAAATATTTAATGTAATTAAGTTTGGTAGAACATTCAATTTGTATGAATAAAATTTAATTCAATAAAGATTAGAGCGCATATTATGAATTTTTTTTAGCAAACTATCATAAAATAATAACTATCATAAAATTGTACACGTAGTTTACAACTTGATAGTTGTTTTTTTTGTTGATAGTTTGCTGTCAATATATAAACATGTTGCATAAAATTAAAATTTGAAGTGTGCAATATTCGTTCTAAGAATAAAATTATTATTTCGAATTGGCTGCCAAGTAAAACTAAAATTAATTTATAGCATATCATAACCATCCCAGTAATATAGTATGGTTCAAAAACCTAGGTGGAGTGCCCACCTAGGTTTTTGAACCATTAAATATCAAAAGAAATGTATGAATCAATACAAAATAATTATGGTTGGAGGATACAAACAAACAGAAAGCTAAGGAAGAAACAAACACCCAGGTATAGTGGCGCTGGTCTTAAGTGAACGTTAATAAGGTCAGGAAAAGGTGCCGAAGAGGGAAGATACTTCAATCGTTAACATAGTATTCCAATGAGTTCTACAAGGTAGACAAACCCTTTGGTAGTTAGAAATAAGGTAGAAAGATCAAGTAGGCCTAACGAAAGACGTCTCAAGATTGGGGTCTGTTTTAGTATAGACAGGTAATAAAAGGGAATTTTTAACGATGCCGAAAACCTTGTATGGTATCAGTGGCCCCATAGGTAAGGTAAGGTAAGTAATAGTATCCAATTGAAAGTGGTGTGTAGCTACTTAAAACAAGTGTACAAATCATCTCCAAGGTTCAATTTTAAACTTTTCTTACAGACTGACAAAGATGTTGTTTTATTGGTAATCATTAGATTTAAATTGTGTATAATTGGTTAAAAATAGTTTGCCACTTGACATTTGTTAGTTTACAAAGTGTTTTTCTCGTTAAAATATCTGAATTTTCCTTTTTGTAGGTTTATATTTGTGTAGTAAAGTTTTAATCTGCACCACTAAAAAATCTGACTTAATTGTCTAGGTATCTGAGTGGTTTTAGTGCTCTCCTTCAAAACTGAAGTTCGCTGGTTCAATTGCAAGGGAGATCGATATCAGACTCAGAGAGTTTCACTAGGTTAACATTACCATGATACAAGATCAGGGTTTGTAGCGTTGCTTTACAAAAAAAGTTAAGGAATGCTAATGCGTAGACTAATATTATATCCTAAGCTCGCTATTATGTTTCAACAATATATTTACCAATACCGAAATACTTTTAACCGAACACTTGATTCCCGTGCGTAGGACGGGGTCACATCTAGTTTGTATTAAAATTCAAACCCCTGTTTGTGAGTATAAAGTATTATTATTGAATCATTACTCTCATTTTACCCCCTAAAGGTTTATTGGACCAAATGAAATCAACGCGCTTCCACCGAGATACGAAGAGATAAAACCGCTTCCGGAAACTAAGCCCCGTGGAATTAAGTTCATTGGAATGTTTAAATAAAACTTTGCAGTACCCACCTTTTTTTAAAATATATCACTCTTTCGAAAAAAATAATGTAGTTCGTTAGAAAAACTCAATGTGCTAATCGGTTAATTGAACTTTGTATAATTTTTTTTTGTAAAAACTTTTGTTATTGTTTTCGTCTAAGTTTATAAATAAAAACGATTTAGTTAACTTTTGACTTTTTGTTGTCATAATGATAACAACAAAGTACTCTATTATAGGGTTTTAATTAGCTCATATTTGCATTTTTATACATGTCTACAATCAGTCTACTATTTCAGACACAACCTTAAGATAATTATTTTATTTGAAATAATGTTCTAAATATAAATTGCTCTGTTAACCTTGTCTATAACAGAAATTCAAAATGTTCTCATCTGACCTTGAATGTTTAAAATAGAGTGCACGTGAAAGATAAAAAAAAATTCTGGGTAGTTATTTATAGAACAATTATTGTATCAAGGTAGTTTTTATATTGTTAACCTTATATATATTATATTAATAAAAATAAAAATAAAACCCAACCGTAAACTGATGAGCTGACTTTTATTTAGATGATTTAATAAACAAATGTGTAAAAAGTATGTTCAATTTGTATCGTAAAAGATTTCTTATTATTGCCTTAGTTATTTGTTTGACTAACTATCTCTAATTTACGTATTACCATTTTCTTACTGGCACATAAATAAATACTATGTAAATATTTCAAGATAAGTCATACTTTAATAGGTACCGAAAATTTTGAACAGCGATTTAAAAGGGGTCTTTAAAGGAGTCCGGGCATCCACGCTCTTCTCTTTTGTATGAATAGGGACTTATTTAAATGTGAATGAAAAGGAAATTGGACGATTTTCTGTTGCCGTTTTAAACTTGTGACCACTCTCTTTTTATAGGTTAACAAATGGATACCGCCTAACTATAATGGATGAATGTTTTAATACATTATAATTTGATTAAGGCCAAGATAAAAATGCTGTTTACATTTGTTTCATACTAATTTGGGTTTTTAATTTACGTATGTAGAAAATGCATACAAAAATATATTTATAGTACAAAAATCTTGTTTTATTATGTACACAAAAGGGAAACAATAATTGAATGGTACTCTTTAAATTATTTTAAATGTTTAAAAAACTATAATATATTTTGACTTGTAAATATTAAATCACCCTAAAAGCTTAAAGTAGTTTATAAAATCCTATTTGAGAAGAAGATTAACCTCAATTGTACTGCGAATGAAGAAGTTCCAGTTGGGTCCAATCTGCTCCCTAATCCATTCGCAGAACTTCCAAAACCGCTTTATTTCAACTTTTAACAAGAGCTAAGTAATGTTTTTTCTTCACCAATTTAGTTACATAGAAATGGTAAATGAAAAATTTTTAACATACGGTATTCTTTAACCATTGATTAGATAGTGAAGTAGTCATCTCACGGTCCATCAGCTGATATAAATTCTCTACAAAATAAGAACGTAGTTCTGTAAGCCGGAAACATATTGTGCTAGTGCCCAAAATCCTATTTTCGGCTCTATTCCTTCTTACTAACATAGTTGAAGTGGCATAACAGATTCTATAGTCTACAATAAACAGTTGTCAGTTTAGCTTGGTGAAAAGGCTCACATTTTGTCGTAAATATTATTTTCTATTAGCAAAGTCTGTCGGAGGCTCACATAAACTATATAACTATGTAAATTTTAAGTTAAAACTATTAATAACTTTTATCTACAACCGTTTTTTTAAAGTAGCCTTTTCAGTTCAGTTCTTAGAATTTAAAAGTTTCTTCTTCAATGTCTTTACGTAATCGTTGCGTTAACTACTATAACGTTGGGATGGAATTTTTAGTTGTATTAATAGCTAAAGCTTAAATAAATCTGGTTATATCACTGTACAGCAAGTAACTGTTGTCTATCCGATATTTATTTTGGGCCGGAAGGTCCATCTTCAGTCGGAGTCTAGTTAAACCAAATATTTTATCTACGTTACATTATCAATTTGAAAAATTTAGGGAAACGAACTCAATGTTAAAATTAATTTCGTTATACTTACATTTTGTTGAGAAAGTGTAGACTTGCACTCGTCTCTTAAGCGCTAGTGTAAATAACTTATTGATAAAATCTGTGGTCAACACATTAAAATATTGTAAATAATTCGCGTTTTGACTATTATTTTCGTGAAACAAAGTACTCAGTCTATGAGCATAATAAAATAATATTGTACTCCTACATTAATACTGTCCTAACAAAATATTATATCCTAACTTCCTCAACAAATAGTTCTAATTCTCAACGTCAACGGGTAAGTTGGTTGAAAAAAATTGAGATGCAAGTTTTGATCACTAACTTATAAATACCACTTAAATTACCACCAGCCTTCACAGGACACAAAAAATATTACTGTATACTCGAAAAAAAAAATTGATAGTCATATATTTCAAGGCGTTAAAAACTTTTCAAAACTGTTCATTTTCAACCTGCTGTATCTCTTTGGATGATGAGGTTGATAGTTTTTTTTTTGTGTTTGCATGATCAAAATGCCTATATCTTTGCGTGTAAAGCATTTATTTATTCACAAGAGTCTTCAGTGTATACATATTATTGATAATAGTATATTTTATATAAAAATATACAACATTCAATAGTTTTGTATCGGCTTCTGATGACTATTTTCCATCCAGGATTGTTTTTATGATAGTTGGATGACATTATCACAAAATCTGTAAAATGTTGCTGACACTTGCCCTCAAATAAAAGAATGTAATTAAATAACTTACGTCATCAATCCATAAATTTCTGTGGAGTACGCGTTTCAACCATCAGGTCATCCTTAGCTCCACTGTCACCACTGAGGAACTGTATTAAGTTATCACAGTATTTGTTATCTAAACGTTTCGTACGTGTCGTGTATGTGTGATAAATGTAAAATATGTTTGGACTATTTATTTAATATATCGACGCTGTTGCTATAATGCAACATAGAAGCAAATTCAACCTAGTGACAGTGGAGCTGAGGATGACCTGATGGTTGAAACGCGTACTCCACAGCAATTTATGGATTGATGACGTAAGTTATTTAATTATTTGATTACTCAATCCGTTGTGCTACAATCTCAACATTATAAAAGAATGTAGTTGAAAAAAAACTAAACTAGCTCGACGTAAACTAAGTTCAATCACAACTATAATAAGTTATAAATAAATTAGTTTATAATCTAAATTTAACTAAAAACTCATAATTTGAGTAAATTGGATTTATTCAAATTACATTTACAAACTTCAAAAATGTATCCTATGAGTAAGTTTTGTGAAGAGATTTAGAGGCTGATTATATCCGAGTTGAACTTCTTCATTCAGAGGACAATCGAGGTAATCTCCTTTCGGAATGAGATTTTACGAATTCATTTTACATTTGGAGGAAGTGCACAAGCAGGGAGAATTGCCAAACTATCTTTTAATAAGACCATAAATTAGTTTTGAATACAAAAATTCAATATTATCAACTAGTTGGGCTATTAGTTATGCAAGTTATCTAGATTGGAACAAGACTTGAGTTAGGGCAGTTTCCTCATAAAATAAATAAAATCTCTGATGCAAAATAGCTTATCGGTTGAAATGTTTGTATTTTTTTATTTTGTCCTTGATATTTGAAAATTATTCCAATTGCAAATTACGCAGAAGCAAAGGATAAATGAGAACCATTCGGTGAGGAATTCTGAAAAAAAATTGTTTTCTTAAAACACCACTAAAGTGTAATTAAAACATGGATTTCCCCGATAAGCTTTCGCATAAATCCATACGGTAGGTCTGATAGTTGAACAGATTGCCAGATTTCCTTGGATAACCAATAAAAAATATAATTACAATCGCTTAGGCCCTATAAGTTTCATATTTTTCAATTGTATACCGCCATTTTCTGTAAATACATTACTTTCAAAAGGCGAAGTTTACTACGAAAGTTTTAATTAATTTAATACTAAACAATTTTGCAAAAGGAAATTATAGACATAATTTAATACATGTTTTACAAAAAAATCTTGAAAATATCTCTGATTGTTAAATAGAAGTATTTCTGTTTTTTTTTGTTCCTGGAGAAAGCTAATGCCAAAATATAGAAATTTTTTGAAAAGTCTGTGATTAGTTTATTTTGTATAATGTTAAATAGAAGTATTATTAGGAAACATAATATAACTCTTGTTAATTAGTTTAACATGATGTGGAGCTTTATTCTATTTTTATACTAGTTAAAGTATTAGTGTCAAGGAAGTTTTCATGTTTCACCTCCTAAACACAACTTCTATAAGAAGCATATAAATACTTTAGTAACCATTATAATTGCTTTACTTTTTTAAAGCGTCGCACCGTTCCGACAAGTTTTATAATTTAAGTAAATTAATAGATACCAACAGTAATATGTCTTATGGTTTATAATATTACATTTTATTGGTATTTCTGGTTATAACTCTTGTAAAATAAAACGGCAGAAGAAGTTTAACCTAAGTAAAAGTTGATGGAAATGCTTATATAAATATAATCATTAGAAACTCAAACTTTTGATTTATTATTGCTTTAATTATTTTTAACAGGTGCAACTTACAAATAACACATTGAGAAGCTACAAGCAATATTAGTGTATATAATTTCTTCCATCAAATTATAAAGATTTGAATAACAAAAACAAACATTGTTCAAAACGTAGTCAGATTGTATAAGCCAGATAAGATTAAGCTACAGTTAAATACTAAAGATAAGAACAGAACCTAATTCATTAATAAATTAATCATCTTTATTGAGCTCAAAGTGGTCGTTTTCACTGCTCATAAACATATAAATATGTTGTAATATGTTACGAAATGTAATTAGTCAATAGAGTTGCATTCATCGTAAGGCGATATAAATTTGCTACAGTAATACATTTTCTTATTATCTTTGTAGAGTACCAACTGACACTTTTTAAGTAAATGATACTTAATTGCAATTGACCTGCTTAAATCCACAGCAGTTGTTGGTACTTTGTCTTAGATCGAACATTTGGTTCTGCGCCAAGCCGCAGCTTACAACACGGGCTTATAGTTCAGTCAATGAATGATCCAAAAGTAGGTGTAGAGTGCGTGAGCAGGTAACTAAGCGATTCCTTCAGAAACTTGTTCAGGGGGCTTAGGGTGTTAAAATACCAAAAGTCCTGACTCCTAGGTGGTGAGCCAGGGGGTGGAGGGGGGAAAAAGGGGGGGAAAGGTACGCATTTTAGGTTTTTTGATTATATCTCGAAAACTATCAACTTTTTGTATACTATAGTAAATTATAAAATTGAAGAAGATTAAATTTTCTACAAGAAAAGTATATAATGTGTTTATTTTGGTTCAACAGATTACGAGTTATAACTTTTTTAATTGATATCTTATTAAAATACTCCTTCCATAAGAAATACATGTAAATTAGTATGCGAAATGGGGCGAATCCTATCCGCCCAAAGGAAATATAACTGATATTCTGGAAATCTTGACAAAATTTCCAGTAATTTGACACTTTAATCATGAAATTTTGCCAAAAATTAAAGCGAGGGTGAGCGTTTAAAAATGGGATGATCAAAGGTTTTTTTTTATATTTCCAATAAAAAAACACCAAAACTCAACATTTTGTTACCTCGCCCTCGCCTTAATTTTGGATCAATTTTAATGATTAAAGTGTCAAATTACTGGAAATTTTGTCAAGATTTCCAGAATATCATTTATATTTCCTTTGGGCGGATAGGATTCGCCCCATTTCGCATACTAATTTACATGTATTTCTTATGGAAGGAGTATTTTAATAAGAAATCAATTAAATAAGTTATAACTCGTAATCTGTTGAACCAAAATAAACACATTATATACTTTTCTTGTAGAAAATTTAATCTTCTTCAATTTTATAATTTACTATAGTATACAAAAAGTTGATAGTTTTCGAGATATAATCAAAAAACCTAAAATGCGTACCTTTCCGCCCCCTTTTTCCCCCCTCCACCCCCTGGCTCATCACCTAGGAGTCAGGACTTTTGGTATTTTAACACCCTAAGCCCCCTGAACAAGTTTCTGAAGGAATCGCTTAGTTACCTGCTCACGCACTCTACACCTCATTCCTTGACAGGACTATTAGTAAAATGTCGCATCGTCATTTTCAGTTTTATTGCAAATATTTAAATTTTTGAATAGGAAAAAACCTTAGACTAATAAAAAAAGAAATATCAGTGTAAGAAAACTAGACAGTTATAGATAATTTTACTTAGCCTACTTATACTTGTAGGCAAACTACGGGTTGATTGAGTTTACTTTGAAACAAAAATGATTGAAATTAGGTTGTGGTACATTACATGTATTCCAAAATGACATAAACTGTCTGATTATGAGATAGGGGCTATTGTTTAAATCAAAATTATCAACGTCACTTGGGTCGGTAATATCGTAACGGTCAGTAACAAGAATTTCAGTTTTACAAATAGCACTTTTTTCAAAATTAATAGAACAACTCAATTAACAACAGATATTTTAAGATGGCATGCACAAAGTTGTGATTAAATGAATTTTCTATGTGCCCATACTTTTTAAATCATTGTATTTTTGTTTTTTTTTTCTTTAGGACAAGAAAAAATGCTGTTATCTGTCAAACTATCTTATAGACGAAGTTAATCAAACCCCAATTTTTCATAACACTGCAATTAGGTTTTGATCGTGGATAAAAATACGATATTTGAAACCCTAAGATCCAATTTCTTCCTCCACAACTTAATGTGTTGCTTATAAAATATGATAAAACTGATTATTAATTAGGTTTTGACTACTACAACACCATTAGAAGATAAAATTAAAACAAAAAAAAATGTGTGACTTTCCTTAGACTGTAACTGGTAACATCCTGTTTGACAAACACTTACATCAAAACGTTATCTAATTAAGATATTTATCTTACATACAAAAACATATAAACGTAAACCACAAGCTTAGTTAAAGATAAGAATTGTATTGATCAATAAAATTTCAATAAAGATTTCAATAATAATTGGGTTGTGTTATGTTGAATGCTCTGAATAAATGTTAACAACAAATATTTAACTTAAAAGTATAATCAATTACTCGTACAACATTTTAATGTGCATAACTTTTTGTTATTTATTCTTAGATAATCTTATCTAGAAACCTGCTCCTACAGGTTCCAAGTCCTCTCAAAGGAGCTTTTTCAGTTCCCTCTAAAGGAAGTAATTTGCCTTAAGCTATCATTCCCTGTTTTGGGACGAACTTTCAATTTTCTCAGCCATATTTGTGTAAAGATTTGCTGTGTAGTGAGAATATTTTAAAGAGTAATAATGTAACATTTTGGTTACACAGTATTTAACAATAGGTAGTAAATTTTAAAATCACTATATGTATTACCTTAACTTAACTTAATATATATTCATTAACTTAACAAAGGTCACAAATGTTTACAATAAGATAATATATTTATACTTTGGGACATTAGTGTACGGTGAAAACTGAAATTCAAGTCTGAAAATCCTGCATTGAGTGATATCCGATAATCGGATGTCAAGAAGTCTGATACCTCTAAAGGAAGGAGCAGGTTTGACATGGCCTGATTTACTTAAATTTATTATGATTGGATTAATTTTCCAAGTGGGGAAATAGGTAAAGTATAAGAATATATTTGTATTAATTCTTACTTATTTTGATAGAAATTATGACGTTGAATAAAAATAAAAATAAACTCTTAAATAGGAAGAAATATATTTTATTTTATTGTAAATCGTCAAGATTTGGTCACCCACAAATATTATACCTATATTCTCTCGCTGGAGTTTGGATGTTTGCAGCCTGATTTAATTTATATCTAAAACTTAAACTATGTAACAAAGCCGAATTGGTATTTGGATATAGTAACAGTTCAAGGTTTATTTTGGTTTGCTTTGACCACAGTCAAAGCAGTTATTCTGTAGTGTCCTGGGATTGTCCCTTTACAGCCAATTTGGTATGATTATCATAGTCACAGTGCCTAACTATTAATTGGCGGTACGATTCAACCAGATTATGCTAGCATTCTTATATTTCATAAGGCCTCATTCCATGTCCCCTCAAACGGAAATAAAATCATTATATTTGAATGGAAATAAATCGTATATCTACAACATTATGTAACTGGGCATTTTATTACTAACTACATCCAGTTAGAAGAATATCTTTAACGTAAACTTGAATTCAAAATCGGCACAACGTTAATTTATATACATATTCTTTATTTACAGTTAATATCAAATAAAATGTTTGTCAATTGAAAAGAATAAAAAAATTTGCAATTTCTATTTTCAATCTGCGTCAATCAATTATCTGAATCAATTATTACTTTATAGATTTAAAATATTATGGGTACGACTAATGTGAATCCCCTATGCATTAACATCCTAAATGGTCTCTTGGGACAATCATTTTTTGAACATAACCATGATGGAATCATCGAAGTATATACCATAACTGTGTTATATACTTGTGTTGTGTTATATACTGTACTTAGATGGGTGGGATTTATTCTCTCAAAGATAATAATGATATATTGCGGTTCATAGATTGTTACATAAATTAACCACTATAAACCAGAAACTGAATTTCAGCCACAATTCAAATCAAAGTGCATTGTACTTCATCAATGTATTCCAAAGACATGACCCCCCCCCCCCCTATGGCAACCCCTTATGAAACTCCTTACTTTGAGAAATGTTCAATCTGAACCGGACATTTGGTCCTTTTCCAAACCTTCTTTTTATGTTTCTGTTACTGATATATTAATACATTTTTGTATTTTTTACTAACTGCATGGTGATACTAATCATCTACGTCAGTATTCATGCAGTTGAAGATTGTATATTATTATGAAAAAATAAATGGAGTTTACTAAGCTTCAACCTTCCACGATTTATTATCTTTGAGTCTAGACTCTAAAATACAGAAATAGGTTGACATGAGTATAGGGCTACATAAATAAAAATATTAAAAATACTTGGAACGGGTTTTACTTGTGAAAGATCAGTATAAGGTCTATTTAATTAAATCAGTTTTTACTCTATGCTATTTACCCATTGTTCATTAATAAACTACCTGGAATTCTTAAATTATTATACTGCAGTAGTCGTATAAACTGATTTGGGTTAGAAGAGTGTGCCATTATTTTGATTGAATTGTATTTGTTTATTTTCACCGTGATAAATTAAAGCATTAGTAACTAAGCACGTTAATAACTAATATAGCCAACGTGTAAAATATTTATAATGCAATTATGTTTTAGAATAATTAAAATTATATTTTTATTTTTATTTTGAGAACAGGCATTAATGCAATCTTTGAAGCATTTAAAACTAAAAAAATGATATAGATAACAAAGATCTAGAGTAGAATACATTTAATTAATATAACCCTAAATTGCATTTAAAGCCCTCTACGTAAGAATCATTGCCATAAATCATGTTTGGTATAAACATATAATGTCTTCGATATTTTTATCACTGAGGTTAAACAAATCATTGTCAACAAAATCTACATATACGTCACGGCAAAGGTAAAGATGCCGTTTATTGTATTGCTAACGAACGAGAGCAGCAATGAGCACTTGTCTTGGCAACAATGCTACGCTAATAAAGTCATGCCCCATAGGAGCCATTTACACATAACTTTTAACATTCAAAGTTTACCAATTTCATCCCATACCACGTATGTCCAAATTAAGTGGTCCTCGCTAATTGTAAATTTTTACTTAAATTCGGCGTTCTATGAAAACTTATTATTCAAATGACCGATATTGGGTCCAAACCTGAACTTATACATAGAACAGATTAAAATTTATTTTGGAAGGAAACAGTTTCAGAAAGTATTATATTCAGTAAATTGTATATGACTACCATTTAACCTCCACCAAACAACCTTCTTATACACGGAAGAAAATTGTATGCTTCAGGTTTAATTATCTGTATTAAGTCTTAAGTATGAATTTCTAGAATGTAACGATTATAGAGTATTAATTGCCTTAAAACATTCTGATAAATAAAACCTCTCTCACTGTTCTAATTTATCTTGTCTTCTTGACTGATAGTTGCATCGAGAGTCATTCTCGTTTTATATGGTGTAAGACATGATCGTTATACCATGAAAATAGTTGTAATTTTGTGAGAAAATGTATGAGTCTTTGGTTTAAAATGGTATAAATATTAAATGCGGTTGTTTTGAAACATAGAAACTAGTAACAAGTATACAATATACAGAACGAGTTTTAAAGTACAATTAACGATGAAACTACATTTTCATAATAGAACTATCAGAAAGATCAACAAGAATACTCCAAAGTTTATCACCAAGTAAAGCTTAAGCTTTGCTATTGAAACTTAAGTTATTTCGCATTAGTATTGAGCCTCCTGCTAGTAGGTGTTCTTGCGATAGATGTTAAGTTAGATGACTTTCATCATACGATGATGATCCCCAACTATAACAATTATTTTAAAGTTGTTAAGATTTTACTATTTATAAGTACTAACCGAGTGAAACATGCGAAAAACAGCCAGTGTGAATATTAAAAGCTTAAAAGCTAAACAATATGTTAATGTAAATGTTGGGCTAAAGGAATTTATTATTCTTTAACAAGTATAACTTACATTTAGAAAAAAACACTTTAAACGCTATATTAAAAAAAAGTATATTGATGCATGTAAAAATCAAAGGATGAATTTAAGAAGATTACGTTGAATATTTAACCAATAACCAAAGAGGATGAACAACGTTGTTTGGGTAAACGAAGTGGCTTTGGACAGATGTGAATGTATATTAACTTTATTGAATTTAACCACATACACATTTTGCTGCAATATGTTTATTCTAGTGTACATTGAAAAGCTTAGATAAAGATAAAATATTTTTTTTTAATATTCTCATGGCTATTGTTAATAAAAAATTTCAACTTATATTGTGAACATTGTGAAGTAAAACCTTAACCTCATAAAAAACCTTCATACTAATTAATAATTTTATAAATGTGTTAACATAATGTTGTTAATGCACATTAGTAAATAAATGTGTATAGGTAGAACTTAGGTATTTTTCTGGAGTAAACTATATTCATAACTGTTCGTGTTTTAGTACTTGTAACCCCGAGGTGATTGACAAGGACTTTTTAGTAAACGAATGCTTCGTGGTGTTTGTAGGATTATTGCGGATATTTTCCATAAGGATTAGAAACAATACCAGTTTCTCCACATTTTGTTTAGTTCAAAAAATATTTTTTTTTAACACACATAGACTCTATTCATAATTTCAAATCAGCAAAACAGATTTTAATGGTTTAATAGCAAGGAAACACTTTTTATAGAATTAAACCTATCATTGATAACACGGTCTACATATTTTCTAAATCTGTGACTCCAGCTAGTAGTACAATTGGTGATTGTAGCATTGCTTAGAGTAATATAAACCTTAATATTTACCTTATTATTATTTTTACTGGTAAAACATTATATATAATTTACAGGCCTCACTTGTGTCCTGTTTCATGGTAAGATAATGTATAAGCTTTTTCCAAAGTAATCAATACCTCTCTAAAGAGATTCACGTGCCTTTGCAGACATCTCTTTCAAGGGGCTTCAGAAACTTCCATCGGTAGGTAATTAATTACAGAGTACAATTTGAGTTTACTCCGATATTAATGTTTACCATGCAATTACGAGACATTGATGTTCTTTTTGTAAAAAAAAAATACTTTGATTGTATAATACACTTATTATATATGTTAACTCTACACTGTTAACAGATTCTGAATATTATAGGATTCACAGCTAATCTTAACTCATTTTCAAAATGCACCAAGAATCTTAAAAGTTTACTTTTGCTGTAATTTATAGAATATATTATTTTATAAATAAGATTCTAAAATTGTGTTCAACGGTATACAGAGTGTACAGCTTCCACTTGGACAAACTTAACCAGAATTATAGAGAGATCAAAACAAGCAAAAAATGTAATAAAACATGTATTAATATAGGTATATCTCAAACAGTTTAGCGTCTGTATGTATGTGCTTAAAGAAAAAACATTTTTAACGTCTAAACTGTTTGAGCCATAGCGGTTAATTTCAGCAAATGTTTTTATCGTTTTGCCAACTGCCTTTGTGTAGAATAAGAATAACCAATTAATAACCGTTTCAAAATGGCGGCTATTTTTTTAATGCATGATATAAAAAACTATAACTGATGAGTAAAAACAATAAATTTGGTAAAATTCATCTAGTATAGCCTATATAATACTTATTTAAAAAGTCATGTACAATGCTCTGTTTTTCCTCTCGGAGTGATGAAGCTATAGAGTACTTCACCGGAAAAAGAAAAAAAATCCCGCTATCACCGACAAAAAACTGTTTATTCACTTTTCAATTTTAAGTATTGCATTGACCATAAACGTTGTATGTGGATCTAATAAAAAGTCTTGTCTGAGTGTATACATCAGGTTCAAATGTTTAGCAGCATTTTTTTAATGGTGACTTTTTTAGGCTTTAATGTTTTTTAGTAATCATTTTCATCGTATAATTGATCAGAGTAAATTTATCTCAGCATTTTTCTGGCTGTATTACAGCGACGTACTGTCAACATGAGGGGATCTTTGGATGGTATATTACCACAGCAGCTCTTTTGAATATTATATTTAACCTGAATATTATATAGAACCTTAGTTTCTATGTTAACTAAGGTTGTGTTGACTGGCTCATATACATCAAAGTGGACTCTGAGGAGATTACCACTGAGTTAAGGATGACACAATAATCCTTTCTCTTCACCAAATGAATAAAAATAGTTCCCCCTGAATCACTTTGATCTAATAGCCAAACAATTTAAATCCCTCAACTAATTTGCTAGATTAACCGTTATGATTTGAACATTACTGGCGTGTAATGGTCTGTATTGATACAGTGTGATTGAAAAGTCCCGGAACGGTTTAATATTTTAAAAAATAATGCATATATAGCTAAAATACTTGGTACAAAATTACAGGGCATAGAACTCAATTTAACACATATTCAGTGATCCAATAATTCTTCAGGGGGACGTCCCACAATGAGTCAGAAGAAAATCTTAAATGGAAGCATAGGTCAATATGCACATCAAATTAAAGGTCTTTTTTAGTAGAATACAAAGCCGCAAACCGCACTTCAAAAGGTTGATCCTGCGCAAAATGACAGTTGTTCAAATATTCATTTAATTTACATTACTATTATACGCTTTCTCCTCAGGGGGCATAGCCCTAGGCATCTGAAGAAAATTGTTAATGTAAGAATAGGTCGATATGCACATCAATTTAAAGGTCTTCACTTTTAGATTACGATGCCGTAAATTCAAGCTCAAAAGAATGCCTGAGTAAAAAATGGCAGTCATTCAAAGATTCAAAATTCAAGATTCAAGATTCAAGAAATCTTTGAACAACTGCCATTTTGCGCAGGATTAACCTTTTGAAGTGAGGTTTGCGGCATTGTATTCTACTAAAAAAGGTCTTTAATTTGATGTGCATAATGTGTTTAATGTGTTTAATTTGATGCTTCCATTTAAGATTTTCTTCTGACTCCTTGTGGGACGTCCCCCTGAAGCATTATTGGATCACTGAATATGTGTTAAAATAGAGTTTTATGCCCTGTAACTTTATACCAAGTATTTTAGCTATAACTGCATTATTTTTTTAAAATACTAAATCGTTCCGGGACTTTTCAATCACACTGTATAGTTGTTTCATGTATTACTGTAAGTCTATGATCGCAGTCTGTAAAATTTGTTCAAAGCATAGTCAATAACTGTTTGTCTGCGGTGATTGCTACAATCAGCTTCCTTCTATGTATGAAGTACGTAATATGCATGATAAATAATATTCATAAACGGACAGGATGTATCTGAACAACGTTAAAAAGCTGTACTTAAATTTTTTTTGAGCGATAAAAACAAAACACTAGTCAAATGACGAAACAAATCTAAAGTGTGTAACGTAAAAATTCAGAAGTGTAGAAGAAAAATTAACAACGAGAAAAAGTTTTTGTATTAAATACAAGTGATCAATACAAAAACAGCCACAACCTCAACACGTAAAAAGTAAAGTGTATTTAAAACTCTAGGTTACATTAAAATCTCTTAATCACCATCAGACTAACGTTTTCTAACAGTGATAATACAACAAACATTCTCAAACAGATGGTATATACAGGGTGATCAACTCAAGGAGGCCAACATTGGGATATCAGAAACGGTAAGAATTAGAGAAAACTTTTAATGCATTCCTTTATTTTTTGTGGCAGTTAAATTTCTTGTGGAACACCCTATATTTTATCATGTTTTCGGATAGAAAACATGACTTTTTAAATCTTGATTTTTTCGATAAACCCACTCATTTAGGAGTTACAGCCTATGGAAAAATGACTTCCGGTGTACATTTTACATCATATAGCTCATAAACAAGTGGGTTTATAGCGAAAATGCGAAGAGTAAATAAGTCAAATAAGTCTTAATATTGCATCCACATTCCATAAAGACCATAAAATACACAGTTTTCCACTTTTCAAGTTTGCCGCCATTTTGGAAAATTACCGCCATTTTGGAAAATGATCACCATTTTGGAAAATGACTGCCATTTTGGAAAATGACCACCATTTTGGAAAATGGCAACCATTTTGGAAAATGACCGCCATTTTTTAAATAATAGAATTAATATTTTTAACGAATGTTATGGTCTTTTTGGAATGTGGATGCAATATTAAGACTTATTTGACTTATTTACTCTTCGCATTTTCGCTATAAACCTTTTTGTTTAGGAGCTACATGGTGTAAAATGTACACAGGAAGTCATTTTTCCATAGGCTGTAACTCCTAAACAAGTGGGTTTATCGAAAAAATGCCAGGAATAAAAAAGTTTTTTAACTACATGTCCTATCCGAAAACATGAACATAAAATATAGGGCGTTCCCTAAGAAATTTCAAAGTTGGCCGCCATTTTGGAAAATGGTGGCTGAATTTCGAAAAAATAAAATAATATTTTTAACTACCACAAAAAATAAAGGAATGTCCACCATTTAAAGTTTCCTCTAATTCTTACTGTTTCTGATATCCCAATGATGGCCTCCTTGAGTTGATCACCCTGTATAGCCTAGTGAACAAAATAAATAACGTAAAATAGAATTTCCAAAAGATATAATTGCATTGAAATCGCATTTAAACAAAATATTATTTTGTCTAAATATAAGTACTTTCAAACCATATTTATTTTTAGGTTATTTAAGTTACAAATCTAAAAATATGTGGTACATAATGTTACTTTTTTACGTGATTATTGATTAACATCCCGATCTCCTTTAGACTATTCGATGTTACAGCGATTCAAAGCCTTAAAGTAAACACAAAAAGATAAATGCTTTTTTCTCGTTTTATCGTCTCAAAGCAAGATCAAAATGCACTCAGTTTACTTTTACATTAAATAATGTGTAAAACTTAACCTTTTTAACTGTGTATCTTTACTTCATTACAAATAAGTACAATGTAACACAACTTGTGCTAGTGTAACAGAAATCGTTACGCTGGCTTTGTACCCATTAATGCTAAAAGCTACCCATCATGTATCTTATACTTTTATTTACACTTCTATCTTTTTGATCAGTCAAATATACTGAAGAGTGCAAACAAAGACATCTTAAATTTCTTGATCATGAAGTAGGTTGGACAAAGTTTTTAAAGAGGCTTTAAAAAAGCCAGGGGCTTTCTATATATTTTCCTTTTTCCGAATAAGGTCTTATTTAGATGTGAATGCAAACAGAAATAATAAAATATTTGTTTACTTTCAAATATATGCTAAGTATGACGATATAAGTACATGTTGCATTGAATTATTTTGAAGTATGCACACGAATTTTTTGGTAAGCGGCAAAATGTGTATAGTAGCCAAACAAAATTTCCGTACAGGTATTATTTAATTGTGTACGTGCATACGTAGTTGTTTGTTGTAGGGTCCTATAAAGGCTCATAAAAAAGTTGCAACATAAATATCACGACTTGTAAAGTGGTCAAGGCTTTTTGTGACACCCCTAATAATCATTTGTATTCTTTGGCCACTTATGCGTATTTTACATCTGGTTTAAAATATCGTTTAATAATATTATTGCTGTAAACTATAATAATGTATTCTTACACAAATGTTTATACAATTAAAGGGCATACCATGGATCAATGGACAATGAAAAGTTTTTAAATACTATCACACTTTATTCATTAGAATCTTCTTAGTCTTCAACCATGGGAACCTTGGCAAGAATCAATTAAGTCTTTATTTGATTATTATAATACACATAAATAATATATATCCATAATATCAAAAGGCAGCACTAAATAAACATTTGTCAAACACTGTCTTATATTCCATAATTCAAAGCACCCTCAAGAACCGTGTAATTGACAGCTCATAATATCTGTTTGGGGAATTTTCATAGACAACCATATCAATTTAAAATAGCATTTCCTTTAACAGATTTGCTAAATTACAAAAAAATCATACCATCGTATTTGTTGGTTTCCAAAAATATACTTGACAGAAGAATAACCCTGATTTCATAAGACCAACGATTAAAAATATTTGTACGTACAGTTAACGATTATTACTAACTTAGAATGATTGTATTTATTAAATATGTTGTTAAATAAGATCTTCCACCCAACAAAATTACAATAGTCTTTGGAAACTCAAACCACTATTATGTCTACATGTTTATGAATATTGTAAGCAATTATCTATTGGTGATAAAAGATACAGTTAAAATGTTTGAACATAAGTCATCCTTTAACTTTGGTAAAGTTTGACCACGAGTTGGAGAGGGAATTTAAAAGAGCTAGAAGCCTAGTGCTCTTCTCTTTTGTATGAATAAGACCTTATTTAAATTTGAATAAAAAGAAATGTTGAATGCTTTCCTGTTGCCATTTTGTGGTTTAATA
This sequence comes from Macrosteles quadrilineatus, assembly GCF_028750875.1. Lineage (NCBI taxonomy): Eukaryota > Metazoa > Arthropoda > Insecta > Hemiptera > Cicadellidae > Macrosteles > Macrosteles quadrilineatus. The sequence goes on from NW_026542596.1 coordinate 20,282,374, forward strand.
AATTTCTACTTCAAGTGATGATTGTTTCGTTTATTATAGAATTTAATTTTAATTGGTTCCCTACACACAAAAATATGTTTTCATCACTTAGTGTTTACCTGCAAGAGGTTAGATCAAATTAATTCATAGAAAAATTTTAATTTTTTCGTGAATTAAATTCCAACAGTTATTATAAATTTTATAAATTGTCAAATATTAAATTTAAATTTGTTACAAATGGAATTCACAGTGACATATGACAAATGTAACATAACAAATTGCCAACTTATAGGACAACGTCATCTATTAGGTTTCTGCAACGTAAAAATGTAATTTTAATTTAAAGATATAATCTTCCCCTAAAACCACTGTGTAATTTAGAACATTTTTTGAAAGAATATTAAGTAAAAAAAAATGAAAGAGTTATAGTTTGGTCCGTTCTAGTTTCCTAATTTAACGGTGAAACCTTCAAAATCTCTTCATTTTAACCTTTCAAATCAGAGTTAAGCCAAGTTTTCGCTTCATCGATTCAGTAAAAAAGTAATTTTAGTTGGATAATATAACATATTTTGAAACAAGTGTTTAAAGAAATAGTTCATTGGTTTATTTACGAGTAAATCTCCTGTGCGTATTTTATCTTGTTGATAGTTACAATCGCGTTAAAGAGTCATGGGAAATATGCAATAAAACATTATTTTTGGAATGTGTTTTTAAAATAGTTCTTAAATCATGTATTTAAGTCGCAACCTCATTTTATTTATTTTAATGTGATAATTGGAAAGTCGTAAACTGTAAATAAATAAAGGTACGGTACAACTCCCAACTGCGATAAATTTAACGTAAAAGTTTAAACTAGGCCTAACTGTTTTATTATAAAACTGCCACTAAGTATTATTCGCAAATTTAAGCTTTATTCAACTTCAATAGAATTTTGCTTTGATAACTACTTTTGTAGTATTAATTACTAACGGTTTAATTTTTTTACTAACTTATATTATTATTATATTCTAAGTTAGTTTTATATTTGTTCCCTCAATATTCCTGAAAACCTTGATTTTATTAAAAAAAAAAGAATTTACCTTATAATAAATAACAAAATCGTTAAGATTTATTATCAACTTGTTGCATGCTATTTTTGTCATACTAAAATACGAAAAAATGAAATGAAAAACAATGTTATATATTAAATTCTGGTCCTACCCAATAAAAACTCTTTTCATGGCTACATGTTATTTATAAAAAAAACCTTTACGTAAAACTCAAACATTGGTAAAAACAACACAGATTTGTTTTATTAAGAAGATGCACTCCAAACAAAAATTTCCATGGACATAAATAATTATATTTTGAATATAATGTAATGTCAAACTACTCTTCAAGCTTGAGCCGTTTTTACAAATATTTACATACATATTATAAATATGTATTTTCTGGTTTTACCTTATTACTATTTTGCAAGTGCACAAAACCAGCTAGGGCTGTCTCCCAGGTAGAAATCAAGATTTAGTGAGATATATTTGCGGAGAGGACGGGTGTAACAAACAGCTCTATTATACACAGCTTACCTTGGTAATTGTGATGTTTTCTACATTACCATTCCAGTGGAAATGAATTTAAATTGAATCCTCTACCACACCTAACAAATTAAGCAAAGATTTTGCATTACAATATTTTTGTTAAGAGCGTTTTCAAATTCTAGTCTATTTGATATAACTAAATAACCGTTAATTGAAATCGTAATTTTTTGTATAGAATGTTATAAATCAAATTCTAGTCTTAGCTTATCTTTTGATTGAGTTATAGATTTCATCCCTTTGTTAAAGTTTTCAACAGTTTTTTGTTGTCAAAATCCTCGTAGTGGATGTGAGTCACCTACAGATTGTGCAAATAAACCGATAAGCTACTATGTTGAATACAATTTTTAATTTTTCAAAATGTGGAATAAATTATTGTGATCTATAGCAACTGGTATGACCCATGTGCTTGTAGTGTAGAAAGTAGAATTAATTGTAGACTATACAATGTTTTAGTAGCGCATTCGATGACTGATTCAAACAACTATGTTCTTTTGTAATAAGAGATTGGTGAAAGCTGCACTATTTAGATGTATGTCTACTTTAGTATTCAACAGTCAATGGTAATAGTTAGAAAAAAAATTCTCACATAAAACTAACATTCGAAATCTTCTAAAAATTGCTATATGTTTGACCTCTAATGATTTAGAAATTCCAAAATGGCCTTTATGTTCATGTATTAATAATACTAATTATTCTTACCATGGGATAGTGCTAAATACGTGTTTGTTTTAACTATAAAGTGTGTTCCGTGTTTTATAATTACCAACACTTGAAAACATCCCAAACCGAATTTGTGTTTGGATAATACGTCCTGTTTTCATAAAATATAAAATTATAGTATTTCAACATTAGGAATAATTGTTGATTAAATATAGTAATACTCGTATAATAGCTAACAGTATTTAATTAACTGACATAACAAATTATACGACGTGTTATTTTCCACAAAACTGATATAAATGCAAAGTCTTAGCACTCGTAATTGACCAGTTTCCGTCCACAGCAGTTGTTGGTACTTTGTCTTGGATCGAACATTTGGCTCTGGGCCAAGCCGCAGCTTACAACACGGGCTTAGTATAACGTCGCATCGTCATATTCATCGACTAGGTTAAAAAAAAAAAAATTCTGGCAAAATACTTGTTTATAAACTATGTATACATTTTACATACTTAGTGTTATTCAATGTTAAATTATTTTTATCTTTTAGCTCGTAATTATGTCCCTAATTGGATTTATTTAATATGATTTGAGGTTTAATATAAAATAGCGTGATGTAGTTTTACGGACGTTAATTGGTTTTCTGGTTAACATCATAATTCTGTATGAGCTTTATAGATAAAATTACACTTTACAAGACTGAACATTTCCTTTTGATTTTTTCATGAAATAGCTTTATCGGTTTGTAACTACAATTAAATATGTAATTTTTTCTTCCAAATCTTGTTAATTTTTTATGGAACTTCACATATTCCCTATGTAGTTAAGGACAATAAGGAAGGTAAAACTAATTGGCGTCATTTAATAAATATAAGGCTGCTAGTGTATTTTATATTTGTAATTCTTTTTATATAATCAGCCTGTGCTTGAGTATTCGTTCTAAAATATGAAAAAAAGTTATCTCGGTTGAATGCAATACTGATTTCATAAGTATCTGGCACGAAAACAATTTTTTACTTCAATGTATGTGTATATTTAAGTCAAGCAAATCATACCATACTTGAATAAAAAAATTTAAAACCCAAGTTTTTTAAGAGGTCAGTGGCCACTTTTAACCTTGCATTTGCCCGTCCACATAGGCTACCTATGGACCTATGCGTGGAACGTATACAGCAAAGAAAGGGGCAAGCCGCTACAATACCAAGGGTGAAGTGTGCTGATAAAAAGGTAGCAGCAGTGACCAGGATCTGAACCTGAGCTACCAATTATTGCATCATAAATTGGAAAAAAAAAAAACTTACACTGATAATAATATTATAATATATACATATATTCCCATCACTGGGATTCTATCAAAATACATCTCACAGAAAAAAAGTAATAGCATGGTGCATTTAATGTCAGTCCTGCAGAAAATTCAAATTTATTATAAAATAACCAAGGGTTGTTCCTTAAATAAACCAATTAGATTTTTAATCTAAACGAGTTTGTTGACAAATCACATGAACCACCAACAAAGTTTTGCTAATAATCTCATTTTTCGTGGGAATAATTTACACTAACTTTAAACATTACCAAGTTTACAACATAGTTTCATACAACACATCACGAAATTAAAATTTTTGTACAACCCCTCTACTTATCGTTGTCTTTGCTATACGAATTAAAATTTAAGTTCGGCTTACCTTAACTGTGTAGATACTATTTAAGATTCTAAGGGCAACTGTTAACCATTAAAAACTTAATATTAATTTGAAATATAAAAATATATGGTTTATATCATACAAATAAGACAGAGACACTTTACAAGCATACGCTTTAAAATTATCCTTTGTTATTAAGAATATTCAAAAAAAGAACTACCTGGGAAACCCATGTAAACATTTACGCTATTTAGATCGTACCTCAAGTTACTATCTATATGTATAAATTGTTAAACTGGTATTTAAATAATTAAACAAATAAAGTACCGTTACAAATCTATAGACTAAAAGAATTCATATTTGCCTAAATAGATTTTTACAAAAATTGGATACATCCCTATAAATCTCAGATCTATTTCCGGTTAAAAACATTTGATAATAAAAAAAAATAGGCTGAAATGTTAATGAAATGCTTCCCATAACACCTCGTTCTTACAATTAGAACATACCCCGTTTACATACACATAGAATAGAACATATTTCAAACCTTCGTATGTGCATAAAACATTCGAAAATGTTTGAACAAAATTTTATAAAAATCTAATGATTCCTACATGAGTGATAGAGTTATCGTTCAACATTATATTCTTTTCCAAAAAAAAGAAATTTTTACTACACATGCGTAGTTTTAAATAATTTTTTACATTTTAAACCATGTTTAAACATTGATTCTATTTATGTATACGATTTATATGCCTTTAAGGTTCATTAGTAACCTACACACACTATTACTATTGAAACATGTTGTCTTTCACGGTATTTGAGTTAATAAAAACACAATAACATTTTCAAAGTTTTGCGGTGTATAATATGTACGAGACGTGGTATTCCTTCACCATGAAGCCTATAGTTTATTGTTAAAAGGCAATAGTATTTGGAACTCATCCAAATAGCGTTGGCAGCCTCTTTTAGGTGCGACGACACCTCCTACATAAACAAACTTTATAGTGTGTCTTGAACGTAAAGAACAATTATGATACTGAAAGAGGAAAATAAACATTAATTTTTCTGTGGTCTTTTTATCTTAGAAAATAATATTTTATTGTCATAGATTTTTATAAAATCTTAAAAACCAAATATTTTTGTCATGCAAACAAAATTCCAATTAAAAGAAAATTTACACACATGTAGATACTCCACACGACATGTTTTGTATTGGATTACAATATTCAAAATGAGCATGTGTATTATATGTAGATTTAAGTTATGAATACATTTAAGACACGTTTTTAAATTCATTCAAATTTTGTCGATGCAGCAATATTTGTGATAAACTAACTGTATATCCCTTTAAAAAAGGAACGATAATATGAATCAGATAAGTTAAAGTGAAATAATTTAAGAAAATAGTATTTTTAATAAGATAAGAAGGTTTAAGGATTTAATTTTTATGATTGCACATTGTGTGTGATCAATTGAAGAAACCTGTTCAATATATCATTCTGTGATGCATCAATATTCAAATTTAGAAGTTTTCATTCTGTTTCTCCTTGGGTGTATATAAAGTCCCGCACGTTCTTAATATTTTCTAAACGACAACAGATAAATCAATAAGATTTGGTACATCAACACCACACCTAAAAATATACTTTTTCAAGGAACTATTAATTTTCTGTCATATAATGGGGACGTCCCGCAAGGAGTCAGAAGGAAATCTTAAATAGGAGCATAGGTCAATATGCATATCATGAAAGGTCTCATTATGCACAATATGATCAATGAAAGGTCTTTTTTAGTGGAATACAATGCCGCAAACCGCACTTCAAAAGGTTGATCCTGCGCAAAATGGCATCCGTTCAAAGGTTCATTTCAAGGATTCATTTCTTGAATCCGCCATTTTGAATCTTTGAACGACTGCCATTTTTTACTCAGGCATTCTTTTGAGCTTGAATATACGGCATTTTAATCTACTAGTGAAGACCTTTAATTTGATGTACATATCGACCTATGCTTACGGTAATAATTTTCTTCCAATTCCTAGGGCTGTGCCCCCTGAGGAGTAAGTGTATAATAGCAATGCAAATTAATCTTTTAATAACTGTCATTATTGGCTCGGTTGTCCGTTTGAGTTCAACTTTGCGGCATTATATTCTGCTAATAAAGATATTTAATTAGATGTACATGCCAACCTATGCTTCTATTTAAGATTTCCTTCTGACTCCTTGCGGGACGTCCCCATGATATGACAGAAAGTTGATAGTTCCTTGAAAAAGTAGATTTTTAGGTGTGGTGTTGATGTACCAAATCTTTTTGATTTATCTGTTGTCGTTTAGAAAATATTAAGCCCGTGCGGGACTTTATATACACCCTGTATAATATTCCACCTGTACCCAAAAAGGTGGTGTTCAACCTCAGGTGTGTGTGTACGTGTACAGAGCTACAGACTACATCTGTTGTCCGATTGTATTGAAATTTAGCATGTTTATTTATTTGTTTCTTCCAACGAATGAAATTGTTTTACAATAACATACATCTATATAAATAAAATTAGAGTTTTGTCTGTACATTGCTTAGAATAATGAATTTTTTGGTTATTTTTACATTTCATTGGTCAGAGAAACCGAATCAAACCTTATCTCAATTTCTGTCTGTCTGTCTGTCTGTCTGTCTGTCTGTCTATCTGTCATTCTCTTGGTAACGCTAAAATACGCACTTTATTACAACTACTCCTCAATAACTATAGCACTGTCCCGCCTGAAACTTATTTTCCAAATACTATACATATATGAGATGGTTTTAGACGTATTTCATCGAATATGAGACAGTTAGATATTTAACAGTAAACCCTTGAAAATCAAGTTTTTGTCGATTTTTGACGTGGAATTTCTGGAAGCCCATGTTAACCTTATGAGAAATGAAATTATTGAATCTTAACAGCTGTTTCAATTAAACAAGTTGGTTCTGTTCTGTGATGTTCAATAGCATTAAAGTTACAAGGATTACCAACAGGGTGCAGCACTAGCACTATTATTTCTTTTACATTTATGACAACAGCTAATTTGCAACCTGGAGGCGAGTGAGCGTAGCGAACGAGCTAACCTGAAGGCAAGTGAGCGTAGCGAACGAGCTAACCTGAAGGAAAGTGAGCGCAGCGAACGAGCTCCAACATACAGGTGAGTGAGCGTAGCGAACGAACTTCAACCAGGACGTGATTGAGCCATGCAAACGAGATCAGATAGTAAAAATAAAAGTAAGCCTACCGTTATAGGATCGACCGGCAGACACAGAGGTAATTTAACCTTTTATTGATTGTCATACCGATCCGGAACAACAAAAAACAACATAAAATGAAGCTATGTATAATAGTTTGGCCAGCATATCTTAAAATATGCAAACCAACTGCTGTTCGTTATATAAGAAGGTTTCAACTGAATATTATAAGATCCCCGTGCGTAGAACGGGTACACAGCTAGTTATATAATAAACTTAATATTATAACATTCTACAAAACGTACATTAAGTTTATATGAAGATATAATTTTTTCGTGTTTTTTATTTGTTTACAACGGACAAAACCTTTTTACAATACTGCATACATACATAATTTTAATAATTCTAGCAGATCCATGTAAAACGTATAACGTATATAAACTTTACGTTAAAACTTTTGTACTAATATTTTCTATATCCTGGTGTACGGAAAAAATCATATTAAAAAAACAGCTGAAACAGTTTGCTTTTTCGAAATTTAGTATGTAATAGTTCTTTTAACCATAAACGAAATGGTACAACCCCCAATGCTATAAAATTATAGTTAAAAGTTGTTTCAGATTTTGTGGTTTTACTGCTGTAAAGAGTTTTTAATTTAAAAGTTCTGTATTTAAAACTTGTTTTGACTATAAACGAAACAGTACAATCCCCCATTGCTGTAAAAATTGTGGTTTATAACTTATTTCAGGTTTTGTGATTTTGCCAATAAAATAGCAGAGTTACTGTACTTCACAGCTTACCCATGATAAGAGTTGTTGACAAGCTAATGTGAGGAAGTATATGTCAGATTGCTGATACTTACCCTTCATTATCTTTGCAATTGTTTTTAAATGTTAATTACTGTATGGTAAAATAATTTAAAAGAATATTTGGTAATATGTTCTGCTAAGAAAGTTTATAAAACGTTTATATTAAAACGGCTTATTATTTTGTTTATTTTAAGTATATTATAAAAAATAAGATCTTAAATATATATATAAGCAGTATTTTAAAACACTTAAAAGAATATTTTCCTTGATAAATGTTGTGTTAGAATAATATTTACTTTTACAATATCACATAGAAATAGGTATCTCAAAAAGATAACAGTTATAGTGTGTATGTTTTGTCATACAAAGATTAATAATATTACAAATTTTAATAGTTTTAAGAGTTTATTGTCATTATCTCTTCTAATGTAATAGAGTTATTCGAAATATATCCAACCATAATTTTTAATAGACTAATCTGATAAAATGAGCAAATATACGCGAAGGCATCGGAGACAGTTTTGAGTAATTTACAATCCATTTTACGACAGTTGGCTGAGTGCCCACGAGACTTGAGACTTATTTATTGCTCCTAGACAAATTTAAGATCCGTAAGAATACACCTCATTTACCTCAATTTATTGCTTAAGCCAACCAGTATATCATGAATATATTACAATATACTTACAACGAATATTATTATTTAAATTGAGTGTCAGGATATACCTCTATAAATTTAGTTCTCGGTTGTAAAGCTAATCTCTAATTTTAGGTAGGATGTGAATGTGTGAGGACGTAATTCATCACTTAATTATACTTCAGTACAGTATATGCTAGTAATTTAGTTTTTTTCTCAACTTCTAAGTACGCACGCCTATATTCCTTTAGTTTTGTTTTGTCATCATCGTTCTTTGCTTTTTCCACAGCTACTGATTAATCTATTTTATAAGTTTTAAAGTTAAACCTTTTATGAGGGGAATTGCGAGCTTTTACAGCGATTACCTAAATAATACAGCGTATGGTAGTGCTTGGAAATTTATGTTACATGCATGTAATAAAGATCAATGAACTTCCAAGTTAATTGGAAAATGAATTTATAGTTCTTTTTAAAAACGCTCAAACACTACACATATTTGTAAATAACTTAAGTTTAATTAAACACTGGTAAATAATAATGCTATAATCATGGTTTATAAAGGAATAAGTATATTTTAAATATATTTGAGAAATAAAACCAATAACTATTTGATTACATACATGTGGAACAGTTTTAATGTTGAGATATTACAAATGCTTTCTCTTCTCTTTTACATTGCCTAATCTGGTTCAGTAAAATGGTTTCATTCTTAGTACTGAGGTTCTACTACGCTGAGAAGTATCATGATGTTTAACAATACTTACTTGAAGCTACACTTAGGCATAATATTTGAACATGTTGTACCGTCAATAGCAAATCAAATAGTTAAAACTCGCATGTCCTTATATTTAAATTGAAAAACTATACATTTAGCAACAACAATAGTAGAAATCCATTTTTTAAATTCAATTTTTAACAGATCCATCCTAATCATATAGTGTCTATTATTTAATATTGTGGCTAAAGTGTAAACTTGAAGCACGCTCTTTCAGAGATTACTCGTTAAAAGTTTAAATAAGTTTTTATTTTATAAATATAAGATATTAAATTTAAGAGCTTCTTAATGTTGAGGCTTATCCATTAAAATGTCTCGGATACTATAAATTCCAGATTTGTTTATCTGTCTAACCAAATGAGGCGCCTAATGCAGACAACGTTCATAATATTTGGTAATTAGCCTGACAATACTTCGATTTGCCGAATTTCAACGTTAGAAATGTTGAATTTGTTTTTATATTTAAGTTTGTGTTATATTATGTAAATAATCGTCCAATTATTATTGGTGCTGCAAGAAAATTCTACGCACCCTAGTTTTGTGCTTGTAATATAAGTCTAATCACTTATAACTACTAATTTAACTAGTTGTTCAGCCCAAACGATATCTCGAGGAAAATGCATCAGGCGATTCGCCAAATAAAGTTGGCAATAGCCAACACCAAGCCCAACTACAACCTTTTGCCAAATTTCCCCTTTATCGATACATTCTTTAGTTCAAACATTGCTATTCAACTAGACTCTGTTCTCATTGTTTTTTTACAATCATTAGTGCAACCTATGTATTTTCAATAATCTTACACTTCCTTTTTAATATATTTTTTGTCTTACCATTCCACAGCAATTATAAGATCGTATAAATACAATCTATGGAATAAAACACTCAGTATACAAACATAATATAGTGTTAAAGAATATGCATGGCAATAAAATCCTATTCTTCTCGTTTATCCCACGAAACAAAAACACTAAAACTACATTTATCGAAATAGTACGGTGAATAAAGATGCAATTTGTATTGGTATGCTGTTGGTGGTTTTCTTTTTCAGTTTGGCTGAGCAAATTTTTTTTTATATTTATTATATTGATCGTCTACTGAGTCAGATCACATCTTTATATCCTTTATGATCGTATAAATAATATCTTGTTGGCTATATAAGTTATTGCTCACATAAATTCATACAAAAAAGATGCATAGTATTTTTATTTTAGTAAAAAAATATACAAACTATGTCATAGTATAAGCTATAGATTTTTATTCTTTTAACAATATCTAATGCTACTTATTACACAGTATACAAACATAATTTGCAATTTTCTGTTTCAGGATGCCTCCCAAGGCAGTATGACGGACTACCATGCCTGCATCTTCTGTGATGGAGGTATTTATGAACTATATACATTTGTTTTGTAATCTTAAGTATTATTAAAACTAGTGTACCTGTTGCTCAAATTCGAGCAATTGCGAAGCATTACAGGCGTTATTTAAAAACGAATAATAGTCATAATTTCTGATGATTTTATAAGAGCCGATTCAAAGATTATGGAAATACTCACGATGTACACAACAGTTAGATATAATCAAAATTGTTTGTAAATGTATTATCTTTTTTCAAAAGCTGATCTTGTTTTTTAGTGTTTTCTACAAATGATTCCTACACATAACCGCATCAGGTTGTCTATAATAACGATTATAAATGAAAAGAAAAAAAAAACATACTTTATTTCTATTTCTTCTACTTGGTTGTGCATGTTCTATGACTTTCCTATGTTTCCATTGTTTGCAAATCAGCTCTTTCAATGATTGCTCAAGAAATGTAGCACAGTGTTCATTCAGTTTTATCTGTAGTATATCAAATTGTCCAGGCTTTCTCACTTTTTCCATTGTAATAACTACACCAACCCAAGTATAGTCTACAGATGCAATACGCCAAAGAATATCGTCTACATGCAACACGCCTATGAAAAATCTCCAAGAAGTGGTAAAAAGAGCAGAAACCAACCCATGAAATAGATATAAGTTAACTCCATGACAAATATTTTTTCCACTGATTTGGTAATAGAACATTACATTGCAAGACATGACATGATGCAGAAGAAAATCGATTTTAAAATCAGAAAAAGTCATTGCAAATACTTCATTTTGACAAATTCAGTAAATCACAATTTAAATATTAACTTAACAGCTGTTTCATTAAAAAGTAGTGTAAAATTATGCATATGGTCATAATGTAAACAAATCTGAAGAGGGAACTTTAAATGCCTCTGGGTCAGAGCCCCAAGGGAATTTACCTCATTTCTCTTTTGATTGCTCATCTACAGACCAAGACCTTTCTTTAGAGACCCCTACCAAGTTTTAAGGCCCAGCCGTTCTCTGAAATTAGCTGTGACAATAACCCATTTCCCCCCCCATAAGAATAACATGGGATGGGAATTTAAAGGCCACTGGGGCAGAGCCCCAAGGGAATTTGCCACGTTTCTCTTTTGATGGCTCATCTACAGACCAAGAGTAGTGGCGAACTAGCAAAGAGACATCACTTTAGGCACGTTTTCCCCATAAGAATAACATGGGGATCATTTTTTGGCCACCAAAACCAAAAATCCTGATCTTTGCCTAAATATCCCTATATAATTGTTAAACCTTATTCCTTACTTATTCCCCATAAATATATTTGATATTAAGCTAAAAAGCTATTTCTTATATTTATTGACCCTTACAAGTGTAAATTTAGAGTAGAGGCAATAGAAGAATATGACGTCACTTGGGGCGTTTTTCCCCATAAGAATAACATGGGGATCATTTTTTAGCCACTTTTTTCAAAAATCCTGATCTTTGCCTGTACACCCCTATATAAATGTTCAATGCCATTGTACAACTTCATTACTATTTTAAATCCACATCTATTCACATGTATATTCTCAAAATCGAGCGAGGTTTGTATGCGAACTCGGGCGTGCTCCCGGCTCACGGCGTGGGCATGCTCCCGACTTATGGTCAGGCTTCTCGCTCCTGACCCATGGTCGGTCTTCTCGTCTCTAGTGGCAGCTCTTGATTAAGTCCTGGGTGGGTGACCTCCTGTTGAAGTAATTTCTAGTTAAATTGTTTAACAATTTTTAATTTCTAGTAAAAATATTTTTGAAATTTTAAAAAAATTTGAAATTTTCGAAAAGTCTATAAATAGAAGTGACATTCGGGTGATATTTCATTCTGGACCATGAGGCCCACCTGTCAACACTGCTCCGTGTCGCTCTCCACCAAAAGTAACCTGATTCGCCACTACAATTTGATACATCAAATCAAGGTAAAACTGTGTAAAGTTTGTAATTTAATCTGTGATAGTAACATAGCTCTAAAATCTCATATATTACAAAATCACAAGACTTGTAATTTCTGTAAAACGAATGTTGTTGGACATTTTAAAAGACACGCCAATTCTTGCATAAAATGTCCATACACAATGATTAAATTTGTTGGTGAATCGATTAGAACTGAACTTAAAAATACTCTTCAGTCTTGTCCTCTGCCAATAAAATGGACTTTAGTAAGGAGAATTAAATTTATAAAATATTCAATGGATCAAAATGGACAATTAGTTAATGAAAAAGAATGTATTGCAAATTTTAGAAGCCTTACTACCTTAACTATTGAGAAGAGAGATTTAAAGCCTCAAATTGAAAATGCATTTTTAAAGATTGATGCATCCATACACAAATATCAAGCCCAAGGCAGTGGATGGATTTATGACCATACTAAATATTGGCAGTTACATGTTTACAAGTATAAGCCCCTAACTCCAAAGTCATACATTCCCACACCAAAAACTATTCAATCGAAACATGCAGTGTTAAATATAAAAAATGCTGATAATAAATGCTTCCTTTGGTCGATATTAGCAGCTTTATATCCAAGGAACTCTAATGAAAATGCTAATAGAGTCTCCAGCTATGTACCCTACATAGGTCAGCTGAATATGACAAACATTAAGTATCCTGTGAAAATATCTGATATAGATAAATTTGAAACACAAAATAATATAAGTGTAAATGTATTTGGAGTTGAAGACCAGAAATGTGTATATCCATTAAGAACAACCAAACTGAATAGTAATACTCACATCGATTTATTATTATTACAAGAAGGTCGTAAATCACATTATTGTTTAATTCGTGATTTTGGTAAGTTAATGCTGCGGTCTACAAAATATGACCATAAGAAGCATTTTTGCAAGTTGTGTTTGCAACATTTTTACACTAATGATATATTAGAACGTCACACAACGTATTGTAAAAACTTTGATGCCCAACGAGTGGAAATGTCTAAACAAGATACATTACAATTTAAAAATTATAAATATCAACTTAAAGCCCCATTTGTTATTTATGCAGATTTTGAGTGCTTTATAAACTCTAATATACATACTCCATCGGGATTTGCATTTGTCGTAGTAAAAGATTCAAAAATTATTTCTGAAGAGTTGTACAGTGGTACAAATGTTATGGATGTGTTTTTTGAAAGACTATTTCAGACTTACGATTATATTAAAAATCAAATGGCAATATATATTCCTCTTCAAATGACTCCAGAGCAAGAGGCGTCTTTCCAAAACTCGACACATTGTTATATTTGTGAAAAGCCCCTATATTTTGATAGGGTGAGAGATCATTGCCATTCATCTGGCCAATACCGTGGAGCTGCCCACAATGATTGCAATTTAAACTATAAAGTAACAAAGAAAATCCCAGTATTCTTCCATAACTTGAAAAATTATGACGGTCATTTAATAATGCAACACTTGGGAAAATATGTAAAGTTAGATCGTAAATTAAATTGCATAGCCAAGGATATGGAAAAGTACATTTCATTCTCTATTGATGATTTAGTATTTTTAGATTCCTATAACTTTTTGTCCCTTCCATTATACAAATTAGCTTCCAATTTAAATACATTTAGATTTATAGACAATCCACTACTACAACGTAAAGGTGTATATCCCTATGAATATATGACGGGACCAGATAAGTTCGCAGAGTCTCTACCCCCAAAAGAAGCATTTTACAGTACTCTAACTAAAGAACATATCTCTCCCAATGAATATGAACATGCTAAAAATGTCTGGACCCATTTTAATATAAATAATTTACAAGAATATCATGATTTATATCTTAAAACAGACGTATTGCTACTGGCTGATGTCTTTGAGACATTTAGAGACCTGTGTTTAAAAGATTATAAACTTGACCCCGTACATAAGTATTCACTCCCTGGACTAACATGGGAGGCCTGTCTTAGAATGACCGGTATAAAATTACAATTATTTCAAGATATTGACATGCATTTGTTCATAGAAAGTGCAATCAGAGGAGGAGTCAGTATGATTTCCACACGTTATGCTAAAGCCAATAATAGATATATGGGCGAACACTATGACCCCAATCAAGAAAGTGTGTATTTAATATATTTAGATTGTAACTCGCTATACTCCACAGCAATGTGTGAGCCACTACCTGTGGATGGATTTCGTTGGACTAATGAGATAGACTACAAATACAATCAAAATGATGAGTTTGGATACATTTTAGAAGTTGATTTAAAATATGATAAAAGCTTACATGATTTACATAATGACTACCCATTAGCACCTGAGAAAATGAATGGCAAATTAATGCCGAATTTAAATGACAAAACTAAATATATTTTACATTATAAAGCATTACAAAAATATGAGGAATTGGGTTTGATTGTTACAAAATACCATAGAATTTTAAAATTTAGACAGTCTAAATGGCTTGCGCCCTATATTAATTTTAATATTGAAAAACGCAAATGTGCTAAAACTGATTTCGAAAAAGACTTTTATAAATTGTTAAATAATAGTCTCTTTGGTCGAACAATCATGAATCAACGCAAGTTTCGTGATATATATCTCAAGGATGAGTCACTATTAACAAAATATGTCACTAATCCAAGGTTTGACTGTAGCAAAAAGTTTGATAACAATTTACATGCTATACATTTAAATAAATTAGTTGTAAAGTTTAATAAACCAATATATTTGGGAATGACCATTTTGGATATTAGTAAAGTAATAATGTATGATTTCCACTATAATTATATGTCAAAATTTAAGAATAAAAGATTTCTAATGACAGATACAGATTCATTAATGTATGCTATAGTTACAGAGGACTTTTACAAGGAAATAGAATGTGACTTACACTATTTTGACACCTCTGGATATAGTAAAGACCATTTCTTATACTCTGATAAAAATAAAAAAGTCACTGGAAAGCTTAAAGATGAATTAGGTGGTCATATTATGTATGAATATTGTGGTTTAAGACCAAAGTTATATTCTTACATTCCTCTAAAATGGTTATATGAAGAAGACAAGCAAGCTTTAGAGGTGAAGAAAGCTAAAGGAGCTGATGGTGCCACTGTTAAACATCTCCTCAGACATCAACATTATTTGAACTGTCTTGCAACTGGGCAAGATTACTATGAGAATGTGACAAGAATTAAATCTACAAATCATCATCTTCAAACCTTGACCATGAACAAGAAAGTACTATCCTTTGACGATGACAAGAGGTTTATTCTTGAAGATGGCATTAATACTCTTGCGCTTGGTCATTATAAAATTGATCAAACATGAATTGTATGTGTAGATATATAATAAATACAAATGTTAAAAAACTCCAGTCTTTTATTTATTTACCCTTACCATCCTCTTGATAGAATTGGTCAAACATAAATCTATATTTACCATTATTCTTTGACCTTTCTTTGTCTATTACGAAAAAGCCATATTTAGTTTTATCCCAACATTGGTGGCAGAGATTTTTAAATTGGTTAAATGAAAAGTCATTACCAACATGATTGTTATATACATGTTTTAAATTTAAATCATCTTGTTTGAATAATATTAGGAAATTTACATTATCACGTAAATGTTTGTGTACTTTGCTGTAAGATTGACACAAGTAAAAACAGTTAATATTTTTATGTCGACCCATTGAGAAAAATTGTGTAATATTTTGACTATTTATGTCATCAAATACAACAACTGACTGTGATTTTACATCATTTGGTGTGATTTCACAGTCAGTAAACGTGTGTAATTTCACTTCATCACACAAACTAAATATTTCAATTATTTTTTTATATTTTTCTTGTTCTAATGATTTAGATATTAAATATAAGTTTGTAAATTTTAATCCTTCCTTTCTTACAATTAAGTTATAAATTACAACCGTCTTCCCACTTCCACTTGGACCGCAAATAACACATAGAATATTGGTAGGAAATAGACCCAACTTCTTTGGTATATTTTCCTTAGTATGTACTATTTTAAATTTATGTTTTTGTTGAATAAAAGACATTTTTTATATAATAAAAATGGTAAAAAATGATAATAAGAAAACATGTAAAAAGGGCAAAGGTTTATTCCTAAAGCCTTACAGGGGTCGAGGGTTATTGAATACTCTTATAACTAACCTTCCATTCCCACTTCACATACCATCATATCGGTACTGTGGACCTGGAACGAATATACGTGAGAATATAGCTAAAAATGTACCTCCAAAAAATAAACTAGACTCTTATTGTAAAGAGCATGACATATTCTACATGAATAATCCCGATACCGTTGCTCGGAACAAAGCAGACATGAGATTAGCAGACTTAGCTTGGACTAGAGTAACGGCGAATGATGCAAGTCTTGCTGAAAGAGCTGCTGCTTATGCCGTGACAAATTTGATGAAGGCAAAAGCAAAGATGGGAATGGGATTAAAATTTAATAAAAAAGATGGACAACTACCAGCTGTTAGAGGCCGCAAAAGACGTGCCTCACTTCAGAGGGGTGTACCTAAAAAACGAGCTAAAAAATCTAACACCAAGAGTAAAAGAGTGCGGAAGTTAATTTAGATAGTTCATCTGGCACACATTGGACAGCTTATCGTAAAAATAAAGATATTGTAATTTATTTTGACCCATTTGGAATCCAACCTCCAAAAGAAGTAATTAAATATTTTGAGGGATATAAAATATTCTATACAACCGATCAAATACAAGATTTAAATAGTTCTATTTGTGGAATTTTATGTTTATCATTCATAAAAAATATTTCTTTATAAAAATGGATTCATTTACCATAACATTTTCGGGTACAGAGCCAGAGCTAAAGTCAGTGTTCTTTCCTCCCATAGAATTAAATGATGATTATGTAATTGGATTAGTAGATTTTCAAAGTTATAATTCTATATTTAATGTTAAAAAACCTCTAAATACTTTAACATATTACAAAGTAGAGAAAATGACATTACCAAAAGGAGAGATCTCTGTCGATGATTTAAACCAGTTATTAAATGGTAAACTTAAAGTTATAGTAGATAAAAATGGAGAAGCATTAATTAATACTAAATCCAAACTTTTATTCAAAGGGCTTATTCCAAAATTAAATAAACTTAAAGGCAACAAATTAACTATTGGAGAAGGTGATGATGTTTTCTATTATGATCACAATGCTCCAGTTACAATAGAAATTTCTGAAGGAACATATGAGGTGGTTGAGCTTGCAAAGGAAATTCAAAAGCAAATCCCAGACTTTTTCCTTACAGCTAATAATAAAACTATGAAAGCTACACTACTTTCTAGCCATGTGTTTGATTTTACAAAACCATGTTTAGGGTCTGTTTTATTGGGATTTAAAGGTGTTTCTACTCCTGGTGTTCAGTTTGAATCTACAAATAAAATAAACATTAATAATGTAAATGTGATTAGAGTAAAATGTAATATTGCAAACGGGTCCTATTTAAACGGAAACAAATCACACACCATACATAGCTTTTATCCAGAAGCTCCTCCTGGCTACAAAATTATCGAAGTTCCAAGAAATATTATATATTTTCCTGTAAATAAGAGAAGTTTAGATGTTGTCAGTATTACATTTGCCGATCAACACGACAAGGCAATTGACTTTAACGGAGAAGAAACTACAATTACTTGTCATATAAAAAAGATATGAGAATTTATAAGAATTTATCTATAAGTGTACAAAATGCTAGGTTCCTAAAATCAATAGGACTAAAGTTAAAATTTTCTATTAATAAAAATGGAAGATTTTCTAGACGTTACAGGGAAATCCCAATTCGACGATAGTGTGGATAAAATTACAAATCACTCCTATGTTCCCCACAATACTTTAGCAATAAATAATTCTGATGAAATTCAAATATGTATTAATAATCAAGATTTGCTAACTCTCCCATGTAGGAGTTATCTGTATATTAAGGGAGAAATTGAAAATCATGATAAAGGTCATTTTATAAATAATGCATTTGCGTTCTTATTTGATGAAATTAGATACGAAGTTGCAGGTAAAGAAATAGACATTGTAAGAAACCCAGGAATTTCTAGTCTTATGAAAATATTGAGCTCTTACAATAAAACTACTAAATTGTCAAATGTGGCATTTGATTCTGACACAAATTTAAAAGATTTCCATAAAGGTGGTAAGTTTAGTACATGTTTGCCATTAGAGCTGTTAATGGGTGTATTTGAGGATTTTAATAAGGTATTAGTAAATGTCAAACAAGAATTGGTGTTGAAAAGATCCAAAAATGATTTGAATTGTATATTAACAACTGCTAGTGCTCCAGCCAGTGGCACTGCTGATATGATTCCCAAAATTACACTTAACTCAATTCAATGGGTGATGCCACATGTGACACCATCAGATGGGGAGAAGTTACAATTACAAAAGATGTTATTGCAAAATAAAAATTTGCAAATTGCATTTAGAAGTTTAGAGTTGCATGAACTTCCATCATATCCCAATACTACAAGACATACATGGTCAGTAAAGACATCTTCAAGTTTGGAGAAGCCTAGGTATATTATATTTGGTTTTCAAACAGCAAGGGATAATAGTGCACGAAAAAGAACTGATGAATTTGATCACTGTAAGTTAAAAAATCTCAAAGTATTTCTAAACTCTGAATATTATCCTTATAGTGATTTAAATCTCGATTTTGAAAATGGAGATGTCTCTAAAGCTTATGAGATGTTTATGAGGTTTAGAGAGACTTACTACAATACTATCCCAGATCCTATGATTAGTAGGGCTGAGTTTATGAAGAAATATCCACTAATTGTAATAGATTGTTCTAGACAGAACGAAACAGTGAAGGAAGGAATTGTTGATATTAAATTAGAGATTGAAACTGCAGAAAATGTACCAGCAAATACATCTGCATATTGTTTGATAATACATGATAAAGTGTTTGAGTACAATCCTTTGTCAAATGAGATAAATAAAATTTAAATAAAAGATGAAAAACATTCAACAAGAATTGGTTGACTCTGCAAATCAAATACGAGAGAAATATAGAGCTTTAAAACGTGGCAAATTTCTAGAGGCTGAAGAGAGGTTCCAAACATTCCAACCTTTAATAGAGCCATTACAAGAATTAAAAAAAAATCGCCAAAACAGAGAGGCCTCGAATGGAGATACTCCCAATGACTCCATCTAGAATATCAATGATACCAAGATTACAACAATCCACCCCACAGAAATTAGATTTTGGTCTTTTAGCATCAGACTATTTAGGAAATTACCTCAGTAAAAGTAGTATGACAGACACTACATATGGTATTAGACGAGAAGCAAATAAATTTTTTATTGGAAATGAGGAAGTTGATATTGCCAATGATGATGTTACAGTTGCAAATAAAACTTACAAGGGGACAAAAGGCTTGTGGCAGTTGTTAACTTTAAAAGAACCTGAGGATTATACTCCGGCTGATTTGCAAAATTATAAAGAAATTTTGGAAGCTACAAATGGGCATTTAAAGAGTTACAAAGATGGTGCACCAATTTCAAGTAATAGACATACTAAATATCTTAATATAATTAAACCTCTATTTAAATCTGTTGGTGAAGGTTTGAGACAAGTGACTGGTAATAAAATAGACTATATTTATTGGGATGATCCTAATGAGCTTGTAGATAGGTTAAGACTTCTTTGGCTAAGTCGCCAAGCCGGTAACTCAGGAGTGGTTAATGAAATAGATTCCATTATTGAGGAATTGAGAGAAAGTGGTATTATTTATTAAATAAAAATATGTTTATAGATAAATTTTATCGTTTATATAATCCATATAATAAGCCTGCAGAACCCAGGGCTAGTCATGAACCTACTTTAAATTTACAAGACGATAGTTGGAATGGTTTAAACCGTAAAATTGGTAATGTTAAAGATGGGGAGATTGTAGATGATGTATCAACTTTGGGACAGACATTAACTAGAAAAGGTGATGTCTTTTTACAAGGTAAAACTAAATATGAGTTTTTAGAATCTAAGAATAAAAATTGGAATGCTAAAAAACAGAAAATTACTAATGTGAAAAAAGGTGAAAGTTTAGATGATGTGCCCACTTTACAACAGACTTTAATACGTAAAGACGGTGGTACATTTGTACAAGACAGTAATAATTATGAATTTTTAGAATCAGAGAATGGTGTTTGGAATGCTAAGAAACGGAAAATTACTAATGTGGAAAAGGGTGAAAGTTTAAATGATGTGCCCACTTTACAACAGACTTTAATACGAAAAGAAGATGGTAAATTTGTACAAGACGATAATAATTATGAATTTTTAGAATCTGAGAATGGTGTTTGGAATGCTAAGAAACAGAAACTTAGCAATTTGATGGAAGGTACAGATAGTAAAGATGCTGTGAATGTTTCACAAGTTCCAAAAATGGAAGCAGGCTATTGGGATTTTAATAATAAAAGGTTAGTACGTGTAAAACCCGCCGTTGATGACACTGACTGTGTTACAAAAGAACAGACTATAACTTTTGATAAAAAAGAAAAATGTTGGGATGCCAAAAAACAATTTATAAGGAATCTGCCAAAGGGGGAATATTTAGATGATATTTGTTTAATGTCACAAGCTATGTATTATGATGGATCAAAATTTGTATATGCAGGAAGAAAATTTAATTTGATGGAATACAATCCTGATTTATTAGTTGCCGACCCTACATCTTTGAGTGGATTTAAGTATATAGATAATAGACCTTATATACCAGAAAACTATGTATTTAAAAGAATGGAAGATAATCTATTGATTGGGGCTAATGGTAATATATTTACAGTACAAGGAAAGAGTGATGTTATAAAAAATGAATGAAATTGCATACGAACTTCATAAGCCTGCAAGAAAGAATTTCATTAGAAGATCTTTTAAAGTATTAGGTATAAACGAAACCTTACAAATAGATTTAATTGATATGCAAAACTATGCTAGAGAAAATTCTGGCAATAAATATATTTTAACTTTAATAGATACATTTTCTAAAAAAGCTTATGCTGCTCCGCTAAAGAATAAGACAGGGTTGGTGGTTACAGAAGCCATTAAAACCATTCTACCAAAGGGGGTTAAAAACATTCAATCTGACAATGGAAAAGAATTTTTTAATCAATATTTTAGCAAACTAATGAAAAACTTAAATATTAATCACTATCACACATTTTCTACAACTAAGGCTGCAATTGTGGAGAGGTTTCAGAGAACTTTAAAGAATTGGTTATATAGGGAATTTAGTGCTCAGGGGAGTTATAAATGGTTGGATTTACTTCCAAAGTTAATTCGAAAATATAATAATAAGGTGCATAGATCTATAGGAATGAAGCCTAACCAAGTGAATATTAAGAATAGTAAATATGTGCATGAGAGGTTGACTTCTAAAGTAGTGCAAGTTAAGAAGCCAAGATATAAGGTGGGTGATAGCGTGAGAATTTCCAAGTATAAACATGTTTTTAGTAAAGGTTATACCCCAAATTGGACAGGTGAGCTATTTACAATAGCAGAAGTTAAGAATACAAAGCCTGTGACTTATATCTTGAAAGATGAAAATGGCAATATAATCAGGGGAGGCTTCTATACAGAGGAGTTGTTAAAGACCAAATATAAAGACATGTATTTAATAGAAAAGGTAATTAGAAAGAAGGGTGATTTATTGTATGTCAAATGGCTTGGGTTCCCAAGTAGTCAGAATTCATGGATTTCCACTAAGGATGTCCAAGGGAGCGCGCCGTGAGCGGGGAGCACGTGCAAACCTCGCACTGTCAAGTTGATGATTTTGAGAATATACTTGTGAATGCATGTGGATTTGAAATAGTAATGAAGTTATACAATGGTATTGAACATTTATATTGGGGTGTACAGGCGAAGATCAGGATTTTTGGATTTGGTGGCTAAAAAATGATCCCCATGTTATTCTTATGGGGAAAAACGCCCCAAGTGACGTCATATTCTTCTATTGTCACTACTCTACATTTACACTTGTAAGGGTCAATAAATATAAGAAATAGCTTTTTAGCTTAATATCAAATATATTTATGGGGAATAAGTAAGGAATAAGGTTTGACAATTATATAGGGATATTTAGGCAAAGATCAGGATTTTTGGTTTTGGTGGCCAAAAAATGATCCCCATGTTATTCTTATGGGGAAAACGTGCCTAAAGTGATGTCTCTTTGCTAGTTTGCCACTACTACCAAGCCCTTTCTTTAGACAACTCTACCGTTATTCTACGCCCAGCCGTTCTCTCAAATTAGCTGTCACAAAGAAAAACAGTTTCAAATTAATATATAGATTTGTTGTAAAGTTTCTTTCTTTTGTCTAAACATTCAGATGGCATTGGTTTTTTGTATTTTTTTTAAATGTTTAACAGCATGTGATGTGCAACAATGATCCAATTTACTAGATGTAGTAAGAAGCAGCAAGAATGAAAATGCTTGTCCTTTTATTGAAACATAAAAGGACAACATAAAAGGAAATATTATCTGGAAGTATTAAATAAACGATCATTTGATGAACATTTCAAATTGCAGAAAGTGTATTAATCTTTCATAGTGTCAACACCTAATTTATTGAAATAATTTAGAAATATGTAAACTAGCAAACATTTTGGGTGGCAAGTTTAAACTGCCCAAAAAGACAAAAACAAATAAAGGATATGAATAACCATTTTATATACAGGGTGTCCCTCGAGAGGTGTCTCAAATCGATTACTGGAAAACGGCTTAACGTACAAGGATGAAATAAAATTATTTCCAACTAAATCGACCCCAAGGAATAACGTAAAAATATTTTTAACTTTTTTCAAATACAGGGTGTGCCAAAAACTGAGGGTCACTAGTTCGAATCTCGGAATTTTCAAATGTAAACATATGTCATGTTATACATCATTTTAAAGGTATTTGATAGACAAACATTTTGGCGAAAACCAAAATTAGTTATCTTTTTCCGTTTCAAAATGGCGGCAGTTTTTTTGAAAGAAATCTATATTTTTTTAATACTCTGTATTTCCTATACCAATGCATTTAGCACTTCTCCGGTTGCATTTTCTTACTCGTTATGAAATTAGCTTTACTGTGATATGCAACAAGTAACGGTTTTTTGAAATAATAAAAATTCCAAAAAAATTTATTTTTGAAAATTTACAAATGCTCATTGTTCAAAATTTTCAAATAGCAACATATGTCAAGTGGCACATCATTTTATAGGTTTTTCAATTCCTAACAACTTTGTAATTTACACTTACTTTGTATCTCTTTTAGTTTTTGTGTAAATAACAAAAAACCTAATTTTCCTATATCAAATGCATGTTATTTGGGTTTGACACTAAAGGCTTCATTTCATTTAGTGTTGAACCATGTCAAACCCAAATAACATGCATTTGATATAGGAAAATTAGGTTTTTTGTTATTTACACAAAAACTAAAAGAGATACGAAGTAAGTGTAAATTACAAAGTTGTTAGGAATTGAAAAACCTATAAAATGATGTGCCACTTGACATATGTTGCTATTTGAAAATTTTGAACAATGAGCATTTGCAAATTTTCAAAAATAAATTTTTTTGGAATTTTTATTATTTCAAAAAACCGTTACTTGTTGCATATCACAGTAAAGCTAATTTCATAACGAGTAAGAATATGCAACCGGAGAAGTGCTAAATGCATTGGTATAGGAAATACAGAGTATTAAAAAAATATAGATTTCTTTCAAAAAAACTGCCGCCATTTTGAAACGGAATAAGATAATTAATTTCTGTTTTCACCAAAATGTTTGTCTATTTAATACCTTTAAAATGATGTATAACATGACACATGTTTACATTTGAAAATTCCGAGATTCGAACAAGTGACCCTCAGTTTTTGGCACACCCTGTATTTGAAAAAAGTTAAAAATATTTTTACGTTTTTCCTCGGGGTTGATTTAGTAGGAAATAATTTTATTTCATCCTTGTACGTTAAGCCGTTATCCCGTAATCAATTTGAGACACCTCTCGTGGGACACCCTGTATATACAGTATAGAAGTTTAGAAAAACCTTTGCCCAACGTTTCTTAAAATGTTACTTTAAACTCATCCCTAGAAACTCAACGACAGAAGGAAGCTAATACACGCTTGAGAGCGCCAGTTTGAGGCACATGACTACTCAAAGCATTGTTCCTTTGCCACTCGCCCTACCAGAAGTAACGGACTATTATTGAAGCTGCCGTCAATGTTTTTAGTGGGGACGTTTGATGTGGTAAATTGTAGGGTCTTTAAAAGTAGTTGATGTAAATTTGTATCAAATGTAACATTGCAGTAAACACAAGAAAGACTTAATTTTGAAAAGATCTGGTGATAAATAAAAATTAAATATTATTTCTTTATGAATGTAGGCAACAAATGCATTTGGTCACCACCTCGAGCTTTCAAGTATTGTTAGGACAGTTAAAAACTAATACACAATTAAATGTTCTTAAAAACATTTTGTATTTTGACTATTAAAATATATTTTGCATTTTTTTCTTGGCTTATCGTTATGCATATATTTACTGTTTCCTTTCATATAACATTTATAAAATCTATTTCACAGTAATGACATGATTAAACAACAATTTGTTGGGACATGACACAATCAAATAGCCAAATGCAGCATGTGCTTTGCTTTACACACTATATTCAGTGTCTCTGTAGGCTAGTGTAAGAATAGAATTAATCAGATGCCGAAGGGGAGAAGGCCGAAGAGAAACAAACAATAACCATCAGAATCATGTGATTCATTCTAAATGAACAGTGTAAAAGTTATCTGCATCATAAATCAATACAACATAGAAATACTAGATTCCCTTCCCCCTTAAAGTATATATTTTTCAATGTATAAATTGTATCTGAAATAATAAATTAATAAACCATTAACTTTATTGAGAGCAAAGTTTTCTTTAGCTATATATAATTTTTGATACACCAAGTTAGCCATGTCATGATAATTACAGTTTTTAAACAAAATTGTTGACAAATTGTGAAATACTGAATTCATAATTAAAATTGAAAACTCGCACAATTCTATTAAACATCCAATCAACGTTTTCCCAACTTCTTTTGTAAAAACAGTTATTGAAATAATTGGAGCAAACGAAATACGTGACTCTATCCGGACATAATTGCACAATTTATCTGTCAAGTTGACCCTCTGAGTTCACACGGTTTTCCCATTAGTTTTGAAAATTGTTTTTACCTACGTGATTGATTTGATAAACTGCATCCGTTTTAGTTACACATAAAGAAATTAAAACGAAAAATGTATTATAATGTATCAAACAAGTGTTTTAAAGAGATATTGATCGTGTTTGAATGATTTTTGAATACTTAAGGTAATAAATGATATTAGTTAGTTATAAAATAGTGACAACCGTGTTGAAAAATAAAGGATTGTTAATACCATCATTTTAATTCATATAACATATTTTTATTTTTTCAAAGCGATTCCAGAAAAAAGATTGTGACAGAAATCGGATGTAAAATTATCATATTAGTTTAAAAAGAGCAATCGTTATTGAATTAATAACATTTTAGTTTGCAGAGTATTGCTGTGTCACTTTGTATGACCTTTAGGTCATGTGTAATTTGAAATGACAATAACACTTAATTAAAAAAGTATAATTATTTCTAGATATACCAGTTGACCATTCTTGTGAAGGCCTCGTGGGCTTTTCAGAACTCAATATAACTTTTAATTGCCTCTTAAACTTGTGAGAGAAACGACATTATACTTCCCGGTATGAAGTATAAATGCATTATTGATGCTACATTTTTACTCGATAAACAATTTGAGAAAAAAACCACGTAAACCTCACCAACGAAAAAAAATCTTTAGATTTATTTTGATTTTCTCGATTTGTCAGATTTATTGATATCTCCTATATAATATAATAAAAGAATTGTAGGAATTAACACACTTAGTATGTTTAATAAGTGTAAGAGATACGACTTGCCAAGGCATGAATTAAATAATCAAACAGAGTAGGCATAGCACATTGTAAAAGATTATTGGGAGTAAGTAATAATACAGCCAATAGTGGAGCGATTTTGGAAGCTGGCAGGTTATTAACGTCATTTAAAGCTAAAGAAAGAGCGATAATATATTTTGTAAGAATAAAGACATCATTAGATAAGAAATTACAAAGAGCTTGTTTAAAAGTTAATGAAAATCATAGAAACAACAGTTCATGGTCAGGCGAAATAAAGCAGTTGTTAGAAAATATTAATTTAATTGAGATCTGGCAAAGTGATACTCTTAGCTTAAAAAATATTAAATAAATTAAAGATGTTTTAAAGAATGCATGTTACTTTTATTTGTGGACTGAGGCGATGACAAAGAAAAGTTTAGAAGTTATAAGGATGATTGGAGTGCCAAGGTTAGGAGCAAAGTATGTTTGTTTACTTAAACCAAATCAGAGGTCACTGATAGCGAGATATAGATTAGGAACCTGGCTGTGGATGTGCAGGAAAGATGAGACAGGAAATAGAATATGCGTACTGTGTGGGGAAATAGAGAATGGATGGCATGCATTTATTGAATGTAGGTACAATGGAATGGGCAAATCTGGAATGGACAGTATGTTTATGGAAAATAATATGTCGACATTGTGTGAGTTTGCGGATCATTTGAAAATATTTTTTGATATATTAGAAAATGAATGGAAAATAAGGTCCGCAGGCAACATATAGCTGCCCTCCCCCACTCTTGACTCAAATCCCCATTAAATGTATGGTTTAAAGATTCAATGCGGATCTCTTTCTTTTAATGTTTTTTGAATATAATTAATTTTTAATGTTGGCTCAGCTATCAGTTTAAATATTTATTGTTCTTCTACTGGTATTTTATGTTTATACAGTATTTATTTATAAGATATTTATTGGTTATTTATTGAATTATTTATTGCATGTTAATATTTATATGATTATTTATTTGCCTAGTTATTAGTAAAACTTATTTACCAACCTTGGTTATTTTGCATGTAATTGAATTTTTGTAAATGTATTTTTTTATGTACCCCTTGAGGGAAATCAATAAATGATGATGATGATGATGATGAATATAATAAAAGAATTGTAGGAATTAACACACTTAGTATGTTTAATAAGTGTAAGAGATACGACTTGCCAAGGCATGAATTAAATAATCATTTACTATGTGCACGCTTTGACGGTTTTCTAACATTTTATTCATGCTTTTCGAGTTCAAACGAAATGAAAATGTAAACGGTGTTCATTCCAACGCACGCATTACGTTTTTATTCAACGTAATTTTGCAGACAGAAAGTACAGGAACAAGATAGAACGGTGCAAATGAATTTTAATAATTCATCGTCCAATGTTGCCAACCTCACCGGGAGTTTGTTAGGTTCGTAACACTTCCTCTCAAATATTGCTCTGAATTAACTTCATATTTATTTGAATATGCACATTTGATTTGAAATAATTCCTTCCAATTATTGTTGATTTAATTGTTGTCATACAACAACAATAGAAGCTTTTGAATATTTTTTTTATTCAATCGTAAGCTCATGTACATCTTTAACCATCATATAGTTGTTTGTATTTAAAAACATTTCTTACATACTATACGTCATGTAGTGAGAATCTTTTAAGTAGATTGTTGACTATACATGGGTTATTACAGTGTTGTTGGGGGTTACAGTGCTGTTTACAAACAGTGTTTATAAGCAACACTTAACCTCGTGCTTAACTTGTGTTTTCCATAAAGCACATAAAATATCATGCGGACATAAGTCACCTGAAAGGATCTATTGAAAAAATATGTAGTGGGATTACACACAATACATATTGTATTTTTTGACTCAAATTCAATCTGAAAATACATACAAACTCTTAAAACAGACGCTTCTTAAGTTTCATGTACACTTTGCATAATATAATAAACACAATTTAAATATTCTATGTAACACATAACTGAAATCATTACAAAGTTTTCAGAATAATATCCACGATGAAATAACTACATAAAAAAAATTATAATTATCACAAAAATTCAATATAAAATTACTTGTAATTTTTAATACTAGTTCTAGTTCTAGTAAGTATTTTAAAGTGAAAAGTGTGAAACTATTACTACAAAATGAAACAAAAACAAAAAATCGTATTGCCATTCTTTCAGTGATTAATTTATACAATACACTTTTTATCTCCGGATGAAATCTGCTAATGAAACATCATTAAATAGTTTTAATTAAAGCACTTTTCTTACCACTTTAGATCAATCCTCTGAATGAAAACTTTCTTAATTCGTCTTTCCATTATATCAAACAACGGTCATTATTATTTATAGCACATTACAGCAAAATGATAATTTTTTACGAGTATGTTTGAAAGTGAATAATGGCAAATATCATTTAGATGACATTATTATTATTTGCTTGTTTGTGAACATCCTTCATTATGGTGCGAGAGAGACAGGCTATATTTCCAGCATATGTATAAATATAAAAATATAATTCAGTGGTTTGGACTGATGTACCTAAATAGCATTTGTGAGGCTTTTTTTCTTTTTAAATACCAACGTCATAGACATCCATAAGAATGTGGAAGACAAAATATTGTTTTAATATTAGTTTTAAGTACCTTTATATGTCAACGCTTGTGGAATTGTTCAATGTATAATCTAAAAAAATGTTTTTAAGAACGTGGTCCAAACCTATATGATTTTTTTGGTAGTGCTTCAAATGCATACCTGTCCCTCTTGAAGTCCAAAACGCTAAGCACTTGGCTAGCAACCCCTTGAATTTGTGTTGTCATATTTTTCCACGAAATCAAGACATGTTTATCTCACGATTTTTAATTACATTTGATCACTTGGAATAAAATATACCTTTCTCGATTTATTGAATCATGAATAAATATTCTTTCAGTATTAAACAGTTTTCTACCCCAAAAGTGTTTGAAAATAACTTTTTTATTTAAATTTCAAGTTTACATCTCAGTATATGACCCTTAGACTTAAAACTTTTCACTAAATAGTTTCCAGCGATATGCCTCTTAGATCACGACGTACAGTTACCTGGGAATCTTCATTTAACACAGAGGTACTAGCTGCGTAGCTGTATGTACGTAGTGATTATCCTATTCACGGGACCGATTTAACCTTAAGTAGTATTTACATGTACATTTAATATTACTTTTAACATGTACATTGCCAGAAGAGTGCTAAAGTAATTGCTGTAACATAATTAAGTTGTTTTAAATAATATTTCTAATCAATAATAAGGCATATTTTTGGTTGCAGAAATCTGGTGTCGTGATTCTGGTGGTGTTGATACTGTTTATACAATGCGGTGCTGTTAATCCAGGTAAGTAAACAATTTTGAAGATTATAAAATAAAATACCCTCACCACGTGAAACCTGCAGACTATGTGAATAAACATTTTACCTAATTGAAATTTCACTCAAATGATCCCCTAAAATTTACAGAATTATTATGGTCCGAAAATGGCCCAAATAATATTGATAATAGTAGTTTACGCGACGATTGCGTCAAGTTAGTCTTTACGACACGAGTAGAAAATTTAAGGCCCGAGCCTTCGCGAGTGCCTTAAAAACTTCTACGAGTGTCGTAAAGACTATTAACGCGAGTTGCGTACACTACTTTACCTACGACCGTTTTTTAATTACTAAAATCTGGTTTTTATTACTAACAATCACTACTCATAACTTCCTAGAGAGGTTATGTTTTCGTTTATTGTCATTGTCACTGAAAGTGATGCAACGACTTATTGTTTAATCAGCTGATTTCATGTAATTACGTGTTTGTAAAACTTTGTTAAATAATACGTTACTTTTTCAGGCAATAGGTTCTGCTAGCAGCATTCTTACCATAAATACTGTATCAGGTACAATTAGGGAAATATTGCATATATTTTTGGACAACTGAATAATATAGTGAAACAGTTAATTTACAGTTAGATCTAAGCATCGAATATATGGTCCACAACGAGTTAGGTGAAAAAGTGGTTAAGAGGTTTTCAAAATAAACCAGAGGAACATTTTCATTTATCAATTTAACCTGATTTAGTTTCGTCCATTTAATGAATTGCTGGTATGTAATTGCATATGGTGCCTTTGTTTTGATTTTGGTGGCAAAAGATTAGCACAAACAGTTTGTGCAACATCACTTTCACTAACTGATATTTTAAAATCAACCTTCATTTAACTTCCACCAACTTAGGTTAAGAATACGCGAGTATCAACAGGAACGAGCCGGATCAACAATTAAAATTGTCAACTGATCAGCTGATCAGCTGATTAGTTGACGTTCGAAGCATTACAATTGTACTTCTTTTCTCTCAATCCTTGAACCTCATTGTTCCGTTACCCGTGTTGATATGAGAAAAACTATGCTGATATGAAATGAAACTATGCTGATATGAAAGTAAACAGCTGTTAAGTGAAACTTTTCAATTCTAAGAACTGAACTGAAATGGCTACTTTAAAAAAAACTGTCGTAGGTAAAAATTATAATGTTATAACCCTTTAAATTCCAAACAAAATCGTATAACTCCCGTTTCCGGTTTAAAAATTACGGTAAAAAAATTATTGTAACCTATGCTATTTTCCCGTAAAAACCCATAAATAACAGAAAATCTGATTTGCTTGTCTTGCGTTATGTGTAAATTAAATTCAAAGTACAATCGTTTATATTTAAGATTTTCATCAAGGCATCAATAATTTTGCTGCTCTTCGTGGTTGCCTATTGACGATCAAAGCAAGTAGATCAAGTTGATCTGTATGCTGAATAGGTTTGGATTGTCCAATCTAAGTTGTGACGATGAAGTTAGAGCAGCAATGCATATGAAATGAGGCTCGAATGACGGATCTCTATTGATTTGTAATTTATACCAAGAGGATTTTGGACAGCCTAATGTTTAATTTTGAAACTTGTACAGTAAAAAGTATGTATTCCTCATACTACTTTACCTGATCACTACTAAAATTTGTTATTACTTTTCCAACTGTAAATCTCTAAGAAATATAGAGTTGTCTGAATTACTATTTATTAAACGATTACAATTTATAATAAGCGTAGTTTAAACGGACTGTATCTTTTTCAAAACAATTGGACGTGTTTGACAAAGAGCCTTTAGTAGCCTGTAGCTACTACATTTCCTAATCGAATCTGGATTTCACAATAGCTCGTGCTCGGAGCAATAAATCCCAAACTGATATGAGGATATATTTTGCCGAGAACGTTTTCCAGAGTACCTATACGCTTTTCTTGAGTTATACTCATCAAATACCCGCAGGTTACTCTCGTATTTATTGGGTAAAAGCTCATTTCGTTCAATAATCTTTATAAAATGTTGGGTAAATGCACGACGCGATTCATTACATTCACGGCTTTTTGTTGTATTAGCGAATTTCCCATTTAGGGAATAAGCTATTACCATATTTTGAAAGGCCCCCTAAAAAAAGAAATAATTTTGTATATTGAAGCGTTGTTGTATGCCTAAGTACTCACTAAAATTTATGTTTTTCAAATAGGGAATAAGTCTGACAATTTTTAGGGAATATTTTAGAGATAAATTTATCCAGGTAAATGGAAATTCGCTTAGGCTGCAGTTTTGCTGCGGTGGGGGTATCTACCTTTACTCTTTACTGCAAACATAGTAAATGTGTTTCACTATAATACGGCATAACTGTGTTGAAAAGTTTCCTTACGTCCAGAACAAAGAATACTATACCTCCTGTGCAGTCAATATATTATTTGCATATGTTAAACCGACAGTTAAAATATAAACGTAACCTTAGACATAATTGGAAAAATCTTCCTTACGTCATTTTTATTTAAATCTAGTTTTAAATACGACGTACTGTAATTAATTACGTATCTTTTATAGTACGCACAAAATTTTTATGATATAGTTTTGACCGCATTTCTATACTTTATATCAGTTAGACTGCAAGAATCAAAACTGTATACGTCAAATGTGTACAGGACAATTAAAACAAGTAAATACAACTTTGTTTAACGTGTTTCCCTGAAATATTAATTTATGATATCTCATATTTAGATATAACATGTTTATTTTCTCATTGAAACAAACAATCTGCCACGTTGTCCTTAAAATGCATAGACCTATTGAAACAATGCAAGCTATATGTATCAGTAGGCTAATGGCTTAACAGTGCGTCGCGAAACATAATTTAGTGGCTTAACGGATGAGTTTGCAGACACAGAGACAGGACGTAGGGTTATAACGTAGGGTTATTGCCTTATAGTTTACAGCTGAAATTGTCACGACAAAAATATTTCATCCACACGTAGTAAATATTGTCACACCACCAAACTTTGGTACCATAAAACCAACTCATAGTTAAATGTATGTGTAAATATGCTAATGTGTAAAAAGTGCTATGTTTGACATAAATAACGTTACCAGACAAGAAAAACATAACATTGATGTATGATATTTTTTTCTTAAATAGAAGTTTTATTTATAGGTCACAATTGGTATAAACTTCTTCTTTTGGTATAAAACTTCTTCGGTAAAATTTATAATATTTACTTATGGACAGACATTTATATTTTTGAAATGGCTAAAATACTTACTTAAGCTCATTTAAATAAAGTTCCAAAAAGTTTTACATATAGATGTTTTATTCCAGAATACGTGTCTCTTTACCTAGATCAAAAGCTCATACGTTAAAAATAACTATTTCATAAAGGTGCCTTACTAACAATAGTAATTTTGTTATCACCTTAAAGTTAAACAAGTAAAATGGACAGAACTCGAGAAATAAATATGATTTAAACTTTTTTATTTTCTACATAACCAATATGATTAATTAATCAAAGAAAATCTAATTCGTGCTTTCAACAATTTAATATGCATTCCTCATAGAACGGTGTTCTAACAAAGAATGATAATCTAAACATGATTAATACAGCTTTCCAGAGAAATAAAACCCTAAAGGGCGTTTGTTACGAGTAATGTATGAACATAGGTTGGGGAAAGAGATCTAATCTTTAAATATTGTTCTCCCAGAAGGCCATTGTTGCTTTAATTAAACCTGCTGCGTCACCTCCTGATCTTCCACGATTGCACTTGGACCTTTGTTTTATACAATTCCTTTCGAAATGTGGTTTGATATGAGTACGCATTAAATATAATAATACAGCAATAGTAAGCATCTGTTAAGTGATGTTAAATCCATACCTAAACAATACTGATATGTTTAATTTGATTATGAAAAAAATAAAACCGTTAATACAAAAAAAAAAAAAAACATTACCATAAGACAAATTAACTATACAATTTGTTGAAAGTGCTATAATATTAAAGTGGCAATCGCAACTAATACTAAATATTCTTAAAAATTGGTAATACGAGCTTTATATGTCTTCCTTATACTAATAAATTGCTATTATAAGTGTGGTTTTTTAGATATATATGTTAAATTGAATAAAATGGCAAAAAATTAGCAGTATAATATTAGGGAAAAAATCATTTTACATTTTATGTTTCAGCTTTTGAATGTTAACGATTTTTATGATTAACTATTACGTAAATGTAAAATCAGTTTTGAATGTTTTATGGATTTTTAATATTAAAATACTATGATACAAAATATTGTAAATAACTTATGCCTCAATTAATAAATTTGTGTTTTATTGTTTTCTATTAATTTGGAATGAACAAATGTTGAATCAGTACAGAATTATGATATACAGTTGTATAGCTATTAAAACATTGGACATCAACAGGATGACATAATTGGTTAAAATGGAAGCACCGAGCCCAAACTTAGACGGTCCCCAGTAGTAGTCTTTTGCCTGCAAACGCTCATTAATGATTTATATTTTCAATAGTTGCATAGCCAGTTTGAATATATTATTATGGTTTCACTTATAATAAATGTTTAAAGTGATTGAATGTATTCATAAGTTCATGCATTTATTGATTCTAATAATTAGCAATTCGGTTGAATTTATCAACGAGTGTTTGAATTTCACAAATATTTTATATAATTTTCTTTTTTATATATTACTTTAAAGATCAAATTACCTTTTTATAAAAGTATATGAGTGTTTTTAGGTTTGACTGTATCAC
Source organism: Macrosteles quadrilineatus (assembly GCF_028750875.1). NCBI lineage: Eukaryota > Metazoa > Arthropoda > Insecta > Hemiptera > Cicadellidae > Macrosteles > Macrosteles quadrilineatus. The sequence continues at coordinate 20,317,128 of NW_026542596.1, forward strand.
ATGAACCGATTGTGTTTCATTTAATCATGAAAGGGATGATGATTTTAACAACAAAGTACTTTTGGGAAAATAACCACTACTCTAAATGATTGCTGCAGTTTTACGATCCTCAAAAGTCACATAAATAAAGTATGGCCAAGGATTTGGGTCACCTAGGTTCTTGGCTGTTAAATCACGGATAAAGTTTTTATGTCAAAATATATAATTTCCGTTCTTGATAAGAGACTTCCCGTGTTCATAATATTTAGGATAACAAATACCTCATTGAATGCACACCATTCAACAAGCCCCATATGATTAAAATATTGAAAATTTTTTATCTCATGTCATATACCAGAGCCATATATTTCGGTTAAATAGAAACTCGTCCCTCTCGCCCACAAGTCCGAGATAAATATACACAAGACTAACACTGCAGCAGCTTTGACTCAGTTCATCAAACTAAAAAATAAACTCAAAGATCATAAATGAACCTTAAAATCTTGCGAAACAATGTACAAGTTTTAAGGAAAACCATTACAAACAAGAACAATATAGCCAAAAACAAATTTTAAATAACACTAATAATAAGAAAGATACTAAAATTACAATTACCATTCAGTGTGACAAAATAGTAATTTTTCTGTTCAAGGAAGAGTGACATTTCTTTCTTAACGAAAAAAAAGAAACTATGCTGTATTTAAACAATTGAATGCAACGATTAAACATGAATGCACCTTTAAATAAAAATACACCCGCCACAGCAAAACCTGCCGACTAAACGAATTTCCATTTGTCTGACTATGCTATAACTATTTCCCATATTAGTGCTTCTTAACACACGCAACATATTAGAAATCATTTACCTAAGAGTAAGGTATAACGTAATTTTGCATTGGGTCTCGTTTGTATGGGCTCATGAAGTTTTATAAGTTGTTTAACAAAATAGCCCCACTGCAGCAAACCTGCAGACTAAGCGAATTTCAACTTGTCTGATTACATATTTACTAAAATATTTCCATAATTAAGACATATTTATTCCCAATTTAAATAGCATTAGATTTAACGAGTGCTCAGGATTGCTGCTACGTGGAAGGTAAACAGTGTTTTTGATCATACGTCAATAGTATAGGATGAAATAAATAAATTTGCCAATTTAGATTAACATATATTCATAAACAAGTAAACTACAACAGTTTTCATTTTCCATATTAGAATAACATGGGAATTTTAATTAGTTTTTTTTTATTTTCTCCGTAACCATAAACGTAATTGTTTAACTATTCCAAAACAGTAACCTCACACACAGATCTCAAAGGTTGTTTCTACCTCTTCAAATGCAGAATGTTTTAAATATTGGTATAACTGACTAACAATATATTTACTTTAAGTTCTCTACCACTGTTTGTTGAAACTCATGATTTTAATTTACACTCACCACGATAAAAAAACAAAGGGACACTTGTTAAAGACTAATTTATTTGTTTACAGCCCGACTGGCAGTTTGTGCCACTCCCTTTATTGAATCAAGTATTTTTGCTGTTTAGTTACCCTTTTGTTTTTACATAAGCGACCATAATAGCTGTAATTACTCTTTTCCTATAGAAAGCTTAACAACCGTTTCATTTGATACTCCTTTTCTTAACAACACTTTCAGTTGCCTTTTCAAGTTGATTTTAATAAATCCGGCTTTGACAAACAAGGATTTTAGGAACCAGTCTCGAAATTTTGTCTTGTTTTTCTAAATAAAATGACCCAAACATAAGATTTTACACGCAAAACATATTTTCAATGACAATTTTAACTATATCTATTAATTTTGCATAGTGCAAATACTGTAGCATAATGTTTTAACATTGCAATGATAGATATTGTGAATGTGGTTAGCTTCAAATGATACATTGGAACATTCGAAAAACATTGTTTGGCGCCAATTACTTTATAACACAAGTTATACAAATTACAAACACATTTTGTGTTCAGTCACTAACCAACATTTGGTTTTGGCACTTGGACCAAGTAACTATTCCACCAAAAAATAAAGTGGTTTTGCATGCTTGCAGATTTGATTGTTCTATCCAACGTTTGACGATGAAGTTTCACCGCCTATGCATGTGAAAAAAAGGCTTAAATTAGTGATTCCTATTAAAATGTGATTCTTACTTAATTCCAAAATATATATAAATATATCTTGCCTTTAAAATAGCACGCTAGGTCATTAAATACAGTTCTAAGCTATAAAAGGTATAATATTACCTGAGTACTGCCAAAGTGATCCTGTGTAATCCTTATGGATGACGCGTTTTGAGGACTAAAACTTCCATCTCCAGATCTTGAACAAGAAGAACAGGCTGTTTTTAAAAAAACATTCGTTTTGAAACGGTTGTCACAAGTATTAATAAATCCATAATTATAAGTCTAATTATAAAAAAAATGATATAAAATAAATTAAATAAGTACGTAATAGTAAGTCTAGTTATAAGTATAAGAATTATATACTCTGTCTCCGATTTCCTCTTTTAAGATTTTTACGACTTTTTATATCACGTCAAAAATCTCAAAAACAAACAAAATTTGATATAAAATAGAATTGTAGACACTAGCGCAATCTATGAATAGCTCTTAGAAATATGTTCTATTTCAGTAAGACAATGGTGTCATCTGGTACATTTAGATGGGATGTTTACTTAAAGATTACAAATTCAATTGTCTAAGACAACATCCGATTATGTATAGTACATTTCTGTCAGGTTTTTAGATTATTATTAAGTTTTCATGATAAGCTTGTGAAATGCCTTTTGAAAGATTGGTAAAATATTTTACAGTAATAATAAAAAAATTTTGCTGGTGCTACCTTGCCTTTGGCCCTAGCTACGATGTTTCACTGGTAGGAACGCAAGCAGTTTTGTATATTCGCCATAGCGATAAAACGGGAAAACCAGTCAATTGAACACAACTACTCGAAAATAGTCCAATGAAATGCTAAGGATGACGTATCTAAGTACCAAATAAAACTACTGAAAACTCGCAATATCCCTAGATACCACAGTGGCTTGGGAAACTACAAACTTAACATGTATTTTATGAATGTAAACTTAAATGTAATTTATAAATGCACACAAATAAAATTTAAAATTACGAATTTAAATTAATTTTGAGTATAACGATCCCATGTATTGGCGCTAATTTTTAGCAATTTCTAAGCAGTAAAACTCACATTTAATTAACATTCACATTTAATGTTGGGGTACACAGTTGTACCAATTAATTACTTATATGAAAATAATTAATATTCTGAATTACAAAAACTAGAGGGTTATCCTGTTATATACAAATAACCTATGATGTATAATATAAAAAGGTAAAACATATTAGTGAACCAATATTGATATTGACTGTTGTGTCAATAGTGTAAGACATTAATTAACTTACAGTTTTAACACTATTTATCGTAACTGGGATACTACGATTTGTTCTTTTAATAAAAAAAATCACAAGAGAAAAAAATCCTCCAAACGATTTACCAACCTAAGAGAAGGTGTATCCGTTTCAGAGTGGACAAAATCTTTCTTGCGTGAAATTAACTTTTTCCACTAACTTCACACATGGTTCCCCGAGATAAAAAAATGATTCTTGATTACATTTTAAACTGTTTTCTAAATTGTAGATTCTTGCGTTATGAATTGTGAATGAAAATTAAACGTAAAAAAATTGGAACTGTTAACTTGGAAGTTGGATCAACTTTTTCCATTTAACTCTGAACTGGAAATTTATCATAGCAGAGGGCTGTTCATAGTAAGGTTTCGTTTAGTTATTGTTTTCTTAAGCTTGACCTGCCTACTGTAATAGAATAATATTCAAATAATCTTATTTAGAAGCTTATTATTTGATATTACAACGACAACATGAGGTAGAAAGGTGAATAGCTGGTTGGGAAGTTGGACAATTGGTACAATGAGTTTGCTTAACAGTGGTATCAAATGCGCATCTTCATCTTATATTTGTATTACCATGTTCATTTTCTAAAAGGAAATTATTTAGCGTGTGTTTAATATAGTTAAATAATACTTAAATAAGGTATATGACTATATACCTTACTTAATACGATCGTATTGAAAATTCATTATCTGAATAATTTTAAAAGCGTTCAATATTATATTAAAACTGGCTGTTAATGTTGGCTTCGTCCGACATTGATTTGTGTTTCATAAATGCATCTTCTGAAGTTGTGACTTAGGTATAGGCTTATACGAATTTTTGCATCGATTTGCCGTCCAAAACCAGTTATTACAGACATGAACATTGAAAATGTATTTCGATTTCATTATTTTAATGTGTGTTGCTGCTTGAAATTATATTACTATACAACTGTCTGTTACTTAACTAAATTATTTTTTCTGTGCATGAAATATAGAAAATATTTTATTTATATGTATGGACATTTCAAACTATTAAAGATTTTTAATGTAATTATTTGGTTTACAGGGTTGTTAGTCTTGACTGAGTCATTGACCTGTAACAATACCCTGGGTCTGGCATACCCCCACGCGCATACTTGTGTTACCAGCACTGTGTACATTGGGGGGTCTAGTGTACCCCCCGTGCGCGTAGTAGTGTATCAATCATATCATCATTAATTTGTATTATTAACTTTATAATTTATAATTTTGATATTATTGAAAGTTTGCCAAAAACGTAGTATCTGTAAACCAATTGGATGGGAATGTCCAACCATTGAGTCCACTGATAAAGCCTCCCAGTGTAAAGGCGTGGTACACAGTCTGCAAAAAGACGTCAAGAACAAATTTAACTTTAAAATCTTAAAAAACGAATCTGCCAGGGAGAAATGTAAAATATTTGTGAAGTGTGTTTAAAAGGACTTCTAACCAACGTAGAGTATGGTTTGGACGAGGATGTTAAAAAAAAACACAAATTATCAAAAAAAAATTTTGTTTTTTTGTACAGTATTTTCTACAAACCGGGAACTGTATTGATTCATGATATATTTACTGGTTCCATGGTATTTTACTAATGTTATAATTTTGTACTGTTATAATTAATCGTTTTCCCCTCTTTAACACCACTATTAAATTTCATCATGAAAAAGGTTAAGGGTTCAAAGTGTTGTTTTCAATTTAATTAAATCATAGGATCATAAAATTTACGTAACAATATGAGAAAATAAATAGAAATATTAAGCCTAACATTTAAAGAGCTAAATATCAAAAAACTTTTTTATACTCATCTTTAATTAGGGGTCTAAGAGATCCTCACGCGCGCTCCAACGCAAAAATACGATCACGCGCTTAAGGATTAATGGAATTATGAATTTAATTATGTAAAGTATAATGCTTTTTATTTAATTAAAAAGATAAGTAATCGTCTTTAATAGAAACTGCCTTGTTATAAGTTGCAAAAAATGGGAACAAGTCATTTTTACAGTTAATACTTTAATTTATTTTCTAGAATACCATTTGGAAAACAACTTCAAATAAAATTTTTATTTTGTTGTATTTATTTTATATTTCCTTGTTATTTATTATTATTTATAGTTTTTTTATGGTTAGTATATAGGGCGATCGTCGTTGTTATTGATTCAGCTATTGGTTATTGTTGTTAGTTACTATATATTATTGTTATTTGTTTTTGTTGCCTAAGTCTAAGAGTTAAATGTATAGTTGTTATTTAATTAGCCATATTGAACTGTATATTGCAATATTATATTGATAAAGATAAGTTTGTAAACAAATAGCACCACATCAAACAAAATGGAATGTCCGTTGGAATAAAATAAAATAAAAATACAAAGTTAAACAATTAAATTCCGCACTTACGATTTTCCATCAAAATATCTTAATTAGTAAAATTTCACAGAAAATAGTTTTCCTTCCTCATAAAACTCCTATACAACTTGAATTGTGTAACAACTTGTCTTGTCCAAACCATACAGAGCCCCCTATGAAAAATTTAATAATTCCAAGTCATATATTCTGTGGGATAAGGTAAACATCTGTCAGCCAGTGTGATATTTGCCTTTGAGTATAGAGAAAACATTGCCATATCGGTATTAATGCCAGTTTTATAAATATCTATTTTTAATGACAGTCGGTATTTGTTAATTATTATTACGAATAACGTAATTTAATTTGAAAAATTTTTAGTTTGTTACAAATATACTATTTCAACAAACAACCAAACTTAAGCATTAATGTTTACATCTTCTTTGCCACTATAAACAAATAATAGTGCATTATAATAGTAAGGTTATGAAAATTATGAATGATTTCCCCACGTAATAATTAGGCTACACTTTTGGATTCACATCATCATATTGACATTTTTGTCGTGTCACATCCAAACAGGACATCCAAAACGCGAATCTCCTCATACGTATTCTCGTCACACCTTAACTTTTATTGAATTTTCTGCGATCGGTTTGTAAATTCAAAAACAGTTTTGTTGTTTCCACCATTACAAAATGTTTTTAATAAACAAGACAAAAAAGTTGAATTCTTTGTTATATGAAATTAATATTAAGTTCACAATACACAGCAGAATGAGAGTCATAAATAGTTTAATTGTAATAGAATATATTTGAATATAAATTTTTTCTCGTCAAAAAATATTTTAGTAACTTTAAAGTCACATAGTGTTTTGTATTTTAGCCAGTAAATCTAAAGTTTGGAAGTAATATATGAGATATTTATGGTTTAAAATTCCGTATTACTCTGTATCATTTTAAAGTAGAACAAAATTGCTACGTGGATTTAACGTTTTACCGTATACACTAATTATTGTTGATATACAACGACTAATGGATAGAGTTACATTTTAAAATGAACTAAAAATAATTTTAAAGTGATTAACAGCCAATAAAAAAAAAACATTTAATATGTCCTAGAACAATAACATTTTACCCCACGTTGGAATGAATATAATGTTTCAAAAAAATGCGTGTCTGACCACTGTATTTTTTTTTCTTTACATAAAGTCAACAGAAGAAACAGTTACAGGAGTTTCGATTTTCCATATTATCCAAGTTCAATTTTACCTTCATTGTTTCGTACACCCGGTCAAAATATACTGACATAACCAACATTAGTGTGTTATAAATTGCATACTTCTAGCCAATGTAAAATGACTTAAATTTTGCGTTGGCATTCTTTCAACATTAGATATTAAAGTTAATTTTATTAATTTAAACATCATTATACCCCAAGGTATAAAGCATTTACTATATGTACACTTATTTGTAAATAAAAGTCATATTTGGATCCTACGATTGATAGTAACGTTATAGATTAGGTAAGTCGATGAAATGTCGATACAATCTTTTGTAAAAAGGCTCACGAATTTGTAATACAGTATGTTGATTTTATCAGGAATTATAATGTCAACCTGGCCAAGGTTTCAACCGACATACTGTGGCTTGTGCAGCATCCAAACTATTTTGCCTCAAGTAATTAAATCTCACAGCGCTTCGATGAAATTATGCTACCAGTAATGAAAAATAAAGGTATAACAGCAAAGGGCTACCTTAACTTAACTGCAAATTATCTTTTAATTCTCCTTAAAATAATGATATTTAAAAAGAGTTATGATTATTAGAAAATTTACAAAATATTTTACATTGTTTTGGAAAAGTAAAATACCATTTATGTCAAGTTAGTAATGATAAAAAAATAATAACGGGGAAAGATCATACGTGACAGTTGTATGACCAAAACCTTTATTACTATTGAGAAAAATGAACTTAAATCTATAAATCAGAAATTCAAGGAAAATTAGTTTAAAATAAGGGAAAAATTTTAAGTTTTTGAATTTATATGAAGTAATGCGCTTATAACATTACATTGTTTTATGTAAAAAAAATAATTTATCATTAAAATATTTACTTTTGTAGTCTTAATAGTAATATTAATTGTAGAATTATTAATCTCCTGCAGTATTAGTAAGGTAATCATTTACTTTAAATTTCTCCAGTGATACACAATTTACATCCAGCTATATATACTGTCCAATTGACCATGCCTACTAACACACAAAACATCATATTGCGTTAGTGATTCAAAAACTACCACGTACTAATGTATCCAATCATTGTTTAACACCTAATTATTTCGTTTAAAGACAGCAATGGGATTGGTTGATGCAATTACATTATTAAAGTTTATCCAAACAAACATTATAAAGCTATTAAAGATATGGACCATATAGTCAAATATAATATTAGCTTTAAGTTGTACTAATGGCTGTGGATGCATGTCATTACACAATTATCGCTGACAGATGAGTTTGCGGACAAACAGACAGCAACATCCTGTTCTGCCACATAAACAGTATTTGATCACGAAATTATACATGCATTTACGATTATTAATGGTTAGTTCAATTCATACATAAGTTTAAAACCCTTGTTGTATAGTATAAACAAAAATTGGTTTTAGCTGTTTAAGTTTTAAAGTTTATTTGGATAAAATATATACAAACGTATAACGATAGCTTGTTTGTTATCATCGATATGTCCATAGTTTTTTTTTAAACAATGTTAAGGTTAGGTTAGTCAGGGGTATCTAATTTTTCCTTATTTTACAACTAAAATCATGATATTTAAGTGATGTGACATTCGAACTTCTTTTATATTGGTGTTGTTGATAGGGCTTGTTGCTAAATAAAGGTGTTCCGAAAAATATTTTCATACAATCAGTCATTTTCAGTAGTTGAAATTATAAAAATTAAAACTGTCGTAATTTTGAGAAATTCAAACAAATTGGACCAACTTAGTTTTTCTCTACCATCAGTTTTCTTATTAATAATATACTTGCCATGTTTCGTAAAAATTGGTCGAAAAGCTTCAAAGATAAAAATCTTTTAAAATAATTAACAAAATGGCGGATGTATGTTTCGTACGCATTTTTGGACATACATTTTTTAACGACAACCTGTATATTTATACACATCTAGAAACTCCGGCACAAACAACAAATCTATATTTTAAAGCCTAAATGATTTTTATAATAGCTGATATAATGGTATTGAATTCCTTTTCGTGTCAAAATAAACATCTTTGTTATACCTCTCATGATTATTTCTGTATTTCATAAATAATCTTTTATTGTATTTTAAATTCGGTGAATTTAGCCACAGGTCACAAATAATAAAATTATAAGAACTCTAAACGAGTGAGATAAGAGTCAATGTATGAGAAATAATATAGATTTAACTGTATACGATTATTTGAGGAAATTATATTAAAAATAAATCCGACCAAAACACCAAAACTTTAGAGTTCACACTGAAATAACATATACAACTTAAGATACGTAATACGCCTTTAGTAATGTATGCTCTTAGATTAACGTAAATCTACAATGTAATAGACCAATAATGTTTTGAGGTTAAACTATGCAATCCCAATAATGGACTCTATTTCATGACTGTGTAGTCATAAACTGGGGATTCTAAATCTCCACTTGTGAATAAGTTCTTCGATAAAATTACTTCTATTCTAAATTATTGGCACGGTTTTATGACGCTCAAAAGCCACATAAATACGATCGGAGATCCGGGTCACCTAGTTTCTTTGCGGGTAAAAACATGTATAAGCTAATGTTCAAAACATAGTACTTCAATCGTAATAAACTACTTCCTATGAACATTGGGTCAAGAACAATAGTAATACTGCCTCTCATGCATTCTCGATCATGCCATCAAAAACTATATTAACAAAACAGGTCACCAATACTGTAAAGACTATTTTCTGCAACACTATAAAAACCTACAAAATTAAAGCACAAATTACCATGTTTTAGAATTAAGAATAGGAAACAGGTTCAATAAACGGCTTTATTAATTGTTCCTTTGATATTGACATTAAATAATATACTGTTATTAATTAATTATAGAGAACACACAGATCAGATCTTAAAATCATCAACAAATTTAATAGAGTAATGACAAAAACACATCTTCATTATTTCATTAATTTAATTATCAGAAAAAATTGTTATATTGTTACTATTTAGATATGGTTTTTGGGCAAAGGCAACCGTGATATATCTTTAATTATGACGTTGAACCGATCTGTTAATTTTAGCTATATTTAATATTATTATATGTTTCAGCGAATGGATTGACTGGATCAATCGGATTAACAAGTTCAAAAGTAATTGACACACATGTTTTCTGAATAATTCTGTAACAATAGGTGAGCGAACATTAGGTCATTATGTTTGCGTGGCGGTAATATTAAAATTTCTATTATAATTGGCTTACACATGATGAATTAACCAAGGAATCAAAATGTTTAATGGCATGAAAACAAATCTCGAAAAAATAATATTTTTATTATGTAATTAATGTGTGAAGGCTTTCAACGGTCATTTGGCGGAAGGGATATTTGAATATCACTTCCAACAAAGTGAAGGAAGTTAAAACCAAATATCGTCAGGACGAATTTGCGTCCCTAGACTTTTAAAGTAGAACATACTTTTTAATAGTTAAATATATGTACGTACATGGTGTTTATAAATGACTAGTAAGCCCGTCGTGGCTTCGATAACGAAAATTTCAATTACAAAGTTAAATCAACTAACTTAAGTTGGGTTAAGTTGGGTGAGTCGGTGGCTCAGTTGGTAGCGTCGCGAACTTCGGGCCCAAGGCAGTAGTGTCGTGGGTTCGGATCCTGGTCACTGCCACAAACTTTTATCAGTACAGTTCACATAAGTACTGTTACCGGCTCACCCCTTGATTTGCTGGATACGTTCCACGCACAGATCTGTAGTCTATGTGGACGGGCAAATGCAAGGTTAAAAAAGGCCGCCAACCTTTAAAAAAAAAAAAAAAAAATGTTTTAATCTGAAAGGCCAACAAAATAATTATGGATATTAAGTGATAGGAGAATGCAGGATGCAGATACCATCCCTTCAAATAAAAGGTTAAACTCATTAGCCAATAATTGTTCCTTTGATATTGACATTAAATAATATACTGTTATTAATTATAGAGAACACATAGATCTTAAAATCATCAACAAATTTAATAGAGTACTGACAAAAACACATCTTCGTTATTTCATTCATTTAATTATCAGAAAAATGTGTTATGCAGTAAACGCTTTTTCAAGCCACAAAAATAATGGAAATATTATAATTTCACCTAGCAAAATATGACCATCTGTTCCCATAATTAATAGTGCAGATTCAAAAGTATTCATCTGATCAATTGTAAACAAATCATTTCTCCGTAGGGATAACATGGGAACTTTAAAAGCCACTGGGGCGGAGCCCTGATGGAATTTTTATGAAAATGCTTCTTATTGCACACCCAGAGGTTGATTGGAATCACCATGCCAGATTTTGAGTTCTTAGGGCTAGTAGTTTTTTTGAGATACAGTGATCAGTGAGTCAGTGAAAGTTGTTTTACTTTTATATGTATATAGATTAATCAGCCTTTGTTGTCATGCATCTGATTTATGTCTTATCCTACGTAAATTATTCCAAAATGTTTCAAATTTTTATAATAAGCTGCTCAATACTCATACTTGCCATTTTCTCGGGTTTGTTTACTCGTATTTGAAATTATTAGAATGCAAAACAAATCCTTTTGTGAACCTGATGATAGATGTATAGTACACCCTGTATAATAATAACGCGCATGAACACTTCGCAAAATTTGTTTTAATAGTTATAATACTAAAATATATATGTTCTTTCTTATTATAAATCCATATATGGGTTGACATGTGTAGATTGTAAAATATTTTCTTGTTGTAGAAACTAGTTTATCAATAACGTGAAGTTCTTCATACGCATTCCTGTCACAGCTCTACCACAGCCCTTATTGAATTTTATGCTATCGGTTCGTAGAATGGTAGAACCGAAAACTGGATTGTTGTTTACAACCTAACCAAACGTATTTTATGCTGTATTTGTATATCAATATATGTTTAGGTAACAGTAGGCATATAATAATAATACATATAGGTACAGTATATAAAAAGTAGCATTACAAATTATTTAATATGATTTTCGATATCAAAATGTACTATGCAATCGGTTTCTTCTGACATGGATCAAAATAGATATAAGCATACATAAGGAAACATAATTAATTCCAGTAAAATTTTTAACTCTGTGGATTTCTTAAGCAGCACATAAATTTAGATTTACGCCAATACGTCATATTATAAAATAATATAATAATTTCTACATAAACCAATGAGATACACAAAACAACAAACAAGTCTAACATTTACGCTTACACTATAAAATAATGTTACATTGATGGATGTCATTTAAAATTTGCATTATAATGTCTACGGATAATACTAAATTATTGTAATTCTTGCAGAAAGTTTTAGCAAAGCAGTCATCATAATCTGCCAGTAAAGATGTTTTGCTACTTACTCTCTACAGAATACATTCAATAGCCAAATTAAAAGTGTAATGAGTTAAAAATATTTATGCGATATATTGAACAGAAGTAAACAAAATTTCTAAAAAGGTAATTTTCCTCGTATATGTTATGACAACATAACCAAGGCATGAAGCCGACATGCCGCGGTTTCTCCAGTATTCAAACTATTTTACCTCACAAGAGTTCGACGTCACCTAATTAAATTAACGGTAATGTTTATGGTTGTCTCTAAGGAAAGCTTTACTACAATCAATTGTTAAAGTTATAATAAAATTTAAAAATGCATTATACATATCTACGTAAGAATGTTTAGTTGTAACAATATAAGATAACATTATTCCCGTCCCAATGCGAAAACAAACTACTTAATTTAAGCTTTTTTAAAAACCTCGAAAGAGGAATTTTGTAGAGTTTTATTACATTGGGAATTGGGTTTCTTTAAACAGACACATACGGGTACTGTTTTCGTAATGGATATTGACTTCTAATATTAAATGGTGACAGGTCTATGACCCACTAGAGAGGTGGCCTAACATGTTCATCTACATGATGAGGTTAGTATAGTCTCCCATGATATCCAATGTTTACTAACTTAGATTAATCAAGTTTTCATATTTAAGCAAACACTTGTTGTATCTTAAATCATAGTACCTGGCAACCGAGCCATGGCTCGGTATAGTTTATTTCCAATGTACCACCTAGACATTCCATCACCATGTTAAAGTTATACTGTTAATACTGTTCTGTGAAATGGCGACCATACAAAGTAGGTATTTTTAGCCAAGTTGTAGCCAGGTTTTTAATCAAATTTGTCTTAGTTGATGTGAGCCACTTACAGATTGCACTGATCTAAATTACTGATTTCTGCTGATTACACGATGGTTTTTACCAAGTCAAACTTTCTCAAAAAAGTCAAATTCAAGAAGTCAAATTTTCTTCAGAGTTTACCGTACCTTTTGTACATTGTTCGCTTCTGTAAATTTGCTGTTTTTGCCGCCATACTATGTATTTATTTTGTAGTGTTTCATAATTTTTGGTTTGCTTATATTTAGTCTCTACTTTGTTAATATTTATAGTATTATTGTTCCTGCTTGTTAACTTGTCTTTATTGCCACTTGCTGTGATATTTATCATATATTTATTTTCTCAACTTTGTTTTGTTAATTGAGTGTAGGTATAGCAGATAGTTGTAATGGTCGCATGTATTATTACGTCATCTTTTTTTGGCCATCTGTATAGTATATAATTGCAATGTGAAATGTAAAATGGTGTTTGCCGTATACAAAATAAATAAATAAATAAACTGATCGAATGATTTATTATGAGTGACCCAGCAACTATGTCAGTAGAAAAAAAAAAAAAATTACAAAATGGAGTTTTAGACACTAGTGCAATCTTTGAATGGCTCTCACAACTACATTATTGTTTAGTAAAAAGTTGGCTACAGCTGATCCATATAGATGGGATACCACTATCGAGTAATCTTCAGAGTAATCTTTGCTCATTAGTTACAACTGATGTTTTTCCCTGTGTATGTACTTTGTAATTTGTTATTATACCGTGGATGGCTTGTTAATAACACGTGTTACAAATCTTTTGTTAACTTTTCCTTACAAGCAAACATTGCTCATACATGAGTATAGGATTCTAGCCAACATTGTCACATCTGTTTTTAGTGTTGCTGAGTACTTAAATAGTTTGGAATGTTGTATTAATATTTGTTTCCACCATATATCGTGTTATTACTATATTTGGTGACTCCATTCTAGCAATATACTGTTAATAAAAATATATTTATTATTCATTGATAAATTATAGCGCATAGGAAATATTTGAGTACCTATAGCATAGTAGTGTAATTTGAAATAAAAATACACAAATAGTACAGAATATAAAAAAAATGTACTAAACAAACCGTAACTCTACGAATTATCCATAAAAATTGAAGAATCAAATCCCACTTTTATTTGAAATAGCTATAAAATCGAGTTGTCTGCCAATTCCCGTGCAAACTCGGTTCTAGGCCTCCAAATCAAGTTCGATTGGTTTTTTCTTTTTTGCCCTATCCCCTTCTATTTGTTCTTTTCTGTTATATTTTTGATTTTAGAATGTTAGTAAGTTGTAAAATTTGTATGATGAGTTGGTTTAAACACTAGATATTATTTCTAAAGGAATAACCAAAAAACCGTCAACTGCATTTGTGTCTTTTAAAAGTATTACTTGTTTATGCCTCAGCATGTTCATATATAGCACTTTCATAAACCTTTGACTTATAGAAGATATTAAATTTAACGCAACACAGCCAATAATGACGATCATTGTAATTTTTCATATATTTTTTATTTTACTATACCACCAGATTATAAGGTAATGTTCCCTACGAAAGGTTATAGACGGAATTAACTATACCTTGTCTTTCCTACCTATGCCCTGGAATTTTGTTCAACTACTTCAATATAAAAGAAGCCACTCTCATTATTATTGTTCAGTAATTTCCCATTAGTCATAGCTTTGGTCATTAGTAATTTTTTGGGGGTTTGATTAGATTATGAAAGTTAAATATTAAATAATAAATAAATTATTTTAATATTTATTTAGTTATTTAATTTTATAATTAATTAAATATTTAACCTACAAACGATACTTTTTGACAGCGACAGTGATAGAGATAACAATTTGCCGCGAACAGTTCGGCTATGCTCGGTATAATTCAGAAGCGTTCAGCACGGCGTGTTGGCGGGGGTGTTCCTGTCGGTAACGTCTCGTGCTGGCAACACTTAGAGATACGACTACGATCAGCTGGTGCAGCGTTTCACATTTCGTTCAACGCTTGGATTTAACCTAACCTAAAAACGTGATGTATAGAGTTTGAAAGACTATTTTTTTTATATTCTTTATAGTGATACTAGGACAAATAATGTGTAACGCGAGTGCATTGTGCCACTTTGCACTCTTTTTACACAAATAACTATTTCTCGTATACAATGGTAATAGTTTAAAATGAAAAATATATAAGTAAAACTTTTAAAAGTATATAAGAAAAAAGGGGAAATTGACAACTTTTTTTATTCTTCTGAAAATAGCATAATAAATTTAAATTTTCAATATTTTCTAATTTTTTCCACATTTTATTTTGTAGGACAATGTTTTTATTTACAAAATGGTCTAACTCTACACGATGCGGTACAATTACAATACAATTTCGGGCAGTATCTAGTTTATACTGTATATACTGTATACTGTAAATATAAATTTGAACGAATAATGTTGTTGGCCTCTGAGTACATCAAATTAAAAAAGAAAATCTGTCCCGGGTCCATGTCCTATTGTGACCCATACTTCAATAGTTTCTTTCTTGTGGGGAGATTCACTAAAAATTGCCTTACACTCGTTGCATAAAACCTGTGTTTACGGATTGAATACGTAGCATTTTAGTCTAGGTTCATCATCATACATGCTACATTGGCACGGTACTTTGCTTAAAACCAGGTGTTGCCAGCTAAAGAGCTCGAGATAAGCTCCCCCGAGTGCGGCCATCCGAGCCTTGGTGGACAGACGCTGTCTGCCGTGAAATTAACTTTTCCCCACACACTTCACACAATGCCGGCCCTTAGATACGCTCGATTTATTCCCATTCATTCCGATTGTGATTGAATAATAGTAGTTTACGCAACGATTGCGTAAAGACTATTAACGCGAGTTGCGTACACTACTTTACCTACGACCGTTTTTTAATTACTATCAATCTGGATTTAATTACCAACAATCACTAATGATAACTTTTTAGAGAGGTTATGTTTTTGTGTATTGTCATTGCCACTGAAAGTGATGCAACGACTTGTTGTATAATCAGCTGATTTCCTGTAATTACGTGTTTGTTAAACTTCGTTAAATATTACATTGCTAGCAGCATTCTTACTATAAATAATATTGTATCAGGTACAATTCGGCAAATATTTAATTTATTTTTGGACTTCCACCAACTTAATTAACAATACGCTAGTATCAACATGAACAAGTCGGATCAACAATTAAATTGGTCAACTGATCAGCTGATCAGCTGATTAGTTGACGTTCGAAGCATTACAATTTTAATTCTTTTCTCTCAATACTTGAACCTCATTGGTCCGTTACCTGTGTGGATATGAGAAAACTATGCGGATATGAAATGAAACTATGCGGATATGAAAGTAAACAGCTGTTAAGTGAAACTTTTCAATTCTAAGAACTGGACTGAAATGGCTACTTTAAAAAACGGTCATAGGTAAAAATACTTTATGCCATGCAGTATGTTTGTTAGTGTTGCGTATTTTGTTTAGTATGGTGTGATTGAAAAATTAGAATTCTAATGAATACTAATAACACGTTCAAAGATTATGATAACTGTTTATTGGTTAGTCAATAGCGTGAGACGTGCTTTGAACTTATGATAGTCAAAGTTAATGACGTGGATTCCGATGCAGAGCATTAAATGTTATCTGTACTGTATCTGTTCTCCCTTGGCCTGAAGCTTATATAGACAGAAAAATACGAAGTTTCAAGAGTCTAATTACATTTTTACAAAAAAATATAATTATGTTTAATAAATAATTTTCGTAATACTGTAGGAACAGCAGCCGTGTTTGATGCATGTGTTGTTTGTCCAAAGTAGTTTTTTCTCCTAAGGAAGTAAAACCAGCCGTTGTAAACTCACTTCTAAACGTCTATTGTAAGCAACCGCATGTACAGAAAGTGAAAAGAGTATTGATTGTTTTTTAGCCCTTGCTCATTTGTATAACATAAATTGGGTGTGAAACTAAAGCTCGGATCAAAATGAGTTACTTTACACCATTTTTAATGATATATGCCATTCCTTTTTTATCAATATAGAATAACGTTTTCTAAAACAACAACAAAGGTTCAAAGGCTATATAACAATAGACTGTTGGAATAAACATTTTACAGGAAATCTTTGAAGAATTTGAATCTTTATTTGATTTGATTTAAAGAAATAATACGTATGGGATACGCAGGACATTGTTATGTATGAGTAGTTAAAGATCTCGAAAAAGATTATGATGTTAGGTGTACCATTACTTCCAACTTATCAATCCTTTAAGGACTCTTAACGTAAACAGTATCAGCAAACAAGGTTTTCATTGTGTAATAAATTTACAAATAATAGAATAAACCGTTTTTTATTTAAATACAAAACAAAAACAAAAATGTTATTGAACTGATTTTAAGTTCGACATACAATGAAAAAAGAAAACCCTAATACAACTTATTGAAACAAGACGAGTGAGCCCTAAAACATTGCTCATTCTGATAACGTAGCTGTCAGCACACCGGGTCAGGAAATATCCTGAAACATCCCTGATTTATTTAAAAGGAACAAAATGAGATTTCATTTGAATAAAAATGTTATAATAAAATTTTTGCACTTAATGTAAAACACTTATAAGTGTTTTTTAACAAAATGTATGCACTAATAAACGCATTTAAATCACTATTCTTTTGCAACGATAGTGCAGGTTTTGGTTGATACAAAATAACTATATTATATATTAAAATATTATGTATTTAAAATATTTACGTTGATGATAAATTCGGGGTGGGAAGGATGAAGACGGATTTTTGGTGCAAAAAGTTATCTTCGTAAAAAATATCAAAGCTTTCAATTGAAAAATTTGCATACATCTTTAAAAGTATGGATCCAACGAACTAGATCATGATATTTTCAGGTAGTCGTTTTTGGCCGGTGATGTATACCTGAGGTATATACATACATACCTTAGACTTCAGGAGGGAAGCGATAGTCGCGATTTAAATAATGCAAAAAGCCCAATTTATTTCGTATTGGTTCATATCCTTGACCACAACATGTTGGGCAGCTATGGATGTATTACTATTATTGACATATCTTGGTAACTATTAGTGTAAAAACATGTAAAACTATAGGACAGGTTAGATGACGTAATACTCTAAAGTTTTATGTAGCAAAATATCACAAGAAGATTTACAGTTGAGAGTAAAATTGAGATCAATAAACTAATCAAGTCGTTCTTTGTGTTCCATTCCTTACAGTAATTGTTATAAATAGTGAGCTAAGCTAAGTTTTATGTATTATTGGCTCTGTAGCTGACAAAGTATACGTTGGTAAAATAAAATTTAAACTCTCAACGATATTCCAAGGGTTAGATACGTTAGTATTCTTTGGATAAACCAAAGTTTTTAACTAAATCAAAGAGATATAAGTCAGACAGATTCAGAACATATTATGCATTTTATAGTGCTGAGGTTAACTGTTCAATTTAGATGTTCAAATTAAATGCGTCAAATTAACTGTTTGAAAACAATTCTCTAAACATAAAAAGTAATTAAATTATATGGTATCAGTTTTATCAAACGAATAAATAGATGGGGGTTTTTATTGTACATGATGCAGTAAGGATATTTTATTAGTATAGTGTGTTAATTTTGGTTTAATTAAGACTTCTTTCTAGAGACAATGATCAGCATTCTTCCCAGTTATATGTACCACGTAGTCTATTATCTAAAGTGCAATGTCATAAGAGTTATTCCAGTCACATCAAGCTCTCAACTTTTATTAAACATTGCCTGAACTACCCATAAATCACAATTGCAGTTTCCTATTTTCTTCTTTTATCACCCTCCTAGATGTTATGCTATGTTAATTAATACTATTTATATATATTTATTCCTATTTCATTTTTAAAATTAAAATTATTCTTTAAAAAGGTAGTAAAGTTTACTCTTCTGGGCTGCCAGAAAAGTAACATTTCATAAGTGGTAATACAATAGTACAATTGTTCTTGTCTTTTTTAAATTTTTTTACAAAAAAAATTTAAGTTTTTCTAAAGCATCAAAATAAAGAAATATTTGTAGCTATATCCAATAAATTAGTAACAAGGAAAAACTGTGGTCTTCGTATATAAAGTCTCCACTCGTATGTTCAAAGTAAGTTAATAACGGAGTACTGCGGGTGACCGGGTATTGGGTTGACACAAACATCATTAACTTGAAAAATGCTCCACTAATGGAAACCACAGAATCTGGCTTGCAGTTCAGGTTCATAAGGAGGTCTTCCAAATAAATATAACTCTTTGCCGACAAATCTTTTTTCTTCAGACTGACTTAACGTTTAAAAAATATCAACACTTTAATTGCTATAAAAAGCACGGTGTGAACCTAACGGATCATTAAGTATTTTTATTTTATTCTAACGGTATATTATAAAGGAAAGGCCATATGCATACGTAGGAAAAGTATACTTTTCCTACAGTCACCCGACAAAGTTGGCTTCCTTGCACTGTTTATAGTACAGAAAGCTGCTAATTGCTGCATATTTATACTTTGCCGTACGGTTTATACATTGCCGTACGGTTTATACTTTGCCGCACATCAGGATTCCAACGAAACAACACAAAACAGCGTGGTTCTATTATGCACGTAATCCGTGTACGCTTGGAAATAGGTTGGCAACACTTAAAGATAATAATACTATGAGCAGCTGATTGACTATTATAACTACGATTTAACCTGCCATTTCGTGTTTATAGTTTCGGTATTTCTGAACTTTCTGGACTTTTCTTTTAAACGTTTTTAAAACATTCCTACGATCTTAATAAACAAGAAAATACCTTTAAAGCATTTTTTTTGGCGCGGAAACCACTTCAAATTACAAAAAACATACGGAACTATATTCTCAAAACGCAGAGCACATTTCTTGCCGAGGAAAAATAGCGGAGTGATACGGACCGCGGGTACTACTTTCTCTAGGGCACCATTTGTGTTTCCAGCTGAACCTAAAAACGTGATGTATAGTGTTTGAAAGACTAATTATTTATATGCTTTATAGTGACTGTAGGAAAAATATAATGTGCAACACGAGTGAAAAAGGCCTTTGCTGCACTCGAGATCATTCCGCACTTGCCTGCGGCTCGTGCGTAAACATTGCTCTCGTGTGCAGCAAAGTGCCACTTTCACCACTAGTTACACAAATAACTATTTTATATAGCAAAGAGTTAAATAAAGACATTAAAAAAGTAATATTTACAAATATTATTTAAACAAGGTCACTATCGCAGCCAGGTTAACTGTCCCACCAAGACTTACTATAGAGTTTATCCAATTTTAATCTGCCACTAAAAATGTTTCTTATATTCATCAATGTTTAATTGTGATACGACTTGGTATATTTTTTGTTTATAGACAAGTTAGTTATTGACTTATTATTATATCTGCAACCACAATGAAAAGTTCAATGCTTAGGAGACATTATACGCTAAAATTGTCCAATATTAAATCTTAGTGTGGTAGTCTTTCTTAACGTGCTCAAACAATTTATGGACAAAGTATTTAAAACCATGCGGAATAGAGTAGACTTAGTTCTAAATATTTTTACAATATTTTGATAATTATTTAAATTAGCTTAAACATCTTAGATAATTTTTTAAATGTAAGTTCTCATCTGTTGGACTTTTCTTGATGAAAGGAAACTGTCAGTTTTTCGTTTACTCTCAGTAAGGTAACATTTAAAGCAACATTTAAAATTGTAAGCATTATGAAGCGTTAACACTTAGGCTTACTGCAAATATTATATTATTTACACAAATTAAACAATATAAATAAACAGATATGTGATTTATTGGAAGTCATTTAAAATTAAAATACAATTGTTAAAATAGATTGGACTGTTATACTTTTTTTAGAGTGGTAGGCTTGATATACTTGAGTTAAATGTATATAATTATGTACTTCCATTTATATAGAATGGTTATTGAAGGTTACGCTGAGTAAATTACTTTGTAGCAATGCTGATACAATTTAATTTGCAGTTACGTACTTAACTATGTACTGAGTTCACATTGTTAAGTAGCACGAGTTAGATTTGTGGTCGGGTAATAATATATCTGCACCCTACTAACATTTAGACACTTGCAAATAAATTCTGATTACCTACTCCATTCTTACACTTAAAATTAGCCTGAGAGAATCCTGACATTCTAATTGAATATGGGAATTTGCACGCTGAAGTTGATCTAGTTATAAATCAGTTTTTTTTTAGTTTGAAACTCTTATTTTATTTATTTATTCGACAAGGGATAATAAATTGAGTTACGAGTAATTTTTTATGATTTTCTTTATCAAGAAGAACCGAACCAATATATAGCTTTTTGATTTCAATTGCCGTATACTGACGTAAAGGAATACCAAATTATAATTTGGTTTGCTATTACATAATATAGCCAAATATTTTTATGTAGAATATAATAGATACTGCGTAAAAAGTGCAGCATATTAAGGTTCCTGGTCCCATTGCGGCACATAGCTTACGAGCTTTGAAACAACATGTCTTACTCATGACATAACTGTGTAAATTTATTGAAACAAAATCTAAATAGTTTAGTAACTGGTTCATAAAAACACTATTCTTGCATACTATGAAACAATTTAAAAAACAAATATAGTTTGAGTTTTATGGTATGGATTTGTTGATTTTAAGTTGTAAAATGGAAAATACCTTTATTAAATGATTTAAATGCTGTAAACTATTATCACACATTTGACATTGCAATAAACAATATTTAACGTTTTTGTGACACTTCATTTGCATTTTGTCCACCAAGTGTAAACAAAAAAATATACTGTTCAAATTCTTTAATTTTTAGATAGACTAGAATTATTAATAAACTAGTGGCTTGTAGGGACATAAGTCCCTAAAAAGCTCAATAATATAAAATAAATTATTCTAATATTTAAACAAACTAAGAACTTTATTATCCTATGCGTCAGAATAGATATCCCTGTACGTCATATCTTTTGTGTAAAAACAGTTTGCTTTTTGTCTTTGTTTGCCTTTGTTGATGTTATTTTCAATAAATCATTCGAATCACAACATGGGTTTAACTCAAGGCAGCAAACATTTAATTGTTTGTGAATAAATGATGGTTTACTAAAGTCGCTTTGGTCTTATGGTTTATGGTGATGACAAAAGGTTCCCCTGATTGGAATTTTGGAAATTGTCTTCTTCAAATATAAAAAATGCAAATAAAGGTGTGTTGAGGTAAGCTTAGTTCTTGGCCAAACCCGCTAAATTTTCACCCCTACCCAGTTAATATTTCTAAGTTTATACTCCTTTTGTTAAGGTTTAACTACATTAGTATAAAGTAAAGGCATCCCATTGACCAAACTTAACCCTAGATTTCTGATCAACATAAAAAAACTACAATTAGTAGTTGGTTTATGTGGTGGTATTCCTCAGGTGCGATTGACGTTACGATTCTATCAAATTAGGCCTAATCATCGGCTGATTCTTAACTCTTTTGCGAGCAACAGACGGTACCTGTTTAAAATCTCCAAACGATATTATTTTTCCTCCCATTGGAACTTGTCATCGTACTTACTTAATTAACAAATATATATTTCTTGTACGAACCTATTCCATCTTTATTCCCAGGTTATTTTCTAAGAGTAGCCGTTGGAGGTTATTCCACTTCATACAAAATATTGATTAAACTCTACAAAACATATGTTTTTAAATAGAAACAAAGCAGAAGTTGTACTAATCTTGGATCGTTAACTATTTAGTCAATGTGGCTATTTCATGTTAAATGTTAATAATACACAAATTTGAAATGTTTCTCAGTAAAATAATTTATTTCCACATTCTATAACGTACCTAACTAAAAAGTCTTAATTATTATAGGTAACGTTATCCTTGGTTTTATATAGTACATTGCAGAATTGGCTGGCAAATAAGTAATCCAAATGTCAACACGGCGTACTGGCTTGATGATAAATCACGATCAGCTGTATTGAAGTAAACAAAATCAGCAGTAAATGGTTTCTAATGCTATTCTTATGGAGAGCATTTTACGTTATATATCGATTTCTGGTAACTTTATGGGAATTCTGCTATTTTTCCCGAGTCCCTGGGGTCAAGACCTTTAATTTAAGACCCCTCCCACTTTTCTGCGACCTACCAGACGTCCACAATTTTCTGGTAAAAAAATTGTCTTACAGAATTATATATAAGGATAATTTTAAATTACTTTAAGTGTACAGATATTACAGAGTCTCGTAATGAAGTATAGCATCTTTACTTCCACAGGTTGTTAGATAAAATATGAGTTACAATCTTACAGAGGTGGGCCCAGATTGTGTCAAAAGTATATAAAAAACAAAAGGTGTCCAAATATCCCCATGACTAAGGCCACAACTTTATCCTGTTTTGGAATTATCTGCTGACATATGCTCTGATAGTTAATTTAAAATATTGAATAGACAGTTATTAGATAAATACCTAAAATTTTTACAAACCATAGCCTATAATTATAATATAAAAACAACTAATCATATTTGTTTATATCTATATGTTATAATTTAATTATTTTCAGTTAAAAACTCAGCTTTCAGAAATCGCAATCGTAACTATTAGGAGTTCTTAAACTCCTTTGAACCGCTTTGTCCTAGTGAAAGATTTGATGTTTGTTTAAGTTATATTCTAGTGTTTTTAAATTACAATCATAAGATCCATATCTCCAGATCATTAAACTTTGAATGAACTTACAATAAAAAAACATTTTTGTTTTCTTTTTTTAAAAACCTATAACTAGAATCACACTACGTCTTAAAGGATTGATTTCTCATTATTTTAAAGATAAAAATAACATTTTTTCTAACAGTTAAAACAAGACGGAGAGATAATTAGAGAGAGATGACAGAACATACATGTTGTATCTGTGCTGTACCCTCTAGCGTTACAGATAATGTGATTGTCCTCTAGAGAAATTGCCGGCTTAACAAGGGAATGATCGTGTTAATATAAAACAAATACAACACACATCGTTATTTCTTAACGAAAGTTTCTTGGTAAATGTCATATCATCAATTTACTATTGCATTACAGTGTTAACATTTTAACATGGTAACATTTTTTATACTCTCGAGAATATTTTTAATTTGTATTTAACGGATTTTAAGGTTTGAGGAGAAACACACTTCATGTTCCTCAAAAACAGCTGTCACACTGATTGTTGGCTGATATAGGAATCGCATGTGCTCGATAAGAACAATCACCTTGGGAAACAATATTTTTCTGATATATACAGCTTTGTAATTTGTATAAACATTTTTATTTAGGATAGAATATATTTATTATTTCTAATGTGACAATTTACTATTATGGTTTACTCAACAGTGCGCAAGAGAGAAACATATTATACCAGTCGAATAAATCATCAAGATTGAAATATAACGCCTAAAACATTTTACTTCCAAAGGGATCTACTGTACAATATCTGAAATCGAGTGTTATAGTTAAACTCGACTTTGGCTCGCTGGGGGCTCCGCCCCCAGACCCCCTAGGGTTGTGGGGGATTGATGGAAATATCCCCGGAGAAAATATGTTACTGAGTAAAATAATGCAATAATAAAAAAGTTTGTAAAATGCTAAGCACTGTAGTCTAGTCTAATTCAACTAATGTGTTTTTGATACAACGAAATTATAGTGGGGGGGGGGGGTTATTTCGGGGGGAGGGCGTTAAAACTTTAAAATGGGGCTTTTAAAAATGTTAAGGGTTATTTTTTTGTAATGTTGTACACTATTGTAAAGTTTTAAATCTCTAGCACGACTCTAAACTTTTAGATCCGCTTACCAAAGTCGGCCACTTTCAAGGTTATTCCCCATCAGAATAACAAGGGGGGGGGGGGTAAATTCGATATTTCAGGGGGATTTTTTGTATTGTAAAATGTTACTTTTCGACAAAGGCGCAAGACCTACAAACGAGCCAAATTCCAGATCTCCAACTAATCTAGAAGTGCGTAAGAGTGATTAAGACCGAAACACCTATGGTGGCTAGAGGATAGATATAAGGGGGGAAATCGATTTCGGAGAGAAGGAATATTTATATGGGCCTTTTAATATTCATACTAAGGTGTTAGCTCTAATACAGTAAATTGTGTACAGTTTTTAATACCCGTGCGCCCATAGAACAGGTAAATAATCTGTTATAACCTCGTAAAAGTGGTAAAATATATCAATTTCTGACATTGCCCATAAATTTTGGGGGTCAAGGAGTAAAGTTATGAAAAAAAACACGTGATGAGTAAAATTTTAAGCAAAATAAGGAGAATACAAAGCAAAATAATATCTTTAAACAAATTACTTAGGTAGGAAAAAATAGCGAATACGATTAAAAATTTGGTGAAATTTTCGGAAAACACAAGCTTGGGTTTGAAGATAAATTAATTCCTGAAAAAAAAATTCATTCAAATATTGGCTAGCTCTTATTGTTTTTGAGTTATAGCCGTAAAAAAAAACGTGTTTTGTCGTTTTTAGATGTCCACCATTTTGGTTTTTGGGAGGGTTAAAATTTGAAAATGGGGTTTTACGAATTTAACCGTTAATTTAAGATCCCATAATGCAATACTACCAAATTTCGAGTCTCTAGCACGTTTCTAAAGGGTTTAGATGAGCGTGCGAAAGTCGGTATTTTTCAATGTTGTTTCTCATAAGAATAACATGGGGGGGGGGAATTCTAAATTTCGGAATTGAAATTTGAAAATGTGACTTTTTGGAGTTTTCCCGGGGGTTTGGGCACTAGACCTACGACCACAGAAAAGTTCTAGTCTCTAGGTCATCTAGAAGTGGTCTAGAATTTGTATCTGTTAGTTACATATGCGGCTGTATAGTATTTAGAAATTAACATATTTCCCTATCACTGTAAAACTTATGTATTATTTACAATTAATTTGTATGAAAAAAAATTAAAAGCTAAATTTAAAATCTCTTATAATAATTTAAATTTCCTTAAAACAAAAAAACCAGCTTCTTTTTTTATTTACAGCAAAAACCAGTTGACAGGAGTGAATTTTACATTAGCAAATTATATAACTTGTACTTATAGTTTTCTAACTAAATACAATTACATCAAAGTGATAATAAATAACTGTCGAGAAGTAAGACAAGTTTAACTCATTCCACAGTCTGATACTTTACAGAAGTGCTGACAGATGTGTCATTAAGGTGAATAATGCCCTACTAATGTCTCAACTCGACTGAGCAACTTTGAGGATTCACCAAGGCCATTGGTAAAAGGATGTGACCAACACAATAGTATATTTCGTACCTAGGGCCAAAAATGAGGTTTTGCCGGCTCGAGATAGTTTTTAAGTTCGAGACGAAGTCGAGAACTTAAATCGATCGAGAGCTGCAAAACGATTTCGGTCAGTGGTACGAACGCTATTTTCACCACACTATACCCTATCACCACTATTCACCACTATAATAATGCACACTGATAGTCAACAACTACAACTTTAAGGTTATGTGAAGAAATAATTTGAGGAATCAGCAAAAATAAAAATAAATAGTTGCTAGGCAACGGTGACAATAACACAATTCTATTGCAATGCTATGGATTTTGATTGTGTATTTAAAATGCATTCATGTTTTAAGTAAGTAAGCGGACAGCTGATTTTGCGGCCCCGGCCTGTAAAAACCTGCTCGGTCCCCAAATTACGATGACAGCTGGCATGGCCAGCAAAACGTAACTTTCAGCCACCAATTAACGTATGTAATACAGCAAAAAACATCATAGTGTGGTGAAAAGAAATTAGGATACCCGGTAATGTTACGAAAAATATGTATTGCTACCCCACCTACAAAAATTAAAAACTTAAAACAAAAAGTATATCGGGCGAACATTTATTCATGTTTATGAATGCTTACTTTGGCATGGAAATAACTAAAAGCTAAAAACCAGGTGTTGCCAGCTAAAGAGCTCGAGATAAGCTCCCCCGAGTGCGGCCATCCGAGCCTTGGTGGACAGACGCTGTCTGCCGTGAAATTAACTTTTCCCCACACACTTCACACAATGCCGGCCCTTAGATACGCTCGATTTATTCCCATTTATTCCGATTGTGATTTTTATTGAATAAAAATATACGATTGATAATGCATTTACGTGTTGGATTCTTTTAGTCAGTAATGTAATCACACATTACTAAATAAAAGATTAGTTTTTAATTAACCGTGTAATGTAAAAATAAACAAAAAATGTGTTCGTTGCATTACAACTTGCACCAGTAACTAATATTATAGTCATTATATCATTTAAAAAGTTAACATCATAATGTACATATAAATTAAATGCATTTAAATATTTTTCACATACAAGAATGAAGTAAACCGGTGACAATTCGTTGAAAAGAAGACGAGTGAACCCGAAAACATTGTTCATTCTGATAACGTAGCTGTCAGCAACCCGGGTCAGGAAATGTCCTGAAACATCCTCCTTTTAGAAGATAAAATGTGTTTATATTTTAAAATTTCATTTTTACGTTTAAAACTTTCTTTAATTTATTTTTAAGGTGTTTCAGATAACTTACAAATAGACTCGTCAACCAATAAATAATACTACCTTTGAACCCATACCATAGGTTTTGGTTGATAAGACATTAAACATTAACATTTGATAACGTATGACAAACTTTCCAAATATTTAACACGTTTTAAAGAAATTGTCAATTTAATTTGCATAGGATGATTTCTTATTTGGTATTGTAACAATATTCTAAAAGATTTTCTGTGCAAAATTTGACTTGATGGAATTATTGTGTGAAAAAAATATTTCCTTGTAAAAATACTTATTTGTTACTTGATACATTGACCTCTGGAATACTTTACTGGAATACTTTAGACCTGTACATCGTAGATTGTGCAGCTATATTGTTGTACTGTTGTGGTAATATCTTTTAGAAAAGAATTTGTTGAAGCTATGTAATCCGGATTCATAATCGAGCCGGAAAAGAAATAATTTAATAATTATAGCGTCCTGTAGCGTCCTTTGTGTAGCTTTCTCCGCATTAACTTTTATAACTAGTCTTTTAACTAAGAGAATCTACTCTCTACATGATTAGTTGTTTAGCGTAAATAGCGGATGTACGTTGGTGGAATATCTTTGAAATCATAACATTGTAACAATATGATATCTATATATTAATTTGAAACTGTTTTTCTTTGTCACAGCTATTTTGAGAGAACGGCTTGGCGTAGAAACTCGGTAGAGGTGTCTAAAGAAAGCTCTTGGTCTGTAGATGAGCCATCAAAAGAGAAACATTGTGAATTCCCTTGGGGTTCTGCCCCCGTGGCCTTTAAATTCCCATCCTATGTTATTCTTAGGGAGGAAAACGGGGTTTTTGTCACAGCTAATTTGACAGAACGGTTGGGCGTAGAAACTTGGTAGGGTCTCTGAAGAAAGGTCTTGGTCTGTAGATAAGCCATCAAAAGAGGAAAGAGGTAAATTCCCTTGGAGCTCTGCCCCAGAAGCCTTTAAAGTTGCCTCTTTAGATTTGTTTACATTACGACCATATGCATAATTATACACAACTTTTTAATGCAACAGCTGTTAATATTTAAATTGTGATTTATTAAATTTGTCAAAATGAAGTACAGTATTTGCAATGGATTTTTCTGATTTTAAAATTGATTTTCTTCTGCATCGTGTCATGTTTTTTAATATAATGTTCTATTACCAAATCAGTGAAAAATCCTAATATCAGCACAGTAACTTAAAAAAAAAAATTATGGAGTTAACTTATATTGATTGTATGGGTTGGTTTCTGCCTTTTTTACCACTTCTTGGAGATTTTACGTAGGTGATATTCTTTGGCATAATGCATCTAAAGACAAAACTTGGGTTGGTGTAATTATTACAATGGAAAAGAGCGAGAAATCCTGGACAATTTGATATAGGCTAAAAATAAAACTGAATAAAACTGAACTGAATACTGTGCTACATTTTTGATCAATCATTGAAATAACCGATTTGCAAAACAATGGAAACATAGAAAAAGTCATAGAACAGAACCAAGTAAAAGAAATAGAAATAATGTTTTTTTTACCCTAAAAAACACTAAAAAAAACAAGATAAGCTTTTTGAAAAAAGATAAGATATTTACAAAAGATTTTGATTATGTCCAACTGTTATGTAGATCTTGAGTATTTCCATAATCTTTGAGTCGCCTGTCATGCTTCGCAATTTCTCGAATTCGAGCAACAGGTACACTAGTATTTGTATTATTGCTTAACTAAATAGCAAAACCGTAAAAGAAAATTATAAAAGCCAGATTTATTCAGAATTTCTTCAGTCATTTAATATATTTCAATAGACTAGTTACATAATTGCTCGCGTTGCAGTAGGGTTATTTTATTAAGATATTAATTTTGTTTCAATAAAGACTACTCTTTTAAAAAGACTATCAGCGGTTCTACCAGCTCTATTAAAAACGTAGTTTAATATCTTAAGTGCAATGTTATGTTAACTCTATTCAAGTCACGTCTAGCACTCCAGGTTATATTGAACATTGGCTGAGCTATCCGTAAATATGAGATGAAATTTACTATTTCCTTCTTTTATTACTCTCCTGAGGAGAATTTTGCAAGACACTAATTAGGATTTAGTACTCCAAATAAATTTGGTAAGGACATAATGTATTATAATATATAGAAAGACTCACTGTTTATTGCTTTTAGGAAAGTAATATTACAAAATAATCAATAACAAATAATACTAAATTGATACCATTTTTTAAATGTATTTGTACATACTTATACAAAGTTTAACTTATATACGTAATACAAGCTATGAGAATATTTTTAAACGGTTTATCTTACGATATCACTCAACTGAATAGATTTTTTATTAATGCAAGGTTTATAATCAATAAATTAAACAATGAATGGGAATGCCATTAAGTTTGTAAATACAATTATGGACCACAAATTAAACATTTTTAGTCTGTATCTTATAGATATAAATGCATGTAACGAATTTCAAAACCTATATCTTGAAAATGTTGCAAATTTCCGAAACATATTCATTTTTAATTAATTATATTCTCGTATGGCTTTTTTTCTTTAAGTGCAATTATTTAAGTGCATTACTTTTCTCTTTTAACGCTATAAACTCAAAATTTGCGCATTGTAAAGCTAAAGGCTAAGAATCACAAACAAATTCATATAAATGAATGCATCACTGAGATTCATAAATCACAGACTAAAAGATTTTCGAAATATCACAATATACAAAGCTGCCAAGTCCAGGATATTACAGTTCCTGGTTCTAATAGGACACAGAATCCAGGACATCTGTTATACATCAACATAGGATGCTCGAGACAAAAAGTTAATTACTGGGTTGTTAAAATATACAATACTGTGATGCGCTATAAAAGAAAAATCATGCAAATTTTTTTTTCAAAAACTACACGTTAACAGTTTTGACAGTTTTTGTAGCGAATTACCCATTTGGGGAATAAGCTTTTACTGTATGTCTCATGGTAAGAACTAGACCCGGGACTGATTTACCTTTTCGTTTTGAGGACCCCTGAGGCCAAAACTACACACTGTTTAAATTCATATATATATAATATATATATATATATATATATATATGTGTGTGTGTGTGTGTGTGTGTGTCCGTTAGCACGATAACTCGAGAAAAATGATACGATTTTGATGAAATTTGGCATAAACGTGTAAACCTGCATTTATTTGAACGAGTTCGCTCACCAGCATGATCGGACTATGGGAACGAGGGTTAATGTGGAGTTTTACAGTGTAAAAATCCGGCGAATACAAATTGTTCACCCTAAAAAAGTTTGCAATTTATTTCCAAATTATTTTGTATAGCTCTTAAGAATAAATAATGCAGTATATTGAAGCGTTGTTGTATGTCTAACGGCAACGGAGTAAATTCCGAAAAGTGTAAATTTTAAATTACCATGTTATTCTTATATGGAATAAAAAAACTGTTATAGCTTGCTTGTCTATGGACATATTTTAATGAAACTTGGAAGGTTTTATACTTTATACTAAACTTTCAATATTTTTATGAAAAAACACACCTTATTGTCTTTCCTTTAGTAGCAAACCTAAGTACTTTTTTATAAATAATGATATTTAAATACAAATTAAATCTGACAAATTTAAGGGAATTGTTTTGTGGAATTCCAGCCAAATAGATGGAAATTCGCTTAGTCTGCAGGTTTGCTGTAGTGTAGGTATTTTATTTATATCTCTGAAACTTATATTTATGAATATATTTATAGACTAAATTAAAACATACATCATCTTGCATTTAAAATAGCGTGTTTTAATTTAGTCTATACCAAGGAGTTCAGGGGCTACAAAATGAAATTTAATATATTTATGAAGTTTGTTGCCTAATTAATATTGGAAATTTATCAGTTATTTACAAAAAAAATTCTATAATATTTTTTAAATGCGGAAAATTAATTTTAAAAATAAAATAAAAAAATAGATTGGTGATTTTAAAAATTAACAAGTTAACTATATTTTTTTATTTTAAACTTCTATTAAACAAAACCAGGTTCGCTTTACTTTTTGGCCAGAAGAATGACACTTCTCACCTCATTTTGAAAGTGTATACCGAATTCTTTAAGATATCTTTTATAGCTTTAAAGATATGAATTTGAACTGCACAAAAAGTTACGGTTGTCTCAGTAATAATCATTTTTAAAACATTTTTATTTCAAAATTTTAGTTTGTTTTCTTATAAAAATTAATTCTAAACTTGTTCACACTTATTTACTGAACGTTCTGTGTGTCATAATTTTTTTACTTTATAAATGTATTTTTTTACCCACAATCAACTTTTACTTAAATATATTATTGTATTCTAACTGTACACCAATTGTATTTTTAGCGTTGTATCCTCCTGATCCTCGTGTATAAAAAATAGACAAGATCTTTAATCGGATTAAAAATCTAAATGTAATAACAGGATTCCATAAGAAACATTTAAGTTATCAACTATGTTGAAAACAATTTCGCCTATTTTTGGAGAAGTTGAATTAATTTATCTTAATATCATAAATGATTTTATAGTTCTCTGAATATGATAGTTTCTGGGATAATAACAGTGGCATAGTTAGGGGTTTACTGTTTTTTGTAAATAAAAATATTTTGTTTCTTTTATTATTTATTTATTAATTTATTATTTTTTTTACAAGTGATTTAATAATTGACACAATAAATTCCTTAGAAGAAGGATAGTAATCAGTTAAGGGCATTATTCCAAGAGAAGCTAAATGACTTTGTGACGATAACTAAATAAAACGATATACTTTCTTTAATAGCATTATCTCGCAATAACATGATTGCATTAAGGAAGAAAAAGAACTACTTAGCTGATTGGTGGTAGCTATTAGATAAATTGATTACCCTTTAAGGCAAAATTTATTAATTTATTACATATTAATACTGTGGTTTATGACATAAGTATAATTTTGTCTTTTTATATATTTTTATTGTAAAATATTAAGTTAGATGAATGTAAGATGTGTTCTCTTTAAAAGAAATATAATAATTAAGCTAGGCATTTAATGCACTACTTATTTTTTAATTTTTATTGGTTCACTCGTTTTTACTTTTTTTTCTTTTTACTTATCAATTGTAATACAATATTGGGAAATCGTTGGATACCAAATCACCAAACCATGATTATATTTTATCCTAAAAGTTCTGTTTTCTATTATTAAATACCCAGCCTGGTTAGTTATCACAAACTAAGAAATAAAAAACTAAGCAATGTAATTTTTTCGTAAAAAATGTATATTATTTCAAATTTTAAATATAATTTAAAAAAGGATATTTGTATGTTTTTATAGATAAAACAAGTGTTACCTATTCCATAAATTTAAGTTTTTTGCCGTTAAAATCTTACTATTCATGATATGATAAATTATCTTAAATCTTCCACAGCCGGTTCCAAGTTGTGTCGACAGGAGATTAGAGTTATAAATGGTTACTAATATCCCTTACTGTTTACATGACCATTTTGTGCTAAAATTTGATGTTATTAAAGGATATATAATTTAGAATAGGTTTTATGTCACAACTCTGAATAATTTAGGTAACTATACATTTTAAGTAGTTGAATACACATCTCATTATTGTAAACTACCACATTTTTGTATTTTTTTGTAACTTTATTAATAACTAAACAAACTAACTGTGAGTTATTACATCATACTTCGTATAAAGCTAAGACGTTAAGTCAAGATATAGATACAAAATCTAATAGTCCTAATCATTTTAGTTATATCTAAATTATGCTGGCCAATAAGAAATGAAAACCAAATATTGAAATAAATTTCCCGTATTTATTTTCTAGTGTTTAAAATATTTCGTGGTTTTGGATTACAAAATTACTCAAAACTAGTCTCTTCTGCTACGTAACATTTTATGAATAGGAATATTGTAATTATTTAATATTGTTTTGGATCGGAAATTAAATTGATTTCATAAACTAGAAGTAGGCTATGATGTTGTAAAGGGTCCAACAATAAATTGATAACAATTTGCACAATCATTTGATAACTTGAATGTAAGCTATTGTAAGGTACCTAAATCAACTTGTTAGAGCGGAGAACTTGCCGCATAACATTGATGGAAATGGGTTTTTGGCCTCGGTGTTAGGCTATTGAAGCTTTACCGAATGTCAATGTTTGGATTAGGCTATAAATTGGTTATTGATTTTAGTTCATTCACAAAACACAGGGTAATTTTTCGAATGAACAAAGTCAAATGAATTAATCTATTAATTAAACACAAAATAAAAACTAAACGTATTTTTTAGGTATCCTAACTAAACAAATCAATCCTAGGAGCTCAGCTCAAATCTTAGGTCTGCTGGTTCAATATCTAGTTCGATTATGCACATACCTGGAGATATTATTTGTCATTTTGCCAACATAACAGAGGATCAACCTTAGATGGTAACAAGACCAGGGCCAGGCCTGTTTCTGTAAAACATGTCTTTGACATAAACATTTTCTAGAGGCTTTACCCACTTGACTTCTTCACAAGATATGGTAAAGAAATAAACGGCAATAGTTTGTAACCTACTAGCTTAGTAGTATTTTTTATTTATTTAGACTTATAATCACGATTGTTTGGCACAAAGTGTCATTTTGTCGTATGCGCGCAGGGAACGAGATTAATACACAATAAGTAAAAAAATGCTTTCATGAACTGCTACACTACTTGTAAAATACAGTTTTAGACTATTTTATTGGATAAATACATTTTTCTAATAAGCCTTTAACCTTTTCCTTTAAGCCCACCCCCACCCCGCATTTCGATAAGTGATTTTACTGTCAGAGATTTACAATTAAATAGCCCCTACTCATATGTTCAGAGCAGGTAAATAACGGAGTACTGCGGGTGACCGGGTATTGGGTTGACACAAACATCATTAACTTGAAAAATGTTCCACTAATGGAAACCAAAGAATTCGGCTTGCAGCTCGGGTACATTAGGAGGTATCCTAAATAAATATTACTTTTACTATCAACTTTAAGGCTGACTAAAACTTATAACTAATTTTAGTATTTTAGTTTATATTACGGCTAAATAAATAGCCTTAAGTCTGTTAGTTCTTGTAGAAGTTTGGAAGTAAAGCCCTAAGTGTTTGAAAAAAGTGTGAATAAATATAATAATTATGAGTCATTCATTACTTTCATTATATAATGGAATGCAAGTAAGGGAAATTAATGGAAGGATTCTCGTAAATAAATAAATATGTATTTAGAAAATAAATTGTTACAGAATTTGCTAAAGCAAATATAATATTATTATTTAAACTTGTGTAACCTAGCCATTGCCAAAATGGGTAGAGTAGAAGGAACATGACATCTACATAAATCTCTCTGATCTTTAAACCTTCATTTATTTTTAAATTTTGTTGTACATTTTTTAATTTGAACCATCCGTAGACTGAGTCACTTTATTTTGGCACTATTCAATTGTATACAATGTATAGTAAGTTAATAAAAAAATACTTGAATTAAATATATTTTTTATCTCAAAAGAGCTCTCAATTTATAAGACTTTTTGAATATGAAACAAAAGAACTCTAGGACATTCTTATGTCCAAAAAGAAAACTGCCGCCGTTTTCTGTTTAAAATGGCATTATTTGTAATTTATATATATATATATATATATATATATATATATATAAAACTATTTGAACTTTAAAGGTTTGTGTGGAGTTATTCATACGAATACATTTTTAAAAATAATTAAATTATACCTATAAAATAATATACTTCAGGACCACAACCAGGTATAACAGCTATGTAAAAAAACAACTAATTCATGAAAGTTTAAAATAAAAGTTTACATTTTAATCTATATTACTTTTTAACATTTGATTAAACCAACTGGGGTTTGAGAAGTAAATATTAGTCCAAGTGTTGATCAGTGTAAATCTTTTTATAAATAAATCAGCTATACTCAATCTAACATTTTAAATTGAAATCTAAGACTAAAAATAAATGGGACTTTTATATATTTCTGGTCTGGTGGTGAAGGAAAGCATAAATGTGATGCCACATTTATGAAGTTATAATGAGTTTATAGCGTACCGACAAAAAACCCTTTATAAATAATATTTATAATTTTTAAGTTGTCTGAAATTATTTTGATAATTTGTGTAAGAGTAGTAATCAGTGAGGTTAGGTATGTAAAGCCTCACGGAGCCGAGCCCAGATTGTGTCGACAGGAGATCAAGGTTATAAATGTTTCCTAATATCCCTTACAATATTCAGACCTATATTCCAGGTTCTTAAATTACCTTCTTCTACAAACTCGGAATATAAATTTAATCACTAAATGATATGTTTTTCAAAATAATTAAAAATTCTGATTCTGTAATTGAACAACGAACAAAAAACAAATTTTAATAAGCTAAAATTTGTTAAGGATCTCAATTTGTATTTAATAAAACTTATTTACAAAACAATCTGCTTTTAGGAATATTACAGTCCAATTGTTAATGGATATTCGTATCTAAGTAGTATAATGGTTCATCTGATATAAATCATCTCCTAATCTTACCTAATCTCCTAATTTGTTCAGAAGCATAATAATATCCTAAGAAATTAATATAACAGTTTTTCATTTTAAAACATTTTTGACGGTTTATTTTTCAAATCATTAAGATAACAACCAAAACTAATCTTAAACCAATGTTGTTTCGTAAAAAAAAATTGTAAAAGAAGTAGTTGAAAACAGGTAAAACAAGATGGAGAGATAATTTTCAGAGAGTGGACAGAACATAACTGTTGTCTCTGTGCTGTACCCTCTAGCGTTACAGATAATGTGATTGTTCGTTCTCTTGAGAAATTCGGCTTAACAAGGGAATGATCGTGTTAAAGTGAAACAGATACAACACACATTGTTATCTTTCTTGGTACATGTTATCCAATTATTGTAAAATCACATAATAGACCTTTTATCATGATACAGTTTTTTTATCTTCACTCTAACAAATATACGAGTATTTCATGATGGGTTAGCCTCTGGATCAAGATAATGCAAAATATAAAAGGTTTGATTTACCTGATGCGTCAATTGATCCTTGTGTTATAAATAAAATAACTACAAAACTATCTTCAAGGTGGAAGAACGTTAAAATACAGTTTTCTCATCCGTGAATGAGGACGTCAGCACATTTAGGACACAAAACATGAAATACATACGAATGGACACTAAGTATTTACAATAAAAAACTTGGCCAAGAAGTCCGACACGAGGTGCGTAACCGGTAGATAACTAGTCATGATAAAAAGTACGAGTATTATTTTTTTTCTTGCGAGGTTTTAGCCAACACATACTTGTTCATGTCACTCACAACGTATGTCACGCTGATTGATTGACAGCTGCAACAAGGAGCTTACTAAGAGCTCTTCACCTTACACAAAACATTTTTTATATATTTCAATTTCGTTGTTTGTCTTAAAAAAAATTATGGTTGGTCAAAGGCTTTTAATTTTGACTATAAATTATGAGTAGAATAATGATTTTGTAATTGTGCCTCATAAGCATAGAAGAATATTTAGTTGATCACCATAAAATCTTTAAGGTATGAAATTATTAAACTGTGCTCTTATTGAGGAAACTCCAAAATGTAAGATACCTTTGAATAACTACTGTTTTTGATAATTTAATAATTGTCATATACGTTTGAGTTCAGGCTAGTGGTATTGTATTCTAACCATAAAGACCTATAATTTTATGCTCATATAAACCGATGCTTACATTTATGATTCTTCGGGCTCCTGGCAGACCATCCCCCAGCGTAAGATTTTTGGACTTCGGTGCGGATGGGATGGATTCAATTCTCGACTCTCCCACAAGAACGCAATTTTCTCGTGTTATCCTCTCTTGTGAAATGCCATTGGTGTAGATATTTCTTTCCCCTTTAAAAGATTTAAAGGAACATTTTCATATATATTTCAAGTTTAATATCTAAAACTAAAATATCTAAAACTATCTAAGACTCGGATCAATTTAGAATCAAGTAAATGTTCCCAGTAAAGCTAAATGGATTTGTGCAGATAATTACATAAAACGTCTAACTAAATGTAATATTATTACCCCGCAATAACATGATTGCTTTTAAGTAAGAAACAGAGCACTACTTAGCTGATTGGTTGCTATTTAATAATTGCCCCCTTAAAGCAAGAACTACTATTGGATAGAACATCCGTAGTTTGTACATTTGGTATATTCTTACCACGCTTTTCAATCGTGAGTAAAAATATAATTAATAAGTCGAGGTGAAAATATAACCGTAATATTAATGCCCTGCATGATTCTTTAAAATATTTTTCACCACACTATGATGTTTTTGGATATATTACATACGTCAATTGGTGGCTGAAAGTTACGTTTTGCTGGCCATGCCAGCTGTCATCGTAATTTGGGGACCGAGCAGGTTTTTAAAGGCCGGGGCCGCAAAATCAGCTGTCCGCTTACTTACAAAATGAATGCATTTTAAAAACACAATCAAAATCCATAGCATTGCAATAGAGTTGTACTATTGTCACCGTTGCCTAGCAACCATTTATTTTTATTTTTGCTGATTCCTCAAATTATTTCTTCACATAACCTTAAAGTTGTAGTTGTGTTGACCATCAGTGTGCATTATTATAGTGGTGAATTTCTAATAGGATATAGTGTGGTGAAAAATAGTGTTCGTACCACGGACCGAAATGGTTTTGCCGCTCGACTTCGATTTCTCGACTTCGTCTCGAACTTAAAAACTATTTTGAGCCGGCAAAACCTCATTTTCGGCCCTAGGTACGAAATATACTATTAAATCCCCGATGAAGTATTTTTTTAATGCCATTGTATAGATTGTTTATTTTTGTAAAATTCTAGTGGATTGCAGACCTACCACTTCTATAAGCGAAAACCATTTTCAATTTTAAACTTATTTTATGTATAACTTAGTATAATGGTTTATTGAATAAGTACAAGCTCTGCGTTTAAAATGTTATTATACCTAATACAATAAATTAGCTACATTTATAGTTACGACTTTTCATCATTATATCGTCATACATTTTAATAAGTAGCTCAATCAGGTGAAAGTAGACTTATTCCTATCTAATGATTCAAAAAGTGGTCAGTCTTTTCTTCTAAAACTACTCTTCAAACTATTACTACTTACTTGCTTTGTCGCACTTTACCGGCGAGTGTTTCGTTTTAAAAAAATATGGTTTGAAACAAAAACTACTTAACACCGCCTGGGAGTCATATCGATTTAATAAATCACGTCGTGGACTATGTCTCAATAGGACTAATAACAACCATTAGAATGACATTGATTTAAATTTAAGCTTTGTTAAGTAAATCAAATTGTTGGGTTGGTCATTCAAACTGCAAGTAGTAGCTAGGCATAGTTTGTATGCTGAAATGGTTGGCATTAGTAGTAATTTTTTAGTTCAAAAAATATACTTAACAATATTGTCATTAAAATAAACAATAACTCAATAAAATTTAAAAAAATAAAACTTTAAACATAATTTTTTTTATCCTAATAAAAATTATAGGAATTTTTATGTATAGCCGAGCTAGAGTGCTCACTTTTGAATTAAGGTCACTGGTAACATTATTCCTAGCGAGAGAGTAGTAATTTTGCTATGAATTATAATGCCACCTGACAAAGGTCTGACGTCAGGTAGTATCAAGACCAGGATATGTAATGTTATATTACAAACGCATAAACAAACCAAACGTTTAGTTAGTTAAGACCAAATATGAATCCAGTGGTCATTATTTAGCGGATTAGCTATTTTACTCTTCAAGGTTTCAAAAGCCCTCTGGCATTCGTTGTTCTATTTTAATTTAACACACTCATTTTTTAGTGAAAACAGTGGTAATATTGGTTAAAGCAACAGCCATTCTTAGTTTAATAAATATCGTTGAACGTCTTGCTTATATTATTGATCACCGTTCAACCCTGTTTTACTTAAGGTACAATGTATTGTCATTGTCTATCTATAGCATAAAAAGATATAGTGTTGACTGTAATACTGTATAGTTCTTGGTATAGAGAATTGAATTTTATTAGGTCCCTTAATAAAAATCTATTAATCATTTTACCATCGAAGAATTAAAATTAAAAGCCCCTCCTCGTATGTTCAGAGCAGGTAAATAACGGAGTACTGCGGGTGACCGGGTATTGGGTTGACACAAACATCATTAACTTGAAAAATGTTCCACTAATGGAAACCACAGAATCCGGCTCGGGTACATTAGGATGCCTTCTACAAATTGTTTCTTTTATTAATTTTTACCTTTAAGTTTATTTTCTCTACACTTACTTTACGTTCATGGACAAAAACTGTTTCTATGAATGATAACGATAAATGAGCTCAAAATGTCTAACCTATTTTAACAAGGTAACGGTTTATTGAAAAATTTTTAAATCGCGAGGAAGAACTCGTTATCTTAGTTAAATTGCTTATTAGAATCAAACAACGCCACAAAACATTTTTTTTTATCCGAGTGAAAAACTATGTGTATAATAATAATTTTATACATTCAGTTCAATTTGGTTTTGAATTCTGTGAATCGTAATGCAGTTGAAACATGTTTTATTTGAAGCACGAGAGAATTTTTGGACATTTATTTAATCAAATATAAATAAAAGAAAACGCCAGGAGAGTTCTGATTGCTGTGTATTATTTTTTAATGGCACATATGCTGTATGACATTTTATGTCACTGTGGTGATTTATTTTGACACACTTCACGTTGGTGTGAGATTTTAATTTATTTATTTTTCTTTATGATCTCAAATAAATTTTGTAACCTAAAATGAACCAAAACAAGGTGTAGTAGAATAATATTCATTCGTCTATAGAAAACACAGTATATTGTTACATTGAGTAGCCAAACATTGTTACGTGGAACATCACAGAATACAGCGTAAGAACGCCCAGGATATTAAGGTTCCTGGTCCAAATGAGACACATAGCTTACGAGCTTTGTCACAACATTTGTCTTACTCATGTCATAACTGTTGAATTTATGAAACCAAAAGATGGATAGTTTTTCTTACTGACCTTCGAAATGCACAATTATATGTTTTATGCTTACATAACATCATAGGATTTAGTTATAAGGAAATATAGTGGTTTAATTTATTGATTGCTGATTTATTGCAAGTTAAAAGTCCCTTTACAGGATAATTTAAATATCGCATGCTGATTTGGAGCAAAAATATATGCATAGTTTACTAAGCAAGAGGAAAGCGTGCATTTATTCATAAGAAAATAACTTGAAGTGAATTATGTTTTAAGGAATATTTTCCACTAAATAACAATGGCAACAGACGAAGTCTGTCGTCTTTGTTGGAGATAGAAATTAGGTTAAGGCTCTCTACAAACACTCGGGTCTGAGTAAACGGTCTAAGTCAACCCAAGGCAAACTGTTCTAGAGATAAATAATCTAAGAATATTGTTTGTTGAAAGCTGCAATTGTACCACAACCTTTTTAAAACAAAAGAATTCTCATGAAAAGAATAATTTTGCTAGTAATGCCCTAAAATTGTTTATGTGCCTACGAAAAATGAAGCCCTTGAGTAGTTAAACAGTATTGCTGTGTTTTAATGTCATAATACCATTTATAATACTAGAGAGAAATATTACATCCAAACGTTAAATATAATATGTAGGCATGAAGTACAGAATTGCATTTGCATGAGTGTATTGCAAGGAATCTACAATATGTACATTGTACATCATGATTTGATAGCCTATTTAGATGAAGTCCTTATGAAATTGTACATTATTTTGTTGAACAGTTAAAACTGCTTAAACATTTTACCCCCAAACAACGATTTATTACTAAAATTAGTACTATTATTACTAAATGTAGTTAAGTCTACAATTTTTAACAACTAAGTTAATATCAGGCCAACTTATAAAATACTAGTGTTGTAAGTTATCCCTTTGCACTGTATGATCTTTTTAAGAAAGTTGTCATACTTTTTATTGACAAAACCTTTATTTTCAATGCTAAAATTATCATGATATTATGTACATTGGGACACCTATTGAGGTTGAAATATTGTATGATAAAATGTTTATTACCATAAATTGCATTACACTTAAGATTATTATTGAATGAACAAAAAAATTTAGGCAACTAAAAAATTCAAATCACATGGTAGCATCCAATCCTAAGAGATATAATAAATCGCAAATCAAGTTTAACGATAACCCCAATATTTTTAAGGATATATGTTGCTATATAGTATATAATTTTGATTTCAAGCGATAAATAAAAAATAAAATGTCCAAATCACCATTTAGTACTATTTTTGAAATATTTAATCAAATTATGAGCTCGCAAAAAAGGAAAAGTCTTTATTTTTAAAAGCGATAATATTATTGTTAAGATACTATCGCAAGTTCATTATTTTATTCCTAGCCATTGAAATATGGTAATAAATATAGCAGAAAGAGTGTGTGTCTAATACGTTTTATAACGTACAATCCATAACACTAGGACCGTGTTTCACTAAGCCCCCTTTTCCTCTCTGGTTTTTGGAAGTTCTTTTATTACAAAAAAATCAAAAGAATCGTACTACTTAGCTATACGGTAAACTTATATGATTTATGCAATTTGTGTTTCTGATTTATTTTAAATTTGCAATTTCAACATCAAAATAACCAATGATACAGACTACTTTAAGAACACAATTAGTTCTAGAATAATATTCAGAGAAGTTAGGTAGCTCCAATGTCATGAAGCCGGCCCGGATTGTGTCGACAGGAGATTAAAGTTATAAATGTTTACTAATATCCCTTACAATATTCACACTACCGTTTCGCCCTGTTTTGGAATTACTCTATAACGTAAACTCTGAAAATCTATTTACGCTTAAATGAACAATGTACTAACAGAGATAATTTTATAAACAACACAGCTCATATAAAATAGTGAATTAAGGATTATAACCGGTTAGAAATAATATGTTATGGCAAAATGTTTGATATTTATCACTCTAGTTAAACGAAGATGCTTTTTTGGATTTAGATACAAAAGAAGTTTGATATACTTGTTGTCAAACCTTTTTGACCCAAAGTAATTTTCTAGTTCATCTTGCATCTTGTACTAAGCTAGATCCTATGATCTTCTACATAAAAAATGAAGAACCATGTTTTTTGGCCTGTTGTTTATTTTGCCTGAAGAGAAAAATGTTTGTATTGAAAGATATATGTTTATAAATTGTTTAGTTTAACTAGGTTTATCAGGTATGAAATAGATGAGAGTAAACCACAATATCTCAAATTCTAACTACCAGTATACTTGTCCTTTTAAACTACATGTTTTTAGTTAGTTGTAAATGAAATCTTGTATTATTTTCTAATTACCTTTAAATTGATGGCGTGTTTATTTGTATGTCTAAACTAATAAAATACCTGTATAATTAAAACCACATATTTGTTTACAAAACCCACACTGCAGATCAAGTGAGCTCATTGTTCACCTTAATCCACCATTTATCAATATAAATTCACCCTTAACATTATTAGAAAATAAAAAAAATGTAAATAGAAAATTACGAAATATATGACTAGTTTAAGTAAGCTTTTCTCTACGATCCAATGATTGACTTTTTTAACACTGTAATGTGATTTTAATTATGTCCTTAAACAGATTTTCCATCTATGTATTATTTCATGGCAGCAACTAATTACAAAAAAAATAAATAGTAATGAGATTGAGTATTGCATTTAAAGGTGCACCAATGTAGTATTTAGAGAATTGTATTAAATTTATGATAGGTTGTTGGATAAAATTTACTGAAAGACATGTAACAATATATAATTAAAATAAAAAATTAAATATAAAATAAAATAAAAATAATAATAATATAATAATTATAATAATTAATTATATAACAGTTAATTATAATAATAATTGTAATTATAATAATTAATTATATAATAATTATAATATAAAATAAAATATTGTAATAAAATATTGTGAGTCGGTAGCGTCGCGGACTTCGGACCCAAGGCAGCGATGTCGTGGGTTCGGATCCTGGTCACTGCTAATAACATTTTATCAGTACAGTTCACCTTTGTACTATACCGGCTCACTCCTTGCTTTGCTGTAAACCATCCACGCA
Source organism: Macrosteles quadrilineatus (assembly GCF_028750875.1). NCBI lineage: Eukaryota > Metazoa > Arthropoda > Insecta > Hemiptera > Cicadellidae > Macrosteles > Macrosteles quadrilineatus. The sequence goes on from NW_026542596.1 coordinate 20,361,053, forward strand.
CGGGCGCTTAGTCTATGTGGACGGGCAAATGCAAGGTTAAAAGAGGCCGCCAACTTCTTTAAAACAAAAAAAAAACAATAGGGCTTCACATTATTTATGTCTTTATTTGTATGTTGAATCCACAAAACTAAAACCTTTAAACACGCACACCTAACAAAATTTAAATACTCGATTAATTTACGTCATACCCAACGAAAAATCCTTTCTCATTACAAAAATTTAGACTATGCAAAATTCATAATACCAAAAATGTTAGTTAAACAAGTGATCAATAACGTTTTAAGTTTATTTTTTTATTGAGTGTTTAATATTTCAGTGATAACTAACTATTACTTTGCCATTAATATTAAAAGAGGGTTCAATGTGTTTTTTATTACGTTAAATTTACACTTACTTGTGGTTTATTTAAATATTTGAACAAAATCTTATGGCAATTTCGTTTCAAAACAGGTAAAACCAGACGGAGAGATAATTAGAGAGAGTGGACAGAACATAACTGTGTCTCTGTGCTGTACCCTCTAACGTTACAGATAATGTGATTGTTTGTTCTCTTAAAAAATCGCTGGCTTAACAAGGGAATGATCGTGTTAATGTGAAGCAGATACAACATATTATTATCTATTGTAAATTCCATAAAATTAGTGTACTGACGAACATTCTGGTTGTTACTTCTCATCGCATACTTTACCTTCGCTCCCATCGATTGATTACTATTAGGTCCAACGGATAAATCGTTCTAGGTTTGAGCTTAAGCACATTTGTTTATGTCACTCACAAAACGTATATAACTTCAATTTACAGATGTAACATTTATCTGATATAAAAACACTTCATCTAATATATATATATAAATTTATTCTACAAAAAATCATGGTAAAAATTTGAATTAAATGCTTTCTTCGTAACTGAATATGGGTGCCCTGGGTACAAATTATAATAAAAACATCCCCACTACAGCAAACCTGGTAACTAAGCGAATTTCCATTTGCCCGATTTTGCTTTCACTATATTTATAAAAAAAAAGTTCAGGTCTATTCCTATTCCAATTGAATTATATTTTAATATCAGACAACATGATAACGAATGTTTACTGCCACATAGAAGGTAATAAAGTTAGATTTTCATTAGTATGATAGTAGTCATCTCCAGTGTCTTAAGGTTGGTCATGTATTTTGGTAGGTCTTTTTGTGTTGAGTTGGGTTTAGTGGCTATTAAACCATTAGCTTGATAAAAAAAAAGAATTGGCTAATTTAGATAAAAATATATCATTATACAAGCAAACTACAGCATTGCTTAATTTTATTTTCTTCTACATTCCACCAAACAAAGTTTTATGAAAAACATTACAATGGAAGAAAATTATTTAACAAACTACCAACTAATATTCAAAACTTAAAATTAAAAGAATACAAAAAAACAAATTAAAACAAACACTAACTGAAAATCTAATCTACTCTATGGGAGGACTAGAATGAAAAATGCATCAAAATTTAAAGAGTATCATTTAATACTAAACCTATTTGTACTGTCGATACAATTTATATTGTTAAGGTAGTAAAGTATTTATTCATTTATTTATTTGCCCCTATCCATAATTATGACCAGGGAATTTAAATATACGGTTTATTTAGTTTGCTTCATAACCATTGGGCTTGTAAAACGTTTCAATATAATACATTGTTTTTAAACCCTACGAAATTGTTTAGAAAGATTAAGAAATAATATTTGTTTATTCCTCGTCTTAACTTGAAGAACAATTTTTGGTTAAGGTCTTATCACGCTTATTTGTGAGTTCCGCCATTTTTCGCTCATCTATACATTTTCATGTATTCTAGGCCTAAATACGTATACATATTTTTACTAGATGTACTTGAATAATAAGGCCAAAAAAATTATTGCATAACTTTATACATGCCATTTGAAATATACTAAATAAGGTATAATTTTACTTGTAAATAGTGTTTGCAATATGTTCCTTCTAAGTTACAAAAATAGTTTACGGTATACACTAGATTTATTTAGCTTTAAGAACTAGCGGGCTTTCCATAAAGAAACAAGGTGTGTGGTTATAAAATATTAGAACACAGATACTTGACTCACAGTATCTAGGTCTTGTCAGTGTCGCTTGTCACGCACGAGTGTCAAGTCTTGACACAGAGTTGATCTCTTATTTACACGTGTCAGGAGTTGATATATTATTTACACACGATATAGAGTAGATACAGTATTTATACTTGACTCCAAGTGTATTTCGTACACCTGTTCAAAGTTGTAGTTTATATTCTATTAATTCATGTCACAAAATTTTTGTGTGGCTCACATTTAAGTGCATCACAGAATTGATATATGATTATATCTTGCAAAAGATATTGTAAATACACTTGTATTCGTGTTTATTTCTACTGAACTTCTGCCACCAAGTAAATATTTTCTTACACCTGTCATAGAGTTAGTTTATAATGATTTATGCAGTTCTTGAAGCCTATTATTTGAATGTCGGAGAACGTTTGTTTCTAAGTTACAGATAATGCGTTATATCGTTACTATTTCACACTTTTATTTGTAAAGTACACATAATAAGAACAGCAGACCTAGTTCTGTAGTGATGTGCGCATAACCATTCCTCATTTTGAAAACAAAATATTATGAACAAACAACATTTCATGATTGAACTTTAATAGTTACAGTTGTTTAACGATTTGTTTTAAACACTATACAAATAACTGTTATTCTAGTAAAAGGACTATCTTGTAAATAGTATTGAAAATACACAAACAATTATGTTCCCTTTATATAACCACCGTACTAATACTTAGAATCTTTTTAACAGTTTTAAATCCTTGTCAGATAAAAGTGAATTAAGAATTGCTATAGAAGCGCTTTCAAACCTTATGAAGTAAAGTAAGTTAATAAAAAAAATAAAAAACATAAAGTATGAATTTTCTAAAGCTTACGTAAGGTTTATTCAACAATAATTGTGATTTAACTCAATCTGAGGCAAAATAAATTCGTAGCAATTACTTTAGCTACTTCATAATGGTGTGTTGTGGCTTATTGAGCTACACAACCAGATAAAGCTGGGTTTTCCTAGGCGCGGAAGCGGAGAGCGGAGAGAGGAACGCGGAGAGCGGAATTGAAATTAACATGGCATTCCGCTCCGCTTCTAGGAAAACAGTAACATTAAATAGATGAAATAGATAATAGACAATAGATAGACAATAGATAATAGACAATAGATGAATCTTTATTACCTTGCTACATTAGATATGAGACATATTCTATCTAAATCACAGTAAAAAACCAACCAAAATATCTCTAGTTAATAATTTAGAAAATATAATTCAGTATATTATAGATACATATAAGTATTTACTCGTTCAAAATCAATTTTAAATTCGTTAAGATAAAAAACATAAATATAGGTGATCCAATTGTCTTGAATTAAAAATATCCTTACACAAGTAAACAGTTTTATAATATAAACATGGTAATGAGTTAGTCTACTGTGGGAAGGGAGTACACACGGCATTACACTCGTGGTTAATACAGTTATGGCTGCTTGCTTGGCTGTTTGTTCAATAATAACTAATAATCTGAGTGGCTCTGTTTTAGATCTTAAACGCTTTCTTGTAAATGTAATGTGTTGCATTTACTCATAAATTAATCATATAAATTCAGTAGTTTAATCTATTGTAATCCAATGTATTTTTGACGTAATTACGTACTCAAGATTTTTGACTTTTAGAGCATATTTAGGAATAATTTTCGGTATAGTTTGCAATCACCTATTAGATCGTCAATTTCAATAAGTCATACTCTTGTACTACTTGACTAATTCGCAATACTTAGTTTTCGACTTACAACTCGTATTCGTTCTAGTTTATTTTGTTTTATTAAAATAACTAGACACAAAAATATGCACTAAGGCTTCATGATTTATTATTAATGTTCAATAAAACTAAATGACGCAATGTTAAATGTTTGTTAAAAAAAATTATAATTTTTGAATACAGCACTGAATCGAACACATTTAATCAAATGATTTATGATATATGATTGTTGCAAATTGAGTTTATAATTTGTAAGAATTAAAAACAGTAGTGAATAATAAATTATTTGAAAATAGCATTAAGTATAAAATTAAAAGTGTCTAACAAATTCTGTTTATAAAATAGTTTTTGCGAAAATTAAGTTAAACAACGAATTAGACGGCCAGCAAACAATATGGGCACCACAAACCCTACTACTAAAAAGCATAACAAGTCGAGTTGCCGAAGTATACGCATGGATCAATTGAATAATCTTAACAACACAAACGGTCGATTTATCTACGATAAAGATGTTTTCTGCACCTTAGACTTTAAACTCTACAAAATGTTTACCATGATAGTAAATACTTATTAATTACTTAAGGTTCATTAGAGTAGAGGAATGAAAATATACTGTACCTTGTTAATATTCTTTTCCTTTGAATCAAACGACAGTTTTATACATTTTTCAATACAAAGAAAAGTTTCAGATGTTATGATCCATTAAAATATAGATTTATGTAAATGGTTGACACATTGAACAATTTAGCTTATACAAATAATTCAGTCACATATTAAAATATACCATAGACCCTTAAACGTAAAATACAATGAAGATATTATTTTATTTCAACTAAAATCCATGTATACATATGCTTATTTGACATATATGTAATTTAACCTTTATTATCAAGAAAATATTTTTTCTAATATAATCTATTGTCATGTTTGATATACAAATAATTACGTCGCTATTGGTGAAAATGGCATTTGGCCTCACTTTTGAACTCACAAAAAACATACTATAATTGTTTTATTGATATGTTTGTGACTCCACAAAACTAATCTAACATAATTACTTTAACCACATATACCAGCTGGCCGCAAACAGAGCTTCCAATTCTAACCCTTACTAATCACATCTGTGATTACTTTACTAAATGTGCCTTAAAAAAACGCTCATAATAGTAACATGAAGAAAAAAAATTAAATTTGTATAAACACACATTTACTTCTACATTTATTGATTAATACAATTAATTGATAGTCGTTGAAACTTCAACATAGAACAATATTCCGAATGTTCTTACACTATCTGTTAAACTTCGAAGATAATATTTCAATTTACCTCTGATCAATATTACTAACAAGCTAAGGCAAATAACAGAGCATAGAAATACAAAAAGTTTAAGTTTAAACGTCGTTAATCTTAAGTAGAGTCATTAAAAATATGTTTAGCATCTTAGCTGATATCACAGAAAACCAACTATTGACTTGGTCTTAACAGAAAATCATAATACGACAGTCATTAGTAAAAGTAAGAGTTGTAAACACGCTGATTTTTTTCCAATCAAAGGGTCTGTGTTTTTTTCTACTGTGTCTGCTTCCTGTTAACATATAATGTAAATTCTCAAAGTGTTTGACCTAAAAGAAATATATTCTTCCTTATCCTATACTCTAATACGAGCAATGTTTGCTTGTATGCTTGCTTGCTTGCTTGCTTGCACAAAGATCTCGAAAACGGCTCCGACGATTTTCTTCAAATGTTGTAAATAGTTCATTTCTGGCCTAAAAACGAGTTTCATGCAGTTAGAACTGCCAACAAAAATCTAATTACGTAGAAAAATTAAACTGAAAATCACATTGTTTTTAACATTAGTCTCATGGGTTGCTAGGTAACCATGTTGGCTGAATTAGATAACAAGGAAAAAGTAAACAAAAGACTTGAAGTTTCAGCATGTGTTCATAATAAGCCAACTACCCACAGTATACTAGCAAATTACAAATACAGTACAAAAGGAAAAACATCACTTGTTAATATTTAGCAAAGATTATACTGAAGATTACTCGATACATTGTAGTCAAGGGCAGCAGTGCGAAGTCTGGGATCTGTTTATGACGATTAGATTAGGTATCTGCAATCCTAAAATGCTATGGGAAGGGAAGGAAACAGGTCCGCGACGTAGGAGGTGGTGAAGGAAGTAGTCAAGGCGAGCTGTCCAGAGTGTGGGAACTGCTTATGACGATTAGATAAGGGTATGGGTAATATTAAAATGCTATAGGAAGGGAGGGAAACAGGTCCGCGACGTAGGAAGTGGTAAAGGAAGTAGTCAAGGCGAGCTGTCCGGAGTGAGGGAACTGTTTATGGCGATTAGATTAAGGTATTTGCAATCCCAAAATGCTATGGAAAGGGAGGAAAACAGGTCCGCGACGTAGGACGTGGTGAAGGAAGTAGTCTAGGTGAGCTATCCGGAGTGTGGGAACTGTTTATGACGATTAGATTAAGGTATTTGCAATCCTAAAATGCTATGGAAAGGGAGGGAAACAGGTCCGCGACGTAGGAAGTGGTGAAGGAAGTAGTCTAGGTACGCTGTCCGGAGTGTGGGAACTGTTTATGACAATTAGATTAAGGTATTTGCAATCCTAAAATGCTATGGAAAGGGAGGGAAAAAGGTCCGCGACGTAGGAAGTGGTGAAGGAAACAGGAATGGAGGGAAACAGGTCCATGACGTAGGAAATGGTGGTAAAGGCGAGCCGTGTGGAGTTTGGGAATGGATTAATGTATCTTTAATACTAAGGTGCTTTCAGAGTGAACTAATGATTTTCCCCGAGCAAAGCTCGGTCCCCAGGTACTTATTGAAATACAAGTAGGCCTATAACAATTTTTCTCGTCGATGTATTGTATGTGTACAAGTTACAAGTATCTTATTTAAAAAAAAATTCAATCGATACAGAGAGTCTTGTTATAAAACTCATATGGTGAAGTCCACTAGTCTTTGAAGGTTCCGGACATCATAATTATTTAGTTTCTACTATGTTTTCTCATTTCACAAGTTTGTATAAAGATAAAAGGTTTAAGTGTTAATTTGTATTACAGTTCACAGTCAAGTTAGCACTAATTAATTACCTTGCTAAACCTACCATAACTGCGGGCTATATTTTACAAGAATTGATACAATTTATCATAAAAACCCAATCTGAACATACATTAGATGTACAAACTGATACATAACAGTGACACTTAGGTTAGCGTGACTTGGGCTTAGATACACACAGCATCATTTAGTTGATAAATTTCTCACTTACGGTGACAGCCTTTATATTCACGTAAAAAGCTTATGAAGCAAAAACTTAATTTCGTAATATAAAAGTCTTAAAAAACTAACAAGCAATCAAAGATGAAAAACTAAAGCTTTATTTAATTCAACAATATGTCTAAAAAATACACTAATTAAAACTTCTTAAAGTAAAGTGTTGTTATAACATTACAGAAGTGAACGAAATATTCTTGGGTTTTCACTAACACAGTTAGCTGATATTACAATTGAAAGTTAGGGCCTAAGCCACTATGAGAATGTTTTTTTTTAAACTCGAACATAAGTAGAATATGCTTATAATACATTATAAACACATATTTAATATACATTTATTTAATTTATTTTTTTATAAATTTTAAATATTAATACACTTTTATAATGTTTTGCACGTCTCGAAAATGTAATTCACTCAATCTAAATATTGTACAGTAAATACAAAAAAATAATAAACTTCATAAACAAACTATTTTTGTAAATAGGCTATTAAAATTAAGAATCGGCTACTTGCACCAATATATGTTGAGTAAGTCCAATAGAGTCGGATATCGGTTTATAATTTATCCAGGAAGCATGTGATGTAAGTAAAGCTTTTCACGTTTCACATTTTGCTCGTAGGTGCTAAGTAGGTCATCTCTATGCGACAACCTGTCGTATATGATAGAATATTCTGTGAGCCTGGAATCCAACCTCCTCAAGAATATTGTATACCAAGCGATATATCTAGAGGATGTGTTAAGCCCTTTACTCTTTTTTAGCATTATCTTCGATACATGTGAAATGTAATAGTGCACATTAGGGGGAGCGAGCTGGCGTAGTGGTTAGAGCGCGGGACTTTACTCCCTGAGGTCCCGGGTTCGATCCCTGCCAAGTCACCAATGGATTTTATCCAAGTGATAATGCCGCAAACCCTAGGTCTAGCCTGAAGTAATGTGAAAAACAATCCCAGGTTCGTGCCTAGCATCTTAGGACAAAAAAAAAAAAAAATAGTGCACATTAAATATGCTATACAAATGCTGCATCCTGTTGTGGTTATTTTAAAGCATTATGGGTTTGAGACTCTTGATGGCTTTATAATACATATACATTGACATTGAATGGTCAACCTTCTTCAATCTAGATGGTGTGACAAGTTGTCAAATGAAACATGAAAAACACGGTCACGAAAACGTGACGAAGATGTTTAACATGTTAAACATGTGAACATGTTTGAACATGTTTAACGTCTATGTGAACTTGAAAATAAAGCCTTCAGCCGTGCCAGCTTGGGTATTTATTAATATTACTCCAAAAGAATAACTTGGCGATACACAAGGTAAATTTAATATGAAAATAATAGAAATATAAGAAATTATGTCTATCAAGAATAACTGGTAAACAAATGCTTTACTCATCGTGTAGTATGCTTAGATAAATTGCACATATTAAAATGCAGAAATAGTTTATTACTTGCTTTATTAGTTACGTGAAACCGATTTTAACCATATTTAATACTTCAGACATTGCATGTAATTTAAAGAAAGTAGTGTTATAGTACGAATATAATGTAATGTAAACACATTTGAATCAAGAAATACACATTATCATAATCATACACATTATTCTATCCATCCTCTCTTATAATGATGCCATTTGATACAACACAGCCCTCGTATAACGTTGTTGTTGTTTATTGAATCGACGATTACAGATCAACTTCCAATGTAACCTATGGATTCTTGAACCTCTTTAGAAATGAGCCAACGAGTAAACAGATTATACCTATGGAGGATGATTCACCATGTGAACTAAAGTTAATAAACGTTAATTACCTATTGTCAAACCAATACCTTACAGAATTCGTTTTATTAGAGACGATGCATGATAATAATATTAATGTCACATCAAATCTATCATCGAGTCAAATGCAAGCAAGACGTTCTACTTGACATATTTGTATCCCATAGTCACGTTTCCCCACGTTTCCTCTCTCATAATGCACTGAAAAAAATGTCACCTAACCAAAATACCATAACCATTTTTAGCAATATTTACTACATGAAGCAATATTTACACAAACTACGTATTCAAATATATAGAAAATCTTAATTATGTTATTCTATGTAAAGGCACCCAAATCATGGTATATAGTGAACTAATTGTAACCATTGAATGAGTCAACACCAAAATCTGCCAGACAGGACAGAACTTATCATTAGTGGTTCACTAATGTCTGTAGCTGTTTTCACGTCAGTACAACGATGGATATGTGGTCTCTAGTATTGCCACAAATCCACTTAAAGAAATCCGTATTTAGCTTAAAAAAAAAAAAAAAAACTGAATTAGCCACTTAAACGCTATTTAAAGTTACACCCTGCTATTTTTTGTATAAAAACACTTGTATGAAAAAACTTATGCATGATTTTATATTTTGTATTTATTTTTGTATTTATTTTGTAATAAGTAAGATTAGTTTATAGACATGTTTAAGTGTTTTGATTAGTTATAGGTTTGCATAGAATTAGGTTTTTAGTAGTAGTCTTAATTGAGAATAATGTTTGGTAGGACAATAGTAATATGAAAAGATACGACTGTTATTCAGATGCTAAATAAATATCTTTTAAGAATTGTCATGCTTTTAGTAAATGGTATTTTTGGCTTATGAGGACACTATAAAAACAAGCTGAATGCAATTCGCTGAATTCGATCTTACCTATAATGAATTATGCTATACCGTAGTCTTCATAGTAAGGCGTTCATAAATATATACATTATTACCAATTGGGTTCCTGATTCTTGTTCTATTTCATATTAAGATCTTGCAATATTTTACAAACGTAATGACAACATTAAATATAGATCATATTGATTAGGTAATCGTAACTAAATATAAATACATCATGTGACACCATTTCACAAACGTTTTAATTCATTTGAGATTATTTTATTCAACTATGTTCTTGGGTTGGCATTTATGAATCTATAGTTGGTATCGTAGAATGGTATCTGAAGATGATTGTAAAAAATAAATAAAGGTTTGATAAAGGGTATAGTCATTATATACAATGCAGTCACTTAACCCTAAAATCGTGGTAACGATCCCTTAATGACTGGATATTAATTTTCAGGAATTGTCGGTCTACTATATTTTGGTAGCAGTGAAACATTGTTGAAAACGGCACATTTTTTTTGTAGATTCGTACATTTTCAGATAATTTATACACATTTATTGTATACAATTGCACAATACCGTAAACTTTTAGTTTTTAATTAAAAGAGATACCTTGGAAAAGTTGTACGCGTGTTTATTCCATCGGCCAAAGCATTTGTGACTGAGAATTAATTGTCCTTTGTGTATTCGCTCTGTAAAAATGGTACATAAAAATACATCATCTCTTTTTAATGAAATGTTGATGGATGCCAATAGGCACTATCTCTCCATGAGGGTAGGGCGACAGTTCACTGTTCAATGAGATATACAATAATAAACTACTAATTTTGTATTCACGAATCATTCGTACACAAGAACCGTCTAAAGCATGGTTGCAGTACATGGTACATACAGTATAACTAAATACAAACATGTATAGATGAGACAAATCTTGAGAGAAGCAGGAGCTGTCTTTGGTGACATATCGTGGCAATGACTGACGCAGAACGCCTGGGAATTCCTCCACCTGGTTGTGGATCTTTGTTCAGTCAACAGTGTGAAAACTTCCTCTTGTCTGGAATATAAAACATCACGTGTTTACTTACGATATTGTATCTACCTTTTGTATAAAATATATTAAGTGAAACATATTGATAAGTGGGATGATTGAACAACCTCGACATGTTTTGAATCCACAATTTAAACTTGTCTCATGAATAGAGAGATTTGGCGAAAAACATAACGACACAGTAACAAAAAATAAGGTGCATTTATCCGCGTTCCTTTAATATTGTTCGAATATTTTCTTCTTTTTCTCCGTTATATATTTAAAGTGAAAACAAAGCCTTATAGTTTTCAATACAAAATAATACGTTTTATGTATATAATATTAAATAAAAACTAGCTGGACAACATCACTATAGATAATTTGATTCATTTGGTGGTTTTAGGTCAAATAGATGATAAATCAAGTGAAAACAAAACATTTAGTAACAACATGTTTACTTATAGACAAATGTTGGTATTGTTCAGGACTTTATAAATGTTTTATTAATAAAGCATTTATGCCTTTATAAATGTTGTAATAATTCACTATTTGCGAGCACTACAAATCAAAACATTTAAATCAAATGCTTTATTATAAACTTTAACACATATCACGAAGCGTGAAAAATGTTTCAAAGATTTGAAATATGTGGCTTGGTTTTAGATGTTCGCGTATGATTTGTGAGCTGCAGAAAGTTTGATGTGCCTCAGCCCGCCAGCCACCTGTTTGGTTTACAACTGATGGCTGGCCCAGATACCATCCGGAATAATCTACACTCTCTTGGGTATAACGTTGTGCTCTCCCTTTTTAATAATCACAACTTTTGTCTTAGTGAGACATCATTCAGAGAAATGTATAACCTTTCATGTAAGTTATGGTAAATTCTATGTTTTCTTTCAAATGAATTTACTCAATATCGTTTCATTATCTTCCAAACGCTCCACAAGCTAGTACCATCATTTGTTTATTTATTTATTATTTCCCAACGGATTACACCATTTTACAATGTTTATGTATGCAATATTTAACAGATGGCATTTACAATAGTTCAGGATTTGACATGCAAGGTGGTTTTACAAAACTAAAGAAGTAATAACAATAGTAATAACAAAGTAGTAAACTAAGAAAGTAATAACAATAATATAATTCGTTTTTATAATAAAATACAACACGTTTTTCTTTTTAAATGATGGTCACCTCTACCAATCCCATCTGATGGTTGTAAAAAAATGAATGTATAAAAATGATGGTTGTTAAAAACATAATGAGCCTAACTGAACAAAACATCTCCCTAAAATACCTTCAAACATTTAATTGCACGAATAAAACCTTATATTTACCTGAAAATTCTACATTTTGAAATATTACAAAATTTGATAAACACACACATTACTTTGTAACCTATATTTAAAATGTTCATACTTCAATGAAAAGCTAATTCTTACAGAAAACAAAACCGCTTTTCATTTATATTTTTCACAAACATATTTCTAACACCTAATAGCTAAACTAGGCTGTTGGATTTTCAGATCGTTGATAACATTATTGGATGTCACTAAAGCAGAAAGGGATCCCGCACTGCTTGTCGGGTTTAGGTTGGGTCTTACGGGACATTTGGGGCTGTAAATCGCCAAATCGGATTTCAACGGTGTATTGATGATGAATTATTAATGTGCTTTCCCTCATTCAATTTGCATCAAAATGCACCACTATTACTGCAGGGCCTGCAATAATTGTATGGCTGGAATAATTCATTATTTAGAACCTCGTTTAGACAGAAATATGCTTGCAATTCTAATTAGTACCATATTATTACCATTCATTAGTTTAGATTGGCTATAGTTAATATTTTTTAATGCGAAACTATTTATTGTAGCTAGCCACAACAGACGGTGTATATAGCCGTTGTGTTATATGAAAGCACTTGTAGTGCATTTCTTATATAAAACTAAAGAAATTTTTCATTTTGTTCATTCATTTGATTGATATTGAATTATGTGGTTACAACATAACCTACTTCTAAACCCTGGAGTAGTTGGTTTTGGAGAATGTCTATATCTTTAAGTTATTTTGTTCGTCAATAGGTCAAATCAAAATAACCTCATAAATTAAATTGTACATCCTAATTCGTCCTAACTGTTACCTTCAGGGAGTCCTATTTATAGGCGTATTTTGAATATATAGTGTTATTAAATAATAACTAGATTTAAAAATCTGCATATCGGTTACTAAATATAAGAGGTAACTGCAAAAGATAATTTTTAAGTTGTATCTGCATATTTCTTAAGCCGGATGGACATAATCCGCGAAGACCTGGACAATCATAGTTTATACCGAGCGGACTATAGGTCTGCTAGCTTTCCTAAATGTACTACGATGCTATACCACAGTCTTCATAGATTCATAGTTCATAATTATATATTATTACCAATTTTGTTGATTTTTGTTGAATTTTGTTCTATTTCGTTTTTATATTACACGGATTGTGTGCCAAATTTATTTTTAATATATTTATAAAATATTTTATTAAAGCGAAGATCGATAATCCATCAAAGGTATGTAGCTTTGATTATTTTACGATTCGACAATTTTGGTAGGAAAAAAATAAATAAATCGGACAATGTACACGTTTTCTATTATCTATCTATATATTAATAGGCAAGCATGTTTCTTTAAAACCTTTTTTCTCAGCTCGTGTGCATCGCAGGGGAAATCTACGCATACTGTTAGAAAGATATTTGCCTGTAGATGTGCAGAATCCCTTTATAAATTAAAATAGGCTAAAAAATAAGCACAAAAAACGAATTTGAAAACTTCAAAAAATTAACATGGACCAACTGGGTTGCCATGATGGTGACGAAATAACAACAAAATGTAAACAGAAAATCAAAACAAAATCTATATAATAATAGGCAAGCATGTTTCTTTAAAACCTTTTTTCTCAGCTCGTGTGCATCGCAGGGGAAATCTACGCATACTGTTAGAAAGATATTTGCCTGTAGATGTGCAGAATCCCTTTATAAATTAAAATAGGCTAAAAAATAAGCACAAAAAACGAATTTGAAAACTTCAAAAAATTAACATGGACCAACTGGGTTGCCATGATGGTGACGAAATAACAACAAAATGTAAACAGAAAATCAAAACAAATGGAAGAAATCCCAATCACATGTTTTATTTACAGTGTGGGGAGAAAATAGAGAAGTTTGTACATTAATTATTTTTGGTCGAGTTTCGACCACAGGACGACCACTAGTTTATATTATTATATGATACCACTCACATCAGAGTAAATTCTATATAGCTAATCTGTTTGTAATAATCAGACGAAATTCTCAATCAAGATTGGACTGTAAAAACAGAATCAATAACCAATAACAACTTTATTTGAAGTTTGTGTTATAACAGATGGCGCCATTACAGGAGATAATGGTTTTGATAATGCCCATCGTTTATCATACCACTTTACTTTACATCCTTACTTCTACAGACATAGGTAATGTGTTTTGATTTGATAAAATTGATTATAATATTAGTTTTTTTATGAAATACCTTATGTTATTGGCTTAGTATTAGTCTGAATAAAACTGTGTTTTCTTTGTAAATACTTTTAATTCATCCGCTGTGGACCTAATTTACTTCTGACGGATTGTATTTGTAAAAAAATACCCCCGCCACAGCAAACCTGCCGACTAAGCGAATTTCCATTTGTCTGAATTGATTTTCAGTTAAATATATTTTAATAACATTAGGTTTAACGAGTACCTAGGTTTGCTGCTACAAAGAAACTAATTAAGTGTGTTTTTGAGTAAAATTTTGATAGCTTAGTACAAAATAAATAAATTTGCTAAGTTTGATCAAAATATATCCATAAACAAGCAAACTACAACATTTGACAATATTCTTCATAAGAATAACATGGGAATTTTAAATTTACAATTTTTTTAATTTTCTCCGTTACTAATAATCGAACAAAAATACTTTTATATACTAAATTATTTGTTTTTTTAAGCTCTTTAAAAAGGTCTAAAGAGAAATCGGGAAATTTTGTGTTTTAAGGGTCAAAAGTGAGAAAAACCAATTTTTACCCCATAAAACCCCCCGTAAAGCCCCGTTCCCATGGTCCGATCGTGCTGGTTCACGAACTCATTCAAGTTTATCCCGCTTTACACCTTTAAACCAAATTTCATCAAAATCGGACAAAAATTACTCAAGTTATCGCGTTCACGGACGTATATATATATATAAGTCTATATATATATATATATATATACATATATAAAAATTTGAACGAATGGTGTTTTTGGCCTCTGGGGACATCAAAATGAAAAAGTAAATCGGTCCCGGGTCTAGGTCTTACCGTGCCACCTACGGTAATAGCTACTTCCCTATAGGGAAATTCGCTAATACACTAAAATCTATTTTAATTCCATATGTTATAGTTTGTTCCTAGACTGTTTTGATTATAAAATAATAAAGAAAACATCACACACGACTAGATTTCTGTATGTCTGTCTCTCCGTCTGCATAGGATTTTTTCTATAAAGAGTATGCGTCTTTTTGGAGACTGTAGGTAAATAGAAAATTTAACGAATTTACAATCGTGAAGACTGGATAATGAACAACTAATATAAATGTTCATTTCAATGAGACCGTGTATATGTATTTTCTGTGTTTAAATGTTGCTATTGTTGCACTAATATAAATGTTCATTTCAGTGAGACCGTGTATATGTATTTTCTGTGTTTAAATGTTGCTATTGTTGCACTAATATAAATGTTCATTTCAGTGAGACCGTGTATATATATTTTCTGTGTTTCAACTTTGTATTTTTGCACCGTACCAAGTCATGTCACGGCATTCAGGGACATGTGTGGTCTCACAAGAAATGTAGGCCTATATTTGTTTAAATACATATTTTTAAAATTAGGGTATCGTAGCGTTTTTAATAAGAATTTCTAACGATTCTTACTCCTAACCAGATAATAGTGAATATATCGTTGCGTGTATTACTGGTAGTGATACCATATCACTTATTACATTTTCTAACGTCTTTTCTAAAGATATATACTTGAAATGTTTTTAAATGGCGGCATTCGAAATAATAATACTTTGTTCAACAATTGATCTTATCTATCCAAACTAAAATAATGAAGTCCACACCCAAAAGTAATACTGTATAACAAAATGCTCAGCAAAATGACTCATTTCTTAAATAGTTAGCTATTTAGTTAAGAGAAATACAATCAATACAATATCCAAGGCTATTGAAAAATACTTTAATATCCCTGCACTATTTTCACTCCAGTTGTGGTAGGGTTTGGATCCTTTGTCAAGACATACTTTTGCAAGACGGAACAGACTTATCATTAGTGTGAGTAATGGTTCAGTAATGTATGTAGCTGTCTTCATGTCAGCGCAATGATGGATAAATGGAGCCTTCGGTCGCAGGTTGTACGTAAAAACCAAATCATGACGTATGCACAGGGCTTTGTTGGATAATAGAATACATTGGACAGTTACATGTTTATCCAAATCAAACTTCATAAATTTTTTGAATACCAATTGTTTGAACATAACCATTTAACAATACTTTTTTAATATTATTTAATATATTTATTTACTAAACATTTGACTAGATGTTATTGTAACAATCATCGGGTTTTGCCCATACTGGTTTTAACAACTAAGAACTGGTTTCAAAATTGGAATCTCATCCACAAATCATTTGGCATCGAACTTGCTCAACAAGACGACACAATTTGTAGACCTAAAGACCCTAAATTCTGGACCTGCCTTTCCGATTTTGTTAAGTGATTCATTTAATTGTTGTTGACAATGCTTTGAATAAGTGTACCATTAAATATATAAAATATTTATTTTATCTCCAATACGTTTGTATATTTTATAATGTTACACACAGTTTGGCAATCTTGCTTCCGCTAACTAGCAATATTTATCTAGCTGAATTCCTTTTTTTCGTTTTCTTTTGTTTTGTATACAACCTTAAATGCTAAGATGCAAGATAATTAATATTTCTGTTTTGAAAACCACCAGAATAAGACAGTTGACAATAAAGTTTGGGTAATTTAAGCTTAAATTCATAGTTCATGCAGTCTAAAAACAGTCATTGTTAAAGGGTACTACCTTAGCCCACTCTATACACGGTCGTGGTGTGTTTGTGTGTGTGTGGCAGCGTCTAACAGGCCGTTATATTTATTTATATCACAGCAACACCATGAACAAATATTTAATAAAAACCATTTAGTATACTCTCCATTATTGATTACTATAACATTTGTTTCGGTTGGCCGGGTCTGTGGCGTTGCCTCTTTTGCCTTGCATCAGCCTTGTATTAGAAAAGGCCATTGTACTATTGAAATAAACCAATGTTTTTGTATTCTTGTATATTTAAACTGAAAAACGTAAAATTCATCCGATAAAGTTTGATTCACGAGTATTCTTTGTGTACGTTCGTTTCATTCTTTGTTTGTAAATTTAATACGTAGAAAACTCATTATTACTTTCAGTGAAAATAAATAAATCGAAATAGGAAGGTCATTCGACTAAACTTTCGTCCTAAGAACGGTATCGTCAGTATTAATGATGCAAATATGCAATTAATAGTTCTACAGTCATGCAATATTTATAACACGATTCAGAAAGCAAAAATTCAATAGCTGGTGTGTTATTCAGGACGAAATCTACATATTAATCGATCAAATATTATATAATAAGTTAGTTATATTAATTTATATTCGATTTTATTGTAAATTAGTATTTACATATTTGTTAATCATGTGGATATCGAACAAATATGGTTTTACAACTGTTTGTGACTACAAACATAATAGTGCAAATTTGTTGTTACACTGTAAACATTAATATTTGCTCTACTTATAAAAATATATATATATATTGTAAGAAAGGGAATTAACCCCGTACCCACGGTGCTCATCTATGCAGACACTCTGTTCACATTACACTTAGTCGACCAGTTGGTGTGAACAGAGTTGAACAGTAGCATGAGCATCGATTTACAAATTCCTTTCCCATCTGATGTGAGCTAGGCGATGACCGGTAGGGCTGACTTCCAAGAAACACCGTTAACCTATAAGCCACACACCCTATCGGTAATCAGCCAATGAGAAGGGCTAATGAAGAAGATGGAGGGGTGACGACTCTTGGAGCTGGAGGATCTGAATGAAAAACATCGAGGAGATCACCACGGGCCACCGGAGAAATAAGATCGGGAGTTTGGGAGTGCGTGTATCGGTGTGTGTGCTTCTGGGACAATAGACAGTATGTAGAAAGAATAAAATATCTAACTAACAATTTGTCAAACATAAAAGTCATATAATTTGTCAGTAACTAATTCTTTTATATTTTCAATTGATTTTCTTTTCTTGTAAATTTAACGTTGCAAATTAATTTATCTTATTATTGTTGTTTTTTGCTTTTTCAAAGTTTTCTTTTGCTGTTGTAACACTTTTAACTTTTGTTGTTTTCGTAATTTAAATTTTTGTTCATTACACGTTGAGTAACACCCTTAAGCAGTCTTATGTCTCATTAACCTAACACCTCTTCACTAAGCTAAGCGAGTGTAACATTTAGGAAACTTAAACTTAAAGTGAGGCATGGGACTCGCATGGTGGAGGCAGCCGCACGGCGAAGGCTGTCTTTTCATTTTAACTAAACAATAACGATCCTACATTTATTTTAATAAATTATCTTGAAACAAATTATATGACTTGTGAATTATTTTAGTTTATTTATAGTCAATTATAGTCACTTAAGTTAATATCAGACTCACGAATCGTAAAATGTATAGGGTGTTAGTTTAAGATAAAACTTAAAGATTATGAACAAAACAATATAGGCCACTAACTCAAATAAAAACACTTATCTTAGCTAGGCCCATAACCTTTATAAAACCACCAAATGTAACAATAGCTTATGTAGGTTTGTCACATTACTAAAACTTAAAAGATAATTTATGGATTTAGATTTTGAAATTGTTAACATTGACATATATAGCTTAAACAAAACTGAGGCTTTACAACTAGCTTGTCAATATAAAATACAACTCCCACCCATCCCTGAAACCGAAACCCTAGCCAACCTAAGAACAAAATTAGCTTTCACCAAAGATGTTTTCAAGACTGCATTTAGACATCCAAGTTTTGCTGAGGCATTAACAGACTTGTTCTTTAACAACAAACTAGAAGACAAAACAAAAGAACAGTTTAGAGATTTGCTAAAATTCAAGAAAATACTTCAAGAACCAACATATGACACTGCACACACTTCTGACGACCTAACACAACCTAAACCTGAACATTCACAAAACCTTTATGAAAACAGGTCGATAATAGAACACGAACAATTGTTACATAGCTTTAATTCGTTAAACTTAAATCAAGAAACCCATCAAAATCACAACCAACCAGAAACCCCTAACACATCAACACAAATCGTATCTCAACCTAAATCATATATAACCAACAAAAACATGGCTGATGAGTCAAAAGAGAAACTTCCCCTAATAAAAGCAGGCACATACTCAGGTCTTCCTTCAGAAGATGTACATGAATTTATTCAAAAATTCAATATTGCATCAAGGTGCAACCATTGGTCCGAAAAAACTAAAATTGAACTTTTCCCCACACACTTAACGTCTACCCCGTATAAATGGTTTGCACTCTACAAACATGAAAACAATGAAACTAGTTGGGCAAACCTAGAGTCTGAATTTATTAAAGCATTCAGCCCAGTTGCATTAATTGATGACTTACAGACGGTCCTTGAAAATCGAACACAAGGAGAAAATGAATCTCCAATGCAATTCCTATACGAAATCATTCACCTTTCCCACAGAATAGATCCCAATATGAATGATGCAAAAATAATAAAATTCGTAATTCAGGGAATAAAACCGGAGATTTGTAATGACCTAGTGAGAATGGAAAACAACTCACTTAAACAGCTAAACGAAAATCTGCTAAAAATTGAATCTCAAAGAGCTATTAGGAAAAAAAATCAGAGAAAATACCAAACCTCAGCTGAACGCGTTACCCTAATAAAACCTCAAACAAAGTCGGTAACATATGAAAATGACGAATTAGACAACTTAAAATTAGAACTTAGGGACATAAAAGATACATTATTAAGCCTCAAGGTCAAACCTGATGAAACAAACTACCCTAGGGACAACTCACACAAAGATACTTATCATCGTTCAAGATCCACACAAAGAAGAGACATTTCCCCTCATCCCAGATATGACAGGTCAGCTGAAAAATATAGGCCCAGAAGCACTTCTCGAAACTCACAAAATTTATCGAGAAGCTCTTCACCTCACAATTCACATCACTCCAACAGACAACCTATCCCAAGAACCAGACTAGATTATAGATCACCACACCGATCACAAAACACTCCACTCTTTTGTCACATATGTAACATAAACAATCACGCCACAGAAAATTGTTGGTACAATGCTAGAGCTAACCGTAGGAATCCAAAATACTCAAATACACCTTCCAAATTTTGTGCATATTGCAAAAGAAATAACCACACCATTGACCAGTGCTTTAGGCGTCCTGCTAAAAGGGAACAGTGTCCAAAAAACTTCTAAAGCAGGGAAGTCAACTACCACAAAATAGATATTTGGCTTCCCAAGATAAACAAATACAAACGAGATATTTCTGGAACACAACTAAACGTTTCCCACATTTCAACAAATCATCAATCTTAGAAGCATCCAATAATTCAAAATGTAATATATTTTCACCATTAAGCCCTCAATACCAATACAACTTTCCAACAATTGAGGATTCGTTTCGTGTAAAACATAAAGTTAAAGTAACCCCAATAACTAAATCACTTCCTCCAAGAACCACAATAACATCAAGAAATATTCAACACACACAACTCGAGAACCAGACCAACATCATTCCTACAGCTACGGCTGAACCTAAGACGACCTTGCAGCCAGCTGATGGAGAAGATAACGCACCACAACAAACGCCCACGTCACAAGCGTCGACTCGCTGCTGCCTAGGAACACCGACTCAGCAACTGACGTCACAGCACCGCACAGCTGATCAGCCCAAGACTCAAGATGTGGCACGTACATCTGTTAACTCTTCACGACCTTCAACATCGGATGACAGCAACCGCTTCAGTACGAGTACATCACTTCCAGGAACCTCTACGGATAGACATGTGGATGCAACAACTGCAGGAGTTTGTTTAACAGCCAGTGAAGCAACAAACCTCCAGAATCAAATTGACAAAGAAGTTTTCCAACAAAGTTCTAAACACCTAAATTTGAGAACCCTAATTAAATGTGATAAAAGACAATCCAAATGCACACTATCGGATATTTATGACTTAATTTTTAATGTTAAGCAAACAAAAACATTCCCTACATTGACACTAAATATTGATATACCAGAAAATGGACAGACTTATTCAGCTACCTTAGATACTGGTTGCAACTATTGCCTGATAAAATCATCAATTGTAAATAACCTATCCTTTCAAACAGATAACTTACCCTTAATTGTAGCTGCTAACGATCAACCAGTCAAAGTATTAGGAAAACTTTTACTACCAATAACAATTAATGGCACTGTGTATCCAACCGACCAACCAGTCAAAGTATTAGGAAAACTTTTACTACCAATAACAATTAATGGCTCCGTGTATCCAACCGACTTTTACGTAATTGAAGATTTGGCAACTGACGTAATCTTGGGAAATTGGTATTTATTCCAAAACTGCATGGAATTGGATTTTAAGAAACAGGAAATCAGACTAACGAATAAAGATAAAGTTCATTGCATCACAATGGACGAATCTTGGTTACTTAATTTAAAACCGTTTGTTCTAACAACTATAGCGGAGTCTAGTAATGACATGATTGAAATTAAAGTTCCTACGGACACAGTTATTGCTCCCCAACAACACTACAAATTAATGGAAATCTTGCCAGAACATCATCAATATGAACTTGATATAGATTTAAATTACCGAGACAAAAAGAACCTCCACTTTTATATCTCATCAGAAAACGAAAATTCACAAAAGTTTATTTAAAGTTTGTTTAAAGTTTATTAGGGAATTAACCCCGTACCCACGGTGCTCATCTATGCAGACACTCTGTTCACATTACACTTAGTCGACCAGTTGGTGTGAACAGAGTTGAACAGTAGCATGAGCATCGATTTACAAATTCCTTTCCCAGCTGATGTGAGCTAGGCGATGACCGGTAGGGCTGACTTCCAAGAAACACCGTTAACCTATAAGCCACACACCCTATCGGTAATCAGCCAATGAGAAGGGCTAATGAAGAAGATGGAGGGGTGACGACTCTTGGAGCTGGAGGATCTGAATGAAAAACATCGAGGAGATCACCACGGGCCACCGGAGAAAGAAGATCGGGAGTTTGGGAGTGCGTGTATCGGTGTGTGTGCTTCTGGGACAATAGACAGTATGTAGAAAGAATAAAATATCTAACTAACACTTTGTCAAACATAAAAGTCATATAATTTGTCAGTAACTAATTCTTTTATATTTTCAATTGATTTTCTTTTCTTGTAAATTTAACGTTGCAAATTAATTTATCTTATTATTGTTGTTTTTTGCTTTTTCAAAGTTTTCTTTTGCTGTTGTAACACTTTTAACTTTTGTTGTTTTCGTAATTTAAATTTTTGTTCATTACACGTTGAGTAACACCCTTAAGCAGTCTTATGTCTCATTAACCTAACACCTCTTCACTAAGCTAAGCGAGTGTAACATTTAGGAAACTTAAACTTAAAGTGAGGCATGGGACTCGCAATATATATGTATATAAAAATTGTTTTAGTGTTCTTTTGTTATTTTTTATTGTTATGCTACATTTATTTATAAAAGGTTAGTTGTGAATAAAATGTCTTACTTTTTTGTACTTTTTATACATTTAACTTTTTGGTTAATAATAATTATATGCGAAAATTATTCCCACCACATATAAAAAACTCTAAATTATAAAATGAGAGCCAAGCCATAAAATATATTAGTGTCGGGTTTATCATGAATATTCACATCTAGCGGAGGGTTTGTTAATGATACGAATTTATTTCTAGAAAATATTTTCTAAAAGGGAGCATCCAGAACGTTGGTGATAATACGGTCACTTAACCCTAATATGGTGGTAATGATGCCTTCACTACTGGTTATTTATCTTCAGAGTGCCTGTGTATTTTACATTTTACTGTAAGTGTTTCATAAATATTTTTCTGCGTTCCAGCACAATACATCTATTTAATTTATTGTGATATTATAGTTTACTCAGAACAACCAATCTTTCAATACGTCCTTAGCAGTTTTATTGGAATATAACACAAATTTATAAGTACCGTCGTTTGATTATCGTATGATGTACCTACATAATCAATCGGCTTAACTATTTAATACAACCACACCATGGAGGAAATTATAATAGCTATTTGAGTATTAAGAGCGCGAACTGTGCGAGGGGCAATGACTGTTTGTACACACAAGACTTTTCCTATCCCCATAATAAACTTATTATAAAGCACAAATTAACTTTTAAATGTATATAATATGTTATATCTAGTATATTTGGTTTTCATTGTGTGGTATTTGTTTACTGGTTGTTGGTGGTGTGAAATCAGCTGATTTAGCGAGCTGTAAATGTCATTTAGGCCTCCACTCTTGAGCGGAAACGATCTACTGAACTTACTTTTTACAGATGTGGTAGGGAAAATATCTCTTTGAATCGCTATATCAGAATATACGTCTTATATAGAGTAAATACGTTTACATTATTTTATCATCATTGCATTATTTTTTATTTAATTTATTAAACGTAATGTACTTTGGTAGTAAAATGTTGACAGAAGCTGAATGGAAAAAAATGCCTTGCAACATCATTGTGCAATAATTTATGATCATTTTTATGACACTAAAAGCTCTGGAATAAATGTAAATAACACTCTTACAGTACTATTAGGTCCAATTATCACATCTAAGAAATTATTGAAAAAGTCTCAAGAATATCCTTTAGACCTCAACAATTTGCTAGTGGTTTGTTTAAGTAGGGAATTTCTATGCGACAGCCTGTCGTATATGATTGAATATTTCCTTCAGTTGGAATTACAAATTTGCCTAAAGTAATACTTTCAGGAGAGAATGACGTTTAAACAGTGTAACTAGATAATCTGTGTTGCTATTTTGTTCAAAAGTAGTCAAAGCTTTAGTGTAGTTTTAGTATAGTGTAGCTTTAGTATAATATTTATAATATACTAAATAAATTTAAATTTTGTAAAATAAGTGCATTGCACTCCAATGGGGCAGCTTAAAAAGTATATTCTAATGTCTTTACAAACACCGTGAATTTAATTGATTTAAATGAAGGCTCAAAGTATTGTATACATTTAATCCTTAATAAATAATATTAATACAATACCTAATATATGCTATATTGTACAGTAAAAAGTATGTTCTTAATTAATTTACATGCGTTTACTAGGGATACTGTACCATAAAAACCTGTATTCTTAAGAACCATTTATAATACCAACTATCCAAATATGACTATTTTTAATACAACTGTGTGTGTATTGAAAATATTTAAATAAAAAAAAAAAACACTTTAAAACAGTTTCACACATACTTCAAACGTCTTATTTGATATTTTCCCCCAAAAAATATTCATTTAATAAACATAATTGTAATATAAGAGTGTTTCTTTAAACTAGAACAAAAAAATGGGTACATTTAACTCTGGACATTATTCTAACATTAGGCTACCATGCATATTTGACCCATGGTATAATGGTCTAAACATTCAGACCAATTAACTCATGACAAATACGGTGAAGCTCTAATCATAGAAGGCAGTTAATTTTACCCTGGTTGAAATATGAGACCCATTTTTAAATGTTTGTGTATGATTTGTGAGCTGCAGATAAGTTTGATGTGCATCCCAGCCCGCCAGCCACCTGTTTTGTTTAAACAACTTATGACCAGGCTGGATATCATAAAACATAATTCACACGCTCTTGTGTATAAAGCTGCATTTTCCTCCAATTCGTTACCAGCAGTTGTAGTATATGCATTGAATATTGTAGAATATTATCCACCATCATACGTTTTAAAAAAATAAAAAAATCGGTGGAAAAATTTTAAATATATGTTATAGGGTATTTTGTAAGAGACATTTTCTAACAGTTTTCCCATAAGATAACAATGCATATCCTTGTCTTGAAACTAACATCCCAACATTAGTTGAAAGTTTTAATTCACTTTAATGTAATTTAGTTTTGACAGCTTGGCGCTTTTGAAATAAGTCAGAAAATATGTTTCTGACTAGACTAAACTCCCTTAAATCGTCACACTCTCTGTATTTGTACCATTAAATATAACTAAAATGTAAATTGATGAAAATACTTGTATGTTTCAATTTTCGTGGCTGGTTATAAGGGAGAGTTTTTTTTTCAAAACCAAAAAAGATTTTACTGAAAAGGTTGACAGAGATCTTATGAGTTCAGCGGAATTTTGATATAGGGGCTAGCCAGAGGCTAGTTAATACTTATCATTTTAAGGCAATGGAGACAACTGAAACAAATATGATATAATATATCAAAAACTCAATTTATCGTAATAGTGAATATCGCTTGCATTAACTATATTGAAGGTGGATGTTTTCAACCTTTTCCGAAAAGTGTAGTAATGGGTGTATAATGCTTTAAGTGGGGGAGGAGGTCGAAAAATAATTACTTGTGGTTATTTGGATTGCCTTGATTTAATTTAGTCAATTGATTATCGTTGACACAAACCATATTAAAATTATTTCAACCACATAATGTATTTGGTAACATCCAGCTACTTTTCTATCTTACAATGTTTTATTAAATTTAATATAATAATGAATAAAGTGAAAGCATCTACGTCAATACTCCATTTAAATTTGTCAACTCCTAAAGAATATTATTTTCCATATTTTGTGTAATGTCTGTAATACATTATAGTGTTTTACAATTAATATACTATAGCTTCAAGGGATTATAAAATGGGAACTAAATACGAGGGGGAAATTCTTTTAAAACAAAATAAAATTATTGATAAACTCTTCAAAGCTTTACACATACAAGATCGTCGAACAGTAGCAATCTGCAAAATTTCATATACTATTATGTCATTCTAGTTAGAGTGCCTACTTTAATTCAGAAAAAGAAATATAGACTTTCAGATTGTAGAAAATATCATTGGACTTCACTAAAACATAGAGGGATCCCACAGTGCTTTTCGGGTTTAGGTTCGGTCTTATGGGACTTTCGAGTTGTAAATCGCCAAATCGGATTCCAACGGTGTATTGACGATGAATAATTAATGTGTTTTCCCTCATTCAATCTGCATCGAAACGCAACTCTATTGCTGTGGAACCTACAATAAATTATAAATTACGACTGCAGTAAATTATAATTTGGAGCACCATTTGTATGTAAGCCGGGCTGCAATTAATCAGTGAATTATTAATGATTCATTAGTGTACGATTAGTTAAGTTATGGCATCTAATACGTTTACCTAACAAATTATTATAAATTTTATTTAATTTTCCATGTTCAAACATCCTGGTACGCAACATACTGCTTTACTTCTCAATATTATTTGGCAGTAAGAGAAAACATGCAACGACTGACTTTGAATTAGTATAGTATAATACATCCGCGAATATTTTAAACTTGATTAACTTCTGTAGTTGTAATCAAATATTGTAAAAAAATATTGAGTAATTATTGAGGAAAATTAATAAAGGTGATTCAGATATCAAATCATCGTTCCGTGATCACTTACCCTAAGGAAAGATGCTTAAGACGAAAGAAACTATTTAACAACATGGCCCTAAATTATGTTTAAAATCCTGATCTAATTCGAAATAAATTTATTATGCTCTAGTTAAGAAAGATACAATTATTCTAGTAAAATGCTAAAGAAATGCTGTCCAAACACTTTTCAATTTGGTTTAGTATATTTTTTGACCCAGCCTTTCAGATCACAATATATTTAACTGTTCCATAGACAAGATTGTATTGCTATTTACGTTTAACAATGTGTTTGTTTCTGACCATATATAGTTTTAACACATAACTGATAACACACGACTTGCTTGTTCCAGGTTGCGAGTGTTTGCTGTACTCCGCTACGTACGGTAAAGAGTTCGGTACGTTCAGCAGTCCTGACTATCCCAAGAACTACCCACCTTCAATCAACTGCCTTCTCTACACGTTTGTAGCCAGCAGAGACGAGATCATTGAGATTACCTTCAAGGACTTTGACGTTCAAAAAACACATCTCGAGTAAGTATGACACACTTCCTAAAACTTTACATAATATTTATACGATATTGGTCCATTTATTACCTGAAAGTACAAAGATACGTCAAATAACACTTGTAATAAATATATTTACACCTATACTGTTTACTCACAATACGGTAAATACATGTAAATGATGATAAGTGGTGATCGATTAAGATTGGTGTGTATATTAATTTATTGCTTATTACTATATAAATAGAATTTTTTGCAATTTTATAAGCAAACGTGTAATGATTTAAACATTATTATCATTAATAATGTTAAGAAATAAAATTGGCTTTTCATAGATTGTTTACTATATGATAAAGAATTAGTGCATAGAAGAAAATCAATTATTTACTTTTCCGATAAGGAAAAAAACTAAATTTTCACTATTTTACACATCCTGACATATTTTGAAATAATCGCTTGTATAACCCTAAAATCACAAAATGTTGGTAGGAAAAATACAAAATTAAGTTTTGTAGTAACTACAAAAGAAGTTAAGAACATGATACTTTTCATCCCGTCTTATTTTCAACGTATATTTAGTTTAAATAAGCAGAATATGCATCGAAAATCACCCATATCAATGATAATTATGCTACACATATGGAAATAGCGGCAAAATAATATGGTTTCGCTAGGGATATCATTTAGACTGTACATTGCTGAGCTATGTACTAAACCTGGACATGATAACAAATGATGTGAGTTTACTAGCCGGAAGACAAATGGTAAGTTGATCTTATTTCGAACACAAAGCTTTGTTCCCTTCCGCTGTAATTGTGTTTCCTGAAAATTCCAAAAGTTATCTTACAAAACAAATCTAAAAAATAGTTAATTTAAAGTAAAAGGTTATACAAACGGATATGAATACTTAAATAAAATTACATATAACATTTATTTTTATAATAAGCTATTTTCGATGTTACCTAGTGTGTTTGCTTATCTTAGAGATCAAAAGACAATCTACTGCGTACATTTTATGTAGTACACTTATATTATTACAAAATTACGAGATGCTAGCCCGTCCTACGTACGGGAATTGAGTAGTCAGTTAAAACCTGTGTACAATTCAGAACAGCTAGTTTACACGTATAAAGACAAAATATTTTCTTGCAGTTTTAATGTGATAAAATCATCTTGTAAACAAATTTTGAGTGGCCAAATATCTTTTATTCCATCATAGGCCTATACGATACCGGTATGCATTTTAAATCCGATAACTTTACAATAAAACATCAATTGTGTATAAAAAAGTAGAAATATTAAAATCAAAAAAAGATTTTTTTATTTTTTTTTTTATTATTGTATTATTTTGTTTCGGAATACTTATTTTAGATTTACAAGCTTCATATGTGTCAAAATATACGTTAATAAAGGGTTAGGTGGATGATGCATAGCACATGATACCAAGTCCAACAAGTTGGCATTCTGATATTCAATACCATTGTTCTCGATAGTAACTGGAATGCTGTAACAAAGCCGATGAACAACAATAGTGTAGACTAGCTTGCGATTTATCATTGTATGTAATGTAATTGGTAATCCATAGTCGCAGAAGAGGCCCGAAAGTAAGCGTTAATTTAATCCAACAAAGCATCATAAAGTAAAATACCTGTCAATAAATATAACAATAATCTTGGAAGGTAAGCGAATTTCTAAACGAATAAGTGAGTTATATTTAATTAGGTTTCGAAAAATATTTGATCCGTTGAGAGTTAATACGTTATTAATCCATTTAGCTTTTTTCCAACAACAAGTAGTTTACTTATTTCACTAATGTTATTTTAATATGGTAATTTTAACACTTAAATTATTCCCCATAAAACGATTTTGTTTGTTACAATTACACGAATGTAACGTCAAATCCAGAGAGAGCCGTTTAAATGTAACACTCCACTTGGTGCATTGCAGCCACATGTTGCAATAACATACGGCATAAAGCTTATAACGTTCCATTAATAAAATATAGAGTATATATATATATAAATTGAAAATCATAGTTTTACGTCAATGTCATATTTACTAACTTACAAACGATTTAAAATTTATCAAAGTGAATAAACTTGGTACTGTATGCCTATAGAAAGAGCATAAACCATTTATATAATTATTATTGACGTCAACAGGCAGCGTAACTTTGTTTTTCATATTTTCTGGTGTAATTAAGTAAAATACCCTGTTGATGTAAACAAATCCGTCTGCACTGCAATAATCTGAAATGAAGCAACATTTGGAGCTTAAAACCACCTAAGCTGGGGATTTGTACAGCCATAATTCCAGGGCTTTCAAAGTGGTTCACCTTCAGCCTTAGCACATGAAAGTTCTGTGCGTGCTTTCTCTTTTAAGAAAATTACTCTTTTTTATATGGACTTATATTGAATGTTAACATTTTTTTTGTCAAATTTGGTAAAATAGGGACCGACTATATCTGCTGGTTCTTTAGCAGTTAACTGATTTATTGGTTAAGTAATAGAACAGCATAGTTAAATCAAAAACCATAAAATAGCTACTGACTATTTTAATTACTAATCAACTGACTATTAACCTGTTGTTTATAAAGGAAGCACAATAAATGTAATCCATCCTATTAACCAATTATATAGCTAATCCTACCCTAGCGAATTTGTTACAAGATTCAAAAGTATTTTCTCTCTATGGTAAACTACCTATTACATAGAACAGCACTAACTGGAGAGGTTATGATTACTTCACTAAGACACGATTGTTGAAACTGCAAAGGGTTAATTTATTAAGACTTGAATCGACAAATATATAGCTTGTTTTGTTATTAGAATCAAAGTTAACATAACTCTAAAAAGTAACCTAAAGTTTTATTTTAGTAAAATATCTTTGACTTATAAAATACAGCGTATTACAATTGTTATTTGTGTATTTAAGAGCGCAAAGTACATGATTCCCGCTCAAAAACTGTAGATGAGCTGAGTGTGGCCATACATTTCGAGGGCGGCAATGACTCTTTGTGCTCGTAATACACACAAGACCTTTCCTACCACCATACTAACCTGTATTAACAGATAAACTTTTTTGATGTATATAAAATGTTTTAGGTTATGTTTACTCTATTTAGGTATTGCCTTTTGCCTACCGGTTGTTAAAGAACGTACTGGATCTGTGGCTGTGGTTGGTCTAGAAACGACAACTAACTGTGCAATCAGTTGATCAGCGGGAATCATCCATTCCTGATCTAGATCGGCAATGAGATATTTTGCGTACTGTTTACAGGTATGCCAATGTGATTATGTCCATGCAGTCATAGAAAAAAAGTTGTTTGGTTCTAAAACTAAATGTATATATTTAACACTTTATCTACGTAATAACAATCTGTACAATCATAAAACAAATTGTTACTTAGTTTTATTTTATTAATTTTTAATTACAATGATTCAAATCTCAAACATGAATACGTAAGGCCAAAGTTTATAAGTATATTTACAAAACGTAAAGATATAAAATTTTACCATACTCAAGCAAACTCTTCTTAGGAATCGGGTTGACTTTTAAAATAAACAAATAGTCTTAGACAATGAAAGAGAAAATACCTTGTCTAAATGAAGACGCAGGGTAATCTTATTTAAAGCTAGCTATGAATTAAACATGAGTGAACATGGATAAGATCTGTATAGCTTCAATGCTGATTCCTTTATCGGAAATTAATTTACACGTCCTATTCACTCATTTAAAACAGCCAAATAATTTGGTTGATATTTATAGCTTCATAATATAACAGCTAAAACTACTTACTAGTTGTTTGAAAAAACTATAACTTATAGATAAATTCTATGTTAACAAGCAAAATTGCCAACAAGGTAATATATAAAATACTACATGTTATGTATATTTGTAATGAGACAGATGGCCAAAATTTAGTCTATTCACAAAAGTAAAAGTGTGTTTGTATGTCCGTAGGAATTGGTAATGATAATGGTAGTACAATTTGCCATTGTATTCAAATGCACCTAGACCTCTTTTGGGAAATATTTTAAATTAATTTTTTTTTTATATTTTCCGTCCCTTCGGTATTTTGCAATGCAAACAGGATGTTTTAGCTTGCCAGTATTAGTTCGTTGCCGCCAATTCCGTGGGGAAACGCAAATGTAACAGCATTGCAGCCACCAGTTGGTACCGATCGTTACAGCATAAAGTTTAGTATTTGAACGTATCCTAGAGCTAAATGTTATGTAATTTTGCATGTTTATTTTTCTATAAGAAACATAAGGAGCAACAAACATAAGGAAGCGAAAAAAGTTATTTAGTTCTTAGAGAAGATACAAAATTAATCTAGGGAACTAAATAACCTGTTGGCATATGCAACTTTTATTGTTAATGACGCTTCCTTTTAACAAACTCTTCAGCATTTCAAATAAATATGCCTAACACACTTTAGTTGGAATTAATTTAAATGAGTTATAATAAGGACTTAATCTTTTGTCTAAGATGGACCCATTCTACTTTAAATCCATTATTAATAATATGCAATATCATTCAATTCTGCTGAAGATAAGATAGAAGAATTAATAAAAGAATGAATAATAATAATTAATAATACATTATTTAATACAAGAATTAAGATAAATAATAAAAGTAGAGATAAGTCATGTTTTCTAATTCCTTTTTAGTTCTTATAATAAAAAGACAAACTTTAAATCTTCATGAAAAACATTAACTATATAAACAAATTTTAGTTGTAGTTATCATTATCGTGTACGTATCTTCATCTTTGATTGCATATTCACTATACCCAATGTTCACCACCACAATATAAATATATTGTTGAATAGTCATTGCCATTCATGAATAATTATATTGAGTCCTTTAATTATTGTTTTAAACAGACCATTAAATCGATAATACTGTCAAAGCATTTCCGTTTGTTGAGCTGGACTTTCCAGGTTACGTTTATTTATCATCTAAGATTTGGAGTTCAAAATAAAAACGTTAACACTGATCCATGATGAAATAAACAATTCAAACAAACATTTTGTTTTTAAGTGTTGAGGTAAAAAAATACGAAACTTTAAAATTTGATATTTTAATATCCTAAATCTAAAAAGACATAATTCTTTTAAACATCATTATCATGGCTTAGCAAACCAATAAATCATGCTAGGCCGAATTAACAAGCAACAATATTTCAATTATATAGTTATGCTCCTAATTTTAATATGATTCCTGAAGAAATTTGCAATAAATATAAATCTGCTAATGGAATAGTTGTTTTAGCAAAAAAGAAATAAGCTACTGATTTTAATCCTTATTGGAATGTTGCTTTAATTTAACAAATAAAAGTTCACAATTTGTAAAAGAAAATGGAAATTGGTTTTATTCAATCACAATCTGAAAACGTAAACATAAACAACTAACAAGATAAAATTATAACAATTTTAACGCATGTTGTAAATAAAATGTAATTAATTAAGACCTAACAGGAGACTTGCAGTAAGCCAAGAATATTTTGATTCTATTACTTATTAATGCAAAAGGTAGTACCCCTATGCTGTTGTCTAAACCATCAAATATGACATGTAAGTGAACCCTCATAAATTATACATTTCTCTTCTCTATCCTCGCTTGTGACGTCATTTGTATTTTATAACGTGATTTGTATTTGTAGTAAGTAGGTAAGGAGCTTATTTCAATTTATAAAAAAATGATGAGATTTTTAAACAAATATTTATTTAATTGTATACTTGTTTAAATTCAGCTAAATTACATTTTTGGGACGTAATTAATTACTCATCTATGACATGGCAATACTAAGGGAACTATAATGTATTCCTTGTGTACCAATTCCCATGCATTTAAAAACATTGTTCTAGTTTTGTATTTGTATTATGTGTGTTAAAAATAAATACTAACAGTGGGTGGTTTTAGATAACATATTAAAAAAAAAATACTTTTTTAACTAACCATGTAGGAAAATGTTCGCAAAAAACCGCAAAAAGAAGTTTAGTTACCTCAATATCTATAAAGTGTCGCACAAATATCTTAGCATGACTATACCTAATAGATGATTTTAGTTACAAAAGACTATACTTTCATCATGTACAACCAAGCAAAAATTAATTTTGGGGCTTACTCCCACTAGTTCCTACAGTAATTCGTTGCTAGAAAGTAAAAAAATTGTTTAATAAGGTCCACTCATTTGGCAACACAGCAAAATAATGGACTATTACTAATTCTCCCTTACATTTGTTTTCCTTTTGTTGAACACAAGGTTTTAAATAATGTTTCAGATCTATAAAATAAATTCTAACTGGATAAAGAGTGAAAGGTATCCCTCTATTATATTTTAAAATTGTCCTTAGAAAAAGCCTGCATGGTTTTAAAAAACCTTGTACTAACCAATAATAATACTGTACTTGTAGTTACCAAAATAAAATCCTAAAAGTTTTGTATGCCATAATAAACAAATTATAGTACGCATAGTTACATTCACTTATAAAAGGAAACAAGAACATTTACAGTTTGGAATTCCCATTGGAACACGGCCTAACATTAGTTTATAGTAGATCACTCGGTTCAAACAATCCTTTATAAAAAATTTTGATCTAACTCATTGATCACAAAACAGATATAATATGGAGTAACCCTAATACAGCTAGTATTTAAACACTCCTTTTTTATGCTAAAAGTAATACATTACCTATTATAATTGTAATTCATATTATATTATGCAATAAAATTGGCAACTTAATCTAACTTTAGAAGGAAAAAAACGCATCTTGTTTAAAAATGAGTTTATAGAAATACAGAGTTATAATAATGGAAATATTTGTTTTATTTGACAAATTAAGGTTTTTCAAATAGAAACGTTAAGTAGGTATGAGCTACGATACTAATTTCTTCCTAATACCACTATCAAGTAACAAATTAATTAAGTCTTAAGAGGTGATTTATTAATTAGTTGTATCCAATTTACCACCATCGTGTGGAGTGGAGTCAAAAGTTACATTAAGTTTGAATTTGCGGTTTTGTGTTAGTTAACTTGAAACATGATTTAAAGACTTCGGCATTAAATGATATTATTTTACCAGTTAACTTTGTAACACCTGAAAAATAAGATAGGGTTTTAAATTTAAAAAGGTTATTAGAGTTAGATTATTCTAGCGAATTTCCCTGTAGGGAAGTAGGCCTAGGTATTACCGTAGGTAGCACGGTAAAGCCTAGGCCTGGGGCAGATTTAATTTTTAATTTTGATGTCCCCAGAGACCAAAAACACCATTAGATCAAATATATTTATATATGTGTTCATGAAAGGGACCCTTCAGGGGGGATAACCTTCTAATTTTTGTCAGATTTTGAGTAAATTTGGCTTAAACCTTTAAGCCAAATTTACTCAAAATTTCCGCCTTACACCTGTAAGGCGGGATAAACCTGAATGGGATCGCGAACCGGCATAATCAAATATTATCATGATTTTTAATATTATATGTCATCGTACAGTAAAAATTATCCAGTCCCAGAATTTGTAATAAGCCTTAGAATAAAAGCATTTTCAAAGTTCAAAGTTTGTTTTATGTTTGATTTACAGTATCATAATTCATATTTTCAATCCCGAACAGTTCTACACATTTGTTTCTTAATAGTTTATTTCTGTTACTAAAATACTAACAGAACCACTGTGCCAATCCAATGAATTACTCTAATAATCAATAGTCCTGACTCAACAGTAACTAGAATGCACTAACAATGCAGCTGAACAATAGAACAGACGGGGTTGTAATTTATCATTGAACTCCGAGAATGTAATTGCGTCTCTACAGTGTCTATAATGAATTCTACTGTGTAGAAACTCTGTTTCAAAAACCAAGCTATGCTATTTGCAGTTTATTTGGTATCCCTGTGCTTTACTGTGTTGCATTAACCCAATGTACAAAATAAAGTTTATTTTTTAAATTTGCATAATCAAAATTCATGTTTTATTTTACAAGATATAGATATATTAACACATTTGTTTGTGATTTGGTTAGCAAACAAAAACTGGACCACATTAAAAATAATTATTTTTAGAACATGCTTGTCAAGATATACGTACTAATTTTCTGAATACTAAAAGCTTCATAACTACGGATATGCTGGCAATAAATGCCTGTTGAAAGTTTTGGGCACAGTATTTTTTTTTTTTTTTTGTGAAAATTTGTACTTATAGAAACATTATTTAAAATTCAAATATACAAGTATTACCCAATCACACACCAAATTCTTTTAAACCAATAACAAATTATAGATATTGATTGGAAACATTAAAAATGTAAATATGCTAAAAATATCAATAGGTTGTTTTAGTAATAGTTTAAAGCTAATATAAACTTCTGTTTGCTAAACTTTATCATTACAGTATGAATGCACCATAAAGAGGAAAGTTGCCTTTGGATTATTCAGTTTGTATCAACAAGCCCCAAACTCAATTATTAGGCTTTTGTACCTGAATGGGTGTTTAAAGTTTAATGGAGTTGTGCAGTATTGTACTTTACTACATACCAGGTTGAACAGTAAAAAGTATCAGATATTCAAAGAGTAATTAATTTTACTATTTCACATCCATATTCATATTGAATACTCGTAAAAAACGGTCCCCTTAAATTGATTTAAAGTTCGTTTAGTATTATTTTCATTTTTATTTTTTATTATTTTATGGTGGTACTAGAGAATTTAGTTTGGTTTAAGGACTATCTGTTGATGTTCAAAGTAACAAATAATAACAAACCAATAATTATTATCATTATCTGTTCAATAAAAGAAGTGATCATTTCCTAAATAAATTTGTGGTCTAATTAAATGAGTATTTAGTTTTTTTTTTTCATAGTAATTGTCTAAATTCATGCATAATGTATTGATTATCCAATTTCAAATAGTACATTTGGGATTTATTAGTTACTAGCAGTTGTTGTACCCGTGCTTTACAACGGGAAGAGGACGTGAAATAGAAACATTTTTATCTTTACATATGTTGTATAATACAATTTAAATACTCATAAAATGTTATATAATTTTTTTCATGGTTATTAAAATATATAATCCTAGAATGTGTAAATGTTAATGTGTGTGTTTTGTCTATCTTTATACATTTATTAATAGTCTGTTGCTGTAAAAATTAGCGGTATTATAGATTAAATGTGAGAAAATGTGAGAATGTGATAGATTAGAGTGTATAAAACAAATAATTTAAATGATGAACTGGATATATTGGTTTAAAGGTGTTGTTTTTTATCCAAACCCTTAGGGAGACTTGCTGTTGTTAGTTAAATGTAATATAAGGGCTCACTGTTGGCATTGCAGATTTCCCAATAACATACAGTAAACAATTAAACGCACTGTTGTAGGTTTAAACTGGTTTTCAGTTCCTTCACTCAAAATTGAAACGTTATGATCGTAGCGTTTGGATATCTTGTAATAATATAATGTAAACCTAATCATTGGTTTGATTGATTTAAGCCCTGAAGTCTGTGGTATGTAGTTCTCTATTATGCATGTTTCTAAAAGCTAGTAGTTAGAAAATCAAATATATTTATAAGTATGATACTATCCATTTGCCTACAATGGGCATGTTTTTACCCTGATCATGTTTGGCTTTTGTTACAAAAAAATATCATACAAACAGTATTTATCCGAAGTATTACATTGTTGTATTGAATCACCTCGGCAAAATTATAGTTATTCATTGACACATTATTTTGTTATCAAAGTCAGAAATATAAAACAAGGAAAAAATCTAAGTCCTGGTCATTTTAATGTATGCTACCATACTCCAGATATGCGGTTTTAGTAGGGTAAAGTTTTTCTTCAGTATTGGTAAATCACATGGGTGCAATTGCGATCAATAGCACAGAAAAGTGTACTGATGAATTTAATAACAAACTTGTAACGAATTATATTAATTTATAGTTTATATGTCAATATTTATTTTTTATTTTTTCTATTGGGTCATAAATAGTATAACTTAAACATTCTACAACCCTTGTAATAAAGCAGTAGGAGACTATTTGTTAAATATTTAGTTGTGCTTAAGAAAGAACATAACCTAATCTTTTTTATAATCTGAAATTCGATGCATTTTATTTATCTGGAAATTATCAAAATAACTTTAAATTTAACAATTTAAGAGTTTTAATTAAACAAAATAAGAAACAAGAAAGTAAAGAGCAGACTAGTTGGCTCCAAGTCCATTAACTCAAAACATTAATGGGCCACGGTCTAGTTGTGTCACATAAAAAAAAAAATGCTGAATTCTACTTCAAAGATGGCCCCAAGTGCTTCAAATGTATCTGTGATTGCTATAATATTATTTTATAAAGTGATTCTTAATAATGTAATACTTTCAGTATATTGGGTTGATGAGCTATTTATTAGTCGTGGTTTACTAAACATTTTACGTCTTTAAAAGGAACAAGATTTTCTCTTTTTTTTAGCTGGATTTATTCAATTTTTTTATTTTTAGTCTATGTTTTTCAAATGTTATTAAATTTAAAAAGGGAGTAAGTATTCTTAATTTTCAATATTATAAAACTATTTATAGTTAATTGATCTGTTTTATTGATTGGGTTACCTAAATCTTTCTTAAAATAGTTTAAATTATTAATTCATGTGCAAGTAGCCTACATTGAGATAATGGGCCTTGACTGTTACCTAATGTGAGTTTCTCAATTTATTAATCGAATGAAAAATCTTCGTGAAAGGCAGAGTAGAAAGCTAAGTAGGTTCGGATCTTTGGTTTTCTGATTTTCAACTTCAAACTAGATTTATACTAAGAAAATAAATACTATTTCTGTTTTAAGTTATGTTTTGATTTGGTTAGGCAATACAATTAATATTTAAGCCTATTAGATGATATAGCATATACTTTATAGCGTATGTATAGCATATAGTGAACGTAACATAAACAAAGGTGTCAGAATCATTCAATTTGTCTAAGCATAATTTGCTTGTTACTATATTTATATATGTAATAATTTTTTTCCCCAAGGACGCTAGGCACGAGCCTGGGATTGTTTTTCACATTACTTCAGGCTAGACCTAGGGGTTGCGGCATTATCACTTAGATAAAATCCATTGGTGACTTGGCGGGGATCGAACCCGGGACCTCAGGGACTGAAGTCCCGCGCTCTAACCACTACGCCAGCCCGCTCCCCGATACATGTAATAATAAGAAAATGTTGAATAAAAAACTTATTTAGTTACTGCATTATACAGAAACATCATTGATCATTTAAGTATATAATTATGATTACATACAGTATTTTATAATATAATACATCTAAATCAAAACTAGAATGAGATTCGGTAGCACTACGAAGATTACCGGGCTGCCTCGAGACGGTTTTAAGCCTTTCTAAAAGTTGTTGTTACATAAATATTTTAAAATTGGTAATTGTATAGAAACTGCTTTTAAAATCATTTGATAGGGATATTTCAGCTATACGTTGTTATGACTCGATATCCTCAGAGACTTGAAAATATAATGGCTCACTCGGTATATTGGATTGAGTTCCAATTTTATGGTTTAAAAGTCTACATGTGCTATTACAGGTTTTAAATATTGTATGTCACATGTATGAACCCATACATTTTTATCTATACATATCTTTACCCCATATCCTCATAAACCCATATCTATACATCTTTATTATAATACAATAGTTGTATTATATCTATTGAGTCCTTCAATGGGCTCCCTACCTTTTAAGCCATCATATATTTCTCTTTCATTGCAAATTCTTGAGCATTTATGTACTTTTACCGATAAAGTATTCATTATTTAAGATTGATATCCATTAACCTTTTTAATTCTTGATGCACCATAACGTAACGATTATCTATTGTGTTATTTAGTAAATGTCGATTTGAACTAAAATGAATTTAAAAACCATTACTGATTGCGTTATAGTTTGCATTATGTTATGGTATTTGAATTCACTAATAAAATATTTATAAGTGAACATACATTTTTATTTGATCCAATACCACAAACAGTTAGTGGTTATCTGCAGCAAGAAAGTGTAGTTATATGTTTTAAAACTTGACATCAAAACTAATATTAATTGTAACAACCGAAATGATATGTAAAACATGTACCAACTAAGCTGTAGTTTTAAATTTAAAGATAGTCATTGATTGTAGCACTTTTCGCTCCTAAAATAAAATAAAATATATATTCACTGCGTTTTGTTAAAGAGATCTGCTTACGTATCCTTATTTTAAATAATGGATAAATAAATATTTAGTAGTGAACTAATATTCAATTTTTATCAAATCCAATTGTGTCGGTTTTTATACGTTACACAAATTATGTATTCATGAAAACAATACATAAAATGAAAATATATTTCTCGAAAAAGGTGCCTGCAAAGTTAGAGAGTGAAATCGTGCCAACTGGTTATTCGTTGCTGACAAATGAAAATGTCATAGTAATCTTCACAAATGACGATTGTCTTCAACGCTGTCAACTATTAAAGTGCTCCTTTATTACCTTATTAAGAGACTAGGCAGGTGACTTAATTATAAGTTTTAATTGTCTAACTAAAGCGTAAGCAGCCTTTTTCATTAGTTTAACAAGTTTATTTCAATTTATCAAAGCATTATGTCACGCTCTGTGTATTTTATCTTATGCTTATGAATATTATGTGTAATTAATAGTATGTAAAATATAAATACATTACAGTATTGAACACCTTCAATCGCTACATATTGCATTGCTGTAGTAGAATAAATGTATCAACAATTTTATCTCATAAAAACAAATAAACTTATTATAATGAATACATTTTTTATAAAAATAATATAAGATGTAAAAAATACAGTAAAAGATTATCAAAATAAAATAACATTTTACCAATGTATTACATTTCAGTTTAGTTTAATTGAAATTAACATACAATGCAATGTTTTATGAGAATCAAATTTGGTCGTTGAATAAAGGTTATAGGATTATTCTATTGAGACAGATAGGATATTAAAAAAATACAACGGCATAGGGTGTTAAATTTGTTCAAATAAATTATATCGTATATTACTAAACAGTGTATTTCCTAAATAGGATATCCTTTTTTATATGGAAAAATAATATAAAACTTCATCCATATAAAACATTTATAAAGCTCAATCAGGCAATGATGAATTAAAATAGAAAGATTTGTGTACTTGATATCATGTCAAAGATAATACTTTTACATTATTCAAACTATTGGTCAGAAAATGCTGGTTTAAACCCAAGTATCGGTATTTCCAAAGAATAAGTGGCCACTTTAGTTGAACACGGATAAACTATTTAAGCCTTTACACCATATCTTGTAGAATTGGATACAATGTGAGATATAGCAGCAACAAACTGCTTTTAGTATCGGGCAACAAATGGTGTTT
Source organism: Macrosteles quadrilineatus (assembly GCF_028750875.1). Taxonomy (NCBI): domain Eukaryota; kingdom Metazoa; phylum Arthropoda; class Insecta; order Hemiptera; family Cicadellidae; genus Macrosteles; species Macrosteles quadrilineatus. The sequence goes on from NW_026542596.1 coordinate 20,401,610, forward strand.
TGGAACGATTTCTCTATACAGAAGGCAATATTTCATCCTAGTTTCAAATGAATAATTACTAGTTTTACCTTATGTCTACCCACCCAATGTGAATATACATGTTATGTTAAATATTATTCATTTGAAACTAGGATAAAATATTGCCTTCTGATTTCGAAGATTTAATTTTTGAAAGATTGGAATACACACACATATCTGATATGTTATTTTGTATCACCAGGTTGTAATACAAAAACATTTTCAATGTTATTTTACCTTACTGTTTATGACTATTATATTTATTTTTTATAAAACTTCTTGATCAGCATTTATTTTTGATTCCTTTTTTACATGGAATTCGTACACTATAATACGTTTCGTTAGTAGCTTTGTAATCGATATTTCTTTTTTTGATATCGTGTAAAAAACATATAAAAAATGTATTTAAAAATAATTAATTCGTATATACACGTGCATAAAAGTATATACATTGAAATTGTATTCCTCTATTTATTTAGGAAGTAGTTGATTAATCCAGTTAAAATATTTCCTTTATATAATTTTCAGTTAAAGTTATTAAAAAACCTGAAGTGTTGACGCGGGCAAAAGGAAGCAAAATGTTTGCATTATGTATGAGGGCTCGCTTACATGTTATATTTTCCGTCTGAGACAACACGACAAGGGTATGAAACTTGTATCCGACGTGTATCACTTAAAATTTTAGTTTTTTGATAAAATATAGTTACATCAAATATGCTACACATTTTTCCTTAAAGATATTTTTTTATTCATTGAAAATTTATTACTCTATCTTTATAAAAATATTTAAAACCTTTATAATATCTATATATTTAATACGCTAGGCATATTTTTGTCATAATTGTTTTGGAGCGGTGGTGCTACCGGTCAATATGTCGAAGGTGTCGTTAAAAAGGTATTAGCATGTAGTTTTGCCATCAAACATAAAAACGGTGGAATTCCATCAGGGCTCTGCCCCGGTGGCCTCCAAAGTTCCCCCTGTTATTCTTAGGGAGAAAATTTTGGTTTATATTTGAACAGATGAATACTTTAAACAGCTGGTTATACTAAAATTGGAGACATGTGCTATAAGGATTTATTAGATTAGTTGAAAAGATTAATGTTTCACTGTTTTAAACCAGTTTTTATTTGCACAAAATCAAAACATAACCAAAAAAATTTTCGGCATAATGGAGACTATAAGACGTCGACCAGGACGGCCAATAGGAGGAGGCTGATGAACTTTAAGTGGTAGACGCAAACGAAATACAAATAATACTATTGTCGTTGATATCCGAATACAGCAAGTACCCTTCCGTGTTGGGTTGAAGATTTCACATTCAATTTAGGACTGTTGGATGATCACTGCATTAGCTGCTGATTTTGGAAGACAAGGAGGCGGGTAGGACTACATAGGAAACAGAAGAGAGTAGATTAGATGAGTGGCAAATGCGTTGGGAGAAGATTGTTTTATGTTAATGTTTTAAAAGTAAACGTTTCGATCATCAGAAAGAAACTGGAACAAGAATGGGAGATGGGCCATTATGAAACGCAGTTTGTCACAGAACATGGAAAATTTCAAGGCGAATTTGTGGAGATTTCACCAGGTGGAAGAGGAAGAATGTAGATGTAGATAAATAAAAACCTTGAGTCACGCATTTATAATTTGTTCACTTCAGGAGACAAATAGAAGAGAACAGGAATAAGCCTTGGGTAAGAGAGGTCTAGAGATGAGAAAATAAAACATGATGAGTGACAAGGAAACAATTGAGACGTTTAGAAAAGTAGCTAGGGAAATAGGAAAAACCAGGGATAAATATAGGCTAAAAAATTTGAAAAAAGAAACAAGCAAAACCTAAGGAAGAACATAAATGAAAACTTGCTCATGAATAGGAGAGGAAAGGTTTAGAGTGAATCTCAATGATCCCGTTCACTCAGGGCGGTATGAGGAAGGGAGTCGTGCTGTCAGGCCTTTGGACACATAATGTGTCTGGACAAGGATTGAAAGTGGCTGAAGCCAAAAAAGAAAGAAGATTTTCACAGGGAATTGGCTAATACGTCCCAGACTTAAGCCAGAGGTGGTGGTGGGAACGAGAAGTTTGCTACAAACATTTACTGTCTTGGTTAAAATGAAATATTTACTTTTCGAATTTGGTTTGGCGTAAATATTACAATAGAAAAAAGCGAGAGAGCCTGGATAATTTGATATGCAGCCCGTGTGATATCTAAGCTGGCACTTAAGCCGATAGCTACTAGTGCCTATTTCTAATACATTATGTCCCGTCATGCGGTTTGCATCAACTGTCCTCGCGACCCATATGAAGACGCTCAAGTGCATAATACAAGGGAGTCAACCCCGTGAGGCAGCGTAAATGTTTGCAGTCCGGTCTTTTTTATACCTCCACCCTCCTCTCGCCGACACTGTCCGCGCTAGGACAAGTGCCAGCTTAGGTGTCACGAGCTGTACTAAAAAGAAAACTGAACTAACACTGTGCTGCATTTCTTAGTAATCATTGAAAGAGCCGATAAGCAAACTATGGAAACATAGGAAAGTTATAGAACACCACCAAGGAGAAGAAATAGAAATAATGTTTTTTTTTTAACTTATAATCATTATTATGGACAACCCAATGCAGCTACGAGTAAGTATATTTGTAGAATACACTATTTACAAGAAATGTTGATTGTATCGATCTGTTATGTACATCTTGTGTATTTCCATAATCTTTAAGACTAATTTTTTTAACGTCATCAGAAATTATGATTGTTATTCGTTTTAAAATAACGCCTGTAATACTTAGCAATTGCTCGAATTCGAGCAATAGATACATTAGTTATAGATATAATCCCATGTATTAAATCTGTACTAAAAGAAAACAAATATTTACTCTTTGAATATATGAATTTTATGTAGACTAAATTTCGATCAGACGTTGGTATTCCACAGTGAATAAATGTTATATTTCAATATATTGGGTAGTATTATTATATCGACAAAATATTCAATGTTTGTTTTGCGTTGCTTACAGGTAAAAATTTAGCAAATTAAATTGTTTTTATTAACTATATAGGCTCTCTTTGTTTTCAGTTCGTCTTGAACCTTCCATGAAGTGGTAACTAATATTAGTTAATAAACTTGTTGAAGCACGTTAAGGTAATCAAGCCATCAGGTACTAAGGGTCTATTTATTACAAAGTTTTATCTAATGAACCACCATCATGTAAGGTAGAGTGGAAAGTTTCAGCAAGTTTGGATCTTTGGTTTTGTGTTAGTTAACTTTAAACTTGATTTGTGAACTTTGAAATACAATACTTTGTTGTATGTCTGACTTATTACGTTGCATATAACGTTTCAATGGGTACAAACCTATTCCGTTTTAATTAAGTTATATATCTAGGTTACTTATTTAAGATAAAACATAATTTTGTAAATTAACACAAATAGCATGTACTGTACAACCTTTCTACATTTTAAATGTTTATCTGAATAGTTAGTGCTAGCTTGATTTGTGTGCCATACAACAATATTAAACATCATTATGGTTGAAAACAAAAACATAAGAATAAGTGTGAACCAATAAACCTGAACCTGATTCATAAACTGTTTAAATAAATGTAACTAAGGATAACCTATTAAATTAAAACTTGGATTCTTTTTTTACAGCTAATCGTATTACCTTACAATAAATAGAACACAACGTCATTCGTCTTTGTAATCTCACAATGAACCTTTGTTGTTTACTTTGATTTAAAAGAACTTGGATTACCATGAACATAAAATAAGAAAAACCCTGTGTACTACTAATACTAGTTAGTGCGCCAGGCCCTACCATGTGATACTCAATACCTTTGTGCTCCAACAATAACTGGACTGCACTAACAATAGAGTATACCAGTTTGTAATTTATCTTTGGACTCTGGAACTGTAATTGCATTCAGATGAGTATCTACAGTGATTAACATTCTGCTGAAAAGCGATTTCAACAAATTAGGGTTTACAATGGTCAACCCATTACGTAAACAAATTCTGAAATGCAGTTCATGGTTTGGAAGCCTCAAAAAATAAATAAGCTGTAACTATTAAAACTAATAAAATATAGATAAAAAAACAGAATTGTTATATTTTATGTTTTTATTATTTAGAAGTCTACCGTAATAATATAGTATGACATATATTCTTTTCATAAACAACATTTTTAAATTTAGACAGAATAACACTGATATAAGTTCTATAGTCAATATTATAAGAGTTAACAAGGATTGTAAATCAATGAAAGATTAGCCATGCAAATTTATATACATCAACACACAAACTACTGCTTGTTGAACTTCATCATTTCTGTTAGAATGCACCGTAAATAGGTAAGTACTGGCTGCGATTGGATTATTCAGGTTGTATCGACAAGTTTCAAAGTCAAAATTAGGGTTTTTGTACCTAAATGGTTGTTTAAAGTTAATTGAATAATGCGATATTAGACTCAAGTTGATGGTGTATTTATTTTCATTTTTATTTTAGTAAACCAACAGACGAGATTGTGGTAGAAGACGATTCATAATGTCTAAACAATAATTTCCATTTATTTATTTTTTATTGTTTTTTGGTACACAAATTTTTATCTTAGAGGTTGGGCAATCGTGTAATAGTTTCCGTCCATAAAATTATTTTAGGGCGATTAAAAACAAATGAAACTAATGAATTCCTGTTTTCACCGCTTGCGCTGAAATATAATTTTACTGACATTGAAAACATGTCAGCACGCTTATAGCCTATTTTGTATATATAATAATTAAATACTATTCATCATAGACAAATAATTTCGGTAATATACTAACGCAAATTTCAATTAATAAACACAGTTTCACCACAACACCGAGTAATATACAAACGCTTATTTATTTTTTGTAAACATATTTTTTTACGAAACATAAATTAGCATGAGTATAGTACTTGGTGTGAAACTATGTTTCACAACAGTTAGGGGATGTTTTTTGTCCTACATTGTTAGTTTGTTATGACTATATCCTAAGGGGGACTTGCAAATGTCATGCAAATGTAGATGACTTGGCGTACTAAAGCCGATTCCAATAACATACGGTTATAAGTTACCTTAAACATTGCAGGTCTAAACACTCTTCCTTTTTAGCGAATTTCCCTATAGGGAAGTAGCTATTACCGTAGGTCTCATGGTAAGACCTAGGCCCGGGACCAATTTACTTTTTCATTTTGATTGGTGTTTTTCAATTTGGTGTTCAAAAATTTGAACGAATGGTGTTTTTGGCCTCTGGGGACATCAAAATGAAATGTCCATCCGCACGATAACTTGAGTAATTTTTGTCCGATTTTGATAAAATTTTGTTTGAAGGTGTAAGGCGGGATAAACTTGAATGAGTTCGCGAACCAGCATGATCGGACTATGGGAACGGGGGTTTATGGGGGGTTTTATGGGGTAAAAATAGGGGTTTCCCATTTTTTACCCTAAAAACACAAAATTTCACAATTTCTTTTTAAACCTTTTTGTAGAGCTTAAAAAAAACAAATAATTTAGTATATTGAAGTGTTGTTATGCGCCTAATTGTTACAGAGAAAATTAAAAAAAATTGTAATTTTAAAATTCCCATGTTATTCTTATGGAGAATAAGTCACTGTTGTAGTTTGCTTGTTTATGAACATATTTTGATCAAATTTGGAAAATACATTAATTTCTTACTAAACCACAGCAACTTTTAACATTTTACATAAAAAAAAACTTTTACCCTCCCTGTTGCAGCAAACCTAAGTACTCATTAAACTAATTCTGTTTAAATAGGGAATAAATGTGACATTTTTAAGGAGACATTTTAGTATAAATCCAATCAGGCAAATGGAAATTCGCTAAGTCTGCAGGTTTGCTGCAGCGGGGGTATTTCTATGCTAAGTATATTATGTATAGTTTTGCACGGTTTACCTCGTATTGATTAGGATATTAAAGTTTAAATTTACGTAACAACTCTTGTCAAAATAGTTTGGCTTAAGATTTTTAGTAAATTTATAATAATTTATAGTAAAATGTATACTTAGTTACCCTGAATAACGTAGATTTACAATTAATGTTTGGCTGAAAGGTCGGATAAACAAACATAAAAATGAGTCAACATTAGTTACTTACATGAATTACAATAATATGTAAGATTTAAAATAATGGAGCACAACTATTTTAACAATTGCAACTTATCTAAGAAAATAAACTTAACAAAAACAATCATAAAAAGATTTTAATCTCTAATATTTAGACACATTATATTTTAATCTAAAAATGTGCAGCTTTACACAAAAGTTTCAGGAACTGTTAATTGTGAGGAATTGTGTGAAATTGTGCAGGAACTGACAAACTGATATGTATATTTTGAAAAATATTTGTACTAGGAGTGCACGTTGCAACAAATTTATACAAATGATACTGACCTAAACTGTGCTACTTGCAATTGGTTATGACTCCCGTCACACGAAAAGGACATAGAGTTTTAGGTTATAAGTTTAACCAGGAAAGCCCCTAACCCAAAACGTACCAGGACAAACCCAGAATTGGGTTCGTGTTATCAAATCATTTAGCATAGGGTGTACTTTTTTTTGAAAAGTACTTTTTTCGTGTGTTGAAAAACTATTATTATCAGATTACAAATGTTATTTTAAGACTGTTTTATATGAATGGACAATATGGAACAGACTTTATTAAATAAATAAAAAATATATTTAAAAAACTGACATATTAAAAAAAACTAACGATCAAAGTTGTAAAAACTTTAAGAAATATTTAAGTTTGGCATATACATACGTTATTTTTGTTATAAAATGTAACTAGGGTGAAAACCATAACCTAACTTAAAAACCTTTGGTTTAAATTACATAATACAAGCATCTATGTTTTTAAATATTTAATATGCTGTGTTTATGTACTAATGGATCTTGCTGAAGTAAAATTCTTCTTTAATAACAATTTCTCTCTGTCAACAAAAAAAATAAAAGATTAGTCAGCCTTTTCTAAAGGAACGTTAAATAGCAGTTATAAAATGAGCTTAAATCCGTGAGTTTAATTTTTTTAAGTTACACTCTTTCATTTAATAATAGAAACAGTTGTTTATGCATAAAAACAGTTTTTTTTTTTATGTTGTCTGGTCTTAAAGGATGCGAGGGATTGGTGACATTTTAATTAGCTCAGTTCTTTGCCTTCTACATTGTTTCATCAGAGTCTCTTTAAAGGTTTATAAGATTATTATTTCATCTTAGTAAATTTAGTATAAAGGACTCTCAGGTACAACAACTTTGTTTAACATATCGAAGTGTTATCTAAAAACTAAATCGGGGAGAGTGGAAAGTTTAAGTAAGTATTCATGTTCGGGGTTTTCTTAGACAACTTTAAAGTTTGGTTTATTGACTTTGAAATCAAATATTTTGTTTTAAGTTACAATGTTTTACATTTTAATCATCCAAGCAGAAGTTTTTTATTCTTTCAGTAAAGTGGAATATTTTTTCTGAATATTTTTCCCCCTCAATATGAGGAATAACACTATATTTTTAACAGTTTACTCTCGTGAAAAGGATACATTTATAAAAATGTGTGTAACTTTTTTTTTATTTTAGATTTATTAAAAAATAAAACTATTTTTTTGGTTATTTGTACAACTGTTCCATCATGTATAATCCGGGTTTTAAATAAAAATACAAAAAAGTTCAAGGTCAATTACGTATTTTGGAAATAATTAAATACAAAATATTGTGTCAAAAGGACAACCCTTAACAATTGAGACAGAAATTAACCGTGTGAATTTCGTTGCTGACAAATGGAAATGTAGCAGCAATCATCATAAAGGACAGTTTCTTTATCTCCAACGCTTTCAACAATATTAAGTTGCTTATTTCATAATTATATTAGGTGTCCAATAAAGTAACTTAATAATTAGTTTATTTTTTTTTAATTTTAAATGCTAAGTTAAATGTTTGCAGCTTTGTAAATAATTATCCTAGCCACGGTGTCGATGGTAATGGTAATTGAATTTTGATATTTTGAATATTTGTTGAGGTTTGGAATTCATTGATGACTTGGCATAACGATTTAGTTAGTAAAAGTTAGTTAACCTTAGTTACATTTGTTTCAGTAAACAGTTAAATAAATACATAGCTTGTTGCGAATTTTGGACGACTGGTAAACCTGTGAGAAAAACTATTTTCAATAAACTGTTGGTCGTTAAGAAAATTAATTCATTTACAGTTCTATATATAAGATACAGCAATTGCAATTTTAATATTTTACATTAATAGATACATTCTTCGGGAAATATAACATTTTTAGCGAATTTACCATATAGGGAATATGCTATTACCGTAGTACTCATGGAAAAACCTGGACCCGGGACCGATTTTTTTCGTTTTGAGGTCCCTAGAGGCCAAAAACACCATCCGTTCAAATTCATATATATAAAAGCATATATACATACATATACAGCATATATTTCAATAAAAAAAACACTTTTACCCTCCCTGTTGCAGCAAACCTAAGTATGTGTTAAACTGATACTATTTAAATAGGGAATGAATGTGATATTTTTAAGTAGACATTTAGTGTAAATCCATTCAGGCAAATGGAAATTAGCTTAGTCTGCAGGTTTGCTGCGGCGGGGGTATTTGTCATATTACATAAAAATAAAAAGGGTAAGCGATGCCTTATCAATTATAGACTTATTTTGCTACTGTCACCCTTATTAATCATATTGTGACGTCATACGAACATGTTTTGAAAATAATTTAATTCATGTATATGTATAATATATACAAATAAATATTATTTTTTTTGTCTAGTAATATGTAATTTAGACGAAAGATTATTGCCGAACTAAACAAATAAAAATAAAAATAAATAAAAATATGTTTTAGAAAATAAGCAGCAATGCAAGATATTTGACAAGTATATTTCATCGGTTTAACAATAACTTACATTCTGCTCCATATAATAAACAGACTTTAGAATCTTAATGTGAATTTTGGACAAATAATCTTAATTAAAAAGACAACAAACTCGAATAAAAAACGTTTCTATTTTTTTCCTGCGGTTCGGAGTTCTTAAATTAGGTATGTCCAACCTTTCAAGGAGCTTGTTTTTCAAGCACAGTCATTTGATTGATTTATTAATACCATGTCGTTAAAGAATCTGAATAAGACTTCTTCGTGACGGATGAAACGTCATGGTAATCCAAACAAATGACAAGTTCCTATGTCAACAGCTCCAGCTGGAATGGAAAGCTTATGTTAAGTAAACACTTACAGTTACATTTCATTTAAAAAATACAATAAGCGTATACATGTCATTATTATTTAACGTCAACTTCTAACTAAATAAATAGTTCCAAAATAATTAAGGCTATAGCCCTAAAAAGTTTGAAATTCAAACAAATGAAACAAGTATACACGTTTAAGTAAATATTGACAATAATATTCATTGATGTGTTACTACGCCGGAAAGTTAAATTAAACTATTAATCACGTACACACGAATTTGTTTTATATGGTTTAGAAGTAAAAATGAAATTATTTTGGAATATTTTGATATTTCCATACCTATTTGTTTTACTACAACTATTAATCTAATAATTCGCTTTTCTTATAATGGAGCTTGAAAAAAAGTTATACGTTTTTAGAAGTATTGAAATGTTCTTTAATGTTCTGAGTTTTTCTTTACTTTATAAAAGAGGGTGTGCAAGGTAGGCCAATAATTTATTTAATAACCAATTTACTGTGTGCCCACTCTAGTAAACTTAATAAATAATCCAAACAGCCTGTTAGTTATTTCATATCCATATCATTGATATATGTTGTTCCATTTGGTATGTAATTAAAATTTACGGTAACTATGATAAAGTTGCAGTAGGAACAAGATTCCCCCGGGGTGACGAATCAATTGGCGTAGTCAAGGCTAGATGAATATTCAGGCAGGGTGATTGATCATCTAAACATTGCTTTGGTACAGACATCTTTAAGCTGGGTTTTCCTAGCAGCGGAATCGGCCAGCGGAGAGAGGAACGCGGAGAGCGGACTCAGCTGGTCTTAGGCAATTTAATGTTACTGTTTTCCTAGCAGCGGAGCGGAATGCCATGTTAATTTTAATTCCGCTCTCCGTTGTCCGCTCTCCGCTGGCCGACTCCGCGTCTAGGAAAACCCAGCTTTAGTAACAATGAAAGTACAACAAAAACCTTTGTTCCTGAGAAAAGCATTGTAATTTCAACCTTTGAACTAAAAATGAAATCAAACTTGAAAAAACTTGAAAAAAATGGTTTTGTGTCTTAAAATGAGTGAAACACTTATAAAATAGATTACTGATGGGAATTTAAAAAAAACAACACGAACACAAAAGCGGGTTTTCCTTTTAGCTTTTAATTTAACAACGCTTAGATGCAATTTGATATTGTTTTTTTATAATATTTTATTTGATATTGTTATTTGAACAGTGTTATATATAAGTTGTCCTTCCATTTCCCAACCACCTGAACTAATGGAAGTTTTCCTTCCATTTACCTTCCATTTTCAACACAACCGTGTTAAGTCAATAATTTTAACATGTTTAAAAGATTTAACAATACGGTGAATTCATACTTTGAAATATCTTTTTAATTAGTGTTATTATTGAAACGTATTTAGTTGAAACACCAATAATTACCTGAAAGTCTTTAAAGCTGTCCCCATTTTGGAATAAAAAGATTATGAAACTGACCAAACCATTGATTTTAATAATATTGTAATGTTACTGTTTGTTTTTCTTTATTCTTCCTATACTGGTTATATGCCTGCTACACAGAGCTTTTTGATGAAGTTCGGGAACTTTATCAAATCCTAAGTAGTTCAGTTCTTAAGGTGTAGCATTATAAGTTTTAAAGATATAAGCTTCAGTTTACTGGTAATATAGACGAAAAAAGAATTTAGTGTTTCCTTTTGAATATTGTTCCAACACAGCACTAACGTTTGTGGATTAGGTGTTATATATTGCTCGTTAATATTGTGAGGATGGTGAAGAAATTGACATTTCATTGATACTAAAGCAGCAAAAACTTCCTTTAGGTTTGTTCGAGAAACAGATGTATAACAAATAAAAGAACCATGGATATTAGACAACTAATGTATTGCTTTTAATTTGCAGTTAATTCGTTAGGGTCCAGAACAATGATGAGGTTACTGATTAATTTTAAATTTACCAAGCTATTTAACAGGATTATTGAGAAGTGTGTATTGTATTTTATTATTAAAGATCATTAACCACTTGAGAAAAATAAGTGACATAACCATGCGGTTAATTTTTAAATTGTTTTATAAACCAAATAAAAAATATGGTAAAGTAGTATTTTGAAAGACCTTTGAAAATCTTTAGTAATTAAGGATAAAGGCTAGGTGAAGAAATATTTGACTTATTCTGATCAATAAGATTATTCAACTTTCGTGAATTGCTTTGAGAAAACCTGTCTTTGGTATTTAATGGTTGAAAATATGTTGTAAAACGATATTTTAAATGTTAATGTAGATACTACCTATTCTTTTGCAAAGGAAAATATGTAAAATATATCACGATCGTATAAATTATAAATAGAAATAAAACACTATAATATACCTACCTAGTGTGAATAAAGTTATAAACTGTAAGAAATCAAAATTTGATTTTAGAAACTACCATATTACTCTAGGTGAAACTCAAGGATGTAAAAACCTTAGGATGTTTTTAGATTAAAGAAAAACATTGAAAACTAGCTTCATGTATTTACTAAGTTACAGTTTTAAAGAGTAAAAGATCTTTTCAACAAAAATAGTGTTTAAGGAAAAAGACATTAATGGAATTATTTGCCAGCTTGTAGTATATTTTTATATAAAACTGTTAGCAATGGATTTTAAGAGTTTATCTATTGTTAGCCATATTTGAAGCTATGTTAAACAGAATACATTTCAATTATGTATTAATATTTAATTAATTGTTAATATAGTTAAGCATTCTTAAAATTTCAAAAAACTAAAGTTAATGACTTAAATAATCTTAAAACATAAATGTCCATCTGTTTGATCAAAATACTGTACAGCATTTATACTATAGCTGTCGCATCGTAAATTTACAAAAAAACTAAAAAAGTATAAGTCATAAAGTGATCAAGAGGTGAGAAAGGGGAATAAACTCTAATTACATTACGAACACAGTTGTCTTTTATATTCGTATTATGCTACAAAAGTAGCAAAATACATCGTGCTTTGATCTCGAGATGTATCCAACATTTGTAATTGTAATTTACGTATTTGTATTTTCTTACATGAGTACACTTCACGGGATGTAATTTGTCTGTCACAGTGTTAGTGTTGAGTTGCTTTGTAAGTTGTTGAATTTAATTAAAGTTTAATAGAACTCAAAATAAGACCAAACTTGTATATCGAACTAAAGACTTATACATTTGCTATACTCCCAATATCGTTTTACAAACGTAATTAACGTTTAAATTATTTCAAGCCATTCCATTTAAAACATAATGTGATAGTTGAAAATAAATTAATAAGTAAGTTTAGTGTTTAAATATTTAAGGGAATATGGTGCCACACATTATATTATGAAACAGGTTATATTAGTAGTTGTATTAGGTTATATAAGTGGATTGAATTATACACAAATATATTTAAGACATGTCAACTCTTTTCGATACCATTTCTCATAACCATAAATAATAATGCTAAAATAAATCATTACGTTCACTGAAAAGGTAATAGTATTTTTATATTGATTTTTCCTTTACTAAATACTGTAAGTGTTTACGTAAGCAAAAGGTTCGAAATTTGTACTATATATGAGCAACCACTTACACGTTATATTTTCTGTGCAAGTCAACACTACGAGAATATGAAGCTTTGTCTCCATCTTTTCTCATTAAAAGATACATTTTGTGGTTAGTGGTGTATACACAGGACCAACATAGACTATCCCATATTAGGTAATCAATACCATTCATTGTTCGTTATTTTAGAAGGGGCTATAAGGGTTTCCACAGTGTGTGCTCAGGTTTAGCTTATATAACCACTTTACAGAAACCTCAGCATTTTGCACCCTTAAAGCAATTTCACTAAATTGTATTTTGTTAAAACGAGAACACCAGTTTGCACCATGTATAAGCAAAGGTTTGATATGATATTTACTGACAAAAATATTTATAGTTCATCAATGGAAACTTAAAAATGATTCCATTGCACGATAACACATTTCAAAACAAGATGAAAAACTTTAATTGGGGATAAACCTAGGAGTAAGCTATAAAGTGTATTTTGATAAAGCCGTGAACAACAGTTATAAACAATAATAACTATAAGTAATTGTTAAGTGATTTATAGCAAGTTTACCTTAGTGATATATTTATGATACCTATTTTTTATATATAGAACAATCCGTAAGTCCATCAAAAATATAAAAAAGCCTTACATTTAGAACGCCTAACAGAATGACTGAGTAATATATATTTTTAAATATAGATCAATGATAATTTTAAATAAATTTTAGATTTCCCTCGAATATTTTATGTATTTGGTTTTCCTGTAGTTAATAGTTTATTTTTAATTATGCATTTTGTAACAGCATATTTATTAGAAATATTTGTATATAGCTAGAAGTCATTTTCGTATAGTACATTTGTACTTGGAGACTTTCTAAATAAAACGAGAAATGAATAGTTGTATGTCATTTCAAGACAGTCGTATTTAGCACGATTATTCAAGGGATAAACCAAGATGGTTTGAAAATGAGAACAAAGTGTCACCGTTACTGCTTCGAGACAAATGAAATGTCATAGTAATCTTTACAAATGACAAGACGTTGTGTCAACAGTTCCAGATAAAACAAAGAGTTTCTGCAAAGTAAACTTACCCCTTTCACTAATCGTCCTTCTAGTGTAAATACACTCTAATAAATTGTGTTTGATATTTACATGGCTCGACTTACTTTTTCAATGCCTCAAAACTTACAAGAAGACTTAAGAGCCAACTCAAAAGTTGGATAAAATTAATTATATGAATTCCGAAAACATTTCAATAAAAAGTTCTATGTATACAAATAAAACTAATAAGGTTAAGTAAGCACATTAAATATTGGTATGGGTATTAAATATTGAAGCATACATCGATTGGAGTTTTGTTATCAACATTATTGCAATCAATACAGTGTAAATGTTAATAAAGTGACTCATTTGAAATAATATTACAGTATAAAGTTAGTACAACATAAAGTATTTACCAGTGTGAATTCCTCTTGATTTGAAAACATAAAATAGTTAGACCAATTCACGTTTAAGTGTGGAAAGTTAAACCATTCATCATAATGTTGGTTTCTTAGGGTTTTACTGTTTCCTCTTAATTTGAGTATCAGTTAATTTTTTTGTTGCCTAATTAAACATTAAGATGTATTGAAAAATAAATAATAATTATTCATATCGATCAAGTAATTATTGAATAACTAACCAAGCAAAATAGAAAATCAGTATTGCATAATAACTAATCAAATACTCATTGGATTACCAAATTTTAATAAGCTAAAGTTTTTAGAAAATCTGCTATGTAAACATGATGAAAACATTAACTTTGTCCCAAATATTAAAAGGAAGGACAAATATATTACAAGTTGTTTATAGTTATGAAGTTGTGATGCATTGTTTTGAAAGTAATTGGTAGTTAAAGGGCAGTAATGAACTAACACACTTTCATCTCAACGTAACTGTTCGTTAGCAAATACCCTACGGATATATTTACTGATTTAAAAAATATAAATTCCCATGGATTTGAGAGAACAGGAAGCTTTCTTACGATAAAATTTCAAACAAGATGCTTTAAAAAGAGAACATTTGAACCAATACGTTTTGAACATGTCAAGTGATCTTTATTCAAACTATAAATATGTATTGATACTGAAATACGATGGCAATTACCGCCAAACCCGCTTTTAAGATTTATAAAACGTTTTAATCTATAAGTATAAAAGAGGATGTTTGTATATATATATATATATATATATATATATATATATATATATATATATATATATATATATTTGTTTGGCAGTGATAAACTCAGACACCGCTTAACCGATTGCCACGAAACTTGGTACATACTGTACGTGTAGAATTTCATGGAATAGGTTTATACACCATCAATTTCGTGATCCGTCCAATCGGCTCCACCCCAGTGGCTCTGGAGTTTCCCATGTTAACCTTATGAGAAATGGAATTAATGAATCTTAACAGCTGTTTCAATTAAACAAGTTGGTTCTGTTCTATGATGTTCAATAGCATTAAAGTTATAAGGATTACCAACAGGGTGCAGCACTATTATTTCTTTAACATTTATAGCAACAGCTAATTTGCAACCAAAAGGTGAGTGAGCGTAGCGAACGAACATCAACCTGGAGGCGAGTTAGCGTAGCGAACGAGCTAACCTGAAGGCAAGTGAGCGCAGCGAACGAGCTCCAACCTAAAGGAGAGTGAGCTTAGCGAACGAGCTCCAACCTAAAGGTGAGTGAGCGTAGCGAACGAACTTCAACCAGGACGTGATTGAGCCATGCGAACGAGATCATCTTGAAAATTAAGAAGTTAACGGGGCAAAGCCCGCGGGTTACAGCTAGTATTTTATAATTATAAATTTACAAAAGTTAATTAGTTTATTTATAAGGGTTATTCTGATAAAATTGAAAATAATCCATACGTTGTTGTATTTGTCAATTTGCAAAACACACTAGTGAAAACAGATTCATATGAATGGTTTGTAAAACCAACACACGTATACTAAACAACTGTATTTCTTGTTTACACCTTTATATCCTTAATAATTTGCTATTTTAACTTAACTGGAGTTTGTTGTTTTGCATTAGGAAGTTTAGTACTTTTATTTTCCTTACTATCAATAGTATATTATGCAATAGTGAAACTGAATTGCAGCTTTGTTAAAATTTAATCATGGTAATTTAAATTACAGTAATCTTACAGCTCAATCGAACAGTTTAATAGGATGTAGTTCTTTCTTACAATTAAATCATCAATATTCTTATTTTGTAAGTTTCTAAGTAAAAAGAAAATGTAAACTCCTTAATGTAGGTATATATTATAGAATTGAATGATTAAATAAATCACTTACAGTACCACAGGCTACATTATTTAGCAACCGATCTAAGAAAAGGACTAATTGAAAATATACTATGATTGATAGAAAATTCATACTAACTATGATCAGATTTTAAATATGATAACTTTGATAACTTAAGAATTTTTCCATCTTATTATTTGATTAGATCTTGCATCGCGATAATGAAATGGCTTCATACAATTTATACTCAAACAGTAATAATTTAAAAGTACAGTTAGAGACATTTGTTAGTAAAAATTTTATTCTCAAAAGTATTAAATTGTTAGTCTTATAATTACGTCCTTGTCATCGCAGACTTCGGTTTTAGGGCTTACAATGTTTCTATTCCTGGAGCATTTCTCCGAGGATTCTCCAACGATTTCTTGCGACATAAAGACGTTTGTGGTCTTCGTAGAAATTAAGACTTAATGTGCCGTCTACCTCACTTAAAGATCTACTTGGTCATATATTCTGTGCCATGATAGCTGATTGAACCGTTGCTTTTTGTGCTACCATATCAATGAGATAGCCTTTCTTAAATTCATTCAGACCATGGGCCCTATTTTTGAAATGGTTGACTGTTGAGTTGAGTGTTGAGTCATTCTATTTCCAATCGTTTCGTATTTTTTAAACGATTGACGGTGGACTTATACAACCAAAACTACTCAACACCTATCAAGCTGTTGAGTGGAGGTTGACTGCATTTTCTTCTTCCTCTCTTTCGGAAAAAAATTGTTCTTTTTGAGTCGACGCCATATTGTTTGTTATTGCTTTAATTTACTAATTGCGATTTAGAGGTTATGTATTTGTTGTCAATGTCTTAGCACCCAATACTTTATGCGATTGTTTTCTGTAGAAAAATTGCATTTAAATTTTATTTACTGTGTCAATACTAGACTATTTAATCAAGCGTTTTATCCTTGTTAGTATGTTTGAAATAGACTAGGCATTCTAATTGAACGTATTAAAAGATAATTAATGTCATTAGACCTATGATTTAAGGTATTAAAGATTGATGTGGTAGAGAGAAACAATATCATAGTGTGTTTCATTACCATTCACCTAATACAGTAAATGGATCAAATTAATTTAAGTTACGATAAGCTTTCAGTGCAATGGCAAATAGCCATAAATTTTAACCTAAATAAAAACACAATTAAAAATAACATAAAACAAAACGATGAAAGAAACTAAATTAAGGTGGTGTGTTCTGAAATAGATACGATGAAAGCAAATAATAATGTATTTAGTATATGCCTAAACTTATAATGAGCTACACCATAAAACAAACATCCATAGTACATTTTATTGTTAATACTTAAGTTTATATAAGGTACTTTGTATAAGCAAGACATAACCTCAATCTCTCAAGAACGGAGTTGACTATTTACCTCAGTATCTCGAAAAATATGGTAGATTGAGATTAGCTGATCTATATTTTAGAGAAAGAAGAGGTAAAATCGAAGATCGCAAGAACTCTGCTTTGTGATTGGTTTAAAATGACGTCATCTGAATTTTGTGCGGTCGTATGCCCTACATTTCCTAAACGAGTCACTCAACTAGTGATTCCTAACTCACTTCCAAACTGTTGGATTTCAAAAATACCAAATCCTGTTGTTGGTTTACTTGAGTGTTGACGGTAGACTCAACTGTCAACCATTTCAAAAATAGGGCCCCATGTATGTATTTATTAGCAGTTTAGGGAGAAAATGTTTATCTACTCAGGTAATAAAGTATTATACAGTATGATAAAATTAGAAACATACTACTATTAGTTTATTCTGTTTAGTATCTATTTTAACACAATATCGGTCGTGTTCCGTAAAATTAATAAAAATAAAATTAAATTTTTTATAATTATTTAGTGAATTACGCCTGGATAAAAAGTCAAAGAACTTTTTCAATTTCTTGTACACAAAGTCCTTCAAGTGACTATACACTTTTTGAGCAGCTTAAAAAAACATAGAATATTGTTTGCGTTCCTTCGTTTACTTATACAAAGATAACAAATTTTGACTATACTACTCAATTTTAAATGATACCTGTTGGGGACTTGCCGCATCCCTTGTCGTGTTGTCTCAGACAGAAAATATAACATGTAAGCGAGCCCTCATACATAATGCAAACATTTCGCTTCCTTTTGCTTGCGTCGACACTTCAACCATTTATTTGGGAGACATGATATTTTTGTGTACGTACATTTAGTAGCAGTAAAATCAAAATATTAAGCACAAATAAAGCCAAAAATTAGCCTACAACTATTAGCACAAATTAAATCACTATTTAATGATCCTTATTATTCTCAGTGATTGAAAAACTGTGAACTGATTGAAAGGCTGATTCAAAGGATTGTGTTTGTTGTATTGCTATTCATGTGAAATTTTCTATTTTCAAGACTATATTACGAATACAAGAGGTTAACAACGTTTGTATGCTACCATTCTTTGTCGTCACAATAGCTACTTACTGTTTAACTGCTTTTTTATTTTCGTTAGACGATAGAATCCTTACAGAGGTATAAAATGTGTTTAATGTGTTATACGATTTAAAATGCTTACTGAAATATATTATTATGTTAGTAATGTGACACCTAATACCCAACGTTAGTTTAAACACCCCTCTAATATAACAACTATAAAGTAGGGATGGACGGGTCCCGAAATTTCGGGAATTTTTCGGGAAAAAAATATTCCCGATTATCGGGACGGGATTACATTTGACTCGGGAATTTTTCGGGACGGGATTTGGTCCGATCGTCGGCGATTTTTCCGCTTCGCGAGTGCCGATAACGCCGTTATTGCGAGCGATAGATCCGCGAACGCAGGAGACGAAGTCATTTCGACGATTACGCCGTGACCGCGGAGTCATAACGACGATCACGACGTGACCGCGGAGTCCTACCGACGATCGCGCCGTGACCGCGAGTCATACCGACGATCGCGCCGTGACCGCGGAGTCATACCGACGATAACCCCGTGACCGCGGAGTCATACCGACGATCGCGCCGTGACCGCAAGTCATACCGACGATCGCGCCGTGACCGCAAGTCATACCGACGATCGCGCCATGACCGCGGAGTCCTACCGACGATAACCCCGTGACCGCGGAGTCATACCGACGATCGCGCCGTGACCGCAAGTCATACCGACGATCGCGCCGTGACCGTGAGTCATGCTGACGATCGCGCCGTGACCGTGGAGTCATACCGACGATAACCCCGTGACCACGGAGTCATACCGACGATCGCGCCGTGACCGTGGAGTCATACCGACGATAACCCCGTGACCACGGAGTCATACCGACGATCGCGCCGTGACCGCGAGTCATACCGACGATCGCGCCGTGACCGCGAGTCATGACGACGATCGCGCCGTGACCGTGGAGTCATACCGACGATAACCCAGTGACCGCGGAGTCATACCGACGATCGCGCCGTGACCGCGAGTCATGACGACGATCGCGCCGTGACCGTGAGTCATACAGACGATCACCCCGTGACCCGCGAGTCACAAGTTTCTATAGGTACCTGTAAATTGTTACCCATTTTTTGGTTTTTATAGATCAGTGCCACAAATGGTAAAAATTGATTTCGTATGTCTTTTTTGGTAACTGCAATACAGTACTTTCTTTTTATGCACAGAAAAAAATCCCGTCCCGTCCCGTCCCGAAAATCGGGAAGGAAATTAAAATCCCGCCCCGTCCCGTCCCGAACTAAAAATTCAATCCCGTCCATCCCTACTATAAAGTATAACATTTATAGTCAAAATTAATATTAACGTATCGAATGGCCTAAGCATTAACGGTAGTTAAATCATTAGAATAAAATGATGTAACAATTACCACTCTTAATGCTGTTATTGGTTCTAAAAATAGCTATGTAGGTTTTTTTTAGTTCATGGATAAACGCTAAGTTTGTTAAATTTCTTATTAATGAATAAAATACACAACCTACAAACCTACTTAAAGAGAAACTTCGAC
Organism: Macrosteles quadrilineatus; assembly: GCF_028750875.1. Lineage (NCBI taxonomy): Eukaryota > Metazoa > Arthropoda > Insecta > Hemiptera > Cicadellidae > Macrosteles > Macrosteles quadrilineatus. The sequence goes on from NW_026542596.1 coordinate 20,421,731, forward strand.
AAATATATAGCTTTATAAAATAATGGCGAAACTGTTATATTCTAAATTAATATGAACTACAAATTGACTTCACTATGATGTATAGTATATGGACAGCGGATAGTTACATAACTATAACATAAACACCTTCACATTAACATGATATAGGCAGTGTTTGTATTACAAGCTATCTCCAGTGTTAGAACTTGCTTGAATATTCAGTTTGAAACTGAAACCCAAAGGTCTCTGGTAGCTTTTGTCTTCTCCGGTATTCCACTTCATATTACACATTTAAAACACCTTTATTGTGGACAAACATTTACAGAAGTACCAACATTAAATGCGTAGTATATGATTCAGCTTTTTTATAGACGTGCAAAATAAACAAATAATAATGTAAAATTAAATCATACATTATACATATTTACATTTTTTAAATTAGATTAAAGAGTATCTATTATTCAAACTAAAATAAATCTGAACTTTTTTTAGAAACAAGTAAAATATTTTAAATATTTATTTAATAATAATTTTACATTTAATAGAATATTATTTTTTAGTTGTTTAAAAACTAATTTCTTATCTAAGGCATGTTTATCTACCCTTTACCATTTATAAGGTATATTAAATAAAGTTAAATATGATCAAATATATGGCAAAAGCCCTCAGCAGCTGTACATTTAGCTACCATCTTCAATGTAAAATGTCAAAAAAATCTATTATTTGAAAAAAAATACTAAGAAAAGACAATGTGTTAAGAATATAGTTTGCAAAAACTTGAAAAGCTTCATAAATTATTCATACACATAAAAAAGCCAAATAATAATAAGTAATGCTCCATAAAACCCGTATTTTTGATATATTTGAAAGAATTCAATGATTATTTTGTCAGTAACAGAAGCCAGGTTCTGTCAGAGTAACAGTTAGGTGATCAATCACCCTGGTTGAATATTCATAATGCTCAGACTAAGTCAAATGTTTCGTCACTTAGAGTGAATCTATAGTTTCGTGCAGACACTGTTAGTGGCAAATTGAGATGTCTGACTAAATTGATTGTTATACGAAATTACAGCATTCCTTTTTACGTCAGTCTAGTGATATACCTGCCTTATTAATTGTTCATTATTTATGCTAGCGAAGTAATAGTTTTTAGAATAAAAGTGTACCATTGGCCAAGAAAGTAACTTTGAAGCTATAACTCTCAAAAATAGATAATACTCTTTTCCCTACATCTGAACTGAATTTAGTATTATATTTTAAATACAATCCATCACTTCCCTGTACTATTGACTGTTGATTTGTAAAAAAATATACATCGTTATTTCTGTTCACATCATTTAAGCCTCGATATTTTATTTTTGAAGTGAAATAGGTGACTTTTCAAATAAACAAATATTTCTTTAGGTCTAAATATATACCGAAACAGTTCAAAGTGCAAAATGATACCATAATGGAACTCGTAATAATACGGTAAATTTATTTTTCCACAATTATCATATTGTTTTCCAATACAAACAACAATATGACTGCTATTAGTTACTATTTACTGCATGTTCAGTTGCGTGCAATTTTCAATGACATAACTGTGTTGAATGTAACTCAGCTTAGCTGTAGTTAAATGTTTTATAGGTATTTTTACGTACTTTATGGAAAATTAAATTAAATTGTAATTGCATGATCTACACAATATAAAAGATTACACCATACACAGCTACGTCAATTGACTATGTAAATCATGAGTAAAACATCTCTTAATTATAAATATTATACTAATTTTTAAATCCATATACATTAAATCAAACTCCATAAATTGTTATTTTTTGATAGGTTTTGTATGAACAAAAAAACTAACATATTATCTTTTTAGTTATCACTGTGTATACTTACTTGCATTTGAGACTTTTTTATTAGCTTTAAATTAAGGATTTATTTCAAAGTACTTATATAAGTTTACTTTAAAGTGATAAATATCAAAGATTCAGTGTAATAAAATGTAGATTCAAATGTAATAAAATGCATTCATGGCTATTGTTTTCATCGCCTTTGAATTGGACGTAGGCTTTAAATACTATATAAAATGTTGAATTACCTTATTTTCGTACAAGTAGTCCTGTAGTCGTCTATAAGGTGACCGTTTCCGATGTCTAAGGCGTCGTTGTAAAGCTGGGTGTAAAATCTATAACTTGAAGGATGTAGTCATAAATAACTCAACATTTTAAAGACTTATGACGACCTCCTTCAAGTTATAGATTTTCTTCTTCTTCATAGATATTGAACGTGACAACGACGCCATTGACATCGCAACTGGCCACCTTATAGACGACTACAGTTACTTGGACGAAATAAGATGATTTGACCTCTAGTATCCGTATTACATAGTCATATTCATATTTGACCTGGTTACATATTCACATATTCATGTGTGATGTAATCCAGTAGGCAACACACAACAGGAAGTTGAAATATTTTACAAATTGTTTATGTGTTTCACAAGTTACTGTGCTTGACTGCAAATTCTACTTTCAACCAATTCGTCTAAGTACACTGCCTGATTAAATCTAAATAAATAACATCCAAGTTGATTAAAATAAGCCTCAAATTAAATTAATATGCGATTATGGAACAATTAGTTTTATTGTAAAACCTCAACAATAAATATTATGGACACTAAATATCGTTAACCACTAAATAAATACAAGACTTCTTTGTAATTATCAATATATATGTGCCATCTACATTTACCATCTATATTTATTTATTTAAATAAATATCAATTTAACATAAATAAATAAATGCGTCAACTCAATAAACTAGCAACAGGAAGTTTCAGAGGGTATTTCCATTTGGACTTTTGAAAACCGAGTTGCCAGCACCACCCACTGTCATACCAATCAGAAACCTCAACCACTCCTTCAACCTGAGGTACCTCAACCATGCTGACACCTCGGGAGATGTCCCAACAATTTGATCAACGTTTCATTACCAACCATCCCAGCCTCACAATCACTTAACGCACAAACCTGTCAAATCAATCAACCCTACAACAAATCAATCGTACATAACAACCTGATTTCCTCACCTAGCCATCAAATCTCTATGAACCACCATCATATTTTGTTAAAAACATTTATCGCTTAATCTTTCCCAAACTACTAGTTGCAACTGTCCACTAATTCGTAACTCACGCAGTACCTGTGACAGGTCTAACTTACTTAAATGTGATGATAAGAAAGTCCTAAACTAGATTTAGTGGTCTTATGAACAAAGATAAGCTTTACAATGTCACAACGTCATACGTACTATGCAAATGAATTATGCTAGAATATCCTACTAACATGATGGATTTACACCACATATCCAAATACCTAATCATAATAAATAGCTCTCGGCACTAAGTTTGTATTGTTTCATTTGTTTACATGATGAAACCCATTCCACATAAAGCATGCATCGTCAACAGAATGACTACCGTTATGGTAGATGTAACACGACTACAAACTGGTGTATTTTGTATTCCTTCTGCTCACTTGATACATATTGTGATGTTATGAAATCGAATTTACACTGTGAAATACATTACATTATTCTCATGAAGTCAATATTTTATTTACTATTTTGTGAAAGATTTCAGTGTGTATTGACTTATTGACTTACTCAACGGTTTTCCTGTACTTATATATATATATATATATATATATATATATACACATAATCTTGCAACAACCGCAAGTTCTTGATGTATTAAATTGAAAACAATTATCAGATCGAATACCTTCAAATGGATCTTGTAGTGTTCTTTGGGGTTTTACGAATGGTGTAGATATCACATTGTAGTCGTTATATGGGGTAAATTCCATGCTAGTTAAAAGTTTACATTTTATTACCTATGACGTTATAACACGCATTACGTGGGCTGTAATTAATCGTACCGACGTAACGTCCCGATTAAAACACATAATTAACTTTATACTGTTTGTTCTCTTGTAAAAAGTAAAACTAAATATGTATCTTGAGTCAATGAGAACACCACAATTATAAATAGTACAAATGTAATACTAATTACCCTATCACATATAAATGACACATAAAAATAATGCTTATTGCATGCCACTTTAACTTAATGTGATAACTTTCTCCAATTTTTTGTAAACAAAGTCCTTCAAGTGACGTATTTAAACTATACAATTTTTTGAGCAGCTTAAAATCATAGAATGTTGTTTGTGTTCCTTAGTTTTTCTTATTCATCTCTTGTATTTCCTGGGCAATTCTCTGCCAAGCTGAAGCATATTGATTTCAAGAAGTCCTCCATTATACGATTGTTCAATAATCAGGATTGAAATACACCCCTAAGGTTACAGAGGATTATTTACAAACCAAAAATAACAGTGGATACTTTTTGTCATCAGGGTTTACAGAAAAAAAACCTAGTCTACTAAAACAAAAAAAAATATTTACAGAACAAAATTCTAAACATAGTTATATGCATAAATAGGGATATTTCTTTACAATAGTAATGATATGAAAGCTCATGTGTGACAAGATAGTATGTAACTGTGTTAAGACTAACGAGTAGGAGTATCAGTGGCGGACTGTTTGAATTTGTCTTAGCTAATTGCATATTCAAGTAGGATAACTGAGAAGCCAAACGTTACAGTGGGAGGGTTGCCAAGATGGCAGTTTATATAGTTTTCATCGCTTCGAGGAATCGTAAAGTTGTTCATGATAATAGTTAGTTATGTCCTAATTTTATGTTTAAACCATATTGTGACAAAGTTCTTACATCTAGGATAGTAAAGTGCATTGCTTTCTAACAAGAAATTACTTATTTACTTGTGAAAAAAAAATTCAAACAATCTCCAACGATATATGAGAGTGAATAGGAATATATATTTATAACAGGATGTTCATTTCTCATCAGAATGTAATTCTTGTCCTACAATGCACACGATATTGACCATATTTTGATTGAATAATTAAAGCATATAAAGAATTGTTATTTTTATATTTTGTTTACAACCGTTGACAAAAGTATATTAAATAATTTTAGTGTTTTAAATGGTTTTAGATAATACAGGGTGTTCATAAAGGATAAGTATAATTTCATACATTAGCCATACTGTTACTTTACAAAACGCGATGTTCTAACTTTGTTTGTTGGTTCGGCTACATGCTAAAGTTTAGTTTTACCGTTGGCTATTGGATACTGAAGTAGACATCTAATTTAAATGGAACAGATGCTTGCAATTTGTAAAAAAAAAGGCATAGTTACGTGAGCCAGTCACAGAATGCGCTAGTAATAATTGTCAATGGTATTACTTATATTTTTTGCCAAGCTTTTTCATCCGAATAGGTATTGTGACCTAAAATACAAAATTTTGACTAGCTGATTTAATGGACGACGTTGGCTACTGGCTTCCTAGTTTTCGACATCAATATGTGTGTTTTCTCCCTCCCTATTGGGTAAATAAAAGACGATGTCTACTTGTCAAAAACACTATATTGAGCTAAGAGATAGAGTTATAAATGCCTCTCTCTAGGATTCCAAATAACGCTATCTCCATGTGAATTCATGTATCAAAAATTGTTTGTTTGCATTTTGTTTTGATTTTAAAGAAATGCTGTACTAATTTTCTTCCTTAATTCATTAACTGAGATGTTTTATCTGGTAGACTATACCCCTTATTTACCATATAATAAGGGTAAACTCTATCAGAAGGGGTGATGCCAGGGAAAGAAGGAAGTTTAGTTTCCCGACCTAGTCTATTGTATCTGATAGTCAACAATTTATATTTAAGTTCACAATAAAAACCAAAATAATCCCACAAAAAACCCAAGGAATTTAGAAGAGCAGGCTTGCCAATAATTATTGTGTGTAAACCCTAACTATGGTGTGTGGCCGTAACAATTAACAAAGATAGAGCATTGTACGTTAAATAAATAAAAATATAGCTTAGGTATGAAATTGTAATAATCTTTTGTGGACACCCTGTATAATCACTACGTATAGCAATAAATGTTATTTGTGTTCTGAATGAACTATGTTTATCATTGTAAAACACGATAACAAACAGCAGGTTTAAATGTACAGGATATTTTATGCTCTGACAGGATAGATGTGGTTTGTATTGTGGTGGATACAAAATGTGCACCACTTACTGTTACGGTTTCCTCTTTACAAAACATACGGTTGGATTTTCATTGTTGTTCGTCCCATGTAATTCAAAATGCAGTTATGACCAATTTGTGTACACTACTTGAACATATTTACGATACATAAATAGTTGAGTTGTGTAAAACAAAACCGTACATGATTGGTCCATATTATTCCATTTAATACTGTTATAAAAACAATAACATGCTATCTGTTTCTTACTATTTGCAGCCATAATCCATTTAAATATAGAAATATATCAATTTTTATGGTGGTATAGCTTTATCCTTGATATATAACTATTTTAAGTTAACCCCTCCAAAATGTTATTACATAGTATAAAAACAATACTGTTATAATAGCTTACGCAACGATCGCGTAAGGATAGTCTTAATGACTCGAATAGAACATTTAATGTACGAGTGCTTTTAAAACTTCTATTAGTGTCGTAAATTTTATTTACCTAATTTACCTATAAACATTTCTTAATTACAAAAAATCACTACTCGTAACTTCCAAAAGAGGTTATGTTTTCGTTTATAACCTATCATTGCCACTGATAGCGATGCATCGACTTAATGTACGGACCACTCACTTATTAATCAATTAAATTGGTCTTAACACATGATAAGTTGAAGTGTTACAGTTTTACTTTTTTCTCTTAATTCTTGATCCTCATTGGTCCAAACTTTTACTGCAATGTAACAAAACAATACTGTCACCACTCATTACACAATAACATAATTTACCTATTGTAATATACAATTAATTTATCTTTTTTGCTGTTTATATGATATCATAATGTTCAGTTGTTCTTTGATTATATAGTATTTATATTTTGTAAACGAATATAATTACATTCTGTTGTTCAACCAAACAAGCTCTATTTATTCTCTTGCTTTATAAATAATGTTTTATTATTCAAATTAGCAACAACCTGTGTTCTGCTACTATTATAATTAAACTATGATTGAATGATATGCCTGATGGCGGGGGCAGCGTCGTTGACAAATACTGTAAAGTAAATAAAAAATACTGTAATGTGAATCTGTTCGATTCTAAGAACTGTATTAAAAAGGTTAGTTTATAAATGGTCGTATTTAAAATCATTTAGTACATCTGTGGTGACATCGAAATGGCAGGATTCTAGTTATCTGTTCTTACTAGATACTTTTATAGTATTGAATATATAACTATTTATACAACTTTGAACCAATCATTAGCATTATCAATTGATATGGGGACATTACGTAGGTGTGTATTTTAACTCAAACATGAGTTTAGAATGGAGCGAGATGATCTGTGTAGCTTTTTTACCAACTACGACCACTTGTTTCATTAGCCAGGAGAGCATCTTTAAGGCCCAATGATGAGGACCAGCCTTGTCCAGTTTTGAACCATCAAAAGGTTTCTGAAGTTTCTCAGGATCGATCTGGCAACCTTTAACTTTCAAGCGAGCTCTATCACTAGTCAGCTATCCAACCATTTTATATAAGATCTAGTAGTAAACAGCTAGTGATGAAAAACGTTTTTTATAATGTATGGAATGATTGACTTATGAAGCTATTGCAGTAACTTTAAAGTGTAGACAAAAAAAGATCTATTTACACAACTTGTTCGAAAATCAGTGGTTAAAGAATACGTTTCTGGTTTTAGGCAATATATGCATATTATTAGTGAAACTATTAAATATAAGGTGGCATATGGAAGTAATTGAACAATACCAGTTTTGCTTTGACAGTTTAAGTAGTCCTACTGCATACTCCAAATCTCGGTTGGTTGTAATTTCCGAGCTATGTAGGTGACGAATGTTCTGTCTCACACACTTCCTTTACTCGGTAAATATCCTTACCTTAGTTTGCTGTACCTTATCGTTAAAAGCTATTATTCTAGAAATCTCCCCAAAGAAACATACTGAAAGATTGTAATTTTTTTCAATCGTAATATTGGTTGTTTCATTGTTCGTTTATAGATGTATTTCAGTGAGTATATCATTTACCACCCTCATGTGTAAGAATTACAGTGCTATTTTATAAGTCTACTACAACTGTTAATATCGTTATATCAGCTGAGTATGAGGATACTTTGTCAGGTTGTGACTATAGCTAGAGAGAGGGGAACAAAATGAGTACATCCCTTGGTCCAAATTTCTGTGCCAAGCTACTTTATTATGTCCTTTGCATTCTAATATATTTGTATCATTGTTTGAGCTGAATACGAGGATTTTTTCACATTATATTTCTACATCTTTTGATGATCGTTGATCTCATGGCCACTTGGTCTGATGCCCTGTGTGAATGATATGTCCTGTGTCCACTATTAATTGTTTTACTATTGCTTCTGATTCATCCGAGGAGACTTTTTTCAAGCTGTCTCCACACCTAGATCGAGGTGTCAAGGAGTCCGCCCCTTAGTTTGAACTACTGAATGAAGCTATATTAATATAATCTGACGTCTTCTACTACTTGTTTCAACGTTGTTACGACGAAACTCAGTGAAGCTGTTCTTCACGTGCAGTGAGTCGAACTCAATGAGTAATTCTTGGTTCAAAACAATGTGTGCTCGAGCAATATATTTCATGTTTTCTAAACTGTTTCATCATCGTTTCAGCTGCATTCGAGGGGACTTTGTCAAGTTGTTCCTACACCTGGAGCGAGGGGAGGTTAATGAGTACACCCCTTGGTCTGGACTCCTGTGTGGAGGCTATAGTGATGTACCCCACGTCTTCTACTCCTCGGGTTCCGGACTGGTGTTGGAGTTCCACACAGATGAGCATCACAGCAACTCGTCCGGATTCATCGGGACCTTCCGCTTTATCGATAGAAGTAAGTTCATAAAAATAAACATAATTTAGAACCAAGCAAAACAAGTTTAACATCAAGTATATAAAAGTTAGTTATGCAACGTGTTCTGAGGCGTTTGTGTGGTTTAATAGCCATGAACTTGTGTATTCCTGTGGGATAAGAGTAAAACTGAAATCTTTGAAAGCAACAAACGTTTAAAACATAATTCCCTTTCTTACGAAAAAGTAAGTATGATATTTGTGTATGTAATAGTCATTTGATGAAAATGTTAAGAACTCACCTTCATAAATATGTAATTATGTTTAAAGTACATACAATACATGAAACTAGATTATAATTAAAATATATTTGGCTCTAATGACACCCATACAGTATAAACTTACGCTAAACTCACAATAGCCAATACTATGCAATGTATTTCTTGGCATTCCCCTGTTAGATTTGAATTAATTCTAACGAGTTAAAATGCGAAACGTTTCGACAAAATTTATAATTTAATAGACATATCATTAAACTGCCTGTCTTGTTAATTTATAAGTGTGAACATAAACCTAAAATTTAACACAGCACATAGTTTACTCCAAATTTCGCCTTGCAAACTTTACTTACATAACTTATTCATTGAAATTATGAGTCACTAGCAACACTAAGACAATAAGGTGAATAAATCAAACAAGCAACATACTCTAATAATTAATTAATTGTCCTTTTAAACAATTGTTTACAATTTTGAATCTATTGATTTCAAACGAATACTTTATACGTACGATACACCCTAAAGTTGTTTATACGTATCCCGCTGAAGGAAAATATTCTCAGATATCTGAAGAAACGCTTTGTAAGTTAAGTAGGAATTTCATTATTGAAATAACTCAACAAAACGTCTGGAGAGGAGAATATTTCACACATCACGTTTCATTCTAAAAATATTACAAAAGTTTCGAAATATGACGAAAGTTTCTCTTTCATTCGTATTCGGACAGTGCCGTTTGGGAAACTCGTTGAAATATGTACATCGTGTTCCAAACTTTTCCATCAGATATTGCAATGTATCCTGAGTATGTGACATCAAAGTGTTTGGATTTTAATTTCTTTATGCATTGTCGTATACTTAATGACAATTATATATTTTATTTGTATATCGTATTTTAAACTAAATAATTATATTCCTTTTATAGCAAGATAGTGTTTTGTAAAAATGCATTTATCAAATAAACGCATATAAGTAAAACAAATATTTATTGACCATCACATTCAATAATAACATAACTGCATTTAAATGTAATTTGTCGTAAAAATCCATAGCTGTGCTGTAAACAAGTGGTCAATCTCCCAAAAGTAACAATAATAGTGCATATAGGCTAGGCCATTAAGACTTTTGCCTGGGCAAAATTAATAACAAAGCAAAACCAAGTGGAATATGTTAGGCATGCGTCCCTTAACATTTTATGAAACATTGCTATATTATAAATGGAAATGGAGCGGACTTTAATGCCTTACAAGTTTGGTAAAAGGTAAAATCTGCATTTCCTCAATTATAATGGCAAAAACCGCGTAAAAGTAAGGACATGTCTACATTTGTTTACATACTTTTAAATTTAATACGTTTTCTTTCACTATTAAAATCATCTTACTATAATTAAATATGATATTTTCTTGTTGATAACATTATAGCGAAGATTTTAGACTAATTAGACTTTTCTAGATGGAATGGTTTGGAAAAAATACGTTTTTAAGTGGAACTTTGCAGTATTTTATGGATTGTCCACCATTTTCCAGGATGGCAGATTTTTCTACAATGGTAAAAGTTGGAAATTTTCACAAAATGTTAAGGAATGCATGCCTAACAAATTCCAGCTGGTTTTGCTTTGTTATTAATTTTGCCCAGGTAAGGCCTAGTTTTATGCTACTGGTCTTAGACCAATATATTTCCAATCTTAAATGCTGGGATTTGTTTACCGTAATCTACAAAATATGCTGGCTTAAGAAAACTTATTCCTTTAAGCTTAAATTTGCTACAACGCATGCGATATGTTTCAAAATATAATAATAATAATAATGATACATTTTGTATTTGTATTTTCAATTTATTTATTCCTATATATTTACACAATACAAAACATCATTAAAATTTAGAAACTCTACAAAAATGTTTTTATCATATAATAAATTTTTGGGAAGGTAATACATTATTTAGGTTTATACATCATGATAAAATAATTTACGGGAAATTGTGCGGCGTCAAAGACAGAGAGCAAAAATGACCAAACCATCCAACGAAACAAGCGATTGTGGTCTGGATGTGTTTAGCTGCCAACGCGGTTTTCGGTTGGTTTTGACCTCGCAATTGAAATTCATTCTATTTGGAACGTTGAGAGTGAGTTAAATATTTATTATCTTTGTTAAACATAATAAAAAACTAATGTACAATGTAAACAAGAAACTTACTTACAAAAAGTATATATCATAATTTAATTAATTGGTTTGTTGTTAAGTGTATTACGTTGTTAGCAATGATATATGTTTATTATAGTAGCTTAAAATTATAAACAATGTTATATAATGAAAATATACCGGTGATAATAAGTTGAAAACATTTTTAGATCCTTAAATGTTAGCACGTGGTTAATGAGTATACGTAAGTAATATTTATACTTTTTACTTTGACTGTGATTCCATTCTTTTATATTCATTGTAACTTAAAAAAAAATCTTCTATAAAATATATTGTTTTTAAGTAATTTAATTATTACTTAATTTTTTTTCTGAATAGTTTTTGACACCATGGAAAACAGCGTTACAGGAGATACGAGTTATTAATTTTCAATGCTAAAAAACTATAAAAGTATCTGCTTAGAATATAACTCTAAATTAACCAAAATTGAAATCGATCTTGGAAATAATACTACTTTAGTTTTATAAGCATAATTTTCACAAACAATTAGAGATTTTTTTTTTGTCTTTCTAAACCTATTAAAAAAATGTTATATCATCTTTAATAATTGATCTTTAATAATTGATTGATTGAGTGATTGTCTTTATTTGGCTTTTCAAAATCATTCCATCCGATTAAACCGATTAAATTTACTTTTAGACTAACGTCTTATTTTGGTTATGTCAGTAGCCTTAGAAGTACCTCGAGGTTAAGTGGAGTTCATATGACATACAGCAGGGAGACTGCGAGAAGCAGAGTAAAGTGTTTGTGAGACCACTTTAGAAGGCGAGTTCCAGTTTTAGCACCGAACCATCTTGAAACATTGATTATATTTTCTCCCTTCCTTCCTAGCTTTACATCTGGAATTCACAATCCCTATTCGATACTTAACCACGTTACTTAGGCGTATTTAAATATGCAAATGATTTGAAAATCTAATGCTTAAAGTACTTTTGATACTATTGACTGTAACATAGCTGGTTTTAACACATGGCTGGCATAATTTGTTTTGTCTTAAGTTTTAAGTTTTAGAATGTAAATGTTAGTGTAAAAATAGGGTAATCTACGATATTATTTGTAATGTAGACTTTTGTACATTAGATGGCGTGGGAGCCTGACGAGTGGCTTTATTTTAATCCATCTTTTAATGTGTTGCATTTGAACCTAAAATAGTAGCTACCATAAATTTCATAGGATTTTACATTTTAAACGATATAAAACTATATTTATGCAAATATTTCAAGTTGTCCCTAATTGGCAGGTAAAACCGGACTATTTCTTACACAACGCTAGGAAATAGAATGCCTATTGGAACATAATATATTGTTGGTTAGTAGGAATCAGCAACAATGCCCTACCCAATTTAGTGTTAATCATCATAAATTCACCCTACTAATGTACCCGGGTACATTATTATCACTCCTTAGGCCAAATGGACCAATAGTGCATTTGCATCATACATAATAGTTTAGACTTAAACAAGTGGTTTTTTTATAATACAATTTATTTATTATTCGTTAGATTAAATCGACAATCTACCTTCAATTGAAATTGAAGGTTATAATTTCTGAATATTAATAAAAGATGTTTATAAAAAAAGTATAAATATATTGATACTACCCGAATTGTTAAGAAATATTAACTGGCAACATTTTAAAAGGGCTTTTCTTTAGTTGAATTTATTATACTACGGTTTGTATTCCGTTTAAACTTCAAATTAAAATGAAAAAGAACGGTTCTCTATTATTAATTCATGAACATTGTTTTGTTGATGGATAATTTGATGAATAATCCCCATATATGTTTAGATTTAACAAATGTTTACATAATGTTGGACCTAATAAGGTATCTAAGTCTTTAGTGCAACCTTTAAAGATGTTTATTTTTTGTTAAAACTAAAATTTGGTCCAGGCTTATTTCCTGTAAGCCTTGGAATCAAGGATATCTGGTTTACATTTTTAAATTATGAAAACTGTTTTGATTTTTCTCTAGGTAAAACAGGATACATACTAAATTTAGGTAGGTTTCTAGCTGAGCGTTATTTCCAGCTACAATTCAGATGGGGTTAAAAGTAAAATTTATATTTATTTTGTTATAATATTAATCGAATTGAAACGGCAATTATAACTGTGTACATATTGTAAAGTATGGCAGTTCTCATATTCATTGGAAATGTAGAGATTAAGTGCATTAAGTTGTAAATACCCCCGCCGCAGCAAACCTGCAGACTAAGCGAATTTCCATTTGCCTGATTGGATTTACACTAAAATGTCTCCTTAAAATATCACATTTATTCCCTATTTAAATAGAATCAGTTTAACACATACTTAGGTTTGCTGCAACAGGGAGGGTAACAGTGTTGTTATGTAAAATGTTAATAGTTAGTAAGAAATCAAAACATTTTCCAAATTTGGGCAAAAATGTTAATAAACAAGCAAACTACAACAGTGTACTTATTCTCCATAAGAATAACATGGGAATTTTAAATTTAAAACTTTTTGAAATTTTCTCCGTAACCATTAGGTGCATTATAACGCTTCAATATACTAAATTATTTGTTTTTTAAGCTCTACAAAATAGTTTGGAAAGTAATTGCAAAATGTTATGTTTTTTGAGTCAAAAGTGGGAAAAACCCATTTTTACCCCATAAAAACCCCCATAAACCCCCGTTCCCATGGCCCGATCATGCTGGTTCGCGAACTCGTTCGAATAAACGTAGGTTTACACGTTTGTGCCAAATTTCAATAAAATTGGATCGTTTTTGCTCGAGTTATCGCGCTAACGGACACATATATAAATATATATATACGAATATATATATGAATTTGAACGGATTGTGTTTTTGGCCTCTAAGGACCTCAAAACGAAAAAAAATCCATCCCGGGTCCAGGTCTTACCATTAGTACTACTGTAATAGCTTTATTCCCTACATGGGAAATTCACTAAAAGGAGGAAATGGAATACGCAAAATACATTTCAGTTAGCATTAAAACTACAAAAAGGGTTAACCCTGCATTCCTTCACTTGTGACGATATAAACAATATCTTATGTCACTAACTTTTAGCAGATTATAACACTTCTGGCGCTAAGTCTTCTCAATAGATCCATGGATCAGGAAGTTTTAAACGGGTAACTTTGCTAAACAGCTTATCTTGAAAGACGAGATCAAAAATCGACTCTGTTGCATTATACTCCAGCAAATTCAGTCGCATTTATAAACTTGCTTCAAGAATGTAATATTTGTAATACAAGTCAATTTAGATTGTTGATATTTAAGGCAATGAATAATAGGTAGGTATAAAAAATACAACCAATGTATTATTATAAAACTTTTTGAAAACTAATGTGTACTTTAAAATTGGGAATTCAATAAATAACAAGATAAAATAAATATATACATTAAATCGAGTTGTGTATTAAATCCTAACAAGAAAATTATAGGAAACGTTTAACTAAAGAAGAAGTAAATTATTAGTAATTTTCCAAATACTACTTACTGTGCTTATTTAAAACGTTATCATTTACTAAACAAACATAAAGGAGAATGAGTCATTTGTTTTGTTATAATGCAATAACAAACTTTCCAAGTTCCCACACAGGAATTTAACCCCAACAAGAGGTAATAAAGATATTTTACGACAGCAACATTATGTACGTTATGAGTTTCTAGTGTATAATTTTATGATCATTGTCAAAACAGTATTGGGTCTAACGCTCAAAGCTAGATCTTAAAAAAAATCTTACCTATACAACTTTGGGATTAGGTCAAACGCCTTTGAGTATCTGAGAGTAAATGGATATACGTACCCACTAAAAAAATAGATCAAAAAGTCTGTGTTAGTATTTTTAGTCACATATTTTGTTTAACTAATTGTTATGATACTTCTAAAAGTTTTTTTGTAAACTTACAATAATAGTTTTACTATTTAAAGAATTTTAGAGACATGCACAGAAAGATCAAATATTTAATTAATATTTCAGTGCTACTTTACACACGGTTCTTTAAAATTCAATTTACATCCTATTAGATTGTACTTTTAACATGTGCACAGAAAGATCAAATATTTAATTAATATTTCAGTGCTACTTTACACTACGGTTCTTTAAAATTCAATTTACATCCTATTAGATTGTACTTTTAACATGTGCATCGTAATGTAGCGATTTGCACACTGTCAGCCATAGTAGAGAATATTATATTTAGTTTTACAGGTTTTCAAAATCTTTTATGGTGAGTCGGTGGCTCAGTCGGTAGCATCTCGAAATTTGGGCCCAAGGGAGTGATGTCACGGGTTCGGATCCTGGTCACTGCCACTATTTTTTATGAATAGGCCTACTGTTCACCCTTGTACTGTACCAGCTAACCCCTTTGCTTTGTTGTATATGTTTCACGCACAGGTTGATAGCATATATGGACGTGTAAATGCAAGATTAAGAGAGACCACCAACCTCTTAAAAAACTTATCGTCCTTTAGAATTGTAAAATTTAGAATATAATACAAACATACATATTACATACATCATACAAACATTTTCTATCCATTTAATCACACCTTTAATTATACCTTATACTATAAAATACTTGTTATGAGTAATTCGAATGTATATCTAACATCAACAAGTTAAGTACGGTACTTATTAAGTTTACTTGTTGTGATACTTCAGAAAGGGGTTAGTTTTACGACACAAACAGTAACTTAGGTGTTGCTAGTAAATGCCACTTTACGACGTTAGAAGTGGTAGAAGTACTAGATGGTACGAAGGAATCTGTTTTCCAGTATCGTATTGCATCGTAAAGCCTGTATTCATTTCAATAATTACAGTTTAAAATATGACGTACATAACTGTTAATGTAAATAACTACTTAGGTTGTATAATTATAAGTTTTCGATAGAAGACATTGGTCTAAGTAGACAATCGAATGAAGGTGTTTCAAAACAAAACTAATGCGTTGTTTTGTTTACGTATATTCTTTTACCAAACGAAAATGTTAAATAATAAATCGACGTATACTTAAAGTTTATACACACAGTGTGTAGTATTTGGCTGACAGCTCCCAGGTTTGGGATGACTCATTTCATACAGTGATGCTAGGTTTCGACAGAGCCAAACGTAAATATACAGCTTATCTTGAAGAGTACGTACGTGGCTTAGTGCGAATAGTGATTTTGTACAAAAATGAATATGTATGTATTAACACCAGTTTTTTTTTGGATTTTAGGATTTGATTTATAAAGAGAAAAATTTCAACTAAATGAAACGAGTTGCTGTAGCATCCAGAGTGATGTTCTATGTTTCTATGCAGGTATAATAATTTTAATTAATTTCTTTAAACTTGTTTTTATATTTTTGTTTTTTATTTCTTATAAATTGAAATTTCATAAAAAATTTAAATATAAATTTTAAGTACTGAAAATATAACACGTTCTTTAAGTTGTTATTAGATAATACTTTATCCTTCTCTATTTTTCTTGCGAGAGCTATTGTTTATGGCAGTTCCTTTTCTTGAAACTTCCTACAGTAACATTTGTGTTTTCTCAGTGGAATTACCTGTTTACTAAACACTATGGTGTGGAAAGTACTTGTCTTCATTCGTGATTCAAAAATATTTTTTTACGCAAATATATTTACTTATGCCGAAGTAACCTCTTCTATACACTCTAATACTTACTTAGTTCTATTTGAAACGAACTGCTTTCTTCCTTGTTGGGCGGTTTGAAACACCGTTAAAGTATATAGTTAACTAAAATTCGTTTGCAAGTTTCAACTGCAATATTTTATTTAAAGAATAAAGTGAAAAAATCTATCTGGAAACACCATAGACAATTTTGCTTCAAAGACAATTTATTTAATCCAATAAAAATTAACAATTCATAATACATGTATTACTTTTATTGTATTACACAAATAAGCTCTATTATTTTCCTCTACATGAGCATATTGTACGACAAGAAGGTCTAGGATGTTGGTAATAACAGTATACTGTACTAAGTATCTCCTTACAAGACATAAGGACCCCCGTTGGGAAGACAGACTTTATTGTTACCGTAATTGGTTTATACGATGTTACATGTTTGCGAAACCTGTATCTTCTAACATATATTTTTCCTTATTATTATCATACTCAGGTATAAGAAAAATCTGTAATAAATAAGTAAATATTGGCTATATTATTTCTGGTTTGAATTTGAAATATTTTTTCTTCCTACAACTTGCAGCATTTTTTATAATACTTAACATATTTTTGTTGAGAGTATTGTAAATACATAGTCATATTTGTGACTTTAGAATGCTTGTAATATCATATTGTGGTTTAATCAAGTTTTCAATGTTTTACGAATTTTCTAGGTTCACACTATGAATATGCTAATATATTGTTTAAGGTATTTAAAATTAAAAAAAGATTAGCCAACTTCAACAGTTAGATAGTTCTATTTCCATCTATGTTATCCAATGAGATTATAGCAAGATGTTGAGGATACATGCAGAGTTGCCTGGCTTGAACATTAATTAAACGAGATGCATGTCTCACTTACCTTGGTACTTATATGGCTACACACATGATCTATTCATCACGTGCTAGGCAAAATTTAAACAACGGTTTATGATATTGCAATCACCACGAAAACTGTACATTAACAATTTGTTTAAGATTAAATAATAATTGTCATTATAAATTTAATTCCCTAAACCCTACAATTGTAGGTAAGCAGAGTCCGTCTCATCGTATCCCCTTATTGTGTATATTCATTCCATTTACTTACAGTGATCGTTAAAATAGTAACAATAACTAGTAATTCTACCGTAAAGAAGTGATATATTACTTGAGGCAAACAAAAAGAAAAAACTTTGATGTTACGAAACATCAGTTTCTCCACACTTTTCCCAACCACAGAGAGTATTTCAGCCGTTAACCTCACTGCACAGAACGAACTCTAAGTTCAGAACTGTTTCAACTTCACCTCATTAAGCTCAAGAATTTTCCCTTCTATCTTTTCACCCTAGAAACCAAATTAATGTAGGAAAATGCTTCTTTAAGTTTCAACAATCTTGCCACCAAGACTGATTGTACGGAAAGATATAAAGGTTACTCTGTCCGTCTTCAGCCTTATAAATAGTCCGGAGATGACTAGTTTGTTCCGGATTGAAGAACCATTATCAAATCCGCATCAAATTAAATTTGTCAATAAATCTTATGAAAGTCTTCATCAAAACGTATTCACAATCAGTCATATAAAGCTCATATATAATTTAAAAAGCTGTAGGTCAGCCATATGTATAGGTTACATACACGGGACAAACCAACATAGGATGTACAGCGGACAACACGGTACTCAACTAGTAATCTCCAGACTGAAAACGGACAGAAGTAAGTATGTAACCTTTATATTAATTCGAAATTCTTTAAACACAAATTGCTTATTATAAATGTTATATTTTACGTATCATTGTTTATAAACATGTGATTTTTTTTACATTTAGTTTATTATTTATTTATTTTTTCCCATTTCCACCTTTATTAGCTAATCAGTATTGAACCACGCACCCCAATGGCATCCTAGTGAATTATCAGCTGAAAGCGTGCTGATACGGTGACGAGGTGAGGTGCGTTTCACATCCCTAACTAAACAGAAGAAAGGACAAGGAAGTTTGAAAAGGTAAATATTGCTAGGTACCAATGATGTATTATGTAAAAAAAATTTAACAATTTCCGTAACTTTGACGTGCTGGTTTCTTACGAATCAATTACACTGTTACGCCGGACACAGCCTGGCGGGGTTTCCAAAGTCCCCTACAGGGACTTGGCGCAGCAACTAATTTCCGGGTGGGATATTAGACTAATATACAAACAACTATGAGGCATGACGTTGCACGGTAAGACATTGTCACAGCTCAGTGCGCCCTATACATATTAGTTTACATATTTCTTACGGAATTTATAATAAAATAATTGCTGTTATAAAATAGTGTATTATAAATTCACACTATACTATATATAAAGAAAACTAAATAAAGACACACGGGATTTGCAAAGAATTCCAGGTGCGCCTGGAGAAGAATAAGAGAATGTAGGGCATTTATGAAGTATAGGCCTATTAAGAACAAATAATAAAACACAAACATACACATTGGTTAAAATGAACTAAAATATAATTTAAGCGACATTGCCGGATGGAAAAATATGTACTACTACTTTCCAAGTAATCATTGGATGCCTCAACTCGGCAAATTCTCCTCAACAAGAAGCTCATAAAGAAGTTTTACGACTGCCATATTGAGTTTGTTATGAGCCTCTAGTGTCTAATTAGGAAAGGGACTTAACGAAAACAATATACATCAAACTCTTTCAATTATATTCAATGTTTTTGTTTTCTCTACAAATATTACATACAATATTATCATGCATAAGTCAAAATAAAACTGGGACACACCTGTTTGAGTGGTTTTGAAAGCCTTATCCAAAGCACGTTTTAATTCGTTCCAAATGAGTTTAGTTTTAAAGTTTCCACTTTATTTTCCCTTTAATTTTCGTTTTATATCCGGCGATAAATTTCAAAAAATCAAATATAAAACCCAATAGAGTTTGTATAATTCAAACAGCATTTTGTGTGTGATAATACAATAGTATGTATATTATTAATTAAATATTCAACAATTGAAAACGAAAAAAAATTGATAGCCCCAATTGCTTAGTGAAAAAAATAAAAAGCATTTAAATTAAATCGATAGATTGTATGGGTTCTGCTTCTATTGTTAGAAATACATGTATTACGAACCTTCAGATCATTGTTTATCCTCCCATATACAACTTTTAGTTTAGTCACACAACCACACATAGTAACGAAATATATTATTGGATAATTAATAGCTTGACAACTGCGCTAGAATGTTATATGATTTAAAACAGAAACTAAAGATGAAGTAGTGTATGAATGCAACAAATAAAAGAGAATGATCAGTAAAATACAACGGTCATAAAACTCAATGTGATTAATAGCAGTATGATATAGCTAATCCTAAAAGTAAGTTAAAGGATAACAAAGAGAACAAAACAAAATAAATAATAGGATGGAAGGGATCCTAAAAACGCGTTGTGAAGGGCCTTCAAAGCCACTTTAACAAGGATGTGCCGGTTTTAGCTTCGTGGCATCTTGAAACATTGATTGAATTCTTCTTCTAATGACAGCCTTACTAGGTCGAGTAGTTGTAGATATCTTAGAGGAACATAGGCGTTTCTTAATAAATCAGTGACATCTCAGAGTAATAATAGAAATTGTTAGATATCAAAGAAATATCTGAAACTTTTCATTTTGAGGTTTTCAATTTGAGTGGTTATTTAGAGTGAGCTTTAGAGAAATCAAAGCATAATTTAGAACAGTGTTAATATGACAAACTGGTTTATATTTTAATGATTGTTGGTTTTATAGGATTTATTTCATTGTGTGCGATAAGATTATTTTTCATAAGAATCTTTTATTTCAAATATTTGTTACAAGATGACCAAATGTGAGTAAACATTCTCATAATTTTAGCCACACGTTAATGTTTATTAAACTTGACGTTGAGACACATTCTTAGGTTATTGACACACACAGGTTGTGTACACTTTTATAGTTACAGTCACAGTTGACTAAACAAATCATTACTGTTGTTGAATTATCATGTCATGTTACCAAGCATTTAATTAAATATTATTTACGTCTTAATTTAAAAAAACTTAGTGTACATACAAGCCGCGCTGATTCCTATAACAGGATATGAACACATTATAAGTATCTTTTAATGAATTGCTTGAGGGTTAGTTGTTCTGGGTTTAGGTTTACACGTTTTGCAGCATAGCCTCCTTCTCAGATGGATGGAATATCAGAGGAAATTATTATTTATTTTAATATTATATATATGTTATGCCATTAATTTCAAAAGTAATACAACAAAAAATTACATTATAACCTTGAGAGTAAAAATACATTTTGAACTACATTTTGCTGGTACTGTTACCCTAAGGTATATTAGCATTGTTGTTTACTTAATTTTAGAAAAAGCTAAAAATCTGCATTTAATCTCTATATAGGCAAACAACAAAAGCAAACTAATAGGGTAACTAATAGGCTAATATGCATTAAGCTATCACGACATGTTAACATATAGGTTTTATGTGTTGTAAATAATGAAATTGTAACATAATGACAATGGTTGGTTTGATGTTATCCGAAGAGACATCATCAAAAACAAATCGTGCCCAGGTCACTAATATGACGAAAGATACGTGATGTCAGAGTTGTAGTGTCATGAAACCACATTAATGGCGGTCATTGTAAACTGGTCTATCGACGTAAACTATTTACTGCAACAATGGATCTACAGTATAAATGAGATTAGAGTGAGGCAATACAAGGCAAGTCACGAGTGTAGGGAGACGTGATGTCAGAGTTGTAGTGTCATGAAACAACATTAATGGTGGTCATTGTAAACTGGTTTATCGACGTGAACTATTTACTGCAACAATGGATCTACAGTATAAATTAGTTTACAGTGAGGCAATACAAGGCAAGTCAGGAGTGTAGGGAGACGTGATGTCAGAGTTGTAGTGTCATGAAACCACATTAATGGTGGTCATTGTAAACTGGTCTATCGACGTGAACTATTTACTGTAACAATGGATCTACAGTATAAATGAGATTACAGTGAGGCAATACAAGACAAGTCACGAGTGTAGGGAGACGTGATGTCAGAGTTGTAGTGTCATGAAACCACATTAATGGTGGTCATTGTAAACTGGTCTATCGACGTGAACTATTTACTGTAACAATGGATCTACAGTATAAATTAGTTTACAGTGAGGCAATACAAGGCAAGTCACGAGTGTAGGGAGACGTGATGTCAGAGTTGTAGTGTCATGAAACCACATTAATGGTGGTCATTGTAAACTGGTCTATCGACGTAAACTATTTACTGTAACAATGGATCTACAGTATAAATTAGTTTACAGTGAGGCAATACAAGGCAAGTCACGAGTGTAGGGAGACGTGATGTCAGAGTTGTAGTGTCATGAAACCACATTAATGGTGGTCATTGTAAACTGGTCTATCGACGTGAACTATTTACTGTAACAATGGATCTACAGTATAAATTAGTTTACAGTGAGGCAATACAAGGCAAGTCACGAGTGTAGGGAGACGTGATGTCAGAGTTGTAGTGTCATGAAACCACATTAATGGTGGTCATTGTAAACTGGTTTATCGACGTGAACTATTTACTGTATGTAACAATGGATCTACAGTATAAATTAGTTAACGGTTAGGCAATACAAGGCAAGTCACGTGTGTAGGGAGACGTGATGTTAGAGTTATAGTGTCATGAAACCACATTAATGGTGGTCATTGTAAACTGGTCTATCGACGTGAACTATTTACTGTAACAATGGATCTACAGTATAAATGAGATTAGAGTGAGGCAATACAAGGCAAGTCACGAGTGTAGGGAGACGTGATGTCAGAGTTGTAGTGTCATGAAACCACATTAATGGTGGTCATTGTAAACTGGTCTATCGACGTGAACTATTTACTGTAACAATGGATCTACAGTATAAATGAGATTAGAGTGAGGCAATACAAGGCAAGTCACGAGTATAGAGAGACGTGATGTCAGAGTTGTAGTGTCATGAAACCACATTAATGGTGGTCATTGTAAACTGGTCTATTGACGTGAACTATTTACTGCAACAATGGATCTACAGTATAAATGAGATTACAGTGAGGCAATACAAGGCAAGTCACGAGTGTAGGGAGACGTGATGTCAGAGTTGTAGTGTCATGAAACCACATTAATGGCGGTCATTGTAAACTGGTCCATCGACGTGAACTATTTACTGCAACAATGTATATATAGTGTAAATGAGATTACAGTGAGGCAATACAAGGCAAGTCACGAGTGTAGGGAGACGTAATGTCAGAGTTGTAGTGTCATGAAACCACATTATTGGTGGTCATTGTAAACTGGTCTATCGACGTGAACTATTTACTGCAACAATGTATATATAGTGTAAATGAGATTACAGTGAGGCAATACAAGACAAGTCACGAGTGTAGGGAGACGTGATGTCAGAGTTGTAGTGTCATGAAACCACATTAATGGTGGTCATTGTAAACTGGTTTATCGACGTGAACTATTTACTGCAACAATGGATCTACAGTGTAAATGAGATTACAGTGAGCAGTGAGGCAATACAAGGCAAGTCACGAGTGTAGGGAGACGTGATGTCAGAGTTGTAGTGTCAAGAAACCACATTAGTGGTGGTCATTGTAAACTGGTCTATCGACGTGAACTATTTACTGCAACAATGTATATATAGGGTAATTGAGATTACAGTGAGGCAATACAAGGCAAGTCACGAGTGTAGGGAGACGTGATGTCAGAGTTGTAGTGTCATAAAACCACATTAATGGCGGTCATTGTAAACTGGTGCATCGACGTGAACTATTTACTGCAACAATGTATATATAGGGTAATTGAGATTACAGTGAGGCAATACAAGGCAAGTCACGAGTTAGGGAGACGTGATGTTAGAGTTGTAGTGTCATGAAACCACTTTAATGGTGGTCATTGTAAACTGGCCTATCGACGTGAACTATTTACTGAAACAATTGTATATATAGTGTAAATTAGTTTACGGTTAGGCAATACAAGGCAAGTCACGAGTTAGGGAGACGTGATGTTAGAGTTGTAGTGTCATGAAACCACTTTAATGGTGGTCATTGTAAACTGGCCTATCGACGTGAACTATTTACTGAAACAATTGTATATATAGTGTAAATTAGTTTACGGTTAGGCAATACAAGGCAAGTCACGAGTTAGGGAGACGTGATGTCAGAGTTATAGTGTCATGAAACCACATTAATGGTGGTAATTGTAAACTGGTCCATCGACGTGAACTATTTACTGCAACAATGTATCTACAGTATAAATGAGATTACAATGAGGCAAGTCACGAGTGTAGAGAGACGTGATGTCTGAGTTGTAGTGTCATGAAACCACATTAATGGCAGTCATTGTAAACTAGTCTATCGACGTGAACTATTTACTGCAACAATGTATATATAGTGTAAATGAGATTACAGTGAGGCAATACAAGGCAAGTCACAAGTGTATGGAGACGTGATGTCAGAGTTGTAGTGTCATGAAACCACATTAATGGTGGTAATTGTAAACTGGTCCATCGACGTGAACTATTTACTGTAACAATGTATCTACAGTATAAATGAGATAACAGTGAGGCAATACAAGACAAGTCACGAGTGTAGGGAGACGTGATATCTGAGTTGTTGTGTCATGAAACCACATTAATGGTGATCATTGTAAACTGGTCCATCGACGTGAACTATTTACTGCAACAATGGATCTACAATATAAATGAGATTACAGTGAGGCAATACAAAACAAGTCACGAGTGTAGAGAGACGTGATGTCAGATTTGTAGTGTCATGAAACCACATTAGTGGTGGTCATTGTAAACTGCTCCATCGACGTGAACTATTTACTGCAACAATGGATCTACAATATAAATGAGATTACAGTGAGGCAATACAAAACAAGTCACGGGTGAAGAGAGACGTGATGTCTGAGTTGTAGTGTCATGAAACCACATTAATGGTGGTCATTGTAAACTGGTCCATCGACGTGAACTATTTACTGCAACAATGAATCTACAGTGTAAATGAGATAACAGTGAGGCAATACAAGGTAAGTCACGAGTGTAGAGAGACGTGATGTCTGAGTTGTAGTGTCATGAAACCACATTAATGGTGGTCATTGTAAACTGGTCTATCGACGTGAAGTCTTTGGAAAACTAGGCTATTGCAATAGATAATCTATTGTTTAACTGAAATACTATTGAGAAAAGACCAGATATTACAATATAATGACTATATATATTGTGATACCTTGTATGTGATTCCACGGCTGTTTGAAAGTCTATTCCTTTTTTTAAGTAGATCTTGAACATAATAGAAAATTAAATATGTTTGTGGAACTTCATTTATTCATTTATTCACTTATTGAAAAATAAGATTCGTAGTCTCCTTCATCCTGGTATTTTCACGTTGAAAAAATTGCTAGGACCTGTGCATGAAACGTGGTAAGCTAAGTAAGTGGTGAGCCAATAAGGTTCAAGCGAAATCTTTAGCAGTTAAATATGCGTGGTATTGGGTTTTAGACATACTTCGTAACTTTAATTGATTTGCAATTCATTGCTATACTGAAGGAACCTTTGACAAACCGACACTAAACCGAAAATGCATTAAAGAAAAATATACATTTTCCTACAGTTACCTAACAATGTACATGTTCTCTCACTGATTTGAGAAAGCAAAGTGGCCAATTCGCTCACCAGTGAGACAATGTTAACATTGTCTCACTCTAATTACTTTGTCTCACTCCAGATTTGCAACGTGAAGGCACGAAATATTGAGCGCGTAACATGCAGGCAACGTCGTATGCGCGATAAGTACGTTGGCAGCACTGGCTGTAAATCAGCTGGTCAGCTGTTGTACTGTTGTATTTGTCACTTCACATTAAATGTTATATTAAAAGTTCACTTCTGTGTAAAAATAGGTTATGTTTCTTCACCAATTTATTTGTTTTATGGTAACTGTAGGAAAAGTATAATGTGCAACTCGAATTCAAAGTACAATTGCCTCACTCGAGAAACCATTCCTCACTCGCCTACGGCTCGTGAGTAAGGATTTCTCTCGAGTGAGTCAATTGCTTACTTTTCTCACTAGTTGCACAAATAACTAGTTTCTATAAAACACGGAAAATAATTGTTAATGTTAAAGTTCTTACTATTTATTACATCATTAAAACATTGAATACGTAAAATAATTAGTAGAACTTGATTTACATATTCAAAACTTGAGAATTATAATATGTTTTACGATAACACATATTTAAAAACCAAACATGTAAGATTTTAAATACGAAAAATCACAATAACAGTCAGAAGAAGATGCATTCTGATGACAAACTTAAAGGTAAGCTTTTAAGACAAAAAGCTAAGTTTTCTAAACACAAATTTCGTAATGTTCAACCAACCCACAAAGAGGTTTCAACACATAAACTCAGCTGTGCATTCCAAGTTTACAACTGTTCGACTTTTCTCGTTATACTCGGGAATGCTCACTTCGTCTTGAATGGTTTTGCTCGTCCTTTCAAACGAGATCCACAAAACATTTCACAAATAACCTTTTGTTATATATTACTGTATCTTGTGTTATCACTAAAGTAAGCACCATATTGATAGAAAAGGTCTTAGTTGCGTTATATATAATTATATTATTACTCGTGTCGTAATATATCCAAAGGGATGTATAATTTTAAGTATTTACAAACTGTAGGTAAAAAAATGCAATATGTTCAGTTGTTTTATTTTTAATTAAGTGTATGCACATTAGTATCTAAGAAATAGTTTGAATAGCTCATTATAATTCTAAGAGTATAATTTGTAAGGTTTATACTTTGCGCCTCCAATTTTGTCAACAAAAGGGGAAACCTTTATATTTTTAATTAATATTTATTAGGATTAGGGGTTATTAATAGTGGCCTCAATAAATGATAACCTTTATTTCTAGTTATGTTTAACAGAAAACAGTTAATCTGTCCTAATTGACATTTTAGTATTAATTGTTTGAAAAATTAGTGTTGATGTGACAGAAATTCGAGTTATTTTTGTTGCACATATAGTGTAGGCCTATAAATACGTTATGAGGGTCGTACATGCTTTCAGAGGTAAATCATTAATGTTCGACTAATTGAGAAGGAGCCCTGTCATTCATTATCTATGTATAGGTAAGGTGGTAAACAAGCAAGTGCCTCCCCAAAACTCAAGGACAAGGGAGAAATACAAAGGTCAACTTTGGTGTATTCGTTTTATATTAGTTACACTTGCTTCATTTATACGTTATTATGCCATTGCTAAGAATAATTATTTATTAAAGCTGGCTGTTTATTGACTATATGTTAATCCGTATTGATAAGTATACCCTTAAGTCAACTGTCATAAGTATAAATAAGCGAAGAGCAATATGATATGTGGAAAATATGTAAAAGAGGCAACTAGAGACATACTGAGTACAAGAGGTCTTTACAACATTAAAAGTAGTATAAAAGTAGGCAATGGCATACTATTAAAAAAGTAGTTAAAAGTAGTATTATCAAAACATTAACATTCTGATAAAAACTATTTTATTTTACTTATGTTTTGATTACTGCAAAGTGTGTTAAGAATTTTTTTAACATGTAACATAATAAATTAATAAGCATTTGCCTTATCAAATTCCCAGGTTAAAGAATAGTGTGTTATAATCAAATATGATGAAATTATTTTTCATTTATATGTACCTAATGATTTGCTCAATCTATAACTTGAAATCACTTGAATCATGCACCCTTAGGTGTATTTAAAATTAATAAAATCTAATCAGTAAAAGTGTCCTACAAGATTGTCCAGTCCACTTCAGGTACCACTCAAGTCACGTTCCTAATCAGTGCCAAGTGTAATCCTGTAACCTTCCACACTGCAGCTGTACAACAATTTTTTCACATTACAGATCCTAATCTTTGCCACACACCTGTAAGCAAAGGCAACATTAAGTCTTGTTAAAGCAAGACTAAAGGATATGTTTGTAATGACTGATGTACTATCATTTTTTGAGAGCTTCATCCTATAATTCGACACGTTTATCTTGTCACTTTAAGTCACACATCATGATTGGATTCCCTAGAAGCAAATAAGAATCAAATTTATCAAGCTTATTGTTGGGATTTTCTATCACTAAAAAATCCCACTAAGTTATAAATATTAGATCGCATAGTAGAAATATTGTATTCTATAGGCCCGGTGTACCAACTTAGTTCTATACTTTAAAAAGGTACTCAAGAATTACTAACTTTATAACGATTGATAGTTACTGTTTATTAAAAATTCCATCCACTTTAATATTTACCCCTGGTGTAGAAAATGTCAATACCACACTCTATAGCACATAATTTTTTTTTTATGAATGCAGTTTAATTAAGACCTGGTCTATTGCATTAGGGATTTGAACTTTTTATGTGATATCATGTATGTAGGCATATTTTTGTAGTAATGTACTTCACACGTTTTACCCAAAAGAAGTTAAAATTAGTTATGAATATCTTAAGAACGAGGCATTCTTAAAAAATGAAAATTAGCCCTAATGAATTTTGTTGAAGTAATAAAGTGCAACAATAGGAGGTGGGTTATAACAGTATACTGTACTACTAAGTAGTGGCGTACAAGTCTTAAGGATCTCCGCTGGGAAGACAGACTTTCTTGTTACTCTAATTGTCTTATATGACGTAAGGTTCACGGTAGTTTTTTACAATACAACTTTTTTTAAATATACGGAATAAAAAAGATGTTTTGCCACAGATAACCTTATCTATATTATACATTTGTTGGATGCCATATTTTAATATATATTATTAAGCAACGTTTTGTACAACGTCTTAGTTATCAGAACATTACTCAAATTTGCTTTTAAATCTGTATTTAATCTGTCACACACTCTCTTGTTTGCTATTTTAAACTACGATTTCAAATGCAAACACATTTCCATTACATTGCACTCAGAAGTGTAAAATGAACTCCGTGCATGATCAGTTGGCTAGACACTGTTCCAAATGTTCACCAATGTTTACAATTTGTTTGCATATGACACTGATGTGGGATTCACGAGGTTAGCTGACTTGGAAAAGGTAAATTCCCAAAACCATGTATTATGAACACTGGTAGTGGCAAACTAGTGTATTGTTGAATGATGAATATTAGTAATATTATTTATATTTGATGGTTTGTGACAAATAATATTCCAATACAATCTATGATCTGTGTACAAATTATAATATTATTGGAGGTTACATTTTGTTGTTCGTTGTTTTATAATGTTCATAATACAAGCTGCTTATATGTTTGTAAATCTTGTTCCGGAATATATTGTGTAATACAAACACTTTCCAAAAACGAACAACTAAAAGTACGAGTTACACCTTGTAATAATAAACATCGTAGTAATTTGTTTGGAATTTTGTTTTAGTAATTTTGTTAGTAAGTAAACCTCATGTGTTTTACAGTAATGCCATGCCAAATGCGATGGGTCTTATTTTACTTTATTTTTTTTATGTTAGATGTGGTAAACAAACAACTAACTAACCTAATGTTATAAATGTGAAATAAAAACTTTACCAATATTTTATTTGATTTTTGATTTTATGAGGCCTTTCGACAGCTATGCTGGTATCATCAGGCACATCACAAAATAAAAGGTTGTTTCACAATGTTATGATTTATTGTTTATCATCATTACTGCTTTAGCATTTGACGAATTGCATTATACTACATCAAATAAGAGAACGTATTTGTTATTTCCAAATCAAGTAGACCGTACTATGTACGTTTTATACAAATCAGAAGCTTACTACAAAAGAAATTATTAAAATGGTTTTCAGAAAAATAATGGTTTTATCATCTAAACTTTCCCTCAGTAGTGAACTAGATACTATTAAAAGACTACACACCTTCATTGTTACAGCTAGTATTACATCTAGTATACAACAAAACTGCACTACTGAACAGTTTAAGCGACTTTTTTTTCTTCCATCCATACTGAAGCTTTAAACATAAACAATTATCCGATCCCCTACTAAACAGTAATCAGGGTTCAATCCTGCACGTGCTCAACAAGATTGTCTTCCTCATGTACTACTCGAGTCACGTCGTTCACCTCTGCTAGGTGTTGTTGCCTGTCACCTTGCCTACTGTTACTGTCAACCTACACAGCACATTGTTATTATAATAATTACACAATATTATCGAGTAATGTAGTCGAAAATAGGCGACATATCGATTTGTAACATTAAATGGATTGACAACTTTATGGTATACTTGTTTAAATGTTTGGATTAATGTCGTTGCTTATCTAGCGAACGTCCTTATACAATAGACACATGGTAGTAGGTTGTAATATTTTTATGGTATTTTTGCCAAGGATCAGATCCTGGAGAGTCCTAGAGTATTACACGGGCAGTGACCACCAGTACATAATTTTTGACGTCCTGGATGGTCATCAGAGACAAGTGTCAGCGTTTCGTCAAGTGCCCGTTCGATGGAACATTAAAAAAACTGGACGTGGCAAAATTCAATGGAGCCATCCTACGAAGAACGCCGGATATCCATCCCGCAACTGGCGTGCCTCACGCAGAGGCGTTAGTTGCATCCACGATGGAACTGATTGTCTCGGCCTGCGATGAATCTATGCCTCGCAGGAGATACCGGTGCAATAAGCGTCCTGTGTACTGGTGGACTGCCGAGATTGCGGAATTGCGACGAGCAGCATTGAGAGCCAGAAGACTTGCTACCAGGGCTAGAGAACTCCTAGACAGACGGCGTAAGTCGGATGCTTATAGGGCGGCTAGGAGGTATCTTCGTCGAGCCATCAATCGGAGTAAACGCAGTTGCTGGGATAAATTAAGGGACGATGTTGATTCCAACCCGAGGGGCCTGGGTTACAAACTTGTAACCAAGAAACTTGGAACCCGCTCTCCACCTTCCGTTATGGACAGGGTCACTATGGAGAGGATAGTCGAGTCCCTTTTCCCGGCTCACGCGTTGCGACCACTGCGGGATTTCGGAAGGGTGGACGACGTCCCACTTTTCAGCCCTGAAGAGCTGGTGGCGGCCGTCATATCCCTGAAGAACAACAAGGCTCCTGGTCCTGATGGGGTACCCGGTGAAGTCCTCAAGAAGGTTTTGACTACCAACCCCTTGATCCTTTTGAGCATGTACAACGCCTGCCTGGTCGAAGGGGTTTTCCCCTTGTGCTGGAAGACAGCTAGGCTTGTGCTTGTTGGGAAGGGCAAGGGAGACCCAGATCTGCCATCCTCTTACAGACCTCTGTGTATGTTGGATACGGCTGGCAAAGTCCTCGAGAAATTGATCCGTTCCCGGCTGAATTCAGCCGTTGTCGCTGCGGGGGACCTCTCCCCTCGTCAGTATGGATTCAGGACGGGGCGATCAACGATTGATGCGATTGATGAGGTGAAGCAAGCAGTGATGAGAGCTGAGGATTTTAACCACTACTCTTGCAGGGTTGTGCTGCTCGTAACGCTCGATGTGCGAAATGCATTTAATTCGGCGAGGTGGTGCGATATGCTGGACGCTCTGGAGAACACCTTCCACGTGCCGGCATACCTCATGCGCATCATAGAGGATTATCTCCGGTTTCGCCTCCTAACGTATGACACTGCGGAGGGCCCGCGGACGATGAGTGTCACTTCTGGTGCTGCCCAAGGTTCCATACTCGGCCCAGACCTCTGGAACGTCGCTTATGACAGCCTTCTGAGGTCTGAAATGCCTGAGGAAACGGTCTTGGTACGCAGACGACGTTGCAGCTTTGATAGCTGCACGTAGCGTTGAGCTGGCTCAGCTAAAGCTAAACCGAGTTATGCGTACCATAAACGCATGGATGGCAGACCACGGTCTCTCACTTGCTCTGAGCAAAACTGAGATCGTGATTTTGACAAAAAAAACGGATTGACACCATCGTGCCGTTGAGGGTGGGAGCCGTCGAGGTTCAAACTGTTCGTTCTGCCAAGTATCTTGGGGTCATGGTAGACAGCAAGCTTAGCTGGCGGGATCAGATCTTCCGAACAGCGGACAAGGCCGCTAGGGTGGTTTCTTCTCTTAGCCGGTTGATGGCCAATGTCGGAGGGCCTCGGTCCAGTCGTAGAAGGCTGTTAATGTCTTCGGTCCAGTCCGTACTCTTGTACGGTGCGGAGGTGTGGGCAGACGCACTAAATAAGGAGGCATACAGGATGCGGCTCGCCCGAGTGCAGCGTCAGGCAGCACTGAGGGTAGCATCTGCCTACCGAACAGTGTCCGAGCCCGCCGTCCTGGTGATTGCTGGAGTCATCCCCGTCAAACTTTTGGCGGCGGAGGGAAAGGCAATTTACCGGCGCTGTGGGGAGGACGAGGCACGAACAGAGGAACGCACCCGCACCTACCAGCTGTGGCAGGAGGGCTGGGAACAGGAGACACGGGGACTCTGGACCAGGCGACTGATACAGCAAGTCCAACCTTGGGTTGATCGGCGGTACGGAGAGGTGGACTTTTACCTCACCCAATTTCTGACGGGACACGGCTTTTTCCGGTCGTACCTGTTCAGGATGGGCAAAGCCGTGTCTCCCGACTGCATATACTGCCCAGGCATTCTCGATGACGTGGAACATACATTTTTCCACTGCCAGCGCTGGGAAAGGCCCCGCCTGGAGGCTCAACAGTTAATAGGACTGCTGTCGGTGGACACGGTCATACCGATTATGACGGAGGGTGAGGACAATTGGACCTGTGTGTCACATTATATCCAGGGTATCCTCCGCGCCAAGAAGATTGACCTTGACCGGGATGCGGTGTAGGTCATAAAGAATCAAAATGCCAGAAACGGTGCGAGCCCTGAGGGCTTAGGTCACATGTTGGCCTGACTTGAAGTAATGTGACAAACAATTCCAGGTCTGTGTCCAACAGAGTAGAGGGGGTTTTTTAGTGAGTAGTCTGATAATTTCAGGAGTCTCACACTACAGGCTGGCTACCTGTGTGCGTAAAAGCATTTTCCCTCCTCTCCCTAAAAAAAAAAAAAAAAAAAAACCAAAAAAATTATGGTATTAAGAAACTTCCTACCGTTACTTTCTTTTTACTCCTGATAATTGTGCTGGCTTATTACATACACTACCCATCCACAAGTAGACCTCTCATCCCATTGTAAATTTTGGAGCAAGTTTTTCGTGACTAGTTTTTCGGTGACACTGGGCGGAACTTCGACGAAATTTTGTTTCTATTATTTTAGGGTTAATTTAATGGTTTGTGCATTACTGTTTGGTTATATAACTAGGGTACGAGTTATTGTTCAAGAGTTATAGTTTTATTTTGCTAAACGAGGTTTCAATTGCTGAAATAACAAAGAAACAAATTGTAAACAAAAAACACTAGCTCTATAGTACACCGGACAGAGCTAAAATAAAATTGGCTTCAGCTGTTCCATAAGGATGAGAAATCTACTAAGGGAGTATGTTTTATCTATGCTTATACCAAGTAACCAGTTTATAATAAAATAAAATTCAAGTTATATAAAACGTTATATGTTGACTAAGCACAATTAAAACATTTATTATGTTTGCTATTTCATACATACTGGTAGTTTAGATTTTTGTTTTGTTTTCTTATGGTGTTTAAGTATTTTATGAATCGATTTGCATATGTACTCACATATTAGGTCATGTAAAACAAATCAATTAAGTTTTGAACTTCTAAAGTTATTAATGTAGCTATTAAGTAATGATCAGAGATATTAGTTTTAGCGAAAACCAAATATATTTTAATAAGTATCAATATCATTTTATTTTAATACTTATGATACATAATGTTGCATTTACTCAAAGCCGTGAAATAAAATCGTAATTAATAATCTGTGGAAATTCCTAACCATAAATTGTAGAATTTTCAATCTCGTTTGGTAAAGTATAATTTGTCTTTCATTATATTAATTATAATTTATGCTATTATTAAAAATGAAATAATTCAGTTAATGCTGTATCTATTATTCAAAATTTAATATTAAGGAAATATTATGCTTCAGGGACCGCTTGCTTCTGACGTAACTAATAGGGTAGTAAAATATGTCTTTTAGGTCTTTATGAATTGGTTCATCTAGATAAACTAGCACATTTATTAAAGTAGATATTCTCAGACAAATCTATAAAGATAAGTAAATATAAAAAATTAAGTAATTATAGTTAGCATTCATCAGACACAAAGACCTGCTTAACATTTGATTACTCATACATTAACAAAAAAACCTATACATTTTTAATGAATCTATTTTGGTTATCGGGTCTATCAAACTATTTGACTGACCAAATATGAGACCTTCTATTTTAAATAATATTATACTTGTATGACAGTTTTAAATACCGTTTCCATTCGTTAAATGTATACACGTTATTCAATGATGGTGCAATCACAATAATTATTAATAATACATCATACTATTACATTAACTATAGTTGAATACATTCTTGATTAGCATTGTTTACGTTATTATTTACGCTTATTATTATACACTTAAACTATAATTTAAAAGATTGTAATTACGTTGTCATATTTTGCCTATTTGGTCTGATGACTGGGTTCTCCAATGGGAATCGATCATCACTTACCATTTTATGAGTTGACGTTTCAAGTGTAAATATATGTTTTTAGAGTCGTATTGGACGTATTTTTATTTACTTTTATTATTTACAGTTAGAAAAACAGAATCAACCCCGGAGAGTATCAACAGATCTTGTAAATAGTTATACTATAAGTCGCTTTAAAAAGCTGACGATTGAGAAACATTTTGTATGATTATTTTTACTATACCTCGGTAAAAAGTAAAGGAATTAAAAATGTATATTGGACTGAATAGCCGTATATTATTTTCCAGGTGGGGTTACAGATATTATGCAACAATAAATTTGTTATTATAAAATCAAGACAACACCTCCAAGAATGGCTATTCTGCTTCTTTTGTCAGTAACTACATTGATCCAGATTTCTTAAAATATTCGCAAGTGTTTAATTCAGGTTATAATAATGTGATAATGAAGTAAATGTTTAACTTAAGGATAAGTAAATTGAATTACAAATCCTTCCTCGTCTTAAATTTGACGATAAGTATTAAATACCTCTTCCGAATCATAAAGTCAATTTCACACTCAGTTGTCCGGAATCAGATAAATGTAAAGTGAGAGGATTTTGAACAAAGATTTTATCATTTAATAGAACATTCAACGAGAGTGAGTTTGAAAGCTATTTCTATTGGAGTGTGATCGACTGCAGTAATTTTCCTCTGAAGAAGTTATTAGTCTTAGAGAAAATATTTCATTAATTAATTGACATGATAAAGATAAAGACGATAAAGATAAACATGATAAAGATTATAATTTAAACAAGATGCATCTAAATTATAGCGAGTTAAAAATTTCATTATGTGAATTAACACTGCACAATAACATGAATAACACGGTGAATTAACATTGTATTTATTAACTTATAATGTTTTAACTATATTTGATTCTTAAATAGATTTGGCTATAAATTCAAACAAAGGTTCATTCTTGCTTAGAGATCCACGATTCTTTTTACAAATAACCTTTTGATAGCAACAAATTTTAATTTAATTCAAGCTGTAATTTCCAATGGCAATTCCTAAGCTATTGTAACATTTACAAAACATAATTATCATTAATATTATCAATATTTCAAAGTCCTGTTTAAGTAATTTTCCTCACAAACGCTGATGTTTAAAATTAAAAGGATTTGGTTTGCAAACTTTTTTACTTTACCTTTTTTTTTACTTTTTTACAATTACGAACCTATTGTAAAACCTTTTAATGTAATTTAAATATAGAAAAATGCCATGAAAGTCTTACAAACCATATGAAAAATCAGGATAACAAGTGTATTAAATCAACAATGAAACACCCTTAATTGTAGCAGTCAATTTTTTTACAATTGATACATAAGTAACAACTACATAACAGTTTAAACATTGAACATAAACAAAGATAGAAAAAAACGTTTGCTTCTATGTTATAGTACAAGCATAAGTAAAACATATCGATCTTGCTTGACAATGTCAATATGCTGAAATGTTGACATAAAATTGCACCAGAACAGGAATGAACAAAAGTGAATGGATAAATATATGATAAACATTAATGTGATAAAATCTGGCTACCAATAAATGACAAATGCTTTGACAAGCAATCAATCGTGAATTTCTGCGCATATATATGTGCTGGAATACTGTCTACCAAAGAGGTCTTGCTGCTATTGATACATAACTGATGTAACACTAAATCCTATAAAAGGATTAAAGTGACAATAAACTTCTGTTGAAGGCCTGGAAAAAAGGTCTTACAAATTTATTTGGGTGCTTTATAGGATTTCTAAAGGACAAATGTACAAGAATTACATCAAAACGCGTACTTAAGTGTAGTACACTTTCTAAGGTACTTAAGGTTCTTTCTAAGGTAAGTACTTTAGAACACTTTCTAAGGTTGTGTACATCGCGATAAAATTGTAGTTTATATAATCTAGAGTGGCAAATTAGACCTTTTATTGATATTTTCCTGTATTCTGTGTGGAAATCCTATTCTTTAATTAATTAACAAAAACTCAGTAATATTGTGTTTTTGGTTTTAAGGATCATGTTATTGTAACAAACAACCCTATTCTACTACTCTGCCTTTATTTATTTTGGAACATCTTTACAATGGCACGGAGTGGTACAAATCATTATTGACGGTCTACTAAATGAACACATTATTATTATAGATACAGTTCAAAGCTACATGTACCAAACATCTTGACTGAATTCGCCATATATAAGTATGACTGAATTTGCCATATATAAGTATGAAAAAAGGTAGGCCTACAGTACATATATATTAAGAAAACTTACGTGGTAGAAAATTATTGAAAAAGAGGTAGTGAGTATCTGAACTGGAAGCCTCACAAGCTGATTCAGACTGTTCAATATTTCAACCAGCTGCGGTAAAAATAGGATCCCCTCGAGTTTCCAGCAAACACTTTACCTCCACCTCATATCCTATCCACTATGTGAATGTTGGAAGAGTAATTTATATAGTTTACAGGTTCTGAAATATTCAATTATTAATGTTCACAGAACTTTTACACTTTTAGTGGTTTTGATCTTAAATCTTTTATATCTTAACGTTACCATTAAAAATGACCTAGATCATTACGAATCTATATGGCTACGAACAAAACTTTAGTCTTTACAACAACAAACTTAAGTACAAACTTTAATGTATTAAAGATTTGCAACTATTAACTGGAATATCTAAGCTACCCAATAAGCTACTAAATATGTAGATCTAACATTTTAAAAGTATCGTGTGCATACATTTCAGATCATTATACTTGTTTTTATTCAAAGTAAAATATTGCATGTAGAGGTTCAGGATGTTTTAAACAGATTACTGGTGTAATCATTTATTTGTATTAATTAGAAGGTGAAGAATTAATTATTTGCCTCCTTCGCAAACATGAATTTTTACATTGAATTGTTAATTTATCCACATTTATTCATCACGTTAACCACTTCATAAGAAAATATTTTTTTCTTCTACGTTTCTGATGATGTGACAAAAATTCATAAGGTAGCAATTTATTCGAATAACCAGTTAAAATCATTACATTGCACAGATGATTTTCGGAGAGTGGTAAATTTCATTGTGATAAGGGTAAAGGTATGTAAAGGAAGTAAAGATTTAAGATATGGTCAATAATGTTAATAGGTGTGAACGAAAAAATCATTCTTTTTGCAGATGACTTAAAAGTGTATTGTCGAATTACCTTACGGGCTGATTTGTCTAATTCATTATAGTCTTAATACTATTGATAGTTTGTGCTGAAAGAACTACATCTCAATCAATGTGAAAAATGCAACTTTATTTCATAGAACTAAACCTCTCATAATTTTTTATTACAAGCTGGATAATATTCCTCTGACTCGTAGTGAGAGCATTTGTGACCTTGTAAGATGCTTTCTCTGCATGTGAGGCCTAATATCCATATCCTAAACATCTATGCGAAGGCGTCTAGATCTCTTGTTCTGCTGGACCGTTCTTCAGGAGACTTTTATCACGTCCACTCACTTAGGATGCTCTATTGCGCTCTTGTGCATCCATTGCTTGAGTACAGCTGTGTGAAATGGTTGCCACAACAAATAACTCTAGTTTGGGAGCTTCAACTCATCCAGGATAGGCCCCTACGTCTCCTTGTATTGGCTGTCGGACAAGGTTTGCCTTCGTATAAGTTCCGGTAAGACCCTAGGGCTCTTTTTAACCTTTAAAGCTAGTAGAAATGTCATTAATTGGAGTAGTGTTTCTGCACAAGCTGGTGAGCGTGATGTAGACTGTCCGTAGCTGTTGGGTCAGATTTGTATTCCATGTATGACTAGAGCCAGATCTTCGCAGCTATTTGGATGATGGCATGTAAGCGCCAACTATGATTCAAAAAGCACCCTAAATATACACCAGAAACTTAGAAACAAGGTCTCACATCTTTGTTAACTTTTTTGCTGACAGTTATTCCGCAGTCAAGGAAAAACTACAGAAAGTCGCAACTGTCGTCAGTTAAAACCTGCAACAGGGACCTACAATTTAATTTTTTTTTTTTTTTTTTTACAATGTTATATATTTATCAATTTTGGTTAACAACTTAATCAATTAATCTATTTGTTATTTTTGTTGCAAGATCACAGAGTTTATCAATGTTACTAGTATATTATTGTCGCTATACTATATTTTGATTTTAAAGTGTTATAATATTCTTAAGGTGGTAAATCAAAAACAACTAAGCACCATTAAAATAATACATTTCTTTATGAAGTGACATTTTTTGGCCTAGGTATATTTTTAAGCTTCAATAAAATACTGCATACTTAAATTTGTTTACGTAATTGGTTTTATGTATTGGTGTGTCAATTCTCGATACCACCAATACTTGGACATTGTTATTGGTATCGATAATTCATCGTTAAAAGTCGATTCCAATACCGAAAAATAAGATATCTGTGTAGATCGGGTGATCGAAAAATTACCAATATTACCACGATTGAATACTTTAAATGTTCCATAAGCAATTTAATGTGTTTTCCATTGGAATGAATGAATAGTTAACCGTTTTAAAGAGCTATTCGGCTTTATGCACTTTTCTTAATAGTCAACACGAGTGAATAATTTTTGTTTTCAAATATTCAATTGTAAATCTATAAATTGTGTTTCAAAATGAGGGGTTTTGAACGATTCACAAATTTATCAGTATTATACAAGTCATTGCAATTTGTATTTGGCTATTAGGTAAATATTTACAGAGTACCTTATTAATTTTGAACATCTATATTACACTACCATACTTAAAGTAGAGATAGAGAGTAGTTACGTGAGTAAGATTTTTGGACTATAAGAAATTTAGGAGTTTTAACACCGATTGGTAAAAATTCCAGTTTTATTTTATAGTTTTACAAAGGATAAAAAGTATTCTTTTGTGCTCATAACTCTTAAAGATAAGATTCCTAATTTACTATCGGACCGCAACGTTAAGTATCATACTTGGAAGATATTGCTCCCATAGGGGCTACTTTGTTAAAGAGACTGCCTAATTGCCTCATACTTTTGAAAAACAACTTTCTGCCATGCCATGAGTCTTGATGTGTTTTTGTAGGCTTACGATGTATAATGTATTAGGCTTATGTAAGTGGCATAAATGTAACAAAACACATTTGACAATAGTTTCAGTTTAGTATTTTAAGTGTTACACATTATTCGAACATGGAATTTATGATGGGCTAAATATGTAAGAGGTATTTTTTAATGTTATAAATTAAATCTGCATACCTATTATGACCCACGTAACGAATCATTTAAGTAAAAATATAGCCCAAGAATATTAGAACCGAATGGGTCATACTTATTAACAAATTATATCACTGACCCGATAGTAAACATGATTTTATTATCAGATACCAAAGCAGTTAATCTCCTTTTTCAAAACGGTATATTAACACATTTATATTATAACGGTATACTGCTTTTCGACGAATTTCCAAGCCATCTGAAAATTGAGTCGTACCCTTTTGTATCATTTAAAAAAGTACTAGTGTCTAAATTGTAGTACAGTGCCTAAATCGTGTGAGTTAATTTCTAGTCATGGGCCCGTGGTGTGCTTTGTTCACGAGTTGATTCATTAAAAATATTGTTTAGATTAATACTTATTTTCTAGTTTATAATAAAAACTATATTTTGCATTTTGACTTAGCCAATGCATCAATGTAACTGGTCAAATAAATGTTATATTAACTTAATATTTAAATTGAACTGTCAAACCAGATGTTACCGCTATTAGTTCAGGCATTCAGGCCAGTTACGTCATAAGCTTATGTTTATGATCCATACTATTCTGTTCTAATATTTGTTATATGACCTAAAATTACTATTTGGCAGTGCTGTTTAAGTTCTAAGTAATAATTATAATTAGAACAAAAAAATCGTAACAATTTTAATTTTATTTTAAATTTGTTAATATTAATATCTTATTAAAATATAAAATAGTTAAATAAAACTAAATACTAACGTACGTACAGCCTTGTGGTTCAAAATAAAAAACATATTTTAATTAAATATAATTTTAATAAATTGAGACTATTACAGTATAGCAATACTTTTAAAATATAAGTTATCTTAAATTATGTAATAGCTACAATGAAATCGAACTACAGATATAGTAAACTGGAACAAGTGTATTTACTAGAAGGTATTTACTAATTTTATTACATTTGTTTCCTATAAACATCGCCAGCATGACAAAAAAGTGCAAGAAATTAAGTTTATAAAAACAATAATAACTTTTACCAAACCTTATTAAAATATCACAACTAGAAGCTACTTTCCAAAAATATATCGAGTTTGAAGTATCATTCCTTCTTGTTTTATACTCGAAAATATTGACACTGCGTTATCACTTCAACGTATAAAATGTAAAGCCAATCTCCAAGAACAACATTGTGAACATAGTATGCGTAGTATGCCTTTACGATCCTTTCACTCACTAATATTCACCTAAACAATTGAGATATTACGTATCTAGGCGCATTAATACAAGTATTGTAAACGTGCTATCATAATGAAAGATAATGCATCAGAACTAAGAAAGCTAATCCTAAATGTGTGCAGCCTTTGTAAAATTAATAAGATTTAGCTTTACAACAATACATAACTTAATATAAAAGATGTATGGTTATGAGAGTGTCAACTAGTATGTCATGTTTTTTTATGAGATGTGATT
Source organism: Macrosteles quadrilineatus (assembly GCF_028750875.1). NCBI lineage: Eukaryota > Metazoa > Arthropoda > Insecta > Hemiptera > Cicadellidae > Macrosteles > Macrosteles quadrilineatus. The sequence continues at coordinate 20,463,082 of NW_026542596.1, forward strand.
TGCAAATATTGTATGCAATAATGTAAATTACATATGGTTTTGTGATGGAATTAGCAAAGGACTGGTACCGGTACAGGCAGAGCCATTACATATAAATACAAATATATAAAGAAGACGACTTAACTGAACCAAATGGTTTGAATATAACGTATTTTACTAACCAAAAGAATACATGATGGGAATATGTTTTGGAAACAAGCATCAATAAAAGTGAATCTATCAAATTTAAATTGCTGCTTAAACCAACATACAAATAAATGAGCATTTTCTAAACAACATAGTTAAAATGATTTTTTTTATTTGCTTTGTTCAACTTAGAAATATACACTTCTATATTCTCACGAATTAACAAACAAGCCTAGTTAGGGCCACAAAATCAACAAACAAAATAGTTCTTTGATTGTATGCAAGTTAAAAAGGGGTTTGTCGTGTGTAATTCTCAAAATGTAAAACATTAAGAATCTCATTCGAGAACAGATTTTTTATTTTAAATTTCATTGTGAAGTACTTTATGTGACTTTTGTGAGAAGCATGATGAAAATACCCATCACCCACATGTCAAAAGAACATCCTAGGATGCACAGAGAAATATTTCATTATAGAGGTTTTCTCTTCCCATTGTTTTTGGGTGGTTAATAACTATTCAAAAAGATATTGTAACACAACATTATGTAATAAAATGTCATTATAGTGGTTAAATTGGTATAAAAAGCCAAATTTATTTGGGTAGATTGACTACTTCAAGAATTAAATCAAAAGTGAATTGACTGCCTAAGCAATAAGATTAGTTAAATTTGATTCATATTTTAAAATATAGGTTTTTGTAAAAGTTATTAATATAAACAAACTAAAACAAAACTTAAACTGCTAATATTATTGTTTATTCCCACTCCATTTAGTGAAAACTTGTTTAACAAACAAGTACAGCGTAGAAATTAGCTCCAATCAGTGCAGATAGAAAGCGTTTCCTTGGTGTAAAACAAGTCACGTACATAATCTGTGCTTGGAAGATCTTGTCACCTTCCATACAGAGGATCCCTTACTATATCAAATCATGTTACTCAACGTAAAATTGGGACTAAAACTGTGTGTGTAAGTGATATATATAGAAGTATACAGTCACCGGTTACGGAAAACAACACTGCAAGGAATGTGTAAAAAATATATAAGGCGTGTTTATACTAAACACTTTTATACGTTGATAATTTATATAATCTTTGTCATAAAACAGCAAATAATAAATTTTACAAACCATAGTAAACATATTATTGATTGGCCTCGTTAACTCATCAATTAACTAAACGAGACTACCCTAAACACCCAACACCTAAGACCTAAGACAGGCTAAATGAGGAAGGTGTATGTGAAAAAATAAATCATGAATTATGATCTACTTCCACCATAAATTGTACGATTATTACGCCAGAAATAATTTAAAATATTTAAACAAGTTGAGTGGTCAGTGATATAATCCTTACTGACTATATTGAACATAAAAACAGCCTAGGTATAGTAGAAATTACACTTGTATTGATTTAACACTCAGCTTTTAGAGAATTCTCAATTTAATTTTGTTTGGGTGTACAGCTCGGTTTGTAAGCTGTCCAAACTTAAACCAATTAAGAAGCCTCTTAAACAAAGAAGTCCCCATGAGAGCCGTAACTCCTAAATATGATACTTTACGTTGCAGCCATGTTATAAATAATTGTAGATGGTATTTTGGCGAATTAAGGATAGAGTAAATTTATACTCATAATCAAATCACCATCGCGGCTTGCATAAATCTTTAAAGCACTATAGTTATTTGTGCAACTAGTGAGCAAAGTGAGCAATTGACTCACTCGAGAGAAATACTTACTCACGAGCCGTAGGCGAGTGAGGAGTGGTTTCTCGAGTGAAGCAATTGCACTTTGCACTCGAGTTGCACATTATATTTTTCCTACAGATACCATAAAACAAATAAATTGGTAAGGACACGTATCATATTTTTACACAGAAATGAACTTTTAATATGACATTTAATGACACAACAGTACAACAGCTGACCAGCTGATTTACAGCCAGTGCTGCCAACGTATTTCGCGTGCATACGACCTTGTGTGCATGTTACGCGCTCACTAGTTCGTGCCTTCACGTTGCAAATCTGGAGTGAGACAAAGTAATTAGAGTGAGACAATGTTAACATTGTCTCACTGATGAGCGAATTGGCCACTTTGCTTTCTCAAATCATTGAGATAACATGTACATTGTTAGGTAACTGTAGGAAAAAATATGAACATATTTCATAGACATTCATGCAATAGTGCAGGTTACACCAGTTCTTCAATGCGCTCCCTGAACTTAACATGATGAAAAAGGATACTAAGCTATTTAAGATAGCAGTAAAAGTTGTTTCACTAAAACCCCCCTATTACCAGATTGGGGATCTTCGACTTAACTATGATAACATATAAAATAAAATAGAAATTGTGACTGCTTGTAATATTCCAAGTTTTTTATTTGTGTATTATTTTTCAGAATAAGTTCTCGTAGCTTATTCCGAACGGTTTAGACATTTTATTTCGCTAAATATGAGTAACTTGCTATTTGAACATTATCTAAATTTGTAATATTTTTCCTTATAGAAGCCTTAGGCACTGGAACGGGCATGTACATGGCTATAAGAGGACACCGACCTCTGAAAAATTACTGTTACGGTAGCGTGCAATTTCATCGGTACAGTAGTGAAGTTAGCCTACTAAAATTTATTAACCTTAACTATAGGGCGATGGTGTGTAGCTAGGCTGGTTCTATATGGTCGATGTCCCATCTTTAATTACGGGTCAAGAATAGCCAATGTTAAACTAAACGTTGTCACCATCTTATGTGTGTTGGGAAAAATATACATAGTTATCAGGGAAATTGTAAAAATAGTGTAAAAGAGTTGGTTGATGTATATATCGGGCAAACAAAATTTCTATATTAGTTGTTCAAACCATAGACTTCGAAGTTTTTTAATGTTACACTGCTGATTAAAAAAAACAGAGATTGACCTTTGTGAGCTTAGTATGGCAACTTTAAAATTCATACTAAACGCTAATACTAAAGAAAACAAAATCCTTACTAAATTAATAAGGAGACTCCAAAAGTGTACATGTTAGGAAACCTTGAATCTAAATTTCAAGTAAATCAAAGCCTGTTATTTTTATAAGCCATTTGCATTTATATGCCAATATCTAAGGCTACTAGGATAAGCTCTGTCATATTACAGTAAAACCCATTTGCTGTAACATTTATGTTAACAGATTTATGCTAACATCAATGTCGGCACCGTAAATACCCTTTTTGGGTAATGATTGCATCTTACATAGAAAACTACATTAAAAATGTGTGCGTGTTTAAAGCAAGGTAAAGATTATATGTTATTTGTATTATTATAGTGAAGCTAGTGAAGCTTAGCAGGGGGTCTTATTTACTCCATCTTTGTTATAAACTGCACACTAGACCAAGAATAACATATAGGGAAATCTATATCGAAAATTAAAATTTCCTTCGAGATATTTCCTTAACAAACTTTTTATTTTTAGTAATTACTGAACGCAAACACATAGAAAAATCCAGAACACGTTTTTATTCAACATCGCATGAATAAGCCAGAAGAATCTGTTTGAATATTTATTCTCTCATAAAACTTAGTTGGTACTCATAAACTCTGTCATCATATCTAGTTTACAGTCACTGGAACGGTTTGAATTAGCATAATCTCTGCGTTGCAACGCTTCCAAATGATTTAATGCTGCTAAAACTAAAACTTAAACTTAAATAACCTTTGCAAAAAAATAGTATTACGCTACTATATTATGTTACACCGTGTCATATTTCTGAAAACCTTTAATTTCATATTACGTAGAGTTGAGGGACGACAACAAAATATAATATATAACATTTACAAGTTACAATTTAGATGTAGGACTAAATTACTAACGTAATCTGGCACAGCTTAATAAAATATGCAAATTCAGGACATGTTTTGGTGTTAAAACACCATCGTCAGCTTCAGGTATACAGGGTGGCTGAAAAGTAACTTACACCCCTCCCGCCCTTAACTTTTCAACCATTTGAGATATTTGAGATCTGTTTGCAGCAACCTTCTTAGGTATGAGGGGATACAATAGTTATGGTCAATTTTGAAAATTTCGCCCTTAGGGGTAGTGGAGGTAAGGGGTAGCTCAAAATTTTCAAATTACAAGTATCGTTAAGTTTGGTATTATTTTACAGGTCTTGATGAAACATAACAAGTTACTTTTCAGCTACCCTGTATATGTAGATTTGATCAGTAGTTAACATCGTCAGAGGATAAACACAGTGTACGAAACGACACGAACATAACTACAAATAAATACTAAAACATAAAAAAACAGGCCTGCACTAACAAAAGATGACCGAACGATGGGTAGCAAGGGGTTAGGGTTAGACTATCATGTGGTCGGTCACCTTTTGTTAGAACAGGCCTGTTTCTTAAATGTTTTATATATTTATTCGTAGTTTTGTTCGTGCCGTTTCGTACTGTGTTAATCTTCTGACGATGTTAACCACTGATAAACTCTACATGTGTACCTGAAGTTGACGATGGTGTTTTAACACCGAAACATGTCCTGAAATGAAATATTTTGTTGAGCTGTGACGGAATTACGTACGTAATTTGGTCTCACATTATGTCCAACAGTCCAGGGCCTACACACATGGATTTTAATTACAATTTAGAGCTAAAATTACATACTAAAATTTTACAAATCCCAGGATTAGTGGATGCATACAATAAAATCATTCCATGAGGTAAAAATCTACGTAGACAATAGGCTAAGCCGTTTTTCGTTAATTGAATGAGGAGTATTTAACTCCTCCGTAAATATTCGCCTAATTTTGCCATTTAAGGTCTCAAATAAAAAAAAGGTTTAAACGTGTAGTTATGCCCAACAGTAGTATATTTTTGACAAGTCGTTCGTTGTTTAGGGCGTTAGGGACCCTTAAGGCCCGTTTATTCCCCATAAGGATAACATTTACAGAAACGTATGTTTGTTAGTTGAAAATAGTTAAAGTCTACCAAATAATAATGATGTGTACACATCTCACTATTTTTTTCTAACGCTGGGAATAGTTAGATTTACTTGAGGACTACCACGATTTAGAAAACTTTACTACAATATTTAAAATTACAAATCGTTAAAATTATAATTCATTTCACACGTCTAGGTTAAAATATTGATAAGCGTATTTAATATATGTTTAAAGTGTTAATATACGTGTTTTATTTCATTTCGGTAAATTTTTTAATACGTACTATGTTTATTAAGTTATTTTCTCAAGTTTATCAACTCCTCATGTAGTTAGATCATAGACATTCGATTTGGTAACAACTCATAGACTAACTAAATGCAAATTAGGAACAGGCTTTCAGTTACTGTTATACTGTTAAAGCTGATTAGAACAAAATAACTAGACATTTCAGTAAATGAGAATGGGATCGAAAGTTTGTATTGCTTCAATTTTTACTGAAAAAGATTAGGCTACATAGTTTAAACCTAGACATGTCACAATAAGGGAGAATAAATATATTTTTTTCTTACTGGCAAATATTAAATATAACTATTATGGCTGTACTGATCATAAGAGTTGTATGTAATATTTTGCGGGACAGATTCAAACCGCCGTTGTTGTTTATTAATCATTTCAATTCGTGCAAATTTAAATTGAAACTTATTAGTAATAACTGCATGGTCTAGACCATGAAGAGTTAAATTCGTTCCATTGAATATCAAAAATAACAGTTAAAAATGATACGATTCCACTACTCACTTAAAGCTTAATGTACAAAGTGTTTCAGAATTGATGTCATATTTTTAGTGTATTATTTCTGAGAAAGAAACATATCTAAATATCATATTTAAACTGTCCGGAAGTTCTTTGTTACTCAAAAAGCCGCAATTTGATTTTTTCCTTCTTTTTTTTAAGGGATCTTTCTGACATAAGAAGTTGAAACTTTGCACAATCATTTATTACAACTAGACTAAAAAAATAATCACAATTTTTCAAATTCATAAGAAAAAATTGTGGCCATTTAACACTTTGCTTCTTAAATAACTCAAACCCGTTGATTTTACAAAGATTTTACAAGAATAATCTTTTAAGAGAACTTAAATAAAAATCGAATACTCCTTATTTTTTTAGATTGGACGCATATTGACTGAGATAATAATAGCTTAATTGCATCAGTAACGTTTGGTTGATTAATGTTGAAATAATGTTCAAGCTTAAAATACACGCATCACTGTTTATAATCAAACTTTGTTATTTTTATTCATGATGGTTTTTGAGCTTTACTGTTTGGTTATATAACTAGAAGACCAGTTATTGTTTATGATTAGGTCGTTTTATTTGGTTAAACAAGGTTTTAAATGAGTGAAATAACAAGAAACAAATTGTAAACAAAACATGACCTTTGCAGTTGGACGTACAGAACTAACAATTAAATTGGCTTTATCTGTTCCATAAGGATGACAAATATACTAAGGGAGCATGTTTTATCCATATTAAAACATACATTTAGGTCAATTTTTAATGAGTTTTATTTGCACTTCAATTATCAATCATTAAGATGGGGACGCCACCAAGGTGCGTATTTTAACCCTAATATGAGTGATGGATGATTGCAGAATGTTGTAAGATGATCTGTGTAGCTTCGTTACTGACTAAGATAATCTGTTATAACTAGGGGAGTATGTTTTATCTATGGTATGACTCTTAAAGTCAGCTGGTGTCACTAGGCCCTTAGAACGTAAACGACTGCCAACGAAGTCAGCCAAACATAACCTCTAAACTTTAACAGCGATTATCTCAAAACATCAGTTTTTGAGATAGGCCCGTTTAGCAGCTACAACCTCGTTGTGAATAGCTTTGTTATTTATAAAACCAATTTGAATGAAAGTTCATTTAAGTTATTTAAAATAAAATTTAGAAAAAAAGTTGTTCGTGTACTTTTTTGTATGATAAACGGTTTCAAAGATATTTGAGTATAAAAATCTAAAATTGCCTCAATTTTTAATTTTTATAAGTTAAAATCTTGAAAATTTCATTTATGTTCATTGATAACTAGAACCCGTATACCGAGTATCAAAGCTTTAAAGTTCTCACTTTTAAAGTGTAAACATTTAGAGGAAATGACTATATTGAATAAATAATAACATTTTATGGCAACAATATAATCAGCTGATTAGTTTGTAATTAAGTACGTTGACTTTCACCACAGCCAATATTAAAACTTAGGTGTTTTGTGTGAACTGTAAAGACAATAAATAAAAAGGTGTGACATTTTTAAGCGGTCCTATTAATAGATAGTTAATAAAATATACTTTTAGAGTTATGTAATATATATTTTTTTTATAAACTAGAATCGTTTTAAATAACTTGCAAAGCAGACGGAGACTTGCATTGTTGTGGCAGACTTTAGCCGCACGGCTCCGCATACACTGCAACTAACCTCCAGCAGTCACGTATCACTAAAGCTGCCATATCTCAGTATATTCGTCTAATCTAAAACAATAAGGTTTCAATAGACTTTTAGTTTAATTTTCTTAAAAAAAGTTATCCTTATAAATGTTTTGTTAAATCTACGGTTTTTGAGTTCAAACAAACTGTAAAATGGCCGCCATTTTGTTTTATGAATTTAAAAATTACGATTTTTTTTGTAGCTTAGTGTAGCGGTCATAAATGTTTGTGCATTTTAAAGTTTTAAAGTGCATTTTTAAGTTTTAAGTTTCAATTTATTGTTTTGAAGAATTGGGTTTATTTCTAAGGACTTGTAATGTTAGCTATAAAAACGTTGGACCCCATGTAACAAACTGAATTATGTTTAATAAAACGTTAGTAACTATCACGAACTTTGAAGAGGCTGAATCTAAGTGGCATCTAAGGCAACAACTGCGTAACACATAATAAAGTGTCATTCAGACGTTTCACAACGTTGTCATCTGTTTTAACATCAACATGTGTCAAGGTCCTTGACCTCACACATTGAATAGCTCTGTAATATTGAGTAACACATTCTGGCAACTGTGAACTAACATAATGTTTTTCTCCTACCTTTAACTTATGTTTTATACAATGATTCACGTAATACATTTTCGTGATTTAAATGTTTATATTTTATGGTGTAGTAATGTTGTGATAATTCAAGGTTTATAATTTGTCATTACTGTTGAGTAAAGCCAAATCACGATGACTTTTTTTATTAAACAATAATACAAATGCCTTATTCTTAAACGTTGACTATTTCCAAAATCAACTGCATTTGGCAGATAATTCAAAAGAAACTATATTAAAGTCAATCACTATTAGGATATTAGGAAAATGTCAATGTAAAATTATAGTTTTTTGTTTCCTCAGAATAAACCTAGTCAACCTTATTTTAACCTACTTACACTTAGTATGTGAAAGCAAACCTTAAATGGAGAAAGTAAGCAAAACAAGAATTGAAGCATTGTTATGCTATACCTATGTTCCGTGTTAATTGCCACCCTCTGGCATCGTTCACGTTTAAATTTACATCAATGTTTTTAATTGTCAATGTTTACTTTTAATTTTTTATGACCAATTACATTACTGTATTCACTGCATAAAACTTTTTTATATAACTGGCAAGGAAAGTAACTGCTGGAAATAGCTAAAAGCTTAACATAATTTATATGATCCTCCTCTGAATTATACGTGAGATTTGTATTATTAATCCGAGACCATGGATTTACTGTAGACCACATGCATACTTTTAGATAAGATAGCGGAAAGTAAGACACTGTATTTAACACTGTAGTTAAATGTTCTGAGGAACTTTTTACTCTTTTCGTGTCTTGACATAAATTTTTACTGTAGTTACTTACCATTTGTTACAGTATGGGCGAGAGAATTTGACTGTACAAAAGAAAATTATCTATTAAATTTATTTTGTATTTAAAATTTAATTTTGAGTATAATGTAATTTTTGTTAAACCTTTGCCAATACATGTGTGCTAATAAGGATGTATAGGTATAAATTACTTTTAAGTTATTTCAAAGGCATGGAGAAGTGAATCGTTCTGAAATGCTGTGCTTGAATAAAAAATACTATATGCAATCACTTAAGGTTTTGTTACAATAAAACCTAAAATGAACCATAATTAAAGAAAGAAAAATCATATAGGAAAAATAAAAAACATTATATTGTAAGCACAACAATCAATCGGAAATGTATACTGCCTGTTAATATAGGTATAAACAAGTCTAGTTATTTATGACATCTTAATCCTATTCAATTTTAACTTTTGAGATATGATTTAAATTCCTCCTCCGCTTCATTAAGCCAATTTCACACTCATTTTTCCGGAATCAGAGAACTGTTAAGTGAGATTATTTTGAACAAAGATTTTATCATTTAATAGAACATTCCCCGACAGTCAGTTTTATAGCTATCTTCAGTGTTCTGATCAACTGCAGCTGTTTTCCTTTTAACGTGCCGTTATTGAAATATCTGACATTCATAGCATTTTCAGAATAATTTAGATATGTTTTATAACTCTTAAAATTTTTACATTGGTTTTCCTTTTTTATGTAAAACAACTTGGTTTTATTCTGAAAACTTGGAAAGCAATAGATACATTTGTAAATTTATTTTTATAAACGTTAGGATCATACAACTTAAAAACACCTTTTATTTATATTTATGTCAATATCTAGAAATCGGGTCTTTAACGCTAGGCTTTTGTTGTTTAACCAAACCGCAAAGAAGTATACTCCGCGGTGTATGACGTAAACTCAGCTGTGCATCCCAAGTTTAGAGTCTCAACTTTTCTCATTTAGCCCTGGAATGTTCTCTCTATCTTCCTTGGGGTTTGTTCGACCTATCTATATAGCCGTTGTATTTCTTACAAACCTGGACTAATAATTTAGTCTTATCCTTCCTATAATATTGCCCTAACTACTGCTTTAACTACTGATAACTTTTTAGAGAGGTTATGTTTTCGTGTATTGTCATTGCCACTGAAAGTGATGCAACGACTTGTTGGAAAATCAGCTGATTAGCTGGATTACAGCGTTATCATAGCCGCTGTCTATACTATTATGTTGCACATAATTTTGTACTCTAAATGCCACATGCTCTTGACGTTAAGTAGATATATCCTGTGTTTAAAAAGTTAGTTCTTATGACTTTTGATCAGTTACAAACAGGAGGGCGTATGTGTTGTAGTGGGTGCAGAACCTATGTATGTGTATTTAAATTATTTTCAATGTTTCGTTTGTTTTACTGAAAATATACACAGTTTCTTACTAACTTTATTTGAAAGCTTTCGATAGCAGCACTCAGGGTTTAATGTACATAATTTATTGTGAAGCTGGTTTAGTATAATGAATATTAAAATCTATTGAACATAAAACCACATAGCTCATGCCAGATGTCATCTTAAAGAATATCTCATCCCAAATACATTTTTACAGTCATACACTATTTTTCCCTTAAAGCTATGTTAGTATACATATATGGGGAAAATTTAATCGCCTTTTTCGTATACGACAAGTTGTCGTATTTGATTCGTATTTACGATTATACTTTAATATTTTGTAATGGCGACCATACAAAGTAGATATTTTAGATGGGTTTAGCACATTCATTTGATATGTAATCTATCTATATATTAATAGGCAAGCATGTTTCTTTAAAACATTTTTCTCAGCTCGTGTGCATCGCAGGGAAAATCTACGCATACCGCTGGAAATATATTTTCCTGTAGAAGTGCAGATTCCCTTTAAAAATTTAAATAGGCTCAAATATAAGCGCAATAATTGAATTTGCAATTTTAAAAAATAACATGGGCTTTATTGGTTGCCATGCTGGTTACGAAATAACAACGAAATATCAACAGAAAATCAAAACAAATAGAAGACATTACAATCACATGTTTTATTTACAGCGTGGGGTGAAAATAGAGAAGCCTGAACCTTTACGTTCCATCCCCATGTTGAAGTTGACACCAGTTTTTTTCTTTAAATTCGTCGTAGTTGATGTGATTCACCAACAGATTGCGCTGATCTAAACGACTAATTTCTGTCGAATACACTATATTTTAGACCAAGTCAAACTTATGGAATATGACTTATTAATAAGGTAGAAAATAAATTTTAAGACACGCATTCAGTGACTGGCTCACACAACTACAGGTTTTTAAATAAAAACAATGGCGACAGCTGGTCCATATAGATGGGATGTGGTCAGTATCCAATAGTCATTACCTTTACATTTCATGTTTTTGGTCGAGTTTTCGACCACTGGACGACCACTAGTAGTAATAAAAATGCACTTATACTTATTCTGTATGATACAAAAAAGGTACAGGTAAATAACAAGATTGTCCTCTTGGCGTACATTTAAAGCCTCCATTTTAACCTCTGATAACTACTTTGTTACTGATGTGGATCGTGTGTTCGCTTAACAGTTCTAAATCAATATAATGCTGACCTTAAGTTAAAAAAAGGTAAAGAAATGCATTTTACCCAACCTGAACTGGTCTTTCATTCAAATTTCGCCTAGTAGACAGCCAAGTAGGATGTTACCATAATGATGTACAGATTAACGTTTAAGATGATTGTCTGTAACACTAAGAAATGTTTTTATTCGTTCTAAAATATCATATTTTGCAATTTCGTGCATTAATTTTATACTAACTATGGAATGATAGGTAGCAATCAATTAAATATAGGTAGTTTAAAGACTCCTTACTTACATAATAATCTAATTATCTTTATAAAAAAGTTGTTCTGTGTTCAATTTTCTAATACTTTTTCTAGAACTTTTTAATAATATTTTTTATTTTCTAGGTGAGTGATGATGTATAATTCCTTGAGTTCACTGTAAGTATGTAAATAAGTTAATTGTAAGTACGTAGACAATATTCTTGAAATTCGATCAAATGTCTCATGATTCAATTTTTACAATTTAAGAGGATATAAAACACCAAAAGTAACCAGAGTATGAATAAAGAACATTAAGAGGCTATACTTTCCAACTAAATAATTTAATATAACTATTGTTGTGATGCAGTACCTAAAAACTGAAATCCATAGTAATGTTTTGTAAGCAGATTTAGAATTTTGACAATACTTTTTTGTTGAGTAACTGACGTAAATAAAACTTCCAACGCCCACTCATTCCAATTATTATTTACCAATGATATTTAAAATACTTCCATGCTTTCTTTTAATCTATTATAATAATGATAATAACTAACTACAAAAATCCTAGTTATTACAGGATTTAAAATATCCATATTAAATTATTGAATAAAGAATAATAAAAAATAAGAATGTAATTATATATGCTATCGCACATGTTGGAAATAGGCTAAACATGTTTCGTTTGTGGGTCGGAAATTGTAGTTAGTATCTGTTTGACCTCTATTTAAAAGATGTGTTTTAATACTAGTAGAAATAGTGCAAATAGTATTTCTTTTTTATCTTATTTTTCAAATCGTAAGAAGATCATTCTCAATTTATACTATTGGATCATCAGTAGAGTTTTTTTGAAGAATATTATCCGATCTCAGATTTTTGGTTATGAACTAAACGCATCTTCCGTCCTATAAACAAATTCCACACTCAGTTGGTCGGATTTAAGAAAGGATGAGAATTAGATTATCATCATCACAAATATATTATTTACTTATTTTCAGGTTGTAATGAAAACATAGTTTTCGAAAGCGCTTGAGAAATTAAAATATGTATTATGTATTGGCCTTTTAATTTAGAATTGCATTCAATAATAGTAGCTTTAAACCTCCCAATATATTTATACATGCACTGAACCTTTTATTCTCATTTAAACCTCAAACAAGGGTATAAGAGTATTCGGGAGCTTTATGGGTACTCTAGAGTCTCGGGGAAAAATGTACAGGGATTACAACACAGCACGTACTGTGGTGTAATTCGCCACATTACAGTTCTTTCTACTCTTTCTGTTTAAAAGCATGGACATAGAAATTTTATCAATCCAAGGGTTTAAACGTTTTAGGTCTATCTATGAGCAAACTCTGCTTGGTGAACTTGTATTGCTTGTTATGATATTAAATAAAAAATTGAATGGAAATAAACATAAATCTGTACCCTACAAACATTTAAAGAACGTATCAATAGCGTATTCAATGGAACTGTAAGTACAAACCCACATGAAGACATTTTAATACTCTACTGTCTTCATTCACGATTTAGGTTACATGACAAATTTGCTCATTCCTTGGAAGCCTAAAATATTCAGACTCCTCAATATACAATACAAGCTGCGGTAAAAATTGGATACCCTCGAGTTTCCAGCAAATACTTCACCTCAATCTTATATCCTATTCTATCCACACCATTCTGGGAATATTAGAACTAAAACTATATATATACAGTGTCATTTCTATTTGCAAACAACTATTTGAAATCATAATCTCAAAAACACATGAAAAGAGAAAACCCTATTTTGAGGTACCTGATATGATTTGTGGGAGAAACATGAACATAAAAGGACCCGTCATCAATGAGTTTAAAGATAACAAATAATCCAGATGCATAGTTTCATGTAATCCTTATGATAAAGTAAAAGTAAAAACAATAGTAGGAAGGACGATGGTATTTGTCGAAAAATACATGAAACAAGTAAAATTTAGGTAGAATGTCCGCTTTAAAATCCAAACTTAAACTTGCGTAGGTACCTATCTCTTCTTACAGAAAACTGAATTTGTATATTATTTAAATGTATAAGTGTCGATTGCAGCTAATTTTGTATGCCACAACAACTAAACATGAGAATGAATTAAACCAACAATTAAACTACAGTACTAAAATTTTCCACTATTATTATTTACGTAGTCCTCCAAAATAGTTTAAATGGGTTTACTGGACCAGTACAGAATAAAATCTTGCTCCAATCAGTTTGTGTGGAAAGCGTTTCCTTGGTGTAAAACAAGTCACGTACATAATCTGTGCTCGGAAGATCTTGTCACCTTCCATACAGAGGATCCCTTCATTAGTTTAATAGTGTTGGTCAAAACGTTGAACAGGGGTTGAATAACTATATTTTGTTGGTTTAAAATCTTGGACAAATATATAGTATTTTTACTAGTCGTCGACTCGTCGCGGCCGGTGATTTTGCCCCCCCCCCCCATAGTAAATACCGATCGGTAAATGTGTATTTGTTTGTGTTTGTGTCTTGTGAACTGTGTAGGCCTATAGTTTTTACTAAACGACGTTCTATGGACTGAACATTTTCGACTGGAAGCCTGATGATAGCACAACGTCGTGCTGAAACTTAGGTCGCAATAATCGACTTATTTTGACTTGAGACTGAAGGTAATTAAACCATTATATTAGTATAATGAAAGTTATAGGTACTTCCTAATGTAAACAATTGAAACAGAATTCAAAGGTTTGAACACTATCCGGCAGTATAAGAAAACCGTACAGTCACTTCCCTTGATGTTATATAGAAGTCTAGAGCCATAGTAGAATCAAAAGTTTAACTCTAGGAAAAGTAAAAAAAACATGGTAAATGCAAAACAAATCTAACACATGAAATATCTTCAATGTTTAAAACGTAAATAAATTCAGCCATTTAGTTGAGGCTCCTGCCATTAGGAGAAAGGGTATATAGAAAACATTAAAACCATAACTGATATTTTTGGGATCTTTCACATGAAGACCCATTCAAGTATGTGGTTGATAGGTGTGCGGCTTACGGTAACTTTTGAGAAATGTTTATATATTACGAGAGAACATTACTGCAATATATGTCTCAAATAAATATAGCATATGTCACAATTAATACACTTTTTTAGTAACAAAATAAAAGGTCTCAGTAGTGTATGTAACTAATATGACAAAAACAAATACATTTTGAATCGTTCAACCAATAACCAAATAACACATAGAACTGCATACAAATTTATTGTGTTTCTATGAAAGCTATGTTTGTACCTTATATTTAGAGGATTAAAAAAATATATATTTTATGATTGAATACCTATCTCTACAGACCAGTTTATTATTTGTGGTATGAAACAGTAGTGTTTTTATTATTTTTATGACATCTGCAACGTAAATACATTTTACTTTCCAAGTTAAATTTAATTAAGAAGATTAAACTACAAACCTTTTATTGAAATAACAAGTGGCACATTGGGACCGTACATGTTTTTTTTTTTTTTAGTTTCAATCTAAATGCGTTTTACAGAGCTTTAAACTGGCTTTAAGATTGATTAAATTGTTAAATTATTTTGTTTGAGTATAAGTTACACGATACAATTACTCATCAGTTCGTTAAATATGGTAAAATGGTTTTAAAAGTAAAAAATGTATTTGTAGATAACATTTTAAATTGATTTATAGTGTAACCAAACATTTGTAAAAATTCTAAGAATTACGTTTATGTATAGAGCAATAGAGTTTTTATTTAGCCATAATATGGACAGTTTTTATTATGTTTTTAGAGAATATTAAAAATGGGTACGACTTTTATTGAAACTAAAACTCCCAAATATAGTAACCCAATAATGTATTTCAGGGCTGCAACGTTAAGTATCATATTTAGAAGATACGGCTCCCAAGGGGGCTTCTTTGTTTAAGAGGCTTCTTAATTGGTTAAGGTCTGGAAAACTTGCTTACATAATATTCTCAGAACTTGAATATAATTTTAAATTGGAATTAATTGATTCTACTTTATAATTGGAAGAAATCATTGGTGTTATTATTGCTGAACAAAGGAAGAATATCTATTAAACCTCAAATACTAACAGTTTTCATAAAGTAAAACAGGGTCACATTTAAACAACAATTTTGCCCTGCAAAAATATACAGTTTTAGAAAAAACCCGGCAACACAACAATAATTTCAACAATCATTTCATTTCTACAACAATCATTTCTACAATAATTTCTACAAATGCTTGTTACTATGGCAATTTCAAAAACTTGTGAAATGACGATTCCCTATTATAGCTTTATAGTTGCTGGGGCTAGGGGCTATTACTACAAACAAACTCTTTTTCTGCAAAATAATACAACAATAAGATGTAATCCTACAAAGACTTCACCTAAACTTTACTTTTTATTTTTACAAACAATTAAAATTTAATCAAAATTCAATATTGGGTATCTTTTATTTTTAAGATTTTCATTCATAATAGAAAGATCTATTTCCATTCAAATTTGATATTTTGCAAGGGCGTCTTACTTGTACTTGGTTACTAGGTACTATGGTTACTCTGGTGAATAACTGGTAACTTAATTGACCTTAAAATGGCAAATTACATATTTTAATAAGTAGTTTATAGCCAATAATATACTACCATAATGAAAAAAATAATAAATATATGACCATAACAGTTGGCGAACATTCATTTGAGCACTAATCAGCCATACAATATATCTCCAGTCAACGTAGTTACTTAAATTCATATACAAAGTAATATTTTAATACTACAGAAAAATTAAACATGTCAACTTTTGGTTTAAAAGTCTTAATAATCCACTTGCTAGGGGGGTTCCCGTGTGCATTTTATGTATAGAAAAACACCCTAAGGGATCATGTAGGTACTATCTGGGTTATCATTTTTCACGTGGGTGCCAGCTTGGCAGAGTGGGCATAACCTCAGAATCCGCCATTTTAAAAATGGCGGGGGCATTTATTACATGAAACTCATCGGGAGCTTATATCTCGAAAACGGCAATATATAGCGAGATACTTTTATTACAATAAATGTTGCTTACACAATAAGGAACAACTTTTGTATTTACAAAAATGCCCTAAATATAACTATTTAGGAGTAGTTGAGCAATTTATGCTAATTTAACCTATACATTTTTACTTTGTTTGGCAAAAAATTATAATATCTTAAAAAAAAACTGTTCTTTTTAATTTGGCACATAGCACTTATTGCTCTTTACATCTAAGGTCTAAATACCCCCACCGAAGCAAACCTGCAGACTAAGCAAACATTTACCTGGCTGCATTTATACTAAAATATAAAAAATTTCATATTTAACATATAAATTTTATCTCTGTTGCCAAAAAAAACTAATAATTATAAAAAAAGCTTTTTTTTTTGTAATTTGGTACATAGCACTAATTTTCCTTCGCATTTAAGGTAAAAAAACCTGCAAAAAGCTTTCGAGAAGCCTCTGACAGATATATAAGTTATTAAAATAATATGAAATATTATTTTTAAATTAATTTTTTTGTTATTACATGACGCATACAAATAAAAAAAATATAGACCTTTCTATATAATGAATTTTATTTTTACAAATAATAATAAATCCACGGATGTAACAGTAATTATTATTATAACTCATCACATTTATTATTAAAACGGCGATGGAACGGGAACGGGACCGGCGGCAAAGTTGGGGCATCGGCCAAGCATTGACGTCTTGTTAACACAACCAGTACCTTGACACTGTCCTTGGTGGTAGGCTGCTTCGGACTGATTGTATTGATATTGAACTCGTTTCGTGGATCATAAAATTTGAGCGCAGATATTGGATCTAAATTATAAGCCTTTTGGGTTAAGAGGAATTAGATCTGTTCCCTTTTATAGTCATCAGAAAAATGAAACTGTTCACATTATACTAGTGTGCATTGCGACAGTCAACTACAGGAACACTTCTACATTTAAAAAAGGGCAACATGGTATGCCAGCTAGTTTTGTACACATGAGCAGCTTTGATTGGGACAGGTTTTGCAGTTGCAGCATTCTAATAGATCACTTGGGCAAAGCTGGAAATCAAATTTTGACCCAAAAACCAACAAAGAGTAACCATCATCACTGTATCCAAAACTCAAAGGATCAAGTTGAAAAAAGGGTTCTTCCAAGCAATGAATTTGGAAGTATGTACAATAAAAATCACGTAAGATATGCTGTCTAGTAGCTCTACTAGACAGAATTTCTTCACGAGCAACGGATGCAGTTCTTTAAAAGTATTCGTTGTACAGTGACAGTGTACATCCAGTGTCTTAGACCATTCATAGTTTCACACTGAGTATCCTTTTTTTAAATGTGAACTAGATACTTCTCTGTGTTTTTCAAACTTTATTCTATCTCTTCCTCCCCATCTTTTCCAAAGTCCATTAGCAAAGTACTTGGATTACATTTTAGAGTAGCACGCTTTGTTCCAAATTTGCTGGCAAAGTCACAGCCCGTTAAAATATGGAGTGCGGGGGGAACTGAGCAAAGGTTTACTTCCAAGCCTGTTTGCTATAATGTGAACTAGTACATATCATGAAGTTCTGGCTGAACGAAGTCGCATCCACAATTCCTGCAAACCTTCCGAAGAGAATCCATTCATAAAGTGTTGTAAAGCCAACACTACGACATCTGTATCCGAAGACAGAACTACGACTTAATTTGATAACTCGAGCAAAAATGATCCAATTTTAATGAAATTTATCACAAACGTGTAAATCTAAGTTTTCAGACGAGTTTAGACTATTAAACCAGCACGATCGGACTATGGGAACGGGGGCTTATGGGGAGATTTATGGGGTGAAAATAGATTTTTCCGATTTTCGAACCTTAAAACACGAAATTTTATAATGAACCAAATTATTTTGTAGAGCTTAAAAAATAATTAATTTTGTATGTTGTAGTGTTGTTGTATGCCCAAAAGGTACGGAGATAATTAAAAAAAAAAATTAAAATTCCCATGTTATTCTTATGAAGAATAAATAAACTGTTTAAGTTTGGGATATATTATAATCAAATTTGAAAATGTTGTTTCATTCATACTAAGCTATCAACATTTCAATAAAAATATAAAAAAAAAACACCTCAATACCTTCCCTGAAGCAGCAAACTTAAGTACTCATTACAAATCAATGTCATTTAATAGGAAATCAATCTGTTAATTATAATATTTTAGTAGAAATGCAGCCAGGTAAATGTTTGCTGATTCTGCAGGTTTGCTGCGGTGGGGGTATTTAGACCTTAGATGTAAAGAGCAATAAGTGCTATGTGCTAAATTAAAAAGAACAGTTTTTTTAAAGATATTAGAATTTTTTGTCAAACAGAGTAAAAATGTATAGGTTAAATTAGCATAAATTGCTCAACTACTCCTAAATAGTTATATTTAGGGAATTTTTGTAAATACAAAAGTTGTTCCTTATTGTGTAAGCAACATTTATTGTAAAAAAAGTAACTCGCTATATATTACCGTTTTCGAGATATAAGCTCCCGATGAGTTTCATGTAATAAATGCCCCCGCCATTTTTAAAATGGCGGATTCTGAGGTTATGCCCACTCTGCCAAGCTGGCACCCACGTGAAAAATGATAACCCAGATAGTACCTACATGATCCCTTAGGGTGTTTTTCTATACATAAAATGCACACGGGAACCCCCCTAGCAAGTGGATTATAAGTCGGACTTTAGCATCTAACAGATAAAGCGTTGTTTTCAAGTTTCATTGTGCTGTAAATCTTCGACTTGAACATGTTTCACAGCCTATAACAAAAAAAACTAATTTTAAAAGCTCGCGGTGAGAATCAAGTTATGTATCTTGGTCATGGGAAAAAATAACGTAATATGAGATATTGCTAAGTAAGATGCTTTGCATGGTAATGTATATCGGTTTATTATATTCATACACTGCAAGGTTGTATCGATGTATACAGGGTGTCTTGCAACTATAAGCACAAACATTGTCACATTATTCAGCAAGTCAAAAGAAACAAAAAAATAGGCTTAATGTAGCATGTTTCTCATTTCATTTTAGGTCTATCTGTCTGTATGTGTTTTTTTACAAAAACATACATAGCTCCTTGACGGGTTGAGCTCAACGTTGAAATCCCGCAAACATGTTTATTTTTTTGATAACTATCTTTATGATGATAAACCATTTTTAACCGTTTGAAAATGGTGAATATTTTAAATTTTTTATGCACAATTTCACAAAAGCCGTTAATCAAAAAAAATATCTGCAGGATATGTATGAATGAAAAATGTTATGCAGATTTCAATGAAATCTTATAACCTTAGTTTGGAATAACTGAAAATCATTTTTTTTCTTTCTCTTCCTACATTTTTCTCCATTTAAACAATGATCCAAAGTAGCTTTATAAATTTAACATTCTAATGAAGAAAGCTGTTGGTATAACAAGAAAAAAATATTGCTCATTTTTTCTTTGTCTAAACAAATTTTATAAGATTTAGGTGAAATCTGCATAATATGTATATTTAAAAAATACATGTGTTGCAGTTATCTTGTAAAATTATCTGTTTTCATGGAATTTGGCATCAAATATTTCAATTACTTACCATTTTAAACGGTATAAATAATTTGTTTCATATTTTGTAAAAATATAGTAGCAAAAAAGATCTACATTGTTGCACAAATTCAACACTGTAGCTCGAAACGTCAAGGCGTTATGAATGTTATTTGTAAAAACATATTCAGATAGATAGATTAAAAACGGAATGAGAAAAGGCACATGCTATATTATATTTTGTTTCTTTTGACATGCTGGATAATGTGACACAATTTGTTAATAACATGGTTGCTAGACACCCGGTTTATTTTTATAAAAAAATTACTTTGGACATCATCAAAGTGTTATAAAAACATATGTGTTTCTACAACCAGATAACTGTTCTCATCATTTTATATTGGTTTGTAATTTAAATATGTTGTACAATAATGAAGGGTGTTTTCACGAGTACACGTAATATTTAAGTGAAAGTTTCTCTTGTACAATTTAACATACATCTCTTCACCAGAATTGATGTAAATATTTAACAATAAGTTATTAAATGAATAGAAGAAAACAACTGAATTATCATTAAACCCTTAATACATTCAACGGAGAAAGTGGAGAGCCGCAAGCGGAAACTGGATGCTTAGCATAATTTATACTCTCCACCTTGAAATTATAGCTGTGATTTGTATTATTTCACCGGAACAGCGCCTAGACCGCATGAAAGCATTAGGTGGGGTAGCGGAAATTAGGTGGCCGTAAAGTGATGCTGCATTTAAATTCTAGTCATAAACCAAAATCCGTTATGTTTCAAAGAGTTTATATTGAAACCAGATTAGTGGTAAAAGTAGCTTACTCAATTAATAAGATACTAGATTTAATAGATATAACATTTTTGATCCAAAATAACAAATTATTTCCTATACTTTAATATAATTCTTATACATATTTTAAACATATTTTGTTATTACTACGAGATGGGCATTGATTTATTTAAGTCCTCAAAGATGTAGGATATTGTAAATTAAAGAGTGTGCCACACAAATTATTAACTAAACGTTATTTATTTTGACTAACTAAACGTTTGATAGATTGAAAAGCCAGATCACTATGTTTCTTACCAGGAACTTTATGTTTAATTTCGGTAGTAGTGTGTACAACATTGTTTTCACAAAACTTCAAATGCTGCAACATGGTTATTATATGCTTATATTTCAATTATTCCGCTCTTTACTTGGAGCGTATTTGTAATACTTACTGTTAATAATTATTATATAAGTAGTATCAAATGGTTAGGTTTAGATACAACAAATAACTATAATAAATCACATTTGACTTCTTGATCAGCATTGTACGTGTTATTAAATTACATAAAAGGACAAACATAGTCAAATAACGCTTGTAATAATATATTTACACTTATACTGTTTACTCAAAAGTACGTAAATACATATGAAATATGGTAAGTGGTGATCTAATTTCGATAAAAACACTATAACGGGGCCAACGTAAACTACGTTAGTTTACGTGGGCACCGCTAGGCCATCATCCGACCCAGTAGGCCAACGACATTCATAGGGGGTACATTAGTACATCATTTGAAATTATAGTCGCCTATTGGGTCTGATGATGATTGTAGTGTCCAATCGAAATCTATCACTATTTACCATCTTTTATGTATTTACCTTCGTGTATGTAAACAGTATAAGTGTAATAAATATTAATATAATATAAATATTATACTATAAATGTTATTTGACGTATTTTGGTAACTTTAGATCACATATCATGTTGTATACATTTTAAAAACAGCTTTGAATTGTAAAATAAAAATGGTTATCTACGAAAATAAAATCTTTCTGTAGTAAAGTCAAGAAATTATTTAACTTTGTTGTATATGAACAACATCTTATTTTGTTAACGAGAGACACTCCATTAGGTTTCACCTCATCAGTTAACTAAATGAGGGACGGGCTGTCTGTTCCTGTCATGTCTGGATAGTTTACGGGGGAAACCACGTGACATTTTAATGAACGAATTCAAGTGAAATCAAACATTTTTAAGGTTTTATATGTACTTAAATGGTATGGCCCATTTTAACATACCGGCAGTTTATTTGTTTTTTCAGAAGCCAATGTTTAATAAGTGCCTAAAATGTATTTAGGCCTACTATACATACAGTCTACTTATATTATTAGTATATTTACTATTGTGGCTGGGGAGCCACAAAATAAATAATGAGAATATATTAGAATTTCTGTAAAAAGGAAGTCGGGTGAAAAATTTTCGTTATTTAAATGTGTTATAAATTAGGCATACAAGGTAGTTTGAATATACATTCCAACAGCCTTTTATAAAAAAAAAACATATTTTGGATCTAAAAATTACACTTTACTTCAGCTCTTTTTTATAACATATTGCTAGCCATTGTAAAACAATGTTTTTAGAGTATACCAACCATAATAATATTTGATAATTAGGTAATCAACACTCCCAGGTAAGTAGTTATATTATGATTTCCTACTAAATAGGTTTAAATACAACTCCAATAAGGTAATGAGTTAATTGTAAAGCGACACATTTGAAAACAAACACGTAAAATAACATAAACCAATTCAGCAATTTAATTAAAACTAAATTTTTCCTTGGGTAGTTAAAGTTTAGATTTTGTTTATAATAACTAGGAAATGTTTTAAATGAAATAACATATCATAAGAAATTAATATAAACGTATCTTGTAATTAAAAAATAAACTTAAAAATATGTTTTTTTCAAAGATGTACTCGAGAAGAAGATGCCATCTCGAAATTACTCTTTAATTAAAGCCTTCTCTAGTGCCGTATGTACCCTATAATAGGATGGTATCTTAAGAATTAATTAAAAACAAAGATTTGTACACATTGTTATATGTATTTTAAAAACATTATTGATAAAAATTAGGATCAGTTTGGGTTGGATTATCTTTAATCAAGTAGATCCGATTAAATGATGAATATTATACACAAAGTTATTTTTCTGTTTTTATACAAAATATGTTTGTTAAACTATTGTTGACGATTCAATATTAAATCAGTTAAACAAAATTATGACATAATATATAAAATCTATTTCTGATCACAAAATTCTACTAATCACCCTAAACTTATTATACCATACTAAGTGTTATTGTAGCTAGTTTATAACTTAAACACAATTTTGCCATAGGTATTTACCATGTATTATTTATTTTTGGTTAAACTACCGAGATTGGTATGTATTAATATAATTTATTTATTATATATATATATATATATATATATTATTATTATACATTTATTTATTATATATAATTTAATTGACTTTGTTACTCATTTATTGTAACTGGCATTGGTTAAATTTTAGGTTTTCATTTAAGTAAATCTTTCCCATCACAATGTTGTGATTACTGGTCATTAAATGAGCTGCTACACATCCCCATCAGTTCCCCACCACCCTGTAATCAACACTTATAAATTAGCCTAGTGGTAACATAGAGCAAAATGCTTGGTGCTGAGAAATACGCTACGGAACTTTGAATATATTGGTATCCTACGATGAACGAAACTTTTATCTTTTTAATAACTGCAGTTATTATTTATAGAACCGGTAAGGTATGTACATCCTTACCGGTTCTATAAATTATACAATTTGAAGCCCCAATAAAACTAAAATAATGACTTATGTTTATAAAACAAGTTTGTTGCCATAATTTACGTTTAATTGGTTGAATTTAAGTTAAAGGAAACGACGTGTGAAAGGAAGCGTCGTTTTTATATTTGTTAATTTGATTTAATACCAACATGTGTCACAGTCCTTGACCTTACACAGTGCATATAATAGATCTGTCTTTAAATACAATCTTTTATTTGTATAGTAACATAGTGTTTGTATCTTGCGTATTACATAAAATTGTTCTTTGTCAGATAATATAGTATGTACTTGCTTTTCACGGTTTATAGTTCCTAAAAATTTTTTACATATAAAATTCAGTAATTTTTTTTTTTTTCAAGATTATTAACGAATATTTTGTAACGTAAAACATGTTACCGAAATCAACTAAACTGAGTAAAAGTTTAAGTAAACAAGTCAATTACTATTGGATTATTAGTATTATATCAGAACACATGTGTTTTTTCACTCTGTATAAACTTTGGCAGGCTTATTTAAACACACGTTAGCCTTGGCTGCGTAAGCAAACAAGAAATTAAAAAAAAAAACAAGTAGTTAATAAAGAGACTGTTTATTCTGTTACAACATCGGTTCCCGCCAATTTACACCCTCTGGCAACGTTCCCTACACCTTACTTGCCAGTGAATTTTTATTCGACATTTTCAGAATATTTTTATAAAAATAATTGATTATTGTATATTTTTTAGGTTCAAATACTATGAAAAGATTTGGTTACCTACCCACACACGTAATTTGGTTATTTCCAATAAACGTTTTGTTGTATTGAGATATGTTTGTGGCGAGCCTTTTTGGTATGCTTAGCGGATTAAATGGTGAACCATTGTAGGTAGCTAAAAACATTACATTATTTTATATTCCTCCTGTAGATTATACGTGAGATTTGTAGTAATCAACCGGGGCTGAATTTGCTGTAGACCACATGCATACATTGGAATAAGAAAGCATAGATTAAGATGCCGTAATTTAAATCTGTTGATGAGTATTTCAACAATAAACTACTTTAAACCATTTTATGAATAATATGTTACGTTACAGTGTAACTATTAGTTGCGTAACACTGCGAAAGATTTTCAAATCTATTTACTATCCTGCCAAAACGTATCTTAAATGTTATTACATTAAACATAAAAAGTATCCTATAGAAAAAATATTAAAACTAAAAGATTATTGGTGGTTATTCCTCTGCAAAATTATCGAACCATTTATTTAAAAACTATTTAAAACTAATAGTTCAAATTGCTTTAAGTTCTATTGCAAGACAAAACTGAACTATCTTTAAAGAGAATATACGTATAAAACAAAATGTAAACAATAATATATGATAATTTTAGTCTTACAAGCAATGTAAATCAAGTATACAGCCAGTTGATATAGGTATACAATAATCCAATTAGTTTCCGGACTCTTTTTACTTATCCTATCCAATCTTAACTTTTGAGATACGATTTCAATTTGACTTCCGCTTCATAAAGTCAATTTCACACTCAGTTGTCCGGAATCAGAGAAATGTTAAGTGAGAGGATATTCCGCACAGATTTTATCATTTAATGGGACATTCCACGAGAGTGAGTTTTATAGCTATCTTCAGTGTTCTGATCAACTACAGCTGTTTTCCTTTAAGGAGGATGTTATTGAATCATCAGACAATCCTCGTATTTCAGAATAGTTAAAACATGATTTTATTGGATAACATGGATGCATGATATTTTGATTCTATGATCATTTAGGTTTCATTAAATAACATGAAAAATATTTTTTTTAGGTAATTAGTCCCATCAATGATTTGTAAAACCACATCAATTTAAAATTTATTTTTGTATAACTTGCCTAAATATTGCTTTTTTTCGTTTTTTTTTTGTCTCTTTTGGCATAGATAAACTACTTAGATGATAAGTCTTTCGTTAAAATAGCACAAAAAAAACACCGATATTACAGATATACACTTTTATTGCACATCATACTTTAAGTTTTCCTGTATGTCCCCTTCTTTCATGCGTTCCTACGACATTTGCTCTATGTAAACAAGGTTTTCCGTTCCATGTAAGTAACCTATCCACCTATACGATTGTTACCAAGACTACTAGTTGTCTATATATAGGTTCAGAAGGTTAATACAAGCAGGTCTTGAGTTTAAAAAGTAAAAGTTTACAAACAAAATTATTATGGATATTGTATACTGCTCCATCTACATCTGTAATAAGAGATTATCGTGAAACTATTGTTTATTTGTTTTGAATGGTTGTGTGGTGAACATAATACATAAATGTATATTAATTTCCATATTCTTAAAACGCCATTTATCAAATAGCCTTGAATCATAACCATACACTGGCTTAATTGAATTATGTGAGATATTTATGTAACAAAACTAATTACTTAATTATTTTTACCTTGAAGACCCTCTTCTAGTCATGTACATTGCTGCATAAGGGTCCTAGAAATAAACGTATGAAGTATTGTTTGTAGTTTTTTATGCATGACGTCACGGACATTTAAATAGAAACAGAAATATATAGTTACTTTATTCTTGTAATTAATATTTAAAAAGTAAACATGTACACATTATGGTTGAGAAATCCAATACTTTTTGGCACTTAAGTTGTTACATAAAGCTAGTAAATTTGAGTAATCTAATTTCGACTTGGTTAGCAAAATATAACTTTCCTGTCTGCAAAGTTCCAAATTAAATTTACCTGTTGTAAAGTTTAAGTCTTAAAAGTGTCACAGTCCTAAAACTCTCTCCTTAAATCATACGGATATTAAAATTGTACCAATATCAACAAATTTATGTCGTAATTTGATACATTTATTACTATTGTTCGTACAACCACTTGTGCTATATATTACATATTTAAACATTTCAAGGGCTCTACTGATAAGCCATGCGATAAGAAATACTGTACAGACAAAAAGCCTTAAATCATATGATAACTTTAAACTATAAATTCTTCCTTAATTTATTTTCCAAAAGAACTGTAGAACAGGCCTATAAATGAGAAGCGGTTTTAGGATTTTAATTTTCTCCATTAGGTCGTCATGTAGTGCGATTTCTTTATTACATAGTTTTTTTTTTGTTTTTTTTTACATTCAATAGCTTATATAACTCAGTGCTTTTAGAAACACTTTGTGTTTTTTTTTATAAATTAACTTATTTAAATTAGTTAAAACATGCAACGCAAGTCAAATAATAATTTATCTTCACATTTCGTATTGATGCTCTAAAACTACAATTATGTATTTTAATAGAACTGAATTATGATACTGAATACAATCGTGAACATTGAATGTTTTACAACATTGTTCATGTCGTGAATGAATGTTTTATTCCGTGGGAATTTATTCTTAAATTGTGTTCGTGATTCAAAACGATGCGATGTTTAATAGGTTTTTGACAAACCTTTTGACAAGTACTGCTAATAGTATTTTTTTTTAATAATGTATTTAAATATTAGAGTACTCTATCTGTAAACTAATAAAAAAAAACGAATTGCTTTATTTAGTTATTTTGTAGAAAGAGTATAATTTTAATGGGCTCATAACTCCAAGCGATGAGATTCCTAATTTAATATTGGGCTGCTACTTCAAGTACCATACTTAGAAGATATTACTCCCATAGGGGCTACTTTGTCAAAGAGAAAAAATACCTCATAACCTTACCCACCATAATGTTTTTTGCATGTAGATCAACAAAAAGCTGTTAAAACGAGGAAAGTCTATTTTGACCAATTTGATTAATCAATCATTTAGCTATACTCATGTAGATGACCTTAATTTCATTAAATAATATTATTTCATATTTTTTTCAAATTTTTCCTATTAAAATATTAAAATAATGTCAAATTCCCAACATGTATGACAGACTTATATTTGTTAATGTTCAAGTAATAACATTCTACACATTACTGAGTGATCTTAGTAGAGAAACGGAAAATGTATTTGGCAAAGAATTATGAACTTCATAACTTGACTTCATGATTTGTTAAAATCATAAAGTTAAATATAGCTTACAACTAATGGAATTTACTTATTAAATATACCAAACATTAAAATTTATTTTACTACGCATTCCCGAAATATCATCATTTCAAACTCTTCTTAATACATATATTGAGTTTGAAGTACCCCACCTTATACTCGCAAATATTGACAGTGTGTTATCACTGTATCGTATGAAATGTAAAGCCAATCTCAAAGAACAACATTGTTAACACCGCGTGTTTTGCATGGTCGGCATTTACAACCCTTGTATTCTCTTAGATTCACACAAGAAAACTATTAGCTCCCTCCAGGTCATTTAAATCATACAAAGATTGTAAACTTTTTTTACTTTATTTGCACATGTGTACAAAATTATGTTTCACCAAATGGTAAGGCTGTAAAGTAGGTCTACTGACGCTTTGAATACTTGGCATAATGGGCATATTTTGTTGCAATAGGGCTCAAACTCCTGAACCTTACCCGTCATTATTAATAAGGCTCTTTAAAATAGTGAACATATGTTTACCAGTTGAGTACGGCTTCTTGTAGAACGCTACTCCAATCAGTTTGGATTAAAACATTTTCGTAGTTTAAAACAAGTCACGTACATAATCTGTGCTCGGAAGATCTTGTCACCTTCCATACAGAGGATTCCTACTGAATATACTCTTATGTTTCATGAAATTGACGTAAAAAGCAGTTCGTTTTTTGTCAAATTTTGTTAGGTACGTTTTGTGTTTTTTTATATATATTGATTAAAGTTTCTGAGGGTTCCCCTAGAAAGAATTTTTTTAAGTTGTTACCGTTACTCAAAACTATTATTTACTTATTCTATTCCTAGAAAAAAAAGAAAAACTTCAAAGTAGTATAGAATGTTTCTGGTTGGTAATAGTATATTGATGTTAGTTTGTTGTCATTGAATTACTTTATTTTCTTACTTTATTACTTTATTCTCTACAAATACATTCCACAGTTAAGTGCCCAGGACAGTTTTAAAAACCATAAGATAAAATCAAAAGTTGTGTATAGGCAGTTTAGGCTGTATTGACTAATAAACCATTTACAATCGTTGTTAAAAAAGTAATGACTTAAGAAATATCTTAAATATTGTAAAATAGTGTCATAGACTAAGCAATGTATGTTTTATCTATGATAGTGCTCTTCAGAAAATGAACCAAAGTTTAAACATAACATAAACATAGCCAACTTTTATTTACACGATTAAAAGAAACTTGATAAAAAATATATGAAGGTATTTTGTTTTATAAAATAAAAAACCAGTTGAAGATATCTTAAAGTTATTTATTGCTATAATAAACGGTATAACTAAATGCCTGTGCTGGATGGTTCAGTAGCATCAATATTGAATTATTACAAGGAAATACAAAATAAGTTAACACTAGAGGATCATTTAAAACGCAAGGACCATAGTATCTACTACTTTTGACTATTAATACAACTTCTGTATCCAATAGTCAATGCTACTAACCAGTAAAATTATTCTCTGCTAGTGAAAGTCTAAGAACTAAGTGGCAATCCAGTACATTCGCTTGTCCAACGTCTTTTATCTTTTTTCTAATATTAGTTAAGGTTAAGTAAATTGAGTGGAGAGAACTGTAACACTTTGATTTCGAACACGCTTTTATTTAATTAATAGGTACTATCCCTTGATTAACATAATTAAATAAAATTATATTTTGATTGGGTTTTTAATGAATTTTTTTTAGATTGCAAATCCAAGAAAAAAACCCAAATTAAATCCATAGTATTCTATTGAATGTTACGTCATGATAAGAGTCCTGGTATCATAAACAAATTTTTTCAATCTAGAAATGCAAAGGTATCTGTGTAAAATTAAGCTTAATTTTTACAGTAGTTCCGTTTCAGAAGCCACATTCATTAGAAATAAGAATGATTAAAAATTTATTTCAGAGTTATCGAGTAATCTATAAGTAATCTTTGAGTAATAATATAAATAAAATTAAAAAAAAACGAACAGGCCTGTCGGACAAACGGTACTGTTTGACAATTTCCCGTTCCTCTATTTCTTATATGTTGTTACAAGTTTATTTATATGTTGGAACGTGAAAATGTCAACTAGTACCGTTTGTGCGACAGGCCTATTCGTTTTTATAATTCTTATTCTTATTGTAAAAGCTCGTGTATGTATGCTCTAACTTCAACGACGCTGTCGAGATTTGTGTCTGACGTCGGGCTTGTGGCTAAAACGGCCTCAACCGAGAGTTACAAAATTTGAGCTGATTGACAAAGGTAAAGCCTACCTTCTGGATAGGTTACAGCTCAGAGGTTTGAATTATGGATTTTAATTCAAAACCTTTGTGAACATTTTTGTTTGCCTATTGCATTGATTGAGCAAACACTAACTGTCGATTAAATCTTAGTCGTGGAGTCGTTTCATCTCTGTCAGTGGAAATAAGAGGTTTTAAACGAAAACATAAGCTCTCTTAGAAGTTATGAGTTATGAGTAATTATTAGTAATTAAAAAAAAAACTTTTCGTAGGTAAAGTAGTGTGCACAAAATCGAGTGTGTTAACAGAACTCGAAGTTTTTAAGTCACTTGCCAAGGCTTGTACCTTAAATTTTCTACTCGTGTCTATCTTTACGCAATCGTTGCGTAAACTACTATGATGTTAGTGGTATTTTTTAAAATCGTATAATCACAGCAATATTAAAGATCGTAATAAATTCCTTATCATTCTTTCCTTATAAGTTTTAGAATGAAAGCGTAAAGACCTTTCATTTCTGCAATGTCTCCAAGGTGTTGGAGGCTGATCAATATTACAACAAGCTGCGGTAAAAATAGAATCTTCTTGAGTTTCCAGCAAACACTTTACCTCTACCTTATAACCTTTCAATACTTGTGAGAACGCCTGACATTCAAAAGTTATTTGTGACATGCTTGAAAGCAATCTCACAACTAAAACACATGAAAAAATGACGTTTCACTCACAAATTATGAAAATATATTAAATCAAGCCAAGAATTGGCCTTTTATACAAAAATATTTGCAGGCAAAAATGCATATATTTAATTAATTTTACATTTAACCACTAATAAACACAACAAAAATGTTATAACCTAGCATAATCACTCCTATGAAACGATTCCACTCTTATTGCACTTTAAATATTTGCAACTTTGTACAAAGAATTTTTTTTTGTTATTATCGACATCAAATTCCATTTAACCGCAGGGTAGACCAGATATATGTAGACAGAAAGATTTTGAATAGGAACATATTATCACACATAACAAACACTGTCATTGTCGTCTATAAGGTAAAATTTAAAAAGACTTATGTATGCAATTACTTAGGTTCAAATATATAAATAGTATTGAAAGACTAACGGTAAAACGTTATTTTAAATGGCTACACTTTTGAACATGAAATTAATTTCACCCCAAAGGTTTTTGATAAATTTATTAAAAACTAACTGCTCTTGTCAGTTTTCGTATGAAAGTGAATTATGGGTAACACGTTAAGAAATGCTTGCATGAAAACAGGAACTTAGGTATACGTTTGTTCATCAAAATTAATAAAAAGTACTTTTGGATACTAATATTTACCTGCGAGTATATACATTTCCTGTAATATGCTGTTAAATGTGAAAAGAAAGCATTTGCGAAATATATTTCATAAAGTAGGGGCTAAGCACCAAGCCTCACCTTTTATACTCTCCATTTTGTGAATTGTTTTATTTCACCATAACAACACCTTCTGACTTAGTACATTTTTATTTACGTTTCAGTTCTTTTATGGTCTATGCAATATTTGGTTTTAATTGTAGTGTAGACCTTTGAACCACATTTCCAGTATTGCCTGCACCTGATTAGCTACACTAAAGTTACGTGATAAGTATATGCTATTAACTCAAGTTCACTCTTTCACGTACCATGGAGTATCTTTTAAATCCTTTATTAGAACATAGCATCAAATTATAAGTTTTCACCAACCAATGTATTAGGTTTAGGTACATGAACTGATTTTTATACATTACAATTACATTATGAATGTTGATATAATAACTCAGTCTAATATTCCTTATAAATAATTTCCTTTAATACTGAAGTCTAAACTCTACCCTAATTTGTTGTGTTGGTTAAGTTGAGCAACTCTTAATGGTGTTAGGCAAGGAACATTCGATTAAGTTTCACCTCATCGGCTAACTAAATGCAAATTAGAGACGGGCTGTCAGTTACTGTAATGGCTGGATGGATTAAGACCATAATAACTTGACATCTTAGTAAATGGGAGAAATTAGGAAAGGTTGTATGTGTACATGTATAAAACATACGATCCGGCTTGAGTTGTTTAAATATACATAGGGGTTAAATTATTTGTTGCTTGAAAACCATATATGAAGCATGTAAATAAAGAAGGGTGTGTATGAATTTAACTTAACTGGTGTTATTTTATAAAAATCTAAGGCAAGTATTTACGTTTTAGTTCCATTTCATTTAACATTGCATTTCGTTTAAGGTCTTGTATTCTAGACACCCACAAAGGAAACCCCAATCAATAGAAACCCCCGAAAAATGATTTGAAATTAAATGAATACTGGTTCCAATAATATATCCCTCAATTACACATTTATTATATTTACTTATATATTTTGTAATATAATAGACATGTTTAGAAAACATTTAGAATTACT
Source organism: Macrosteles quadrilineatus (assembly GCF_028750875.1). Taxonomy (NCBI): domain Eukaryota; kingdom Metazoa; phylum Arthropoda; class Insecta; order Hemiptera; family Cicadellidae; genus Macrosteles; species Macrosteles quadrilineatus. Next base: position 20,495,726 of record NW_026542596.1, read on the forward strand.
GTAATTGTTTAATTAGTTAATTACAACTCGAAGATTTTATTTGTTCTTAATCATATTTTTGCTTTTAAACCAAACAGTAGTTAACTAACGTCTATATATTACATACTTTACTCCGCCATTTAAGTGTAATAATAAAAGCTATAATTTAATTTAATATCTTACAATATAAAAATAACACCTTATTAAATTAATCTACAATGGCGCAGTTATTATACATGCAGTTATACAGGGTGAGTTTTAAATGAGTTCCCCCCCTACTTTTTTCTACACTTCTTAATATATCATCTCCGGACCACGTCAGATCAATGTAGAGTAGTAAGTACTTCATTTTGACTGGGTATACATTTTTGGTCGCCATCTTGGATCCGCCATATTGGATACACATTTTTTTCAAATGTTAAGGTAGGGTTGTGATCCATTATTTCAAATTAGAATTTTGCGCTGATTACAATGCTGCAATTAGTTTTTAAATATCTCGATCCGTTCTAAAGTTATGATGACTCCTTATACCTTTTTTTTAGCCCATTTTAACATTGTGCATTTACAAAGTAAGGCCATAATCTCAAAATATTATTAGATAAAGATAAGTACCTATACACCACCATTCATTGTCGACATATTTTCACTTGGTTATTTTCACTTGGATAAAAAAGGAGTTCAAAATGATGGGTCACAACACCACCTTCATATTTAAATTAATTGATCACATTTCAAAATGGCGGATCCAAGATGGCAGCCGAAAAAACTACATCCGTCATAACCAAGTGAAAATAGGTCGACAATGAATGGTGGTGTATACTTATCTTTATCTAGCACTATTTTGAGATTATGGTCTTAGTTTGTAAATTGGCACAATGTTAAAATGGGCTAAAAATAAAGTTTTAAAAAGTCCTCATAACTTTAGAACGGATCGAGATATTTAAAAAATAATTGCGGCATTGTAATCAGCGCAAAATTCTAGTTTGAAATAATGGGCCACAACCCTACGTTTACATTTGAAAAAAAAACTTTGTATCCAATAATTATGGCGGATCCAAGATGGCGGCCAAAATGTATACCCAGTCAAAATTAAGTACTTACTACTCTACAATGATCTGATGTGGTCCGGAGTTGATATCTTGAGAAATGTAGAAAAAAGTAGGTGGGGAACTCATTTAAAACTCACCCTGTATACCTTCCTTCGTATTAGTAATAGTTCCATGGTCAAGAATTCAAGTATTTTAACCAATTGACAATGTTCGTGTTTTCATTGTTATTACAAGAGCTCAATACAAGGATTTGCATAATCTACTGAGTAAATTTACCTGATAATGCCAATGATTGTTGGTGCAGCTATCATACTTTACTTTCAGTTTTCCATCCTGTAAATAAAACATATAAACTATTAGTGTAAGTGATGGCTTCATTGAAAACCTTTACTTAGGTAAACAAAAAACAAGTAAGTAACATAAGGACCAAGCAAGCAACCAAGCAAGCAAGCAAAGCAAGCAAGCAAGCAAGGGGATAAGTGAGCATAAAACCTTTAACAAATATTTGTTAAGTATAATACGGTTTATAAACCTTCTAAAGAAAATGTTTGTGTATCGGAACCCATACAATATCCAGATGCACAAAACAGTTGTTTAAAAGGTTTCAGTTGTGTGGATCCACAACCTAATCTATGTTACTTAAAAGGATGTAAGTTTTTAACGTCAATACAAATTACTGAACTACCTGTAGTATATTTTTAATCTTTATAAGTTTAATTTTTAGTCAAAAATGAGAATAGGATCAAAGCTTAGCATTAAGCCAGCACATTGTAACAGGAATAACACACCATTCTCACGTTTCACAACGTTGTCAATCTGTTTCAACATCAACTTGTGTCACAGTCCTTGACCTCACACAGTGCAGCCATGACTGTAAATAAACCATTTTAGTAAGTTTTATAGTACCATAGTATTTTTGTCATGGATAATACAATTAACTATTGGAAACAGAAATTTCCTAATTTCCTAGCGATTAATTACGTAATTAAATTTAATGTTTATTGCTCATGATAGTAATAATTTTATGATAGTTTAATTAATAATTTATCATTTTTAATGAGAGAAACAAAAATAATTTTTAGTACTTTTGAATAAAAAGAAAGACAGCCAACTCATTTTTATAACGTAAAAAAATATTGTAACCATCGACTATTGTCAATTTATCAATCAGTCAGCACAATCAAGTACATCAAATCTATTCACAATATTTCACTAAGAGAAACGATTTCACATTCCACAATATGTTTGCTACAAGCCGTTTGATATGCTTAGCAGTGAAGGTGGTGAACCACAGGAGGTAACTGAAAGCATAACATTATTTGTAGGTTCCTCCTCTGAATTATGTGAAATTTGTATTTTCCTCAGGCCGGAACTTACTGTAAAATACGTGCATGCATTGGGGCTAAGGTTGCGGAAATAAAGATAAAGTTTTTACTATTTAATTATATTTTCATTCAATATTAATATTTAAATTTTTCGTTAAAAAATCATTTTAGTGGTTATTTTGTTTTTGTTTCTATTATAAAATGTAGTGTTATTATGTTTCGTAATAATATGTACACAAATAAACTAACAGAATTACACTTATGTTAATTAATGAGCCTGTCGGTTCCTGTGCCGTTTTTATTATGATTTTGTTTTACATAAATGTACTATTTTTCGTATTTTTTATTCGCACGTATAAATCCATAACTTATAAAGGGAAATATCTACTAGGTACTTATAGTCACAAAGCTACTAACCTTTATAAATCGCTTTTATCTTCCAGATCGTGTCACATTAAACATTTACATGTAGAAATATCTATAAAAAGACGTTTAGTCTTAACCAGTACATTAGTGAAGCTTGTATTCTAATCACATAGATCGGGATTGCAAAAGAAAACTATGCCACTATTTAACACGACACAATTTAAGGTAATTAATGACACCCCTGATTATTTGACGATTATAAGTGTAGAGTATGTACTGTACTTTATTAGCGCTGTCAAATCTGTCACAGCGTCGGCTACATAACCGATTATTATAGGCTAGAATATCTTGAAATAATAGATTGACAGATTCTGGAAGATAAAAAATATTTTAAAAGAGGAAATTGAGTTTTAACCTTACTATACTCAGCTCGTAAAGATACCCAGGTGATTTTGACAACTACATTGTTACAAAAAGTCGTTAAATTGTCAAAAATCTAATTTAGACTTGGTTAGTGGAATATAACTTTCCTATTACAAAAGTTCCGAATTAAATTTATCAGTTGTAAAGTAAAAGTCTTAAAAGTGTCACAGTCCTGAACCTCGCTGTTTAAATTACTTAGATATTAAAATGGTGTCAATATCAAACTTTCTGACATGTTTTCACCGTGTATTCTCACGTGTATTGTTTGATTCATTGTTTGTTTTAAGTTAGGTCTCTTTATAGTTTTTACTTGCAAAACGCTAATTCATACATCATCTTATCTTAGATATGACATTGAGAATTATTATGACATATCGTTTGTTGGGAACGTTCAACAGCTTGTCATTTCAGTATCCACAAAGAGATTTAGGAAAAAAAATATATCTATCTAAATAACCAAACAAGTTAGAGTAACATTGTTATTTATTTGTACTTTTTGCATAAAGTACAACACTGACATGACCCGGTACTTATTGTATACTCTTCACGTTTTTCTCGGGGAAAAATGTAACATCCTTTAATCCTGCACACTGCATCAAGACTTCTTATCAGTTTCAACGGACATTCTAATTTTGATCTTAAATAAGGGCATAATTTTTTTATTCTGAATTACGGTGTTTTTGAGTTAGTTACTTGTTTTGAATTGTCAATAAATAAGACAAATCAGTTTAGGAGGTTTTTTGAGCTAGTTACATGTTTTCTCCCGTAATCTGTTAACCAAATCGTTTTATGTCGGCCCCTATTAGTAGTAACCTAGAATTAATACACTATATAAACATTTAAGAAAAATAAAAACAAAAACGTGTTACGTAACACTCTGTAAAGAGCACCTAATTCAAAATAGTACAACGTAATGCTTTTGAAACCAATAATTTACACATTTATACGTTTTTTTTAGTGTATCTAAGCGTTTGATTTTCGAAACAAAAGTTTCTTAATGTTTGACCCTGCCACAGAGAAGTTTACTCAGCTGTACATTCCAAGTTTACAACTTCGACTTTTCTCGTTTGGCTGTGGAATGTTCACTTCATCATTCTTGGTTTTGTTCGTCCTATTCAGATATCGTTTTCACTCATTAATCCCTAAACAAAATAATCTCAGTTTTCAGGACACTGACTCTTCCACCTTTCTCCTACTTCATACTAACAATCACATTGGACAACAAGACTACCGAATACTTCCATGAGGACGATACACGCTCTAGTACATTTTGCAGTACGGTTTAACAATTGAGTTATTTTCATCCATATATAAATCCCAAAGTACCCATGAACTTTTGAGAAAACTAAAAGTCACACCACCATAAACCATATACGTAAAATGTTCGTCATGACGAGAAACCTTGCGCAAAACCATCCATTATTTAATAAATTGCCCTTTAAGGTCGTAATTCCTTTCTAAAAAAAAGTATCTCAGCTGTACTTTTTGTTTGTTATTCTTTCAATTTATTACCTTATAAAAATCAGGCAGGATTATTTGTTTGTAATACTGTATTCTATTTATTTCAGCTTAACTTAACCAAAAAATTGTTTCAATAATACTTCTGAAGTCAAACGGGGTAAAGCCCGTGGGTAACAGCTAGTTAATACTACATACAACGGCTTCATCACTTCTAGAGGGTATATTGACTACTAACCACTTGCAATTGCATTTAAATTCGTACGTTGATGTTGTACCTTTTGCTTATTAAAGTCACAAGCAAGTTATGTAAAAGAATACACCATTTTATCATCTGCTGAATTTTAGAGCTTTTATTATCAGCACAGAAGGTCCAATTTATATTTAATGTAAGGTTAATTGAAAGGGGGACTTGTTATTCTATTCTATCTATGTATAGTGCAATGGGTAAACAAGCCGCTGGTCTCTCTGTAACTCTCAAGGGCACTCAGGGGTCATTGTATCACCTGCCTACAATACAAGTTATACATAGTTGGTTAGGAATACGAAATAAATAATGGTCAATTATATCGTATCCAACAACTCAGCACATGTAGCCTAAGATAAAATTTTGATTGATAAATAATAAAGTAAAATATTTATACATGTCGTTCTGAATTGCTTTTAACATAAACAACCAGTTTGAGTAAAATGTATTTCATAACAAACTTATTAAACTGTTTTGTTTTTTCATAACAACTTTATTCACTGTTTCATGTTGACAATTAATTGTGCACATAATTAACTATATGAAGAATATATACAACTTAACTTAAACCAAGAAATTATCTGGGTACATTTAGTATAAGTAGCCTACATCAGAAGTTTGTTTCCAGGGCCAACAGTTAGGCAGGCCTACCATGCTTTCTTTCAGTCTATTTTAGCTTACGGAACCAGGCTGTGGGGCCATGCCACTGGTACTCAGAGAATTCTATTAATCCAAAAGAGAGCTGTTAGAGTAATTTCAAATGCTGGGTACCTTGACCATTGCAGACCTTTGTTTGTTGAAATTTTGAAAATTGTAAATGAGTACATTTTTCAGTGTCTTGTGGCAATAAAAGCCAGACAAGACTCTCTTCATGTAAATAGCGATGTACATAGTTATGATACTAGGAATAAGTTTGATATCTTTGTACCTAGAAATAGGCTTCAAAAATCAATGTGTTCTTTTCCTGTTTCAGGCATTAAACTTTTCAACAAATTGCACCAATGTACAAGAAATTTACACACAAAAAAATTACCTACTTTTGTAAAAAATTGGCTCACTCTAAATCCTTTTTACCATATATCCGAATTTTTCAACTGCGACAAAAGCAATCTGGTGGTAACCGTTTGAGTCATTTTCAGGTACACCTGCATGGTTTGTGCATGTTTTCTTGTTTTGTTTTTTGACTTGAGCTTATTTTTTTGAATTGTTTGTTGATGGATTTTATTTTGCACGTTTTGTTTATTGACGAGCCTATTGTACTTGTTGTATTTAATGGCAATAAAGACTTATAGCCCAGTAACTTAAGTTAAAAATCAAGGTTAACAAAGACATGAAAGATGTAAAGCTGATTTTTTGCATGGTGATAGTGTATGATAGGAAGGGTGTTTTCTGAAAGTTCCCCGAATTTCCCCCCCTTGCTTCCCCTTAAAACCCCCCCTCCCCCAAAACACCAGGTTGAAAGTGTAGTGTTTTACTAAATCACCTATATCTTTTGATGTAAACGAGCTATCAGCATAATTGTTTTTTCTTTGAACTCCCCGTTAAATTTACTTTAATAAAATACGTAGCATTATCTCTACTGGGTATGATTTTATATGTGATACAAAATAAATGTTATTTTATTTAAAACGTGAAGTTGTAGATTAGGCCAAACGTCGGTTTTGCAGTAGGTAGTACGTCAATGTAACAACACTTTTTACCTATTTGATGAGCTTTCCAAAAATGTATAACAATATATATTTTAATTTAAATTGTTACCGAATGAAGCCATTTAAATCCATGCTTCAAACAGCCACAAAGCGCATTTAGCGCACCATTCCAACGTGTCCAGTAAATATCTATTCTATATACAGGGTTAGAAAAAAGTGTGAAGACCCCCTGTTAATTTTTTTAACGGTCCATACTAAAAAAACTAAACTCGGCACACCTTTATGGCATGTTATGAAGTACTTTTTGGGAATAACCGCCACTTGGTGATCATCCCCAAAATGGAGGATTTTGGGGGAAAATCCAAAATTTCAAATTTCAAGCCCCATTGAGTGACCCCTCATTTTGAAGGTCCTGGTAAAAGAAAGCCAACAACGCAAATTAGAGGTACCTACCTCTATCCAGTAAAAAATGGCAGCCAATTGAAATTCTCAGAAGTTAAATTTAACTTACAGCTTTTCAAGTCAGGAGACCCCCTGTAAATTTTGTAACGGCTCACACTAGGAAAACTAAACTCTACACACCTTTTTGGCATGTTATGAAGTACCTTTTAAGCCTAATAGCCACTTGGTTACCAAACCCAAAATGGGGGATTTTGGAGGAAACTCAAAAACTTTAAATGATAAGCCCCATCGAGTGACCCCTCATTTTGAAGATCATAATAAAAGAAAACTAACAACGCAAACTAGAGGTCTATATCTTAACACAGTAAAATATGGCAGCCAATTTAATATTAAATTGCAAGTTATTTCTGATTTCTAAAGATTTCAATCAGCTTCCATTTTTTACTGGATTGAGATAGAAACCTCTAGTTTGCGTTGTTAGTGTTCTTTGATCAGGAACTTCAAAATGAGGGGTTACTAAATGGGGCTTAGCATTTAAAATGTTGTTTTTAAAGGGTTGTTTGAGTTTCCCCCAAAATCCCCCATTTTGGGGATGTACATCAAGTGGTGGTTATGCCCAAAAAGTACTTCATAACATGCCATAAAGGTGTGCCCAGGTTAGTTTTTCTAGTATAGGCCGTTAAAAAAATAACAGGGGGTCTCCACACTTTTTACTAACCCTGTATAATTCAGTTTTAAAAATATTTGTACAACTAAATCTAGAGTTCTACTGGACCGATTTTATTAATTATTGTGTCGTTGGAAAGCTTAATTCATGTAAATTTGCAAATAATTATGAAAGTTTGTTTTTGTTATGATTTATGGTGAGAAATATAAAAAAATGTTTTCCATAAGAAATACATTGAAAACTGTGTTTTAACACGTTTTATTTGTGTGCGACTTTTGGCTACTTATTTTGAGTATTTCCAAAAAGTACATGGCACCAATTTGTAGGAAATTTTATTCTCTTTCAGAATATCACCTTCCACTCTGGTGGATTTCCTCACCATTTAAAAGTTATTTGCTAAAAGGCTAAGCAACCTCTGAATTTATAGTAATGATAAAATACTGAGAAAGGGATATTTTCGTTAATTTTTGTACAACTAAATGTGGACTTCTACTAGACCGATTTTGTTAATTAATGGGTCATTGGAAAGCCTAATTCATGTAGATTTGCAAATAATTATGAAAGTGTGATTTTATCAAATATTTGTGGTGAAAGTTTCTTTTTTCAAGTTTCTGTTTTCAAGTTTCTATTTGTAGCCAGCTTTTGGCTGCCTTTATTAAGTATTAAAAAAAAAAATTCATAGTAGTTATTTGTAGTAGATTGTATTCTCTTTCAGAATATCACATTCACTCAGGTAGATTTACCCTCCATTTAAAAGTTATTGGTAATAAGCTAAGTGATCTACAAATTTTAAGTGGTGACAAAATACTAAATTGTTTTTTTTTTTAACTTTGTACAAGTAAATTGATTGTATAAATGATTGTATAAAGCATTGATTGTATAAATTCACTCTAACCCTTTATTGACGAAGGAACTGACGATGAGGAGGGAAAAGAAAGTTGATATGTACTGTATTGTTTATGCCTTACTTAAGTGTTTTTTAAAAGTAGGCTAATTAATTAAACCTGTTGAGCATATATTTGCCTTTTCTTATAACTACCGATTACTTCATTTTTAATCCTTGTGAGTACTTATTTTCTTAATATTTTTGTAATTCAGTGTTCTTATTTTGCTTGTTAAACGTTCACACAGGGTGTGTAAGCAATAAATAAATAAAAATTAATCATTTAGTAATATTTACTGAACATTTTGGAATAATGCGCTAAGTGAAGCATGGATTTAAATAGCTTCATTCGGTAACAACTTAAATTAAAATATATATTGTTATACATTTTTGGAAAGCTCATAAAATAGGTAAAAAGTTTTGTTTCAAACACATTGACGTACGACCTACTGCATAAACCAGGGTTTGACCTAATCTACAATTTTATGTTAAAAAAATAATATTTTTAGTTATATCACAGATATAAACCCACCCAATAGAGATAATGCTACATGTAAGGTTATTTTATTAAAGTAAATTTAACGGGGAGTTCAAAGAAAAAACAATTATGCTGATAGCTCGTTTACATCAAAATATATAGGTGATTTAGTAAAACACTACACTTTCAACCTGGTGTTTTGGGGGAGGGGGGGTTTAAGGGGAAGCAAGGGGGGGAAATTCGGGGAACTTTCAGAAAACACCCTTCCTATTATATACTATCATCATGCAAAAAATCAGCTTTACATCTTTCATGTCTAGGTTCTTACCTAAAGTGACTGGGCTATTATGACTTATGTCCAGGTCAAGTGCATCTTAAACCTCGGCTTGATACTATCTTTTATTGTTTATTGCTGTAACTGTAAACCCAAATAACACCGTTTTAATTTGAACCTCTATAAATTTCAGGCTACATAATAAGCTGACCATAGTCTTTCAAAAATACAAACTTCAACTACAGTTTTTTTGATATATTATTAATCGGCATTTACTAACATTGTCATCATGGTTAACAAGAATATAACTTTCGTTGTTACATATTAGTCGAAAAACAGCACATTTAGGTATTTCCCTTGTTAAATATCAAACAAGTATGGGTAGTTACACGGAAAAATTGCCAGTAAATACCTATGTTAAATTGCTGTTCTCTATCATTTACACAATAATTTACAACTAACTATATTTTACTTTCTTTAATAGTTGCTACATCATCGGATTTTATCGTGTTATATATTTTTTTATTTCTGTGGCCGTGAGCTAATAACAGTTATATTTAAACTAAGTGTCAAACATTGGTCAAAACTCTCACGTGAATAACTTGTATTCGTACTTTATGTAGGAACCTAATCTGAGTTTTTATTAAAAAATTGTAATATAGAGATTGTTTTAGAGTAATCCAAACCAATAGGTTCTAGACCCATAGGTTAGTGATTTCCCAGAAGTTCACAGCAGAACTACAGCTCATGTTAAAATAGTTACATTTTATTAATGAATAAACACACCAGTTCCTATTTATATTTTGTATGGTTAGAAACCTAATCATGCGTTGTAAACTGTAGAGAAAGGTTATAAGGCGGATGTAAAGTATTAGCTAGCATCTCGAGGGAATCCTTTTTCCCGCAGTTCGTTGAAACATTAATTAGTTTGTATCAGCTTCGGGGGAGAACTCATTTTGTGAACTTTTGTTTTACCAGAACCATAATCAGAGCCAGTTTATTACAGAATGTTTGGATTTTCTTGAAAGTAAAGTAAAATAATTGTATTTTTCTGAACATTTGTTACCAATCAATTTGTTTTACAATGATGCAAAACACATATTATATAAAATACATATAATACGAAATCATTTCCATGTAGTTTTAATATAACTAACTTAATATGTATGTACACTTATATTATATGTAATATCAATTATTATTATTGTATATGAGTGTGTTTAAGTTATAAGTAAACACAACATATTTGCACTTTCCAATTTGTTTTATGATGTTTTATATATGTATTAAAATTAGGATTAAAAATAGCGTTATGATGAAAATACTAAAATAAAATCATTAAAACAAGTTAAATAGATGATAGATGCGGGTTCAACTACTGATTGGTATAATGTAATTTCAACCACTTTTAACTTAGGTTTTCTTAGTCAAATTAATTTAAAAACACAAACAACTTTGAATACCTTGACTTAACCTAAATATAATTGCAAAATATGGCTAAATATGGCTTGAATTTAGAGCTAAATCTTCTATATTACTAAGTCTAACTTAATTTCAAACGTTAAGATAAGAGTTAAAAATCACTTCCACTTCGTAAAGCCAATTTCACACTCAGTTGAACGGAATCAAGATAACAGTGAAAGTAAGAGGATTTTGTATCATCATCTGCACAAAGGCTTCATCATTAAATGTGACATTTATACTGAGTGTAAACCTGTTTTGAGCAATCTTTTTAACTAAAGTGTTTTCGTTGACTTACGTGATATTAATTGACTGGACGATTTTTAACTATTTCACATAGTAGTGAAGTAGTCATGATTGATGATACATCTATATAAATCTTTATATTCCCATGCGTATGTGTGTATAGATTACACTGTATATTAAACGAGAGTCCATAAATAAGTTCTTGATGTATAGTTGAAAATCGGCTAAGAACTAGTTTTAATCAGGTATAGATGATAAATAATCGTGCTGTTCCTGCAATGTAAGCTAATAAAATATTACATTTTACATATCAACAGAAAAACGCACAGGGTGTCCCGCAAGTATCTAAACATACTGAATGAAATGAATATAACGTTAAGTATGAGATAAACAACAATCTTATAATGACATTTTATTTTAAGAGTATTTTGCCTAATCTGTATACACATGCCGTGAACCTTTTACTCTACTTTAAACCTCAAACAAAGTTTTATAAGAGTATTTGGCAGCTTTATGGATACTCTAGAGTCTACAGGACAAATGTACAGGGATTACATCACAGCACGTAATGTGTTGTAATGTGCGCTACAGTTCTTTCTGTGGTTGTGTTTTAATACACAGGGGTTAAACTTAAATTACATATACCCGTAAGTGCAAACGTATATATTTTAAGTAGCATTTCTTAGACAATTTCCAACCGATGTTCCTCAACCTTCAAATTGTTCAGTAATTTAATACAGGTGATATACATACAACCCCACGAACTAGTTTTCAAAGCACATTATCTTTATAATGGTTTTTGGTGAAGCATCAAAAACTGATTCATATTGTTTAATATTTCAACCGGTTATGGTAAAAATATATCACCAAAGAGTAACCAGCTGGTTTTCTCTTCCTTCTTAAATTATATAAATGAAACGCTTTAGATATCTTAACACATATTAAACTTAAATGTATAAATTTTTGCGATTTATTTCAATCCTACTAAAATAGGTGATGTATTATTTAAAATAAATGTAGTTACCTACGTTTTTTTGATTTTAAAATATAAACAAAAACAAGCCCATGGGGCGTAGCCCAAAGGAAATATGATTATTAAATGATATAATATTGCATTGTCTTCCATTTGTGAGCTATGGTTCAAGTTTTAAGTCTCTAGCTCATCGGGAAGTTCGTATAAAATTGATTGCAAAACTTGTACCGGACAAGAAAGCGAGCTAATAAAAAAGTTTTAATAAATAAACGTAGTAATATGAGTTAAAAATGAACTATAAATAAATAAAATAAAAGTTGAAAAACCGAATGAATCTTAATAAAAGACAGTAAAACTAACACGAATTGCACAAATCAACAAATAAATATTATCGTAAAAGGAAGACACAGAGAGTTTATGCAAAGGGAGGGTTTAGTTAAGAATAAATTACAAGAGGTTATTAATGTCTAGTGCTCACCCTTGGTCGTGTAGCGTGTTAAGCGAGTGTCAAAAAATTTGCTAACTAATTATATATTTTTACGGATTTTGATTATCTTCAACAATTTAAAGTCTCAACAAAACAAATAGGGCATTTTTACCTATACATTTTCCGCCGTGAGTTTAAGTTTGCCCTAATATTGTGTATAACTACTATGCTGTGGAACCTATAAAAAAGTATAACTTGATAAAAAAGGTATTTACATTTTAAATAATTACGATTGCGAATAGACAAAATATTCTTACTTTGTATCATATTAATTTAAAAGCATAATATTGTCTATAATTGAAATTGTCATGTCATACTCTACACCAAAATCATAAATATTAATTAGTTCATCGACATCATGTGCAAGGGTCGATTTATGCTGTGTTATCTTTTTAACATTATAGTATAAAACTTTACATTCTTACAAATGTTGCTTTGTCGCACATTGGTGTAAATCACCATTCCCAGAAAGGCCATTGTACACAAAAAACCTTCAAAATATAAAACTGTACGGATAATAAAAACTCTAATGATGCAATAACTGAAAGTAATAAATCCCACCTTTATTGTTCCAAAAGGGTTGTAAAACAGCCACAGTAATGTGAAGCGCTTGCTGAATTTTAATATTACAAGTCGGGGTGTTCTCCTGTCGTAAACTTTGTGGAGAGGTAAATTGGATTCAAGTTAAACAAACAATCAATTTGTTACAAGTATATTTGATCATGGGCAACTGTAAAATAATTATGTGTATTTAAATGTATCAAGGTCTGTAAAACACCTATTTCAGAAATAAAATATTAGGCATAAAAAGCCTTAAAAGAGGCAATATTTTTTTTTTATTCGTGTGACAAGTGTTATTAAGTTTATACGTTCTGTAGTCTACTTTTATTTATGACTTCATTCTATAGTTAGTAAATCACGCACAATGTTTTAAAACAGTAAAGCTGCATACATTCTAGAAAAAAATGAAATTTTTAAGTTTTAAAAACTATGAATAATATTTTTTTAATTTATTAAACTTCAGTAAAGTCTTTTATCCATGTTTACATTTATTCATGCTCTATTAAAGCAATAAAATAATGCCAACTTATTGTGATATACCAATCACTATTGTTTTTAAAACTAATATTTGTAAATGTTAATCATATAACTAATAGGAGGATTATAGTTACATTTTATTAGTTCAGAAACAACTTATAACGTAGCTTCTTGGTTTGTACCCCTCAGAGATAGGAGTCATAATTTACTATCGGGCCAGAACTTAGAGTATAATACTTGGAAAATAAAGCTCCACATGGGCATCTTTGTTTAAGAGACAGCTTAATTGCTTCATGCCAGACTATACACATATAACAAACAAATTACAAACAAAATAATAATGAATTATTAAAAAGGTCTTCAATTTAGCTGCTAAGGTAACTCATATAAGTTCATTTTATACTATCTTAAAGATAAAACTAGTAAAATAAGGTAGATAAACAAGCGATATGTACATTCTACAGAACGAATTTTGTGCATAGTGAATATTCCATTATGTGAACTCTTTGCTTATGTCTTAGAAAAAAAAACTTAAATTAATCAGTAGACATTACTTTATTGTTATTTTCAATAAAAAAATATCAAAATCAAGTTTTACAAAATACACTATCATTTGAGTAATGAAATATTGTGGTCAGTGTCTTACGTCCACAATATATAATTTTTCTAAAACGAAACATGCAAATATCTAGTAAATCATTTATATTATTTAAAGTTTAGTTTTAGTTGATTTTATGCACTTTAAATCTTTCAAGCCTAAACGCAGAAATAGTATATATTTTCTTTATACTGAAACTTATATTAAATACATAACAATTGATTAATGAATAGTTAAGTGTACCATCTCGCGCTGCTGAGAAGTTTAATTAAGTGAGACTTTTGTAAAAATGTAATTTACTATGTTTACTAAAACTGGTTTAAGTTGACATTTTGTTTTTATTGTCATTGCATGATTCTATTTGGTCGTTATACACATCGGGGAGTTTACCTCAGTTTGAAAACTCACAGTTTTAAGAAACCTAACATTCTCAAATACATGCAACAGTATATAATGAATGGGGAAGCTAGCAATGAAAAGGCGGTTGAAAATACAATTTTTTCAGGATAGAGGTAATTTAAATTTAAGTGGAAATATTAAATCATTTGGACGTGTTGTAACGCACAGATTATGCAAATTCAAACCGTTCTAGCTGTAAACTAGATATGGGGACAGAGTTTATGAGTACCAAGACATTTTTATGAAATAATAAATCTAAAAACAAATTATCTGGCTAATTAATGTAGCTTTTTAATTTCGTTAAGGATGTCTTACATTCTTGGTTGGTATATCTTATACAGAATTTAAAAGAAATTTCCACAAACACCCTCTAGTCAGTAAGTCTTTAACACAATCCATCGATCTGAATCAATGTTTTAGTATTTCGATTCTAATTTTTTAGAGAAATATATGAGAATCCTATTTAATGACCACTTTGCCTAAATAACAATAAAATGTTTGGGTGAGATTGTATTAAAAGTAACATTTTACCTCTACATTATAGGCTACCTGAGGTGCTGTAAGTGAGTACAAACAATTTATAAATAAGTTAAAATAAAACAAAAATCAGGAATAAATTGTTTCAAATTAATGTCCCGTTAACGAGTAATCAGACATATTGTTTGTTATGTATTAAATTTATATTTTAAATAGTATTTAATATATTTATATGAAATTGACTATTGATTTTGACAAGTAGTGAGCTTTGAAAATTATTGAAATTGTTTAATGGTAGCCATTGAAGATTTAATAATCAAAATCACTATCAAATGGCTAAATAGTAAATATCAAAAACTCTCATTTACTAAAATTTTATTTTATTTTTGTTAGTGTATGTTGTATTTTAAATGGCAGTCGTACCTCAAATATAATATACAAGTTCTTTATCGGTTCAAGTTAAAACTAGAAAGACTTATTTCTTGCGTAGTGGAAATTTGAACTGTGTGATACATTTCATACTATTATAGATGACGGAATGAAACTTGGTAAATCAGCTATAGCCATAAATATCAACTTTTTTAAGCTATCATTACTTTTTTATCCTATAAGAGGTAAAACAATAATAATAGCATGAAAGAGTAGACATTTATTGTTATTTAATTTTTATCTATAATGGTAAAAAATATATTCGACCCTTCCGGGTCTTTTAAAATACGCTGTATACAACTATATCACAACGAGCATGTAATTTCTAACATCATTTATTTGATTAAAGTTGTATGTTTTAAGAGTTTACAGGGGTTTATATTTGATATTTCAAATCATTTTGGCTGATTGAAATGAGTATCTGCTAATACTATCAGTTTATTAGTCATGCAATGAAAACCTGTTTTCCAGTATCAGTCTTTCAAATATGCAAACATATGAGCAAGTTTACAGCATGTAAATCTAATCAAATGCGAGTTTATAGCCAGCATGTCCGAGGTGATGAAGGTTTTACGACTATTGCTTCTCAATATCAGTCTCTCTTCTATTCATATTCAAGCGAAATGGTTTATTATGATTAAAAAGATATCAAAGCATAACGGTAAAATAAATCCTATACATTTTCAAAGTCATAAATGAAATGGAAGATCAAGTCCAAACGAGGGTTTAAAACTAAATAACTAAGAATATAGCTATGTTTTGCCATTCCACAATACACATTACACATTACAAATACATTTAAAAACAACAATAGACATATAATTGTTAGTTTTATTATTTACCTTAAAATTTTATCTTATATATACCATATATTTGTTATGTTCTGTAAGGTATGGTTAAGTAAAGATAACCTCCTCGATGCGGCAGTATCTGGTTAACGTACCAGTTGTCGTATATCACCCTCAGTTTCTACCCTGTAGTTAACGCGTATAAATTAGTCTAAATGACGGCTTCCTTGGGAAGTTTCTCTTAGACTCTGATAAAAAGCAACACGCAACTGAATAACATTACGAGAAATATATTTAGTTACATTCTCTAACAAACTTTCAATATTCGTTTCTGATTTTAAAACTAGGTATTTCGTTGAAATATTTAATGCATACGTTGATATTTCCTCTAGTACATAAAATGGTGAAAACCTGTCTTTGGGAAATATGTATTTATGTCGATGTTCATTTAAACGTTCTTGACCACCAACAAAACGGGTTTAAGTATATGAGTTTTGAACACCATCTATAAAATCTTCTTAGTAACATTGATTAGCATTGATTGGTAACTATTAGCAATAACTGTTTATTATAAAACGTTATATAACTTTATCACACTTCATCCAATCATTCCGTGGTATTTTTTTCATTAGGATAGTTAAAAATGTATTAACTATATAACTAATTTTCAAATCCCTAAACCTAAAATGTTTGCTTTGTAAAAAGTTCTATTTATTTGGTTTGTAATGCTTGCAAAAATGCCACATAAGTAGCTTACACGCTTCCGTAATCCTGTTTCAGGTTCTAAGTGCCTTAAACTAACATAATGTGGTTATAGTAGTTTACGCAACGGTTGCGTTAAGTGAGTCTTTACGACACGAGTAGAAAATTTAAGGCACGAGCCTTGGCGAGTATTTCATTTATTTTTGGACTTCCACCAACTTGATTAAGAATACGCGAGTATCAACATGAACAAGTCGGATCAACAATTAAATTGGTCAACTGATCAGCTGATCAGCTGATTAGTTGACGTTCGAAGCATTACAATTTTAATTCTTTTCTCTCAATACTTGAACCTCATTGGTCCGTTACCTGTGTTGATATGAGAAAAACTATGCTGATATGAAATTAAACTATGCTGATATGAAAGTTAACAGCTGTAAAGTGAAACTTTTCAATTCTAAGAACTGGGCTGAAATGGCTACTTTAAAAAACGGTCGTAGGTAAAAGTGTTTATCTGTTTTTTCTCTTACAACAATCTCCA
This sequence comes from Macrosteles quadrilineatus, assembly GCF_028750875.1. NCBI lineage: Eukaryota > Metazoa > Arthropoda > Insecta > Hemiptera > Cicadellidae > Macrosteles > Macrosteles quadrilineatus. The sequence continues at coordinate 20,513,065 of NW_026542596.1, forward strand.
CTCTTCCCAAAACCACGAACGAATGGTTTACTAGAGTATTTGGGAGCTTTATGAGCACTCTGGAGGACAAATGTACCAGGATTACTTTAGGACACGTAATGCACTGGGTTATATCTGCCGGGGTTTTTAAGGAACAATACAGATTTGGGTGTTATCTTTTCTCTACTAGATTTAGTGCAAAAAACTACCATTCAATTATGGTCTTTCTTATTAAAGTACGGATTTGTTTTACATTAAAAAACTATATTTATCAATGTAATAAAACCTTAATATAAATTAGAAATAGCTTTTTTTATAAGTATACAAATTTTAGAGTTAGTGCTGTTATTATTTTGAAGTTTCTCGAATGTGCTTAAGACTGTTCAATATTTCAACAAGCTGTGTTAAATAGGACCTCCTGAAGTCTCCAGCAAACACTCTACCTCCACCCGAAAACCTTCCTATACGACAAATAAAAAACTTAAGTTAGTATCTACACATGTTAACTATGAGTTGCAACAACATAATCTCGACACTACCTTACGGAATGTTGTAAAGCGGGTGATTTACATACCATGAGAAGAAAATATGATACAATCAATATATACAATAGCAAATTAAATTTACAAAAAAAATGTAAGCGTCAAATTCATACTTATACACAATACAGGGTGGAAAGAAAGTCCCGGGACAGATTAATATTTCAAAAAGTAAAAAATATAGAGCCTTAAAACTCGATACACAGTTACAGGGCATTAACATCATTTTATCACATAATTCAGTGATACACTACCTCTTCAGGGGGACGTCCCACTAGGATCAAGAAGAAAATTTTGAATGTAAGCATATTTTGAAATGCACATCAAATTAAATATGTTAACTAGTAGAATATGATGCAAAAAATTTGAACTCAAAAGGACAACCGAGGCAAAAATGGCATCCGTTTAAAAATTTCTTAAATCTGGCATTTTGAATCTTTGAACGGCTGCCATTTTATAATCAGTTGTTCTTTTGAGCTCAAACTTGTAGCATTATATTCTAATAAAGACCTTTAATGTGATGTGCATATCGACCCATTGATAAGTTTATGCTTGTCTTCCAACTTCTAGCAGGCCCCCCTGATGAGGTATCGTATAATAGTAATGTAAATATAATGCATCTTTAAAAGCTATCATTTTGGACTCGCTTGTCTGTTTGAGTTTGAGTTCGAGGCATTGTATTTTACTAAAAAAGACCTTTATTTTGATCTTCATATCAACCTATGCTGACATTTAAGATTTTCTTCTGACTCCTAGCGGGCCGTCCCCTTGAAGAGGTATCTTTGCATAATTTATAAAATGATCTTAATGCCCAGTAAGTGTGAACCAAGTTATGAAGTTCTATCTATATTACTTTTTGAAATATATAACCTTACCGGGACTTTTTTTCCACCCTGTACAGTAAATAATACCAATAGTCAATGATACACCTTAAAAAAGGCAACAAATCAACATGAATATTCCAAGTTCTTATAAAGTACCATGCTCGACAAACATTGTACTTTCAAACGCCTATTTCCATGCCTTGTGATTGTGATTACTTCAGTGATTGTGATGATTACTTTCCTGTAATTGCTTCAATCTTATAAAATTGTTAAATTTACCCAGAAACTTCTGTGCATGTCCTTGTCTCAGTACTAGCCTTGTCTCAACTAACTTTAACAAACTTTAATTGACCAAGTTATCTGGGCAAACTTTGACAACATTAACCTACTTCAAGAGACATTTTGAGGTCTCTGATTTATTTTTTTATAACCTTATTTAATATAATTTATAAAGTTACTTATATTTGTTGTTTGAGTTATATTTTCTTTTTAATTATTTTATTACACATAAATACGTCACACTTTAAAGTTTGTTTCTGGAAAAAATATAAATTTTCTACGTATCAACCAGTCACCCTCTCAAGGTTTAATGCTAAAAGATCATCTAACAGTCGTACAAAACATTGGTGATTTATTTTAACGCGTAACGTAATTGAGTTATGTTAGGATATGTTGCAAATGTGTACAATCCTGATGTTAGTCATGTGCTGTTCTCACTAAGAGGCGGACTATCTGCCTCATTAGCTATCTAAAATGTGATTGTTGTTACTCCTACATTATAATTATTAACGTAAAAAGACATCCTTTTCAGATTATAATCAAATTTAAAAAAAATACTAAAACATAAGAATGCAGGTTTACTTATATTATGTGTATATCTGAAACATTTTAATCTTAGGATGTGTTTCACCCTGAGTAACGTTTTTACACTTGTCAAAGCCGAAAAAGTAAACTTCAACCGTAAACAGTGCAAGCTTAATTTTACGTTTCACAGTGTTTTCAATAAGTTTCGAAATGAATATGTATCACGGCCAATGACTTAACTAAGTGCACACATCAGCCAAATCAAATTATTGCCCATAAACATACTGCCAACAGTTGGTTTTAATTCATCATTTGATTTTAACCAGGCATATAATTAATAAAAATGTGAGTAGCAGGGGAGAGCGGGGCTATACCGTACACATAAGGGAGATTCGTGGTTACATCGCAAATTACGAAGTAAAATTAATGTAAATACAAGCTATATATGATTTAATTATTTTGCTACTGTTTGTATACAAATATTTAGGAAATATTGCATTTTTTACATGTAAAAATTGGTAATTAAAAAAAGCTACCTTGCACGAAATAGTCCCGGGGGGTGGGGCTATTCCGTACAGTAGAAGGTGCTATACCGTACGGTTCAAAAATCATTTGTTTAGCTGCAACAAATTATCGTACAAACACTTTTTATTACTACATAAAGGTTGTAGTTAAGAAACAGTGTATTACAATTTAAACATTTTACATGAAATTACTCTTCAAAAATCAGCCTCCATGAAAAACATAAAGTTTATGAAAAAGTTATAAAATTTCATCCTTAAATTAAAAGAAAGAAAAAAAAGTCCACAAATGTAGTTCTCTGCAGACTCCACAGCACTGCAAGCTGAATTGACCCACCCTGAACATGAGCAGCACCCTGTACCAGAGCTTTACGATTTAGCCCCAATCTGTATCTCGTGGGAATTTATAAACATAAACTCAAATTCTATCACCAATCATCGCTAATAACCATATTTTCATAAGAGGGCTTAAGGGATGTAGTGTATTATGATCTTACAGTTAATAGACTACGATAAAAGCTACTTTACTAACTTTTTATGTAGTTCTGGACGAAAATGAGAAGTAATTGAGTAGAAACATGTTTTTTTTTTACTGAAACATTGAAACTAGCACACATAGCAAAACGATGCAGATCCTGTAAACTTGCGCATTCTGCTGCTAGATAGCAGCACTTGTTGGGATCACCTAGCTTGAATTCTAGGCCAAAAAATGGATGTACGGTTTACTCTCGCTGTACGGTTTAGCCCCGCTCTCCCAATTTGATTAACGTAACATAGATATAAGCAATCATTTGACATATGCCTACGTTACATGCTTGTATATATGTATGTGTTTTACTTATCAATTAAAAATTATTTATTTAGTTTTTAAGAAAAGAATATCAATATATTTTTTGGGTTAGAAAAAAATACATCAAAAGTATTGTTTTATTGGTTTACTCGACCTTTAAAGAACAAACTAACTATTATTCTTCTGATATGTTGAATTCAAGCGTACAAGTAAGTTCTAACAAGTGTATTGTTATAGTAGTTTACGCAACATTTGAGTTCAGTTAGTCTTACGACACGAGTAGAAAATTTAAGGCACAAGCCTTGGCGAGTGCCTTAAAAACTTCTACGAGTGTCGTAAAGACTATTAACGCGAGTTGCGTACACTACTTTACCTACGACCGTTTTTTAATTACTAAAAATCTGGTTTTTAATGACTAAAAATCACTTCTCATAACTTCTTAGAGAGGTTATGATTTCGTTTGTTGTCAGTGCCACTGAAAGTAATTCAAAGACTTAGGCCTATTGTATAATCAGCTGATTTCATGTAAGTACGTGTTTGTAAAACTTCGCTAAATAATACGTTACTTTTTCAGGGAATAGGTTTTGCTAGCAGTATTCTTACCATACCAGGTACAATTAGGGATATATTGCCTTTTTTTACAACTGAATAATGTAGTTAAACAGTTAATTTGCAGTTAGATAATATGTGGTCCACAACGAGTTGGGTGGAAATTTGTTAAGAGGTTTTCAAAATAAACCTGAAACGCATTTACATTTATCAATGTAACCTGTTTTTATTTCGTCCATTTAATGAAAATTGCTGGTATGTAATTCCATACCTTTGTTTCGATTTTGGTGGCAAAAGATTAGCACGCACATTTTGTGCTCTCATTTCCATCTCGTCAACTTCACTTTCACTAACTGACATTTTTAAATCAGTTTAATCCACCTTCCTTTAACTTCCACCAACTTAGGTTAAGAATACGCGAGTATCAACAGGAACAAGTCGGATCAACAATTAAAATTGTCAACTTATCAGCTGATCAGCTGATTAGTTGACGTTTGAAGCATTACAATTTAACTTCTTTTCTCTCAATCCTTGAACCTCATTGGTCCGTTACCCGTGTTGTTATGAGAAAAACTATGCTGTTATGAAATGAAACTATGCTGATATGAAAGTAAACAGCTGTTAAGTGAAACTTTTCAAATCTAAGAACTGAACTGAAATGGCTACTTTAAAAAACGGTCGTAGGTAAAATATATAAATATCATTCGTAAGAAAAATAATAGGAAAGAGAGGTAACTATAAGTGGGAGCTGAATGAGCAAATAGTTTATGTTTCTATTTTCTGCTTCTGAATAGTGTTTATAGTTAAGGTTATAGTTATTTAAGCTTTAATGTTTTTATTAACATATTAAAATTTTTTATAAAACACTTTATTATGTTTTATAGACGTTAAACAATAGTATACACTTCTTTGTTTGAAGTTAATTGTTGGTGATTGTGAGTTAATGTTGTTCAAAGGTTTATTGCGGACATGTTCGCCTATTGGACCTAAATATGGTTTAAAGTGTTGAATGAAATCACCCACCTCTTACCATCTTGTATGTATATGTAGTGTGCGATATCTACGTATATCGATATGTATTACCTATTTTCACTGGTATAGATTTATTTAGAAACGTTGAAGATGTTATTGTTTGTTTAGTTGTGAATGATAAAGTGAAACGTCCCAACTAAAATTATTACTAAGTTTATGTTGTTGTACTTGAAAATATATCATAACTATACTATAAATTTGTAATTTAAATGAGATGTCATATGAAATCACAGTGTTGGTTAAGATTAATGACTCCTCATGCTGTTAGGCAAGGGACATTCGATTAGGTTTAAACTCAACTGCTAACTAAATGCAAAGTAAGGTAGACCTGTCAGTTACTGTTATAGCTGAGTGAATGAGATGAAGATAACTTGACATTACAAAATATATAAGTGTATGAAAAGTCAGGGGGTTGTTTTAAAAAGGAAAAGGTTTGCGTGAAATAGAATAATACTGCAGTCTAAATCCTGTGCGTTCTTACAGCTGTCTGGTAGTTTCTTGAAAACTTACAGTCGAGTTAAATATATATTACTTTTGACAAATTAAAATTAATAATTTATCTACCACGGTTAATATTACTTGGCAAGCCTAGCATATATTAAGGTTAAAAGCACCTTTTTAATAACTCTAAATATATTGGAAACCCATCATGTGTTTTTGTTGGTGCTTAGTTATAAAATAACAATTTTCATAGTAATGTTTCCTCAAATATGAAACTTGACTAAACCTGTCATTGAAAGCCGATTTATACTATAAATCGTGAGACTACTGTTCCCTTGTGAGACAGCTAGTGGAATATGCAAGTCCCGTGTGGTCGCCTTACACTGTTGGCAATAGGACGAGACTGGAGGCTCTACAAAGGCGTTTTCTTCGTTTGGTTGGTGTCCGGCTGGGTTTTGCCTATCTTGATGTGCCTGTGGAGGAACTGTCCAGCAATCTGAACTTGTCACCTCTTGCCCTGCGACGTGACGTGGCTGATGTTATTCTTCTCTGGAAGATAGTCAATGGTCACATGAACTGTCCAGATCTCCTAGCTGAAATCGACCTCAGAGTGCCTACAAACACAAGATCTCGAGATCTGCTGGGTCGAAGATACCACTCAACCAACTTCGACTTCAACAGTCCTTTCGCAAGGTTTACTCGCCTGGGAAATCGAGTTGCGTCTGGGTGTGACCTGTTTTTCGATGGACTTCAGCAGGTTCGTCGGCAGGCCTCCTCTCTTCTTCTTTCTGGGAAAGACTAGTAATTAATTTATTGTTGTTTGTTAATCTTTATTTTCTGTTGTTGCTATGTTAGAGTATTTATTGTTGTTTGTTAATCTTATTTTTTTGTTGTTGTTACGCTTTGGATATTTATAACCTGTTATATCTTTGTTAACTTATATTATCATCAAATTTTGCTTACCTATTTTGTTGTATTCAACCATCATGTTTATCTTTGTAAATTGGCTGCTGCCGTTGGAAATAAATAAATAAATAAATAAATTATCTTACTGCTTAAAATATAATTTTAAAATCTTCTAAGGAGATACACGAGAAGACGATGCCATCCCGAGTGCCCTTTAATTAAAGCCCGCTCTAGTGCCGTTGGTACCCTATGGTAGATTATATCTCGATAATTAATTAAAAGCAGCAGCACATGTAGAGACAAGTTTGTATATGTATAGCAACATATTTTTAGGTGACAAGAGAATAAATCATTGTATTGTTAGGTTATTGTTTATGGAAACGTTCGTATTTTTATTGCTCAATATGTAGGACTCTATTATTAAACTTTATTTCAAAACTAACGTAAGTTCCGTCTGAAAAGTTTTTTTATTCGTTGAGTTGTATGTCATAAGCTCATATAAATAATTATAGCTATTGGACACAATACATAACTAAATAATTTTGTAATTTGTATATATAAACAAATAATAATTTGTATTTATTCATATGTCTGATTTTGATATGTTACGCAGATGAAGCATAATCTCATGACACACTTGATATTCATAAGAGGACACCCTATTGCAAATAATAAATAAAACTGATAACTTAAAACTTATATCATTTTAAGACGAAATAATACAGTTTAAACATATTTAAAAAATGAATGAAAATTGTACAACAATATTTCTTAAATTTTAGGTTAGAGTAAATAATTCACATACATGAGTATTTACATTTAACATGCACAGATTTAAATGTGGTAAATTCGTATTCCCAACCAGAAAACTTCTTCAATCCGGGATCAGCTGTTGATATTTTCTCTTAGGGCAATCATTCAGTTTTCTTACAAAAAATTTACAATTAAAACCAGGTATATGAGGACACATAATGTAAATTAAAATCGTAGCCAGTCATAAAAAAATCAGTTACCATGTATTCATAGGTGGTATATACTCCCAGTATTGGTGTTATTTATGATAGTATTATAATTATGATAGCTTTGTTTTTGTTTACAAAACAACAGGTTAAAACCAGTTAGACCCATTCTTCTGAATTAAACAAAATACATCAAATCAGACCATAAGCTGCAGAAATACCTGTGGGCTTCGACCCAGTTGTTAGTATTTGGCAACGGTCACTATTGTGTTCTTTAAAAATAAATGGATTGACGGAAATAGTTATTTGTGTAACTAGTGGGCAAAGTGACACTTTGCTGCACACGAGAGCAATGTTCACGAAAGGAATGATCTTGAGTGCAGCAAAGGCCTTTTGCACCCGTGTTACACATTATATTTTTCCTACAGTCATTATAAAGCATATAAATAATTAGTCTTTTGAACACTATACAACACGTTTTTAGGTTAATTTGGCAACACAAATAGGTGCCCTAGAGAAAGTAGTACCCGGTCCGTATCACTCCACTATTTTTCCTCGGCAAGAAATGTGCTCCGCGTTTTGAGAATATAGTTCCGTATGTTATTGTAATTTTAAGTGGTTTCCACGTCTAAAAAAATGCTTTAAAGGTATTTTCTTGTTTATTAAGATTGTAGGAATGTTTAAAAACGTTTAAAAGAAAAGTCCAGAAAGTTCAGAAATACCGAAACTATAAACACGAAATGAAAGGTTAAATCGTAGTTATAATAGTCAATCAGCTGCTCATAGTATTATTATCTTTAAGTGTTGCCAACCTATTTCCAAGCGTACGCGGATTACGTGCATAATAGAACCACGCTGTTTTGTGTTGTTTCGTTGGAACCCTGATGTGCGGCAAAGTATAAACCGTAGGCCTACGACAAAGTATAAACCGTACAGCAAAGTATAAATATGCAGCAATTAGCAGCTTTCTGTACTATAAACAGTACAAGGAAGCCAACTTTGTCGGGTGAGTGTAGGAAAAAACAGGGTCTTGTCACATCTCTTATACTAGGCGTAGATTGAACAGATTATCCGATTAAAAACTGCTGAAGAACATTGATATTGTAGTAGATGTAATATATTATCGCTCTTCAGCGTTTATCGCCAGCCAGTAGAGAGTTACAGCCAGTTGGTCCGAGAACAGAGGAGCAATTCAGTTAATTGATTCACCCAGTGTTCTTGATATCTAAGAGTAACAGTCGTTGAGAAAAAAATGTTAAATAGGACCAATGTTCCCAACCAAACACGCATATGAAGTACGATTAACTGGTAAGCCAAATGAAACTTCAAAATATATAAAAAGGGTAAAATAAAATAAAAATAAATACAAACAGCGTTGTTAAAGATTTATATGTAATAGCTCTACTCTACTTCCCAAATGTTCCTGGCTACAGAAACTTGTCCGAGAGATGTCCAAGCACATTAATATGCCCGTACCTTTATGTTAAACTGCTTGAGAAAATTCCAATTTAATATGGTCCTGTATGTTTTTGTTCCTCCCGAACGTGCGTATACACTAAAACCAACTATAATCTACCATACCAAATGCTTAAAACACCCATCTTGTTTCTACACAGCCTGAATAGTTCTTGTTTTACTAAAAATGTATTATCTAAAAAGGAAGTGTCATAAAGCTACTCTCATGTAATGCTGTGTATTGAACTTCAAATGATGAGATGCAAATTGCATTGACGAACTCCGCGGATCAAAGGAGGACAAGCAGCTATGATAGTTACTTTCAAACTTTAGAATTTTTTTAAAATTTTTTTTTATTATTTAGTTTTGTAGAACAGACTTTTCTGAACACGTAGATAATAAAAATTAAGGAAGAAAAAAATTATTTTTAAAATTTTTAGCTACTTTTATAAACTATTGCAGCCTAATTTAGCATGTCCAAGGTCCTACTACTAATCAAGACGCAGAGGGTACGCCGTCAAATATTAAATTTTTTTAAACATTTTTTTATTATTTAGTTTTGTAGAACATACTTTCCTGAACACGTACATACCAAATATTATGGAAGAAAAAATTATTTTAAGCTATACAGCGACTTTTATACACTCTTACTTTAGCATGCCCAAGGGTCCTACTACTAACCGTGACAGGGGGTACTTTTGTCGTTTTCCGAAAGTCAAGTGGTTTTTAGTCAGGTACACTTTTCTTCCTCAATTATAATCAAATTTCAATAATAATTGGTGTGTGTGTTCCTCATATGATAAAGAACAATAATACGAATCAGTTTCCATGACAACCAAAAACCTTTGAAATAAAAAAAATATTTTATGTTAAAAAAATACAGAATATTTTATACAATTTTTAAAATTATACTCACAATTTAATTTTGCTCAAAAACTTGTTTTGTTTCATATTATTGTTGGTAATAATGTATTAAACATAGTACAACAATTTCAAGTTGATAGGTTAATATTTGTAAGAGTTATGTGTACCTAAAAACTGTCATTTTAACATGGGCGGGATAGGGAGTACTGTGTCACCTTGTGTAAGCTACTTAGAAACTATGTAGCTAATTCAACTTTAATTACCTAATTCAAATAAAAACTTGGATGGAAATTTCATTGAAAAAAATCTATCCCTTAAGATTCTTATGTAGGATTTTCCTTTGCATTAAACGGATTTTTACCATTAAAAGACACAAATTTAACAATCACGTTATTTATAATCGTAAATCACCTTATTAAATAAAAACATTAATATTAATATTCAAGAAACCTTAGACATCCAATTCTTAAGTTGAAAATTGTTGTTGTTTTAGTTGATATGTTATTGTTGATATTCTGTGTATTGCACAAAAAATCCTTCTGTACTTTACACGTAATATGTGTTATAATTTTTACCATATGTTATAACTGTTAGTACTGCACCACCCAGTGTGTTATGATTTTATTACCGTGATTTATTACATTATTCATAAATAGTCGATGCTAACTTTAAGTAATGTATTAAGTGTTGATCCAATGGGTCAGTATTTATATTCTATTATTAGATTAAAAATACTGCCACATATTCTTTTTTTATTAAATGTATAAATATATCATCAAGATTTTTCAACTTGCTGGCAGAAACAACTCTTAAGCATTTTAAAAAAGAAACAAGCATTTTAATTTTTATATAATTTAATTCACTATTGTGCATTTGAACGAGCAGCAAAATTCATTGTTTATTGCTTTTATTTATTTGCATATTGTCAAAATAAATAGTAAAAAAAACTTCTTATTAATCAACAGCTTGGTTTGTTGTATACACTGAGTTTATAATTCTATTGACCAAAATTACAAGGCGTCCAATATTTCTCATAGCAATTAATGCACTGTGTATACCGGTGTAATGAAATGTAAATTGGTCCACCCTTCCTCAGGCGATATAACTAACATTGCATTATTGGTTGTTAGGACTTAATAATGAACATGTAAAGGTAACATACACCGTCAGATAACATCACAATATTCATAATAGTGCAAAAAGGTGGTTTCCATTTTTCATGTAAAATTTAAATGCTCCGAGATCGATTAACTTACTATTTACATTTCAATTACTATATTTCAGGAATAGAAACTTGTACCGTATATTTTGTTCAATCCGTACGAAGAACGGGTACACAGCTAAGAACAGCTGGATCTATAGCCAGGATCGTTATATAGCCAGAGTTACATGACATATTAGTATTTTAAAACCAAGTTCTACTTGATATATAATTTCAAATAATTGGCGTTGTTAAACATTCAACAACAATATATATACAGTATATGTATACAGGGTGTAAATTAAGTCTGGCACACATTTTTTATCTTTTTTTCTATAGTTGATAGAAGAAATCAAGTCCAAGTTTTTCTGATATAAACTATCAAATCTATTATAACTTTATTTTTGGTAAAAAAAAATAAAAATGTGTTTCAGACTTAATTTCAACCCTATTTTTGTTCAACCCTAAGCACATTTTAAGCCGCCATATTGGACAGGGTGCTTAAAAAACATTTTTAGACACATTGTTAAATTGGTCTCTCTAATACCTTTAAAATGAGAGGTCACAAGATGGGGGTTGTCATTTGAAAATTTTTAGTTGCCCCCCCCCCCCTTACCCTAAGTTTTAAACCGCCATCTTGGATAGGGTGCAAAAAAAATTTTAGACACATCTTTGGATTTGTCTTCCAATGACCTTTAAAATGAGGGGTCACAAGATGGGGGTTGTCATTTGAAAATTTTTAGTTACCCCCCACCCCCCCTTGCCCTTAAGGGAATTTTTATTTTCAAAATTTGTAAAAAGTGCCTAACATTTGTTATTAATCATTCCCGCAAATTGATTTCTTCTATCAACTATAGAAAAAAAGATAAAAAATGTGTGCCAGACTTAATTTACACCCTGTATATATATTATAAGAAAAACATGAATTGCTTCCGAAGCTTATTTTTATTGTTCTTTACCTGCTAATGCTGTAAATCAGAGTTTAAGTTTTATAAATAAGTTTTTATGTTTTTAAAAGAGCAAAATATATACTTGGATTCAAACTGAGATTTATATCAGAAAATTAACGAAATATTTTTTTACAGGTGAGTATAAAGGATATTACGATTACGATTGTCCTGCAAATGTAGTAAGTACATTATGTAAAAGTCTCTATTCCTTATTTGTTATAATGATAATTAATTAGTCGATTCATGTCGATTTACAAACAACTAAAAGATAGGATCAAAATATCAAGTAGTAGTGTTAGAACCAATCAGCAATTTTGATTCTTCTTAGTGCACAATCTTTGATGTAGTATTAGCTGATCTCAATATAAATAATAAATATATATATAACGATTTAAACAGTTACTCAACAAACATATCCAAAAAGGTCAAACAAGTGTGTGTGGTGTTCGGACAGTATTCTAGTATTGTAATAAAATTCAATTGACCAGCACGTTATAATATAGTATATGGAACGAGATTCTATTTTCAGGGATGAACAGTAAAGCCAAACATTCAGTAGTATTTTAAATTTATGAGTTAAAATGTGGAAAAGAAAATGACCTGGACTTACTTTTACACCACAAAACAAGCTCAACATAAGTATTTCGTATCTTTACGACCGCTCTAGAGGACAAATGTAGCAGAATTACAAGAAACGTGCTGAAGTGTAATTTACTCCACTACGACTTAAACGTCTTACCAAGGTTGTTGCAGAAAGAGGGGTGTAAACTAGTTTATCAAAATTATCCATCAACATTTCATATACCACTGTAAATAAAACTAACAAATTAGTTAAAACATCCACACACGTTTACAAAGTATTAATCTTATACATTTTGTTCTACTTACTTTTGTAATTTAAAAATGAAATGATTCGCACTTATTCTTTTAGATCCCAGAAAACACCTGTTCAGCAAACACTTGAGGTGTGCTTTTTAAGGTTTTGATAAAATACTCTCAGGTTCAGAAACTAAACTAAACTAACATACAGGTTTAGGTTTATGGAGGACAAACTTGACGAATCTAGTTTACGTCTTACAAGACTTTTTAATGACATTCTGACAATTGTAAGTTTCCTGTACCTAGTATGTAAAAAGGGAATTTTTACTTATTTTATTAACTAATCCTTAAATAGACTTTTGTCTCAAAGATTATATGAAACCAAACCTACAGTAGCTGGAGGGAACCCATATTCAAACAATCTTCAATATCCTCTTGTTAATAGTTTCTTGTAATAAATGATGGTTTGTTTAGTGAGAGAGATTGATTTATAAAAAACTTATTACACAATGGTCCATTGTATTAGATAATGAGATTTTTTTCCTTTGGTCTCATTTATATAGTTTGGTTGTAAGTGTAAATTTGGAATATTGAAAATGCTATCAAGCAGACAAGTTTGAAGATTTACCAGTACAAGTAGATGTTTAAACAAAACGCTAGTGGTTAAATAACAAGTGGTAATAAAAGCAAGCGATCATTGACTAAGACCGTATTTTTTACATAATTTCATGCAAGGGCTAAGTAACATTACTTTCTTGAAACTAAGATTATTGCTCTTTATAACGATTCACCCACGCAAGTGATTGTCATAGTATAGAAGCAATTATGTATAACATCGTAACCATCATTATGAACATTTTTTTCTTTCGACCACAGTAAAAATGTGTTAATTCTGTAACCACAATGTCTATAAATACCCCCACCGCAGCAAACCTGCAGACTAAGCGAATTTCCACTAACCTTATTGGATTAACACTAAAATGCCTCCATACAAATATCACATTTATTTCCTATTTAAATAGAATTAGTTTAACGAGTACTTAGGTTTGCTGCAACAGGGAGGGTAAAAAAGTGTGTTTTTTTAATGTTAATAGTTTAGTAAGAAATGAATGTTTTTACCAAATTCGATCAAAATATGTTCATAAACAAGCAAACTACAACAGCCACATATTCTCCATAAGAATAACATAGGAATTTAAAATTTACAATTTTTTTGAATTTTTTCCGTAACCGTTAGGCGCACAATAACGCTTCAATATACTAAATTATATGTTTTTTAAGCTCTACAAAATTTTTTGGAAAGAAATTGTGAAATTTTGTGTTTTTAGGGTCAAAAATGGGAAAAAACTTATTTTCCCCCCATAAAACCCCCCATAAACCCCCGTTCCCATAGTCTGATCATGCTGGTTCGCGAACTCGTTCGAATAAATGTAGGTACGGTATACACGTTTGTACCAAATTTCATCTAAATCGGATGATTTTTGCTCGAGTTATCGTGCTAACGGACACATATATAAATATATATATATATTTATGAATTTGAACGGATGATGTTTTTGGCCTCTAGGGACCTCAAAACGAAAAAGTAAATTGGTCCCGGGTCCAGGTCTTACCATGAGTACTACGGTAGTAGCTTATTCCCTATATGGGAAATTTGCAAAAATAAATAAAACAACTTGTTGATATGTTATATAAACTCCTTAAAGTATTATTGATAACACACGTAAAGTTTCTCTACAATTGGGTTGTAGACTATCACCCTAGCCACAGCAGTAGTTGTAGTTTGTCCAGTTATTGGTATACTCAATGATTGGTGTGTGAACCAAACTTAATAATAGCTATCGTTGTTAGATGATATAGAATTGTTGTCGAAAGTAGATTTTATTTAGAATAAACTTGAATTCCCTTTCAATTTTATGTATCATCCAGTAGTTTAAGATAAACTATTGTATATTACATATTATTTTACAAATATGTTTCATAAATCAGTCCCTCCCTCCTTCGGTTTATGTCGAAATTTTCAGGTTAAAATCCCGTAATGTTTTATTATTCCGAAAAATAATAATGTTACCAACAGGGTTCAAATACTGTAATCCTTTACTCAGATTTAATTTTACTTCATTTTTGTAATTAAAGCAAATAAAAACTATGTGTATAGTAACAAATTGCAATCTTTATTTCAGTAGATAAGCTATATATCAAATTCATTTTACCTCAAAAGGTATCATAACTTATACCTGAATACCCACAAAGCTACTTAACTGGAAAGACGATAACTTTCGGTAGGTGGCCAAAACTTTGTAAGTTTAATGGACTCGCATAAATATGGCCGTTTAGTGGCTTACTTGATAAGAATTCACGCAAAGATAACAAAGTTGCAAAGTTTATAGTTTTACCATTAATTCCACTCTAGAAGCCTTAACGTTTGCTTATACCCCAAAACGCGATCTTAAATTAAATAATGTGTACGTTTGTTTATAGCTAACAATTGCTGACCGGAACATTTAATTGCTTTGTCCAAAGAACTGGAAAAGGGGTTAGTATTTTACCATCCCTAGGTATACGACGATGAATAAAATTATTAATTGTTGTTTATGCCATTAAACGAGCACATCGTAACTTGTTTAAAGTTTGTATAACACGCTATTTTAAAATAATTTTTATGAAGATACATTTAGTTTTAAGGAATTTGGACAGTACATTATCAAAATGTATCAAATATTATTTGCAGCAGTTGAAAATTTGATTTTGGTTTATTTGTTTGTTGAGATATTTATGGACGGGGAGATGCACTTTGGGAAGTCACGGACTGCAACACATGTTGATGTTGGAACAGATTTACTGTTATACGTGATAATGTTGCTTTATCTATTCGATGCAATAACAGTTTATAGCTTAACATTGTAACGGAGTGTAACCCAGTAATTTAAAACTATTAGAAACAGAAAAAAAATAAGTCTGCATTTAAAAAGTCCTTTTTAAGCTGGAAAATTATGGTAGCCAATCTTATGATATATTTTAGTTTTAGGCTTATATTTGACACCTGTTTTATTTATTCATTTATTTCTCTAAACGGTACACCATTTTACAGCGAATATATGGTATGTTACATGTTGTATCTAATAGACCACAAAATATTGAGCAACAGTAACTACTCTAGTAATAAATATACAATAAATAACAAATAATATAACAATAACAAAAGCATAAAGAGATTTACACACAAAAAAAATAATAGTATCAACAATTTTGACTCGATCAAGTAAAGTGATTGACGTTACAAACATGGCTGATATTGACAAACAAACAATGAAGAAAAAAAAAAAAAAATTAATTGTTGGGCACTTGATTTTGTATAAAGCCTGACTACAGAGAAGAAAAAAACAGAAAGCCTATTGAGAAACAAGAAACAGTTAGTGACACAGAGATACAAAACAACAGCAAAACAACAACAACAAAAGGGAGATAAATAAAATTTAAAGTTATGTAACTAGTGACTAGATTGAAGACAAGAATAGTTGGATAAGGAGCTGGATGATCTTCGACCTGAAGACGTGAGTTGAAACGCCAAAAAAGTCGACATCAGCTCCAACTTCGCTCCCTAGCCGGTGTAGGTGAGATATCCCACTGTTGTAAGCATAATATGTTGGGAAGAACTGCCGTTTGAATATGGATCTGGAGCGTGTTCCTCTTGGTGGAGTGAAGTTGATGCAACTAAGAAGCATCAACAGCAGTTTTTCCTCTTCCAACTAACTTAGAACAATTGACTTTAGACCAATCCAATAGACGCATCGTACAATTTTGTTCTAGGCCTACTGCGAAAACAATTGTTTAAAAAAAAAACTGTGCATTACCTTTGGAATACTCCAAATAAGGTTTTTCGCTGATAATATAGCTTCAAAGGCTAAATTTAAGGGTTTGAGAAACATCAAGTGTTAAAGTCTTAACTTGATGCTCTGAAGTCTTAAGTCTTTGTGATGTATAATACACGATTATCAAGAGTAAAGTCTTTTTACTGAACAATATTTTGAATAAGTCTAAATAAAACAAAATCGTTTACTTGAAACTATAGTTTATCAATTTAAACATATAACTTATTTGTCGTACATGTATTTACATGCTCAACTTCAACAACTTCATTTTTAGTTTTGCTACATTTAATTTAGTTGTAAAGCCTATTTCTCTGTGGTAGATACCAAATTTATTCTTAATTCTTAATTTACCTAACAAGCTTTTTCTAACAGACGAGTAATCCGTATTGAACATGTTTACGATTGAATATAACTCTTGGTATATAGCATCTGTTGACCAGCTTTTTTGTGACGCGTTAGTCACTGGGATCGTGGAACGTCTCAAGTAAGGAAGATATTGTTGAACAACGCACCCACAGCAACGTCGCATTGTCAAAATCAATTAAAAAACGTTCATGGATTTGCTGAAGGCTCTAAGTTCAATATTAGTTTTAATGTTTTGCTGTAGGAGACGCTACGTATTTGAACAGTCGCATTTATTCCATTTCACATCATATACCTTTTCCGTTTTAATTCACTACCACTTTAATACGCTACCTAGTGTATTAGGTGGTTTGGTTAGGACTATGTTAACAAAAAAGATCCATAAACACGTATATTATTATAACCTAACCCAATTTACTAATAAGTGTTATTGAGTTAATGGATGTACAGTAGTAATATATTAACGGAAAAGGTTACACATACACATTAGTGTATTATATGCTCAATGCTGTTTATTCTAACGGTCTATTCTTTTATACTATATTTAATAATTTGCCAATATACCGTAGCTGGTTTGTTCTAAGCATATGCTACAACTTTTTTGTTTGTGAAATAACGTGGCTACAGTACTTGCGAAACCGTAAGACCAATGTAAAAATTATAATTAAGACTTTATGTAACGTCTATAACAAGAAACTAGTTTTCCTAAAACAGGGACTAGCAGGAATTTTGTTTTTAGCCTAAAACTAAGATATTTTAAATAATTTGAAGAAAATCGTTGGAGCTGTTTTTTTATGACTGTGTGCAAATGTGCTATTGAAGTGCGAGACTTAACTGTCACTTCAATTTTCAACAATATATTCCTCTTCACTACTGAATAAAAATCATTGGAATATAAACTTTTTATCAAATTAGAAATAGTTTATTATTTTATTTTATTTTACTATTTCAATTATTATAAGTGAAGATTCAA
Organism: Macrosteles quadrilineatus; assembly: GCF_028750875.1. NCBI lineage: Eukaryota > Metazoa > Arthropoda > Insecta > Hemiptera > Cicadellidae > Macrosteles > Macrosteles quadrilineatus. Next base: position 20,530,906 of record NW_026542596.1, read on the forward strand.
ACCAACTTTCATATTTGTATGTGAAATATGGATATTATTTTATTAGTAATATTAATCAGTGAATTCAAAATGTTGTTTTTCGCTAACTACTTTCATTATCACTTTCATAGTTTCATTTGATGAAGTGATATGTCTTGAATAGCTTTCTGAACATTGTTCTGCTGTTGATAGTAGAAACTTTACCAACGTAATAATGATGATTTCTATTGTTAACAATATAGAGCTGTATTTATATGTTACGTTCCGTTGGTATAGGCAAATGACGAAAACAGGTTGAACTCTAAGTAGTGTAGTAAAAATTTAGTTAGGCTGTAGCATAAATTTTAAAACATACATAAAATATATTGTTTTTCTATTGCAATAAATCAAATGTTTTGTTTAAGAGAGAGCCTTGTAACAAAAAATCATCAATATTTACTTGAAAAATAATTCTAGAGTGAACGACATGTAATTCAAATATTCTCATAAGATTGCAAACAAGTGCAGTAGAGCAAAGCATTTATTTTACTGGTTAGCCACACTGTTGTGTCAGATAATAGTACATGTTTGATAAATAAGTTTGACAACTGAGGGTTTGATTTTGTATTATTTTTTAGATAACTTAATACACTTATAGGAAAGTTATATTGTTGTAGTAGTTACTTTTAAATCCCTCTTGACGCCAATCAAAAGGTCACAAAGTTTAATTCAGTTAACTTTGTCGATTTTAGTTAACCCATCTCGCGATCCAGATAGCTGAATGTGGCCAAAGTTGCATTTGTATTATAGGGTGAGAAAAAAGTCTATAAACGGCTTAATATCTTTTTAACTAAATCCGTTAGAAAATTCAAACCTTTCACATCAGCTTATATGTATGAAAACTACTTTTTGCAAACAATACAATTTTTTGACCTTCACCAGGGGACAGCCCATGAGGAGTAGATGCATTATCTTTAAAGTAAGCATAAGTTGATATGCACATCATTTTAATGGGTTAGTCAAGTGGAGTTCATTGCCTGAAACCGCGTCTCAAAAGGATCATTCGTTAAAAAATTGTTAACAATTCGTTTATAAAATGGCGAGAGTCCAAAGTTCTTGCTGAAAATACCTGCACAGGCCTTAGTATTTGTTAAATACTCTTAGTCAACATTAGCCGGGAAAGCTGAAACCTGGTTAAATTTGTTTTGAAGATTGAATGATATTAGTCAATGAGCTAGTTGACTTTAAAATACAATTTCAGCTCTCAAGCTAATTTTGAAACAAGTATTTACCAATACTAAGGCCCGTGCAGGTATATTACACAATAACTTTGGACAGCTGCCATTTTGTAACGGATGAATCTTTTGAGACGCGGTTACTGGCAATGAACTCCACTCTACTAACCCTTAAAATGATGTGCTTATCAACCTATGCTTACTTTAAAGATTATTTGTCTACTCCTTATGGGCCCTGGTGAAGGAAAAAATTTTAATGAATGCAAAAAGTAGTTTTCAAACATATAAGTTGATGTGAATGGTTTGAATTTTCTAACGGATTTAGTTATAAAGATATTAAGCCGTTTCTGGACCTTTTTGTCACCCTATATAAGTATAGTTATGCTACTTGTTGTTCTACCATTGAGTGGGTCGTTTTATACTATTTTACAGTTTCCTTAGGTGTGTGAAACATAACGACCTTTTTACTAAACAATATTCAGCTGTGTGATGCCCAGATGTGGTGCAATCCCAGTTCTAAAGTAGAAGTATGTAGGACACTTGCTTATAATCCACATATACACACTTCTTATCGTATATGTGAGGCAATTCAAAATACATTTGTAAAAGTCCAAATATATACGAGCTAAGAGAATATTTTTTATTCGGTCCCTATTATATAACGATAAGCTTAAACACACATTAGGGCCATAACAAGTTGTTTTATTGTTTAACATAAGGCAGAAATTTTACATAAATAAATTACATAAAAAGCGTCCATCACACTGTGTAATACGGATGGTTACTATGGGCTGTATATTGTTCTATGATGAAACCCAAATTAGTAGACCTTAGCCAGAGGTCAAGTAACCGATATTGCATTATTAAGTGGTGAGACATAATTGCATGGGTAGAAAAGTAAAACGTAGTTTATAACATTTTATAGTATGTTTTAGGAGGGTCATATTGATGAGTGATGATTATTATCAATACAATTGGGAATTAGTAAGCAGTGTACTGTATTTATTTTCTGAATAGAATTATCGGCTTTCATCAAACCGTCCAATAGGGTAATTCAAAATAGTTTTTTCTCTAATCTTAACACATCACTTTTCCAATCAAAAAAGTTAGTTAAATGTAGTTTTATACGTTTATGACGAGACTCCATTTTTATTTAGGGGAAGATTAAATGATGTACTTATATATAGGTGACGCAGTATTATTCCGGTGACAAACTTACTGAAGTACATGATATATTTTCACACAGGGTATAAGTTTATGTTAGATTTATTACAATTGCCATAATGTAGGCCTAAATTAATTTAAAGAGCAAACATTATTTGCATTAATTTTCTTGGGACTTGATACAAATTTTTCCTATTTTTAGCAGGTTTACTTTAAACCTATAAGATGCAATTTTCTAAGAATTGTTAGTAATAATATATTAATTAAAAATTATTGGGTTTCATTTTACGAGTAGGTTTGGCCCCCCACCGATTGTCATATTTTTTTGGTCTTAATCTAATGGTATGCACGAACAAATTTGCATCATCATTCATCTATTTACTGCATTACTCGACCAGAAAGCATAAATTAGATTTTTTTACGAATATTTACTTTATGAATTTCACCGGTTCTAATTACATTAATTGACTAATTCAAATGTTTTACATAGTCAATTATCAACAATCTTATTCTGCGCTCTAAGCTTTTATGTACATCCAATTTCATGAATTTCCAACTAGACCAAAGGAATTGCGCAGTGCGGACATCTGATTGGTTCCCTAGAACCTGACTTGAATCTTAAAATAGGACTTTGGCAAATAAATTCTTTGTATTGACAGAACAATAGTTTTATTGGATTCACAGTAACTCTTTGTTATTTGAAATTGGCTTTGTTTCCATTTACATGCAATTTTCTAACTAGTACAAAGTCGGTTAATTAGTATATATTATCGTGATTATTTATAACATTTATTTGTTTGATTTATGACAAAAGAATATAATTATCTAGATCGTCATTCATAATGCTTTACTTAGTATGATTTAGCTGTAATATTCTATTGCCTATTTGCATTTTGTTTAAGAGCTTTCATATCGTAAACTCAGTGACTTTATTATAAAACTTAACAATCCGTTTGTTTGATGAAGTTCATTCATTTAAGAGTATAAGATTGATATATTTTTCTGCAATTTACTTGGTAACGAGTAAAATATACCGGTATCATATACTATTGTGCTGTAATATTAATTGAAAAAAATATCATTGAAGTATATATTTGACATATCTTGTATCTAATAACATAATAATTGCCTTCTGCAGATTGACATTTGTTGAAAACATATTGAAAAAATAGTGCTTTACTTAATGGTTCACATTGCAACCAGTTCAATAATTAAATCAACGGTCGGGCTTCGGGCATTAACAGCCTTGTCATTACAATAGCCGCAAAGCCGATAAATCTCAATTGTAACCTATTATGTGGATGAACTGTATTTGTACCCATGCAAATTACCAAGAATAATAACAGGGTCGTTCTAAAATCATTGTAATGACCAATGTTTTTATGATCTTTTATAGTATATAAAAATGCCTCCTATGGATTTTATTGTTGTTTTATTGTTTTTGTGTTTTTTGTTTATAGATTTTATTATCTTAGCTACAGACTACACTATGGTTCAATTTTAATTAAATTTTGTATGTAAAAAATTATGAATAGAATGGCTTTTATTTGTCTATCCAATTATCAATAATTACGTTGATACATATTTCTTTTTATACTACGAGGATAGAATAGTAGCATTATGGCTTAGTAACAAATGAAAAAAATATCTGGCAGCTACAAACCTGTATCGTCATTCCACTTGTTTCTGTTTCATACACCAATGTTTAAACAAATCGCCCTCCTTCATCACGGTAACACACAGTCCATTAAAAGTTAAGTCGCAACCATTGGCCCAATGTAAATTAGCGACGCAACAATGAACAAGTTTTGCCAATTACTGCTATGGACAGCTAATTGAATATTGATGAAACCCACTAAGAGTACAAAGGATCGGGTTTCACAAACTATTATTTTTCAAGACTTGGGATGATATTGTCCTGGTACAATAGGAGTATGAAAACTGTGACGTGTAACCCTACGTCTACATACATCATAAGCCCTTTCAATAAAACCTTAAAATGTTCATCATTTACTTGACTAATTAGAACGAGCTGAAATTCAATAAAAGTAATTTTTGTCCATTTTAAGTAAAATAATGCATCATATAAAATGTTATTCAATGCACTTGTTTTTAAGAGTATTGATTTTTCGTGTTTGTTTCCAGAAAATTAAGATTGCGAAAAATTAAGTTACATTTAAAAAGAACAATCTAATGTCCCTTATTAAAATAAATTGTGACTGGAATTTTCTAAGGTCTACTTATAGCCAGTATTTTTTTGTTTTCCTAAGTGTTTGTACACAGTTTATTACCATGTCGATCAGTAGAGGCTTTGCACCCTCGTTTTATAAATTTCATATTGAATTGCAAAAGGAAAGCTTTTCTTGATTTTAAACCTAGAGGCGACTAGTACTTTAAAAAGTTGTTTACTCTTTTTCAGTAGTGTAGCTACTGATTTTTCCTTTAGTTTATTACAATAATATATTTATATTGCGCTTTATATACAGTTAAGATGGATATGTTAAGCATCTTACCTACTTTATTTCAAAAGTGGGATTATACTTGAATCGGGAAATAGTTTAAGATTATCAAGTCTAAGATTGTATTTTTAATTTTAATAATTATGTTATTACATTACCTGTACGATACCTGTATGATGCAAACTGTGATCCAATTCAAAACTAGATTAATGGTATACCAGCTTATGGAGATAAGCTATAATAAGATAATTATGGTTAAGCATACTTATAATTTGTTACAAAAAATTATTAGATCAAAGTTTGTCTTAGAGATTCCGGGTTGGGTAAACAGTAATCGACAAAGTTCACTGGATTAATCTTTGAGACCTTTTTTAGCTGTCTAGAGGGATTTAAAAAGTCGTAATATAACTAATTTGTTGAAATAAATTGAATTTAAAATCAGTCAAAGTTGGTATAAGACGATAAAAAAACGTCATATTAGACTGCTTAGTCATATAAAAGCCAAATGGAGCTTAAACAATGCATGTTATAAAATCTATTCTTAGTTTAAAGTTTTGGTGATGACTAGTTTACATTATCTAAAACATTTTTGTGGACATTATTGAAAAAAAAAAACAACCAACCACAGCACAACTCGGTATTGTAGACTAAACTCACCATCACCAAAAGCTAACTAAAATCAAAAAATAAATTATTCTTGATCCGGAGCCGGCATGAGCATTTCAATCAGTGAATTGGAACATATAGAACCTAAAACTACCGATCAAACAAACTGTTTGACAATTCTTTCAAATGCAAGCCCAAAAATTTGATTCCAAAGGGTTTTGATTTGAGTTCTAAGAGTTTTAAGGCCAACAAAAATTGTCATTCGCTTTAAATATTTAACTATCGATAAAATTTCCTACAATCGGTATGAATATAAATATGAGGTATTAATTTTATCAATCGAACAGAATTTCAGCTCGTATTGATAGAAGGTTCTTTCCAGAGCAATCTTCAAAGGTGATAAAAAATATTTGAAAATAATTAAACATATCAGGGATAAGCAAAAATAGCATTTTACTATTCGTCACTATAAACTACCACAATATATGTTATAATTGTATTAATATTATAAAACACTGGTTTTATAAGCAATGCAAGTCCAAACACTGGGTCTCTCTTCAATACAAGGTTAAGCTGTTAACCATTACAGTGTCAAGGAGATATAGCACCATCTCCTGCGACATGTGACGCAGTCTGCCAACTCACAAAGTACACTTCTACACCCATAAATCCTATACCAGTGCAAACAACAAGTGGAAGGTCTACAGATCTCGTATGGTATTTTATTCAAATGGTTGTGTTATACTTTTCCATTTTATAAGAAAAAACTAATTTGAATTTGATAGAAAATAATATATATATATATGTATATATATATATGTGTGTGTGTGTGTAAAGTTTGACGACAAAATATCATCCGTAATAACAAAACACGTATATGCAACAACATACAAACCTTGAGATTTAACCTATTGCTAAAAGTTGAATCACTTTCCTTTCCCTACGTATACTTTTCATCGTGTCGTATTACGTTTATTAATACTGGAAAATATATTCCTCTTACAATCAACATAGCTCATATGAGCAAATAATATTATTATATGCGTCTACTACCTAGGATTCGCCATCCTTCTGGTCTAATAAATTTAGCTAAGCCTTTAATTGAAATTAATAAGACCAATAATTGACAAAAATTATTGAAACTACTGTTTAAAAAAAAACAACTATTTTAGAATATTTGAGCAGGATACATGTACTATGAAAGATTATATATAAAGTAGCGCACTTATTTAGACGGCATTAAAAAATCTAAATTGAATATACAGTAAATAAAGGGTGTTTCCAAATTGTCTGAACATACTTTGTGGACTTGTTCCTTGGGTTAGGCCTAGATTTCTGTTTGTCAGTCTGTCTGTGATTTTTAAGAATTATTTTATATCTTGGCCATTTTTCTAGATAGAAATTTCAAAACTGGTATAAATGTGTATTTTAGTAGGTAAAAAGAGCTTACAAACCTTCGTTCCAATATCTCAGTAGTATTAATATGGCGGTCATTTAAAAAATCTTTAGTGCCAAATTCCACGAAAACCGTAAATAACAAGAAAATCGTTCTTCCAGCCAAAAAGGTTGAGAGTTTAAATAAAAATTAAATAAGACCTTGTTTGTTAAAATCGGATGACAAACAACCAAGTTATCCGTTTTTTCTACATTCAGTAACGCGATTTAATAGGACCCTTACTGCTCCGTAAAATAAAAAATAATAAAAAATAAGGAAGTCCTATTAAATTGCATATCCGAATGTAGAATGTAGGAGCAAGTCTACAAATGTTCAGACAATTTGGAAACACCCTGTATATAGTAAACGAAGGAAATAGAAAAATTAGAAGAAGTGATGCCGATGTATTCAGTGTTTCGGTTAGCCCCTTTAGCGATAAAATGCACATAACGTAATTATAGGCATTACTTAGCGTTTGATACCAGCGAACGTTATTGCTTCTACAACTAAGAAAAGACTATGAACAAACAATTTACTTTGAAACTTCGGTACGGTATCTTGTCATTTCTTATCAAGTAAGCTACGAAACGTTAAAATTTACGAGAGTCCATTAAACTTACAAAGTTTTAGCCACCTACCGAAACTTATCGTCTTTCCAGAGTAGCTTTGTGGGTGCTCAAGCATCAGTAATGTTAAGTTTTTAAGTTAAATATAATTTATAATAGGTTATCCACTGATAATCATTTTTACCTACGACAGTTTTTTAAAATATCCATTTCAGTTTAGTTCATAGAATTGAAAAGTTTCACTTAACAGCTGTTTACTTTCATAACAGCATAGTTTCATTTCATAACAGCGTAGTTTTTTTCATAACAACACGGGTAACGGACCAATGAGGTTCAAGGATTGAGAGAAAAGAAATAAAATTGTAATGCTTCGAACGTCAACTAATAATGATCAGCTGATCAGTTGTCGATTTTAATTGTTGATCTGACTTGTTCCTGTTGATACTCGCGTATTCTTAACCTAAGTTAAAGGAAAGAAAGAGCTAAGGAAGGAAGTTAAAGGAAGGTGGATTAAACTGATTTAAAAATGTCAGTTAGGGAAAGTGAAGTTGACGAGATGGAAATGAGAGAACAAACTGTTTATAATATTCTATAATAGTCGATGCTGTGATCTAACTGTAAATTAATTGTTTCACTATAATCATTCAGTTGTCAAAAACAAAATACAAAATTTCCCTAATTGTACCTGATACAGTATTTATAATAAGAATGCTGCTAGCTGAACACATTCCCTGAAAAAGGTAACGTATTTCTTCAACGAAGTTTTATAAACACGTAATTACAGGAAATCAGCTGATTATACAATAAGTCATTGCATCACTTTCCTTTCATTGGCACTGACAATAAACGAAAACATAACCTCTCTAAGAAGTAATGAGTAGTGATTTTTAGTAATTAAAAACCAGATTGTTAGTATTAAAAAAACTGTCGTAGGTAAAGTAGTGTACACTCGTAGAAGTTTTTAAGGCACTCGCCAATCGTTGCGCAAACTACTATAAACATATACGAAATGCACATTCATTAGTGTGGTTAACTGAAATAGTATATTTATACAAAACATTTCCTGAGTACAATACCATCCAATTGTTTGAATACAGTTATTATTTTTGGAAATAAAATACAATATAAGCTGGTTAACATCAATAATAATATGTATAACCTGTTTGATCAACCGAGGAAGAGAGATTTTAAATTAAATATACTTTTAAAATAATACGTAGTTCATAGTAATTAGAGTCGCTAATATCAAACATGAATTGACTAAAAAATTGACAAACTACAATTACTGTGGTATCCTAAGAAACTATTGTAGTGAAATCTTTATATCTGCCATCGTAATACCATGGATAAAACATACTCCCTTACTAGATTTCTCACCCTCATGGGACAGCTGAAGTCAATAATTATTGTTAGTTCTGTCTAGTGCACTGTATAGGTCGTGTTTTTGTTTCTTGTTATTTCTTTAATTTCAAACCTCGTTTAACCAAATGCAACTATCTAGCCTAATCATAAGCAATAATAATTCGTCCTCTAGTTATATACCAAAACACTAGCACATATCATGAAATTAACCCTAAAATAATAGAACGACCATTTTAGTGGTTCGACGACACTAGAAATTAGTAACACCGGACACATGAACTAGACACGAAACAACGTTCATTTTACTATAGGATGAGAAGTATACTTGTGTTGGTTAGTCTACAATAATACTATGAAGTCTTATGATCAACTTTTCTCTAGATGAATAAAATTGATACATTGGAATTGTACGACTTAAATGTTTCAAAAGGCGATTAAAAACCATTCCGAAATAAACTATACCAATGCTATAAATACCTTTATTATCCTGCAATGATGTACATTAATGCATGATCATAAACACTTACAAATTATGTTGTATTAGTACAAAATGCTATAAAACAATAATAATAATAAGTTATTATGTATGGGCCTACTACTATTGGGCCCAGATATCTATATCATCACCACAATCGTTATTTTCCTCTATGTTCTGTCTAGTCAGTTAATTGTACATGTTAATTTTGTGTACTATCTATATCTTAAAGGCATAGACATCTTATTTTCAAAGTAGCCCTAACAGCTATAGTCAAATAAACTGTATAAACTATATTAAATATCATTATATATTTACCTGGATTGTTTCCATGTTTTATTACTCAATCTATCTTGTACAAGTATAATGGTAAAAGTATCAATATAGAATATTGTTAGAAGTATTATGAAAAGTATTTAGGAATGGTGGTAGAATGGCTCTGACTGAAGGACTGGGTTCAGTACAAAACATGAAAAGTAAGTTTAATCAAAGGAGAATTTAGGTTTTCTAACCACGTAAAGGAAAAACACACTTTACAGGTGAAACATCTAAGATACATATTAAATCTAATTTTCTACAAAAACCTTACCTAAAATACCAAAAGGCTAAAATAGAGTAGAGTAGATAAATTGATATATAACAGATATAATTTAAACACTACTTAAGAAACAGCATATTAGTTGAGTTAATTGAATTAATTTCAAATTTAATTGTTTGCTAGAACTTTTACATTCGATTCTTTCAGAACCAAGGAATATATTAGAGAAATATCACAGGAATATCTTTCTGTAATGTTACACTCTCTCAAGCTATTACAGCTTACTGCTGGATAAAATTCATTTTGGAGAAAATCTGCTGTTAATTAGTATCCAATACATATGCGTTACGATATGCAATTCTGACTGTAAATATACAATAGGAAATCTGTGTCAGAATTATATAAATGTCAGATGTATTTCAAAGGAGAATCAAAGTAAATAGTGTTAAGCTTCCAAAGATTCCTGTAGTAGCCACCTTCTCCAACAGACAAATGTAATTACTGCCTTAGTGCATTACAAATTATGATGAGTTTAAAATGTTTTCACTGAGTAATCATTATGATGATAGTAAAGTTTGCATAACCCGATACGTTGTTCCCTGGTAAATTGATTTAGAATAAAGATTTTTGTTTTTCCTTGCTTCCATCCTACATTTAAACGTAACTCTAGTTTTGAAATACGATGTGAAACCTGGTACTAAACATTCAGCTATCCAACCACTATAAGTCAGAAAAAAGTAAACATATCATAGTGCTCTCTGTACTTCATCCTAGGTGTTGGTCATGTTTTACAAGGCTTTGTTTCAGTGGCCGCATTTCAACATGTCATCTGCACACAGTGTTGACCAACGTTTCACTGTGAATTCCAAATTATGGAATAAAGTAAAGGGTAATAACTAAACATAACCAACTTTAGTTTGTTTTCCCTAGTTTTAGTACTAGTACCTGGGGACCGCCTACAACTAAATATATCATACATTTTAGTTGGGGTCAATTGACTTGAGTATCAAAATAATACATTTAAAGCATAATGGATGATAGACTACGAGTATTTATAAAGTCTACGTTATCTTAAGATAACATTATAAACCAATAATTGATGGAAGAGTTTGTGTTTTACAATTAACAGAATATTACAATACATACAATGTTCTATTTGGTTTCACCCGATTAGCTAACTAAATGTATATTAGGGTTAGGTCTTTTGTTACCGTTTCGCCAAGTGACCATTGATTGACCTTACCCCATAAAAATCTGAATTAATAAATATATAATTGAACTTTCTATATATAATGGACTTAATTTATCGCAAGACACGTAATGAATAATATCACTAACAAATTTCACAAGAATCTAAATATGCCTATGCATAACTTAGCATGGTAAAGAGAAAACACAGTAACAAAGGCATGGCGTTTACTGGTTAAAGACCAGCACTCTGAAAACACCGGACGATAATTAAGTAGGAATCTCGCAAAGACTAACAAAGGCCGTGTTATAGTTACAAAAAGAGCGTAAATAATTAAAACTAATTAGTGTTAATTATTCACTAGAATTTCCGCTAAACCAGCACACTGTGGAATGTTTACGCTGGATCCTTAAATCTTGTATGTTCTCTTTACACCTATAAATATATAGTATCAAAAAGAAAACAATTCTTTTACAAGTTTACAATTTTAACAAAGTTTAGAAGGATATAATTATTTTAAGTTACACTGGTTATTCTAGACTATGTATATTTGAAGAAATATCCAAACTAGGTTAGTATTTTTTTATGATAAATTTTCGAAATTTCCTTTCATGTAAATCATAAGGCTCCGAGGCCTGAGTATTATTATTGGAAGAGCATGACCAGAGTTAGTAAAGAATGTTTACAGGGTGTTTTGTAAACAAGTAAATACGTTTTAGAATAAGAGTCATGGGTCAAAATAAATATATAGTAAAGATAACTTTTTACCCACAGACCCCTTGTTAGTACATAAAATCCATTTAGTTTTTTTTTTGTTTTTTTCATTCATATCTTTAAAATTTGTCAAGAGATATTTATGAATGTTTTATACAATTTAAAATTACAAATATTTATTTGCGGGATCAATGAAAAAATATTACTCAGTTTAAAATGGCGAAAACTCTAATTCTTGCTACATAGATAGATTCTATGCAGGTTTTGATGTAATTTTTGATGCATTTGATTTTTGATGCAATTGAATGCAATCTATGCAAAGTGTAAAAATCTGTCTTTTAAGCTGAAAACTACCTGTACCTAACTAACGGATCTTATCACTTTAGATATAAGTTTAACAAATCAGTACTCTTTAGTTCTAGTATCACCCGGTCCATTAAAAGTTATGTCGCAACCACTGATCCATTGTAAGTTGGCGACGCTACAATGACCAAGTTTTCTCAATACTTTTATACTTATACTTACTTATACTTTTCTTTGAAATGGCAAGCAAACAAATATAGGTATTTTAAGCCAAGTATGAATGGAGATGAGTGTGAGATGAGTGGCGCGATCTTGTAGTCTTGTTAGTGACTAAGGCCGACATAATCCTTAGACACAGCTGTTAATTAATAGCCCAAACAGCTAATGGCAACTAAGGGACCTACAGTCTATAGTGGAATCCGAACCACTTTTTTGTCATGGTATATACGAATTGGTCTAATTATCAGGATAGTGCTGCGGATAGTCGTATTACTCACTCGTGCGGACGTTAATCCACACCTGGGAGTATAGCATCCACAGTGCATGTCTATAAATTAATGCTGTGGACGGAAAACTTAAATTTATGAAACTCCCAAATGTTTTACAGGGTTGGGTTTTACAAACAGTCTGTCTTTTTTTATTTTTTTCTTGATAATGGTTTTGGATATAAATTTTATGTTTTGACAGTATTCGTTTGTTGGTTTATTATTTTATAATAACTAGGCTTTGGAACATCATACAAATAATTTATACTCAACAGAAATTTTTACCTAATTTTATGCGTTCAAATCGGTCCCTTTTTCAAAAGTTTGGTATAACGCTTGATTAAAATATTTTTTCCTTTTAAAATGTAATTTCAACAAATATTTTATGAATACAACACTCTACAGAGTGTGTTGGATGTAAAGGCCAAGTGTGAACCAAGTATAAAGCTACTACAACATGAAACAGATCAAGCCTCATTCTCACGTATCACATTGTTGTAAATCTGTTACAACATGAACATTTTGAGCCACAGTCCGTGACCTCACCGAGTGCATCCATTTGACATATAAATGCATTTAAAAATAATTGTTAAAGCTTAAAGTCTGTATCGTGAAATGACTAAAAGAGATAGAAATTTTAGGAAAGTAATTGTTTTCAGCAAAGAGCTTTTTACAATATTTAATCAATGTTTGCAGACATTTTAGTGAAAGTTATATTACTATAAAAATGAGAATAAGTTATTTTACATAGCTGTTGTTTAAAAAATAACGAACTGCATTGTGTGAGTTTAAAAACAACGAGAAAAAACAACCTTTAATTCACCGTTATGATTTCTGACCACCCATAGTAACAATAAACACTCTAACTGTAAAACCGAACTCGGACTGTAAAAACATAAACACTGCTCTTTGTCTTCTCCGAAATTCGATCATGATTTGGTTTTTCGAGGTCTTTAAGCTATGAGATATGATGAGACATGAGATGAACAGGGAGAGGTAGTATTTCTTCAAAAAGTCACATTTTTAATTAAAGTACCCCCATTAAAACAAAGTTTACCATCATAGCATAATTACATTACATAAAATTCCTTCCAAACAGTCAAAACTTTTCAAAATTCGTAAAGGGGTAATTATATATCTCAGTGAATAAGGTGGCATTATTTATCAGTGTTCTCCTCTAAAGTAGCCTACATCTAACATTTCAATTATTTACTTTGATAACACTACACACAATTAATTATTTATATGAAAGCAGGGGATTATTTGACCGTTTAAAAATATATTTTTTCCTTTAAAAGAAATTAGGTTTTCAGTTTTATGTTCAAAACTGCATATTTGTTTTAAAATGTTTAAAAGATAACGCATTTTACCAAAACGGTGTTTACAAAAAAATAATTTTTAAAATTTTAAGTACTATTCGTTGTTTGTATATGTTCTTAGCCTGAACATGCCGATTCAAAGTTATATTAAGAGTTTTGTGTTTAGCTAATTTTCTAATTTTGAAGTTGAGAAAAGTAATAATTTGGTTAATAACAATTACGATTAAAATAAATGCTAACAAAAAATATTGAGATTTTGAACTCCCGGTTGAAAGTTTGCTGTTTTTGTTCAACTAATGGACAATTGAGTTTTTACGAAATCGATTTCAATACTTTACACATCAAGTACAGTGATGTCCACTGGACCGTGTGTAGTAATGAAATGCAAATGTTTTTCATGAGCCGTGACGACATCAAAGGTGGACTATCAGTTATGAGCAGTTACTTTTAAACTGATAGACACAACATACCTTTGAAGCACACATGGTAGCATATTCATTACGGTACATTTCGTATACAAGTAATCTAAGACCTGTTTCCATATCACACATAACTTTCCAAAAATCTAAAACGTATACGTGTAACGATTTGTTTGATTTGTTTCTATGCAATTGTTTATATTCCCTTGAGTTTTGTGAGTTTTTATTGCAGCAATGTTTTTAAAGTGATCAAATTGGTTGCTATAAATTTAAAGGGAAATCAGGTAGCTCAAATAGATTTATATAGAACCATAATGATGTTTGTTCTTCCAAGAACATTTTGTTTTATTTGATCAAAACAACAATGTAATACTACAGTGAATGAACAATGTGTGGAATTAATTTTCACTCACATGATCTTATATCATATATGTAATACTCTTATTGCAGTGTACCATTTTATGTAACATCTTTGTGTACAGTTAATTGACCACCTTTATTTTTAGGAGTCTTTGTTCTAGTCCTTATTTCTGTAAACACAGATTTTTAATTTTTTGCGAATTTCCCTTCATGGAGGTAAATATTACCATAGGTGGCATGGTAAGACACGGAGCTGGGACCTAAATAATTTTTCATTTTGATGTCCCTAGAGGCCAAAAACACTATTCGTTCAAATCTTTATATATTGATAAATTTTTCTCCGAATTTGATGAAATTTAGTTTGAAGGTGTAAAACGGGATAAACTTGAATGAGTTCGCGAACCAGCATGATCGACCTAAGGTAACAGGGTTTTACGGGGTTTTATGGGTAAAAAAATGGTTTTTCTTGTTTTTGACCCTCACAACACAAAATTAACCAATTTATCTCTAGACCATTTTAAAGAGCTTAACATAACAAATAATTTAGTATACGATAGTGTTTTTGTATGGTTATTTACTAAGAAAATTCTAAAAGGTGCAAATATGAAATTCTTATGTTATTCTATGGAGAAAATTTTAAAATGTTGTAGTTTGCTTGTTAATGGAAATATTTTGATCAAACTTGGCAAATTTATTAATTTTATAGTAAGCTTCTAATATTTTACTGAAAACCACAGTTTATTAGCCTTCCTGTAGCAGCAAACCTAGGTACTCGTTAAACCTAATGTCATTTAAATAGATTAAATTTAAAATCAATTCACACAAATGGAAATTCGCTTAGTCTGCAGGTTTGCTGTGGTTGGGGTATTTTAAATATGAATAATAATTAAAAATTAACTACGCGAAGAATGCCTTATGCGTTTTTAAATTATTGCTAAGTAACTTAACTTGCTTTTGAAGATTTAAACCTTTAGTTTTCAAACATTATACTTATTTACTGGATTCATAAAATAAGATTTAAATTTTAATTGAAAACCAAATTGAATTAATACGATTGGCAAACGCACTAATATTTCATATAATAATTAATTCACTGTGTTTACTGGTGTAATGCCATGCAAATTGGTCTAACTCTCCCGCGAGCGAAGTAACTAATATTACATCAATGTCAATTAGGCATTAATAATGAACATTTAAATTTTACTATGGTCACAATATTCTGAGTCGTAATATCATGGTACTAATTTATTCATTAAGGTTGTAATAACTACGGATATTTACACGTACTAATACTAAGTCAAAGTTACAGGGCTGGATTAAGAAATGGCTTTTAATATTGCTTATAACCCTCAGAAGTATTACGAACATAACCATAATGCAATGCAAAACACTTATTTACAGAACATTTACTTGTATTAAAGTAGTTAGTTAGACTATAAAACAAATAAATACATACCAATTATATCATGGTATAAAATACTTCATTGGTGTAATATCTAACCCAGTAACATATATTTTATATTATCAACACAGTATTAAAATTGTTTTTACTAAACTATTACCATTGTTTATTGGTAGACAAAGCTATTACTCTCAGACCATTTAATTTTACATATGTTCTTCATACTGTTGTGATTAATATTTACTTGTATTATATATTA
The DNA here is from genome assembly GCF_028750875.1 of Macrosteles quadrilineatus. NCBI lineage: Eukaryota > Metazoa > Arthropoda > Insecta > Hemiptera > Cicadellidae > Macrosteles > Macrosteles quadrilineatus. The sequence goes on from NW_026542596.1 coordinate 20,547,154, forward strand.
TATTTGTCTAATTCTTATTTATATTCATATAAAAAAAATTATTATAGAAAATTGGACTATTTATCTAAGATGGTTGTCATGTGTTTAGCTTGACCAAATCAACAGTTATTTAACCAGCTACGGGACTAGATTTAGTAATGGATGTGATCTATATCATTAGTCTCTTAATGTTTTCTGTCTTTATATTTCGTCTATATAGAGCCGTATATATTTTATCAATTCTTAAACCAAGTACCACATTTACTAATGTAAAAAGTAGAATTATCCAAAGAATAATTGATATTTTATTAACATGTATTATCGTCACTTCTGTTTATTCCAAAAATGACAGACAGAACGTAGCCTACGATATCTCCAATTATCATTAGAAAGTAGTTAGTCTTAATACAAAATAGTGAAAATTGTATGAAGGGTTTGTTGAAATTGATTGCAGTTGGGGTTTTATAGTAGTATCCTCAAAGTTAAAGTCAAAGTCCTTTATTAAGCCAGATTAACAATACATTGCATTGGCTACGTCAAGATATTACATTTATTTTGACATTATTTAACTTCTAAATACATTATAATGCAATCAATATTTTGGTTGTGACACACAGCCGCTTGTGATGTTTAATAAAGTTAAATAAAGTTAAACCAGCCAATTCCCGGACGCTGTAGCAGACCTTATTTATCAACATGGACTTAAAACATTTCCTGAATTTCCCGATGTCCTGTTCGGCTTTTAAAGGAAGAGAGAGGTAATTAAAAAGTTTTACTGCATTGAAGTGGAAGTTTTTCTGAAAGAAGTGGTTGAGTGTCGTTTTACTGAAAGATAGAAATTGTTGCGGAGAGGATAACTTGGAGGATAATTGGAGAGCTATATAATGATTGGTTTTTCTTGATAATTGATAATGTTTCTAAAATGTAAATGGAACGTAAAGTTAGAACTTTATGTGATCTGAAGACATTTTGCAGGATTGACGATGGTGAAGGAAAAACAGTTCGGAGAGCCTTTTTTGAAGCTTGAATATGAACTGAGTCCTTTGACTTTCACACCCCCAGACAGGTACAGCATATGTCAGATATGGATAAGCAAGTCCATAGGCTGTCAAGCGGACCTAAGACGAAACGGTGTGTTTAAGAGTGCGGAGCATGAAAATCCTTATAGATATCTTGTTTGAAACGTGATCGATATGCTTGTGAAATTTGAGGTTCTCGTCGAGAACTAAACCAAGTAACTTTACATCTGGGGAAGGGCAAATAGTGGTATCATCAAAAAGAACGTGTATGGCAGTGGATGTGCGATGCTGAGAAACGCTAAATTGAAGGAGTGTGGTTTTGTTGGCATTCAAGATTAGTTGATTATCCTCAAACCACTGAAGCAGGCAGTTGGATTCAAGAAATAAGGTCTGTTCTAAGGCCTGCATACTGTCTCAAAGTCATGACATCCATCTTTTAATAAGTTCGTAATAGCTTTACAAACTAATTGTAATGCAGGTTTCCTATAAATTTTTACAAAGTACATAGCCTTATTATGATGGCAGTGGCAAAACATCCATTACAATAGCCCCATAGGTTTCATATTATTCATAGCAATACAGTAGTTTGTCCAGTTATTAGTTTGTAATTGTTTGATAGTTTCAACCCGAACTTAATAATGCCCACCTATAACAGTTTGATTATCGTTGGGTCATGGTTTTGTGGTTGAAAGATTGTAGTAAAAACAACTTAACTATACTTTATAAGGTTTGAAATGAAGATTTAGCACTTTAGTGGAGGTATTTCTTCTTTTAAAGACACGTAATTATAGACACGTATTACATATTTATTTACGAGGAATTTAAAAAAAAACATTTTAATTCAAATATTTCTGGTTTTGCTTTTGGAATATTGAGTCTTATATTGTTTCATTATTATACAGGGTGAATTTTAAATGAGTCCCCCCCCCTACTTTTTTCTACATTTCTTAAGATATCATCTCCGGACCACGTCAGATCATTGTTGAGTAGTGAGTACTTCATTTTGACTAGGTATACATTTTTGGCCGCCATCTTGGATCTGCCATATTGGATACAAAGTTGTTTTCAAATGTAAAGGTAGAGTTGTGACCCATTATTTCAAACTAAAATTTTACGCTGATTACAATGCCGCAATTAGTTTTTAAAAATCTTGATTCGTTCTAAAGTTATGAGGACTTTTTATAGCTTTATTTTTAGCCCATTTTAACATTGTGTATTAACAAACTAAGACCATAATCTAAAAATAGTGATAGATAAAGATAAGTATACACCACCATTCATTGTCGACATATTTTCACTTGGTTATGACGGATGTAGTTTTTTCAGACGCCATCTTGGAGCCGCCATTTTGAAATGTGATCAATTAATTTAAATATGAAGATGGTGTTGTGACCCATCATTTCGAACTACTTTTTTATACTGGACTCAATGCTGCAATCCGTTTTTGGTTATCAAGCTTTCTTGATGAAATATTAAAATACTCTTAATTAAAATTTCAATATTTCAAAATCTAAAGATGCAAATGAAAAACGGATTGCGGCATTGAGTTCAGCATAAAAAAGTAACTCAAAATGATGGGTCACAACACCACCTTCATATTTAAATTAATTGATCACATTTCAAAATGGCGGATCCAAGATGGCGGCTGAAAAAACTACATCCGTCATAACCAAGTGAAAATATGTCGACAATGAATGGTGGTGTATACTTATCTTTATCTAGCACTATTTTGAGATTATGGTCTTAGTTTGTAAATGCACAATGTTAAAATGCGCTAAAAATAAAGTTATAAAAAGTCCTCATAACTTTAGAACGAATCAAGATTTTTAAAAAACTAATTGCGGCATTGTAATCAGCGTAAAATTCTAGTTTGAAATAATGGGTCACAACCCTACCTTTACGTTTGAAAAAAAAAATTTGTATCCAATATGGCGGATCCAAGATGGCGGCTAAAAATGTATACCCAGTCAAAATGAAGTACTTAGTACTAAACAATGATCTGACGTGGTCCGGAGATGATATCTTAAGAAATGTAGAAAAAAGTAGGGTTGAAACTCATTTAAAATTCACCCTGTATAGCTAGAAATAAGCTTATTTACTGTTTCTTAAAGGCTTATTTCTAGCTAGCTGGATATGAATCAAAGTCAGAATCTCTTTGATTTACAGTTGTATCAATATTTTAGATTATTTCATTCAATTTTACTTTTCATTTGCCTATTCTGTTATGTAATACTTTGAACGATATGTTTCACTCCGGCTCACCAGAACACCAGTGTGAGCCAGAACACCAGAACCAGAACACTTAGTGTGTTAATTTCACTAATGCATCATCCACAGACCCGGAAACATGGGTTATTTCTTCCGTTTCTGCTTATACGCTTATTTGATGTAAATCGTATTTTTGAGCTCTAAACATCCGCTCTGGATGAAGGAAACTGCCCTGTTTTCCAATGCTTTTAATTATACATGTATATACACCCTATATGTGCAGCCTTTTTTACACCCTGATAGCAATCCAATGCTAGTTTGAGTTATAACTATTAAAATGATCTAATGAAAATTTGAAACTGGATGCAGATGTGTTTCGCCATTTCAATAAAAAGGATTTTGGCTAAAGTAAATGTCGGTCTTAAAGGTGTCAAATCTTTAAGTACTGTAAATGTCATTCATTGTCTTTACTTAAGCAAGTAGTAAAGGATCTGATGTTTTATTATATGTTAAAGTTTGTAGCCTATTGCAGGATACTCTTTACCTTTTTATTGTTCTAGTATATTATAAATAATACTGTTTAGTTACATGGCCTTTTTTTAATTCCTGGTCAGGCTACATGTAGGTAAGAAGGAAACACAATGCAATACTAAATTCCTCGGTTGAATTCGGCTTTTCAAGAAATACGATACTTTTTAATTAATTTATAACTTCAAGTATATATTTACCTATAAGAAGTTTAGTTAAAGTAACAATAAAATCTATTATGATGTGTACTTTAAAACGAAATCCTGCAAAGAAAAACTAGACTTCATAGCCCTAATTATACATAACATATAATAAAGAAAAAATTTAAAGATCTTCAGTAGACATATTTCACACCTTGCTTTATATATTTATGTATGTATATATGTTGCTCAGTATACATGTATGACATGTATGTTGCTTGGTATATATGTATCAAATGTAGAATAACAGAAGATTAAACCGTAAAAAGAAACTCTTTAAACAAATGCTTGAGAAAAAAAACCCAAATAGAAAATACAAACTAGCTATTTATACATTAAAAACTAGTAAGATAGCTTTGTAAAGGGAAAACTTGAAAAGCTTAAGAATTTGGGTTTTCAGGTCTTGGGGTTTTGAATTTCAAAAATAATGTACTCACAGTTTAAAAGCAAAAAAAATATATGTGTATAAACTGAATAAGGTTACGCTAGAATGTTTTTTTTTTTTTTCTTTTTTACTTGCCGTGTCAGTTCAGTTCTAAGAGTTGAAAAGATTCACTTAACAGCCTTGTTTACATACTTAACAGCAACATTGTTTTACATTAAAACACGAGTAACGGACCAATAAAGTTCATGGAATGATAGAAAAGAAGTAATATTGTAGTATTTCGAACGTCAACTTATCAGCGGTTAAGACCAATTTCATTCATTGAACAATGAGTGAGTGGTTGGGACAATATTTCGTTGCATCACAATCAGTGGCTATGAAAGTTAATAAATGAAAACATAACCTCTTTTGGAAATTATCAGTAGTGATTTTTAGCTATTAAGAAACGGTCGATGGTAGAGTGGATGCAGCTCACATAATTAGCCTTAGGCACTCGACAAGGCTCGTACCTTCAATTTTCTAATCGTGTCGTTAAGACTATCCCCACGTGATCATTGCGTAAACTATAACCCAACTGTTTGTATAGCTCATTTTAAGAATGCAATATAAATACTGTAATACGATGGACGTGTTACCTTTCCTAGTGGAACACTAATTACCTAATGGAAGCTACTAAAGACAATCGTACGGACAAAAAGGTAGACTTTTAACAGGAGACTCGGTTAAGCTTGGTTCATTGAATGTCTACGAGTGAACGGTTCATTAGGCTGGTCTATTGTTGGTTGACATTTGGTTTTACAGACAAACTTTTGTGTGTTACCTTAACGCAAAACCTTTCTTTTAATACGGCAAAATATACTGCAAGATAACAAAGATTTTGACAAAGATTTTATTGCATTGTATTTTTATTTATGAGTTAAAATAGTTTTACATAAAAAATATTACTAATGAAAACTTATTGTTTATTTTGTCATTTAGGTTATTTTAACTTATTGTAGGTAATGATTTCCCCCCTCGGTTTTTAGTGTGTTATAGAAACACCAATTGTGAAATCAAGTGATTAAGTGAGCGGTAATTCTTGTAATTCCCGCTCTAGAGCAGAAATTAGCCATTTTGCGTACATTTTATACGTTGGCAATGTGACGATTTCCTTGAAGTGGAACAATAACTATATTTCTTGACCAGTTATAGCCTATACATCAGTAGGCCACGAAAATGGTTTAACGATGATTTTTGTAAGGTATTTGACACAAAAACAGTGGGATATAGTAACTAATATGTTATTGTAGTAAAAATCGATAAATATGTTGTACGAATATTAACAAAATATTAAATAGGGTACACGGCATATATGTAATTTCAATTTATAGTAATAAATCTCTCCAACTAATTATAAAATGCTTAAAAAAAATAGAACTTTCATTATAAACGATTAACAATAAATATTCACTTAAGATAAACTTGTATCTCTGTTCAGGAATAAGTGAAAATGTCATTTCTTTGATGGTAAGCTGCCAATTAGGTCTACGTTAAAGAACGTTCTGTCAAGTTTCACCTCGTCAGGTAACTAGATGTAAATTGGAGGGTAAGATGTCAGTTACCGTTCAGCAAGTGGACATTTACGTAAACGTCAGATTTAAAGGGTTAAGTTCAAGATTATTTAGTCGTTTTTATTTAGAAATGATTCGTGCAAAATATAGTCTGCAAGGTAATCTGTGTGTAGAAATAATAGTACAAACTTTTCTGAAAATGAGCGTACTCAAAGAAGTTGTAACTGTATAAATTATGGAGGAACGTTCCTATTTGTATTATAATATTTATAGACTTTATTCTTTTGTGCTAAGTGAATGTCATAAATCGATTAATTTGAAATTGTATTTTATTTGTAGAATCTTTTTGATGCTAGCTATATTTAGTATTACTTTGTCCTAGACTTAACTCAATATGTTCTCTTGCAGTCAAAACTTACAGGTTTAGATTTCAAAGTATATGTTGATAAACATCTCCACCTGAAGATATATTACGACTTATTTTTACTCTTAGCAAATTACTTGATATATATCTGGTTTTATTAACCGTGAAGTTTATTTGCAATATCAATCCTTACAAATAACAGATTTTATTTAATAATTAGTTTTACTAAAGATAAGTTAACTTCACTTATACATTTTTTTAAATATAAACATCATCTCGTATATAAAGTTTTTTAATTATAGTTAATGCGTTTTCCCAAATTTCCCAAATAAGGAATAGGCTATTTCCGTAGGTCTCATGGACCCGGGGCCGATTTAATTTTTGGTTTTGATGAGAGGTATAATCACTTTCTGTTCAAATTATTGTATAAATATATATATATATATATATATATATATATATATATACAGGGTGATTGATATAAGTGTGCCAGCCGTTTTATTCGAAAACTATAAGAGATATCAAAAAAAGTTAAATGGTAATTGCCTTGGATTTTTTATTTAAAAAATTGTAGTCAAGTCAAAAAAATTATTTTTGCCGCCATTTTTCCAATATGGCCACCAACTTTGATTTTTCTTACGGAACACCCTGTATTTTATAATGTATTCTGGTAGAAAAATTAATTTTAAGACGATTTTATTCTTGTGATTTTTTCATAAACCTAACCGTTTTAAAGATAATAATGGTTAAAGTTTTGAAATTTCTGCATGAGAAAGAGATTCGATAAAGGCCTAAGCAAGCATGCCAGCTGTTTTGCTCGAAAACCATTAAAAATTTCACAACTTAAACCATTATTATCTTTGAAACGGTTAGGTTTACGAAAAAAATCACAAGAATAAAATCGTCTTAAAATTACTTTTTCTACCAGAATACATAATAAAATACAGGGTGTTCTATAAGAAAAATCTAAGTTGGCGGCCATATTGGAAAAATGGTGGCTAAAATAATTTTTTCGACTTGACTATAATTTTTTTAATAAAAAATCCAAGGCACTTACCATTTAACTTTTTTTTATATCTCTTATGGTTTTCGAATAAAACGGCTGGCACACTTATATCAATCACCCTGTATAGTAGGCCTAACCACAGTTATTCATTAAAAAATAGTTATATCTGTATTTCCAATTAATAGCGCAATAGTATAAGCAAAAATTATGCGATTTAAAGAATTTTGGTACATACGTGTAAACCTTTGTTTATTCAAACTATAACACGAACCAGCGTTTTCGAACTACGGGGATAGGGGTTTATAGAGTAGGAATTGGTTTTTCCAATTTTTGACCTTAAAATCAAAAGATTTGTACAATTTCTTGCCAAACCATTTTGTAGAACTTACAGAAATAAATTATTTAGTATACTGAAGCAATTTTATACCTAACGGTTACGAAGATAATTAAAATAAATTGTCTATTAAAAATGTCCATGTTATTCTTATGAAGAATAAATAAACTATTGTAGCCTAGTTGGTTTTTATAGACATATTTTAATCAAATTTGGCAATTTCGTTTATTTTACACTAAGCTATCAACATTCCAATAAAAAAAAACCCGCCTCATTACTTTCCCTGTACAAAAAAAATAAGAACTCAATAAAAATAATATTATTTAAATAGGAAATATATCTGAAAATTGTAGGGGAATATCTTTGTAGAAAACCAGCCAGGTTAGGAAACCAACAATATGTGGTTTTTAATGTATTTTGGATTGTTGAAACGATATTATATGGATATACCATTCTTTAAATGTATGCGAAAAGCTATTTCTTTAAACATAGATTAAATAGATTTTCTTTTTTATCAAAGTAAATCGTTTCTAGGAATAGTGAAAATATTTTATAGGTCACTGTCAACACTTCCCTGTATCGTGCAGGAAACCACCTTTTTGTTATTCGTTTAGAATTTAACGAGAAATTTGTATCTACTTTACAAAAAAAATTTATCTCTTAATAACTGCCAAGTATTTTATAAATTCAGAAGTCGAATCATATTTTACACCTTCCTTTAGTGAGCAATTTTTTTTAATGTGTAAATTTATGATAAGTACATTATACTTATTGAATAAGATTAACCACTACAGCAGTAGCTGCCACAACATTAGATTATCTGCAAAGTTATTGAATATTATTGGATCTAACTATATGAGTCGTATTTACTTAATTACGTGTTACGTAATTAAGCACATTGTTTCAATTACTTCTAGTGTCATCATCGCTCTAGAAGATAACCTCTGTCATAGGGAAAATACCCTATTATTAAATAACAAAAGCAGTTTTTTAGTGCATTGAAAACATTTATAGTTTGTACATTATATTCTAATTATATGAAATTGGTATTTGAATATTAAGTGAATCACCAGTAATAATTTACGTACATTATTTATTGTTAATTTAGTTAATTCAACGGATTATATTTTAATGCCTATATTTTTGACTATGCAAACAAATATATGTATGGAATGATTAAATGGCACAATATTGAAATATGTTTTACCCATTCCACATATCGTTTTTGATTTAAAAATACAAGAGTATATTTTATCTCCGTTCAAACAACAGGTACCTATTATGAAAAACTATTATTTAGCTTGATAACCAACTTCAAGTACAACACATTATTGGTTTAAAACACAATATGATACAAACAAAGTTGTTAAAAGATGTCTTATTTTGGGCTGACAACGAACTAATGCTTCTATTATGACAAGGTTACTGTAGTTGTTACTCGTTATTTGTTTATGATAGATTTCTACCATACACTTTCTATCAAGTGTCACAGATGAATAAAGGTACCTTACTTGTAATGGCTGGTATTACCATGTAAGGAAGTACTTTTAAAACACGCAAGATTCAAATATATAATACAGTATGTTAAACTGGGTTAAATATTACACATATGATTTTCTATAAGTTTGATATGATTTTATTTCAGTCAAAGTAGTCATATAAATTTGTCTATGACTTGATAGTTACAGTTTGCTAATATTTTAAGCTCATGAACGTATTCAAATCAAAATAGATACGTACAATTTATACGTAATATTTACACACAATATGCATACTGTGAATATTTGTTTCTAAATAAAAATTTATTTACTGTACTGTAAATGGTGATCACCAAGTAAGTCACTAAATGAATAATTATTTCTTTGAATGTACGTTAGGAAGCCGTAACATATGTTCAACCAAGAATGTGGTAAGCCACTGGTGGAGGCTTTAGGCTTAACATTATTTATATGGCAACCCTTTAAATTATACGAGAGATTTGTATTATTTCACCAAGCTGGAGCCGAGACCACATGAATGCATTAGATAAAGGTAGAGCGGAAATTATGCGGCTGTGGTTTAACCCTGCGATTGAGTTTTCCTTTGAAAAGTTTTAATAATTACTTAACTTAGTTTAAAATAGTTGTTTTCCTAATTTTGGCTGATTATTTTACTATTTAAAGGAAAAAATCGTGAATCTATATCTTAAGTTTTTCATAAATTTGCTACAACAAATAGTTGCAGTAATTCTAGTGACTAGCTAATTCCGCTGTATATTGACCTCTGTAGCATTGCAATGCAAATTTGATTGACGGACCATGACGACTTCAAAGGTGATCAAGCAGTTATTGCTAATTAGCCTGAATCTCATGGACATGCCATATCATATAGACACACTATATGGGAAGAGCTTGTGTTATGACTACTTTCCGCTTTAAATAAAGCCAAGTCCTATTTCTATCTTATAACTCTAGTTTGTCAATAACATTGTTACCTTAACGTATACCATCAACGCATATTTAATTTTTTAATCTCTATTCTAGAATGAATAACAAAATCTTTTTATTAGCACCAACATTTTGATGCCTGTGTGTTTTATCGAATGGATGATGCATTTGAAGTAAGCTATGAGGATCCCTCAATTTAATACGTAATAAACAGTATTAGCTTCACCAACCGTTTTTTAGCGAATTTCCCTATAGGGAAGTAGCTATTACCGTAGGTGCCTAGGCCCGGGACCGATTTACTTTTTCATTTTGATGTCCCCAGAGGCCAATAACACCGTTCCTTCAAATTTGTATATATGTATTTATATATATACGTCCGTGAACGCGATAACTTGAGTAATTTTTGTATGATTTTGATGAAATTTGGTTTAAAGGTGTAAGGCGGGATGAACTTGAATGAGTTCGCGAACCAGCATGATCGGACCATGGGAACGGGGTTTTACGGGGACTTTTTGGAGTAAAAAATGGTTTTTCTAATTTTTAACCTTAAAAACACAAAATTTCCCAATTTCTCTCTAAACCATTTTAAAGATCTTAAAAAAACAAATAATTTAGTATATCAAAGTGTTTTTGTACGGTAATTGGTAATAGAGAAAATTAAAAAAATTATGAATTTAAAATTTCTATGTTATTCTTATGGAGAATATTGTCAAATGTTGTAGTTTGCTTGTTTATGGATATATTTTGATCAAACTTGGCAAATTTATTTATTTTATACTAAGCTATTAATATTTTACTTAAAATACACTTTATTATTTTCCTTGTAGCAGCAAACCTAGGTACTCATTAATCGTAATGTTATTTAAATAGATTGAATTGATAATCTATTCAGGCAAATGGAAATTCGCTTAGTCAGCAGGTTTGCTGCGTTCTACGTACTGTTGACAAGGTGAAACGGTGATAGTAAGTGATTAAGTTGTAAAGCACTACATAAAATACAATTTTACTAAACACTTGCCTATGAAGCATTTTTGTATTTTCTAGTAAATAGACCCAATAATAATATTTCTTATATTTATTAATGTTAAATTTGACTAAAGGTTATTTTGTTTTTAGCTTGTATAATGACAAACTCATGTTTTTCATGTAAGTCTAAACATAGTTGTTGTGAAAATTAAGTAAGTATCTTCAAAATAATAAGTCCTCCTGTCTTAATCAGTCATGTTTATTCGTTAATCTTTTGTTATATTTTTTTGCAGACTACCTCTTGAACATCAACACTTTGATGTCATTTAATTTAATAATTAATATGTAGCTGTACTTCTATGTGTCTTTAGTAACTTTTTCCCCTTTAATTCATGGTGTTATGCCTTTAAAAATACAGTAGCTCAAAGACGAATTGTTATTATTAATAAAATAATAAAAAAGTAAAACTTTATTATTGCAAGTATAAAATTTAGCTCTGTATATTTAGACAAGTTGATGCAATACAAAACGTATCTGTATACACATATATACAATAACACATGGGTCATAAAGACATATGACGCGTTTACATATCAAAATCACTTACACATAAAAGCAGAAATAAGAGTATATAAATGTTGTATAATCATTATTTAAGTCGAAAAAATAATATGGAACAATCTAAAACCCAAAAATGATCTACGCTCACTTTCAACCCACAAAACAAGCTTAAAAAGGGGGTTTTGGATCTTTACGATCACACTAAGGGACAAATGTAGGAGAATTACAAGAAACGTGGTGAAGTGTAATGTACCACACTCAGTCTCAGTCCTTTCTTTGGTTGTTGTAGGGACCAAAAACTAACTTCTGTATTACTTTATTGTTGTCTAAAAGATTGTATAAATCTGTGGTTAATGAATTTTAATAAAAATCTATCTATGTGACTTATGGTGCTTATGGTTGTGTAGGATCTGAAAATACACATTTACTCCACAGCTCTTTTACTTTTTTTCTTTAAACTATTCTTTGGCACACTAAACATTACAAATAGATTTGAATTTTTCAGGAATACATACATTTTAAAACAACTACCAGACGAAACATAAAAAATAAATAGAGCATAATAAAAACGACAAAAAACAAACTATATTTTCACTACCACAATCAGATAGGTAATTCTAACCTTTTATTCATACATTAGTCTAGTTTTTGGTTCGCTCTTTGTTCTTAAGGTAAGACAGGCGTCAAAATTTTTTTTATTGTTTAGTTTTGTAGACCTGTTTTTTTTTTTTTTTTGTTTCCATAGATACTAAAAACAATATACAATTAATAATATATCTATGTTTTATAAGAGTTTTTCTGAAACTTTACAAGCTCTGTTTTGTCTATATTCATTCCTCGTTACAGTAACGAAAGTTTATTGGCAGCGCGATTTTCCGAAAGTTGAGGTTTTTAAAACTTCGGTACACTTTTTGACCATATTTATGAACCAATTCGAACAATTTTTTTTACTTGTTCCTTGTAATGTTTTCTATAGTAATAGGAACCAGTTTTTGTGTTGTTCAAAAAGTCTTTTTTATATGGCCTTTTATGTGTAGTAAAAAAATGTAAAAAATCAGTAAACAACGATAGTTCATAAAAGTGTTATTATTCAACCAAATTAACTTTGGGTTTCTATTATTACTCTTTACTATGGCTTGAATAAGCCCAGACGAAATCAGCTAAATATGTTAATATTTGTAAAAGTTATGTGTACCTAAAATATATGAATTTAACATGGGCGAGATAGGGACGCCCGTCTTACCTTAAACTGTACCTCAAACTCAATAATGACTATGGAGTAAAGAGATTTCACAAGAATGTAAAAATAAATAAATACCATAATATAAATCCACAGTTTTTTTTTCTTTAACGAACTTCTCTGCAGGATTTGTATTTTGGAAAGTTACTAGTCAATAATATATATTATTTTATATTTAATTTTATACATGATAAACTAATAACTTTACATTCAGATATATTAATTATAATTATTGCAGGAAATAGTTGGGAGCATTTTAATTAAATTAAATCTTCTTACCTTTCACAAAGAAATTAATTTTACTTTTGATGACAAATGTAGGAAGTACTTGCACATTCTTTGGAACGGATTACCAGTATATTTTTGTACCACGTAGGCCTATTACAATCTGCACTATACTACTGTAGCGTCAGCTGACGTTGTCTTAGCAACGCATTATTATCATTGTTGTTATTGAGTTTCTAGAGGAATGTATACTTTGTACACTTTTAATAAATTATTTTCTTTCTTACTTATTTGGCCGTAAGTTTATTTGAACTACACAAACAATCACAACCAAACTACTACTACTACTACTTCTTCTACTACTACTACTAGGTACTATTGCACTTATTACTATCGGCTCGACTGGAAAGTCACTAAGTTTTTTGGGTGGCTTGAACCATGGCTTGAACCGTGTAAGTTATTAGACTCACAGACATTTACCCTGTATTGGCATACTCGATAATTAATAAATCCACATCTAAGTTTTAAGGATTAATTTATGATAAAGAAATAATTTTTCATAATTCTTTCTTGGGTATTACAAATTATTTTCACTTCTGGTTTTTTTGTGGTAAAAAATACTATGCAAGTTTTTTTATTAACCTCGTAAAGCTCAGGAACTTAAAACTTTTGTATTCATCTCAGAAGTTTACGCTATTACGCTATACAAAGTGACAGAACGACAATGAGTTTGTAAATTGTTTATTATAAACCATGTTCCAAAAAAAACTGAACAATTTTAAATTGTTATACAGGGTGGCTGAAAAGTAACTTGCACCCCCCCTTATCTTTTCAACCATTTGAGATATTTGAAATCGGTTTGCGGCAACCTTCTTAGATATGAGAGGCTACAATAATTATGGTCAATTTTGAAAATTTTGCCCTTAGGGGTAGCGGGGGTAGGGGGTAGCTAAAAATTTTCAAAGACAAGTATAGTCGAGTTTGGTATCATTTTACAGGTCTTGACAAAACATAAACATTGACATAAAGAAAACCAAAATCGGCTCACTAATAACAAAATGGCGCCCAAAAACGCTTCAAATCCAAATAACCATGAGGGTGGCAAGAAAATTAACTTGCACCCTCTTTAACTTTTTAACTATTTGATATATTTGAAATCGGTTTGCGGCAACTTGTTTGTATATGAAGGGCTACAATAATTATGGCCAATTTTGAAAATTTTGCCCTTAGGGAGCGGGGGTAGGGGGTAGCTCAAAATTTTCAAATAGCAAATATAGTCGAGTTTGGTATCATTTTGTAGGTCTTGATAAAACATAACAATTAACATAAATAAAATAGAAATCAGAGAATTAATAACAAAATGGCAGCTAAAATGATTGAGACAATGGTTATTTAAAGTAATTTTTAACTGCCATTTTGTTATTAATGGTCCGATTTATATTTTCTTTATGTTAATTGTTATGTTTTGTCAAGACCTACAAAATGATACCAAACTCGACTATACTTGCTATTTGAAAATTTTGAGCTAATCCCTACTCCCGCTACCCCTAAGTGCAAAATTTTCAAAACTGACCATAATTATTGTAGCCCCTCATATCTAAGAAGGTTGCCGCAAACCGATTTCAAATATCTCAAATGGTTGAAAAGATAAGGGGGGGTGCAAGTTACTTTTCAGCCACCCTGTATATTACGTCTAGGCATACCTAGTCTACTTTGACGGTGATCATATGATAACTGAGCTCATGAAGTTTTGTTCAATATCAATTGTAACGATCAGCTGATTCATTGTTGTCGCTTGAAATTTAAAAACATTGCCCTGTCATTAAGCAGGCATCATGAACGCACGAGAGAAAGCGCAATGCGTTGAGTGGTACATTCAAAGTAAGTCAGATATTGCACAGAACATTTAGAAGACGCTATGGTCGACGTCCTCCATCACGGAACAGCATTCGAGCCTGGTATGACAAATTTATGTTAACTGGAAGCTTACAACATTTAAAAGATAAAGGTAGGCCGAAAATCCAAAATTAATTGATTGAAAACGTGCAACAATTATTTCTTCACGACCCTCGAAAGTCTGTTCGCTGTGCAGCATGTGAGTTAAATTTGTCAAAATTATAAGTTTATAAGACAGAAGTTTCCGATGTCCGAGAATTGAGGCAAAGAATAAATGCAGCCTTTACTAACATTACTAACGAAATGCGCCATAGAGTGTGGGCTGAATTGGACAGCCGCATTGACTATCTTTTTGCCAACAATGGCAACCATGTTGAAAATCATTAACACATATGATATCAAACAAAACTTAGGAATTTTTGTGTCAGTTAAAATGTAATTAGTTTATCGTGCGATTGTTAATAAACTTTTTGTAAGTAAATAAAATTGTTCAGTTTTTTTGGGACACGGTGTATATGTATTACTCTCGTACGTTTGTGTTAACATATCGTTTAAATTTACTCCGAACCACTCACAGCTATATTTTTTTTACTTTCCGTCATTGTATGCAGGAAGCCATCCTTTTATTTCACAGGTAAACGTTTGTTTTGTTTTTCAGGATCTGGACGGAAACACTTTCTATCTAACCATCTAGTGGTAGTTACTACAGCCGATGGTAAAGGCTGAACCGTTAACAGAAGCTTGGTTTTTTAAATGTCTATGAGTGAACGCGTCATTAGGCAACCTCATTGTTGACAATTTGTTTCACAGACTTAGTAGTAATTTTAAGAAAAAGTCTTAATTTAAAAAGGCATTGTAGTAACTTGACTTTCAAAATGTTCAGGATGGCGAAAAAAGATTTTGGAATTGAACAGCGTGATACTAGTATTGGGGGGAGGAGGGTCCGGTCCACTGCCGGTTTAGTTAGTATCCCATTTGCCACGAGATTGCGCAGTGGACAATATAGCACCGCGTTTTTGCTGTAGACAAGTTTTTTTTTGTGAATCTGTTATTATGGTGCAACGGGTTATGTTTTGACAACGTTTTGAAGTAGCCTGTAATGTACTGGTTCCTGATCACAGATCAATATCACGTTGGTGACTGCATTTCAGCCAACAAGGTCCGTAAAGAGTGATAAATCTACTGGACTTCCACGAACGGCAGTTACTCCAAAAACATAGAGACCGTAAGAGCGTAGTGTTCAAAGTCCGATACGTTCTTTTTATGGTTTATTATTTTTTAATTCGTATGCTTTGATTGGCATAGTCTACTAGCAACTTTGTAGTTTGCAAGGTAATCTTTTGTAATAAGAAATTAAAAGGTGTTCAGAAACATAAGTCAGTAAAATTTATTTTTTAAATCATTTGCGTTTTATTCATTTCAAAACTGACCATCCTTTTTGCACCACCCTATGGCATGGAATCTAATGTAAGAATAAATATCTCGTAATAACGTAAATTAAAACTGATTAACATCATCATTTGAGGTAATTGACAATTGAAAACAATTGTTCACAACCCAAAACAATAGGGGGTTAATGTTTTATAAAAAAAAGTAATTGGACATGTCTACAGTTTTATTTTGCTACACTGGGCCCCATTAAACCCATTATTTATTGTTAACATTTGTAAACAATATTGGTCTATGGTTGCCATAGAAGAACATTCAAACGGAACACCACTAAGACGGATGAAGTTGTGGGATATTTTGAAAATAAATAGATTTTCAATTTTGGTTTAGAAAACCTTAGGCAAAAAAATCTGCTTATCCTTCTAAAGATATACACCTATATATTATATACGGATATATTTATGGATGGAAAGATGCACTTTATGGGGTCACAAAGCGACACATGTTCATGTTGAACAGATTTACAACATTGTGAAACGTGAGAATGTGGCTACGTCTGTTTGGTACTGTGATAGCTAGAGCTAAACCTTGTAATTGTACACAATTCATTTTGGCTTACTAAGCTTTAGTAAATAGTTTATTTTAAATAGCTTATTAAATTGTGTACAATACATACAAGTTAAATACGTTTACTTACGACCATTTTTTAAAGTAGCCGTTTCAGTACAGTTCTTAGAATTGAAAAGTATCTCATAACAGCATTGTTTACTTTCATAACAGCATAGTTTTACTCATAACAACACGGGTAACGGACCAATGAGGTTCAAGGATTGAGAGAGGAGAAGCAAAAATGTAATGATTCGAAATTCAACTAATCAGCTGTTCAGGCCAATTTAATTGTTAATTGGTGCAATTAGTATTTGATACAATGTTTCGTTGCATCACTGTCAGTGGCAATTAGAGGTTATAAACAAAAACCTAACCTCTCTTAGAAGTTATGAGTAGTGATTTTTAGTAATTAAAACACCTTCGTAGGTAAAGTAGTGTACGCAACTCACGTAAATAGTGTTAACGACACTCGTAGAAGTTTTTAAGGCACTCGCCAAGGCTCGTACCTTAAATCTTCTACTCGTGTCGTTAACACTATCCTTACGCAATCGTTGCGTAAACTACTATTGCTGACTGATAACAATATTTTCAGCAATTACATAACTACAAAAAATATAAAAAACTGTAACACCTAGCTAGATGTATGAGCGCTGGTTTAAAATTTTCTTTTTATTTAAATTTATAGATTTTTTTACATGAAAGATGGTTCTTTATCTTAGCAGTGAATGGAACATTTTAATGGATAAGATACGCATATATTGGATCTTGCGCGTGAGCTTAAAGCTAATAGCATGATTTAAAAAATAATGCAGACCTAGTGATATAAATAAAATGGTAAAAAATCTTTTGTATAAAAACATAATTTTGTAAAAACTGCCTTATGCATTGATAAATTATCATACAACTCCCCAAAAACCTGTGCATTACAAGGAAAACTAAATGGTAACTATGTTAATCTTTAATATATTTTACAGGATTAAGGATACAACACCTGGGGTTTTTACTGACTCTTCTGAACCTAAAAGTGATTGGCACTAGTCTTCAAGAATCAAAAAAATGTTTGGTATACATCCGCGTTTACCGATGCACACTTTGTTATTTCTTCCCTGAAAAGAAAGCATTATTGATAACAATCCCTTTGACATCTATGTGGCTAATGAATGTTATAATATTTTGAGCGTGACATATGTAAAACATGACATTAAACGGGTTATCTGGGTGTTATCTATATGACAGGGTCATTTTATTTTTACTTTCTCCCCCTATACCATAGTATAAGGAGAAAGTATTGTTTTCGTCAAAATTTTCGAGTTTGAGTTTTGAGTGAATATATTCGTTTTGGCCCCCCCTGGACCCAAAAAAGTGGTTTTCGAAAGGATGTCTGTGTTTGTGTGTGTGTGTGTGTGTGTGTGTGTGTATGTGTGTGTGTGTCTGGATGTGTACAGAGCTAGGGACTACACTTGTGGTCCGATTGCGATGAAATTTGGTATGTAGGGGCCTAGGTTCTAATCTATAGTATCTCCAGGCGTTTTTTTCATTTTTTTGAAATAATGGGGATTTTCCCATAAAACCCATAAAAACCGGAAAATCGGATTTTCGAAAAAATGGCCCGAATGATTTTGACAACAATTTAGTATGTTGTAGCCCTTTAAATTCTGAATAAAATGGTACAAATCATATATCTGTAAAAATTACGGTTCAAAAGTTATTGTAAATTATGTATTTTTCCCATAAAACCCCCATAAAATAACAGAAAATCTGATTTTCCAAAAATGGCCCGAACGATTTTGATAAAAATTTAGTATGTTATAGTCCTTTAAATTCTGAACAAAATTATACAAATCCCATTTCCGTATATTTACTCTCACCGCTTACACATGATAAAGGTTGTTGACAAACTTATGGGAGAAAGTATGTGTCAGAATGCTGATACCGTTTTTTTCAATATTCAACCACTACTCTAAGCCACTAACCAGCAAATGTCACAGAGATCTATGTTACAAATCCTGGATTTGAGTCATGTTTTACAAGCCTTTGTGTCAGGGGCAACATATGATACATGTCAACTATGTATTAAGGGGAAAACATCAGTTGTTACAATTGAGCATTAATTACACTGACAATTTATCTATATAGGGGATATATATTCCCCTATATTGATTAATTTTCAGTGTAATCTTTGCTCAATAGTAATAACTGATGTTCCTCTATATGAGTGGTTTTTACCATTGATTGACTGTAAAATAAAATAATGTTTTGTGGATTTCCAGGTTAAATTTTCCATCATAATAAATTTAAATTCCACTTGAATTTAAATAATTAAGTCCGAAATTAATTGTAAATAAGAGTTGAGTTTCATTTATATTGCTTTTACAATCGAATTCAACTATACCGAGCCATGGCTCGGTCCCCCGGTACTATTTCTAAACTAAATAATTATTTTATCACTTTTTAGGAGGTTGGCAAACACTTTTTTTTACATTCCTATCCAATTTTAGTAGAACGTTATAATTATGTGACTTTAATAGTAATTAAGAATTAAAAATATATAGTGATTGATCGTTGTCGTATATGTATTTTGTTACAGTATTTTTTCTCTATCATAAAAAAGTGTTTTGTCACTTGGTGTGATTTCTTAAAGGTCAATAGCTTACTATTATGTTTATATATTTTGTTTACATTCCACTTACACCGGACCAAAGAAACAGCGCAGTGCGGGCGTCTGATTGGTTCTGTAGACTCTGACTTGAATCTCAAACAGCCAACTTGAGCGAATAGATTCTTTGTATTGGCACAATAATGGTTTTATTGGAATCCTGGAAGCACATTTACTATTCAAAATAGTGTTTTTAGTTTTTAGACGAAATTATATAGAAAAAGATAACAATCATTCTTGTATTAATGATTAATAGTTTCTACTAACTAAAGGGTCCAATCGTATTATGAATTTTCAAGGATGTACTTTCTGTCATTACACAATATTTTAAGCTAATCTCAGGGGAGGTGTAGGGGAGGAGATCCTGGAAGAATCATTATTTTCTTCCGTTTCAACGATACGAAATAGCGTACAAAATGGTATAAATATTTGTCTTAAGGTAAATACTCAACTTTTCAAAATCAGTTTTCAGAATAAATTTTTCTTTCCTAATTGACATTAATGACAAGCTTTGTTCAATGAAAAATGTAATTTATTTATAATACTTACTGTACATACACACAAGAACATACGGATCAAGAAATCATTTCTTAGTAAGTAAACAGGTTATAAATTGTTTTCATACTGGTCTTTAGGTTATTATGCTGGAACACGTCAATAAGAAACAAAGCAATAACAAATGCTGCTTATAACGTCTATAGCACGTTAATTTTCAGGAAAATTAAATTTATTAAAACCAGTGTTACAATTAATCTTTTTTGAGTACTGCGTCCGTGAAGTAAAGCAATACACAGTACAAAATAAGCTACCTTAACGTATATTATATATGTTGAAAGTTTGATGTATTCAAATTAGTAAAGCATTCAGTATATTACATTTGACAAACGATAAAAATATATTTTGTATAACTTTTTCTGATTTGTGGTTTCAAACTTATACCAAAGGGGCTGCTTGTTTTAAATAAGTAAGTATCTGCAGTGCCTTTCGTCCCCAGAGAAGGCCACCTGTAGACGCCACATACTAAGGTGACTATGTCGTTTATGTGAATAATAAATAGATTTTAATCAATTATTTCATTATAATAAATCTTTTATTATATATTATGTATAATTTGCATTATTAATATATGAATAAAATAATAACCAACCACTTAGAACAAAAAAGTTTCACATACATTTAGTTTCAAATGTAAATATAATAGTCTTACTGTGAGGATGATGGACTCGAACCCCAACGACAGGCACTAGACCATTTAGGAATAAATATGACACTTTTCTTTTGTATTCACTTTGTTATTGAAATAGAGCATCTTTCATTCGTCTATTCATTCAATAATAGCTAATGCCTAACTGTTAGGAATACAAATCATTTCTGTAAAAACATACAATAGATACTAGCATACGTGCATCATACGGTAATCATCCGATGTTACTAATTTTCTTTACTTAAATGTATAAGGTAAGTGTTAAAAAGTTCTCTTGGAATTTTTGCGATCCTGCATCATTTAAATAAATGATAATGGGAAAGGGATTTGTGTTGTAGCCTGGAGGAATCTTATAAAAAACTGAAGCCTTATAATTCTTTATTATTCTCACAAAAACATTTATTGAGGAGCAAAAATCTGGAAACCAAAAAAAGTATAAATATCTAGTCTTCTACCAAATTCAAGATGTGTTTCAGATTACAGCTCATTTTGATCATGTCTATCTCAGCAACCGTAAACAAATACATATTATCTAAGCGGCTGGATTGTTGGAAAATTACGGAGGTATTTCATTATACCTAATAAATGAAGTTAACGGCTCAGCAGCAGCAAATGGATCACTATAGCCACAATGCTATTGATTCTTGATGGATCATGATTAACTGGATGTGTCATATTAAGTAGGGCGTAATTAACTTGACTGTTCGAATTCATTCCAGTGTTCAGATCAAAGCTATACTATGTGTGTATATTCATCAAGTACGAGTTATCGTTAGTTTATATATAGAATCGGTAAATTAACCGACTAAACTAAGGCAATAACATTAAAAAGTTGTTATTTATGTAATATCATATATTATTTTATGTATACACGAATTATTATAAATTATTTTGAAAATAATTAAAATACATTT
This sequence comes from Macrosteles quadrilineatus, assembly GCF_028750875.1. Classification (NCBI taxonomy): domain Eukaryota; kingdom Metazoa; phylum Arthropoda; class Insecta; order Hemiptera; family Cicadellidae; genus Macrosteles; species Macrosteles quadrilineatus. Next base: position 20,568,813 of record NW_026542596.1, read on the forward strand.
ATAATGAAGAGTGTTTATTTATTTTAGCTAGGAGCATTCAGTTTTATATTTTATTATTTTTGGAAAATCGTAAAATAAAAAATCTTATCTCGTTATATCAAGGTTTTTTTTAATTTAATCTTTAGTTTGATATTTAGTAAAATAAAAAAAAATACCCACAATTTGAAAGGAACACATTTTAAAGCAAATCGGTGAGCTTAACGATTGCTGGTCTCTCTTTTCATTAAAAAAGGTGAAATCTTGGAAATACCACTCATTTTATTATTTTTATTTTTGTTAACGCATCTTCTGGACATTATTATGCTACTTATGAAAGTAATTACTTATATGTACTCTTAACATTTATTTTTACCGTCATATAGCCCAGTAATTTATTCCTAAAAAATGAAGAAAAAAAATTATAGTTCTGGAAATTGCTTTAAAATGTCCTCCTAGGATTCTTTTTTAACACACCAAGAAGTCCCGTGGGTGGAAGGTCAGGAGGTGGCCACCATCTTAGATTTTTTTTTTAGGTTATTCCTAAATGTATTGAAAACTATCATCTTTTGGTATACTATATTAAACTAGGAAATTAAGGAAGATTAGGTTTCCTATAAGAAAGGTATATGATGTAACTATTTCGCTTCTACCATTTACAAGATATAATAAATATCTTATTCGTATATAAACAGTACTCCTTCAATAAGGAATAAACGTATATTTGTATGTAAAATAACAGCTGAATATGACAAAGCCTATCCATCTATGGTCAATATAACCGATATTTATGAAATTTTGACAAATTTTCTATTAATTTGACACTTCAATCTAAAAAATTGGTCCAAGATTAAGGCGAGGGTAAACACACAAAAAAGTTGTAATAAAAAAAGAACTATTGCAAATCATGCGGTTTTTGTGAGCCCACCAAGGCCTTAATTTTGGACCAATTTTGATGATAAAAATGTAAAATTGCTGGAAATGTTGTCAAAATTTCATGAATATCGGTTATATTGACCTTAGGTGGAAAGGCTTTGTCATGTTTAGCACTTATTTTATATACAAATTTACATGTATTCCTAATTGAAGGAGTACTATAGATATATAAACAAGATATTTATTATATCTTGTAAATGGTTGAACCGAAATAGTTACATCATATACTTTTCTTGTAGAAAAAGTTACCTTCTTTAATTTCCTAATGTAATATGTAGTATACAAAAAGTTGATAGTTTTCCAGATATTTAGGAAAACACTAAAAAATGGAACCCAAAATCCAAGATAACGGCTACTTTCTGACCCTCGGGGTTTTTTGGAGTGATAAAATAGACACCTAGGAGGACATTTCAAAGTAATTTCCAGAACTATAAGATTTTTTTTTCATTTTCAAGCATATTTGAAATATGAAATGACTGGGCTATTAGCTAATTCAATTAAGATAATGGGCCAAAACAGCTGATTTTACCATTACCTTATCCCAAACATTACCTGTTAGAACAGGTACTGACCCTTACCAATTTACAAAAACCACCCGATCTTATTCATTGCTACTAAATCTACAACTACTTATCTTACTAATGGTATAATAACTTTACCAAGTAGTGTATACATTTGTTTTGCATTTACTTTCTACTTTTAACAAAACAACGTTACAGTATGCGGTTTCAAAATATTCTAGTAATGTATGACAAAACAGCATACGTTAGACATATGCTAAATAAACGTATGTAAATTACATACATAAGTAAACACTTGTCAATTAATTGTAAGATATACTATGATAATAAGGATTGGGTGAATGAAGTTTCCTTCAGTACTATGTTCCCTTTTTTGTCAAAACGATTTATCATATATATATATATTGCTTAAATCAAATTTATTAAGTTAAACAATAAGTGTAGATTATACCAAGTCACGTTTCCTTTTGTAGGAATCGTCTCTGAGGAACAATCAAAACCATTTATTTGGGTCACTGTCACCTCTGCTTCGTTAGCTGTCTAGGGCATTAGAGCTCCTTTCTTTTGTTTGTGAAAACCTGCAAGGTCATTCGACCAAAGTGTGGTGGTATTGTGAAGTGTAAGTTGTACGATTAATAAAAATTAATAAATACAATAAACCATTTGGTAACCTTCCTATTATTGTTATTATTCTTTAACGTTACTAATAAATTGCCTATTTTAGATACCTTAAAACTATCACCTCTTATTTTTTATGTGAAACCCTATTGACTTTATAGAACTTATAGACTTTATAGACTTTAAGAATATTGTAGCCTAAAAAGAAAAAAAAAACATATAGATATAATATCAAACAAATGTAAAGGTAATCCATGTATGAAATAGATGAACACACTATTAAGAATTTAAGGTGACCCATAGCTGGATTTACAGTCTTTATAAGACACAATTATTCATCATTTAAGATATTGAGTGGCCTCAATTCCTGCACATTAAACTAGCTCTGTGTCTAACAAATAATGCTCCATCATACTAAATTAGGTAACAATATTGCTGTAGACTCTATTTTTGCTAAGATTGTTTTTTTTCTCTTTAGTTCATATGGCAATAGAAATTAGGTTTAATCTCAATAACATTACATAATTGTTAGAAAAAAGTGGAATTTCATTATGGTTATGCCGCCGAGTTTATAAATATTTCGTGTCAGTGACTGGTTTTAAAATACCAAATTATTACAAAAGTATAGATAAAAACACGTTTTTTATAACTTTTCTAGGGACAATTCAGTTTGTTATATTATTGGTACTTTAAACTGGTAGTAATTAACTGTCTCTTGTGATATAAGACATGAAAGTAGTACATTACGTTTCCGATCCGAAAAATAGGTGTTTACCGAACAAGTGTAGTAAACATCTTAGAAGAGTGCCGTACTATATATTTTTTGCCCTCTCACTCTTAACTAACCTATCATAAATAAACGGCATCAACAAACTGACACAATATTTCTCCCATCAACAACCCTTATTAGGTAAGCGGAGGTAGTAAGTACGATATATTATAGGTAATTCACAAAGATTTTTATAACTTTTGAACTATAATCTTTACGGTATTGGGAATTTTACCATTTATTTGGAGATCATTAAGTCCTACCAAAGGAAAAAAATCAATAGTAACACCTTCTCTGAGAGGTTTTGTTTTCAATTAAAACCTTTGCAACTTTATTATACTCATTGTCATTAAAACTAGAGACATCTTAGTATCAAACCTTTTTTGTTGTACGATTCTTCTTGTATAAAATATAGCTTATAATTTGTTACGTATACGTTTACGAAATATATAAAAATAACTTAAATAAGCTTGTTTTCGGAAAATTCCACCACTGTACAGTAGGACTTATTCCCTTCCGACTAAGCAGGCGTCAAAACGCTGTTTTGTGGACTAAATCCATATATGAAAAATCCAACAAATCAGAGTGGTTAGGTAAAAAACATTTACTGTATTTTAACCACACCAGTTCAGAATTTTTTGTAATTCGAAAATTATGTAAATATGTTTTTGTAATTCCTAAATTAAGTAAATATCTTCAGATCCATAAACTTATGAGTTATGTGTTTTTCAGACCCTCCTAGTTAGGCAAAACGTCTACAATTATTTTCTTAAGTTATTTAACTAGGTATCGGTAAATGTCTAACCAATAAATATTACAGGTCTTTGATTAGCTAAAAACTACTGTAACATACAAATATAAAGCATATAACCACGAGAGAATGCCCCGTTAATCTAGAGACCCTGGAAGGCCACTAGCGGCGCACACGTAGAGTTGTGTTACGGCAGTACATAGTTATAAAATCTTAAGAAGTTGCCTGTTATGTATGTAAATAAATCGTTATCCTACTATCACTCGTTTTCATACTATGCGGTTCCCTTATCAGACCAAGACTGTGTGGAGTCCCTGTATTTCCCTCATCCGAGTTCAGTTTCCACCAGAGCCAATTTAATGCCTTATAGGTTAGACGTAACGTGTTAATCTGAATGGGAGTTGGCTATATTGTGACAATGGGCAAGTGTTACAGGGGGGTTTGTTCAGTTCAAAGCTCATTGATGAAGCTAAAAAAGTTGTGATATAAAGATAGAGAAAATATTGTGCTTGACGTGAACCAATCAATTATTTTAATATATAGCTTAATTAAAACGGAAGAATAAACTTTAACCAAAGTCGTGGTTTGTATGTTAACTTAAATTTACTTTAGTAACTAAGTTCGCTCTAAATGAGTGTTACAATTTAGAGTAGTTATACATTGGTTTATGTGATTCGTGTAATTTTTTTGTTATGATTGGGCGTTAAAACCCTATTTATCTCAGGTATTCCTACCGAAGAAATAATTTAGTACAATACTACCACTAACAAGCAGACTAGTTACATGTATAATAAAAATAAAAATAAATTAATTTTAAATAAAAAAATGTGTACAGGCCTGGTTAATTAAAAACATTAATTTGTTATGTGTCATAAAGAAATAAACACATAACAACATTTCTAATGACGGTTCAAAGAAGATTTTCCAAAATATCAGTTGTCCATAAACTCTTTTCGCTTGTAAACAGCGTCCAATTTTACCTATTGGACTGAGACGGTGGTGCCGACCTGTAATCCAGCTACTAAGATGTCACAAAATTGTGGATATTAATAGGCATACTCTGTGGATGCGATACTCCCTGGTGTGCATTAATGTCCGCACTAGTGAGTACTGCGACTATCCGCAGTATTATTCTGATAATTAGACCAATTCGTTAAAACTATGGCAAAAATGTGATTCGGATTCCACTATAACTGTAGGTCTTCCTAATTGCCATTGTCTGTATGGGTTTTAATTAACAGCTGTGTTTAAGGAATACGTCAGACTTAGTCACTACCAAGACGATAAAATCGCACCACTCAACCTACACTCATCTACATTCATTCTTGGCTTAAAATACCTACATTCGTATGGTCGCGATCTCACAAAAGAGAGTAGAGTAAGTTAAGTATTAGAATTATTTACTTACACTCTATTGCTGTTATTAGTTCTAAGCTAATTTATAATTTTTCGGCAATTCAAAAGTGATAAACCGAGCTTATTAAACTTTAAACCCTTTGAGGGAAAATGGGATCTTTGTCCAAGACCAAAGTCCTTAATCAAGGCCTGAGTGGAGTAAAGTTCCATTTGATGTTGAATTACTACACTAGAGTGTAAATTGAAGAACAAAGGCCTTCCGCTGGCAAGATAATAATTACATTAATAAACTATTGCATAGGCACCAAATATTTTCAACTCCCCCCCCCCCCCAGCCCGAGCCCAAATCAATAGCGTGATCAAACAAGCAAATGTACCTCCAAATTTAACGTAAAAATAATATTTTTGAGAGATAGTGCCGTAGTAAAAGATCTAATGCACCACTTAATTTATGGGTTTTAGTACCACAAAGCACAACATTGGACTTAGAGCAATAACCTAGGGTTAAAATATGCAGCATAGCTCTTGATAGTCATATGTCTGTCGAGAGAGGAATTTCAATTTAAGTATTTGCAGCCAACAGCCCTCAATTTTGGGATTAAACTTGTATTTATATTAATCTTTTATTCAATATTCTATAGCTTAATTTCACTAATGCTTGATTTTACCGTTTGTTTTACCATTTTCAAACTAATGCGTAGTACACTTAAATAGCATTGTTATAGTTAACACAATTTATTCAAATTATTAATTTCTGGAAATATGTATTACCACAATCATTAGTGACGTTTAAATTATAAATTTTAAAATTACAGAACCTTTAGTTTCTACGGACCATTTGTATACATTTACAAAGCTGGACCACTCTCTTCTAAGTGTTTAGTTCCCTCCTGCAGGTCATTATTTTAATTGCATACTTTCAGTTGAATTTATGTTTTTGGCAAATCATTGAATCAGTGGGACACGAAAACTAAAAAAGTTTTACTAGTAATAATCTAGTAAACAAACCATCTTACAACAAGACTCTGCCCATAGATTGCAATGATATTAACTATTTTAAATTGCATTTATTTTAAATTTGTAATCATTGAAGAGTCTCAGAACACTTCTAAACATTATGTTGTTTATTAAGCATGTGGACAGTCGAACGAAATAAATAAATAAACCAGTTCTTTTATAGTTAGATAGTAGAAACATTTGTTGGACACACAACAGCCGCATGCCAATGTTGTAGTAAAGGACCCTCTATTACAAGTTATTCACAAAGAATAACCAAATGTGAATCAGGAACTATACAATAAGCTAGTTTGGACCAATTACACGTTTAACTAAGAGTTAAACGAGTATTAAACAAACAACCTAGTATGTATCATTGTTTAAATGTTTACCATGCAAGATAGGCAATGGGTGTTTAAGGAAATGTAATATATGATTAAACATAAATCATTACTATAAATCCACTACCTCACACCTAAATGGAATTTAGTTGCTTAGTACAATATTTGTAAATTCAAAACAATTTTAAAGTATAAATTTGAAATAAAATCTTCACCAATAGTTCTGAATTTTTTATTTAATTTTTAAAGTAGTTTGAGTTAATAAGCACCAATTACACATCTTGGTTACTTATTTTCGTAAGATAGACGGATAGGATCGGTACCTAACAAATGTTAAGCAGAGAAAGTGGGTTAACTACTAATCCAAGCTGTAAGCTTAGTATTATTTACATGTTACGTATTCAAGTTATACGAAAGATTTTGGTTATTTTACTAAAAAAAAGAATAGACAACAATTTATGCATTATACGAAAAAGAGCGTACGTTTTGGGACGTGGTTAAACTTTAGAATCCATTCTTTGAAACAAATTAGGAGATGATCGCTAAATTTATGTAATACACCGTGTGCCGAAATGTTTCTAGTAATTTAACAATCGAAAGGTTAAACCCTTAGTCAGAGAAATATAGTATATGACCTTAAACAAATTGCAAGAACACGTTTTATGGGTTTGTTTTGTAGGGTTGGGTGTACAGAGTGACATACTAAAAATCAGTCCAAACAAAACTAAAAATAAATAAAAAATTGGAAAACCCCAAAAAAGCACGATTACAAGAAGTGGGGTTTCCCAAAATTTGACACATTTAGTAAAAATATACCACATGCATTTTTATGCATATTTTTCGAGACATTTACTTGGGATCACCACCGATATTTATAGCGTGGTTAGTGCTTCATTTCGATAGGGAACGCGTTTTTTGGCCGCCATATTGGATCTACTATATTGGATATAAATAAAAATGTTTAAATGCAATGTTAATGTTGCATTTAGTTGGCCAACAACATCATTAGTTGGTCATAAACTACCTGTTAACACACCTCATTTGAGAATATAAGTTACGAGTAATATTTGAGTGCTGCCAATTTCTCTGTATATTGACCGCTGTAGAAATGAGATGCAAATTGGACCAACGGACCGTGACGACATCAAAGGTGGACAAGCAGTTATGGGTAGTTAACTTGAACTCATCGGCGTATGCTATACACGCTATATGGGTAGAACGTTTATTAGTTTACATTACAAATGGACCCATGACCTATTTCTATCTCTACTTCAACTTCTCAGTTTGTACCTGATTGTAATGCATCATTACGTGCTCATTATTATTAAGGTGGTTTTAAATGTGTTTAATAAGTGTTGTATGTGATATGTTACTGTTTAGTAAGTACAACTAAAACACTTTTATAATTTGGCTTACTTCATAGCATTGAAAACACCTTGATTCTATTATTGACGAAATCACAACAAGAGATAGAGATAATTAAATCTACCATATCAGAATCCAAATTGTTATTACTGTTTTGTAATCGTTCATTATTAACGTACAATATATTATAATGTTAAGGCTCTTCTTAATAGTTAATGTCTGTAAACCAAATGTCAACAATGAAGGTGCCTAATGAACCGTTTACTCATAGACATTCAACGAACCGAACTTCTATTGACAGATCAGCCTTTACCATCGACTGTAGCAACTTCTATTAGATAATTGACAACATGTGTATGCATCCAGATAACGAGATGTAAAATATGAATTACCTACTTTAATAAACAACACAATTAATAACTAATCTTCTCATATACACCTTTACTCGCACATGGAGAATTAAACAGATGGATTTCTAAATACAATAACACAATTATCTGTATTATACAACAAGAAAAACATTACAGCAATTCATTAGTACGATGTAAATTTAAAGGTAAATATTATTTCACTTTAAAGACTAATGTAAAACGACAGACTTTAAACGAGAGTGGTAAAAATAAAATTCAAACTATGCATTTAAATCTGATTTACGTTCTACTAACTTCTATAGAGTTTATTTATGCCATTAATAAACATGTTATGCGTTATTTATTGAACAGTTTTACAAGGCTAATAAAACAGTACTTTCTACTAGCAGGGAAAAGAAGTAGGAAATATAGCAATATAAGTTTTTCCTATCCTCCCCATCCAATAATGCTGTAGGGGATTTATACATTGGTTATAAATACCATATATTATTTAAGTTATTAACCCGGTCTATCGGTTGTTAATTTTTTTAGTGAGAGGTGGGAAAATGCATTTATGCACTCATATGGCTAGCCCGTACTGTGAGACTCTATTGGGTTTAAGACCCAGAGACTACCCACTAAAAACCTCACTACTCTTCGGACACTAGTCTGGAAAAACTTACCGCTCTTCTTTAGAACTAGGCCGTGTTTGCCTACTCTCTCTGTGTGCCTGAAGGGCTTACTCCGTGTCTAGCCGTTCATGTATACCACAGTCTAGACTGTGATACGATCTAGATAGTTCTATTTAACTTGATGGTTATTCCGGATAAAGTGAGACCTGCAGTCCCAGTTATCCTCACCCTCCGGTAAGGCATCATTAATTGATTTAACCGACAGCACCCCAAGATGTTGAGTGGCCTCCCGGTGGAGCATCATCCGGACAGCTCCATCATGGACAGCTCCATCATGGACAGCTCCATCATGGACAGCTCCATCATGGGCAGCGAAAGAGTGTGTGTCCCGCGTCGTCGGGAATACACAGACAGTAAATACAGTCAGTCGAGTTCGTTTGGGCACGTTTGACTGAAAATAGCCGTGACATGACAAGAACTGCGTGAGATAGTAGTCGAACTCACCGTACTGCCGTTCCACCCACGGTTGGATTTGTCTGATTGGCAGTCCAACGTTCTTAAGTCTCCCTTTCCCAGTTCTCTTGTCACATCTGAAAAGTGCGGGAGCGGAGCATTGAAATCAACAGAAATTGTTAGAATATGAAATGCATATTTTGTTAAATTTTATTTTTACCCCATTGTTTGTTTGAGTCAAGCTTGCAATTGGATTTACATCATACAACTGAATGGCTGTAATTCTTTGGCTTTCCTTGGAATACAGATACGTGTTTAAAAATTGTTTGCAGAAAGCTATTCTTTTATTCTCTCAGGTGTAAGTAAAAGTTTATAGAAAATTCAACCCAGCATAATTAACTACAAATTGTGTTGTTGAGGAAAATATGTAAAGCGTAAATGAATGTTTTATTTCTCAGTATCTGGATGGATACACCTTTTATCTTATCATCTAATAGAAGTTGCTACAGTCGATGGTAAAGACTGAACAGTCAAAAGAAGTTCGGTTTGTTGAATGTCTATCTGGGAATGGTTCATTAGGCAACCTCATTGTTGACATTTGGTTTTACAGACATAAGCTTTTAGAAAGAACCTTGGCGTAAAGCCATATTGTATTTAACAATGAACGATTTCAATATAGTACGTAAAACGAAGGTTCCATAAAAAAATACCCCCGCCACAGCAAACCTGCAGACTAAGCGAATTTCCATTTGCTTTATTGGATTTACACAAAAATGTCTCCTTAAAAATATCACATTTATTCCCTATTTAAATAACGTTAATTTAACGCATACTTAGGTTTGCTGCAACAGGGAGGGTAAAATGTGTTTTTTTTTTGTAAAATGATAATAGTTTAGAAAGAAATGAATGCATTTTCCAAATTTGATCAAATGTTCATAAACAAGCAAACTACAACAGTTTACTTATTCTTCATAAGAATAACATGGGAATTTTTAATTTACAGTTTTTTGGAATTTTCTCCGTAACCATTAGGCGCATAATAACGCTTCAATATACTAAATTATTTGGTTTTTAAGCTCTACAAAATGGTTTGAAAAGAAAATGTTAAATTTTAAGTTTTTAGGGTTAAAAATGGGAAAAACCAATTTTTACCCCATAAAACCCCCCATAAACACCTGTTCCCATAGTCCGATCATAATGGTTCGCGAACTCGTTCAAATAAACGTAGGTTTACACGTTTGTACTAAATTTCATCAAAATCGGATGAGTTTTGCTCGACTTATCGCGCTAACGGACACATATATATATGAATTTGAACGGATGGTGTTTTTGGCCTCTAGGGACCTCAAAACGAAAAAGTAAATCGGTCCCGGGTCCAGGTCTTACCATGAGTACTACGGTAATAGCTTATTCCCTATACGGGAAATTCGCTAAAAAGTGATGAACAATTTACTTATATACGGTAACGGATTACTACGATAAGATAATATTGTATAACCTTGTAACTTAACTTGTATAACTCAACCAACAAGTTAGTTAAATATTTATAAGGAGGGGGGTTTGGTTTGTTTTCGCTATTAGAGTGAATATTCATAAACTTTAATTAATTTTAAGGAGGCACGTGATAAGACTATTATGAAACTGTATAATATTTTGATCATATATATACGAGTTAATTTATTTTGTATAACGCCATGTATTACTTAAATACAGTACATTAAAGTTCTGTAGCCCTGGGAAAACTGAAATATTATCGTAACTTTCTGTAATTTGTGTAATACAATCAGTCATAAAGTTACCAGCCCATCAGGTTACGACAATGTATATGTCGGGTTAGAAAAAGGCTAAGCTAATCATTTACTATGTTTGCGTTAGGTTTGCCTCACCATTAAAATAAAAATCGTAATATTTCAACTATTTCTTACTCGATCATTTTGATCTTGGTATCGTTTGATAGGAAATCAAAAATGCTAAAAAAAAGAGTACTTAACATTTCTTCATAAAATCAGCCATTTTTAGTAATTTAAGTTTAAAATTTTAAACGGCCACCATTTTGAAATCTTAAGATATTGTATCAAGAAGATTTTTTTTTCTAACATGGGTCTCTTTTACCTTAACATACATATTAAGTTTCATAATGATCGGATGAAAAAAGATATAAATGGTAATGTGAAAAAACAAAATGGCGGATATCTGGTTAATGAAGCAATATTGGAAAAAATACTCTTCATTTTCATTTTGTATTCACCTATAGAACCAATTCCCGAAGTTTGGCTGTTTACTTGCAGGACACTCTTTATATTTCAGTAACTCTTACTGTATTGAATTAAAACGGTTAATTTATAAGCCAAAATCAGTCTATTTAATTGTTTTCAAACTTTTTTATTTCACCCTGATATTATATGCTACTCACTTAGTATATAAACACTAGTGTTTTATAGTCAATGGTAATAACCTGGTATAACCCTAACCTTATCCTATGTCAGACCCTAACACTTCCCCAGCTGATACACAAGAAACATCCAATCTTTGTTCCTGCCAAAATCTATTTCTACTTCTATTCTACATTCATTTCTATACCATCCATACCAAACGGCATATATAATTTTTATGTATACAAAATCTATATGATGTTTAAAATATTTAACCTCCAAAAATTATCGTGATGGTATGTGGTTTCACAAATCAAGGAAATCAATTATTTATTAATAGTTATGTAATTTGATGGTAGGTTATATACTCTGTAAAATAAAATAATATCGTGTATCAAGAAATCTTGCCTTATGATTGTTTTACAAAACATATTACTTTCCTACTAGAACTTTTCTACATAGAAATTTCCTACGTTTGACTCAAGCTAAGTAAACATATCAAGCCTGTAATTTGTAAATAACTTCTTGACCAGCAATTGTACGTGTTATTAAATTTACGGAAAGTAAGCAAAAAAGACGTCATATAACATTTAAAATGTTAAAAATGTTTTAGGTGTTATAAGACGTATTTTTATTTACTTTCTGTAATTCGTAATATGTACTTTTGAAATATAAATACCTTTAACGTATACTTTAACATTATGGTGATCTTTTTTGATCGAAAATAGTTCATGATGCTTTAAAACTAGTTCTAAATAAGCCAATCAATGACTGGGGGCAAACTTAGGCTGCGTTTTCTTTTGGAGGAATCGTCTCTGAGGAATAATCAGAACCATTTATTTGGGTCACTGTCACCTCTGCTTCGTTGACTGTCTAGTGTCTAGGGAATTAGAGTTTCTTTCTTTTGTCGTTTGTAAAATTCTCAGATCTCATATTTTCATAATAAGAGTTATGTAGCAAATGGCATTAATGTTGCGTGTGATCGAAACATATGATTGGGAAAATCTCGTCAAAGGTATTTTAAGAGTTCATTTGTAATCCTAATTTACAAATTTTATTTCAATAATTCCACACCCTAATAATGTAATACAGTCGAGGTATCGACACATAAAATGTACTATTGGATACGGTCACAGAGTGAACTGGTGGTAGGTATAGTTTTATTAATATTTATTACTTACTTCAATTGAAGGAAGAATGATAAATTAATTGTTTACCAAGGTATTCAATGGTATACACAATCTACTATTCTTATACACACATTCAATTGTATATTTAAGGGGTTGACAATAAAGAATTTAATACGTTTAAATTAACAGTATCTAAAGATGTTATATTTTAAATTTTACAAAGGTGATCCTTAAATGAATGAATAAAGAGGTCTTAGAGGTCTTAAAGTGGTCCATATCTTGTTTTATTGTTGATATAAAAAAAACACAATTTTTCATCTTTTAGTTTAATGGGTGACCTTAATTCCTATGAATTAAACTTGCTCGGGTTCCAGCATTAACGAGATTGGACCTTAAACGATACTATCAGGTATGGTATAATATCGCTATAAAAACAAAAGATTTGTTATCCTCTTTTGTTGATATTACCCGAGCAATAAGTTTTTAATCACAATAAAATTGCAAAATATTTAGGTAAAATGTTTAACTTTATTTAGGTGATGTTTGTTTCGTAAATATTTCCTATGTCATTTTAAACTTAATGTGGTGATGGTTTAAATAATGGCAAAAGTGTAATAGGGATACATGTAACCATAATCTGTCTATAAAAAGGTTTCTAATTATCTAATTGGTACTCTAAAATGTTTGTTCATAAACTCTTGACGTGAATAAAACATTTACTGAATTGTCAACATGATATTTTTTTAAATATGTAATAATTATTGCCAAACATGTTCACATGATGTAAGCGAATGGGGTTTTTCCTATTTTTTAGACTTGACCTGATAAGATTTCTTAAGATAACGGCAACACCTCATTGTTTTTGTATAAACAAGTACAGTATATTGATTATAACAAACCAACGAATAAATAAAACGTTTCAATAGTATTGTTTTAAAGAAAAGATAAACTGAGGCACCAAAGTTATAAGTTAGTTAACCAATTAAACTACTTAACCGTATATATATATCAAGAAAGACTTTTGTTTCCACTTAAAAAACCACACAGTTTGACAACGAAGTTGTATATGCGTTTTTGTTCTTTTGACTAACTATTCACACCTAACTACTATTGTTGTACTATTGTTGTAACTAACTATTGTTGTTTTTAACTACCGTATTGAAAGTTCTACAGTAATAGTCTATACATTTGTGATATTTTTTTACTTTTACTTAGGGCTTATTGTATTTTAAATACCTTGGAGGAAAATGGTTTCTTTGTCTAAGACCAAAGTCCTTAATCAAGGCCTGAGTGGATTAAATTTCCCGTTTGATCTTGAATTATTACACCCCCGTTTTAATTGAACTACAAAAGTCTTCCGCTGGCAATATAATAATTGTATTCTCCATATATTGCATACACATATTTCTTTTTAAATAACATGTCTAAGATTAATACATTTTTATTCCGAATTTGCCATGCATACCTCCTATTTTAAATAAAATGTGTAATCTCTTCCTTTTAAAAGATAGTGCTTAGCGCTTAAGTAAATGCACAGCCCATATAGTTTAACTAAGCAACAATGCATTATATTGGTAGTAGAGTAATAACTGAGAGTCAAAGTATGTGACGTAACTCTTGATAGTCATATGTATGTCGAGCGAGGAATTTCAATTCAACTATTTGCAGTTGTGACATACCTTATTAACAGCTTGTAAGATATTGGGCAAACGTAACCAATTTTAAAGAGAGATAGTAATTTTATTACGATTTAGTAGCAATAAAAACAATAATTAACAATTTTGTAATAAACAGTTTTTGTTACAAAATGTCGGTTATTTAGATTTTTATAGACTAACCTAAACAACTAAAACTGGCAAATTGTATGGAAAAATTAAAAGTTCATTTTATTTAGCATTGATATTGTCTATCAAACTAAGTTTAAGTTCAAAAAGATCGAATAACAAATAGCTGATACGTCACAATGTTTAGTAGTTATACAGGTTGTTAAAAAAAGGTGGGGATATAATTTACGTAGTGATTCCTTTCGTCAAAATAAATATAAAATCAAGATATAACATTTTACAAAATTGCTTTGTTAACCAGATATCCGCAATTGTATTTTTTTTTATAAACATTTTTATCTTTCAATTTTTTCGACCGATCTTAATGAAACTTTGTATGTATGTTAAAGTTAAAGAGACCCATGCTTGAAGAAAAACTTCAAAATTCATCTTGTTTCAACTTAAAATTTCAAAATGGTGGCTATTTTATTTTTTTTAATTAAATACAAAATATGGCTGATTTTATGAAAAAAGTTCAAAAACACTTTCATTTAGAGACTTTAATTCTCAATCAAACGATACCATATTCAAAAAGATGTAATAAGAACAAGCTGAACTATTACAACTTTTAGTTGTAAAATGGGGTAGGATAAGACTAAGCTAGTCAGGTTTGCGCCGTTTTACAAAAAAAAGCGTAACATTTCGGCTATTACTTATTTGATCTTTTTAAACTTGGTATCGTTTGATAGTAAATTGAAGACTTTAAATAAAAGTGTACTAATTTTTTTTTCATTAAATCGGCCCATTTTTTAATTAATTTCAAAATATTAAAATGGCCACCGTTTTGAAATTTTAATTTGAAACAAGATGAATCGTTTTTCTAACATGAGTCTCTTCTAATTTAACATACATAGCAAGTTTCGTAAAGATCAGTTGGAAAAAAATTAAATATTAAAACGTCTATTTTAAAAAATGTAAAATTGGGGTTAACAAAGCGATTTTGGAAAAAGAAAATTCTTGATTTACTCTTTATTTTGACCCATGGAATCACTTCGTAACTTATATCCCTACCTTTTTTGAACACCCTGTATAAGTCTTAATAAGGTGCATGTGGACTAGCTAGCCATATTTGCCGTAAAAAATCGTGATTTAATTCTTCAATGACTTCCAGTTCATCACTTGATTTAGCAATGAATGAAGCTTCATGACGGTATTGGTGTGATTTTTAATCTTCAGCATCCATTACTAATTCTTAATTTTTGACCTATCATATTCTGAAGTTATATAGTTGTTATTCGATATTCAAAAATATTTCTAGAGAGATCTTCAGCAACCTTTACTAATTCTTGACCTTTACTTCTTCTACTAAATTGTTGACCTATATATTCTGAAGTTATATAGTTGTTATTCGATACTCAAAAATACTTCTAGAGAGATCAATATTAAAGAAAATTAAATTTCTGAAAAAAGTATCAATTTAATAACATTTTGGAACATACGTTTCCTGTATTGCGTATATTTCAAAGGTACTTTACTTAGCCTATATGTTAGAAAGATACGAAATCGGCAAACAAACAGATACTTTCTTGCATTAGCTTGCCAACACCCCTTATCGAAGACAAGTGTTGAAAGTAACTATTTTTTGGGGGAATTTACAAAAATTGAAATTAATCTTGAACAGTAATTTTAACAGCATCGAGGGTTATACCATTTTGTTATAACATTTTGTTTAAAGTTAAAAGTAATATCACATAAATTTTTTTTATGAAAATTGTTATAAAAGCATTTGTGGAAATACAATTTTTGTGACATTCAATGGTTTTTAAATCAAAACATTGCCATTAAAAGTAAACAGTTTTAGCTATGAAACTATTTTTATGTGCCGAATTTTGCCACAAAATATTGCCAGTATTTAACTATTTTACGTGTCAGTTTATTTATTGAAAAACTGCTCTAGTTAAAGATTTAACTAGAGCCTTGAATAAGCACTTGACTCATCCAAGGGTCAGACACATAAACAATACATCCATATTCTATTTGTATTTATCTATTTGTTACTTTTGATGTTAGACTATACAAAGCAAAAATTTTAGAGCATCTAATACATCTAATTAAACTACATATATAAATTTGGCAAAAAGGGTAAAATAAAAACTATAATAAGCATTTTATTTACTACATGATTTATAATGAATAGATCAAACTGCCCATCAGTAATAGACGACGAGTTACAATAGCTGCATAGCTATTGAGTCCAATTGGACCATGATTAACTGAATACATCGTATTTAGTAGACTGAAACTAACTGTATCAAATCCCTATAGTGGCGTGATCAAAGGCATGCATTAAATCCATAGTCGTTTAGAAAGCTAAAATAAATAGTTTCTAGACGATTGCTGTTCTTTTTAAAATCATAGGCTGTACAAAACTTTATAAATAATAATATCAAAAATATATATATAAAATTCACTAGTAGAATAATAGTTCAAACTAACGAACTTCAATCATGTTTCAAAATAATTGTAAGTTTTGGTGTTATACGATACTTACAAATCAAACAAAGACGTCATTGTGGGTACATGGAATTATTTTTACCTAAGACCGTTTTTTAAAGTAAACATTTCAGTTCAGTTCTTAGAATTGAAAAGTTTCACTTAACAGCTGTTTACTTTCATATCAGCATAGTTTCATTTCATATCAGCATAGTTTTTCTCATATCAACACAGGTAACGAACCAATGAGGTTCAAGTATTGAGAGAAAAGAATTAAAATTGTAATGCTTCGAACGTCAACTAATCAGCTGATCAGCTGATCAGTTGACCAATTTAATTGTTGATCTGACTTGTTCCTGTTGATACTTGCGTATTCTTAACCTAAGTTTGTGGAAGTCAAAGGAAGGTAGATTAAACTGATTTAATAATGTCAGTTAGTGAAAGTGAAGTTGACGAGATGGAAATGAGAGAATAACCTGTTTATAGTATTCTATAATATTCGATGCTGAGATCTAACTGTAATTTAACTGTTTCACTATAATCATTCAGTTGTCAAAAACAAAATACAAAATTTTCCTAATTGTACCTGATGCAGTATTTATGGTAAGAATGCTGCTAGCAGAACACATTCCCTGAAAAAGGTAACGTATTTTTTAACGAAGTTTTACAAACACGTAATTACAGGAAATCAGCTGATTAAACAATAAGTCGTTGCATCACTTTCCTTTCATTGGCACTGACAATAAACGAAAACATAACCTCTCTAAGAAGTAATGAGTAGTGATTTTTAGTAATTAAAAAACTGTTGTAGGTAAAGTAGTGTACGCAACTCGCGTTAATAGTCTTTACGATACTCGTAGAAGTTTTTACTTTCATATGGTTTATTTAAGTAGACCTTAAATTTTCTACTCGTGTCGTAAAGACTAACTTAACGCAATCGTTGCGTAAACTACTATTTCCACATAACTTATTTGTTGTGTTCTTGTTTGTGTGTTATTTTCCTCACAGCGTTGTGTTTACTTCATAGAAATGTTAATTTCTAGTTGTTGTACAGTTCTTCCTAAAAAGCGTGATGAATTAAAGTAAATGTTAACTTCCTTTATTCAGCTCATTCTTCCTAGTTCCCAAGTTGACTAATGTATATTTTAGCCCCGTATTGTGTCAATCACCTACATTTTCCTTACTCTAAAAACCTACTTGGTGTCTTTACTAGATCGGCAAAGCCAACTTGATTACGATAACCGACTACTAACGGGGGATATAATCGTAACCCGGTACCACACCAGGCCCTTACATTTCTATAGCTGATGCACAAGAAACAAGCATTGCCAGTTCTTGTTCCTAATAATGCAATGTTCCCAAACCGGCTCGTTGGCTTTATAACGATTTGTAATATTCGATTTGTTCTTGACCAAAACGATAAAGTGGCAATTCTATTCATGTGGATGAGGATCCACTTTTTAACTCTTAATTTGGTCAATTTATCTAGATTTGTATCTGAAGCACATCCAGATCCCTAGCAACACTTAGCCATGTTAAGAAAGATAATTATTTTAATCCGATTTAAGACATTTTAGTACGTAAGCTATCCAATTTTAATAACAAAAATTATATTTTTATTGTTAATTTAAATTGGATGCATAGAAAATACCTATTATAAATATAAATACACATCAAATTTGTTTCTCCATCTTTGCAACACTACAAGAATTATAGATTTAAGAAAAACAATACTTAATTCCAGATTATAAGATTTTAATCGTGTTACTTTGAAATAAATCACTATCCTATACACTAAATACAAACCAAATTGCCTGCCAAGCAATTTTGTTGTAGGTTTCTGTTCGAAATACTACAGGAATATGTTTTACATGTTTTAATAATGGTAGATAGAAAATATTGTTGGCTGTTTAACTATTGGATCTGACATACTTGAGCATAGCTTATAGGGTGATTGGTACTCAGTGTGACAACACTTTTTTGGTGTAAGTACAAAGTAAATGAAGTGTGATGATGCATATCAAATGTTCCAAGTCTAAACATTAGCTTCCCAAAAAATTATTTTATGTTTTTAAAAAATAACCATGTTTTTAAACTTAATACTGCGATTTCTCAATTACCTGTATAGTGTATATGGATTTGAGTAGATACTGTCATTTTCGTGTTCTACATTAAATTTTGAACAAGAATAATAGAAAATGACGGAGGATCAGTTGTACAAACTCCACTGTAAATAGATTCAAAGTTAAAAATTAAGATGTTTGATAAAAATTAAAAAAAAACAATGGTCTATTGCATTTTTCACACCCTGTATACAAGAAAGTGTCGGAATATGTTAAAAACTGCGCCATTTTATTAGCTTTCCAACCATATGACCAAACTATGTTTTCAAACCAACAACCAAACGCCCTGCTATGTCCAGCAGTTTGTGTTGGTTGCAGTTCAAAATCTAATTAGGCTTATAGCTGTTGTATTTGCCGAAGAACGAACTGAAAACTTATGTTAGGCGTTAACAAATTAATTAAAATATTTATTAATATTATACCTTCTGACGTTCCAATTCACTGCTAATTATAACACCAGAAACTAAAACATCAATATTTATTTATATTTGGCATTCCAGGAGTAGGAAATAAACTTCTAATTATTAATAGATTTTAGGGTTCCATTATCTATTGTGACAATTGAAGGTGGTTCCCATAATGAGCCGCCTGCAATGAACAGTAAATTAGGTTCTGTCCAACTTGACAAACTAATTGTACATTATCGGTTCTGTGACAATGGACCCGTGTTAAAAATTAAGGGTTTCGGTCGTTTAACTCATCATTGATGAAGCCACTAATTGTTGGAGTTTAGGAGCTGAAACCTAATCTGTACATTACATCAATTTTAGGTTATCAAATCAAGTTTATCACATATTGTATACCCCTAACCTTTTTCGCATCTAGACTCAAAAAAGTACAAATGTCAGCACATATACAGCATAAGTTAAGGAAATGTCACCATTTCCTTATCAAAATAAAAACATGTAAAGCTACATAAAATCATAAAACATGTTAAAAACAAATTAGGGTTTCGATATGTCAACATTTATTATTATATAGTAGTAAAAAAAGATCACTGCCTATTCTATATAAAATATTACCATGTTAAACTGTTCTTCTAGGTAACTTTATGAGTAAACCTTTTGAAGAACAAAGCTACTTTGCTCGAGACTGAAGTTCTTAATCAAGGCCTGAGTGGAGTAAAGGCACCTTTTGATCTTGAATTACTACTTTATGGTGTAAATTTATATACAGAGCCCTTAACTGGACAAATATTTGGTCTAATACAAACAATACGAAAGTACGGATCTATGAAACAGCATTAAGGAAAGAAAATCATAATCACAAATATATACAAAGGAAACTTTCTATGCTCATCTAGGAACCTTTATTTGCATGAAAGATTTAATCGTACCGGTAATGACTTTTCAGGATTCACATATTGCCATATACTGACAAATCTGTTTAGTATACTTATTGGTACGATTTGTAGCTACCGGGTGTTACAAAAAATGTATTATTGTCTATTTTTTTTAGAAGATCATAGATACCACGATGAAAAATACAAATATAAAAATGCAAAAAAGCTCAACACTACAGACTTAAGGAAATGTTAGAAAAAACAGCTCATGTAGATATTTGTTCTGCTTTAATAGTGGGTGTGTTGCTAGCCTAGTTAGCGTCTTGGTCTTCGGTGCGGGAGGGACGGGTCCGATTCCGGGACGACTCTTTTCGACCCGATCGTCTAGGTCGGAAAATGAGCGAGGGTTGAAAAGACACTTTTTGCCCTTGTGATTAACTATATTTTTGGTAATATTGCACCATTATTTGAACAAACTATGTTACAAAAATAAATAGTTTTTATTTAAAGTAACGTCAAAAAACTACTTTTAACTTATTTTCAATTTAATTTGATATGGCAACAAGCAGCTGTTTAGTAAGCAATTCAATCGTTACGACGATTGTGTTAGTATACATTATACTATCGATATTTAATACTTTGTACAATAAGGCAACAATAAACTACAATCTATTAAACAATCTATTAAACAATGTATACATACTTTCGTACATGTGAATGTCTACAAACGAATTTTACTACTGAGTTGGTATCAGCTGATGTTTAATCAACAGAGGCTAAAAACGAGTTTTACTCACTAGAGAGTAAAAATGCCACTTTAGACCCGCAACGCATGCATTAAAAATGCTGTTTTGCTGCAGTGTGACGAAAAATGTTTTTGATACATTATTCTACTTATCCGTCGTGTAAACTCCAAATTAAAATCATCAACGAACACATCACGTTACCAGACATGTAAATAAAACTATTCATTATAGATCCATTTAATTGTTACTCTATATAAAAATGTGTATAATCTAGGTCAATACCAAGCACTAAGATACATAGCCAATGTTACAAGTAATTCCACAATGCATTACGGCAGACACAGAATAATGACTAGGAGTAAAGTATGCAGCAAAGCTCTTGATAGTCATATGTCTCTCCAGTGTGGAATTCCAATTAAACTACAAGCAAAACCACCAACAGTGGTCAATGTTAAGCGCTCAATAATTATAGAGGCTTAATGTCACTATGTTCATTTATAGTAGTTCATTATTGGTGAACAGTATCAATCATCATGAGGTTGAAATTTATTTACTGAATCAATGTAATATATTTAAATAAGTTCATATGAAAATTACATAAACAATGTGAGGTTATTGATAATTTATAATTTAAAATGTGGGGAAGTCATCAAATGTGGGGATAGTCAGCAATTTGAACGGCTAATAAGGGTTTGAACGTTATTTTATAAAGGGGGCGTTTTAGTTTGTTGTGGTCACTGGACACAAGGTAAATTATAGTCGCAAGATTTGAAAATATGTAAAATATAAGGAATCAAATTCATTAAAACTCTTTTAAAAGAGGTAAGTTTGTAAGTGTTTCAATAATACAATATAAATATTATTGTTTCTTTCTGGTTCAGAATTCCAGCCGTTAGGTGTTTTCCAATTACATGGCTTTGTATCACATCTATTCGTAATCCTTTTGCTTGAAATAAGATGATTAATTCGATACATGATGTGAATATGCCAACTGTAATTCAAAAAAGTACATAACTTACAAACAAAATTGAAGTTCTCTATTTATATTCATAAAAGTTAAGTTAAAATTTTGTTTTACAAGTTTTCGATTACAATAATTAAACATGCATTACATTACAAACTACTTTTAATTATAAGAATTATGATTTTTTTCGTTACAAAAATAATTTGGTAGTTTTTTTATTCAATAAATGATTAAGAGCAGCAAATGTTCAAGGGGTGTTCCTTTTATTTTATATAAATAAAAGAGGGGTTCCTCGTAGCTGTTACTGTTGCTTAAATATGGTTATTAAACTATGGAATGTTATAAATATTTCATCAATAAATTAGTAAATGGACATTCCGGAAACAAATTACTAACTGAATATAGAAATGTATTATTCAGTTTTCTTTGACATGACCATTGCGCTAATTCCTCGCTTGTAATCCTAGTAATTTTAAGTAGAACGTTAATCTTATGACAACCAGGTATGTAATATTATCCAAATATATTTTCACTAACCAATCAACAACATTTCTTGAGTAATGGCACAGTTGTAAGGACTTCATAACATTTTTTAAATAGGCCTATTAAAAAGTTATTTTATTTATAACCTCTCACTACAGATCAAGATAAGATTATAAAAGAATATACTCGTGAAATTAATGTGGTAACTTCATAACCAGAGGGTGTGGAAAGTTGCAGTTTTATAGGGTAATATAAATCCTAAAGGCGTCCAATGTGGCACGAGGTACTTGTACGACTCAGCGGGGGGTTTTAATGAAACCAATTATTTATGCTATATTTCTTTACGACATCAATAAAGAATGGCCCAAGAAAATTGCTTGTACATTCACATAAACATCTCCATCGTATTTTTGTAATTAATGAGAATTGCTTTGTAATTATTGAAATCGTAATAATTGGCAAAAGTTAATTAGTTGTTAGAAGCTATCTTTTGAAGATAGGGTTTTTAAATTGTTCGTGCGTTTTTGCAGAAATTATTCATTGAAGTAAAAAAAAATTGTTTACGACGCGAGTATTCCGGATCATGAATCAGATTGAAAAACATTATTGGAACACAGCATTAATGGTGCTATCTAACAAAAAGTTTGATGTTAGATAGTAAAAAAAACAGGGTTTGGCCCGTTGTCTTCCAAATCGTAAAAAAATTAATTGGCGGAGAAAACAGACATAATAAGTAAGTAGTAACAAGTAGTTGGTCAGTTTTGGTAATATCTTTTTTCATTGACTAATATAGGTACTCGTTTCTGTAGTTGGATTTTATTGTGTTTTCCAGCTTTGGCTATGTTGTGTATATTATTTTTGTAAGATCTTGAATACTTTTTCACTTTAAGGATGGGATCAGGTTCAAGTTCCGTAAACGTCATACAAACTTAGTTTTTCTCTGATCGTAATGGAATATTTTGACAATAATTTAATAAATTACAGAAAGTTGGATGAATGAGAATAATATACTATAATAAAAATCATGCACTGCAATTTATTTAAATGGTTACTATTAATATTCAAGCAATGTTTTTCTATTGTTTCAAGATCAAAAATTTATTTAATCATGAATAATCCTTATTGATATACAATTCAGCTTTGTTATGTCCGTTAGACCAACCTTGCTATATACTTTTCTATTTAGCTTAAGATTTTCTTGAACAGGCATGCAGACCTACAACACGAATTTACCCTACAAGACCTTGAAATCATTTTGAATTTGTTTAATTAGTTTTAGTCATTCTTTGAGAACAAATTTATACCAACAAACACATATTCCTCATAAACGTTTAAGTATAGAGGTTAAATATGGACTATTATATATTTTTCATTATCTCTTCAGTACGTTACTTAATATTAAAGAGCATAAGTTTTAATGTATATTTTTTGTATCACTTTAAGAGTTTAAGTGCAAAAATTAGGGTTATCCGTAATACAAATATTAACAGTTTTCCTCTAAACCATTTCAACAGGTTTTTAATTAAAAAATACCCCTTGTGTACTTAAGCGAATACGACAAATAGATAATTTGAATACTTGCGTTGTCACACACTGAAAAAGCGACTCCTGTAAACAAACTCTGTTGTTCATCGCAAATACTTTGTTTAGTTCATTTTGTGTTGTTGGCTTTTTTTACTTGAAAGTCAATTTTGTTTGTTTAACTTTGTACGTTTCGAACTTGAAAAAAACAAATAGACTTTATGAGATATGTTTTAGTTTGAAATTATTGAATTTAATATAAACATTTACGATTTAAGACAATAAATTGGTTTTCTTTATATGAACACTTGATGATCAAAAATAAACTTATTTAATTGAGCTTAATAATTGTTTAATAATAAAGTATTTAGTTTAAAGTGGATGCTACAACTAGATAGGATTAGTTTATGAGTCTTAACTTTGAGCACATATGATTCAGGGGTTCAACACATGGTATTTTTCGTACCTAGGGCCGAAAATGAAGTTTTGCAAAACCACGTGGTACTAACGCTATTTTTCACCACACTGTACCCTATTTCCACTATTCACCACAATAATGAACACTAATACTCAACTCAACAACAACATTAAGGTTATGTAAATAAATAATTTTGAGGAATCAGCATAAATAAATAAATAGTTGATAGGCAGCGGTGACAATAAAACAAGTATATTGCCAGCTAGGGATACTGCTTGTATATTTAATATGCAATAATGTTTAAGAAAGTAAGAGACCAGTTGATTCTTGCCCCTAGGGATGTAAAAAGCTGCTCGATCCCCAAATGATGACAAAAGCTGGCATAGACAGTAATACGTAGCTATCGCCTTCCAGTAAACGTTTGTAAAACGGCTAAAACATTGTAGGGTAGTGAAAAAGACATATTCACAATACTAGAGGACTGTTGTGTTGATATCCTACCTTCACGTCCTAGAATTTAGCACATAACTGTTTTACGCATTACGTTAAGCTACGCCTAAAGAACCGTTGCATTATACGGGTAAAATCCATTGGTGATGTGCGCAATTTGAACCCAGGATTTTGGGGAAGGAGTCCTGTACTCTACTGCAAAAGAAGCGAACTAGCTAGTTTGTTTTGGCTGCGTCTGACAGTAAGATATTGAATGTGAACCAAGGTCGCACACCCACGGATTTGCGGTCTTGATACTGAGTACAAAGTATAGTTCTATGGAATATGTAAATACCCCCGCCGCAGCAAACCTGCAGACTAAGCGAATTTCAACTCGTCTGATTACATTTTTACTAAAATATTTCCATAAATAAGACATATTATTCCCTATTTAAATAACATTAGATTTAACGAGTGCTTAGGTTTGCTGCTACGGGGAAGGTAAAAAGTGTTTTTTGACCATACGTCAATAGTATAGGATGAAATAAATAAATTTGCCAAATTTTATCAATATATACCCATAAACAAGTAAACTACAACAATTTTCATTTTCTCCATAAGAATAACATGGGAATTTTTTATTACACTATTTTAGAATTTTCTCCGTGACCGTTAGGCATACAACAGCGCTTCAATATACTAAATTATTTCTTTTTTTAAGCTCTACAAAACGGTTTAGAAAGAAATCGCAAATTTTTTTGTTTTTAGGTTCAAAAATGGGAAAAACCCATTTTTACCCCATAAAACCCCCCATAAACCCCCGTCCCCATGGTCCGATTATGCTGGATCGCGAACTCGTTCGAATAAACGTAGGTTTACACGTTTGTACCAAATTTCATCAAAATCGGATCATTTTGGCTCGAGTTATCGCGCTAACGGACATATATATATATATATATATATATATATATATATATATATATATATATATATATATAAATATTTATATATATATGAATTTGAACGGATGGTGTTTTTGGCCTCTAGGGACCTCAAAATGAAAAATTAAATCGGTCTTGGGTCCAGGTCTTACTATGAGTACTACGGTAATAGCTTATTCCCTATATGGGAAATTCGCTAAAAACAAATTATTCCAAGTATCCCTTGATTATTAATGTTAATCAATATGTCGTCTGTTCACAGGGATGTTCCAGAATGATGGCCAGAAGCTGGTTGGAACGCTCTGTGACCATCAGTTCATCTCCAGCAACTTCACCCCATCCTACGGGAGGTTCTACTCCCCTCGTTATCCCTCGAGCTACCCCAAGCACGTCAAGTGTGCTTACAGGTTCAGAGCCAGGTGAGCTTTACTTCCTTACTAAAGTTCGTCAGGGTTTTCTCTTGGTAGCCATGTGCTATAGTGTTCCCTTCAAATCTGAAGGTCATTAGATTCCTAACGAGATGTATTCATGGCCATTCCAGTTTGTAACATTACAATACAGTAAATAGAGTGTCATTAAATTATACTATTTAGCAAAAGGTTGGCGTTAGATAGCAACCATACTAGGCGTTTGGACTTTCCATTCGAATTTGTACAAAATCCAATGACGTAGATAAACTAAATAACGTATTCAATTCAGAGATGATACATGGTACATAGAGATGATACTCATTGATAGATTAATTACGAAACGGTTTTACATATCTGGGAAAACCACAGATACTGTTTTTAAGTGTTGGTACCAAAGGATTTTTGAATGTGTAGCTTCGATATGCTTTATTAATAAAAGGTTGTTAGAGAAACAAGTTTTGTTCTGGCACTTTTTTAGCTTGCGTAGGGATTGTAGTGATCAAAAATTGAATACTATTTTACGTTAACTTAATTCATGATACTGATTAGATTAAAATAGTTTAGAAACTGAGAAATAAGCTTAAGAGCAGTTATGGTTTGACCACTTCATGTTATAGTTTTGATAAACGAAGCTTACAATTCAACAGTTAGGTTTGCTATTATATTTACAATATAGTTTCTGTCGAAAGAAATCATAATAAATGCATCTCTTTTTCATTTTACTTGGTTGTAATATTGAAACATATTTCAATTTGTTGGATTACTAATGGAAATATACACTGTTACACTAATATTGGTTGGGTGATCCAAAACACTACCGTGATTAAGAATTCCACGTTTATAGCACTATCAAGTTATGAAACTGAATTTACGTCTCAAATAAACTAGTTTATAGGCAATAGAGCTGTTAGCCACAATCAAAGTAACTCTATGATTAAACTTTTTAATCAAGGTAAATGAAAAGCAGGGTTTTACAACGCAGTCATAACAATACAAAATGGCGTGACAGTGCCATGGACGGCCGTAACAATACCAATAAAGGCCACCACCTGAACTGTCGCTTTGCGATAAAATATTTACATCGAATCTCATCCTGTGCCAAACGCCGCCCTCTCATTCTCTTTTGCCTGGTTACCTCCGATATTTTATCGCAAGGATTCAAGCTTTAGAAAGTATTACCTTAGTAGATTTTTATTGGTTATAAGGATAATTTATTTTAAAATAATGTGATTTCATCACACTGTTTTGTGTATTTTTTAGGAGCAGAGAACGAATTCGAGTTGAATTTGAGGAGGTGACACTGCAAAAAGGGGATGTGAGGTAAGAATTAAACAGTAAATACGCCTACTTAGCCATGCCTTATGATCTGTTTTCTTGGTTTTGAAATGTACCTATTTCATTTTATTCATGGTAAAAGTAATGCATTTAATTTAACACATTTCAAATCAATTAAACACAGTATACTCTTTAATCCACCTTTTACCAAAATTGCATAAGTGCAGACACAAAATAAGCTTATTGCAAAAATCCAATTATGTTTATCAATTTAACGACTATCGAGTTCCCTGTTTAGAGATCTGCATTAGCTAGATCAAATGTAATTACATCAAACCTTTTACTAGATAGAACTAGACATTTCATCCTTGTTAAGTATAAAGATGACAATAGTATAACATAATATAAATTTTAAAATAGAAAACTCTAGGGCATGTGACAACCCACAAATGGAAAATGAATGTTTTGCTGCTTGTGTTATTTTTATGAAGAGTGATTTACTATAAAGTGTTTTATTCTTGAAATGTCAGTAAAAGGCTTAGGACCATTAACGTATATGAATATTAGCATTAATATATTAAAGTGCATAGGTAATATTTAAAGTACTATGTTTGTTTTCCGGATTAAGTGGTTTGACAGTAATGAAGGTAGTTAACCAAGCAGACGGTTTCTGTTTACACTTGGGAGAACGGAATCTACCACAGCAGACACTAGAGCTAGTTATAGAGGGATTAAGTCAAACACCTGGGACTAATTTGTTCTGCTACACGTGAGTAAATGTAGACAACAAACAAATTTGTTATACATCAAGTAATAATGAATTTAAATAGTCATTAAAAAGTCAATCTAATTAAAGTAAAAAACGTGAATAAGCGTCAAAACGGGTTATTAAAAAGATAATGGTCGAATGGTCTATATGATAATAAAATTTATCAATTTAATTTCGATAACAGTTTTTATTTGGGTGATTATTTTGATATAAGTAGAGTTTTTTTTAATTTTTTTTACATTGTAAATACAATTATTCTGTTCCAATTTTGTGCGTCTAAGCTACGTTGTAAAATTTGGTTGGGATTCCAAAATGTACACCAATTAATAAGGATGCTGGATTACTAAAATGAGAAAAGTAAATAGGCTAAAAATGGAAACATTTGATTGATACGATTTTTTCAGATTGAGTACGAATAAAAATTATCAATACGGTAGTGTAAATTAATAAATCCATTAAGGGTGAAATACTTTGCAAAAGAAGTGGAACATTTTAAAAAAGCTTTAACAATATTATTGTGATTGTTGATCTATATACCAAAAAAATATATTTAATATTGTAAAATTTCCATAAAAAAATACTTGAAATACTAAGCACTATACTATAGAGCACAATAAGACTATATGTCACTTCCTTATTAAAGGATTCGGCATTTTGTAAAATCTATGTAAAAAAACTATGAAAGATGTAATACTCCCATTTGTAATTGTAGAAATTCATTAAGATGGGTTTGCTTTTATAGTCATAAAAACTGAAAACTGAAAGCGCATTTGATGTATCGCTATTTAATTAATACTTTTTATTAATATAAAATGGGTGATAAATAAATACTGTAACAATCTTTATACTAAAAAGCGGCTTCATTTATTGGTTTGCAGACACAGATTGATAACTGTCGACTAATAAACAATTTAAATTGAAAAGCGGGATTACTAAAACATAATTGAAATCCATATAATTGACCAATCTATTCATCCGTTCGATTATAAAACGGATTGCGGATGACGTATTGTAAATGTTTAAGCCATTAAACTCGATAGTTCATGTCTGACACTTCCCATTAATCTATTAAATATGTATTTATTTTAGTACTGTTTCAAGTAATTAAAAAGTGTTATAAATATATGGTGGTACTTTCCTGTTAGAGGGAACATTCATTATTATCGATGATTTTCAATCGATATATCGATATTAACGAATTGAAACCTATCAGCTGACAACTACGATAAATAAATATTGTTTAGTATAAAAAAATATTGAAATGAAACTGTTCCAAACCAACCTAACAAAACTAACCAAACTTGCTGTAACGTTTAACAATTCCGTTTAATATTCCCCACATGCCTTTTCTGTAATCAAACGGAATTTTTAAATTAGTATAGCAAGTTTGGTTGGTTATGTTAGGTTAGCTTAGAACAGTTTTAATCCATAATAGACTAGATTTTAGCCTAAACAAGATCAGTTGTCAATTTGTAATGGATCGTAAAGGGAAACAGAAATATCGATATATCGATTGAAAATCATTGATAATAATGAATGTTCCCTTTATCAGGAAAGTACCTATATGGTTTTATCCGATGACTGTCTCTGTTCTTTTGTCTCCTATTTATAATAAAGCATAAATGTAATCTCTTTTAACTTTACGAAATTAAGGAATACATCATTGAATGATCTGTGAAATTCATAATTTTCAATACATAAGAAAATGTTTATTGTTTTCACTTGAAGAAGTAATAATCTAGAGTAGCTCAATAAATGTAAGTTGTAAAATAATGATGCACGTGAATCATATTTCTAAGGTATAAAACACAGGGCCACGTGGCGAGGCATTACGTCATATTACCTGGAGTTGTTCTCGCTTCCATGTATATTTTATGATGTTAAAACAGTTCCTTAATAATGTAAGTTGTTTATATTGTCCTACGTATTGAGGAAAAAACCAATTAAATACAATGAAATTCATTTAGTAATTACTTTTGCAAATATATAATATTTATGATCAGTTTAATGGCATATAAAAAAAAGGCTTAAGTTGATATAATTTATAAAAACTATTACATCACTCTTTAATTTGAAAATATCCTTAGTATTATCTAAATCAATAGTATTTACTAGATACCTTTCAGATTGTGTAAATAAACTTCTAATGGATCGAATTATTTAATTGACTAATTATTAACAACGTTATGTGTTCAAAATATACTTAAAGAACATCGTGTTCGAGTAGCAGATATGCATAAAATATTACATAGCCTTATTTAAATAAAACCATGTTTTAAATCAAACACCCCGTGTTTGTGCAAATCATTTAAATAAAAAATGCCTCTAATAAACATATTTACATTGAAAATTATGAGAATGATATTTCATTTCTCAACATTTATTTATATTTTCTTATGAAGTGTATATCAGTTAAATATTGTAAGTACATGTAACATTATACCGTTCAGCTGCAGACAACATAAGATGCCAGCTGGAGTAACAAAATAGAGACACGTTACCCGAGCTTAACAATTGTCACCAACTTTGAGATAAACCTACAGGTCACGAGCTTTGTACACTGATACTTAACCAGACACCTGAGGCACTTTTAAAATTAAAAATAAACAAGAATAACGTGTCTTTTTTTAGTAAATTTAAACATAGGTTTACTATTTGTACTATGTCATCATCAATATCGCAAACAAACCAAACACAATCATGCTATTGGTGAATCTATTTATTTTAATTAATTTTTTTATATTTTTTATCCACGTCACAATCCACGGTTAGTGATTGTCTCATCCATACGTTCTCATATGATTTAAGTAATTAATTGTAATGTAAACCTTTCGGAATTTTGAAAATAGTCTATGGCTTTATGTTTGTGATCTTCATTTAGCTTTGACAATATTTTATGCGGGATATTTTACCGCATAAAACATTAATTTAATATATATTTTATTCTAATACAACAGCATAAAACTATTTTTAACACTTGCATCGATATATAATCATGTGCAACTTGTAATTAAAAACATTTTTGCCGTGTTAATATACCATTTATAAAACTAATATGTCGAGTTTTGTTAATAACAGCTAATTTTTACCCATTGGTTGTGTTTTAACGTGTGGAAAATGCATCAGGTTTTACAAAATCGCTTTGTTTAGCAGATTGCTGAACGTTTTGGTCTATTATAAACAAATATTATGTTGCATCAAAATTAAATTTTAATGAAAACCAAACATAATTAATTAGTTTCTTAAAAATTTAATTGTTTTGAGCTTTTGACCTTTTTAGCGACTTGTATACATTTGCTTTGAATTCAACCTACAACAATGTATATTGTATAATTTATACAGGGAAACAATTAAATCTTAGGACAACTTTATAACTTTAAAATGAAAAGTGGTATCATATTAAAATTTGGCATTCCATTACTGGTAATAGTAAGCTTCTTTTTTGTATACATGGTGATCGGATGTCATGTAGAGGGGAAAGCCCCTAAAGACTAAGTTGAACATCTTAAATGTAACCACCAAATTGGTTGATATGTACACCAAAATAAAGGTCTTATTGAGCAAAAACAATGCCCCAAACCAGACCTTAAATGGATAATTGAGTAGAAAATGACAGCTGTTAAAAGATTTATTGAATTTGCAGAGTTGGTGAATTGAATTCACTACATCAGGGGGCCGCCCGCTAGAAAAACGTAATCATCGGTTGATATACACATCAAAGTAAAGGGTCTTTATTACTTACTTACTTACTGCTGGGGCGCTACAAATCGCAGTCGATTCTTCGCCTCGTAGATCAGCCTCTTCCACGCTTCTCTGTCCGCTGCCATCTCCACTGACCCTCCACACTGACTCACATCTCTTTTAACTTGGTCATACCATCTCATTTTTGGTCTACCCAGTGGACGCTTTCCAGTTGGTACAGCAGAACATACTTCCTTCAGTCTTGTTCCTTCTTCCCTTCGCAATACATGACCTAGCCAACCTAATCTTTTTGCCTTTATCAAAGCTATTATATCAGGGTCCTGGTATAACGCTCGCAGCTCTCTGTTTTTTCTAATCCGCCATTCTCCTTCTTCGTTTACTGGGCCAAATATTTTTCTTAGGACCTTGTTTTCAAAAACAATCAAGCGTCCTTCATTTCTCTTGGATAGGACCCAGGTCTCACTTCCATACAATAATACTGGTTGAATAATGGTTTTATATATTCTTATTTTTGTATCAGATGATAGGAGTTTTGATGACAGGAGCTTCATACATGCACCTAAACATTTATTGGCATTTGCTAATTTACTTAATATTTCTGTATCTTCTATGTTAAAGCTATTTACAGTAACTCCTAAGTATTTAAAGCTTTCTACTGGTTCAATTAAATAGTTGGCTATATTGAAATTGGTGCCTCTATTGATGGGATGTCGTCCAAACTTTATTATTTTGGTTTTTTCCTCATTTAGTTCCAAACCCACTTTTTTACATTCTTGAATAAACTTGTCGGCTAGAAAACACAAATCCTCCGACTTTTCAGCCAATATCACCACATCATCTGCGAAGGCCATGACATTTAAGTCTACACCCAATTTTAGGCCCCTCTTTAGATTTTTTACTTTTTGTAGAGCTTCTTCAATCGCTATGTTGAAAAGAGTGAGGGAAATCCCGTCCCCTTGTCTCACTCCTGTATTTATACTAAAGCTCTCCGACATTTCTCCATCTACCTTTACTTTCGCTTTTGATTCGTCAACACATAATCTTGTCAAATTTATTAACTTTTTAGTTATGCCATGTTTTTCCATTTTCCTATATAAGGTCCTCCGATCAATGCTGTCGTAAGCTTTCTTGAAGTCAATAAATATCCCATAAAAACTCTTATTATATTCATAATATTTTGAGATAAGGGTCTTTATTAGTAAAAATAAATGCTGCAAATTTGAGCTAAAAGAAACATTTGAGTAAAACATGACAGCTGTTTAAAAATAAACAATTACTGTTGCAAGAAATGTTTGAACTGCTGTTTTTGACTCGGTTGTCCAATTGAGGTCTGGTTTGCGGTATTGTTTTTAGTTCTTTAATTTGATGTACACATCAACCTATGCTTACCTTTAAAATTATCAACTTGCTCCCAATGGGCCGTAACCCATAGGTGGCATTCGAATACCATCTACACAAAAACGTAGCTTACTATTACCAGTGACTTGCCTGATTTGGTTGTGATATCTCTTTACGTGTTAATGTTATAAAGTCGTCCTAAGACTTAATTTATTGTCACCCTGTATATGTGTTTAACATGTTCAAAACCAAAACACGTGAAAATTATATTTCTTTTGTTTAAATTAATTGCGTGCAAATTATCCAAGTGCTAAATTATGATGGGGGAGGGGGTTCCTAACAAAATATTTAACAATAATGATGTCCCCGGTCCACAAACATAAAAATGCAAACCGTAAGATTGAAAGGCAGATGTTGCGACTGTTTCATTATATTTCTTGGTCGTTGTTTTACTTTATTTTTGTCACAGCATAGCAGCGAAACCAACCACAAGCTAGTTATCTGAGCTTGTAAATTCTCACCAACTTCGAGATAAACATACAATCTACGTGCTTTGTACACTGATACCCAACCTGACACCTTGGAATTAATCTCTAGCTGACGTAATTGTTCTGGATTAACGTTTTACGAGAGTGCAGTGTGTTTCAAAATAACCATTTAACTGACATATCCAACCCAGGAGATCTTTAATGCATTAATAGTTATTACTGTTTTTTTATTTTTTTTACTGTATTTGGTATGGTGTACAGATCTTGAGTTACAAGTTTGCTGATTGGGTGTATTATGAGTGTCATGTTTTAAATTTGTAATGTAAATGTTTCTACAGGGTGAGTTTTAATTGTCCCCCCCCCCCCAACTTTTTTCTACATTTTTTCAAATATCAATCCTAGACCACTTCTAAACATGGTTGGGTAGTAAGTACTTCATTTTGACAAGGTGGCCATTTCCGGCCGCCATCTTGGATCCGCCATATTGGATGCAAAATTTTTTTTTCAAACGTAAAGGTGGGGTTGTGACCCATTATTTCGAACTAAATTTTTACCCTGATTACAATGCCGCAAACCGTTTTAAAAAATCTTGATTCATTCTAAAGTTATGAGGGCTTTTTAAAACTTTATTTTTAGCCCATTTTAACATTGTGCATTTACAAATTAAGACCATAATCTCAAAATAGTGCTAGATAAAGATAAGTATACACTACCAGTAATTGTCGACCTATTTTCACTTGGTTATGACTGATGTATTTTTTTCGGCCGCCATCTTGGATCCGCCATTTTGAAATGTGATAGATTATTTTAAATATGAAGGGGGCGTTGTGACCCATCATTTCGAACTACTTTTTTAAGCTGAACTTAATTCCATGATCCGTTTTTCATTTTCATTTTTTGATTTTGAAATATTGACATTTTTAACAAAAAAATTTCAATATTTCATAAATAAAACTTGATAACAAAAAATGGATTGCGGCATTGTCTTCAGCTTAAAAAAGTAGTTCGAAATGATGGGTCACAACACCCCCTTCATATTTAAAATAATTTATCACATTTCAAAATGGCGGATCCAAGATGGCGGCCGAAAAAAATACATCAGTCATAACCAAGTGAAAATAGGTCGACAATTACTGGTAGTGTATACTTATCTTTATCTAGCACTATTTTGAGATTATGATCTTAGTTTGTAAATGCACAATGTTAAAATGGGCTAAAAATAAAGTTTTAAAAAGCCCTCATAACTTTAGAATGAATCAAGATTTTTTTAAACGGTTTGCGGCATTGTAATCAGGGTAAAAATTATGTTCGAAATAATGGGTCACAACCCCACCTTTACATTTGAAAAAAAAATTTTGCATCCAATATGGCGGATCCAAGATGGCGGCCGGAAATGGCCACCTTGTCAAAATGAAGTACTTACTACCCAACAATGTTTGGAAGTGGTCTGGGATTGATATTTGAAAAAATGTAGAAAAAATTTGGGGGGGGGACAATTAAAACTCACCCTGTATATTCTTAATTTTACTGTATTAAATTATCGAGAAAACCCACCAAGCAAAAATACATGTTAACTCTAAAAGCTGTTAGCAAATATAAAGTCGCATGGAACATGATCATTTACCAGATATAACAAATCACCGCTTACATCCTTATCAGTTACTCCATATATGTAAGTGTCCTCTACTTGCTATATTGTTTAACTCAATTATAATACTAGCATACAATTATTTCGAAACAATAACAATGTGATGTGATTAAAGGACCCAATTACAGTTGTTAGTTCAAAAACAAATATTAATTATCTAAAGCCTATAATCTTATTTTCAATAATTAGTTAGTTATCTAATCTGTATATTGTCAGTATGATTCCATTCTGTTACGAAATTCATCTTCAAACATGAACTAATATGCGTGTGCATAATTGTTTGGCATACTAAATAGCCATATTCTTGTCTGCTTTACGTATTTTTAAGACCGGTTTACAATAAAAACCTTTGGTAAAATAACGGAAGAGTAAGTCTTCGATTAGATATTTTAGAACCTTAAAATAGTCGTAAGACACTAAAATATATAAGAAAACAATCCATTATTTAACTTTTGTAATAAATCAATTGTTATAAAAACTCAAAAAGCTGTCGCAAAAGACAATTGTTTGCAGTACTGTTACTATTTTTCTTTGCATATGGTTGTCAGTGGTGACTGTAATGATAGGATAGTTCAGGTGATAACATATTTAATCCACAGTCCAACACGTTTCTTAAATACACAAAATCTGACGTAACAGTCACGTTAATACAGCTTAGTAATAAAACATATTCATTTTGTGAAGAGCTATGTGTTACTGTGTCCTAGAGTAATGAATTTGTATTTGATGTAGAAAAATATCCTACGCTACTGCTGTTCTTTGCTAGGCACTAACAAGTTATATTTTGTACTGTTTATTCTTTGGGTTTAAATAATTATTAAAATAAAAACGTTTGAATGAATTTCTGTTAACTTTGGATACTTGTGCACGTACTAAACGCATCCATACTAGTGATTACCTGAGTGATTCATTAATTGAATCTATAATTAAAATTTAGCTATTATATCATATTGTCAGTGGTACTCACAAGATTTAACTAGTGCTATTATACTTTCACAATTATATAATTATTTTACAAATTAATTCCTCTAACGACTAACACGTAGTCCATTAAAATATTGACATAGTCAACATACTCTGTAATGCAAACATTAGTCGGATATCATGTGTTCATGTTTGATGCTCATGATTATGTCAAAGATGTTGACATACGTTTGATGTCACGAACTCGCTCCATAATGATTAAACATGAGACGTATCAAATGATAGTAACGGAGTCAACTCAATTATCTGTTAGTAATGAGCCTACCTAAGTTTACTTTGTCACGGCAAACTTTGCTAACATCCACCGGAGTATAATTAGATGTTCTGTAGGGTTTTATTTGTCTTTAGGTTAGACAGACAATCTAAAGAATCACGAACTGTCATATTATTTTTTTAAAACATATATTGTTTGTTATTGTTTTGATATGGTTCAGAGTTTACAATTAAACAATTAATTTTTTCTTTCTTTATACTAACGTTTTTACCATTCTTTTCATAATAGCCTATCATTACATGGTGTCAGGTGCATAAAATGTCTGAGAGAAGACAAAGGAAAGGTCAAGAAGATCTAGGCTAAGGGAAAACTCATCAGGGAGTGGATGAAGGTCGGATATGACAACCACCAAGGGGTAAGGGACCATCCCGATCTTCATGGCTGAACAGTTTGGGTACCGGATCTTAAGAGAAAATGTGTGGTGAAAGCTAAACTTCCAAGAAGGCTAAGCCAAGATCCTATTTAATTGAGCAGGACAACGGGAAACACTGTGACGAAGTAGAGGAGAGGATGTCATATGATGTTTTAAACATGTGTTGTTTGTTATTGTCTTGACATGATTCAGAGTTTACAATTAAAAGGTTAATTCTTGTATTTTTCTTTCTACTAACATTTTTACTATTCTTTTCATAATATTACACGTACTGATGCTAACAGCAAGTTAATTGACCTCTAATTCACTTAGTAATGTAAAAAAAAATGGAATCATCGGTTGCACGTGCGATATTTTTTATTGCAATCTATAATTATACAAATATCGGTTTTATTTCCGTATGCGATCGAGATTAATTAAAATCCATGCTTGACTTGAGGTTTTATAGTAAAGATTGTAAAATGAAACGATTATGTAATCCCTGTAAACATAATAAGATACTGTAGAAATTACATGTTAAATTTGGTGTTATTTTCCTTAACATACAACAAAAGTTTACTAACTTTGTAATGTACACAATATTGCATCGCATCATAATATTTTTAAGCG
Source organism: Macrosteles quadrilineatus (assembly GCF_028750875.1). Taxonomy (NCBI): domain Eukaryota; kingdom Metazoa; phylum Arthropoda; class Insecta; order Hemiptera; family Cicadellidae; genus Macrosteles; species Macrosteles quadrilineatus. The sequence continues at coordinate 20,606,412 of NW_026542596.1, forward strand.
TCATCAGTTAAAACCAACTATATTTAATTTTTTTTACACTTGACTGTGCAAATTTTTAATGTAGTTAAATATGATACAACAAATAAGAACAAGTATTTTACGCCCATAAATATAACCTTCAATTCTACCTGAATTTATTTAAAACTCATAACCATTCTCCTTCACTTATAGGCAAGCACGGTAATGATAACAACATTAACTTCTCGTCAGTATAAGATTTCTTTTCGTAAGCTCATTAAAATAAAGTTAGTACAATAGGTCATTAAATGAGATATAGTAATGATTGAAGATTCTGCTGATCAAATACCGTATTCTGAAAGGTTAGATTGGCTCGCGGCATATGCATTTTATACTAGCTTACATTGCATCTTTGACGAAAATAATTTAATATATTTTTATCCTAACGTTTAAATGATATTACATTTTATAATGTTATTAACTTGCAAGTGAGAAAATTTATTGGAGTTGTTCTACTGAATTTACCTAGTAGTACGTAATCTACTCCAGGGAACTTTAATCATAAGTTACTAGTAACGAATATTAATAATAACCTTTCGAACTACCAAATAAGAGCTTCCGTGTTAAAATATCCACGTTCCCGATAAAAATTACTATAACCCAACCAATCCAAATACAGAAAAAAATATTTTTATGTAAGCATATGTAATCTCGTAAATCTTTATTTTCGTAGCTTAAGAGAATCTTCAAAAGTTAAACGCTTCTTTCCAATATCATTGCGAGTAGGATACTGTGTAGAGTTCAACTAACTGAAGTCAATGATTTGGGTAGTTACATATTTGACCGTACAATATCCTGTATGAGTATATTTGCTATGTATAAACTTTTATCTTAATGAATAAAACTAAATTCTTTTAGTAAGATGTTGGCAAGCTCAATGATTTGCACCTGTGGCATTTTTGTACCTGGTGGATTGATTTTGCCATTGGAATAATTGTTATACTTCGATTAATAACTTATTGAGTGAATGGACGTTACAAATTAGGGTTTTAATAACATGCTTCGTGTAAACTTGAAAGGTTCCATTTTTTTATTTGGTAAAGTTTCATGTTTTCACAAATTATTTTAGCAGGTTACCAAAGTAGGAATACGTAAAGAGAAACTACTATGCCAAAATGATAGTTGAAAAATAAAAACAGCTTCACAAGCCTATTAAAACTTTTCAACTTAATTCAGGATGACATTGCAATCATCGTCTATAAAAGAAACGACAGATGGTGATCGAACACGACATATGTGATCAACTATACGAATATTTGCTGCAGTGTAATCATTTATTGGAATCGGACATGGCTGTTTACAGATTCAATGAATCCGTAAATCCATGATGCGTGATCAAAGTAACTAACTATACCAGAGCTACTGCTATATCGAATAATTATCTTTTATAATAATGAGTAAAAGTAATTTTAGCACTGTGAGCTTGACTTGACTTTAGTTTAAGGTAAATAATAAGTATTTACAACACGTATTATTGAAGTCATAAATATAAAAAAACTAGAAATCATTGTAAAGAGAAACTTTCTGGAGATAAAATTTTTCATTTATATATATATAAATATATTATAAATATAATGTATTATTTCAATGTTATATTCATTCTATGGTGTTAAATTACATGTTCATATTATAACATCAAATTGAACTTAAACATTATTTCCTGCTAATACGTGATATTGTAAGATAAAACAAATAAACGTAATTCGTGAAAATAAAACCATTGATTGCTTCCCCTTTCAGGGAAATCAAGAAATAAAATATCCAAAACTATTTAATATCACACATGGCAATAAAAAAAAAAAATTAATAACAATTTATAAAAAAATTTTAAACATTTAGCCTATGCAATTTTGTGATAACATTTACGAAACACTTTTTCCCATATGACCCTTATTTAAATTGGTACGCTAAGCTCTCGCCCCATGTCATTTTACACATTACTTCAGGCGGGTTTGGGTTACTGCACAGTGAAACAAACAGCCGTCTCTCTTTTAACAGTTATGCTTCATTTAATGCACGTCTTGTCTGTGAGACAAAAACGCAATGTTTTATTGAAAATGTAACACACACCTTGAATCTTGTACACGAGAACTATTGGCCCAACTTAAAGTTGTGTTTCAAAGCAAACTTAAGACGACATGTTCGTTCCTTGTAATACCATCTGTACCGATGGTAGTTAGTTTTTATTTGAAATAACAAAACAAAATCAATATTATTTAATCATTGGCTAGATTAAGATTAAGAAAGAGTGACCAGCAGTTTAGAAGTTTTAGTTTTGTAGGGTTGGTAGTGGTTAGTGATAACTAGATTCAACTTTGTCAGTTTTAAGTTCACTGGAAATATGGTCATCTAAGTTGTGGTTGCTGTAGAAAATTGTAAGTAGTTTTAATATTGTTTAGTAATAAGATTTTAGCTGATTTATTGTATATAGCTTTGTAGAAATCACTTTTGGAAAAAGATGAAAAGGAATGAATAGTTTTCAAATCAATTTTAATGCATTTCACAAGAAAAGAAAACAAGTAAAGTTTATACAGACCTGTTGAGTTTTGTTCTAGGAGAAGCACATTTTCACAAGAAGTTGTAAAGATCTTAAATCTACTTTTAATTATTAGAATTTATAGAGAATAGTTTTTATTGGGTTTGTGTGATGTTTTCAGACAGAAATCAACCACTTCTTGGTACTACCACTTCTTGTTCACCTTCTTATGATTGGTCCAGTAGCTTTTTGCACCACTTCTAGTTTGCATGGTATCTGCTAGTGCCTGTTCTGACCATTAAACCAGTGTCTCTGTTTAAAGTAAGATCTTTCCACTATTTTATTATTTAGTATAATTTTTGGAAGTAACAACTGCATATTTAATTTCATTTGGAAAGTGTATTTTGAGAAATTTGACATCCATAAAATAAATGTATCTTTGGGCTACTTTGTCTTTTAATTTATCTCACTTCTACTACCAGCTTAAATTAGATTCATCCTAAATTAAAGTATACTACCTAATTGGCTACAAGGTAGGGGTATACAAGTGCGCCACTCTGCTATAAATCATTTAAAATTAGAAGCTGGTGAAAGTGAGTGGTGAAGTGATACATAGGCCTACATGATTATTGAGGATTATGCCTATGTTAGAAGAACTACAGCAAATAAATAGAGGCTGAAAATTTTCAACATGTCAAAATACAATTTAAATTATCTAAACAAAGAAGAACTTCTGTACGAGATAAGAATAAGAGGGGAAGAAACGAGTGATAGTGATGTAGACTCTTTAAGAAAAACTTTAAGATCTTGTATTAACCAGAATACCGATTTAACAAATTTAAAAGGTTCATACACTTTATCTGGGGAAATAACTATAATTGGGGAAAAGTGTGAACAAATTGATTCTCTAATTGAACAGTGTAGGGAAAATGTGACTAAACTCAAAATAGCTAAAATCAAGGCAAAACTAGTGCATGTACAAAACCGGACTACTAATCTATTACAATGTAAGCTGGAACCAGATAAGAAAGTTAGTTTAGACAAATTAAATCAGCAAATCTTAAATAGTTTTGAGCAATTTAAAACAATGCATACCTTCTCAGACCAGGAGATGGGGGATTTTGAAGAGGAGCTGAATAACTCTATAGTTGAGAATGAAATAATTGGGGACAAATTAAATCAGTCTAAATCTGTAGTTCCACCAACTGAAAACTTCACTTCATCAACACCTCAAAAAGTAGAAATGGATTGTTTTCAACAAAATGTGCCGGGTCAAGTCATAAATAATCAACCAAACTCATGTACAGTTGTAAATAGTAGCCTAAGTCCTAGTAGCCTTTTTACAAAGTTGTCAAACCCATTGGAAATTTATTTAAAAAATTTTCCTGTGTGTAATGGTTTAGAAACAAACACATTGTTGCAGTTTTTGAGAAACCTAGTTACTGTCCGTAATGAAACTTCTTTATCTGAGCAAGATTTGTATGAGATTCTACCAATTTATTCTACAGCACCATTAGTGAATAAAATATTAGAATTCAAAAGGGAATCAAAATCAATTGATTTGTTGCATGCTAATATAATCACTACATTTTTGCCAATCACCTTAAGGGAAAAGCTGAAACAAGATTTAATTTTTCGACCTCAAAAACACCTTGAACCTTTGTCTATATATGTGCATGAAATAAAAATAAACCACCAGGTATTAAAGTGTGATTTAACTGAGAGTCAACTTGTTAGTTTTATTAAGAATGGAATACATCCTGATTTGCGCAACAAACTAATATTTGAGAAGAACCCTGAAACATTTTTAGACTTAGATCATCTTTGTATAAGTTTAAATAATGTAACATACAATGATTACCTCAGAAATCAAGGTTTTCCAGTTAGTAATAGTAGTGTTAGCAAGCCTTATCTATCAACTGATGATAAGCCTAGGATGGATAAACCTAACCCAGGAGTTCAACGACCTAAAAGTCACTACTCAAATCGTAACAATGAGAGGCCTGTTTGTTTCAAATGTCAAAGAGTAGGTCATATTGCTCGTAATTGTTACAGACCAGATCCAAAAAACTAGTTAAGCCAGGAAAAACACGTAGCCTAGACTACAAATCTGTTTTTCCGGACGGCAAGAAAGAATTCGGAAATAATAAACCTGTATATAGTTCTCATAGTCCCAATTTTAAGTCTGAACTGAGAAGAGTTGTTAAGGATTTTAATAAAATAAATTCACCTGGATTAAAGAAAGTAAAAGCTAAAACTGTAACACATTTACCCTGTATTTCTGTGGATTTGGGAAACAAATTAAGTGTGGGAGCTTTGTTAGACACTGGAGCTAGTCAAAACTTTATAAGCTTGGATTTATACAACAGATTATTGGGAAATAAATTAATTATGAGTGAAAATACTTGGCAGGGAACCATAGTTGCTGCAAACAATGAACCTTTGAACATAAATAAGCAATGTGAAACTTTGATTAAGATAAAATCATTTACCTGGAAACAAACATTTTTAGTGGTTGAGTTAAAATATTTTGACATGATTTTAGGATACCCTTTTATGTGTGCAAGCAAGTTAAACCTAAATATGGATCGACAAATGGGTTATTTTACATTTAAACCTGAAGATGAAATTAAGTTAATTCCAAGTACAAACCTGAGTGAATTAAGCTTAAGTAGTATTAAAGTAGGAGATGTTGAAATGTGTGAAGAAGCTGAGAAGTTAATTAAGAATTTTCCTACTGTTTTTACGGATAAGATAGGATCAGCACTTGATTTGGAAATTGAGCTTAAAGTGACGGATGATAAACCTGTTAGTATACGCCCTTATTTTTTAAGTCCACCCAAAGTAGAGAAGATGAAAGCTATAATTGATGACTGGATAAAACAAGATGTCGCGGAAGTTTCCACTAGTCCGTATAGCGCCCCTGCATTTTTGACTCAAGATGACAGACTTGTAATTAACTACTCTGAACTCAATAAGAAGTTAATCAATGTAGATTACCCGCTAGGAGATATGCAGAATATGTATCAGCATCTAAAAGGAGCTAGATATTTTACAGTCATAGATTTAAACAAAGCATTTTTACAATGTCCCATAGCTTTAGAATCCAGAGATTTAACATCTTTTAGTACAATTTTTGGTAAATTCCGTATGAAGAGAATTCCATTTGGATTGAAAATAGGCAGTAGCGTACTATCACATTATTTGGACAAAATATTTAATGACATCAAATTTCAGTATATGATTAACTTTTGTGACGATATAGTTGTATATAGCCCTGATAAGAGAAACCATATTGAGCACGTTACAGAAGTGATTAAGAGATTAGCAAAACACGGACTTACGGTAAATCCACAAAAAGTCAAATTCTTTTGTAAGGAAATAAGTTTTTTAGGACATATTATTAAACAAGATAGCATCACAATAGATCCCGAGCGAACTAACTCATTAATGAAATTTCCTGCTCCAAAAACTGTGAGGCAAGTGCGACAGTTTATAGGAATGTGTGGTTATTGGTGTAGATATATTCCTAAATATGCTGAAATATGTTTACCTCTGTTTGGGCTGAAAAAGAAAGGTGTAAAATTTAAATGGAACGAGGAGTGTCAAAATGCATTTGAAACCTTAAAGAGTAAGATAGCAAATCCGCCTATACTACAAATGGCCGATTTTTCTAAAGAATTTGAATTGCATACCGACGCAAGCGACCTAGCAGCTGCTGGTGTTTTATTGCAAAGAAATGAGGAGGGGAATTTAATGCCTATTGCTTACTATTCGAAGAAATTCACACCTACTGAGATGCGTTATAGCACTTACGAAAAGGAAGCTTATAGTGTAATATTGTGTGTAGAGAAATGGCATCAATTCTTGGAAGTAAGAAGTTTTAAATTAGTTACTGATTGTCAAGGTCTTAGTTTCATGCTCAAATCTCGAAAAAGCCGTGGAAGATTGTCTAGATGGTTTGAAAGGTTGTTTAGTCTTCCATTCACAGTTGAACATGTAAAAGGTTCGGAGAATATAATAGCTGATGCGTTATCACGTATGTTTAGTGGAGAGAAAGAGAGTGAGACGGAAATTCACGAAACTAATCTGTTAAGCAATATCAACAATGAAGTCTATTTTTGTAATGTGTTAAATGAAATACCATTGGATCTTAAGGACATTAAAGTACATCAAGAGAGCGATGAAGAGTGTAAGAAAATCATTGAAAGCATCAAGAATAAGACTAATAATGAAAATTATACCCTGAAAAATGAAGTTTTATTGTTTAAAAAGAAGATTTATTTGCCCAAGAAACTGTTTAGTGTAATATTCGCATTCTATCACAACTCATTAATTGGTGGTCATATGGGAATTTTTAGGACTCAAAGTAAAGTAAATGAAAGTTTTCACCATCCTGAATTAAATGAATTCGTAAAAGGTAAAGTCCGTGAATGTAAGATCTGTCTGATGTCTAAGTCGGAACAACGTAAGTTTGAAGGTCGACTGATATCTGTTCCTGTAACTCAAGCTCTAAACACAGTGTTTATTGACCTAGCTGGACCATTTCCCCGATCAAATAAACTCAATCAGTACATTTTAATTGTGGTCGACGCATTTACCCGTTTTGTATGGTTGTACCCTCTGAAGGATTGCAAGACAAAATTCATCATAGAAAAATTGAAGATAATTTTTGATAGTTTCTCAGTACCCCGAATACTTGTGTCTGATAATGCGAGTTATTTTACATCCAAGGAATTTAAAAAATTCATGTTCAATAACTATGTGGAACACAGAAAGCTAGCTGCGTACAGAGCAAACGGAAATTTGTCGGAACGATATTTGAGGGAGACTAATAATGCTTTACGGAGTTTTTATGGTAATCAACATGATAAATGGGATTCAGATCTGGGACTGATTGCCACAAGTTTGAATACTGCTGTAAATAGTTCGACTAAATCGACTGCGTTTGGTTTAATGTTTGCCCATCCTTGTAACAATGCACTGACAAACTTATGGAATGTTAATGACATTATTTCGGAGAAGTTAACTCCTGATCAAAGGAGGGAAAATTTGGAGAAAGCCATAAATAACGTCAGAAGAAGCATTGCCAGAAATCAAAGAAGGGAGAGATATAGCTATCCTCGGAGAAACCATCCATTTAAGTTGAATATGGAAGTGTACATCAAGACACATTATTTAAGTAATGCCGCGAATAAATTCAGCAAGAAGTTAGCACCTAGATACGTTGGACCTTACGTAATACGCTATTTTCTGAGTGATTCAACAGTACTAGTACAAAATCCTAGCAAGTTAGAAGACGTGAAGAAAATTCATATAATTGATTTAAAGAAGAGTTAAGTAGTGAAGAGGACCAAAAGTAACCAATGTATTGATGGAAGAGGAAATGTGAAGAATGGAATTAAATGGAAGATTACGGAAGACTGAAGCTAAATTGGTCTTTATGAAATGTCTGTAAAGTAGAAGTTAGATTTGTTTAGTTGAAATATTAATTAGTTAAGGGATTTTAGCAAGCTAAGAGGGAATTTGAAATTTTGTAAATTAGTACTGTGGGAGTTGTTTTAGGTTCTTAAGAATTTTTCAAAGTTTTAAAGTGTTTTTAGTAAGAGAGTGTATAATTGTGTATGTATTGGTGAATGTGTGAGTATTTGTGGCAGCAAAAGGTAGTATGAATCTGTATGAATCTAAAATGGAGTCTGAACGTAGTGTATGAGTGGGATTTTTACTAAAGGACGCACAATAACATTTTGATTAAATTTGCACTGGTAAACAGGGAAAATAACACAGAACACAAAACACTTCACACGAAACACACGAGGGAACATAAAAACAGGGAATATAACACACTGGGATAAATAAATTAAGGGAAAACTAAAGAAAAACACAGCACACGCAAACGACATAACTAAACTAAACTGTAGAAGTGAAAGTTATTTGTCTTGTCTGGAGTTGATGTTGGGAGGGGTCAGTGAACTGTGAGCGGATGTGAAGAGTTCAAAAGAGATTTAAATAGGCTTGTTTAAGATCGCTTAAGTAATTGGGGGTTTTAAAGAAAGGTTTTATTTTAAGGTATAAATTTTGTAAATAAGATTGATAATATTTGAATTGTCATAGGAAAATGAAATGGTTCAAAAGGAAAAATTGTGTAAATAGAAGTTGTTGTTTTGAGTAGAAGGTTCTGTAAGGTGCTGTAAACATGTGGAGGCTATTTGAACTAGGAGTTAGTGTTTGTAGAATTTGTTGATAGGTAGCGCTAGTTGTAATGTCAAACGGAGATAGAGTTTTATGATTTGTTTTGAAAGGTTTGTTTATGTTCTTTTGTAGAGTTGTTGTTTTAAAAGGAAATGTAAAATTAATTTTGAGAAAGAGTGTATAATTTTGTTTATGTAATTTCAAGTTAAGGAGGGGAAATTCTGTACCGATGGTAGTTAGTTTTTATTTGAAATAACAAAACAAAATCAATATTATTTAATCATTGGCTAGATTAAGATTAAGAAAGAGTGACCAGCAGTTTAGAAGTTTTAGTTTTGTAGGGTTGGTAGTGGTTAGTGATAACTAGATTCAACTTTGTCAGTTTTAAGTTCACTGGAAATATGGTCATCTAAGTTGTGGTTGCTGTAGAAAATTGTAAGTAGTTTTAATATTGTTTAGTAATAAGATTTTAGCTGATTTATTGTATATAGCTTTGTAGAAATCACTTTTGGAAAAAGATGAAAAGGAATGAATAGTTTTCAAATCAATTTTAATGCATTTCACAAGAAAAGAAAACAAGTAAAGTTTATACAGACCTGTTGAGTTTTGTTCTAGGAGAAGCACATTTTCACAAGAAGTTGTAAAGATCTTAAATCTACTTTTAATTATTAGAATTTATAGAGAATAGTTTTTATTGGGTTTGTGTGATGTTTTCAGACAGAAATCAACCACTTCTTGGTACTACCACTTCTTGTTCACCTTCTTATGATTGGTCCAGTAGCTTTTTGCACCACTTCTAGTTTGCATGGTATCTGCTAGTGCCTGTTCTGACCATTAAACCAGTGTCTCTGTTTAAAGTAAGATCTTTCCACTATTTTATTATTTAGTATAATTTTTGGAAGTAACAACTGCATATTTAATTTCATTTGGAAAGTGTATTTTGAGAAATTTGACATCCATAAAATAAATGTATCTTTGGGCTACTTTGTCTTTTAATTTATCTCACTTCTACTACCAGCTTAAATTAGATTCATCCTAAATTAAAGTATACTACCTAATTGGCTACAAGGTAGGGGTATACATCTGGCTTCTCATGTTCTCCTAGATAAGCAAAGACAGTTAGCTTAAAACATATTTTTGGCTACATGTGTACTTGAAACATGCAATATTGTAGTAGTATCTTAAGTAACGTATTATTCCTGTTAAGATGCAGACTATAAAAGAGGCGGTTATTTAATTGTTATGGCCACTAATGATTAAAATACCCCAACTGCAGCAAACCTGCAGACTAAGCGAATTTCCATTTCCCTGAATTGATTTTAAATTAAATCTAATGAATAACATTAGGTTTTACGAGTATCTAGGTTTGTTGCTACAAGGAAACTAATGAAAAGGGTTTTTTTATTAAAATATTAATAGTTTAGTATAAAATAAATAAAATTGCCAAGTTTGATATACCCAAAATATATCCATAAACAAACAAACTACTGTATTTTACAATATTCTCCATAAGAATAACTAACATAGGAATTTTAAATTTAAAACTTTTTTAATTTTCTCCGTTACCAATAACCATACAAAAACACTTAGATATGCTAAACTTATTGGTTTTTTAAGTTCTTTAAAAAGGCTTGGAAAGAAGTTAGGAAATGTCCTACTAATAATAACATTAAATGAAAAAAAACCTTCACTAACTTATTTTGAAGTAATAAAAATAAGCAAACTGCTACAGAACTACAAACAACTTTTTTTCTACAAACCGCGTATATCCGAGAGACCTCTACATTTTCATAACAAACAGTATTTTGTAAATTACATTATTTATTTTACTTAAACATGTAAGAAATATTTATAGTATACCTAATACTTCACCCTCAAAGTTATTTATATCCTATTAATAAACCTCATTACTTTGTAATGGTAACTTAAATCAAGCAACGATTTTTCTACAAGAGAGTAAATAAATATGTTAGGGCCTAAACCTAAAAATATATTAATTCAGCCATTAAATTACCTTTTCATCCGTCCCAAAAATGTAGTGCTACTAACTTGAATTTGCCGCCAAGAAACAGCTGGTACTCGACGCTACCCCCTCCCTCAAGGACAGGACGACGCCACTTGCTCTCTGACTCCTGCAGTGACTGGCCACCCCCGCCAACACGCTAGTGCCTTCCGGCGCTATGATTTATTTGTTATTACCTATGTACTAAATATATGTTTTAATACAAGTTTACGTAACAGTCTAGCCAGTATTTTATTTCCTTGGCATCTTCGCCCTCACGCTGATCCTGAACGAGACGCCAGATCCACGCTCCACGCTGCTACCAAGGAACCCCGCTCGTCTTGAAGACATCTGTAGAAGGTAGCACCACACAACACCTATTTTACTAAATAAGTTTTAATTCCACCCCCAACATTGGTCCTTACGAGCCCGATAAAATTAAAAGTTTGAACTAAACGCTTTGTTTTAAATATTACAGTCCATTTCAAATCATAAAAGTAAGGAATTATATTGCTTAATTTGTGTAAAAAGAAGGCAGTAAACTCATAAAACTGTTTTACTAAAAGTACTAATCAGTATTTATTTAGTTTAGCTTTAACATTAAAGTTTTAAGTTAAAGAGGTTTTGCTTGATTATTGTTGAGACAGGTTAGTTCAGGTCCCGTTACGGAACACCACTGCCTATTGTTTGCTTATCGCTACGCGTCCGCTAGTTGCTTATCTCTTTCAACAATTTGACTGTTATTATTTCATTCATCCCTTTTGTAGATTATAGTAGTGTGTTTTTAATCTAATATTACAACTGTCAATTATTCATTCTCGTACACGTGTGTTGTTTTGTTTATTTACAGCAACGGTCTAAACGTAATCTTTAATCGGTAAATATTATTTTATTCTACCATCACCTTTTATCCTATTGATTCCTGTACATTGTCAGCTTAACAATGGCCACTAAAGAGAATAAAGCAAAAATGGATTCACTGATAAAGAAGCGAGAAAAGTACTTTGCTAGACTTCAAGCGCTTTATGACGTGGGTAAAAAATGTTTAGAATTGGCCCAAAAGAAGCAACCTTATCAAGCTGAACTTGATCACTTTGTTTCCCGCTATAATAGAATAGAAGATGATTACTCTGTTTTTGAAGATATTAGTGATGACATTACCATTATTAACTCTGATCTAGATGATAGCGATAAGATCGAGGTACACAAAGTCTCAATGAGTTACGATGAAATGTATTTTAACGTAAAATCTCTTGCTCGCAAAATGCAGATTGAGCAACCCAAAACGCAAACCTCCGGCAAATCTGAAGCCACACCTACGCAACCCCCGCAATCTGCCCCTCAGGTAGCTAAGTTACCAAAAATTGAAATTGAGCCGTTTGATGGTTCGATAGCTGATTGGCCGAACTTTTACGCTTTGTTCAACTCTCTAATACACAAGAATCGCTCTCTCTCAAAATCAGAAAAACTAACTTACCTACGTAGTCTGCTCAAGTCTCACGCTCTCTCTCTAATAGAAAATTTAGTTATTTCTGAAGAAAACTACGATATTGCTCTACATCAGCTCGTTCAGCGGTATCAAAACAAACGTCTACTCGCATCTAATTATCTAGATAAAGTGTTCTCGTTCCGAGCTCTCACAGAAGATACTGCCAGTTCATTAACTAGTTTTCTAGAAGTATTTAATACCAATCTCTCCGCTCTCAAGGCCCTTGGCATAGATGATTTGTTCGATTTTACGCTGATTTTTAGCTGAACAAATGGACAACCAGTCAACCCAATATCAACATTGGCGATATAGTTTATCTTCAGTTGAAGAACACTAGTCCATTAGAATGGCCCATCGGTAGAGTTGAAACTACTTACCCAGGAAAAGATGGAGTAGTGAGAGCAGCTAAAATAAAAACTACTCAAGGCACATTCACAAGGCCAGTGCACAAGCTGATATCCCTCCCGCCTCCTGACCATAACCTTTAAATTGATAAAACAACGGTGTATTTCGTTTTGCGTGTGTTAAACTAAAATTGTTTCGTGTTTGTGTGTTAAAGCTAAATATTTTATCTCTTTTTTTCGTTTCAAAACCATTGTTTTGGGTGAGGGGAATGTTAGGGCCTAAACCTAAAAATATATTAATTCAGCCATTAAATTACCTTTTCATCCGTCCCAAAAATGTGGTGCTACTAACTTGAATTTGCCGCCAAGAAACAGCTGGTACTCGACGCTACCCCCTCCCTCAAGGACAGGACGACGCCACTTGCTCTCTGACTCCTGCAGTGACTGGCCACCCCCGCCAACACGCTAGTGCCTTCCGGCGCTATGATTTATTTGTTATTACCTATGTACTAAATATATGTTTTAATACAAGTTTACGTAACAGTCTAGCCAGTATTTTATTTCCTTGGCATCTTCGCCCTCACGCTGATCCTGAACGAGACGCCAGATCCACGCTCCACGCTGCTACCAAGGAACCCCGCTCGTCTTGAAGACATCTGTAGAAGGTAGCACCACACAACACCTATTTTACTAAATAAGTTTTAATTCCACCCCCAACAAAATATAAGTCTTAAATCTAAATACCATGATCAGACATTCAATCTCAAGTTATAATTGTAAACTACACATTTCAATAGTACGATGCATACTCTATGATTGATCTTTAGATAAAATTATACTATGTGTATATATTTGCAAAATATTATTCGAAATGTATCCAATTATAGTTAGATGATTGAGTAAAGTCACTGTAGAAGCAAAGGTGTACTTGCGTCATACATTTCAACCCGAACACCTCAAAGATTAGGGAGGTAAACCGAACTTAACAAATAATATTCCTTAACATTAAGTAAAACTTAACAACTTATTTATTAATTTGCTTCAATGTTGTATTTAGTATAAAAAAACTATTAGATCTCAACGGCTTTGTTCTTCCTTCATTTGGAGTTTAAGTAAAAAATATGTATGTTCCGCTTAAAACAAACTATTTTGACGTTTGTCATTTTGTGTTTTCCAAATTTTTATTTTAAAAAGCACCTCAATTAAAGTTCTTTAAATGAACGCCGTTACATACTGTAAAAAACTAAATCAGGAGCAATAATATCCCAAATACAATAGTTTTACAGTAGACTTCATTCAAATCATCGAACGAAATATAAAACAATTATTTAAGTTAGATTCTTTTTGTAAAATGACTATTAAATGTAAAACTACAAACGTTGTGATAATCAAACGTTATTGTAAACTCTTTATTCAGTGAAATAAATAAATATTTAATGCAATAAACCAACCTGTGTATTGGACATGGAACGGAACTGACACGGATGAACGGAACAGAGATTAGCGTTTTTCTAATTACTGTTTGGCTTAAAGGATCCCCAGTAAAATATTTATTCATTTACCAGACTTATATCTCAGTTTTAATGTTTTAAAAAGACGTAGGTAAAATAAGTAATATTTATCGTAAGCAATTTTAGAGGCCGATTATATTAACTGCATCATATGAGTAGAAACTATTTATAAAAAAAGTTACTGAAACATATTCATATGTTCAAAGATTGGTATCGTCAAATTAATAATAATAATTATTATTTAATCACCGAAACGATGTATTTACTAACAGGTGTTTTAGCCTAAAATTAATTGATATCGTGCAAATATTTGTAGAGTTTAATTCCAAATTATGGAATAATTAAAGTTCAAAAACAACCAAAACAACAACTTTTCATTCGCTAATCTTGATACTACATTTTTTTACTACCCTTGCATTAGAACGAGAGATATAAGGGCCATGCTAATTATAATACTCGCTTCTATTACGTCATCAAATTAAATCGGCGTATGCTCGGGATGGGTGAGGCAGGCAGATTCCCACGATCGAGCGGATTTTACTAATTTCGTTGATTCGGAAACAAATCAATCCACGTATCGTCATCAGAGAGTAACCACTGAATTCCAATCACCGTCGAGCGTGCTTCTGGGAAATTGTTTCCAATATTTTACAAAATGTCCCCAAATTAAAAACTAGGTTATTACAATTAAACGTATATGTTTAATTCAGAGAACTGATATACGAGTATTAAAAAACCAGAATCCCACAAAGGAAAATTATTTGTTATTTCAGGGTCCATTTTAAAATTATATGGTAACCTATATTTATTTAAAATTATATTTAATGACCAAAAAATAATAAAGGACAGCTTATTATATTTGGAATTGATGTAATTCGTTAAAATAAATAGCGGATTGTCTAAGTAGTAGAGTGGTTATAGTGATCGTTGTCTTTCTAGATGCACTTGTTCGTTTCTGGATCTAGATATTTTTGTCATTGCGCTACCACAGCATGATATTTTTGAAAATAAGGTCTAGGTTTAGGTGTAACGACCTGAGTGTTTTACCTTTCTTAAGTAAATATAAAAAGGAAAGATTATAAATGGGACAATTTGTCTGTGTGGTGAACTTTATTTGTATTCATATAACATAATTAATCAACCAACTAAATAGGAAAACGAAAATACTATTCATGTAAAGATACTCTCTCAAAACGACTTGCGTCTTGTGTTCAATTCTTCTAATACAAATAAACCTCTGTTTAGTAAGTGATTAAATCATTTGTTCTACTACGTTTGTGTAATTTTACAAGGATGCAACCACAAGCTAAAACTTTACCTTATAAATCAGTCGATAAATAATTTATATATATGCGATTGCTGCAATCAAACTGTTTATAACAGCTAATTTCTACTCCACGGTACTAGAAAAGCTTTTTACTTAGGGAGTAAAACTGCTACTTCAGACCCGCAACACATGTACAGTTTATAGCTTGGGTGTTTTGCTGCAGTATGAAGAAAAATAGTTTTTATTAAGGATCAGAAATCGTTATTAATTTTCATTTATTGCATTTTTACTGGAAAATTAAAATAACTTTAATGTGGACAATAAAAGTGTTTATTTTTATTTTCAGGTTAACGCGGCCTCTTAAATTGCTATATATTACTAAATTTAGCAGCCAATACTAACTTAGCATTGAGTAATCATGATATTTTTGCAAAGTTAATATAATATTATTTTTGTAGTAAAACCAATAAAGATATTTTTCTTTTCCATTACATTTAATAAACTTTTGTACTCATTTATGTGGATGTACCTTGGATAGGCTTTGCACAACTGAGGAATAGTATTACTACATATTATATGAGAGATAGGTAATATTTTAACCCCTTTTTTGGAGAAGATTTATCGCAATCTAAGACTTAGAATAGCCACGCTTCTACGTTTAAAAACCAATAAATAATAATTGTTAGACACATCCTCATCTCAAATTTAGGAAAAACATACCGAAAAGTAACTATTGGATATAATTTATGATATGGAATTCTATCGATGGTCCTACATTTTAATGCGTTACAATCGTGATAAATCCTTGCTATGAATCCAGATGTCAATGAATGTGGTTTTTGTTTTCCCGTAATAGAACATATCGGTTATCAACGACTAACTTAATTATGGTTTCATCGATAGGAATGCTTACAATAAATCGTTATGTTAATATAATCAGATGGGACATTTTTAATTGGTACCAGGTTAAAAAGTATATTTGTTTTAATATTAGTCATTTATTTATGTTGTAATAAAACAGAACAAAGCCAAGGAAACATGTAATTAACAATTCTAACCATTATTTTTCCCATTAATCGTTCAACCTAACATACATTGTAACAATAAAGCAATAATCAAGGTTCAGACACATAAATGGCAGATGTTAGAAAACGTTCATATTGACAACTCATTCATTCTCGTCAAGATAAATTTGGTATGACAAGCTTTTACCGGCCATAACTTTGCGTTTTTAATATTTTATTGCGCCTACACAATCTGTTTACGCAGACTTATTTGGCTATTGTAATATTGATCGTGGTGTAAACATCATTTTATTTCATCAAGTTTCCATAAAGGGTTTAACGACAAATTAAACAATTAAGATTACTTACAACAATAGCAATGAGTATCTATTTCTATTTCTAAAGGACAATGGAATACAACGAACATTGAAACTATATGACTTTGCCTTACGTATACATTATGCAATATGATGATTCTTTCTTTTCCTACACCTCAACCGACACAAACATCTTTACGCCACACTACATTATTTTAACGAACCTTCCACGCAAGGATTTAGTCCAGAAAACAGCTGTTTGCCACCAGGTTATTAAATGGGGTTTCTTTGCGTACTACTGTACTGAAATGTGTTTTGCCAGATACCAATCAGCTGATTTTACTGTATTTAGGTGGCAATGAGTGGTTATGGTTATAAACAAAAACATAACCTCTCTTAGAGGTTATCACTAGTGATTTTTAGTCCTTTAGTTCGTGGAAATATATAAGGATTTGTACAGATTTAGTCGTATGGCATTAACTATCGTACGTAACTCGTCCAAAATATGTGTACCGGACTCGTTTGGAAGACCACACTCGTCCGGTAAACACTTATTTTCACGACTAGTAACGTAATATACTATTTCGCCAATCTGCGTAAAGGTAAATCAAAACGTCAACCAGAGAACCAATGAGTCAGCCTTACCCTATGGCACAGTATTTTTTTCGTGTATTTGTTTAATTGCCAACCTCCTCATAAAAAAAATCTGCAAATTTACTTTACATAATGTAGGATCCAAAATATTTGATTGTACTTAAAATTGAGAACAAATCTTTGTTCGTAATGCCAACCTCCTCATTCAAAAAAGATCTGAAAATTTACTTTTATAATGTATGATTAAAATATTCGATTGTACAAAAAAGTAAGAAGGAATCTTTGTTGTAAATTCGGTGTCTACCATCAAACTTGTAGTCATTTATTAATATTTATTTTTTTATTTTACGGTTATACCATTTTAAAGATAATTTTTTAAAGAATCACAACAAATTACTAAGAAAAAGAAAAATAATCACTAACCAGTTCACATATAATTATATTTTATACTAGGGTAGCATTATGATGCTAAGGAAATGAATTATAATTTGTACAATGTTAGCAAACTGTTTGTACACGTACTCCCATCTCCTACTAAGTTATTAGTGGTTTTTGTGTGACGCTTTTGATCCTGTCATACATATTGACATTCATTTGACGTCAGATTCTCCATAATTACACAAACATGAGACGTATCAAATGATGATGACACAGCCTTCTCAATTATCTATCAATAATGAGACAGTTCCAAGTTAACTATAAACTTAGCTAACAAAGTTTAATTGGATATACTCTAGTGTTTTATTCCTCATGAGACTAAACATGAAACTAATTAATAGTGCTCATTAGGTTTCCCTTGGGCTTTCTTAGAGTTAAATTATTGATATTTCAATCATGCTTTGTTAAGTCGACGGATGCTTGGTTTTGAGTAAAAATTTAAAGATGTAATAGTATAATCGTTTACTTCTGAAGGCTTTCGTTTAAATATGTTATAATTGCCTATATGCATTTATAAAAAATGTGATTATGCCTAAGGAATTAGGTGTATTATTTACTGATTTCTTTTATTATAGAATTGTCTATTCGATGGTTGGTAATTTTCAGCTATTATACAAATTTCCATCACGTTGATAATTGAAAAAGTTCTTTTAAATCCAATTAACTATCAAAATAAGTTATTAAAAGATTTCAAATCAGTAGAAGTAAGTTGGTTTTTGAGAATTATGAGACTTAATATTTTGAACTTATATTTGATATAATTTTCATTAAAATATTTTTAAGTGGAGATTTTAAATAAATTACTTTAACAATAATTGTACCTAACAATAATTTAGTAACACTAGCTGTTGGTGTATCTATTCCAGAAAGCTATACTCATATAAAAATTATCGACTGCAATTATTTACCTGGTATTGTATCATACAGTATACATTGGGATGGATGCATTAAAAAAACGATAACCCTGTAGTTTTACCTTGATGTTCTTCCCTTGTTACCCGAATAACGTTTATCTCGTGTACAGCATTCTCCAAGAGTTATGGGCCCACACGATAATGGATACTAACATAAAATCCTCGTCGGTGAAATAAAGGTGATAACGGTTGATTTAATGTTTACAAATTACACCCTAGAATATTTGTTCAGCAAGTTATTAGTAGAGATTATTTTTCTTTACAGCCTTCAGTGAACAGATGCGGAATTCACTAACGTTTGGTTTAACACCAATCACTATTCTATTAAAATAACCAAACCAACCATTCTTATGCCTATGTTTCCCATAAGTTATTGCAAATTTATGGTTCTAATAAAAAAGAGAATACATGTTTTACCAATACAAAAAATCATATTAGCTAGACAGGAGAATTTCTATCTTTGTAGCTAACGGATGTAAAATAACGTTCGTATCCACAGTCTAATAATGTTTGTAATGATCAATACCGTTATTTTACGGGAAAGTCTGTGTAGTTGTAAGATATTAGATTTTACAATATTCCTGTCGTTGAGAGTATGTCACAACCACATGTTTATTCTGAAATGTTTCAAAGCAATCAAAATGTATCTATAATTATTGGTTTGTGTTAGTTAATATGTTATTCCAGTTAGTTACGGTGTAGGTAAAAAATTGTATAAATAATTATTCGAGTGCTGCTATGATTTGTTTGATTTTCCGGACAAATATTAATGTTATCGCTTTGGGGATTCACTAAACTACAGCTTGAAATTCATCATTATCTATACTTGCTTAAAAATGTATACCCGTGTTTTACATCGTTACCTTCTTTAAACCAACTCTCATTTTCTTATCAGAATGAAAATGAGTGTGTTGATGAGTATCTTGTAACGCTGGTATTCTTCTGGGTTACAATAGAAATATGTTTACTGAACACAATTTTAAAGGGTACATTCATAAAATCCCTATGTTCCATAGAGTCAGTATATTGACAAATATTGTAACATCAAACCGTTAAGCTGAGTTTTAATCAAATACTCGCTAATCTCTATGCAATTTGTCCGTGTCAATTTCGTTCCATGTTCTACACAGGCAATGGTTTATCGCATTAAAATACCCATTTATTTAATTAAAGGATGTAGTTTGTAATTGTTTAAACTCATTACTATCAACTCAGACCATTAAAACCCTCAAATGTTTTATTCTATCACATTTTAGATCAAATGTCAACTAACAA
The DNA here is from genome assembly GCF_028750875.1 of Macrosteles quadrilineatus. NCBI lineage: Eukaryota > Metazoa > Arthropoda > Insecta > Hemiptera > Cicadellidae > Macrosteles > Macrosteles quadrilineatus. The sequence goes on from NW_026542596.1 coordinate 20,626,253, forward strand.
GCATTTTTTTTTATAATCTTGAATTTTCCGGGACTCTATTACAATGGGATTGCTATTTTAAATGCATTCAGTTTTCTTGATTCAAGGTAAAAACTCTTCGGATAAAATTGGTATTGAATCATAGCATAACATTAATTATTCTCAAAATAATATAAAAGTTGAATAACAAAACATGCATATTATCCACAATATTCTCTATAAAGACGCATAAAGATTTTTTCCATTCTTTAAGGATCGACATTTTCGACAGTAAACTGATAAGTACGCAACCCTCCCTTAAAAAATGAATGCAATTGTATACCAAAAATACGCAATAATTCAGGAAAAAACTTAATTATAACGAAGTTTTCTAAGAACAAATAATTACCTATGAAACAGATATACAAAAAAAATTGTGTATAATGTATTTTAATTTTTTCTATATAATTTATATTCTTACCTTATTTAAGTTTTTATCACTACACTTTATAGCAAAAGTATTATGCAACTAGGAAGCATATTAGGATATTAGGAATTATGCAACTTAATCGCTGCGGCTGAAGTATCTTTTGAAGGGAATCGTAAGAGGTTAGGACATGCCCTTGAAATAGCTTACAAGCATCGTATATGTTACGACTAACTAAGTAGGCATAATGACATTAATTTGTAGCGAAATTATCATAAATTCTAATTATTCTTACTAAGCAAGTTGGTCTCAACTTTGGTTATCATAAAAAGCAAAGACATAAGTTAAACCAGCCCTATATCAGTAAAATAGCAGAAAAATCCATACGGTACGGTTTTTACTGGTAACATTGTAGTTATAAATACACTTACAGAAATATTTGTTCACTCGTCTGATTTTTCATTATTTATCTAAATTTTCACTCGATAAAACCACAAATATTCACACTTAGGTTCTATTGTAGAAGACATACACTTTTAAACCTCAGGAAGGATAACAGTTTTGCATGTGTTAAGTACAAATTCATATACAAGACATATATCAAGGACACATCCTTGCTTGTATAGGATAACACGAGAGGCCAGATGGTATTACAAGGAATGAACATGTCGTCCGAAGTTTAGCTTTAGAACACAGCTTTAAGTTACCCTGATAACAAGTAAATGACAAATGCGCACATGCTTTAACTAGCTGTATGTTACATTTTCTAGTAATATGAAAATTATTTCTGGTATATCTTCTTACTCAGAATCCACAAATACTTTAAGCTCTTTGATATGGGTAGTTAATTTAAATTAGCTTTATTTCTTAATCACTGTAAACTACCAAGTACTTTTATACGAAAGCTTTGTAAAATCTATACTTTTATCACGTGTAAATGATAAAGGTAAAAGTAAGACTATGAATATTTATAGTTGACAAGGGCCAGTATAAAATTATCTAACAATACAATATTATATTTATAGAAGTATATATAATTCCAGCTGCAATACTTTCTTTTTTTAATGTACATAATACAAACGCATAAATTGAATATACACTGTATATCTTTCTGGCCCTCCAACGGTAATAGTTTCTTCTCTACAAAAAAATTTTCTAAAACTTATAGCAGGAAAAGACATCCAGTATATGATACCAAGTTACTTGTATAAAAAATGGTAACAGTTAAGTTAAATTTAGATTGAAAGTAATCCTCTTATTCACTCTTCCATCTTTTGTCTTATTTATTTGTTTTTGTACAGTAATCAATAAAATACTCACTTGCAGTTAACATGATTTATTACTCAAAGTAAAACAGATAAATAAATATCAGATCGTACGGATTTGGTATATAGACGTATCAAATATTCCTGTCAAGACAATTTGGTTTGGCTTGCTTATTTACTGGTTATGATTTTGGGACGACGTTCATTTTTTGTATTGGTATTAAAAGAGGTCTTCGCTTGAGAAATATTTACTTTGTTCAGCATTTAACCTGCAAATTCAGCTAAAATACCGCCTATTTTTGGGAAACATATAGATTTTTGTAATGATCCCAAACATATATATTGACTATACATGATTGACAATATTAACTGTTTAAAACGTCGTAACTCTTAGGAGCTAACAAATAACCAACTATGAATATTTACTTTTAGTTAAACCTCTGTATGTAAAATTAAGTTTTTTTGTTTTATTATAACGAAAAAAATTAGTCATAATTTCTATTAACCATAGTTCTATAATCATGTCCGTTGTGAAAGTAAAAAAACTTTCACCCAAAGGTGCTTAATATTATTTAATTGTTCTGTATTAATAAAAACGGGTTATCTAGCAAAAATAGTGGTACCTTGGTATTACATGGAGGCCTCCCTAACACAACTCGCTGTGGATGCTATGTTACGATTGGTTATCATAAATAGAAATTATGACTCATCTGGTGACGCTTGATTAATTGCGAAACGAAGAAAGTCTAACAAACATAGTTATGATAACCCGACCTAAAATGGCCAACCGTCACAGCGCGCATTGGTAAAAAATGTGACCTCTGTATAGTACCAAAATACAAAAATATTATTAATAATACACTTTGATCTGTTTCAGAAGAGCTGTCAGCACTTTTGACAAATAATGAATCCAAAATTATTATTTTAAATTTAATAGTAATGGCCAAAATATGAAAATATTACTTGTGCTGTTTGTAAATGCCATTCTACAAAGATATACATGATATCTGTGTACACATTAAAATTAAGCTATTTGTTTTTTTCTCGGAGAAAAAGTAGTAGTATTTTAATATTTCAATGCAATTACGGAAATACATAAAGCGTCTTTGTCAAACTTTATTATTCATTGAAAGGGAAAGTTTATTTCTACCTGGATGTTTTCCACTCTCTACCCACATAACGTGTATCTTTTGTTAACAACCCTTCAAGATTTATGGGCTCACACGATAATGGAAACTAACATTAAATCCTCGTCAGTGAAATAAAGGTGATAACGGATGATACATTGTTTGTAAAACGTCTACAAAGAAAGTTTGTTCAACAAGTCATTAGTAGAGATACCGTAATGACTGAAGTTCCCCTGAGCAAATATCGTATTCACAAATGTTTGATTTAATATCTCTAATGAATTCCTAATAAGGATCACACACTCTCTAAGTTCTTTATTCTCTAAGTTTAACCAAAAACATATATTTATCATTATCGATATTTAAATTCCACTTATGTTTTTACTATAATTTAAGCATAAATAATAAGTAATAATATTCGGCAATAACACGATAATCTGGTTAATATCTTTTTGAAAGAAATTATTTTGGTGCAATATTAAATCGGTACCGAATGATCGAATGAATATTAATGGAAGGGATGTTTTTTTACTGTTACATGAATGAATGTGTAGGCTAACAGTAATATTTTGCATTCAACAAAACTGAAGGTATTACTTTTTGTTAAATGTCCTTTAATAAAGGAATAGCTCTTCCCAGCTAATATATGTTTGTTCTATATTTTGTTAGTAGAATACAGCTTAACATTAGTTCAGTTCGACCAAGTCATAGAACATCTACCATAATGTTCACAAAGTCATAAAGTTGATGAGTGGGATAGCCTATACACCAAGACCTTCATGATAGATGGCCCACGCTACGTCAACATCCGAGAAACATGTTGCGGAAACATAGCAGGATATTAAATAATGATTCTTTTTACAATGTACTGCACAAAAAAAATTAGGTCCAATGCAAACACTTGTTAAAAACACGAATATTAGAACATAAACCGTATGGATCATATACATAAGCAAATGATGTCACTGGCATGAAAAAAAAACAATATTAATCTTTACTTTAATGGAATTGTTAATGGAATTGGTAACGTATTTTTTATGTTTACGATTCATACCAGCTCTATTAAAATATTTGTGGTTAAGTATGTTATACTAAAATGAAATACGAAAACTTCAACAGATAACATATTATTTTTATTGAATGTATACTTCAGTATCTAAAATTCAATGATATCATCAACTATATAAACCTATTTCTCACATAAACACGTTAAACCACACACTGAATTGTCTGCCAGGACCTTTTACAATTTATAATTATACAAGAATGAAAGTGTACAATCAAAGTTTTTCTTATTAAACTATTATATTATTATGTGTATATTCCCTTGCAGTTTTTTTAACATTATTATAATATTATACACTAATTGAGCAGTAAGCCAATATATTGTTGTAGAAAAACTGTTTTTTTTGCAAATTTTCTCATATAGGGAATAAGCTACTACCGTAGTACTCATGGTAAGACCTGGACCCGGGACCGATTTTTTTTCGTTTTGAGGTCCCTAGAGGCCAAAAATAGCATCCGTTCAAATTCATTTATATATATATATATATATATATATATATATATATATATGTGTCCGTTAGTGCGATAACTCGAGCAAAAATGATCCGATTTGGATGAAATTTGGTACAAACGTGTAAACCTACGTTTATTCGAACGAGTTCGCGAACCAGCATGATCGGACCATGGGAACGGGGGTTTATGGGGGCTTTTATGGGGTAAAAATGGGTTTTTCCCATTTTTGACCGAAAAAACTTAAATTTTTGCAACTTCTTTCCAAACCATTTTGTAGAGCTTAAAAAAACAAATAATTTAGTATATTGAAGCGTTATAATGCGCCTAATGGTTACGGAAAAAAAAAAATTGTAAATTTAAAATTCCCATGTTATTCTTATGGAGGATAAGTAAACTGTTGTAGTTTGCTTATTTATTTACATATTTTGCCCAAATTTGGAAAATGTTTTTATTTCTTACTAACTATTACATTTTACATAAAAAAAAAACACTTTAACCCTCCCTGTTGCAGCAAACCTAAGTATGTGTTAAACTGATTTGATTTAAATAGGGAATAAATGTGATATTTTTAAGGAGACATTTTAGTGTAAATCCAATCAGGCAAATAAAAATTCGCTTAGTGTGCAGGTTTGCTGCGGCGGGGGTATTTACGTTGGTCTTCGTTTTAATAGACTTCGTTTATTTTCCTTCTGTTTTAGCTGTCTCAACCGCGCAGACCTCGTGAAGGTTCATGACGGTCGCAGCGCTGTAGCTCCAGTCATAACAGTTCTGTGCAACGAAGCCGCGTCATTGGAGGTAACCATCACAGACTTACTGTTATAAATAGTATAAAATCAACACGGGTGAGAACTAATTAACGAAAAAAACTACATTACACAGTAGTTAGCATATTTTGGTATTATGTAACATAAGACAGACATTGCAGTTTTACTGCGAACATAAAACATCCGTTTGAGTTATAAGTTGTACAATGAAAAACGTCTTATCTGAATACTACGTAACAATCCATTTTCTTATTAAGCACATGAACTAACTACTTCGTCATTTCATAACACTTTATTCAGAAATGAATTACAAAATTAAAGGAGAAAACCCTCACTCAATTCCTTAATAAAATGATATAGGAAACATCTTTTTTTTTATACAGAATTATCATTGAAAATTGTAACTAGTATGCTAAAAAAAATGAACGATTGATATTATATGATGTATTTCAAATTTTTGACGGTTAATATTTAAATTCATAAAGAATCAAGTCATTCGTTTTATTTCCCTAAAATTAATTTTCTAGGTCCTTTCGACGGGTCAAGACTTGTACATAGAGTTCGTCTCAAACTCCGATTGGCCCGGCCAAGGGTTCAAAGCGACGTTCCAGTTCCAACCCCTAGAGCCAGGGACTACTAGCGATACTCCACACACAGGTATGCTTTGTCAGCTTAGTCACTTTGACCTTAGTCATTGGTCTACTGGGATAAACTGACAGGTCTCCTATACATATTTCTTTGAATTTTTATTTTCTTGTAATAATACCTTCGGTTTTTAATTCAATAACGATTATAGTAGGTCTAATAACAGTTAATGAAAATAATTTTGCTCAAATGTCTTGCCCTAAACATGTATTCTTTGGTAATAGGTCAGTTTTATTGATATTAAAGAGTTCTAACACTCCAATATAGAGGTTCAACATTTTTATTAGTTTTATAAGGTTTCTATTGTTCTGCAATATGTAGGTCAATGCAAAATATGGAAAAACAATATGATTCATAAATAGTAGATTTCGTTAAATATAGACTAACTTGAGAATTCGTTAATAAGACGTAACTTGATTGAATGTTTTTTTTTTTTATAAAATATATTACTCTTTAATTTTAAACCAATCATCTGTTTAAAAATTGAAGTACATTAAATAGCAGTAAACCTAATATAAGTACATTAAGTTCATGAAGTACATAAAAAATTTAATTGAACTTCATCGGTAAATATGGAATGTATCCCAACTAACAGTACCAATGGTAAATCAATTACATTAACTACAAACACTATCGATGATAATGACAAGTTAATAAGTTCAATTTGTTAACTAGTTTACTACTAAACGAAGTTATAGGACTTGTATACAAATAAAGTAGATACAGATAAAGTTCCCAATTTCTCAAAGGAAACTTTAATTTCGAACAAACTGAGGAAGAAGTCCACTCAAATCGGGAGTGTACAAGTTACTTTGTTCTATCAAACCAGTGGTGTCTATTTCCAATAAACCAACAAAGTTCCCTTTGAAAGTTTGCGTTTTCACAATTGTCTGCCAGTCCAATACAGCAGTTCTTCAAATTCCTTTTGAAGACTTTAGATTGAAATAGTTTAGGGAAGCGGGAAATGAATGATTTACTTTCAAAAAACTATGAAACCTTTCCTAAATGTAATGTCATATTAACTATTAAATATAAACAAACTCTCTAGAGTATAAATGATTCATTTTTCTTTTTGTATTAGTCGTCTATCAATCGCAGTTTTCTTTAAAAAAATCCCTTACCACGCTTTTTTCTCAGAGCGCTGGCTCAAGCCATGATAGATTTTCAAATTACATCTGACTAGGCCTAGGTAATATGACATTATCATATGGATAAAACACATTAGTGTTTTGTTAGCATTAGAACTCAGAGCCTCAGGGACCGAAGACTCACGTTCTACCACTAGACCAGCTCTCTCCCCCTATACTATACTGATGCTATTCCATATTGACAGCCGAATGATATCTAATAATAACGGTAAATGAATTAAGAATGATGGTGTTAGGAATTTCACATTCCGATACCCTTTCTTACCTCGTTTATACTCAAATTCAAAGAATAACAGGTGTCATAAAATATTTTCAGTTCTTCGCAGATGTGTATACAAAGTTTAAAAAAAAATTAAGATAAATGACAAATTTTTGTAAAAATACTTACTTAATCCGGACCGCTTCTACCAATCGGTGTCGATTTTACAGGGCGCTTCCATCTCTTTCTATCCGCAGTGATTGGTAAAAAAAAAAAGATATATTTATGACAGTGGAAGAAGTGAAATAGAAGAGAAAGGCAGTAAACCATTCCCCAATAACTTAGCAATCATTTCCTCGTTTTCTCGATAGTAAATCTTTCTGTACCCTGTCATTTTATTGATCTTGCCTAATGGTTCGAGAGTGAACTATTCGTTTTGTCAAATAAAGAATTATATTCGTAACATTAAATTGGGATTGATAAATTGTTATTCAATGAGCATCATCGGTACAACAACAGGTTTTCAAATAATACAATAGTTCATCCCATAATTTAACCAATTAGGTTACGTGATTGTATAGTAATTAAACGCTGTGATTAAATAGGACAATTTAAATTCGATGCCAATCATTTAGTTTTTAATATGAATTATAAAAGCATGGAAGAAAGGTTTACTTATTATGTGGTAAAGAATTGTTTTGTAATTCATATCTTTCGTAATACTATACAAATAAAACTAAATATATTCAAAGGTAACCATTTATTTATGCGGACATTTTATTTAAGTTTGTGTGTAAAGATATCTAATTAACTCTCTTGCATTGAACACGTAATGTATAAAAAAAAAGATTAATTCTATGAGTGCAATGTGCAAATTAATCATTTGGCAAATGAAAATCAACTAAATACGCCCCCTTAGAGATTATGACAATGACAGCAATACATTGTTTTGCTTTTAACGTAATCACCATTTGACCTCCCCAAAGCGATATTAATTTTTCATGGGATACCAATAACAATAAATCTTATATTTGATTTTATACTAGGAATATTTTATTTTCAGTAACTATACTAGCTTCATGGCATTTTCAGTTTGTTGGATAACATTTAGGTTTTTACAGGGCATTTTGATCAATTGGATGAATCAACGTTGAAACACAATAACCTGATAATATTTTTGTTAAATTAATTTTGGATTTAGATTAATATATTTAGGGAAGCGGGAAATTAATACTTTACCATAAAAAGTTGTGAAACTGTGATATAGGTTTTTTTTTTATATATATATAAATCATTAACAACACACAATCGTTCTGTAAACTATAATTTTAGGGATCTAGCCTAGTAGTTAGAGAAAAAAATATTTATTTTGTTAAATAAATCATTTTTATATTAACATTAAATCCAAAATAACATTTAATTTTTGTATATTATCTTGTAACGCTTGATGATGGCTATTGCTGAGCGGAAACTAGTTGCTACCGCTACCATTTGCATTACATAAAATATAGGTTAAATCACTTATATTGCAAAATTAATACATTATTATTCAATGTGCATCATCGGTACAACAATAGATTTTTAATTCTTCAAGCGTTCAGGCAATTAGCTTACATGATTATAAAATAGTCCACTAACTCAATACATATTTAATGCATTTTATGGCTATTCATCTAAAACAGTTTGGTCTGATATTCATACTAATGTTTTTGTGTTGTAGTTAACATCATCAGAATCATCAGAAAATCTTTATTGTTTCATATTTTTTTACAATCTTTTACACAGAGTACTTAAGAATAACTTAGATTAACTAACTCACACACTTATTTATAGCTATGAAACAATTCATCCCTAGGTCAAAGACCTGTTTGGGATGTTCTATTACGAAAAAACACATATAAAAACAGCTCAAAAGATGAGACATCTAAAACTACAATGTTAAAAATAACTAGACCGGTTTAAATATGCTCCTTTGAATGGATGTAAGCAACCTTACCGAACTTCGGAATTCATTTACAAGTTATTTTACAAAACAACATTTATCAATTTATTAGTGGTAAATCTTTGTTCAGTGATAAATGTGCCATACAACTTATTATGACCCATTTTAATACCCCTCGCAAGACTAAGTACATTTAACCAAGACATCACTATTATCTATATGTTCAATGCAATTTGTTTGATTCCGCTAGCGCTGTGAAATCAATTTAAACACATTCATAAATTAAATCGGCGTCTGTTTTGCATCAGTAATTAAGTGTTTTCTTTAATTTTTCTTTGTTTTCAAAACTGTAATTTCTTTCGGTTCAATAACGACTCACTCTCACACGCGGGTTTTCCCATGTGGATTTAATTTCGTTTATTTATATTTTATTAATCGCAGAATATATTTTTTTAATTAAATATTTTTAAAATACTTGTAATAATGGATATTTTATATGAAATCAAATAAATGTTGATTTGATTGTATTATAAATAACCATATGAATCGTCATTGTTCCAGGACATCGGTTTGTAAACAGCTGTAGCCCCTTAACTAAATCTGTAACAATGCCTGTGAATAAATACTACTGAATACGTTTCCTCGTGTTTGAAAAGTTAAACATTTTTCAGACTTTAACTTTTTGAAACTCAACATTTCTTTATTCAAAGAAAGATGCAGAAAAAAGGTTAAACCTTACTTTTGTGAGATATGGCGAACTTCTCCCTCGCTTCTAATAAAATACAAGAACTGATGATGTAGAGGATCTCAAAGCTGAAGCTCACATTTCTTTTATTAGTTCAATGACGAATCGTCACAAGCGAACATCATAAGATTCTTCACGTTTCCTTTTTCCTTTTTTTAAAATATATCTAATTTTACATTGCAAAGATTACTTCTCAAATCCCTGTGGATGATACAATATTGTTTATTGCAACGTTTTTATGTGTATATTTTCAACATTGTTAAATATAGATTTTAAACAGCGTGAAAACTTCATTGTTGTTGAGGATTTGAAAACAAATTTAAATAATGTGTTTATATTATTACTACCTGCCTATTTTCAATATATGCATTCCAAGATACTTTTACCGCACCAACAATTATTTTTCACAAATTTTTTTAGATATCAGCTTAGTATAATAAATATGTATATAACATTTTCCTACTTTATAAAACCATAAAGTTAACTTATATAAATAAGCTTTGTATGTAAGAATTGTATAAACTAGCATAATATCCAATGGTTGGCGTGAAAGAACAATTGGTATAAAATAAAACTCTTTTAACAAATAATTATAGATATCATAACATTGAACTAATACTAAATCAGCAGTCATAATTACGACTTCAATATACTTAAATCATTCTTGTAACACCAAACAGAAATATTATTATAACAAAATTAATAATAAACAAGTTTTTATGTAATAAATAAGAAAAAATCTATTTGTATAACATCAATTTATAAAGGTTTACACTTTTAAATTAGAGATAAAACATATTTTTTCTGTACCCAATATCAGTTTAATATTTAGGCAATTCTTTTATTAACAGCACTTGTTAAGTTACAAGTCGCGACACATAGGGAGCAGCACTACTTTCCTTGATCACTACTGCTGCCTAGCGGGCAACGCCTGAACTTTTTGAACACAGATACTGCATAGACCTTTTTATTTTATTATTGTACAATAATACCATTACTAAGTTCATGAAAAGATGCACAATTATTATCCCGTCAACCTATATTTGTTTCCATTGAATTCAGCACAGTTAGTTTATAGGTTACGGTTTTTTATACATTTTAATAAATTTAATCACACTTTACATTACTTTACATAGTATGTTTAGTTGCTACGAAGGTTACTTTTTAAACTCTTACTTATTATAACCAACACATTTTAGGTCCAGTGCAAACTCTACGGCAGTATAGAGTTACAATTAATAACAAGTTTTCATTCACTATTTGATACTAAAGAAGTCCTGTAATAACAGACTATCATAATTTACTATTCAGTAAGTGGCTGGCTATAAAAATCAATATACAAATAATCATTTTTTAAAGTGTATGTACGTGTGATCAATTAAATCACACATACATAATATATTTTAATGCTGCGAAGGTTGATTTTTTCACTCTTGCTTATTATTGCCATCGCAATGCCTAATAATGCCTTAGAGCAAGTTTAATGTATTAAAACATCTTTGATTTTTCCTATCTAATGAAAAACAGCTTTCTACATGAACAGTTATCATAACCTAAGGTTATACTTTATTCACACACACACACGTATATACATGCATGTTTACTTTCAATATGTGTTTCCTAATATTTAAATAACAAAAGATTTTACGAGGTTTTGACCTTTTTACATGTGTTTTTTGTATTATGTAACAAAAGTCTATATTCATAGTTAGATCAATAAATCCAACTAAAAAAATAAGCACTTGAAATATAAACGCTAAAGTATTATGTGACTCATCCACATTATAGTTGTTGTATCTCCTGCACCTGCAATAACTCCAATAGCTTAAACAAGAAGGATAAAAGTACTATTATGCTTGATGATTCAAAATGTACTTAATATCAACAACAGGACAATTCAGCGTGCACACTTATAACAACAGTTAGCTATAAGCATTTAAACTGCCTGCAACAATATTGACTGAGCTATTGGCTTAAAAGCTTCCCCTTAGATTCAAGTGTAGACTTAGTCTACAAATCCTCCATTGAGAGAGTCAAATATTTATTCAGCTAAGAGGGTTTGAATATTACTTTTGAGCATTTTATTTCATTCAAATCTCTGAATTGCATAGTAACTATTGTCTGTGAAATTCTATGAGATTTTACGGTCTTACCTCATAATTTACCTTTATTACTTTACATACATCAGGACCTTTTTTTCATAAAACAACGTCAAAAATCTAAAGTATTGTCATAAAAACCGACCATTGAAATTTTAGTTATGTATTTATACCAGAGGAACTTAAAATGTTTAAAGAGTAAAATTCTTACAAGATATTTTTAACCAATTAAATTAGGGCAAATTACATAAATGCAGTAGCCTAATACTAAATTATTTGATAGATTAAGATAAAACTAGCATAAGAAAAAGGCAACCAACCATTGTATCAAGATTTTGCATTTCAAAACCAAACAAGCTCTTTAGTACAATGAGTTTTTCATAGAACGCGTAACGTGGAACATTTTAACAGGTTAGATATACTTTTCAGTAAGCACAATGGTAAATAAATAACAGGGAAGTAAAATAATACAAACGATCATTTTAAACTAAAGCATTAAAAATGGTAATCCATAAGAAAAAAAATAATGTTTAATGTCAAATTTGGTCAACTAAGAAATAACGGAAACGAAAGTAATGTTCTCTATTGATATACTTCACAATTATGGGATAAAATTTTAAGGTACTTTCCTGTTAAAGGGAACATTCATTGTTATCGATGATTTTTTCGATAAATCGATATTTTTGTTTTCCGATCCATTACAAGTTGACAACTGATCTTGTTTAGGCTAAAATAGACTATTATATGGATTAAGAAATGAAACTGTTCTAAGCTAACCTGACATTACCAACCAAACTTGTTGTACTAGGCATTTTAAAATTCCTTTTGATAACAGAAAAGGCAAGTTAAACACGGAATTTTTAAATGTTACACAGCAAGTTTGGATAGTTATGTTAGGTTATTTATTAGAACAGTTTCATTTTATTATTGTTTGTTGATACTGAACAATATTTATCGTAGTTGTCAGCTGATATGTTTCAATTTGTTAATATCGATATATTGAGAAAAAAAACATCGATAATAATGAATGTTCCCTTTAACAGGAAAGTACCAATTTGAATCCCTAAATAACATAAAAAGTAATATCACTATCAGTAGACTTTTGTACAGACATCCTAATAATTCATTTTGATGTGAATTATTCCAGAATATTGTATGCAAAATGCAACATGGTGTGTCCCGGCACTTGTGACTAAGTTCCTTTTCACGCCGCTAGGTACCACCTCTATTCAGTTCGATGTTCTGTCGTTGCACCAACTATTTTGTTGCTAATCAGTAGACTTAGCGAGTATTTACACTCACTATATTTTGATTACATCGATACATTAATACACTGATGATAAATTGATATATTAAAATTACAGTTTGAAAAAGTATGTGATAATTATTTTTGACATATCATCTGAGACAATTGATATAGTCTATTAATACTAAGACATAATATAATTTGGCATTTAAGACAACAGTACTTTTTAACGCCTTTTTATGAATTAAAATGTTAATTCGTAAAAAATTGTTTATTAATAAGAATAAGCTCATATCATGGAACATTCACAGTATGAACAAAGAGTATAAATACTTTAGACAACAAAAAATAGATTTCTTTATCTCTCGCTTAATGAAAGGTAGAAAAAGTAAACAAAATGTATAATAGGATTGTTGTTGAGAATACAATTATTGAGATAAAATGTGATTAAACTAAAATAATTATTTTATATAGCCTAACAACTCGTAATGTGTTAAAACTGTATTACAATTCCACTCATGGCTTAATAAGACTTCGTATACCAGATACATATTACACACAAGTAGTCACACTTGCTAAGTATTATGGTTCTCTACTATATAAGGCTAAGTTGAGGTTATCTTAAATTATTTAAGTTAGTCATTTACGACGAAATCTTCAAAAAATTCGATTTACCCTCCCAAGATCTTTGTTATTAAGGGCATACATTTTCCATACAGAACTGAATAAATAGTTTCACCACACTATGATATTTTTAGCTGTTACATACATTAATTGGTGGCTGAAAGTTACGTTTTGCTGGCTATGCCAGTTGTAATCGTCATTTGGGGACCGAGCAGGTTTTTACATCCCTAGGGCCGCAAAAACAGCTGCCCGCTTGCTTTCTTAAAACACGAATGCATATTAAATACACAATCATTATCCAGAGCATTGCAATGGAATTTTTTTTATTGTTACTGCTGCTTAGCAACTATTTATTATCATTTTTGCTGATTCCTCCAATTATTTCTTCACATAACCTTAAATTTTTAGTTGTGTTGACTGTTAGTGTGCAATATTATATTGTGGTGAATAGTGGTAATAGGGTATAGTGTGGTGAAAAATAGCGTTCGTACCACGGACCGAAATGGTTTTGCAGCTCTCGATCGTTTTAGGTTCTCGACATCGTCCTGAACTTAAAAACTATCTCGAGCCGGCAAAACCTCATTTTCGGCCCTTGGTACAAATACTATTACTTATTTGAATTTTCTTTTAAATTCAATAATGAATTCATTGAATTAAACTAAATGTTAAGAAAATTGCACAGCAAATAGAGTCTGCTGCTCTTTTACTAATGTTTTTCTTTTACGTAACACAACTTGTCGTCGATTTTCATGTCATCATATATGACCAAAAAATTGTGTCTGTTATATAATAATTTGTCATAGACAAGCATTAAAATAAACCACTATAATATTCGTTAAAGAAAACTTTGGATAAACAATGCAAAGAGCTAACTTGTTAAAACATATAAACTATAATTAAGGTAAAACACAGTGAACCGAACGTCCAATTAACTATAACATGATGCTTTTCAAATGACCCCGAATAATTTTACAGCTATTAGGCAAGGATATGTACCATTTCCAGTGTAAAATACTTTTTCGATTGCTCAAATTAAGTTTTTTTTTCCTACAACATCACCATTGTAGGGAATTCCTAAATAATGCAACGTTCTTGATAGTTTTTTGATAGGGCCTCTCAGCAAATAATATTTCTATTCTTTAGCTTATCCGTAAACAAATTATGTACATTTGTTATAACATTGAACTAACAAAGTTTATTGCAACGTATGAGTCAAAATATGTATGGATTTGTTTTATATTTCAAATAACTTACTATACCGTGCGCAGAATTAAGATAAGATATGGATTTTATAAAACAAGAGAAAGCAGTAAGAATTACTTTTTATGAACAGCAAATTATGCATTGATTATTTCGTTGTCACGCTATTAAAATCCATTCTGTAAAATATTATTTATATATTTCATATATAAATTTTCTTTAGTATAATATCTATAGCAGTGAAGGTTTTAGGTATTATTGTTTGATAATGCTCCTTCAATATAGGGGCTGATATTTATAACATTCCTAAATTATTTTGTGTTTTAAAATATCAAACGAAAACGCTTAAAAATCCATTGGCCTAAAAGCACATGCCCACGCACAATGACTGTTTTTGACCTATTCCAAAAGTTGAGCCCACATTTCCCCAACCTGCCACATTTATCTTACACTTTTGGCAAAGGCTCAAAACATGGACCTCTGAATGTAAAAACTTTCACTGTGGTTAGACAATAACCAAGATTAAATATTTAAAAATTATGGAGAAGGAACTTAAGTTTAGAACTTTGTTTTTACAATACAGATTATTTATTGTGTAGGAATAGAGTCTTAATTTTACTGACTGTTTTAGATTGGCTTGTGCAGTTTTTAAAATCACGTATATTTGGTTTAAAACCGTCACATTTTAGGTGGATATTTGCAGATGCACAGAGAGTGAATACTCAGAAATACATTCCTATACAGATATCCCATCACTTGTTTTAGTATTTAGTATTAGTCATTTGCAATAGTTAATTTTTCTTACAACCTATAGCATTGGCATTGCATAGCTATGTCCTTAAAATACATTTAAATAAAATTAAAATGCTTAAATAAGTTAGACTATCACAAAAGTGACGGCTTATAATAGAAGATAAGATACAAAATGTTATAATCCTTACTTACTTTTTGCCAATCACTTCTTATATTTCCATTAGCTAACCGTCTTATTCTAAAGCTAAGTTTAATTATAGCCAACCGTTGCTGAAATCCTTGTTTACAAAAGTACGGAGGATATCCCATTAAAAGTTAGAAAACCTCCTTTGCAATTTTAAATGGTTAAAAAATGTTTTAAAAAATAACTTAATAAAGAATGGCTTTGCCTGAATGGTTGTAATTAACACAAAAAGCATAACACAAAACAACATTTTAACTAATTAGCTCCAAAGGCTCCAGACACCTTTCAAGTCACAAAATATATAATAACTTCTTGATCAGCATTGTACGTGCTATTACATTTACGGAAGGTAAATAAAATGTCATAACATTTAAAACATATATTTTCCCTTATAATGTTACTCACGAGATGGTAAATATACAAAAAGATGGTAAGTGGTAGGTAACCACTTACCATCTTTTTTGTATATTTACCGTCTTGTGAGTAACAGTATAAGCGTAAATATATGTTTGAAGTGTTATAAGACGTATCTTTTATTTACCTTCCGTAAAATATATAACTAAAAGTAGCGATAACGTTTCACACATAAACAACCAAACCCGCACGAGGAAATAAACAAATGTAGTGTCAAGAAGATATAACACCAGTATTCGTCTTCTTGGTTCAGTACCTTCTTCTCCCAAGCTTTAAAGAAGAATCCTGCATAAAAAATTAAACATTTTCTCATATGTAATGAACAGTCGCTAAATTTATGTTTCGTTTGTGGAAAAACCATGAAAAAAGTCTCCGAAAAAAAGCAATTAAGCACTAGTTTCGTTTAAAATAGATGTATATATTTTGAAAGTGAAAGAATAAGGTTTAGTTGTTAAACAACGGTGGTTTTAAATGACTACAACGAAAATACGAATTAGAATCTCCTAATTTTACTCCACAGCCAGGATTTTTCATTTAATGCAAACGACGTGAAAGCGTTTGATATACCTATTGTGATGATAACAATGGCATTGTTATGAAAAACACCACGTTTCACAATGTTTAAGCTTCCTGTGAATTAAATGGAATGTTTGGCCTTCTACCTGGACGAAATCAAAAGTACTCTATTGTTAGTTTTAGCCTCATTTCCCTGTATATACTGTAATATGTTATTATATGTCTTATTTGCCTGTAAGTATATGTTTCTACAGCCACTTGTTGTTTTAACTCGACGAATAGTTTTATACATTTGAAAAGACAACCTGTATCGTTAACAATTATATTATTTTCCTACCGTTATCTAACAATGTACATGTTCTCTCCCCTATTTGAGAAAGCAAAGTGGCCAATTCGCTCATCAGTAAGACAATGTTAACATTGTCTCACTCACTCCAGATTTGCAACGTGAAGGCACGAAATAGTGAGCGAGTAACATGCAGACAAGGTCGTACGCGCGCGAAATACGTTGGCAGCACTGGATGTAAATCAGCTGGTTAGATGTTGTCATTTTAAAAGTTCACTTCTGTGTAAAAATATGTCACGTTTCTTTACCAGTTTATTTGTTTAATGGTAACTGTAGGAAAAACATAATGTGCAACTCGAGTGCAAAGTGCAATTGCCTCACTCGAGAAACCATTCCTCTCTCGCCTACGGCACGTGAGTAACTATTTCTCTCGAGTGAGTCAATTGCTCCCTTTGCTCACTAGTTGCACAAATAACTATTTCTTAATACAAGTAACATTAAAAATTTTGACATTTGTTTTGTTTTATTTCATGTATTTTCAACATTTTACGCTGAGTATTATTGTATTTTGAGTTGATTTGTAATGCCAATATAATATAGTATCAGCTCCTTGGGTAATCTTATAGAAATTTACTGTGGTATATTCCGTTACATGTAACATGTAACTAAGTGGAATGTGTAGCTATGCAACGTCAAGACATGATACTAACTGTTGTTGTTGTTATGGGAATACATAATGGTGCACTAGAATGTGATGTAAGAGCATCATGTTCTAGGTTTGTGGTAAATGTAGTCCGTAACTCTACTAATATAGTGCGCGCATTTGTGTTGCATAGTTTGTAAAATAACAAGCAACTGCTCCTTGTATGCTCATTGGTTTGAATTAAACTAAGAAAAACGTTCTATATGTTTGTTATTGTAATAATTCTGTGCTTAATAATTGTTACCTAATAATTCTGTAAAACAAAAAAAAACTACAAAACCAGTAGGTCTGGACTAGTGTTATTGCAGCTAACTATGTATCTAGGGCAGATGCACTGTTTTAATTTTACAAATGAAAAGTATTATTACTTTTACTTTTTTACCCATATAAAATCAAAACTAAGATTTTACATTAATACAGGAAAACTAATATTCAGTTTACCCTTAGTATCAACAATATTCATACTTAGGTCTTCATAATGGTGATTAAAACAATAGCAATTGGACAAAAAAAGAATTATTTTACATACCACTATGGTTACAATCATGTATTTTATACCACAGGAAGGTATTTTACAATTGGTTTTTTAGTCAATTTAAAATACTACAAATAGGCACATAATTTATTTAGATAGTCTGAAATATTTAGGTAACGTAATTTGCAATGCACCATCGAGTACGTACATCTATACTTAACGCACACAGTATTAGTTTTCCCTTTGTATAAATAATTACTTTAATCTTCTATACTATTATAAAATTGACGTCTGTCTGGTTAGCTGCCATGACTAAAATACTAAACCGATACAGCCAAAATTAATCACAATCTACATATCTAGGAATATCATATGTCTATTCACTTCCCTGGGTTCCACTCGGGCTACGCCATTTGGATGTCCAAAGTTTTGAGGTGAGGTTTAAAAAAAATATATAATTGGTCTCCATGGAAGCATGACAAAATTCACAGTGTTTACCTTTGTGTTGACATTTAAATGTAAACAATCAGAACTGCCAAATGCCCAATTCACAATTTCAGACAGCTGATAAAAAGACATTAAATGTATTTTAGATAATTATGTGGTAGGATTATTTAATCAAAAAATTTATGATGGATTAGTTATTCCATATCTTTTTCAATGATTATGAAACTGATTTTTTGGGGAGTATGCCAAAAAAATTACCTTTTTGAAAATGTAATCTTATTCACGTTGTCATAGCAAGATAGACAACGTTTTTGAACTAAGACACAATGAACTAGATAGTTTGCTTTTGTTTACAAACAGAATATTTTACAATTAAATAAACAAGTCATAACCATGGTATAAAATATAACAAAATAGAATAATATCTAACACAAGTTTTATCCTGTAAAAAAATATATTACCCTTTATACGTAATACATATATTATAAGCTAAATAAAACAAGTAAATAATGTTTGACCCTAAAAACATAAAATTTTGGAATTTGTTTCCCAACCATTTTGTGGAGCTTAAAACAATAAATAATTTAGTATATTGAAGCATTGTTGTATGCCTAATGGTTACGGAGAAAATTCAAAAAGCGTAAATTTAAAATATCCATGATATTCTTATGGAGAAAATTAAAACTGTTGTAGTTTACTTGTTTATGGATATATGTTGATAAAATATGGCAAATGTATTTATTTTATCCTATACTATTGATGTTTGTTAACAACAAAAAAACACCATCCTTTCAAATTCATATATATACGTGTATATACTGTATATTTATTTATATATATATAAGTGACCGTTATCGCGATAACTCGAGCAAAAATGATCCGATTTTGATTAAATTTGGTAAAAACGTGTAAACCTATGTTTATTAGAACGGGGTCGCGATCCAGCATAATCGGACCATGGGAACCCGTTTATGGGGGGTTTTATGGGGTAAAAATGGGGTTTTCCCATTTTGACCCTAAAAACAAAAGTATACAATTTCTTTTCAAACCGTTTTGTAGAGTTTAAAAAAAGAAATAATTTAGTATATTGAAGCGGATAAAAAAATATTATTAAAGATTCCCATGTTATTCTTATGAAGAAAATTAAAATTGTTGTACTTTACTTGTTTCTGGATATATATTGATATAATTTGGCAAATTTATTTATTTCATCCTATACTATTGACGTATGGTCAAAAACACTTTTTACCTTCCCCGTAGCAGCAAACCTAAGCACTCGTTAAATCTAATGTTATTTAAATATGTAATAAATTTGTCTTATTTATGAAAATATTTTAGTAAAAATTTAATCAGACAAGTTTAAATTCTCTTAGTCTGCAGGTTTGCTGCGGCGGGGGTATTGTATGTTAATATCAGATTCCAACTAACTTACTGTAATATTTTCCTGGTCAAAACTACCATAATCCACTTCATACCACTGTAAGAGGTATCTGAATCACAAGATTTAGTAATCAAACTAAATTTGAATTATTATAATTTTAAAACAAGCTTTAGTACATCTATTTAAATTTAGTTACTTATACAAATATAAAATCACGCTTGCTCCGCTCAACTGGCTTTCACCTCTCTGAAAGCAATCCTAGTTATGCTGCATGGTTATAGTTGTTTACATGTAAATAAGCAAAAAAACAGATTTTAGATCAATATCTTAAATATTTTCTGAGATATTGATACCGATATAATAGCTCGTTACCCCATATAATTAGCATTGCGGCCTAATCACGCCGTGTTTTCCTTACACAAGCACTATTAAAGATATAAAATATAATACAAGTAATATTATAAATAAACTAAATAATTCAATTAAACATTAAACTATGGATTACTTGTAGCTAAAACCAAAGTAGGGGAATGGTTTTAACGGGTTAAACATAACAAATGTTGGCATAAATGGTACTTATTCTTTTGCCCATTATCTTAAATTGAAAGCTCTTGAAGACCTCAGGTGCGCTCCGTCCTTTTATAGTTCCATTTCTTCAAGAAAGGCCAGCCTTGCAAAGAAGTAAAAATAAAGTGACATATTACTCCGCATAAAAACCTTTGTAATAGTGGGTGTGTTGGTATAACTAATTGCGTACAAAGACTTTAATGGTTTTTGACTTGGACTAAACCTTTTAAATGTATCATCTTGTAAATTTCATCAAATATGAATTCAATTTTACTTTTGCGTAAAACCATTTAACCAAGCCTCAAAACACACACTAACCATCCAATATTTAATTTTTACGCCAACCATATAGTAAGATATGACAATACAAGTTTTGGTTGCACTGTTAACATACACTCCTTACATCAATTATTCAATACCAACCAATACTTAACCAGGGAGTTGAAGAGTATAACCATGTTACATAGTTTGGTCTGTTGTGTATGATTGTTTCCAGAATGGATCATGCATTGACAGGTCTTTAAAATCTTAATACAGCTTCTTACTTGTTAATTATTTATCTAAATATATAAAAGGCAAAGCCCTCACTGACTGACTGACTCACTCACTCATCACTAATTCTCCCACTTCCCATTTACCTAGGAGACTTAAATTCGGTACACTGATTCTTTGGGCATTAAATAAGAAAACTAAGTAGTTTGTATTCTGATCGGACTCTCGGGCTCCGCCCCAGTGGCTCTCGAGTTTCCCATGTTAACCTTATGATTTTTCATATTTAAAAGGAATTAATGAATCTTAACAGCTGTTTCAATTAAACAAGATGGTTCTGTTCTATGATGTTCAATAGCTTTAAAGTTACAAGGATTACCGACAGGGTGCAGCACTATATATATTTTTTTAATTTATAACAACAGCTAATTTGCAAACAAAAGAAGATTGACCGTAGCGAACGAACTTCAACTTAAAGGCAAGTGAGCGCAGCGAACGAGCTCCAACCTAAAGGTGAGTGAGCCTTGCGAACGAACTTCAACCAGGACGTGATTGAGGCATGCAAATACGAATATGAAGTTAAAAGCCCGCGGGTACAGCTAGTCTTTATATAAAAGGTTTAACGCCCTAGTTTTCTTAGTTGTAACATTTTACATAAAATAATGTGTCCTAGATGATACTTCAATCAAAAACCTTACCTACTCTGTTGTTTGATAATTTATGAGTATAGTATCAATTTCAATATTGAATAAATTACAAATTATTTACTATTATGTTTTTTGTTGTTGTTTTTTTACTAAAATATGTGTTTATTTTCAGAGACAACAAGAATGAACGTCATCCAGGGGTCTTCAACGCCTCTCCTTAAATCAACAGACTACGGCCCAGCCGTCAGCGCCACTAGTAAGTTTATTTACAAATAAATACTAAAAGTACTGTTTAAACTTATAGAAGATTATTTTGAATAACCTAATGTAAAAGTGATATTTACATCTTATTTAAAATTGTTGGTTAAATTCCATTGATTGTATACCTAAACTATATGTGAATACCAAAAGAAAATATTGTAATGAATGGATACCACGTTTAGTCAATGTTTCAGCTACTGAAGATACGGAAGTCGAAGAACTTGAGGGTCTGCTAAGTTTGAACGTCACTGAGGTCCCCACCACTTCTCGGTCGAGAGTGGTTGTTTGCCCCCAAGGCAGGTTTTGAAACAGTCTGACCCAAAGATAGCACTTTTCCACTCCCCTAAAACATTTTGCCCCAAAGTGACCGTAAATGGAAATCCTGAACCTTGAATTTGTAGCCCAAACAAACATGTTAAGCTCTAGAATCACCAGAGTCTGTTATTCAATCGAATAATGCGTTCCGTTTTATATATAGTTAAAAAAGATCAAAGGTCCATTTCCTATCCTGCGACTGTTACGACTCTAGCCGACGGCTGGAGACGCTTGTCTTATTTCCTATGCCGCGACTCCTGCGACTCCCACGTCTAGTGTGACTAGTGCAGTTGCAATTTATTTGACTGAGTTGATAATGTATTAATGTACTAAGTATGTATTAATTTGTACTAATGTACTAAGTTGCTAATTTAACTAAATAAACAAATATGAAACTTACTTCGTACATCAGTTTCTTTAGAAATCTGTCACCAGACGTTTTCTCGCACATATGCATCCTTGTATTGGGGGTGTTTGGGGTTAAAAACAGATGGGTGTTGACGAACAAGTTCAATTAACCTTGAATCATCCATGATTTTGAAGGCACACACTTGAAACTCAGTATTAACTATCAAAAACCACACAATCAAACAACTCAGTATACTATCAATTCGCACCTCAACTCCGTATGTATGAACTATTTCGTAACAGCCGCGCGACTGAGCGACTGAACTGCTCACGGAGCAGTCCAGTCGCGACGGCTCTAGCCGCGCGGCTCGAGTCGCTTCAGTCGCGCGGCTGTAGACGCTCGATAGGAAACGGTTGCATTTACTTTGCATTAAAGCAGTCAATTTTTTCAGCCACGCGGCTCGAGCCGTGCGACTAGAGTCGTAACAGTCGCAGGATAGGTAAATGGACCTTAATACAAATTTGGACATTTTAAACTTGTGTTTCTGTTTATACGCGTACAACTGTCTTTGAAATTTCATAGACGAAATCCCGTACACTAAAATACTACTATAGTTATAATTTGTATTTTAACTCATAATAGACGGTGTTAAATTTTGATAGAGAACTACATTTTTTGGAGGCAGTGAAGGGGACAAAGGTTTTTCAGATTTTAATAAACACAATGCTTAAATAGCATGCAACCTCATTCGCTGTTGATTTTTTCTGATGAATGTATAAAACGCATTAAATTTAGTTTCTAACTTAAACCTAAAACAACACTTCACTAATGTTTAGTTGTTGATACAGCATAACACATTGTTATAGTCAACATGAAAATATAGCTATTGATCACATTTTCAAAAGCTCTTTAATGCATGCACAGGAAATAATTATTCCAACGCACTACAAGTTATTCATATCACCTTTTCGATTTTGTTCGAAGTGTATTTGTTCAGGAAAAATGACTCAAATACTATATTCTTTATAATTATAAGTATTTTAAGCATATTGGTTCCGATTGGTTAACGAATTGTGGTTCAGGTTTTCCCATTTCAACATCTGAAGATCCCACTTTCTTGTAATAGAAGTGCAGACCACACTTCCATCCCAACCAAAACAGATCGTCTTTGATGGTTTGCTCACTTGCTAAACACAAACATCCCTTTAGTTAGCCAGTTTTACAAGCCTCAATCCATGTGTGTTGTCTACGTTATAGAAACTACCGTTGACGGTTATTTCAAACGAGTCGTTTGAATTCAATTTAACTATTTTCTTTGGCATGTTTTGCAGTGTTTTAGATTAGAGAACTGAATAAGTGCATTCTAATTTAGTTAAAAATAATACAGAAATGGCATGTATGAAGATTGCCTATGAAGTTATTAAAATGAAATAAAACTTATTGGCAAGTGGTTATATACTAGCCTCTGAATTCATAATTATTACTATATAGGGAACTCAGGCTTTTAATCTAAAAAGCAGCACTTTCAAGATTCCTGATAGTAACGGATGTATATTATTAGATTACTAAGAGGTATGTTTAATATATGCTCTTACTATTCGATTTTGAACCGATAAAACAACAATGAGAAAATCTATTACGTATGTCAATTATGCATTATTTGTTCCAAATGCAATATTTTGTTTTGATTAGTCAGACATAACGATAAAGACAGCAGTTTTATGCCACAGCCCCTAATTTACTTTAAATTTCATTTTTTTAATTTTTTTTGTGTATCATACCCGAACCCTTAAAATCAAGAATTGAAAAATTATGTTCAACTTAAAGTGAAATTTGTAAATATTTATTTTAAAGTTAACTATTTTTGACTTTTAATCACACAACGTTATAATTCCCTGTAGAACATTTGCCAGTCAGGAAAAAGTTAGAATCAAGGTTGTTCAACTTTCTCCGGAAGTTGTAGTTCGTCGAAACTCATTAATCTTTTACTTCGCCATCACAACTTTGATGATGAAGTAAAATTCTGAAAACAAACATAAAAATTTTAAGTTTATCTTATTGCGTTATAAGTGAACTATATCTTTTTAATTGGGCTGCATTCTATCAAATTTTCTACCTAATATATTTTCAATAACTTCTTGATCAGCATTGTACCTGTTATTAAAGTTACGGAAATTAAATTAAAGAAAAGTCATATAACGCTTAAAAATAATATTTACGCTTATCTGTTACTCGACAGACCATAAATATACATAAAATATGGTAAGTGGTGATCGATTTTGATTGGACACTCCAATCATCATCAGACCCAATAGGCAAATGATGATGATTGGAGTGTCTAATCGAAATCGATCACAACTTACAATATTTTATATATATTTTCCATCTTGTCAGTAGCAGTATAAGCGTAAATATATCTTTTAAGTGTTATAATAAGTTTGTTTTATTTGCTCTCCGTAATAGGTTTTTTTTATAGATAAACGGTAATTGAATTGACTTTATTAACAATTCTTTAAAAAAGTGAATTTTAAAACACAAGAATCCACTTTAGTGGAATGAAAAGGTTTCACACATGAAAGAGCTCATGCTTTAGTTTTTCAATCCTTGGTTTTAAATAGGATTCATTCGAAATAATCCAAGCACTCGCCTCTTTGGCCAAACAGCTGTGTTAAAACCAACCAAGAAGTTTATGAGCTTACGTGAGATTTGTATTTTAATGTAATCAATAACTATAACATATTTTAGAGGTTATTCCGTCAAATTTATTAAGAAAGTAATTTTATAAATTTATTATATGGCAATGCAAGTGAAAATCATTTCCATTGGAAAACATAGTGACCATTCTATGCTGATAGACTTATTATCTTTAAAACTAATGCAAACGTATTATTTATATTTACATTTTAAATATTACATATTGTAGATTGGAAAAGTAATAATTTTAGTGGGACTCAATATGCTATCACTAATTAATTGCATAAAACTATCGTTTACTTGAGAGTATGCTAATATTTCACTCGTTTTCTTCTAAATCAATTACTTTGCACGTAATAGGTACGTAATAGGTACAGTATGTACAAAATTATCCCCTATCGACGAAACTCGGAAAATATTCACACGCCTATTATTTTACTAAAGCAGAATGAATTTATATTCAGCTTACACTTAGAAAAGAGATTGCTTCCATCCAAGAAAAACGTGATCAGAGAGTTGAACTGCAGGTGAAGAGATAAAAGTAGACCATTGTTTCTAAGTTTGGGAGCACGCAAAAATGTAGGCTAATTTTACTTTATTAGTATTTTTAAAATTTCAAAAATATTATAACTGTAATTCATCTATTTTATTTGTAAATTTGTGGTGCAATCAATTTGGGGAGGATGATTTGAAATGTATATGTACTAAGTATTATAATAAAGTCAGTAAATAATAGTAATCTGTATTTTATATACTTACTTCTAGATGGAAGAATGTGCAATTTAATTTTTAAATAAATTATATAACGCTCATTCTTACTAATGGATGTTATTTATGAGTATATTTAAAACAGTATTTTACTGAACATTTTCCCCTTCAACGTAGAAAAAGTTTGAGATATAAGCTGTGAAAACCCAATATTATGTTACATAACATTCAATAAACAATTTAACAAGATTTAATCATGGACAACGATTTTAGTGGATTTAATGATAATTTTTAGGTTGGATGACAGACACTAGGATAACATTTTGAATTCAATATTTGATACACAATCTTTAAGTTACTCTTCTGTAGTACGTTAAAAAAGTAACATTTTCAGTGGAAATATAGCTAAAGAAATTATTGCTTTTTATAAATTAACTTTGGATGGATACATTTAATTCACTAAGTTCAATCTTGCCCTAGTTAAGTTCGCTACACTTGCGGTTACGAACTAAAATTTCGGTTCATATATTATATATTCCACCAACAGTAAAATTTTACAGTTACACTCTAGTTTTCCTAGATGAGAAATAAAAGCTGAACATATTAATTAAGTTTAAAGTTCTATCAAAACTTAATTAGAATGTTAAACATTGCACCATCATGGAGCACCGCCTTCTACTACTGTTTTTAAGATTATAAAAACAACAGTGCCAGCGGTGAGGAATACAATAAAACATACTGTTCTTCTATTGTAAATACTGACATAAAATTATTCAATTAGATTTTATTATGAATGAGGTCTAGCAGTATATTCTTGCGTAATCATTTTCAATATTATACAACATTCAATGAGAAAAACAGAATGTGTTTTGTATATTTTATTAAACATAAACTTAAGATTATTTAGTTTTAAAATAAGTTTTTATTTTTTACCCTAATAAGGTCCAAACGCTCAACGTAGCAATGGCCGGTATAAATATTTCACTTGAATATGAATATTTCACAGATTTTTTGGCGGAAATTTCTGGGCCTGGATAGAATATAATTAGGTTCAAATTAACATTTTACTTATGGAAGAAATGACCAATCAATTTAGCAAAATGAATTTCTACTGCTCAGTTAATCCCGTTGTGATCGTTTTAGAGCCAATCGTGATGTCAGATAAGCTGCAAAACACGAGTCACGTATGAAACAAACTTACGACACGTATATAACACGTATATAATACGTATATAATATGAACAAAATTAGTCAATAACACGTTTCATGTGAATCAAACTATCACGTGATCTGTGATTCTAGCTGAGCTGGTAGCATTATGTAGCGGTAATTCATAAAAAAAATATACAATGTTGTATGTTAAAAAAATATTTATATTAAAATATCAAATTAAATATCAAATTTCCCAGCTTTGTAACACTGATTTATATACCATGCAGAATCTCAGGAACCAATGAGTCCTAAATTGTGAGAGTTTTTAGGCTTATGTTTTTTCCAATAAAGTAAAGTATTGTTGCAATATTATTTTAATTCCCAGTAGAGTATAAAGCGTGATATTTTGAACTGAGAGTCTACACTTTGAAACTAAATATTTAATTTATTTTGCCGACAATACTCAAACAAACTTATTTTGCTATCTGGGAAAGATCAGTGATAGAGAGAATGTTGTAGAAATACGTGATTGGATAACTAAGCCTTTAGTTAAAAGGTTATCCTATGTAACGAACCTTCTTGATCACATTACATTTATATTGATTAATCCTAACAACGCGGAATTAGTAAACAAGTTTTGTAAGATGTAGTAATTGTAGTTTTGTAGTTATTTATATAAAAAGATTTACAAATATCCACTTTATATTTTTTTTTCAATTAGAGTAGCCTTTGTTGATTTTTTTTCTTCAGCCGAATGGCTTTATAATTTCTTTTAAGTTGTTATAAATAGTGGTAGGTTGAATTGAAGAATAATAGTTACGATTTGTATTGTTAGTATCTTGTTATTTATTTTATACTAAATCTATGTATACGCAAGTATCACACATAAAAAAAAAACATAAACCTTTGATTTCCATTTTTAATTACCGTATATTTTTTTTATTTAATTACTTATATCTCAGTACGATGGAGCAAGACCGTTCTAATTAAAGCTCTCCAAAGTAATATTCAGCTTGCAATAATAATCTAACCATTTTATATAAACCAAAGTTAATGTTATTGCAATGAATGTGGATTAACTAAGACATTTTACAATTTACAATATTCAAGAGAGTTTTATCTTGAAAGCTATGATCTCAGCACAACTATACATATATGTATTTTCTTCCAAAACATAAAAAGTTTAAGTGTTTTCTTTCGGCAAGCTTGTTTAAAACTCTCACTTAGCCTATTTTACTGCAAAACTGTTTTGAAAAGTATGTTACCTATATGCGCATTAATATTCACTTCCATCAAATGTGTAACTGAGTAATAGAAACGTTTACAGTCATATTTCTTTTTGTATTTTGTACTTTGACCTAGAACCACTTAAAAATACGATATGGGATGGTTTGTTTATGCCAAAGATTTCACTTCGAGAAGTTAAATTTCAACTGTAAAATATGTAACAGGTTTGAAAGAAAGTATGGATCTCTAAACACATTTAAGTCTTTTCACAAATCTTTTTTTTTAATTTGATATCTTTTAACAATGTAAAATTTTCTTTCTTATACAACTTAAAGTATTAATAATCCTTTTAATTACTGACAGAAGACTAAGGCATGTACATATAATTTATTTCCTATTAGCGTTAATGTCCTAATTTTATTTGAATTTATTAAATACTGTGAGTAATATACTTTCATTACTTTCAAGTAGAGTAAATCTTTTTATTAATAAACATTTTACAAAAAGAACCGTACAATTTTATAGAATTTATGTCTAGCTGATTGTATCTTTATGTTTTATATATTGTCTATCTTATTTATTAAAAGTTATTACTTTTGTTCTTATATTTGACGACTGAGATGTATAATCGTAAAATACCCCCACCGCAGCAAACCTGCATACTAAGCGAATTTCCATTTGACTGATTGGATTTACACTGAAATGTCTACTTAAAAATATAACATTTATTCTTGATTTAAATAGAGTTAGTTTAACAAGTACTTAGGTTTGCTGCATCAGGGAGGGTAAAACTGTTTTTTTTTAAATGTGAATAGTTAGTAAGAAATAAAAACATTTTCCAAATTTGATCAAAATATGTTCACAAACAAGCAAACTACAACAGTTTACTTATTCTCCATAAGAATAACATGGGAATTTTAAATTTACAATTTTTTGGAATTTTCTCCGTAACTATTAGGCGCATAATAACGCTTCAATATACTAAATTATTTGTTTTTTAAGCTCTACAAAATGGTTTGGAAAGAAATTGCAAACTTTTATGTTTTTTGGGTCAAAAATGGGAAAAACCTATTTTTACCCCATAAAACCCCCGTAAACCCCCGTTCCCAAGGTCCGATCATGCTGGATCGCGAACTCGTTCGAATAAACGTACGTTTACACGTTTGTACCAAATTTCATCAAAATCGGATCATTTTTGCTTGAGTTATCGTGCTGACGGACACACATATATATTCCGCACACATATATATTATATATATTCCGTTGAATTTGAACGGATGGTGTTTTTGGCCTCTAGAGACCACAAAACGAAAAAAAAATCGGTCCCGCGTCCAGGTCTTACCATGAGTACTACGGTAATAGCTTATTCCCTATATGGGAAATTCGCTAAAATACCTATTCAGAGAATAAATGACTTATCACTTAAATTATTAATTTCATATAATCAAAATTCAAAAAATATTCTCACTATAAGGATTGTAATGTTTTCATTTACAACTAAAAACCAAGGCGTTTCCCTTTTTCTACCTAGCATCTCATTTTTTTACTATGTCATGATAACAATACTCTTGCCTACCTTAACTTAAGCCACTAAAGTTGCATAAAGAATAATTTTGAGTGGGAATATTTTACTTGCGGAAGAAACATTTCCCTGTTAATGAGCGAAATAAATATTAACTGCTCAGCTACTCCGGTTTTGACAGATGTAGTGCCAATTATACTGTCCAAGCGATAACCCAGAGGGGAGGTAATTGCCCGGTGTTGGAACCGGCACTTCAGGTAGACCACAAGTTATGGACGACTGGACAAGCCAGCCTCTTTGGGTTTACCCAAAGTGAGAGTACCCAGTGACATTCCCTCCATTCAGGGTGGTGGGGGTGTTCAGCTCTGCTAGTGTTGATTAAGTTCATAGATCTTTCACCTGCCTGTAGCTTGTGGTTGTGACTGAGTCCTACCTGTCGTGTACGACTGACATTTTGTGAGGCATATCCTCGACTTTGGAAGTAGCCTCGTCCTGGGAGGTGAAATACCTAGCCCCCAGAGGGGAGGTAAATGCTCCGTGTTGGTATCGGCATTTTCAAGTTGGCCACAGACATGGTCGACTGGGCATCGGGTCCCAGTGACATTCCTTTATCCAGGATGGAGGGGTGTTTAGCTCTAGGAGAGATGGAAGTACATCATAATCTCTAACCTACCTGTGTCTGTGGTTCTTTGGGCTTCGGCCTGCTTGTTGTGTGCGACCAGCATTCTGTGGGCAAATCCTCGACTTTGGAAGTAACCTTTCCTGGAGGTGAAAACGGGCAAGTACCCGCAGCTCACGGGGACACTCAAGGGCAACGTAACTTTCCGCAGTGTGAGGGCAACGGTTTGTAGGTACTTATGCAAACCTATCCCTGTCTCTGAGCACGGACGGTATGGTTATCTTGAGTGTGGGGGGTTCTTCCCGGAACCTCAATTGAGTCAAGGGTGTCGCCACCTCTGGTGGATAGGTTCATCCGGGTGGGTCCCACTTCTATACCTGCCTCCTTTTGGGAAACCCTGATGGCCTGGCAGTGATGTTGGATCTGACGGGCAAACGAAGTAGATCGGGTGCTGGGTCCGAGCCCGCCAGGGGTATCTGGGGATCTATCGCTCTGGTTATCTCTGGTTTCCCAGCAATGGGTAAGGCCTCGATCGGGCAGCGGTGTAAATGGGAGGTTGGGGTTCCCCCCGTCAGCGTGCTGATGGTCCCCTTCCTCCTGGCTATTGATGGCGGGTTCTGCCTGTCAGGGATTAGATAGGTCCCGAGTGTTGCTTGCACTAAATGCGTCGGGGCGCTCTACTATGGACCTCTAGGTTCCGACCTAGTGGAACCCAGGTGGAGTGACGCTTAAACAAGCAGCCGGAATCCCTGGTTAGGATTGAGGGGCAACCCTCTTTCCGAAGGGTCTGCTTCGGCAGCCGGCGAGCCTGATGACCTTAAGTCATCCGCCCATGATGTGCTAAAGGTTGATGCGTAAGCTTCGGCCTACATCATGGGGCCCGGGTATGTCCTAAAGGATAGGTACCGGGTAAGCAGTCAGGGGGCTTCGGCTCTCATGACAACAAAATGTAAATGTAAATGTAAATGTAAATGTAATGTCCAAGCGATAACGCCTCAATACAGTTGCGTATGAAATATAATCGTGTACGTCACTACTGATATGAACAACCTAGTCAATAATCACATTTGACGTTTGTCAAACTGCTGCATGATTTGTACGTCTGGCTAGCATGTCTTACTAACGCAACAACGTTGAAATACTGGACAGTTGTAATCAAGTCAGGGCTGTTGCAATTAATACTTCCTTATAAAAACACTGGTTAGTGTTTTTATTATGTCTTTAAGTGACTGAAAGTTATTACTATACATGGGGGTACCAAATAAACTGTAGGAGTGTTTAAACTAATATGATTATCAAACCTAGAAAAGCTATTTAAATTTAGCACTAAGCTAAGCGATACAATTTTTATTTCTTTTAAATTACTAAATGAGTTCCAAAACTGTGAATCTATAATTTGTGGTTTTATGATTTTATTTGAATTTGAATAACTAATACTAGTAAACACGTTGCTCGAAATCGAGCAAGTGCAAAGAAGTAAAGTAGTTATACAAAAAAATAATAGTCATCATAATTTCCGATTAGTTTGAAAGACTTTGAATTGAAAAATAAATAACAGCAATTAAATTATACAGTTGATCAAAATGTAAACAATTATGTTCTTCATAAGGATAACATAGTAACTTTAACAGCCAATGGGGCAGAGCCCAAGGGACTTTTTTCTCACATTACATTCATATTGCCTTATCCTAACGACGCAGTATTATTAAAATATTTAGGAATATTGTTAAAGTAATTTGTAGATACACACTTGAATATTATTTAACTAATGATGTTCGTAGACTATTTAAGTTTTGTCAAATGCCATTAATACAGTTTTATTTTGACTTGTTATAATTTTACCAAAAGAATTAAGGAAAACTTATTTTTCTATATGCTGCTTATAATTTATTACAAATAACTCAACGGTTAAATAATGTGTCAAAGAAATATTGGCCTTAATTAATTTATTGGATGTCTTCTAATGTGATTTTCACGTTGATAAATGTAAAATACATTCACAGAATATCTTAGGGTTATTTAAAAAGCCTTCTAAAATGAGTGTAAATAACTGTTTATAAACGTCCAACGAACAATTCTTATGTAACATTAAAACTGCAAACAACTAGGTGTCGTTTATGGAAAACAAAGTAATCTCAAGCGAAAAGCTGTTATGAAAATTACAGAGACGCTCGTCTGTTCTCTAAACATATCTTTGTAAAATGTTATAATTGTCAAGAGAGTTGCAGTTTGCAAGCTGTAACCTCCAGGCTATTATACGTGTCCTTGCGTCCAAAACATAAAGTGTTTGAGTGTTCTCCCTCGGAAAACCTGTTTAACCCGCTTATCTAGCATATTTGTTTTCAAAATTAGTTTCTAAGAGTATGCTATGCGTTATAGTTAATTTTATTTAAATTTTTATAGACTAATTATTGGTTTTTCATTTTAATATTGTAATAACTCGATCCAGAACTATTGATATGATTTGGGATTTATTTTTTTCAGGTCAGTAGACCTCACCTCTAGAAAAAGATTTTTAAATGCATTGGATTAAATTAAGCAATCTGTTCGTGCACTATATCATAATTGGATACTTCAACTTTTTTATTTTATTTATAAAATTATATTCAAGACTATATTGATACCTGATAAAACAATACTTATTCCAATGTGAACCACGTTAAAATATTTACAATGTACCGTAACATAGACAATACCTACTTTTATAGTTTACCCATGCCATGGTTTAAAAATATGAATTTGGACAGTGATGTTCAGAAACAAGGGAAGCTTTTGGCTTTGTTTGGCAGGTGTGGCGATCGCACTGGGACGGGACAGCTTGGACAGACGGGATTTCTCAAAAGCGTTTAGCATTGATTTTCTTATGTACTAGACCGCCATGGTCGGGACAGGACCATCCGACCCTTTTGCTATCCGAAAGAAAGTTCGGAAAAATATTTCTAGGACATTCCGATGTGTCGTATTGTAAGAGAATATTTTTCACTACTGTTTTTTTATCGCCACCCAACCCGTTATTTTTGTTTCCAGTCTGTAAATAACTGGATGGTTTCAAATAGATATGAATGTTCTTAAATAGTCAAACTGACCATTATTTTGAGAGTTTTTTTACTAAAATATTTAAAACATGAAAATTTACTTTGTCCACAACACAGTTATACAAAGTACACACATTAGGTACTTGTATTTACTATACATACTTACTGTAACTAGACCTAAAACTGAGTAGAAAAGTACTGTATCAACACATAACTAGTTCAATGTTATGTTTGAACATTATTTTAACTTTATTTATAGAAGTGTTAAAATCACCTCCATTTAATAAATATTTAGGTATAGGTAGAAATGGTTGATCTATAATTATTTTTGACAACTTTTAATAAATATTTTATTTCAGCAAGTTATAATCGGTGTAAACAAAACGAGGTAAACAATAAGTTATATCTACAAATAAGTATGCTATTGCGTTTTTAGATTATAAAATTATGTTAACACCTCAATTATAACACGTTCAATGAAATATGTAAAGCTTTGATTTCTATTTTCCAACATTGTTTATATTATTAACGCATATTTATATTTCTGTAGGTAGTGTCCAAGCAAGAAATTCTAAGAACATTGATGAAATGTACATTTTCGAAATAGCGACATACTTTAAATCAATTTATAAGTTTTGGACTATTGAATTGAATTATGAATTGAAATAAAGACATATATTTTTTTCATTTCATGTACATGAAAGTGTTAGAAAGCTACGCTATTCTGAATGTTTGTAGCTCTAATCATTCACATATATATTCACATAGGTATGTTTCATTGCCTATTCTACAGTACCGTACATGTACCATATGCTTTGGTCTTGTGTAATTTCAAGTTTAGCATGTTGTCACGTATAGGATATAAACTGTAAAATGCATGGCCATGGAGCCCCGCCTTCAACTAACTGATTCAAAGCTTGTTTGTTAAGGGAATTATTTGTCCCGTATGTGATGATTTACTATTTTCAAATACCAAAATTTATTATTTTCATTTTTTGGTGTATGGTTGATAAATTCCCTTTATTATTTAATCAACTGCCAAGAACCTACTACATGTATGATGGTGTTTTCCAATTTACATTGATGATGTTTTACTTTTACCTAATAGCCACTATATTTTGATTAAGTTTTATTTGAATTGGCAATGAATATTTAACTTGTTGAAGAGTGATTAAAAAAAATTACGATTAATATGAACCTACCTAGTCAATGACGTGTGACATGTGTCAAACTGTGACTTGATTTGTGCGTCTACATATTTACAACACAAGAATACAGCGTGTTAAGTACAGCGTGTTGAGTATTATAATTGTATACATTTCAAAATAGTCAATGGCAGTACTCAACATTGTGTTCGTATGACTTACGAACACAACAATGGCCATTGTGAAATAAAATTCATAACAAAGTCGAGGTACTTGTACTTTATTTATTTTATTTTAATATTTTACCTTAACATGGTTTAGAAATATGTATATGTTAAAGATAGCTTTTAGCAAGGGACTTTTTACTGATTGGTAGAAGAGCAAATACTAGAGAAGTCATTTCTCAATGAAATCATTTTACATGCCATCTGCATGCAATGCATAATCTTATAATTTTTTTATTCTATAATTTTTTATTGAGTAACTTACTGCTAACTTATGAAGGTTTATTATTTCAACTGCATTATTTTGTAAACTAACAAAATTGTATTTTGTTGAATATGCTTAAGATAACTAGTATGGAACTAGCCTTAAAGCCAAGTATATACCTTCACGTAAATTTTACATTAGATGTTGTTTATTGACATTATTCCAACCCATTTTTATTTTAATCTAAGGAAATCAGTAGAAGGCAAGACGATGTAGAAAATAGTGATTGTCTAGCTAAGCACCTAGTTATCTAGAGTCATACTTTGTAACAATAGTGTCTTCTTGATCACATTACATTTATATAATTGCTTAAGCATAAAGAATTTATGTTCGGTTAAAAGCTTTAATTTTATTAATAAGGAGATTTGTTCATGTGTTGTAAATAATGTTAATTAAATCGTAACTTCTATATAATAGGAGTAACTGTCATATTTAATTTAGTTTAATAAAATATTATTATATTTTTTTAACAGTTTGTACATAGTGTAAGACAAAAACTACTAGTACTCATTGTCAAAACAATTGGAAATTTTAATTAATGATGGAAGTTTAGTCAAAAGTGTAGTAACTATAAGTGTAATTTTACTGCTAATCATTGGCCATACAATGTCCATACATGTATAATGTAGGCATACACGATTGTTGGCTGTAAGTTACACTAACTTAAATAACATTATTCTTCCTTATAGCAACGTGTAGAAAGAAGCGAAAAGCAATATTTTTCCAAATCTATTAACGAAAACCAATTTTTCCTTCCCAATATTCAAACCTTACTACCTAGAACGTTGACCCTATATGGGAAAAGTTATCTTTTGTCATTTGCAGTTTGTTTTACAGTTTATAGGTTAATTACCTGTCTACCAACAATGGCTTGTGTTTATGGGGTTATATATTGTTGCGTAAAACTACTAGTTTTTTTTTGTAGTTTTTTTGTTTATTCTTCTTTTTCATAATGCATTTTATATCATGTTGTTTTTCACCATAGTTAGCAAAAAGATTTGTAATGCGTGAAAGTATGTTAAAAGAGAAATACTTAGATGGTGACTTTTTGCAGTTGAAAGGGTTAAAAATACAATCGAGGCGAAAATGACTGTTTTAAATGTCTAAAATGTATTTCTTAAATAAAAAGATATATAAGATCCTTTTATTAAAATGGTAGGTTTAGATATGTAATGTTTTGAATATTTTATCGTGTTTTTGTGTGTTCCAGAATAACTAAAACCGTGTTTGTATTAATTTTAGATTTTGAAGGAAATGCTTAAATTCTGAATGTGAAGGTTGTTTGAAACATTTGCTACAAGAATGTCGTTTTGGTTCTTGGGTGTTTTACAATATATTGAGGCATAGATATTTTATGATTACTACGTAATCTAGTGAAATTAATTTAGTGTACAGAAGGGTTATTTGAATAGTTCATACTTAAAGAAGGTTTATGTAAATAAACGAACAAAGACTAGCTACAATAATTAAAATTATAAAAACATATGTACACCACATCTCTCCAATATTATAAACCATTAAATCGTAAGTAACTAGGTTTTGCTCCTGGAAAACAAAGTAATCAAAAGCTAAAGAATGTTGTTGTTAGAACAGAAACACCCTTCTGTTCTCTAAACATATCTTTGTAAAATACTGTAATTTTCAAGAGAGTTGCAGTTTGCACGTTGTTATCTCATGGCTATTATACGTGTCCTGGCGTCCAAAACTTAAAGTGTGTAGGGGTATTCTCTTAACAAACTTTTTAAACAGATCACTTTGGCAAAAACCTAACGTAAGCTACTCACTTGGGAATATTTTAACGATACTCACATGAATTTTTGCGCGAGGTGATCCTACCATACTCGCACCGTAAACACCTACTATTGGCATTATGGTCTTGTATACTAATTTCTTGTTTTTTTTCACTCTCCTTGATTGGTTGGACAAACAATCTAGGTTAATTTACAAATATCATAAGTTTTTACAAAAAAACCTATTGTGTTATATATGCTTACGATGTATATTTATTTGTTGTTAGTTTAGCCTAAAGCTGATGTGTAAATATCAGTGAATAGTAGATACTGGTAAATTATTTGAACCCATGTAACACAAATTAACTAAATTCATATTGCAAAACTGTAGTGTAAATATCAAGTAACTTACGAAAACCACTACAATAAAATGATATAAATTTAAATTCCAATTTTTCTCGTATACGTTTTATTAAATTTATTTTTTCATATTTGTTGTGTACGTCAAAATGGTAGTTGCATTCATTTTTTATATAATAAATAATGGGTTAAATACCTTATACTGTCAAGTGATCCTTTGTAGTCCAATATAGGCTACTGCAGTTTCGTTCCTGATAGGAACTTCATCAGGCTGTTAAGGATCAATCTGTCGTTCAGGAACGAAACTGTAGTAGCCTATATTTGGACTACAAAGGATCACTTGACAGTATAAGGTATTTAATCCATTATTTATTATTACCAGTTATCCGGAGGCTAACAACATGATTTTATATATTTTAACTACAATACATATTAAATTACAAAAACATCGGTTTAAAATCATTGTGTGAGCACCACTTATGCTGGATCAGAATGTGAACGAACCTTGTAAGAAAACGTGAGTTGAAAACTAAGCTCCCTCTTAGATCTTTCCCTCCAATGGCATTGCCTTCTTTAAGCGTATTACTTAGTTCAAGCCTGTTTCTAACATAAACGCTGGTTAAAAAGCTTATATAATTAGGTTAAAATCTAAACATACATTTTTACATTCTGCATTTCATTGTAGTAAATCAAACTTCATGACCTTTTATAAAGAGTAATTCAAATTCACAAAAAAACTTGATAATTGAAAATTACGTTGCTTTCACTAGCAATACACGTAATCTTCCTGTTAGTAAACATTGTTACGATTTAAAAAAGTTTTATTTATTATTTAATACAATTTTGAATAGTTTTACAAGTTGTTAAGTTGAAAAATTTGAAAGTTTAATAAATTGTATTACTTAACAAAAAAAATTTGAAAATGTATTCCGTATATAGTTTAGCGATATGTATTGTTCCTTTACAATATGAGCCTAAGCTCTATTTCAAACCCGAGATACACTACTCATATTACTTATTGACCTCTAATAGAATAATGGTTCAATGCTCAAATCAACAACCAATTTATATGAACATTTTTACAAATTATAGAACAATTCATATAAGGCTGTAAAAGGTGGTAAGTGCGTTTTCTATGTGCTAAAATAATTTCATTCATTGGACATTTTTAAGGACACCGGAAAATAGAATAAGCAAGAAAATAATTGACAAGTTGTGGAATAGCAAGAGTGACTTTAGGTGGATTGCAGAGATTAAGGAGGACATGAGAAGGTTGAAAATATCATTAGAAGATTTGGAAAATAAGTCAGAGGCGCTTACAGTACTCAAAAACAAAAATATCATCCTGCCAATAGGAGCAAACAATCAGAGACAAGGAAGAGTGGTTTTGGAAGAAGAAAGAAAACAACGGTCGTAAAGAATGAAGAAGTATTGGGCGGACAAGAAGAAAAGACATAATTAAAAACAATCTAACCATTATATTGACTTAAGTGGTCCAATGCTGGCCATAAAATAATAATAAATAAATAAAGGAACATATGGTATTCTTTGGTAGACTGAAAACATACTTCCAATTAGGTAAAGCGAGGGCAGTCTGTCTTTTTTACTGCGACATTCAGCCGGCGAAGACCAGACGGCAAAGCTGTACAATAAGCAATTCTACAGCAGCCATATCTCACTCTGTTATCTCCTCTATCTACTATTGTATCTGCAGTACAAGTTCTCTCTACACTATATCCAACAGAATTTTCTCATCCTTACAAATATAAGATTATCATTAATTATATGTTACGTCAAAATATTGTTGTACGTTCAGTACAGGAATAATAGGATATTTTAGTAATTTACAAGTTTTACCTATCTTAGGCCTATCTAACTTTTATCGGGGGCAGGCTTATCTTAGCCTGAACATATTTTTTTTATGTTATTGTGTTTAAGTGTTATTGTGTTATGAAAAACCCAGAGGTTGACAATTGTATAAGTTTCCAAATATTTTTAGTAATTTAGTAAGAGATAAATATTGTGGAATTTAACCGTTTGATTTGTCTTAGATTTGCGCAACGCTTTAAATGCAGTGTTAAGGATAGAGCTACGTAAATGTATTTTTTTTATATTTATAAAAACCTACCCAATAATAAACTTTTA
This sequence comes from Macrosteles quadrilineatus, assembly GCF_028750875.1. NCBI lineage: Eukaryota > Metazoa > Arthropoda > Insecta > Hemiptera > Cicadellidae > Macrosteles > Macrosteles quadrilineatus. Next base: position 20,665,773 of record NW_026542596.1, read on the forward strand.
ATTTATTAAAATCATATTTGTCCTAAAGAAAACTCACTGATACATTTTTGGGAATAATATATTAAATACAATGCGATATATTACAAAATGTATATAACATGCTATGCAATAATATGTGTTTATAATTACCTTTTTGAGTTTAAATATTTCAGTGTTTTAATCTACAAGCGTATTAAAAATACTTCCGGGTATCATTAATATTATCTTGTGAATATTAACTGTAAATAATGTTTCATGGATTAGAACAATTAAATAAGCTTGTAGTATTATATTTTTGACTGTGCGTTCATCAGCTTAAAAGAAGAGAAAACAATTTTTAAGAATAAAACAATTTAAGTTTCTTTTTTTTAACGAAACAGAAGTAATAATAATAACAACTAGGATGTAGAGTCTCCCATACGCAATTCTCATTCTGGGCAATTCACATTTGCCGGTAGTTACCTGTCTATGTGTCCAAAACCCTAAATAACTGGGCAACTGTTCTTTCCCAGACCAAAGTACAATAGGATCTTCAAAGTACAACAAAAATGCATTTGCACATTATAAAACTAAATATATTCACACGTAAGTGTTCTCGTCGTCTATATTATAAAGATAAAACCTTTGTGTTTTGTATAAGGAGAAATTTAATAACAAAAACCTGTATGTTTATTCTAATTTTTGACTGTCTGTTTTATACTTAAATTTTACTTTCTTTGAGTGTTGTATGTATTTCCTGAAGTTTTTACACTCTATATTAACATTTTGGGTATGTTGACATAAGAATAAGAAATTTGTTGGGTTCAATATTATTTTGTACAAACAGTGAGTAAACTCTAAAGATAGAAATATTTTGGTGTGGCTCCAAATCCGTTTTGATACATCCTACGTGAATATTTTGTATTTCCAGATGTCGAATATTCTTAAATATTTACAAACACTTGTAACATATAAGCTTTTAGTTTTTTCAGTTTCATTTAAAGCTCATTCATACATAAATTATGAATAACATATTAGATTTTCTTAGTTTGTATAAACAATTCATTTATGAGGAAATCTTTTTTCGATTCACTAAAATTCATCTGTAATTTCGTAGCGTTATTTCCTTAAAGTAATAAAAGAACAGTATCTTGTTTCCAACTATCTCCAACTAGAAACACCAATATAAAAGCCAACTGTTGGGTATAATACAAGTAATGGTTACAATGTATCATTATCACTAACAAACAAGTCAAATAAAAGTAGTAAACTGACATGAAAAATGTAACCACTGCTGTTAGCTGCTGTCACAGGATATATGGGTTAATTGCCTGTCTACTAAACAATGGTGCATTTATTGTAGACAGTTTAGTCGGTTTGGTAATATTGCGTACAACCGTTACCTGCAGTAATCTTCTTGATTGATGGATCCATTTCAACGTAATAGTATGGGATTTATGGGATTGTCTTAACCAAGATTAATGTTTTCGAAAATGAACTTGGGCAATAAGTAAACGATGTTCAGAGATAATGGAGAGTTCATTTTGGTCAATACTGTATTGTAACTGATTTTTAAAATTTTAAATCTACCTTATATTTATTCAATGTTGTTCCTTGTCATAAAACTAATTAATTTGTTTCATGGTGTCAAATGTTGTAAATCTGTTTTAGAGTAAGTTGACAACTAAGTACTAAACACTTGAAATCACTCTATTCAAGCAATGCACCTTTATGTCACGTTTACATAAAACTATGACTAATAGAAGGATAATATATAAATTCCACATGAAAATTTACCAGTTGCTTAACATGTGTATAATTTTTTTGTAATAGTCAAGTATTTGGAAAATTGTTAGCCTTTTTTATAACTTTTATAAAATTATTGTTTTGTAAATTAAGACGTTATTCTGTATCATATCACAAGTCTATTTAATTAACAGTGCGGCTGATTTTCAAATATTTTATAACAAATTGACCACCTCTATAAAGATATCCATATCAATTTTTTAAGTAAACACTTCTTATTCTTCTCACTTTTACTTCTAGACAAAACCCCGCATAGAAGCTGACGCAGGAACTAACACTATTTGCCCTGCGGGCGTGGCCGGAAGCGGAAACAATTTGCTTCTTTGATCGGATGTTGAAAGAAATCTCTATTGATTAACACTCTAGAAATTTATCATGATAATTAATGTTAATTTATATCTACTACTTAGCTCTTTCGGTCGATGATTGACGTAATATAATTCATTTCACTTGTATTGAAGTGCTACATTACTAATGAAGTTATTTATGGTATATGTTATGATAAAAGTAAATAATTTCAAATTTTTTAAATAAATACTTCATAGTGAATAGAATATATTTTTATAAGGATATTTAATAATAAATGCATCTTGGTTTCCATAATTGTATGCCTATTTTTTGTAAGAGCCTTTGTCCGTATATTGAAAATCAATGTAGGCTACCTATTAATTGTTCCTAAACATACTAAGCAAAAGAAAAGTACATAATTACTTTGAATACTTATAAATCAAATACAATTTACAAAATAAATTTTAAGCTGGACTGGGATGCACCACGTAATTAATTTGAAACACATTTGTTGCTTTTTAGTAAACAAAATTTTAAAATAACAAGTGTCAGCAATCTTACACATACTTTCTCCAATTAGCTTGTCAACAACCTTTACCTTGGGTAAGCGAAGAGAGTAACTAACTATGATGTAGGTAAAATAACAAAATTGCATGAGCTTTTGAACCGTAATTTTTACAGGAAGGGGTTGCACTATTTAGTTTTGAATTGTAAGGACCATGGACCATAACATACTAATTATAATCGAAACCGTCTTTTTCTCAAATCTAATTTTTTGATATTTTATGAGAAAATAACATTAATTAAAATAACTTTAGAACCGTAATCTTTACAGAAATTGCAGTTATACCATTTCGTTCAGGATTTTAAGGGCTATAACATACTAAATTTACATACAAATCGTTCGGACTATATAAAAAAAGATTTTTATTTATTTATGGATTAATTACAATTACAAATCAAAATTTCAAAACAATCAAACAAACGTCTGGAGATAACGTGTATTTAGTACCTAAATACCAAATTGTATTAAAATCAATCAACAGGCGTGATCCGTAGCTCTATACACATCCACACATACAGTCAGACACATAGACACAGACACGCATCACTTCAAAACAATTTTTTTTGTGTTTAGGGGAACCCAAAAGGAATAAAACCACTCAAACTCAAACACTTTGACGAAAACGATACGATTTCTAACCTACTATAGAATAGGGGGAGAAATTAAAAATTAAATTTCGTATCCGCTATTATCACTCATAACCTGATGGGGTACGCTTATACCCAAACCTCTCAAAACAATAAATATTTGCGCTCCAAATCATTTAACATTTTGATTTAAGATAAGACAAAAATTCCTTCAGTGAAATGTTAAACCAACCCCCAAAAACCTCTGATCCCTAAGAGAAAGGATTGATTGGGTGACGCATGCGCTTCCTCCGCACTCCGCGCGGGACGTCAGTAGTGGTCGCGTCGTGAGGAGGTAGACACTAACATGTGACCCATGGCCGTCTCTACCGTTGTCATCTTGGCTGTCATGCTGGCGCACTGGGCGAGCGGACAGGACTCCAGGCTACTTTACGATGCCAAAGGTAGTGGTTAGAGGGGGCAATTGCAGTTAATCATTTGCCTTGGTTTAGATAGTATTTGAATGTTTGCAAATCGTGATATAGCTATTTAAAAAGTAAGATAAATGTATTATCATTGTTAAGACAGTATATATATAAAATTATTTTATGAGATATTTCTAAAACATTTATTATAATATTTTAGAAAGGGAAAAACAAAATTAATACAAAAATAATTATAGTAAATTAAATATGAAAGTAAGTAAAATTAATATGTTTCAACATTGGTTATAAAATAAATCACCTAGATATACAAAACGTTTAACAATAGTAAATTTGACATACAATTTACAGAAATCAAAAACCTGTAATAATACTTTAAGTACTCTACATTTTAGTTTCAAATAAATTATTGCTAAGTTAAAAATAGTAGGTAAAACCTAAAATAAATACGGTGGTTGGACGAACAAAACGCAGATTTCCTTACGAGCCCTTAATTTATGAAAGTAAACTTAATGTCGTAATGTCTTCTGCCAATATTAAGGTTGTGAGGACTACATAATGATGCAAAATTGAATTATTATGTTTGTACAGTATTTCTTTCACATACATAACTTATTTCATTTAATAAATGTGTATAGTGACTGTTCAATTAGATTGAGGCTCAAAGCATAAATATATGCACCATCATGTTGATGAGCAACATAGTTCATGTTCAATATTCAATTCATCATAGTTCAATGTTTTAATTCATTATTGATTTTGGACAATTTTTCTTTAAATATCTTTGGTTAATAATTAATACCCCCGCCGCAGCAAACCTGCAGACTAAGCGAATTTCCATTTGCCTGATTGGATTTACACTAAAATGTCTCCTTAAAAATATCACATTCATTCCCTATTTAAATAGAATCAGTTTAACACATACTTAGGTTTGCTGCAACAGGGAGGGCAAAAGTGTTTTTTATGTAAAATGTTAATAGTTAGTAAGAAATAAAAACATTTTCCAAATTTGGGCAAAAAATGTTAATAAACAAGAAAACTACAACAGTTTACTTATTCTCCATAAGAACAACATGGGAATTTTAAATTTACAATTTTTTGAAATTTTCTCCGTAACCATTAGGTGCATTATAACGCTTCAATATACTAAATTATTTGTTTTTTTAAGCTCTACAAAATGGTTTGGAAAGAAATTGCAAAAATTTATGTTTTTTGAGTCAAAAGTGGGAAAAACCCATTTTTACCCCATAAAACCCCCCATAAACCCCCGTTCCCATGGTCCGATCATGCTGGTTCGCGAACTCGTTCGAATAAACGTAGGTTTATACGTTTGTAGCAAATTTCATCAAAATCGGATCGTTTTTGCTCGAGTTATCGCGCTAACGGACACATATATAAATATATATATATATATATATATATATATATATATATATATATATATATATAAATATATATATATATATATATATATATATGAATTTGAACGGATGGTGTTTTTGGCCTCTAGGGACCTCAAAACGAAAAAAAAAATCGGTCCCGGGTCCAGGTCTTACCATGAGTACTACGGTAATAGCTTATTCCCTATATGGGAAATTCGCTAAAAAGAATTTAACTTTATTGAATTAATTTAAATAATTAAAAATAAAAGTATTTCGCATAAAGTACGGTGTCATGGTCAAAAGTATAATTAATCTTTTTAAATAATTATATAAGATATTATATAATATTAAAATAATAATAATAATAATAATAATAAATAGCAGTAATTATATAATAATAAATAATTACTATAAATTTCTTGTTTTACAATCTGTCAGTATTAGAAAATGTTACACAACTAAATCAATAAAGCATAATGCAGTATTCAAGTTATTTGTTTAAAATTACCAGCTAACAGATATGCTATGAAATAGAATTCTGAACATCCAATACACCATAAATCACACGTAAGACAGATACAGCGCGCTCTTCAATGGTTACCTGGTCGTATACATCAGAACGAATAACGTGATTGTTATTTACGATCCAATAACTTTCTTTCATGCAGCTCAGAGATAGTCCATTGAATTTTCTTTTCATCAAGCAAGAGGTGTTGCAGCTTTACCAGAAGCATCCATACAAATAGGATATATTTTTAAATTTATATAGCTTTGACACTACAGGTTTATTGGTGTCCAAAGTTTTTATTTATTGCTTCATCTTCCCTCAATAATATTAGGTGATGAAACATCTGAGGGAAAGTTTGTTTTAAACACATTGTTTAATTCTTTGGGTTAATTTTGAATACTGTAGATTAATCACTGTATATCTACAAGATAATGAAGCTACGAATGCGCCTCCTTTAATCAAACAACTGTATTTTGCATAATTGGGAATGCTGCTTAAGGTGGGCTCTGAATTGAGGATTTAATGATTTTATATAGCATACCCAATTTCCAATTGTGATTGGTGAGATTTTAATCCAGGATATCAGATAAAAGTGGCTCAATCACTTGATTATCATCATCTCTATCCCTGGGCAGAAAGTCTTAGTAATGATTCTAACAAGCGTTTAGTGAAGAGGAGAATTGAAAATTCGTTTCCATCGCTCGGACAGAAATCAGGCTATACATTTTCGCTGACACTTAATACCAAAAAGTAATTCTTTTAAAAACTCTAATTTTAAATAAGGAAAAAATTATCAGCTGATTTTCTCTTGCTCTAAATTAACTTTTCTCGCTCTTAATCAGTTTTCCATTTGCCCACTACGCGCGCTAGTGTTTGATTATAACTTATTTCGATTATTGAAATCAGCTGTTTTTATTGTTCATACATATACATGTGATCAGAAATATTCATTGGCTAGTTGTACTATGCTTAGCTTTTAGTGCTTGTTTACTGCACAATGCGGATGTAATCTTGAGATGGAACTACTGATTTCCACGTTGTTATGTAGGTTTAAAACAAAAACATTTAGCTTTAAATTTCATATACAAATAATGTTAAAGAGGACATATAACTAGTCCTCTTCCAGTTAATCCCGTCCTTGGATTCTCATCGTACGTGAAAATAGCTCTCACATGCTCGGCTTTGCCTCTTACACGTGAAATTTGGTTTTTATATGTTCGGCATGGCCACACACATTAAACTTGAACACGCACCGGAACATGTCACTTTGGGTAATTATAATTAGCCTATTATTTACAGTAATTACTATAAAATTTGATATTGTACATATCACTTCGGGATAAATAGGTACTTGATATAACTAATAGTACTTGATCCGTATGTATGAAACATGTTTAATAGTTACCAAACATGTCTGTTTTGATTCAATTTGATCACTTAATCAATACCAATTCAGCGATTAAATTCAAAATACAGAAGTACATTTTCACAGTGCCAAAAATATGTCCATATTAACAAAGTGTAGACGAGATCCAGAGAAGTGGGGGGTGAGCTTAATTAAACACGGATGTGGAGGAAGAGACAATAGGAAACCAGAGCTTGTCTCTTCAGAGAATACCCCTCTTGGTGGGGTAACTAACTACGTGTATTGGCTACGTGTACTAGCACGTTGGGAAGAGGGGGTTTACAGTTGATATCAGAGCATTCCGAATTATGTTGATAAACATACTTAATTATGTAAATATTTATGCATTTTAAATGTTAAAGTAACTCTCTTTATGCAATATGCATTTCAATTTTTTTTACTAACGAGTAATTGAGCATAAATTCTTTCTCTGGTAAATAGATTAGAATTTTTTATATTTTCAACATGACAAATAGGTGTATTTGTGAATGAATTTCGTTTTGTGTCTATAAGCCGTAAAAAACGTATATGTAAGTCAAATAAATATTCTTCCTACTGTGTTGAATATTTTATTTGTATGTTCAAACAATAGTTACATGCAATGTATTAATTATTGCTGTATGTTTTTGATATTTTCCACATATGCGTTGGTTTATTTAAAGTTTCATTATTGTATATATAAAGGAAATAATTTCATAAACATCTCATAAGTAAGTTACGAATCATAATTACGAATTATAACCTCCACGGAACGTACTTAAATTGTAAAACAAAGTAACCTTAAAAACATTTAATTCAAACTAAACAGTTCACTGAAATTACACAGAATAAATGAGAAAGCACGGTGGGTGTAAAATTATTGTACATGCTCTGGCAAAGGCAGAAACGGGATATTTATTTCCTCGGTGAGAAACGTAAAACAATAAAGGACAAGACTGAAGTGGAGTCAAGAGTGTCAGCCGTTAGTCCTTGCTCTGCAGAACTCAGTTAGGGACATTTTGTGAAACAAGATTCTCAGTCGGTCTGCAAACGTTTTGTAAAAATATTACATAACTTTTCTGTAAAATGTGTAATTAATGTTCAAGGGCATATTAATCTTTCATTGTAAGCTAGATATTAAATTTCAGTTGTAAAATGATTGGAAATGTATAAGTTTTCAAACACAACAACAATAAATAATTCTGTTTATACATTAAATGTTTGATTATGTATTTAATATAACTTCGTAATTTACATAGGTGGAGATGATATTGATGCACCAATATATTGAGTAACCAAGTTTAATGTAAAATTTTTCATACTGGCATATTTATAATTCTTGTACGAAATGTTAACTGTTTCACATCTCTTTTACCTCACATAATTCAAATTCTTCTAAAATCTAGCAGTTCATTGGTTGGCAAAATTCAATCGAATTGTTAAGATTTATTATGTAACTTTAATCCGAATTAGTTCCTGTCTAATATGCATTAATAAAAGATATTTGTGCAATTACTGAGGATAGTTCCACTTGTTAAAACTACGGAAAATAGTGACGTAAGAGCTTGTCAAGTGCATAAGTTTACAAAAGACAAAAAATACACTACACAAATGATGTGCAATGTTATGGACTAAAGTTGAATGTATGTTTCACAACAATAAGAATGACAACAATATCACGATGTTTTCTGCGAGGTTAGTTTGTTTTGTGTCCGAGCTGCGGTTTTGATGCAACGGGGAAAGCTGTGTTGTTGCAAACTTGAAAAAAAAATATTCTTTGTTTACATAATGTTATTCATGCGTTTAAATGCTTACTTCCTTTTAAACTAAAATTTAGTTTTGTTGTGTATTTGTGTGGTCATTGACATGTATGAAATAATATTACCTACATACGTACGATTTTATGTGGATTAAAATACAAAAACCAACCCAAATTTTAGTTTTGTTCAGTCGTCACTCTGATGAGCGTGATTGTGAGCTTTCTGATTCGCGAGAATGAAACGCAACTTTGTGTAATAACTTAACAGAATCAATTAAATAACCCATATTTTATTAAAACACAGATTGACAGATATCATAAAGTTTAAGATAAAATTGAAAGGAGAGATCTGAGTAAATATAGATTATATTGACCACCTGCAAGCCATAAACTACCAAGAAGTCCATTAAATTGGGTACCTAGTCGCATTAGTAAGGGGAAATACGTTTGTTATGGCATAAGTCATACATGGTTTATGACAGTCAGACGTGGTGCGTTAAGGTCTGCTTCTAAATCTGTACTATGCTAACTGTAAGTACTAGGTTAGTAGTAGAACAATGTATAGAGATTTAAGAGTTGGTCGTGTAAAAAGGGAAATGCCCTTTTAGATTTTCAGCTTTGAAATGTAAAATGAATTTAAATGGGTATATGAATAAGAAGCTATTTTATGATGCATATAAATTTATATAAAAGTTTAAAATGATGCATAATGTTCCAACTAAGCTATCCATTATTGATGTTTTTATTCATGGGTAAAGCTGTGTTTATTCATTCACGTTAATATGTTACTTAGATATTGGCTAAAATAAGGCAAAGATTTAAGCTTTATATTTAATATTTATACACCTAACAAATAATAATAAATAAGTATAGATATCAAATATCTGTAAAAGGTAAAAAGGTTTTCAAGTTATTAGGGTTAAAGACCATTTGTATCAATAAATTTGTAAACAGTGTTTAAAGCATGAAAACCAAACGAATATCGCAGATACAGTGATAGTATTTCTAAGCTCAAGTATTGTAAAAGGGTTTATATTCTAAATGCAGGATGGAAGCAATTCTTTAAAAGACAATCCATCAACCATGTTGCGACAACGAGTGATTTTGTCAGCTCTAGAAAGAATCGTTTTATATCTCAACCGTTTTATACAAAACATTATAGAGATTGCACCTTTCTAAACGGAAATTATTAACAGAGTATTTGCGTTTAATATATATTTAATCGAAATATAATTTCTTCACAAAAAAGTGTAATTATTTAAATGAGCTATATAAAATAAACAATTCAATGATTTTTAAGTTATTGACACATAAGAAAAGAGTGCATGACTTTCTACGTATCAAATATTTCAAACTTGAATTTTAAAAATTGTATGATTTAGAAACTTAATTTTCAAGAGTATATAAATGGTGAACAAATATAATTTAGCAGATTTGATATTGTTTTGTAAAGTACTCCGCATTTTAAATTATTTAAGTAAAACACTAATAACATTTACATGCCATTTAATGTTTACCTTATGCAAAAGCTTTTTAGCATAGTGTGATGGTATTTTTAGCATAGTGTGATGGTATTTTTAGCATAGTGTGATGGTATTTTTAGCATAGTGTGATGGTATTTTTAGCATAGTGTGATGGTATTTTTAGCATAGTGTGATGGTATTTTTAGCATAGTGTGATGGTATTTTTAGCATAGTGTGATGGTATTTTTAGCATAGTGTGATGGTATTTTTAGCATAGTGTGATGGTATTTTTAGCATAGTGTGATGGTATTTTTAGCATAGTGTGATGGTATTTTTAGCATAGTGTGATGGTATTTTTAGCATAGTGTGATGGTATTTTTAGCATAGTGTGATGGTATTTTTAGCATAGTGTGATGGTATTTTTAGCAAAGTGTGATGGTATTTTTAGCATAGTGTGATGGTATTTTTTAGCATAGTGTGATGGTATTTTTAGCATAGTGTGATGGTATTTTTAGCATAGTGTGATGGTATTTTTAGCATAGTGTGATGGTATTTTTAGCATAGTGTGATGGTATTTTTAGCATAGTGTGATGGTATTTTTAGCATAGTGTGATGGTATTTTTAGCATAGTGCAATATACGGGTGATCAACTCAAGGAGGCCACCATTGGGATCTCGGAAACGGTAAGAATTAGAGAAAACTTTAAATGGGGAACATTCCTTTATTTTTTGTGGCAGTTAAAAAATGATTTTATTTTTTCGAAATTCAGCCGCCATTCTTAAAATTTCTTATTGAACACCCTATACTTTATCATGATTTCGGATAAAACATGCGATTAAACATTTTTTTATTCTTGACATTTTTTTCGATAACCCACTCGTTTAGGAGTTACAACCTATGGAAAAATGACTTCCGGTGTACATTTTACTTTGCATCCAAATTCCAAAAATTCATAAAATTGGAAAAAAATATTCATTCTATTGTTTCAAAAATGGCGGCCATTTTCTAAAATGGTGGCAAACTTGAAAAGTAGAAAACTGTGTGTTTTATGGTCTTTTTGGAATGTGGATGCAATTTTAAGACTTATTTGATTTATTTACTCTTTGCATTTTCACTATAAACCTACTTCTTTAGGAGCTAAATACCTTGTATGGCAATGATAAAACACATGTAGCAGGTGACGCATTGACCTACTCTAAATACTTTGTAGCACGACGCTCCAGACTGTAAAGTAAACATTATGGCCGGATCTGTTTATCTGGGTTGTTTACTGTAATGGAGTAGAGACTGGTATTCAACTCATGGGTTCAAGAGTTGTTTGTTTAATCACGTGTGTATAGTTCTGTATGACCTATCATTGTCTCTATGCTGATATCCAGATGACATAATTAATTGTTTCAGTAGTTTTTCCCCTTTTTTTATTTAGATTTTTAAATATGGAGTGTTTAGTTTTTGCAAGTTTTAAAACAAAAAACTGTAAAACTACTGCATTTTTAGAAAACTTTTATTACTGTTAATACTTACTGTATCAATGGAAGTTTGATAGTGTGAATAACATGTTGAAAGAATTTCAGATTGAGTATTTTGAATATAATATTAAACGAACAAACTTATTCTACAAAACATACTAGGCTTATCTTAAAAAGATGTATATACTCAGCCATTCTAAATTTAAAAGTGAAAAACTAACCATCAACCTAAAACTCAATAATTTTAATTTCGTCAAATATTCCAACAACAACACTAATTTAACTTTTAATCCATGGTGTTTTTATAAATAAAAGGATTAAATTAAATACCTATAATGGTTCATTGGTAAAATAAGTTGAGCAAGATTTGTTATCTAGTTGTAGTTAAGAATAATCATATGGTTAACATTTACAACAGACTATAATTTTACATGAATTCACATTGACTTTTCTTTCAATGCAGTTTATTGATATACCATTGTAAACTAAAGTGCAACATTTGTCATATATATTTCTATGTAATTTCATTAGAATAAAATTTAACTAAAAGCCATCAAAATAATAAACGTGTAAGTACAAATCCTACGATTTTCGTCTTTAAGACAATCTCTTTTTACAAAAAATCCTCTTACTAAGTTATTATACCTATAAAGCAGCAATCGTCGTCTAACACTCTTGAATCCAATTTAGTGTTTTCCACGATTGAAGACCTTCGTAAAAATATAATTTCACACTACAAGTTAAAATGTTGGTCCTAACTGCTTCCCTTCTAGATTCTAAACTTTGTGAAATTTGGTTAAAATAAAAGTTTGTTATACATGTGTTAAACTAATTAACAAGGCACTCGTGCAAGCGACTAGATTTTGTGTTGCAATTTATAAGTTTTTAAATTACCTTATTATTTGTCACATATCTACTAAAAGTCTTAGCGTTAGTTTAAATTAAGATTAAAACTAAGGATTTCCTAATATAATAGAAAACCCAACAGTACAAACTTATATATACATATAGGATTTAGTAGAGTCTACATTTTTTACATAAACAAGATTTACTCAAATGAGTAACAAATACGTTTTTGAGTATTAGTAACAAATAAATTGTTATTTTGAATACCGTAAGCTAATGTCTTTAGGAATTTTGATCTAGGAGTATACACCTTACTAATACTATTGTATAATATATGATCATCACTTAGATAGATTGAGTACGTGAAGACAGATATATGTGCAGTACAGTAGTTAGTTATGCCACCCGAGACACTCTGCAGGGTTGATCTCTAGAGAGAGAGACAAGTTCCCTATTGTCTCTTTCTCCATGACCGTGTTTAATTAAGCAAACCCCTCTACTGTAGTTCTCGTCTACCCTTTCTTATTATCGGAATGTCATTGACCTCAGCATGTTTCACTAAACAACATTGTTGTATATTGTACTAAACTTGTAGTAAACAGTTACAATGTGTGAATATTTCGCCGGTTAAGATCTGTACTGTTAAGTCAACGAAAATTGTATTTTTTTTTATTTTAAATTTTTTTTGTATATATTCATGCCTTTAGAACCTGCTTACCGTTTTGTAAGGAAACATACCAAACCTTGGTCTCGTTAAAATGTATTCTTGAAATTTTTTATATAGCATCATTAATTAATTGTCCAATGAATAATTTTATTAATTTCTCCCCCTATACCATAGTATAAAGAGAAAGTATTGTTTTTTTTTTTAATTTTTGAGTTTAGGTTTTGAGTGGATATATCTGTTTTGGGTCCCCCTGAACCCATAAATTTCGTTTTAAAAGTAATGTATGTGTGCGTGCCAGTGTGTATGTGTCTTCCTGTATGTGTGGATGTGTAAAGAGCTACAGATCACACCTGTTGTCCAATTTCGATGAAATTTGGTATGGGGGTACTACTCCATCGCAATTTAATTTTTTGGGGGATTTTCCCATTAAAACCCATAAAAAAACTGAAAAATCAATTATCAATGTTATATAGTCCTTTGAATTCCGAATAAAAATTTACGGTTTTTATTGCTGTCTACATAACAGTTCAAAATATATAGCAGTTTTTAGGAATTCCATATAAAATATCATATTTATATTATCATAGTTATTCATTCGCTGAAAGTTATTTAGGCCAAGTCAAATTATTTATTTAACCTAAGTAACTGAAGCACATAACAGTTAGATTCCTTTAAAATGTCATTCTGACAATTTTGGTATAGGCTAAATACGTTTCTAGCACCTTTTTACAATCTAACAATTCGCACAGTCTGAATCACAACAACGATAGAGACGGTGGGGCACACGGAAGATTTCTCAGGTGCCGTTTGACGTCACTAACTGCTGATGTCACTAACTGCTGCGTCTGAAGAAACAATTTTATAATTTTCTATTATTAAATTAAACTGTCATAACCTAACCAAACTAACCAAACCTGCTAATAATGGAAAAATCGAATAAAGGTTTGTTTACTATCTAAAAAAATAGTTTTGTTCATAAAATAAAATTATAATTGCCTTAAATTCAATTTTATAATTTTTAATTATAAAATTAAACTGTCATTACCTAACCAAACCAACCAAACTTGCTGATATGAAATTTTTGATAAAAGGTTAGTGCTGTCGGCGGGATTCGAACCCGAAACATTTGGATTATCAGCCCACAACGCTATCCTCTACACCACTGAGGCAGATGGCTCAAATCTGTATCGTTGCGGTATTGGTGTTCGTTCCCTCAAAGTGACGTCAGCAGTTAGTGACGTCAAACGGCACCTGAGAAATCTTCCGTGTGCCGTTTCGCGATAGAGATATTGTTGGATATTTAGTCATTGAAATCGTCTAACTTATTCATGTAACAGTTAGGCTAATTTACTATCACCACTTTAGTAAAGAATATTTTTTTTCTAAAATAAAAAAACCAAGAAACATCCAGCCATTCCTAAACTGAATGCTTCTTACTTAAATCGGCTTGTTTACTACGAACTATGTCATTTTGTTAAAAGTCTAACCGTTAGCTACCCAGACGTCTCACGCTTAGCGGCTGAGCTATTGATAGCAAGTTTATTGGCCAGCTGCAAGAGCTCGAATTCGACACGATCGATGTGGAATGATAGTGTGGCCAATTTTCAAATAGGGTTTTTGAGTAAAATAGTTACTATACATATTTAGTTTGCCCTTTTATTTGTTTATTTGTTTTGTTTCGTTTATTTGTTTTGTTTCGTTTATTTGATTATTTGGTTTATTGATTTTTTTTTCTGGTATTTTCTGTTATGGTAAAAATAAAATAAAAACTGTTCAGCAATGGTTTCAACTTGCAATGGTTGTCAAATTTTGCGGTCTAAAAAGTTTTGAAGCTTTATAAACATGAATCAAGAAGAAATCAAACTATTAAAAACGTAATAATAGTATTTACGTTTAAAAGACATACTCCTTTAAAAGTGGAATTGGATTAGCAGTGAATATTTGTATGGTGTTCGTAATGTTCTTTTTAATTTACTTTTCATTAATAGGATATTTAAATTTGATATGAGGATTTTTCTTATGTACTTATGCGTTTAATGATATTTTTTGGAATTTTGATTGGATTTAACGCCTACGACAAGATAATATAAAATTGTTATTTCCTGTTCTATGTAAAAGTATATCAAACAACCGTTTTCCCTCATAAAACTTTGCATACTAACTTCTTTTAACACATTCCACACATAATTCTTCAAGTCCTTCGGAGTAAGTTTCCAAAATAGAACCAAGTTACTCGAAAGACATAATGTTTCACAATCAAATAAATTTTAAGCAAACCTACTAGGTATTTGCGTGCAATAAGGGGGCTTAGGCGTACTACATCCCCTAAGCATTGTACAGCCCATTGTGTTAGTAATAGAGAGGTTATATTATAACGTTATATTGATGGTTTGACGCAGGCGTGGTTCTGTTAACATGCAGCTCCGCGTCAGTCGGTGACGAACCCTCCGCTTGTATACTTGACCATGTGACTGTATGTTGCCTTACCCTTTTATGAGTGCGTCACACAAATATATTACAATGATTTGCTTTAGACTTGGCATTTCATTGTTTATTCTCAGTGTTTTACGCTGCAGTGTTTTAGGAAAGGACTTGGAACAAGGTAAATTGTGGAATTCACATGGTTATTTCTTTTAATTTTAGAATTTAAAAAGTATAATAATAAAAATGCTTGTTTAATTAGCAGTAAAATATAAAAGTCATAAAATGTTAGTAATACTTACTTAGAAATATATCGTGTTATATAATTTATTGTATTGGTTTATGATGGAGGTATAAAAATAAAATTTTAATACAGGCAAATAACGTCCATAAGTTTATTTACATTAAAATGCATTTACGTTAGGAAATTTAAGACAAGTTATTTTATACAAGTTCTGTTGGTAGTTCCAATGCATACATCATATACTGTATACACGATATAAAATAACTAAATATTTTAGTTCTTTTAGTCTACTTGGTAATTTTTATCTCAGTTAAAATAGTAAAACAAACGCTAGGAACTTTAAAGACATCTTAATTTGCCGACAACTTCACGACTTACCTTTCCCATTCAAAGTCGCATATACAGTACTAATAAAAGTACTAAATATACCAGTTACCGTTTTATTGATATCTGATTTATCAAATATAATCAGTGTTTCAGGCACAAACTTTATTTTTTAAGTGGAATTGGTTATTTTAAAGCCTTAACTGACTCAAGATTTAAATTTACAGTTTTACTTTTATTTAAATATTTTCGTATTGGCACTAACATTTTTGAAACGAATATCTGGTTCAAAGCTTAGTTATACATTAGTGTGCATACTTAAATCCTATTCCAAGTTTTTGGAGATCAGTCCATTCTTTTTTTTTATAAGGTTTAAAAAATAATGTTGGTTCAGTATTTGTTGCAATATCACCTTATTGCAGGTATATACCGTTTTCAAGCAACAAAGTATACCTGACATTGTATTTTGTTGTAAGGTCCCAAATGTACATCTTAACTAATTGGAACCTTAATACAATTATACCTTAATATAATTAGATTTTCCATGTCTGTGGATAATTACAATTGAAGCGGTCGAAACGTCACTATAACAATCAAGCATCTATAGGTTACATAATTATAACACAATTCTAACTTAAAGAAAATACTTCCAAGCTGTTTGGTTTGCTTTAAATTACTATAATTTTTTTTCCAACAAACCAATTTTTTGACGATAACATTTCAGATAGTTAATTTTCTCAATAGTGTGTATTCTGTAGTTTCGCAGAGCTTTGATATCGGTGTGGATTATTTTGTTGCTACATTAAAGTAAAGTAGTTGCCAAGTTAGTGTAACTTATTCTCAATACAGGGTTGCCACCAGCCATGAAAACCTTGTAAAGCTTTAATTATGCATGAATTCTTGTGACCATGAAAAAATGCATGGATTATGCATGGATTTCTCCAATGGACCATGAATTTTCAAAATGAGGAACAATTATTCAAACCAGTACCAATTCTAAATAAATATATTTCACATTTAAAAACAGTTCATAGAAACGAACACCATGAAAATACTGATTGAAGATGATTATTTAACATGTTCCACGATCAGAAACAATTACCGTTACTTAGTTCATTCCAAGACATCCCAAAGATGCTGATGTCAGTTGAGTCCTCCTGAGGACTGTATATGGTTTGAAAAATCATTAGTAAGGCCTACCCCCCCCCTAAAAAAGTATGAAAGGTTATTCAAAAGTAACGAACAAAGAAACTGCTTTTTTAACGTCAGTTTATGAAATCAGCAAAACTCAATTGTGTTGAAATTGTATAAGTGCATCAACCATGAATGTTTAAAATCTACCAATGAAAACCATGAATTCTGCATGGATTTTATCATCCTACTATGGTGGAAACCCTGCAATAGAATATAAATTTTTATGTTCTGACAATATCACAAGTGTGTAAAAAGCTGAATAATGGAAAACGTAAAACGGTTTGTTTGAACGCTAATCGAGTAATCTTTCGCGTGATATATGTGGAATGAAAATGGGAAACAATTTCAGAGGGATCAAAGCTAGCGCTAAAACAATGGTGGAGTGTAACAACCAACAACTGCCCCCGCATCAGATTTCCTCTTTGTTGTTATGAATTTTGCCACCACAAATAAAGTTAGTTATACAACTGAGGGATTATTTTTTTTACATAGAAAATATTTATACTTGAATTTTTTTCCCTCAGCTTATTTGTGCGTATAACTTCTAACTCTCTGATTATTATTACTGAATTAAGAATATTTATTTATTTATATACAGGGTGAGTTTTAATTGTCCCCCCCCCCAACTTTTTTCTACATTTTTTCAAATATCAATCCCAGACCACTTCCAAACATTGTTGGGTAGTAAGTACTTCATTTTGACAAGGTGGCCATTTCCGGCCGCCATCTTGGATCCGCCATATTGGATGCAAAAATTTTTTTTCAAATGTAAAGGTGGGGTTGTGACCCATTATTTTGAACTAAATTTTTACCTTGATTACAATGCCGCAAACCGTTTAAAAAAATCTTGATTCATTCTAAAGTTATGAGGGTTTTTTTTAAACTTTATTTTTAGCCCATTTTAACATTGTGCATTTACAAACTAAGACCATAATCTCAAAATAGTGCTAGATAAAGATAAGTATACACTACCAGTAATTGTCGACCTATTTTCACTTGGTTATGACTGATGTATTTTTTTCGGCCGCCATCTTGGATCCGCCATTTTGAAATGTGATAAATTATTTTAAATATGAAGGGGGTGTTGTGACCCATCATTTCGAACTACTTTTTTAAGCTGAACTTAATTCCATGATCCGTTTTTCATTTTCATTTTTTGATTTTGAAATATTGACATTTTTAACAAAAAAATTTCAATATTTCATAAATAAAACTTGATAACAAAAAATGGATTGCGGCATTGTCTTCAACTTAAAAAAGTAGTTCGAAATGATGGGTCACAATACCCCCTTCATATTTAAAATAATTTATCACATTTCAAAATGGCGGATCCAAGATGGCGGCCGAAAAAAATACATCAGTCATAACCAAGTGAAAATAGGTCGACAATTACTGGTAGTGTATACTTATCTTTATCTAGCACTATTTTGAGATTATGGTCTTAGTTTGTAAATGCACAATGTTAAAATGGGCTAAAAATAAAGTTTTAAAAAGCCCTCATAACTTTAGAATGAATCAAGATTTTTTTAAACGGTTTGCGGCATTGTAATCAGGGTAAAAATTTAGTTCAAAATAATGGGTCACAACCCCACCTTTACATTTGAAAAAAAAATTTTGCATCCAATATGGCGGATCCATGATGGCGGCCGGAAATGGCCACCTTGTCAAAATGAAGTACTTACTGCCCAACAATGTTTGGAAGTGGTCTGGGATTGATATTTGAAAAAATGTAGAAAAAAGTTGGGGGGGGGGACAATTAAAACTCACCCTGTATAATTATAATTATTTTTGTTTCTTTATACGACTCTTGATTTCTTAAAAAACAACTTCTGTTTAGTATTTATTTTGAAATCAATTTAAAAACAATTACTATCCAAGTGATGTAATGATTAAGTACGATGGGGGTTTCAGTTATTTACTAATTTAGAGGAAAGAAAGGATTAATGTTTATCTTTAATATATATATATACAAACTGTTTCGTTATAGTGTTGTATTTTAAATTTTCTTACATTTAAACTATACTTATGGCAAGCGAGTATAATGGTAGACAGGACTTGGTCCCTGAGGGCCCGGAATTAAATCCCTCGAAACTTTTTATAGATTTTATTGAAGTAATAATGAGATAACCCCTAGATCTAGCCAAAAGTAATGTAAAACACCTTGAGCCTACTGAACTAGGAAAATAAATTTAACAATTTTTTTTTTACTTTTGGAATTAGTAGTGCTAAACGCCGATGGGGGTATTTAACAGTGGACCATCCTATTCCTAATGATATTGTTTGATAAAGTAAGTAGTTTAAAATCTTTAGGCTCATAAAGATGAATCTCGACTCAAGCCTTAGCTGTACTTTCCTTTTTTGAATATTCTTTTATAAGTGTAACAAACGCTAGAAATGTCTTCGCTATGCTAATAAAATTTACTGCTAAGTAGAATACTTGAACAAAAAGGTTTTTCTACAAAATCAAGCCTTATTTAAATTATCTAAAATCAGAAACCAATAATGTTTTTAATGGTTTTAAGTATAGTTTTTAAAGTTAAAATTACAGAGTTAAATGAGGAGGCCAATATGAGTTAGATTTTTGGAAGAATTTCAGCCTTCTGTTACTATTGACATGACCAAGTCGCTCCAGATGGTAGTCAAGCGAAGCGAATCTGGGATGTTTATGTTTACAAGATTGGTCAGTTTGACGTTGTTTAAGCGATTTTAGAGTTTACGTTCATTTATGACTACTCCATCTCCATAAATAGATTCTCTTGATCAAAAAGTACAAATCTAGCAATTGATATGAAAATATTACTCAGTTGAAAGAATTTGCAATGAAAAATGTATATCAACATATATTAGAGATGTGTTAAGTATTTGAATAGGTCATAAAATTATTGGGAAGTTAAACTATATTTTAATTTATCACTCAGTTTTACGGGCCAACCCGTTTCGACGCTCTAAGTCCTAATTTAGTTAACAATGTTGCTAACCATAATAACATCTTAACAATGTTGTTTAACGAGTCATGAAAGAATTTGTTGTGCCTAATTATATAACACTTAGTACTTTTCATAAATAAACTTTATTATCATTATTATAAGACTTATTAAATGGTAAGCAATAATGATTCCAATACAGCGTTGCAGAATCATGATTTGCATGATATTGCATCACTGTGTGTTCAATACTGAGTTTAACCAAACAACTAGATTGTAATATGAACCGAGTTTATTAAGTTGATGAATATAAACTCATTTTAGCGGTTAAATAAATTTGAAGTAGAAT
This sequence comes from Macrosteles quadrilineatus, assembly GCF_028750875.1. Taxonomy (NCBI): domain Eukaryota; kingdom Metazoa; phylum Arthropoda; class Insecta; order Hemiptera; family Cicadellidae; genus Macrosteles; species Macrosteles quadrilineatus. Next base: position 20,686,333 of record NW_026542596.1, read on the forward strand.
ACATCTGACAATTACTCAATAATTAATATTAAATCGCAAATTTGTCAAAACTAATCACAGTTGTTGTAGTTTGATGTAACATATAGTATGACATTTACATAAAATTAACCTAAACCCCAATATAAGTTAACATAATTTAAGCTCAACATTGACTCGTGAAGTCCACTCCAATCTGTATCCATAAACCGGCTTGACATCACCCGATAGGATTAATATGTTCAAGCAGCTTTTGACAGACAAATCAATCTATAATTGCATCGATTAAAGGATTTAAATTGTCAACTGCATCTTCTTTGTAAGGAAATATTCTATTTAAAATCTACGTTAGATAAAAGAGAAGAAAATAAAACAGAAAAAACTATATTTTCTTTGATACAATATGGTTGATGTTAATTATGATTCTAAAGATCAAAGAGTCAGCTGTTTTCCAAGAAAGCTTTGCATCCTGAATATAGGCGCATACTGCACAATACACAGCTTTGAGATTTATTTTTAATAAGTTGAAAATTATTCTGTTTCCATTAGTATTGTGCTAAATGCCATAACAATATATTCAACCAAAGTGTCTGTCTTCAATTGGGATATTAGTAATTTATTTATTTGTAGAGTTATTTTTAGTTATAAAAAGGGAGTAAAGGTTTTGGAGGGTTTTACCTATAGTTTTCTGTGAAATTAACTACAGGTAAAAATACTAAAATCGAAGAATTAGGGTAAATCATATTTTATGCAACTTAAATATCAAGTGTTATTTATTTTATTACTACACTAAGATGTTTAGGGTTATATTAACCTCAAATATAAGTAAGGGTCTAAGTATAATTTAAAATTGAATAAATAGTTGGAGTACTTTATTTACACACATATACTTATTCACCCAACTAGGTTTGCTGCCAAGTTTAATCCAATTATCTGATTTTAAAGAAATTAACACTAAGATAACTAAGTAATTAAGTTTTGATTCTAAACAACAATTTTTATACATTAGATCTAATCACAACATTATTCAGTTTCGCTTCTCTTCCGTTGTGAAGCACAGGTAGAGTAGTTTTTATCCAAACTATTTATATCCCATTTCTCATTGTGTTTGCGGTTTCAAAGTTTAGGTAATGCATATGAAAATCGGATACGTGTCGTTTATTCAAATTGCTAACGTTGTTGAACAATTTGTAGATTTCTGATCTAATAGAAATGTATAACAAGTAGTACGAGTCAGTTTTCTTTCCTCTAAGAGAACATTGTTTGATAAGTTCCACGTAGTGTGTGCCACTATTTTAGTACTATGCAATACTTTATGATTCAGACCAACTTAGTTTATAAGGGCTTAAAATACGATATAGTATACAGAGTGTCCCGGAACTCTCTACCAAAATTTTAGAGCATTGTTCCTGAGTTAGAAACGTATGTAAATACCATATTTAAATTGGCCGCAAAAGGCTTATTTACTTACCCAGCCGCCATTTTGATTTTTTCACTTATAAATTTTTTTCTAAAGAACGGCTTAACATACGAAATTTAAACTTTGCACAAACATTTATGACAACTAAGCAAAGCTAGAAAAAATCCAAATTCATCAAACAAAATGGCGGCCATTTAAATTTTGTTTCGTAAATAACTCAAAACCGTTGATTTGATGGCCACCATTTTGTTTGATGAATTTGGAAAATGTTCATAATTTTTTTCTAGCTTTTCTTAGTTGTAATAAATGTTTGTGCAAAGTTTCAATGCCGTATGTTTACCCGTTCTTTGGAAAAAAATTAATAAGTGGAAAAACAAAATGGCGGCTGTGTAAGTAAATAAGGACTTCCGGACAATTTAAATATGGTATTTACATATGTTTTTAACTTAGGAACAATGCTCAAAAATTTTGGTAGAGAGTTCGGGGACACCCTGTATAATGAGTTGGCCTCACTTTTTGCCATGATAAATACTTAAATGTAAAGATATCTCTTTATTTGACAGCGAAGCGAGAGCTCCTTGCAATCGTAGCCACAGTCAAAGGTATAGCCATGTTCAATAATGCTACCGATGCAACATCACATATAACAGACCCAGCAATGCGTGTATATTCCGGGAACACTCGTGTATGGAATATTAAGTGTTGCTAAACACGACGCAGAGACGTGCCTGCAACACGCAAACTGAGGCTCTTGAAATAGATACAACATGGCTGACCATTGACCACTCCCTTAATGTTAACACGTGTAAAGCCCACTTAATGTTTACCTACTACCTTAAATAGAAGCTTTATTACCTAACTTTTATTGTCATAGACAATATGGCCACCATAAGATATGTGTGACCAATACATGGTCAGATCACTCGTTAAAGTGGTTTGAATGGTAGTGTTGTTAACTTACTATTGAACATTCCGTATGACTATAGCAAAAAAAGAATATTTGAGTATAAACATTATTTAATTGTGTGCGGTATGAAGGAAATACACACGATGTTAAGGACAAATCTCTTTAGAAACCTGGCATCTTCAAAATTTAAAATTACAAAACATATAAACAGGTTAAAAAACATTTGTTTTATTTCGATTTTGTTAAGTGTAAAAATTTACAGAGATCATAGTTTAAAATTATTATTTCACATTATATTTTTCTCAAATATTTGTTTCACAACCATAATTACAACATACTTACTCACATTTTACGTTTACAAAAGTACAGTACAGTTCTCAAGTCTAATTTTAAGGACCTGACTATCAAAATTCGATGTTGAGGTAGGTCTCCTTCGTATAGTAAATTTATAATATCTAATAACGATTCGAAGATAAAGGAAAACTTTTTATATACTGAGGTTATATTTAAGTATAGTAACGACAATACACAATAAAGACATTAGAATATAGTAACATATTAAAATAATGCAAAATTATTACGTGAGACTACTACTAATATTACGTGAGATGAGTCATGAAAAAATACGTTTACCAAATAATGTGAAGAGTTTTATTTTTTCATTCCATAAATTACAGAATAACTTAGGCAAAATTAAATTGAATACACTAACATACAAAATGAGCATTGAATGAAATTCTATGGTTTAATCAACGGAACAATATGCGCATTCATGTGGGATATGAAGGGCGAGTGTTGGTTTTAAGTAGCATCAATCAATGAAATACGCGTTGTCTGCGGTAACTCTGAAATCAACCTCTACACAATTTGTACTGCTGTTCTTTGCCATTTATTGGCGTTCCAACAAGCATAGAATATTTATTTACTGTACTTAAATTTATAACCGTAACTAATATCGTTATTAAGATTATGTATTTATTGTAAACGTAAACAAATATCTTAGTAGTAGGTAAAATGAAATTGAGGTGGATTTTTAAATAAACGTCATCCAACTTAATTAGGTAAAATTAAATTGAGGAGGATAAAAAAAAGTCATTTAACTTATAAATATAAAAGAATGTTTTATCTTACAAGCATTTTTCTTTGGAAGGCAATCGTGTTTGAGTTGATAATTTGTTAATATCTCCTGGAAAGTAAAAGAACAATTAAAAACTCACTATACTTAAAAATAGGGTTTAACACAAATAGCGTCTACTACAAAATTACAATGTAAAGTGTTATTTACAGTTATTTAATATTTCCTCAGCTTCCAGCTGTGACGTCATGATCAGCAGTGATACAGTCAAGAACGGTACAGTCACTTCTCCGTCGTTCCCCAACCCATACGCCCCCAGGAGCCATTGTCGCTACGACTTCAGAGGGAGGGGAAAGGAGAGGGTGCAGTTGGTGTTCACAGACTTCAACCTGTACCACCCTACTGACGACTCCAAAGAGTAAGTGTTTTATTGTAAATCTAGAGTGGTTTGAAAATTTATTGCACAAAATTGAATAAGTGGACACAAAATTACCCCTTTAGAAATGGCCGAACAATCAATTTAGGTTTAATGGTAATATCTCAATTTTTTTACTCCTTTTAAGAGTTACAAAAAAAACATGAATACTCCCCTAAATAATTATGGGTCGGACCATGATTGATGTTGTGCTATTTGAAAAAAGTTAAATGCTGTTTGTAGTCGCATTGTGTTGAAAAGTTTTCTACCGCAATAATAAATAGGATATTTTTGGACGAACAATAAAGAATTTAAAAAAAAATCTTCATCGAAGTAAGTATAATAAGAACAACCTAATGCAGGTGAAAAAGTGTGCTCCTTCTCAATGCACTACTGTATTATAGTTTTTTTCAAAGTTTTTTGCAGGCCTAAACCTATTTCATATTACATATACATCTTCTAGTCTACTCGTCCTTGTGCTTTTTGTTTTGCATTTCATATACAGTACTATAACTCTGGGATAGGACTAAAAGATTTTGTTATGAGGACACAATTGAAAAACCTATTCAAATTATATAGTCGACAGTATACAGTATATATTTTTTGTTAATCATAAATTCAGATAACGATGATTTTTAAATATTTAACCGAACTCATATGTCTCGTGTCTGTTAACCTAAAGAACCTTTGGCCTACAGTGTTTTCAAGATCTTACTTATACTCCATATTTATGATTATAATAATATTATAAACACATAATCATGATTTAATGTAGAGGGTATTACAGCGTGATGAAATTAAATGTTTGTCCAACCCCATGCTTTCTAATTAAAATGCAGGATCTATCTGATCAATTATTAAGACTTTACAAACCGACTATACCCTTCAAGTTACGTTACCTATTGTACCTTAATATATTACTCATTTTAACTGCTTTTAGCCTTTCTATGTACTTAAAAACAACAGTTTTTACCTATCATAATTTTTTATATCTCTAAAATAAATAACATTATGAGTCCTCCTTTCAAGAGGAACATTAGCAAGAGGAACATTAACTCAAACCACACATGTTAAAATAGATACTTTGTTGTACAAAATTATAATATCCGCTTTTGTTCAAAGGGAGTGTCAAAACATGTTTAATTAGATCTCTCATAATGTGATATGAATATGCTTCCTCTTTGTAGCTGTCAAATTTAAACAGGCCTTTGGAGAAATAAAACGAAATTCATGGTAAGAAGAAGTGAAATTCACGTTCCACTTACAATATTCAAAGCAACTCACATTCTTGTTATGCTTTGATATTGACAAATCCCTAACGAATCGTTAGTCTGATGTTAGAGAATCAAGAATCATGTGAGGTATTTCTTAAAAGTGAAAGGTTGAGTAGAATATCTATCATAATTTTCAGAACAGTTTTATATCATGCCCAATACTTTTACTTGTTAAGTATTAATTAACTATTTTAAAGAAGGTATCAGACTATAAGAAATCTATTATGATGTAATTTAATAATAATTTGGAGACATATAAAAAAAAATATTGAGTTTATTGGCTCAACTGGGTTTTATATTTGAATTTATTATTATCTTTAATAGTTGCTTTTATTATACATTATATTGCTTACAGGTGTGAGAGTATAGATTCCCTGATGGCTTACGTGCAGATTGAAGGGCGGTTAGAGAAGATAGATAACTTCTGTGGAAACTCTCTGCCCAAACCTCTGATGAGCAATGGACCCAGACTCATGTTAGAGTTCAGGGGAATATACTCATCAAGATACGCAAGAGGGTTCAGAGCCAACTATGTCTTCACGGAAAGTAAGTGTAAAGTCAGTTACAGCTTATGTGTTTTAATTTTGATGGGTAAGGACATGGAATATTCATTTTTTTATGGGAGACAATAACATTGTGGTAAGATGAGATTTTCTTCATCTTCTAGTTAGTTAAGAGTTTAGTTGCTCACACAGATTGTTTTAACAAAACGTAACAAATAAAATACGAGCTCAATAAGTGTATCTTCTGATGCGCAACTAAATTGTTTACTTGATTATTAATAAACACGAAGGAATCATTAGTATAGTTTAAAGTTTTTCTTAATTAATCCATAAAAAGGCTGTAAAACGAAATCCAAGAAAACTACCTAGGCATAGATTTTGACTATAACAAGGACTACAATAAGATGTTACTGGTGCAAAAATCTGTCCAGTAATCTAAATATGTATGGACATTATTAGAGTTTATGCAAATTTCAAAATCATACATATTCAGCTATCAATAAAACCAATATAAACAAATTCCCCTCCCCAAAACAGAAAGAATAAAACTACAATACATGTACATTACATGTAGTTCAACTTGTTAATATTTATTATATTAATCTTCCCTTTCACCTTAATATTATTTAATTGCAAACACAAACTTCCTATTTACTAAAAGAAAATGGCATTTTACAAATCAATCCTGTAAGAAACTGCTTGAGAAATTTGTATTTTACTTAATCGATTTTGGCACAATTCATTAAATGATTAATTATTCAACACACTATTAATGTCAACATTTTAACCAATACCAGCCAAATTTATCTATTGTATTTTAAAAAATTATTAACTTAAAATGCAGTTAGAAATAAGGGTTGATTTTTCAACATGGAGGTTTAGTCATGGACGCTGCAGACCCCTTGTCATCGTAGCCGGCAGCTGGCGAACTGGGAGGTTTTTACATAAGAGTCATTAAAAATGAATTAAGAGTAAAGGTTTGGAAAAGTCTATTTATACATTTTTATAATGTTTGATAACCAAACATGATTTGTCTACTAAACACACTCACACTCACTGTATATATTATAACCAAGTGATATAAGTGACCGGACAAAACCGCCTCTTCGATTTTTAGAATATAAGAAAGTGTATAAATCTACCAACATAGGTTTTTAACCTAAGGTGGTTATTGTTTTTTTCTTTTTTCATATGTAAATGTATTTTTGTGTTTGTTTGTTGTATGGAAAAAACAATAAAGATTTCTAAAAAAAAAAAAAAAAACTTTTGAATGTTTTTGATAGCCTATCAAACTTAGTATAAGAATCAAATATATGAATATATGTATTGAATATTTGTAGTAAATACACGTTATATTGTTATATATTTTTTTATTTGTAGTTTTTTGAAAGTGTATAACTGCTGCTGGCACAAACTAGATAAACTTTAGATAACACATAACACATATAACACATTTTTGATGAAGAGTGGACACTTCATCAAAATTGCATAAAGTATAGGCCACACAAATGAAAACCGTTTAATGACTTAAAGCAAAAATACTATTAGATGTTGAACCTATTTATATTAAATAGTATCAATCATTTATGTATATATATATATATATATTATTCACGTACATAATAATGAAGCACACTTATCTATGAAAATATTCTTCAGTATTCTATCGCTATTCATAATAACGTATTAAAATTAATTTCGTGTAAAAACCATAGAAAAGGAATCAGAAAATCTCCTTATTCAAACTCAATTGCATATATAGTTTTATATTCGATTACTAATTTTTAACCATTTGATCGTAGTAAAGTTTAATCGGAAACCAAAATAGAAATAGTTTTCGTTGAAGTGGAAACGTATGTGTCAGAAATATTAAGACACGTCAAAACAAAACATAATTCTCATGAATATTCAGACGGTTTAGCGAGTTTGGTGGAACACTGCTACGTGATGACGCCGGTCTTAAGCAAACTTTACCTGCCGCATGGAATATTTACATTTTAAAAAGCACATATATCGGTAATGCATGCTAAGAGTATAATTATATGTAAAATTTTTGTATTACATTGCCCCTACGAAATGTGCTTTGGTTATAATAATCAAATTAAAAACAAATCTGTATTTCTACATGTGTATAACACATACGTAAAGATGAAATTAATAAAATAAAAATAAAAGATAAACCCTGAGTTACATTATACTGATTTAGCTTCAAAAATATGTTCCACCCGTGTTCCAAAAGTTGACGGTTTGATAATGATATTTATGAATGTATCACAATAATTTATAGGTTGTTCTTTTATATCCTAAACATCAACGTTTTAATGTGCATGACAGATAACTTCTTATTGTAAATCTTAAAGACTTTCTTAGAAAATCTACTACCAAAGTCCCAGTGAAGAGAGAACATTTTATTTTTATAGTCAATCACTATTTGCACTATTTATATTTGGTGAGTCGGTGGCTCAGTCGGTAGCGTCGCGGACTTCGGGCCCAAGGCAGTAGTGTCGTGGGTTTGGATCCTGGTCACTGCCACTAACTTTTATCAGTACAGTTCACCTTTGTACTGTACCGGCTCACCCCTTGCTTTGCTGGATACGTTCCACGCACAGATCTGTAGTCTATGTGGACGGGAAAATGCAAGGTTAAAAGAGGCCGCCAACCTCTTAAAAAAAAATAAAAATTTAAGGTCCTTACAGCACTTTTCATCAGACTTAATACAAAAATATCTATGACCATTATGTTTGCATTAAGTTTCTACATCTAAATATAGAAAGTTATATATTACGTTAACCAGCATAATGAAGGTTTTATTAAGAACTGTAGGCCAAAGTAAATATATGGTTTATAGTACTACATGAACCATAAAGTTTTAAATCACATTCGCTCGAGAGTTTTCAAAATCTTTGTCAATCACAGTGCTTATAATTTAAGATAATTTGGATTTGGAAACTATCAAAACCATTAAGAATGGTCACACAGATGTTATACTTTTAACTAGTTTCCTCACATTATTTTGGGTTTCCCAGACTTTGGAGTCATGACGGGTGTTCAACATGATGCTCTGCCTTGCGCCTTCATGTTCAACAGCTCCGGTCCCCACGGTTCCCCCAACGGTACCTTCTCTTCCCCCAACTTTCCTGGGTTCTATCCTCGGGACACTGAGTGTCACTACTTCTTCCATGGAGATCTCAACCAGAGGGTTCGTCTTCACTTCCACTACTTCGACGTCGAAGGAGTCCTCCCGTAAGTGATTTTGTTTGCTTTCCGTGAAAGTGATACTTTCGAAAGTCTTTACTTACATGCATGCTGAGAGTATCATTGGATGAAATGAAAATGAAAATGAAATGAAATGAAATGAAATGAAATGAAATGAAATGAAATGAAATGAAATTAAATGAAATGAAATGAAATGAAATTAAATTAAATGAAAATGCTTCTTTATTGAGGCGAACTTAGGACCACATGGTCCTTTCTTACAGTTAACCTCTAAAAAACTAATAATAACAACAAAATAATAACAAAAAATACTATTAAGTTTGTAATATAGCTAGTAATAAAATGGCATAAATCTATTCATTTTCCCTAACATCCAGTCACACACACATACACCCTCTGCTGCATCTAGGCCTAACGCACGCCATCCCGCCAAGCCACGGCCATCCGGTCAAGGTAATATTCTTTCAGCGCCACCATCAGTCGGGATCGGTTTTCTATAGATTTGATGGGCAGAGGTATGGAGTTCCATAGGTGGCAGGCTGTTACTAAAAATGATTTATTATAAACAGTTGTTCAATGATGAGGAATGCGAAGCGTGGACGAGCCAGAGCGGGTATCCCTTGCGCCTCTTCCATTCAAAAATTTAAAATTCTTTGCAAGATAATTTGGAATTCCAAGATTGATGACTGAATGAGTAATGGAAAGTATTCGTATTTCCTGACGTCCTCTAATTTCAAAATTGATTCATTAATGTAATAGGGTGTGACATGGTCATCACGCCTAAGATTGAACAAGAATCGAACACAATAATTTTGTACACGTTGTAATTTTGTTGCCAAAGCCACAGTCATATCATTAACCACGGTGTTGCAGTAGTTGAAGTGTGGAAACACGAGTGATTTGACCAGTAAGAGTTTTATGTGAAAAGGTAGAAGTTGTTGCATCTTCTTCAGTGTGTGAACAGCGGCAAACACTCTTTTACAAGTGCTTACCACCGCGTCAGTCCAGTCCAATGTGCGGTTTAGAGTCAAACCAATACTTTTTACTTTGTCCTGGTATTGCAAAGTGGTTCCGTTTACAGTGATTTTTGGTAAAATGTCTAAGTCCACTTTGTTGAGTAACCGTGAGTGACCTATGATGATTGGCTTTGTTTTGTCAGGATTGAGTCTAAGTCCGTTCTTTTCTGCCCATTGAACAATTCTGTTGATGTCGTGATTCATCATGTTTATAGTTTCATTTGCATCGCTCACTTTAAAATGAGAATAGATTTGCAAGTCGTCAGCGTACAAATGAAACTTTGCGTGGTGTAGAACTGTACTGATGTCATTGATGTAAATGGTGAAAAGCAGAGGACCAAGAATTGAACCCTAGGGAACTCCGCAGGGAACATGTCTCCAGCCGGACGTCAAGTTGTCATGAGAAACACACTGCTTTCGGCTCTGAAGATATGATCTCATCCATTTTAATAAATTATCAGAGAAACCTAACAGTTTGAGTTTGGCTAGAAGAATGCTATGGTTTACGGTATCGAAGGCTGTACTGAAGTCAAATAATGTTAAGATAGCACATTGGCTACGATCCATAGCAAATCGTATGTCATCAGTTACATGAAGCATTGCCGTTTCAGTACTGTAAGATTTACTAAAACCTGATTGAAAGCTATTGAGGATGTTGTTTTAAACCAAGAAGTCAGAAACTTGGGAGTGAATGACTCTTTCTAGTGCCTTAGAAAGAGCGGGAAGAATGCTAATTGGTCTGTAGTCTTGCGGAAGCGATGGGGATGAGATTTTATTCAAGGGACGGACAAGCGCAGACTTCCACTTTTCTGGGAAAATACCTGATCTTAGTGAAGTATTAAATATGAAAGTTAATGTTGGGAGGAGAGCAAACAAGATACGTTTAATTAAAGAAATTGGGATTCTGTCAGAACCAGTGGCTTCAGACGTTAACAGCCTTCAAAACATCGATTTGCAATATTGGCTTGAAGTTAAATTGAGTGATGGAATTTGGCAAATGGCGTAACTCTGTTAATGGTTCTGAACTATTGTACCGTTTGCCTGTGATGAAACTGTTAAAAAATAATCATTTAAATCGTTTAACGGAATTGATATGGGGACAATGTTAACTTGCTTTCCAAAGCCAAAACGTTTTAGATTACGCCAGCAAATAGCAGAGGATTGCTTTCCTTCAGAAAACAATCTATTAAAAAATTGGAGTCGAGCATTGCGTAAATGTTGTTTTACTTGATTTCTAAGCTGGCGATATTGGGCCATGAGCCCTTGATCCCTAGTTCTTTTGGCTCTGCGATGGACTGAGTCCCGCCGAGCCATTAAACCAATTATCTCATCATTAATCCAAGGAACGGGGCGACTTTTACTAACCCTACGGTTGACAATTGGAGCGTGTTTGTCATATAATTTTAAAATGATTTCATTAAGTGAATCGACCATATCATCAACTGACTCCAGGGTATGTATGGAGTGCCAAGGCGTTAAATTTACATCAGACTAAAAATTTGCTTCGTTAAAATTTCTAAAATCTCTGTAAGATATATGTTTTTGTTTGGGCTTGGGAGCTCTCGTGGCAAGGGCACAATAAATAAGGTCATGTCGAGAAATGGCAGGGACTGGAAGCTGGCCATGGTGAACTGAAAATTCGGGATCACTTAGAATAATAAGGTCTAGTAATGTATCAGCTTCAGCAGTGTGATGGGTTGGGTCCAGTGGTAGTATCGCCAAGTTACAAGAGTCAAACATGTTTGTCAATTGTCTGCAATCGTAACGTCCAGGTTTGAGTAAGTCACAGTTAAAGTCACCCATGATCAAGACACGACTGTAGCCTGGCATGAGGCGCAAGAGAGTATTTTCAAAGTCGGCCAAATGCCCCACTCCTGGAGGACGGTAACATGTCCCCAGGAGAAGAGCATCCGAACCAGACAAACGAATTTCCAAAAAAATAAATTCAGGTTTAGCAGAGTACTCACCCGGGGACTCGTACAACTGCCTGGCTTGCAAACCGTCTTTCGGCAACGCCACCACCTGTTTTTCCTAAACGATCGTTTCTGAAAACTGAATAACCAGGCAGTGCGATCAACCCAGGTGAAATACTCGGCTTCAACCAAGTCTCTGAAACTGCAATGATTTCAAAATTTTGAGTCCGAAATATTGCTCTGACTTCGTCAATATGTTTTGTGAGGGATTGAGCATTGATGTGAGCAGCTTTGAATTGTTTGGCAAAGGGAGCGAGGTTGTTGATAAGGATCTGGGCGTTATCAGTAGGGAGAGGAGTGGGCGGGGGAGGGGTGACTGAGGCGACGCTGTGCAGGTCCGCTATCCTGGACCTACAGCTCGGACCCGCGGCGAGGCGCCGACGACGCGCACCGGCGTAGCTGCAACAGACACATTCACACACACACACATACTTGGGACGTAATACATCGTAATTAAAATAACTAAGCTAATAAAATAAAACAATTTCTCTATCACTACTGAGGAATAAACACAATTAACATTCAGCTCCTTGCATAAGTTAAAATGTAAAAAATAATAAAATAACAACTTGACTTGATAAGACTTTTAAAACAGAAATTTAAGATATTTTACAAAACAAACAAATTTTTGAATTCGAACAATTCCATTAATAGTTGTTTAATAGTATTAAATATGTCTTGTTATTGTGATATGTCTTAACGATTCTAATTAAACCAATCAAAGCCAATTAAGCCTAATTTTGAAACAAGAATCTTTAAATAAATTTAAATAAACGTGATAAGCTAACTTTTAAGCTATATGTACCAGAGACAACTGCAACTGTACTTTTTTCTGTAAGGACAACTGTTGTTATGAAAATCTGATAAAATCTGCATTAATTGAAACTAAATTAATAAAGTAATTGGATGTAGTTTAGAAGATATAATTTGAGTCAAATAAAGGATATGATGTATTGCAAATGTTAAATGCGTTTATGGAACTAGCTTAGAAAATTCTGATTAAAGACCCCAGAGTATGTTAATGCAATTAAAAACATGAATTAAAAAAATATTTTGATAACGTTTTAAGAAATTATATGTAATAATACACCTCGTTAGCCAAAATATCATTTGAATTTACGCTTTATTCACTCTCTCGACATTCAATTATAGTACATATACGTTGCCTATCTAGTTTCACAATATAACTTTATCTTCTCTTGCATATAAATAATAAAACTAGTAAATTACAAAATAATTTCTTTTTAGCAGATGAAACGGTATTTTGACTTAATGGTTTATAGTTAAGGTCAATGGTACATCAACAACGCAATTTGAAACTACCATTATAAGTTTAATAAAAATTGTATTTTTCTGGTATCATTTATAGGTCTGTAAAATATAGTTAGGTTAATATTTTGATATTATTACAAATTTAAATAGCTGTAACTGCCTAGTCAACAAACATTATTTTTGTCACTCAGTTTAAATTATTTTGCGTGGTAGCTTACACACTCACACAGTGCTAATCTAACGTTAATCTTTTTAAGACCAACTGTTTATTTGTTTACAATTTACATTCTATAATAATGTCTGTAAAACTTTGTACCATCATATTTCAAAGTGCTACATACACACATCTCTTTAAACCGATAACATTTATCCTTTTAATCTTTAGTGTAGAGTACTGTAACAGTTTTTACTACAAAACTAATTTTAAAAACAGTTTTTAGATACATATTCACCTACTTTTGTGAGAGCAAACAGCAGTAATCTGCATTCAACTTGAACTACTTCCAAGTTTCATAAATTATCGTTTGATTCTTAGCCAACAGAGATATGTAGACACAGTGTATTATTAATGTGGAGTAAATGTAAAGCATTACCAATTGCTAGGTATACTTTAATTTAAAGGCTTAACACAAACAAGAAGGTATTTTACTTTATTTATTTCTGTTAAACGAGGAAATAAAACAAAGCATACTAGCGTCTGAAAACTCTCGAGTACCTCTTTTATTTGCTCAGCCCTTTAAACCCTCACAATTCTAAGAACTCACTTTGTCCCAAGTGGTTTACTGTAGAGTAAAATGGGTTCGCAAATTAGTTTAAATCTCAAGACAATTTTACTAGCGTTTATCACAGAATTGCAGTAGTAAAAATTATATGTAAAATGTAATTAGAGAAAACGGGATGATTTTAAATTTATAAACACGATACAGCCTTGCAATTACGTGTATTTCAGTGTTAGCTTTTCAGATTTGTTCCCATATTTTGACTTCAGACTCTGCAGTGATTTTTTTAAGGTATTCACATTCTTGTGTTTGATAAGCTAAATATTTGCTTTTCGATTAATTATTTATAAATATAATATGAAGAAAAGAGTAGCACAATAGTGAACAAAACATATTAATAGAAAGATAATAGTTGTCTTTATGGTTTATTTAATAAAATATTGTCAAACATTCTCTATTTTATCTCTCTAAATAACTTCTTGATCAGCTTCGTACGTGTTATTAAATTTATGGAAAGTAAATAAAAGAAACGTCTTATAACACTTAAAACATATCTTTACGCTTATACTGTTACTCACAAGAGGGTAAATATACAAAAAAGGTGGTAAGTGGTGATCGATTTCGATTGGACACTCCAATCATCATTAGACCCAATAGGTGAATGATCTTATTGGATCTGATGATGATTGGAGTGTACAATTGAAATCGATCACCACTTCATCTTTTTTGTATATTTACCGTCTTGTGAGTAACAGTATAAGCGTAAATATATTAGAAAATGTTTAAATAAAGTTTATAAAACTAAAGTTTAACTAAAGTTTATAAAGTTTAATAAAGTTTAATGTGTAAATAATGTTTGTATAAAAAAAATCCAATTTTGTTGTTAGCACAACTAGTTTCGGTGTCTGTGTGACACCATCATCAGGCTGCACAAGGACAGTTTTCTTTCTTCATACGAAGAGCGTCATATTTACACGAAAATAAATAAACATTTAAACACGACACAAACATGAATACGAGACATTTATGGTAACTGATCAGTTAAGAAAACAGACGACGCTAACCCGGCAGAGTTTGAGTCCAGACTGAAGAAAGAAAACTGTCCTTGTGCAGCCTGATGATGGTGTCACACAGACACCGAAACTAGTTGTGCTAACAACAAAATTAGATTGCTTTATAGCAGGTATTTAAACCTTTTCTAATATTATTTGGCAATCCGGAGGCTAACAACTACAATGACGTAAATATATGTTTTAAGTTTTATAAGACGTTTCTTCTTACACAGACAGCACTCAACAAAGTTCATCACTCGGCTCATGTTTCAGGTGTGAAGCGACATCTGCCAGCGACTACGTTGAGTTTTCCAACTTTATGGCCAGAGACCGGAAGTACTCAAGACACTGTGGTCAGCTAAAGGACTTTGAGATAGAGTCCGACCGGAAGTTTTTCCGAGTGACCTTCTGGTCGAACGACCGTCTGGACGGTACGGGGTTTAACGCGAGCTACCAGTTTATCGACAACGTAGACACAGCTAACACCGTCAGGCCGACGCCTGTTACTTCAGGAGCAATCAGTCAAATGTTTCAAGGTAGGGAGGACTTAAATTTTTACTGAAAATAAATTAAATTGTATGCCAAATCTAGGTTTTTCTCAATTGAACGTCGTCGAGAAATAAAAACTAAATATAAAAGGATTTGTATACGTGAGTAGAAAAGGTGTTGGATGTATATTTCATTCACTAAGGCGAAGTTGAAAAACAGATGGTCCTTGTAACGGCAAACACAATTAGCGACTTACAGTTACTCGACTATGGTCAAAGTTTAAACACTTATGGTTTTGTAACTAAACTACTGTATTTTGGTTTTGCATAACGAGTGAAACGAATTCTCATTATAGGCTACCGTTTCTTTACTCTTCTATATAATATCCACCCGATTCATAACACTATAATTATCTCTAAAATGGGCTTATTAAATTCCTTTACCTACGACCGTTTTTTAAAGTACCATTTCAGTTCAGTTCTTAGAATTGAAAAGTTTCACTTAACAGCTGTTTACTTTCATAACAGCATATTTTTATTTCATAACAGCATAGTTTTTCTCATAACAACACGGGTAACGGACCAATGAGGTTCAAGGATTGAGAGAAAAAAAGTAAAAATTGTAATGCTTCGAATGTCAACTAATCAGGTGATCAGCTGATCAGTTGACAATTTTAATTGTTGATCCGACTTGTACCTGTTGATACTCGCGTATTCTTAACCTAAGTTGGTGGAAGTTAAGGAAGGTAGATTAAACTGATTTAAAAATGTCAGTTAGTGAAAGTGTAGTTAGATGGAAATTAGAGCACAAACTGTTTATAATATTCTATAATATTTGATGCTAAGAACTAACTGTAAATTAACTATTTCACTTTATAGTAAAACCATTATAATATTAACAAAGGGATATTACAAATAGTCCAGTCAATAAAGGGATTGTAGAGGACATGGAGAGGGGGAAATTTTTTTTCTGCGGGAATGTGTTCGGGGTAGTTAGAAGATAAAAATACCAAAAGTCCCCGCCCCTGGCCCTGCTGCTTCAGCGGGGGGAGGGGGGGAACGACCCCATTTTTTAGTTTTTTACTTCTACACTGAAAACCGTGCATCGTACGGAAAAAATGTAAATTATAACAAGAAAGATAATGAAATTCTCTACAAGAATGGTGATATTCATTTCTTCCGTATATGCATTGGTTTAAAAGATATTCTCAAAATAATATAAAAATTCTTAAATAAATTGATTTTTCACGCGTTTTTTGTCAAATAAGTTTATATAATCCATTAGCCTGTTGTTGTTTTACATCAATCAGGATAGAAAACAGGTTTTTGAACACTAACCTATATAATATAATATATCAATCGTATATATTGTGTTAAAAATAGTTTATATAAATTTAAATAAGTTATGTATATTTGTCATGGAAACAAGAAATTTTGGCATAGTTATTAACTGGAGTCTAAACCTTCGCTAAATCATCACGATGTTGTCCCCTGGCGCTGCGGAGTGGGGGAAATGATTCTCCCTCCACCTCCCCTCTAGTTGCCTCTAGACGGCGTCCAAACAAGCCCGCGTTGTTTTACATGCATATCATAAACCTATGCTGCAGTTTTTCAATAAGTTAAAAAATGAATATTTATAAAATTAAACTGTCATAAACTAACTTAACCAACCAAACATGCTGATTATATAAAAAAAAATATATAAAATAATAATCGAATGAAGGTTTACTAATCGAAAAAATAAAAATTATAAATGCCTTGAATTCAATTTTAGAATTTATTAATTATGAAATTAAACTGTCATAACCTAACCAAACCAACCAAACTTGCTGATAATGAAAAATCGAACAAGGTTTACTAATAGAATAAAAATAGTTCTAAAATTATAATAGCTCAAATTGAATTTTATAATGTTTTAATTAACAAATTAAACTGTCATAACCTAACCAAACTAACCAAACTTGCTGATAATGCAAAAATCTTAGACAAAAAGTTAGTGCTACCGAGAGGATTCGAACCTGGTACCTTCAGATCCTTAGCCCGGCACGTTATCCATTAGACCACCGAGGCCGGTGGCTACAACTCGTATCGTTGCGGTAATGGTGTTCCCTCAGCCAATAGAATGCTTTGCTTCCCCCACTCCGCAGTGCCAGGGGACAACATCGTGATGATTTAGCGAAGGTTTAGACTCTAGTTAATTATTACACTAAAAATTAAAAAGATTATGTTTGTAGCTATATTTGTCCAGGTTTATTTATATCAATTACCGAAACCAAGACTTAATACTATTGTTCATGGTCTCTCCATAATCCAATTCTTGTTCATTAGACTCAATATCTGCTATCGATGTGAGAGTGCAGTGTATATATTCTTCATCATCCTCAATTATCAGAATTGGCATTCTATTTAAACGGTCCCTTTAGCAGTTGTGGTATAACGGCCAACGAGGAACATTTAATGGACATTTCATTGCATGTACATCTTTCATTTCTACAATCTTTAGTACCTATATTTGCAAAAAACAAGCCTCACATTTATCGTGGGTTAGGTGGTTCATTGGTTAAAACTGGGAATAGATTACCTTTTTTGCGCTCCCAATCCCACATTTCTGAGGGTAGTTGGTTTTCCATACAGAGTTGTCCTTGATTAAATGATACAAATGATGAAATGTCATATATTTATAAACTGACAGCAATGTTTGAAAATCACCCACTCTTCCCTGAAACTCAAGACATCATGTCAATAGCATCTGGGGTTGTAGGAGATGAATCCGTTAACTGTTACGATGCTGTATTACGTAGTCTGCGAGTAATTAATGAAATTGTAATCATTTGCAGACAACAAGCTGTCACGGGAAAATATGGCTCTCCCTTTGTCCTCTGTGAGTTCAACCATCGATATCAAGGATTAAAACGTTGCAGCAAAACCTTTAATTCTGTTTCAAGGATTTGTATAAGTTAAAAAGTTATAAAGATTTAAAGGATTGTTAACGATTTGAACTTGCTCCATTTCCCTTTATTTAATGAGATTGGTATGAGTAAAGACCAAAAATGCCTGCACTGTTCAAGTTCCAACCAACCAACAACAGTTTTAACGACTTTTAGTTTGGTTATCGATGGGGTATTTCTCACGCATAAGGTTATATGGCAAAGGGGATCTTCAGTGTCTGTGATATGTGATGGATACGTGAGGTACGTGGATACCTTGTAAGGTAATGCATTGTTGTTTTTGACGGATATAGCAATTCAGAAAACAGCACGAAGATGGCAGACCAAGAAAGACGCTACATATTGAAAAAGTCAGTAGCAGTGGCGGGCCCAGGATTTAATTTCCGGGGGGGGGGCTCCGGTGGTTAACCCCCCCCCCCCCGGAAAAATGTGGAATTTAAAGCACAATAACGTATTTTTATATGCATTTGAGCTCTAAAATATCTTCTAGCTAATAGTATTTAAGTTAGCTAATAAAATATTTCGGAGAGGATATATACAGCAAATGTGCAAATTGTGCATGCAAGAAAATGTCCAATAATTGTTCTCAGTTATGCCAGAACTGCTAAGGGAACTTTTTACATGAAATTCCCATTCTGATGAATGAGGAAGATGAAGAATATACAGGCCTACACCGAATTCTCACTTCGATAGCCTATATTGAGTCTAATCAACAAAAATTAAATGATGGAGATGTCCTAGATGGTGGTTTTCAGTTCCAGATGGCACCAGTTTTTGGGACAGAAGTCGGACCCTCTCGTCCCAAGTGAGCCAGACCATGAACAATAATATTAAGTCGGTAATTGTTATAAATAAACCTGGACAAATATAGCTACAAACATAATCTTTTTAATTTTTAGTGTAATAATTATGCCAAAATTACTTGTTTCCATTACAAATATACATAACTTACTTAAATGTATATAAACTATTTTTAACATAATATATACGCTTGATATATTATATTATATAGGTAAGTGTTCAAAACCCTGTTTTCTATCCTGATTGATGTAAAACAACAACAGGCTAATGGATTATATAAACTTATTTGACAAAAAAACGCGTGAAAAATCAATTTATTTAAGAATTTTTATATTATTTTGAGAATATCTTTTAAACCAATGCATATACGGAAGAAATGAATATTATTATTCTTGTAGAGAATTTCATTATCTTTCTTTTTATAATTTACATTTTTTCCGTACGATGCACGGTTTTCAGTGTAGAAGTAAAAAACTAAAAAATTGGGTCTTTCCCCCCCCTCCCCCTGCTGAAGCAGCAGGGCCAGGGGCGGGGACTTTTGGTATTTTTATCTTCTAACTACCCCGAACACATTCCCGCAGAAAAAAATTTCCCCCTCTCCATGTCCTCTACACCCCCGTTTTGAGCATTCATTGACTGGACTAAAAGGGTTCATTCAGTCGTCAAAAAAGAAATGCAATATTTCATTAATTGTACATGATACAGTATTTAAGGTAAGAATGCTGCTAGCAGAAGCTATTCCCTGAAAAAGGTAACTTAATATAGAAGTTTTACAAACACGTAATTACATGAAATCAGCTGATTATACAATAAGTCGTTGCATCACTTTCAGTGGCACTGACAATAAACGAAAACATAACCTCTCTAAGAAGTTATGAGTAGTGATTGTTAGTAATAAAAAACCAGATTGTTAGTAATTAAAAAACTGTCGTAGGTAAAGTAGTGTACGCAACTCGCGTTAATAGTCTTTACGCAATCGTTGCGTAAACTACTATTACACTCCGAGGAAGCGAGCAAAATTTTGAATTCGGTATTTGTATACTATAACACATAAAACCTGCACTTTTTCTCTAAGTCATATTTATTTTGTAACTCATAAAATTTTGAAAATTCCAGGATGACAAGTATTTAATTTCTCTATTTATCTTTTTTCAGACGGATAAGATATAGGGAATATGGATGAAAAAAGTAACATTAAAAAACTCATTTACATACATCTGAGCATTACCAAAGTATTAGGCTAGATCATATTGCTATAGTGGCAGACATGTTTAACATATTTATATTGGTGTTTCAGTTTGGTGGCTGGCGTGGATTTGTATCCTATCAAGGTTCCTAGCCTGACCTAGCCTAACCTTCACTCTGCATCGATAATCACTCCGCTCACTCTGACTCACTTACAAGATCAGTCTTAAGTTTTACTTTTTATACAGGGGGAAAGTTTATAGCCTAAATATAAGAATATTCCGAAAACGGTTATGATGTAACTCAAAAACACTACTTCGATCCGAAAAATCTAAGAAACCAATACTATTATAAGATTTAAACGGTACTGTGATGAGGAAAACCTGAAGGTTTAAAAACTTTGAAATCAATATTACAAATTCTGTAAACATAAATAGGCCTATATACTTTATGTTTCATTTAACTTTTCTGAAAACAAACATTACAACCCAAAGTTGGCAATGCGTGGCTTGGAGTAAAATTATCTATAATGTTACTGAAGGAATTGCATATCGACTATAGTAAATATTCAAATAAGTATAAAAGTCTTATGCTTGTTTCACTTAATATTCGTTCCATAGTTTTACAGCATAGGATGAGTTCATGTATGAAATGCTATTTTTGTAGATCCCAGCACATTAGTGTAGGGACATGCACACTTAACGCATATAACATTATGAAAATTGAGGAAAAAGTTAAACATGCCATGTTTGATTTTTGGAGTGCAGTTATGTGTATGAATAATTTAGATTTATAACAAGATTAAAAATATAAATACATAGGAGGTTTTTTTACAAAAATGAATATTTTAGACAAATGCTTAATATTATTATGTATGATATTACATATTATGTTGGTTGTTTTAAAAGTTTAAAAAAGTAGTTAATCATTAGGTTATTTATTAATGTTTTGATATACTACTGCTCTTGGGGGCACAATGATTTATCTACCGTTTACTTATTTATAATACAAATTATATAAAGTACGTTAAAATTGTTGTTTATCACACGATTTTGTAAATACCTACTATAGTTGTTTTGTATATAAAATTTTTGTTTACTAAATTCAAATTATATAAACATAATGTTAACCGAATAAGTGTAAACTGAATTCAGAATTATAGTTTTTTTTTACAAGCAGTTATAAGGAACTTAGTTCGTAAGTAAATATTTTTTCCGGGATGATTATACAAAAACAAAAATGAATGCTATATACGTTTAGTTATTATATTTTGTGGTTTTTGACTCAATAGTAGTTTGTTTAATTTAAGTATAAAAATCCGTGTCATTGTTAAAAAACTAGTTTTGTATTTTAAAACCACGAGACAGTATATTTTAGGTCCAAGTGTAAAACGCGGATAAAACTGAATATGTAAAAGTACTGTTAAACGGATAATGGGATACAATATTTTAGTCGTAACACATCATGCCAAAAAGGTATACCGTCTGTAATATAGTAACAATACATTTTTTTATAAACTTCTCAGTGTTTCTTTTTTTTACCTTTCACAGTTCTTCCATGGTACTTCTTCAATCTTCAGGTATAATTATCCAGTATGAACCCAGGACTCCACTATAAGAGCTATTATATTGTATTATCCGTTCTCGTGACTTTGATAGTAAAGTTAGTCCTTACGACACAAGTATAAATAAGGCACGAACTTTCCTATTTAAGGCACGAGTGAAAAAATTATGTAATGCAAGATATAATAATCTCGCTCTCCTTATCTGACATGAGTTACCCAGCGATTTAAATTATATATTTTACGTCAAAGAAAAAATTAAACTGTCCTGCTAATCACCAGAAATTCTGTCTTGGTTACAAAAAAGACATGTGCTCAGTTTATTTTTTTTCAGCGATATACAGGGTGATTGATATAAGTGTGCCAGCCGTTTTATTCGAAAACTATAAGAGATATCAAAAAAAGTTAAATGGTAAGTGCCTTGGATTTTTTATTTAAAAAATTGTAGTCAAGTCAAAAAAAATATTTTAACCACCATTTTTCCAATATGGCCGCCAACTTTGATTTTTCTTAAGGAACACCCTGTATTTTATGATGTATTCTGGTAGAAAAAGTAATTTTAAGACGATTTTATTCTTGGTTTTTTTTCATAAACCTAACCGTTTCAAAGATAATAATGGTTAAAGTTTTGAAATTTCTGCATGAGAAAGAGTTTCGATAAAGGCCTAAGCAAGCATGCCAGCTGTTTTGTTCGAAAATCGTTCAAAATTTCACAACGTAAACCATTATTATCTTTGAAACGGTTAGGTTTATGAAAAAAATCACAAGTATAAAATCGTCTTAAAATTACTTTTTCTACCAGAATACATCATAAAATACAGGGTGTTCCGTAAGAAAAATCAAAGTTGGTGGCCATATTGGAAAAATGGCGGCTAAATTAATTTTTTTGACTTGACTACAATTTTTTTAATAAAAAATCCAAGGCACTTACCATTTAACTGTTTTTGATATCTCTTATAGTTTTCGAATAAAACGGCTGGCACACTTATATCAATCACCCTGTATTGAAATATTAATTTAATTCTTCAACGTGTATTCTCAAACTGCATTTTAAGAGTTAGATAATGTCACAAAGTTAGAAGTATGATTCGAAAACGTAAAATACCCCCGCCGTAGCAAACCTGCAGACTAAGCGAATTTCAACTTGTCTGATTACATTTTTACTCAAATATTTCCATAAATAAGACATATTTATTCCCAATTTAAATAACATTAAATTTAACAAGTGCTTAGGTTTGCTGCTACGGGGGAGGTAAAAAGTGTTTTTTGACCATACGTGAATAGTATAGGATGAAATAAATAAATTTGCCAAATTTTATCAATATATATCCATAAACAAGTAAACTACAACAATTTTTATTTTTTCCATAACAATAACATGGGTATTTTAAATTAAACTATTTTTGAATTTTCTCCGTGACCGTTAGGCATACAACAGCGCTTCAATATACTAAATTATTTCTTTTGTTAAACTCTACAAAACGGTTTAGAAATAAATTGCAAAACTTTTTGTTTTTAGGGTAAAAATGGGAAAAACACATTTTTACCCCATAAAACCCCCCATAAACCCCTGTTGCCATGGTCCGATTATGCTGGATCGCGAACTCGTTCGAATAAACGTAGGTTTACACGTTTGTACCAAATTTCATCAAAATCGGATCATTTTTGTTTGAGTTATCGCGCTAACGGACACACATATATATATTCGAACGGATGGTGTTTTTGGCCTTTAGGGACCTCAAAATGAAAAAAAATCGGTCCCGCGTCCAGGTCTCACCATGAGTACTACGGTAATAGCTTATTCCCTATATGGGAAATTCGCTAAAACCCCACCACTTGTTGGACATAAGAAACAAAGAGAAAAATGTTATGTGATAACCTATAATCTTTTTGTTAGAAAAATAAATTTAAATGTTGTAAGGATCATATTTTGCAATCTATCTAAATTAACAAAATTGTCTAGTGTAAAATAAAAAACCCGTTTTTACAATAAAAGTAAACGCTAAACGTATTGATTATTCGCAGTAAATAGGTATACAATTTTCATAGAAATTTAAAAAAAAATTACAGATATTACACAGAAAAATAATAAATTACTCATAAATTGTTGAAAAAATGAAGCCAATGCGACAGCTTTGCTTATTGTATTCTAAAAGTATGACCCAGCTGATACAAAGTTGTGGACGGACGTGCCTCATAGAAAAGGACCCAAAGCAGTTACTGTAGGAGCATTGGCGAATTTTTATATAAAACATGAAGAAACGATGTTTTATAAAAACATCACTTTTTAAAACAAAGATGTGCAACAAACTACGTTTTAGTTAAAAGGCATTATTTTCTCAATAAATATTTAACTACATACATTATCTATATGGACGCTAACTAGAAGCGTATTGCTTACACCTCTGTTTTGCCAATACTAAATATATAACATAAAAGTTCAGTAGAGAAGAAAATCGTTAGATCTATATAAATATGTTGGTACTAGGCTATATCGCAAATTGTTATCTACAAGAAGAAGGTGTGTTTATATTCCAAATCACACGTATACTCTACCTCTAACACCTCCCTCCATCACTTGAAAGATGAAGATCAAATCTGATTGTTTCCATCGATCAAAGCTGCAGGAATTGGCGTTCCGCTCTGGAAATTGTCTTGGCTTCCGCGTTTATTATTTCACATCGTATGTTGAAATATTTTCCGGTTTGAATTTTGGATTTTGCCTTGTTAAAGCTAATTAAACTTTAACAAAGTGCAACTTAAATTAAAGAACCACTTATAACCACTCAATTACTATGAGTATTTATTGTTTTTTCCATAGAATATATTTTGTATTATCGGTATTAACTGTTTTTTTTTCACTGGGAGGTTGAGTTCAAAGTATTTGCCACCCAGTAAAAAACAATTTTAAAGAAATACAAATTTCGTTGTGTAGAATTTTATTGAAATGTGTAAAAATGTTATTAAATTGTCTAATGACTATTTGTTTTATTTTGATTTCACGCTTTCCTGCAGAATGCCGCCGTTCTTTCAAAGTTCAAGAAACCAGTGTGCAATAAAATGGACATCTTATGAGGCAGAACTCTTACACTTCAATTGAAAAGGTTGAGGAAGGCAAAATGTCTACTAAAATAAGCATGTACCAATATCGTGAAACTACAAAAAACAATGTTACAGAAAATAGCCTATGTAATCTGTACAAAAATCAATCAACTTTTTAAAACTGTGATTTGGATTATATCAAAATGGCCAACGACTTATTTAGGCAAATAGTCAAGGTAGTTGACTGTCAAGAGGCCAATGTAAGTAATTAGGATGAACTGTACATTTAATGAGTCACTAGAATTAATGCATTAACATACTTTGCCCAGACACATTAAAGCTACTACTGTAAGGTAAACAGCAATGCTCGCAAAGTTTAGTTATTTAATTGGATATGCTATCATCAAATAATATTATTCCCCTTTATAAATATACCTTAAATAAACATCTAAAGTGTGTTCCTCTAAATAAATAACGTAACTATTACGACGTAGAATCCATTCCACAGCATGTTCTATGTAAGATAATAAGCAAACAAAGTGTTTCTTGTTTTGTGGTTTCTGCATTGAAATAACTTTATTTGATGCCAATTTACACTCAGGTTCCAATAGTCAAAAATAAATATAACTCCGTCAATTCACTGACTTCCGATTTGAATCCGATTTACATTTCAAAGCTTGAGGGGGGAAGTACAACTGGTTCAATCGACTTTACTATTTCGTAGGATAAACTAACAATACAGTTGCAACTCTATCCGCTGGTATGATTAAATATTAAAAAAAAATATCGAAATATGTTAGTGTAAATTGTAAATTTATTTTAAATACTTAACTATGACTTATACTGCTTAGTTTAAGAAACGGAACTGTATATTAGCAACTGAATAGCGTTATTTTACTTGTTTATAGCAAACATTTAGTTTTGTATTACATTAAAACTATATGTTGCTTCAGAGAAGACGAGTATTGTAAATTTCTTTTAAATACTAACCTATGACATATACTGCCTAGATGAAGAAACGGAACTGTATATTAGCAACTGAATAGCGTCATTTTACTTGTACATAGCAAACATTTAGTTTTGTATTACATTAAAACTATATGTTGCTTCAGAGAAACAACTGAGACAGCTGAGATTGAAAAAGCTCAGACACTCCGCATTGCATATGTAGTGGTAACTTGTACAGATCTATTGACTGTTTCTTGTAATCAATATGGAAACAAGTCATTGTGACATTTGTGGATAAATTATTTTCGCTCCGGTTTGAATGCGCTCCAAATCTCAGAAGTTACTATTTGGAAGTTTGCCAAGCTGAGCCACTGTTTCCTTTTCTTCCTGAATTCAGGCTAAATTGTTTGTTATATTAATTTTTCTTATACTTTCGCCAGAAATTATTTTAGTTGGAACTTACAGTATTGTTCATTCTGAAGCGTGTTTGCCTAATGAACTATATAATATTGTAATGTCTCAAAAGCCAAATCTAACGAAAAGATGAACTCCCGAATAATTTTCGATTCAAAGGTGTAAATAGGCATTGTACTTATTTTACCCTATTTCAATGGAAACACAAAATAAGACGATTAAATTAGTTTTCTGATGGAATTCAGCTTAAGTATATATTAGTATACAGTAGTAATCACGTTATACAGTATTTCTTTTATATTTGTATTTCTTTGGTTTCTTCACAACTAAATACACTAATTTAATCTAAAAATTTAGAAACACTGTTTTTTTTTATTATGTGACACTAGATGAGGTTTAATAATAAAAATTCCAGTTTACTAACAAGTTGCATCATGCAGTACGGTATTACAATAACAATGCTATTACCAAAAACTTGTATACGTTCCAAGTTTTGTAAATGACAGTTTTGATTCATTGCCAATTGTGAACTTCACACTGTATAAACATTTACCTGGATGTATAATGAAACAATAGTTGCACGATGTAAGCCGATACAGCTCATTATATACAACGAGATTTCAGATATTTTTTTTACTTTAGGTTTTTTTAGTGCTGTATGATGATCGGTATTAATGCTTGTGCCGGTATTAATGAGATACAGTTTTCACGCAATAACGACTGGTATACATACAAGTCCATGATGTTTATAGATAGTTAGGTTACATTCAAATAAAAATGAAATATAAAACAAAAACAAACGTTCAATATGAAAATAAAAATAATTTTCTTAAAATAGTGGAATATTGTAACATGCTAGATAACCTAATACGTACACAAGTATACTACTCTGGTTAGTTAATATAGGTAAAATAATATGGATGTAACCGTACTCGAATCCTCTTCGATCTTATAATCTTACACATCGCACAAATGTGCATTCTATAAACATGTAAGATGTTTACACTAAATAATAACAATCACTTTTACATCAAACACGCCTTGTTCTGGTAGCTTATAAGGTGCAGTACTACATATAAAAAGCTTGTAAACCAAAATATTTAATGGTGTAAAATATATGTTTCAACACCTAGGGATTGCAGTGTGTTGCAGTGTGTGCGGCGAGATTGACGCTTGTTTTACTGCAGGGGAGGGGCGAATAAAACTGCGTCAGTTTAACATTCTTACAGAATCTAAAGTTATAGCTAATGTTGAGTCATCCTGTTTTACATAATTACAACGTAATATACTGTATCGTTTTGTAACATACATGTAGTATGGGATTACATAGAATTTATCAGACTGTTCCCCACATTGACATTGACTTAGCAGGTTTTTCCTCTTGGGTGGGTTTTGTTCTAGTTTTAATATTTCTAGATTTTTCTAGGGTTTCCCCTAGTTTTCACCTACCATATGAGATAATATACTGAAAACTGTGTAAAATGTGACTTTTCCTGGACGCTTCATTTGAATAATTGTAATCTCCAACCATAGACCGTGTATTGTTGATTAACTATAGAAGATTAATAAAGTTCATAAAGTGATTAGTTATAATTGTTTATGTCTTAACATTCGCAAACCTTTGTTATTTTATTTGTTCGTGTATTATGTTCCTCTATGCATAACCAAGCCATCCATTTATAGATCCCAAAGTACCCATGAACTTTTGAGAAAACTACAAGTCACTCCCCCATTGAACCATATATTTAAAATGTTCGTCTTGACGAGAAACCTTGTGCAAAACTGTCCATTATTTTATAAGTTGTCCTGGTAATAATTTCTTTCTAAAGGTAACTTTCCATTTACCTAATGTTAAAAATACCTCAGCTGTAGCCTACTTTATTCTTTAAATTTATTACCTTATTAAAATCAGGTGTTTTATTTGTTTGTATTACTTTATTCTGTTTTGTTTACTTCAGCTTAATTTAACCACTGAATACTTTTTCATACTTATGAAGTCAAACAGGGTGAAAGCCTGTTAGACCTAGCCTGGGTAACAGCTAGTTATATTTAATATATATTTCAATAAAGGTAAAACTCGAAATACTAAAACGTTTAGGCCTATCAAAGCTATAACCAATCTACCTTTTAAAATTGTGTAATGGTATTTTCAACAAAAATTAATCATGTCCGTGCTTTTTTATTTTTTAGTTTTTCAAAAAGCCAGGTTTTTTTTGTTCATAATCCATAACCTCCATCGCATTTATTGATATTTTAGCATTAATGATACCAAACTTAACCAACCAATCAAAAGAGTAACCGAACCTAAGCCCAACCCCAAGCTCCAGCTGTGCCTCGCTCAATATCAGATTGTGATTGAATACGATTTGACACTAATATTAGGCAGCTGTGCAATCAATACTAGGAACCCACGGGGATGTTATGACTTTTTATTAAATAATCTAAACGTAATTTCTTAATAATTGTTACATTCTTAATTTGCCATCCGAGATATTAAAGATTATTCTCACGACCTGTAATGCCACGTCATACCGTAGTTATATCATATCGAGGATGTATTGTATCTGTTATACGTCATCATACGTGAACCTCATTTAGTATACGTTATACATGATTACTAATGTTGAACACAATTCATAGTTGAACATCAAACCCTATACCTACCGTGAATGGAGACAATATGAAATTGGATACAGATAAACGTATCTGTATATACAGTAAAAGATTGTATACAATGTTCTATATCATCATGACAAATAGCAGATATAATTTGGTATTACATTACAATACACTTAATGTGTTGTGTACATCTGAAGTACTGCAATACTGTCTCATTAGATTAAATAAATAACAATCTAAGCTTAATAGCTTACAGTAGTGTCAGTGAATTATTATTATTTATAAGGTTAAGTATATTCAATTGTTATTAGAATTTCCAACTAAGAATGATTAACAGAGGTTTCTAAGGAAATGACTAAAAGTTTGCAATGGAAACGAGAAACCGTTCACAGACGAGAATAGTGTTCTTTCACATTATGTAAAGTTAGACAAATGACACCAGTCATGTAACACATTGGACCAGTTTGGACTGTTATCCGTGTTCTCTATGTTACGCTGACCGCGTTCGTGAACAAACATTTCTCTAACACTTTCTTTTTAATAACATCCAGTTTGCTACACAATTTTTAGTGTTTTTTTATTAGTTTGTATATTTCTATGGTTTTGACGGTTTTAAAATAAAATACTATTCTTTAACATAGCTTCCAACTACTTATTTGCAATAATTAAACCACATTAATATGGTTTACATTGATATTTTACAATATCGCATGTTGTTAATTGCCCTGCATTAGTTGGTGGTTGGAACAGTGTTTTACAAAATAAACTAAACAACATGTCAAAAATATTACCTAATGGTTTTCACTAGGAATTAACTCATGGTGTTTGCGAAATTAGAAGTTTTTTACGAACTCGTTTATATGATTGGTTAGAATTTCAATAGTTTCCGTTATCTAAAGATAAATTGAAATAGTTTAAAACAAATTAAACAGGACAAGACACAATTTTTTTATTGTTTTATACATTTAATTTTAAAATCCTTATACATCTATAATATTCCATAAATACAGACTGTCATCGGAAGTAGGAAATGGTTAGCATGTTACGCAATGTAGTCGGGTCGGAGTAGTCACTATTACTTTATTATTGTATTTTAACTAAATATAGTTTTAAAAAGAGCACATGTAAAATTATTACAATTGTAATAATGTTATTTGTAACACACCTTTCAAAATTACAAACATTTAATAGGAACAATAACACTCACCATATGCAAGTTGTGTGTTGACGCTTAGGGATTGCATGTGTGTTTCGGTTAGAAACTTATCTTAATGCAAGGCCGAAGCGAGTTTGAATCTCTGTCAGAGTGTTTTGGAGTACGCGGTAATGTATGCATATATAGAAATAAATTAAAATTATACAAAAAAATACAGTATATTTTAATTCAGCCTTTACACCCTCTGAATCGTTTTTAACCGACCAGCTGTATAAGTTTTATAAGTATGTACTCATCGTAATAATAAATAGCTAAATAGCTAATATAAGCCGAAGTTAAAAAATCCATTTTCAAGTTTTGTTGGCATAGTAAAAGTTAATGAAAAGTCATAGAATCATACAAAGATTAGCCATCATGCTTCATGTAGCTGTGCAGTTCAATTTCCGGTTTGTTGGACAATTATACCAATGTAATCTATGGTTCGTTTGATGATAACACAATGCTTGGATTATAACTACAATAGGGGTTATAGCATGTTTAAAAATAATCAATTGTAAATTATATTTGTTAACAAAGAAGTCTATTTGTTTTATGTTATGCATTTATCACGAAGAAGTATTTGTTTTCTACCCCCAAAATAATAAATGTGTTTGCTCTAAGTAAGTTTCATGTGAGTAATGGGTGGTTTCTGTGAATTAAAGATCATGAAATCTATTATCTGTTTGCCAATTATCTTTCTATACAGGTTTCTTTTCCATTCCCAAAATTTGCAATTATCATTTCATAAATACATTAATTGTATGGATTCGTTTGAACTGTCGCTCTTTTTTCTCTGTCTTATTGGTATCATAGTAAACTAAAATAATATGCACATGAATATTCATGTATTTAATTTCTATATTTTTTCTTGCATTTTCAATTTCTTGGTAGCGCAAAAAGCTCCCAGTTACTCTTGCGTTCTATTTAATTTACATCAAGTTAAGGCTTGTGCCTTATATAAATATACTAACACAAAATAAGTCAATTAAAAGAAGTGATTATAACATTGAAACACTTTTGTAATAAGAAAGAACTACAATAAAATCAAATATAAAGTTTACAAACAGTCAGCTGATCATATGATAATTTTAACATTCAGAGTATAGTTGAGACAGTAATTAGCAGATTCAAATTAATGGCAAAACCATGTAGCCACTCTTTGGTCTTGTCTACTTGAATTTCTCTAGGTTGCATGTCATTTTTTCTTACGTTAATGGTCGTATCGTTCATAGAATCTTGAAGGAGGAATGCCGGTTTGAGTCGGTCAATAGAAATCGACGTAGGTCCTCGTGGAGTAAGAATAGTAAACCACTTGTCAGATCGCGAAACCACTTGGTAAGGGCCATCATAGACAGCTTGCAACGGTCTTCGGGATGAATCATGACGAACAAAAACATGGTTGGATGTTCTTAATTCTGGATGAACAAAGACCTTCTTAGAAGAATGGTATTTGGCTTCTATTGGTTTGAGATCATTCATTTTTCTTTTCAGATTGTACACTAAATCAGGAACATTTGTTGAGGTATCTTCTGTGGTTAGAAAAAGATCGCATGGCAGTCTGATGGACTGACCTAGTGTCATTTCTGCAGCAGTAACATTGTGTTCTGGAATAATATAAGATCTTAGTCCCAGTAGAACCATTGGTAACGTCTGTGTCCAGTTAGATGTGAGTTGAGCTGTTAATGCAGATTTCAGATGTCGGTGCCATCTCTCGATCTTTCCATTAGCTTCAGGGTGATACGCTGTAGTTTTAATGTGATGGATACCGAGATATTTTGTTAATTCCTGAAATAAATTGCAGTCGAATTGTCTTCCTCTATCTGTAGTAATGTTTTGAGGAACTCCAAATCTAGCAATCCAGGTAGAAAGAAGTGCTTCTGCAACTGTTCCAGCAGTAATATCCTTGATAGGCGTTGCCTCGACCCATCGTGTAAAGCGGTCTATGATAGTTAGCAAGTACGTAAATCCTTGAGAAGGTGGCAAGGGTCCAACTATGTCCACATTAATGTGAGAAAAACGTCCATTAATGTTGTTGTAATCTCAGAAGTAGTATGTTTCCAAACCTTTGATTTCTGGCAAGCTACACATCCTTTGGCCCAAAGTCTGACATCTTTATTCATGGAAGGCCAAACAAAACGTTGTTTAATAAGGTCCAGAGATCCTTTGATTCCAGGATGTGCCAGGTTGTGAATGGAGTCAAATAACTGCTTTCTGAACTGCTGAGGAATAAATGGTCGTAGCCTTCCAGTACTTGTGTCACAACACAGCTCTGAGCCATTAAGAAGTAAAATATTTTTAAATATCAAAGAAGTTGTGTTTGAGTACTTAAGGTTTTTAAGTTCAGCATCTTGAGATTGAGTTTCAGAAATTTGTTCAAATGATATAGATGAAGGTAGGTCAATAGCACTTATTCTTGACATGAAATCAGCAGGAATGTTTTGTTTTCCTGGAAGATACCTTATGTCGGTAGTGAACTGTCCAATGAAGTCTAGATGACGCAATTGCCTTGGACTAGATGTATCAGAGGGTTTATTGAAAGCAAAAGATAGAGGTTTGTGATCTGTATATATAACAAAACTTCGCCCTTCAAGGAGATAACGGAAGTGCTTCACAGATAGGTATGCAGCCAGGAGTTCCCTGTCATAGGTACTGTATTTTGTTTTAGTTGTTGTAAGGGATTTAGAGAAAACCCCAAGAGGTTCAAAGTTTCCATTACAAATCTGGTGGAGAGACGAACCTATAGCGAAGTTTGATGCATCGACCATGAGTGCTAAAGGAGCATCAGGAGATGGGTGTGCTAGAAGTGTAGCATTGACTAGCTGGCCCTTTGCATCCTCAAAAGCTTTCTTAGATTCTGAAGTCCAAATTATTTTTCGTTTATCAGATTTATGTGTACCCTTACACAAATCAAATAGTTGTTGCTGAATAGCAGCTGCGTTAGGAAGTGAACTTCTGTAAAAGTTTATAAGTCCAAGGAATCTACGAAGCTCAAGAATGGTTTCAGGAAGTTTGCAACTAACAATAGCTTCAACTTTATCAGGAAGAGGAGAAATTCCTTGTTTCGAAACTGTGTAACCAAGAAAATAGATCTCAGTCACGCCAAATACGCTCTTTGACGTATTAATATTAATGTGATGCTTATTAAGTCTATCAAAAACAGATTGCAAGTGATTAATATGTTCATCTTCTGAGGAGGATGCTACTAGAATATCATCTAAGTAACAAAAGGTAAACTCTAGATCATGAAAAAGAGAATTAATATATCTCTGGAAAGTTTGTGCAGCATTCCTTAATCCAAATGGCATTTTTAGAAATTCAAATAATCCAAAAGGCGTTATGACAGCAGTTTTTGGAATGTCATCAGGAGCTACTGGAATGTGATGAAAAGCCCGAACAAGATCAATTTTGGAAAATATAGTTTTTCCATTTAACTGGCTGTTAAAATCATGTAAATAAGGTATAGGATATCTATCAGGAACTGTTTTTGCATTTAGGGCACGGTAATCCCCACAAGGTCTCCATGTACCATCAGTTTTAGGAACTAAATGAAGTGGACTGGACCAACAGCTTTTTGAAGGTCTGCAAATGCCTAACTCAACCATCTTGTGAAACTCATTTTTAGCTACCGCAAGTTTTTCTGGAGATAAACGTCTAGCTCTAAAGTTCACAGGCTGACCTGTTGTCTGAATTGAGTGAAAAACTGTGTCCTGTGAAACTTGAAAATTAGGATTTTCTTTCAGTAAATTAGGATATTGGTTGATAAGTTTTGAGTATTTACCTTTTGGGTCAAGAACCAATACAAATTGTTGATTTGAAAGTTTTTGAATTCCAATAACAGATAATTGAGTCCTGTTATCGATTAGTCTTTTATTTTTGATATCAACAAGTACCGGTAAACCATAATGTGATAAAAAGTCTGCGCCAATTATGGGTTGGGTTACGTCTGCAACTATGAAAGACCAGACAAACTTTCTTTTCAAGCCAAGATCAAGTTTTATGTCTTGTTTACCGTACGTTTTGATAACAGAACCATTGGCAGCATATAATTGTCTATTACTTACAGCACATTTGTCTTTGTTTGTGAGAGGCAAAACAGATATGTCTGCTCCAGAATCCACCAGAAACTTACGACCACAGGGTAAGTTGGTTACAAATAAGCGGCGAGATTGAAAGCCCCTGTCATCCTGAGCCGCATTTAGTGACGGGGCAGGAAGTTTTCCTGTTGTGCATTCTTTTTTGGTGTGAACAAACAAGGTTGAACACATTTTTTTAGCATTTTCACCAAATTTGTTATGATACCAGCAAATTTCACCTTGATCATTTCTCTCTTTAGGATAGTAATTGTTCTTATGTTTGACTGGGAAGTTGCGTTTACTTAACTTAAGAAGTCCATCAATAGACTGAGTTAGTTCGCTGACTTGTTTTTCTAAGTTGGCAATCCGATCACTAGATTGCGCAACATCTCCTTGAGCACAAACGTAGTTGTCTACAGCTGATAGTTCAGCTATTTGGTCACCTAATTTAGCTAAGTCATCAAGAGAATTGGTTTGAGAAGCAGCTAGGGCAGTACGAATGTGACTAGGTAGACGTTGTAGAAAAAAAACTTTCAAAAAACTGTCAGTTACCTGTGTGCCTGCTAAGGTTCTCATTTCACGAAGAAGAGTTGTCGGCTTCTTATCTCCGAGAAAAACTTCTGTTGTCAGTTGTTTTAGTTTGGCATTTTCTGAAATTTCGTATTCTGAGCAGAGCCTTTCTTTTAAGTCAGAGTAGGGAGTTTGAGACAAAGGTTTGGTAATAAAATCTGAAAGGTGACTTGCAACTTCATTGTCCAGTGAGCTCATTACATAGTTGTATTTAGTTCTTTCCTTTGAAATTCCATGAAGAGAAAACTGACATTCAATTTGATGAAACCAAAGTGAAACATTTTTTGTCCAAAATGGTGGAATTTTCACTTGAATTGGTGAGATTTGTGAAGCCTCTGGTGTACTAGGAGTTGGAGTAGATTCTTGATTATTCATTATGGTCCAATTGAATTAATGATAATAAAAAGTACAGTAAGGGGTCACCAAATAAGGCTTGTGCCTTATATAAATATACTAACACAAAATAAGTCAATTAAAAGAAGTGATTATAACATTGAAACACTTTTGTATTAAGAAAGAACTACAATAAAATCAAATATAAAGTTTACAAACAGTCAGCTGATCATATGATAATTTTAACATTCAGAGTATAGTTGAGACAGTAATTAGCAGATTCAAATTAATGGCAAAACCATGTAGCCACAAAGTGTTATTGTGCTGCTACAATAATATTCTACATGAAGCTCATTATCTTTTCTAAAATCCAGCTTCATAATTAACAAATTTGAACTTAAAAATATAGATCAATAAACAATTTTATATTTTCCGGTATTCAATTACTTTTCTGTGGTGGTCCTTAAATTTCCTTACAAGTTAAATCAATAATCATGTAAATACTATTGTAAATTCTGTCACAATAATAGATACAATAATTTAAAATAGTAGGTATTTTTCTATAACAGTGTATTTTATTTAGAGAAGAACTCTCATACTGTAAGGGATTGAGTTGACGTCAATGTACCAGCAAAGAGGAAGGATTTCCTTTCATATTCAATTTGACCTCCTGTAAACCTTGCATGATCTTCTCACCCTCGCTGTAAAAAATGACGAGATGATAACTGCCTCATGAACTAAATAACCAAATATTATTGTAATTTATTTAGATGGTTTAGCATACAAACACTATTCATATATTTTATTCTTTGAAATGAAGCTCATTCGATAATAAACAGTTGAGGTTTACATTGCAACGAGAAGTTGTATGAAACTATATATTCCAGCAACTGTTTATGTATGAACTTGTCATAATTGGGAACAATATTCAAACAAGAAATACCATCATTATGTAACTTATGTATACATAATTGTCTAAACAAGAAACAGCTGTTTACATAACATCATTGTGCAAACTTAATTTTTTTATTTTAAGAAATCTGTGGCTATTCTTAAATAGAATAGTATATTTTATGTTAATTGGATTTAATGAATTACTTGATAATATGTATGAAATCATTAAGTCACTTTGTATGTAAGGTGTGATTACAGTTTTAAATTGGTTGGGTAGTGTATGAAAACACGTAAAACGTACAAGCTTCCTTTTATATAAAAGTGGTATTGATTTGATTTCCAATTGGTAGTTGTATTTCTTAATGAAATGTATCTGTATTATTGCTGCGATTGACCAAAGACCAATCAAAATCTCACTTGTCCATTCCTATTCCCATCTCAGGTCACCAGCTGTGTCCCGTCCTGTATTAGATTGTCATGATTGAATACAATCTGATATCTACTGTTCTGATCGGAACCGAACACTTGATGGGATTTGCAGCTTATGTATACAATTCCTTAAAAATCATAATTTTTAGAACCACAGCAGCAGCAAACCTGCAGACCAAGCTAAGTTACATTAATCTGATTTGATTTTAAATTAAATATATTTAAATAACATAAGGTTAATCAAGTACCACGGTTTGCTTCTAACGGTAATAAAGTATGTTTTTGTTTATAATATTTTAGTATAAAATAGACAAATTTGCCAAGTTTGATCAAAATATACCCATAAACAAGCAAACTACAATAGTTTACTTATTCTCCATAAGTATAGCATAGTAATTGTAACGTTATTTGTATTTTTTTCCGTAACCAATAGCCTGAATTACAATAATGGGGATTTTATCATCGCAACTACTTTTCAAATTAATATTAGGGAGAAAGTTAGAGTATACTATAAACAACACCTTTGCCCATAAGTTTGATTAATGTCAACGAAAGTTTCGTCAGGTTTGTCATCAAGCTGATAATATGATTTTATTCATTATAATCCAATGACACGAGTTACCTAATACAAAACTGTAAACGTACCTTGAAAAAAATACAGATTGAGCTTTTAACTGTTATATTAAAAAAAATTTATAAATGTACAACAACGTAATGTTATACAACAACCTTATCAACCAAAAACGTTGTTCAACAAATAACGCCTTAAAAATCAATCCATAGGTATTTCATTTAAAACTTGTTTAAGTAAGATCAATATAAAAAACCTCTAAAATGCCGTTTAGTATTATTCTACGATTTTCCAGGTAGAATCCTGCTACCATGTGTGTTGAAGGTACAAGAAACCAGAGCAATATAAACGAAATCTTACGAGGTTGCACTCTCTTTCTTACGACTTCACCTGGAAAGGTCAAGACCTGGAAGACCAAATTGCTACTAAAATAAGCATGCTCTGTTACAGTGTTATTCCAAATAAATGAACAAGTTAAAGAACGTTAGAAAGTAAAATATGTAATTTAATGTATATTGGAACGTTTAATGTAAGTGAACAGCAGCCACTTTATTTAAACAGTCATATAGCTTAAACGGAAACAGTCAAAGACAATAGTTGATTTGTTATAGTGGTTGACTAGCGAATGGTTACTGCAGGTTATAGCATGGGCCATATGTATAACGTTAAAGGTCCCGGAGTACACCAACTGTTCCCATAAATAGCCTATGTACCCTTAAAAGTGTACATCTAAAGAGAGTCTATTTCTGCACATAAATAAATAACATTACTACTACGAAGTCAAGTCCAATGCGCAGCATATTTTATGAACATACATTTAAGCACACATATAAGAAACAATGGATTTTTGTAATTTAACTGCCTATTTACGCCCTAGATCCAAGAGCCAAAAGTAAAGTAAATTCGTCGATTCACTGGCTTGCGATTGGAATCCGATTTACATTTCAAAGCTTGAAGGAAGGAAGTACAACTGATTCAATCGACTTAACTATTTCGTAGGATATATTATACTATTGGAGGTATTAGAACTTGCTTGGTAGAATATTTAATTCGACATTGAAAAGTTAGGTGTTATGCTAACAGATGAGCATTACTTTAATCCTGCATAGCATACGTCAAGTTTTTGTATTAAATTAATTAGCATTACGTTTTAGACAAATACTAAGGAAGATAATTATTCCGCATTATGTTTTATTCAAAACATGTACGTACAGGCATATGAACTGTTGTTTGTAATCAATATGGAAACAAGTCATTGTGACATTTGTGAATAAGTAATATTCGCTCCGGTTTCAATGCGCTCCAAATCTCAAAAGTTATTGTTTGGTTTTTCGCCAAGAAAAGCCGCAGTTTCCTTTTCTTCCTGAATTCAGCTTAATTATTAAATTCCTGCATTAATCGCTCTGTATTTTTAATTTTAAGTTAACCCATGTAATTTATTATACAATCATGTTTTTGTTTTAAGCGTTTTATGTTTACTATATTATATATCTTAGTAATGTACTTGTAAAGAAATATAAATGTCATAAACAGCTTATAATATAATATAATATAATATAATCTCCTGTGTTAATATACGTTTCTTACCAAATAATAAAAGGTTTTTTTTATAATATATAATAATGAAAAAAATAATAATAATAATTTCTTTATGTTATGAAAGGAACTTTTGTCCTTACTGTTCTTTTTACTTATGTTTTCATCAACACGTAGTATTAAAAGTTATGTTAACATACGGTAAATTATAAGAATAAAAAATTGTTGTACTTTTGTAAAAGTACTGTAAATAACGAAGGAAGCTTAGTATTTGCTTTAAATGGAACCTTTTGTAAAGTAATTTACTGGTCATAAAGAAAAATTCAAATACACTGCGTAATACGAGATATGTTTTCAAGATGAATTGAAATAGTAATTAAAACCAAAAGCCGTGTATGAAAGGGAGGCTTCCTCCGCTGTCATTAGAGTGAATACATTCCTGGGGAAATTAAACCAATATCTCCTCACCAGTTTTTGAATGGCTATGCATGAATTACAAGCTCAATTCTGATATTTGTAAGTTTCATTGAAGAAAGAAAAGTTATGAGTAAATATACGTACATTAAAGACTAGGACTGAATCATTATGGCAAAGCTTTCTTCTTCGTAGCAGGCTTATCAACAATGTTTCGCTGTTTTAAAATTGTTTAGTGTAACAAAATACGAATTTGTAAAAATGCACACCCAAACATATAATCTACTAATCTAACCTATACATAAAACTAAATTGAGGGTTGTTTATAGAGGTAATATCAAGTCAAATTAAAGAAAATAAAATATTCTTACAGTTTGTAATAATCAAGTTAGATGGAAATAGATTCTTATTTATTATTAATAGTAAGCCTATTGGTAATCCTTTTAGGTGTCACGTCATTACTAATTGTAACTAAACCAACTTTTGAGTTATATAAATTTATTTTTTTAACGAGGAATAAACTTTTCTACTGTTGAAGTGGATTTGTGTCTAGCTTACATCGAAATCCTACCCGATCAATTTAAATCATGTTAGTTTTAGTATTTTTATAAATTAACGTTATTTAGAATCATCGATAACGTAATATTTATTACCTTGATATGAGTTTATACAGGGTGAATTTTAAATGAGTTCCCCCCCTACTTTTTTCTACATTTCTTAAGATATCAACTTCGGACCACGTCAGATTATTGTAGTGTAGTAAGTACTTCATTTTTACTGGATAAACATTTTTGGCCGCCATCTTGGATCCGCCATATTGGATACAAATTTTTTTTTTCAAATGTAAAGGTAGGGTTGTGACCCATTGTTTCAAACTAGAACTTTACGTTGATTACACTGCCGCAATTAGTTTTCAAAAATCTTGATCCGTTCTAAAGTTATGAGGACTTTTTATAACTTTATTTTTAGCCCATTTTAACATTGTGCATTTACAAACTAAGACCATAATCTCAAAATAGTGCTAGATAAAGATAAGTATACACCACCATTCATTGTCGACCTATTATTACTTGGTTATGACGGATTAATTTTTTTCGGCCGCCATCTTGGATCTGCCATTTTGAGATGTGATAAATTAATTTAAATATGAAGGTGGTGTTGTGACCCATCATTTTGAACTACTTTTTTATGCTGAACTCAATGCCGCAATCCGTTTTTGTTTTTCAGGCTTTCTTGATGAAATATTAAAATTATCTTACTTAAATTTCCAATATTTCAAAAAACAAATATGAAAATGCAAAACAGATTGCGGCATAATTCAGCATAAAAAAGAAGTCTGAAATGATGGGTCACAACACCACCTTCATATTTAAATTAATTTATCACATTTCAAAATGGCAGATCCAAGATGGCGGCCAAAAAAATACATCCGTCATAACCAAGTGATAATAGTTCAACAATAAATGGTGGTGTATACTTATCTTTATCTAGCACTATTTTGAGATTATGGTCTTAGTTTGTAAATGCACAATGTTAAAATGGGCTAAAAATAAAGTTATAAAAAGTCCTCATAACTTTAGAACGGATCAAGATTTTTTAAAACTAATTGCGGCATTGTAATCAGCGTGAAATTCTAGTTTGAAACAATGGGTCACAACCCTACCTTTACATTTGAAAAAAAAATTTGTATCCAATATGGCGGATCCAAGATTGCGGCCAAAAATGTTTATCCAGTAAAAATGAAGTACTTACTACACTACAATAATCTGACGTGGTCCGAAGTTGATATCTTAAGAAATGTAGAAAAAAGTAGGGGGGGAACTCATTTAAAATTCACCCTGTATAATGATTTGCTTCTTTATGATCATATATGGTAAGTTAATAAAGTGACGTAATTTGTAATTAGTTAAAAATAGCAACTATTTTAAAACGAATACATAGCTCTATAATTAAGTTATTACTTTTGCCATTGTTAGTGTCAGTTCATTTGTAATCATTTAAGAAACTTTTACTTAATTTACAAATAAATTTAAATCATATAAACTTCAATTTACTGAAGCAAAATGAAAGGATGCGTGGCCGATAACTCTAGCATATCGCCTCAGCTTGAATATTTCTGTATTGGAAAACTTTAAAACAACGAAACACGCTCCATTATTCAATCATATTTTGCATAGTGATTTTCTAAAAATTATTAATTGAGTTATTTATACAATCTAACATTTACTTTGCACAGTTTTCAAACTTTCTCCTTTAAATATAGTTTTACAAAACACAGTTTTACAACGGGGATGTTTAAGTACAATTACTTTGTTAAAAGTTTTATGATAAAAATGACATACTGTATTACACACCGGTATATTATAAAGTTATTAATAATCAAAATTGTTTTCAATGTATGTATGTTGATTTATTCTATGATGATACTTTACGTTTACTATATAGCAGTATAATATAAAAATTTCAATGATTTTACTAACAGCTTCATGTGTTCCAGGATTTATAAATTACTATTAATTACGATATGTTATAATTTTTTATCTCATAAAGTTTTATTTCATGAAGTTTTATGATAAAAATGACCTACTGTATAACACACCGGTATATTATAAAGTTATTAATCATTAAAAATTGTTTTCAATGTATGTATGTTGATTTATTTTATGATGATGCTTTTCGTTTACTATATAGCAGTACAATATTAAAATTGCAATGATTTTACCAACAGCTTCATCTGTTCCAGGATTTGTAAATTACTATTAATTACGATATGTTATCATTTTTTATCTCATAAAAAATTACCAGGATTTATAATGTATCTCACGGTAGCCGCATGATGTGAACAGACAATAATCTGCAACTCGTTATATAGAAGTTAAAAGGGTCACCATTTATAGTTTTTGGGCGATTGGAACCTAGTAAAGAATGCTGGTCGATATTAATACCTGTGACATTAAAGATTTAAAATAATAAAGTGTGTGCAAAAATACATGGATACATAACACGCCGTGCCACATAGAAATACCCCTACCTCAGCTAACCTGCAGACTAAGCGAATTTCCATTTGCCTGAATTCCTTTTAAATTAAACCTATTTAAATAACATTAGGTTTAATTAGGACATAGGGTTTGCTGCTACAGAGAGGCTAATAAAGTGTGTTTTTGGTAAATTATTAATACTGTAGCTTTGAATTAAATAAATAAATTTGCCAAATTTGATTAAAATATATCCATAAATAAACTACAACATTTCACAATATTCTCTATAAAAATATCATGGGTAATTTAAATTTACAAGTTTGTTTCCGTAACCAATGATTGTACAAAACCCATTTAATATACTAAATTATATGTTTTTAAAGCTCTTCATAATAGTTCAGAGAGAAATTGGCAAATTTTGTGTTTTAAGGGTCAAAATAAGAAAAAAAAAACTATTTTTACCCCATAAAATCCCCTGTTAATGACTAATTTCATATATATGTATGACCATTGATTAATCTTTATATTTCTGTTGTATGGTTTATTTGTGAAGATTAATTATCACATGTTTTAATATAGTTATATGAGTAAATAAATAGTAATAGAAATGTTGTACTGAAATTGACTATTCTTATTTTGACTTGATAATTGACAATTTAATATCCCCCGTAAAACCCCGTTGCCATCGTCCGATCATATTCGTTCGGGAACTAATCAAATTTTATCCCCCCTTACACCTTCAAACGAAATTTTAGCAAAATTGAACAAAAATTACACGCGTATGTATCATGTTTACGGACACATATATATCTATATGTTATTCAATAAATTAACAACTTCAAAGGTACTAAAATTAATTATTTAATTCATTTATTATATATATATATATATATATATATATTATATTGGATATTGTTCATGTGTAAGGCTACTGTAATTAATAGTAATAGAAAAATAAACCAGAGTCCCTTTTTAAATTTTTTTGTTTATTCCGTTTTTTAAGGTAGGCCTACTAACGTTTTTTAAATTTATATTTACATACATAACATTTTGAACGGTTGGCACTTTTGGCCCCTGGAGATATTAAAATGAAAAGATAAATCGGTCCCGGGCCTAGGTCTTCCTACACCACCTACGGTAATAACTACTTCCCAATTGGGAA
The DNA here is from genome assembly GCF_028750875.1 of Macrosteles quadrilineatus. Classification (NCBI taxonomy): domain Eukaryota; kingdom Metazoa; phylum Arthropoda; class Insecta; order Hemiptera; family Cicadellidae; genus Macrosteles; species Macrosteles quadrilineatus. The sequence goes on from NW_026542596.1 coordinate 20,729,312, forward strand.
ATTCGCTAAAACTGACTGAGAATGCACGAGTGGCAATTAGATTAAGTCTATTAATACATTGTATTTATTGAAAAGATAACAGCACAAGATTGAAAAATTAATGTATAGCTTATATAAATTTTTATAAAGTTATTATATATTTTTTATTTTGTCCATCCATGCCAGTTAAATTAATAAAAAAATTTTGAGGGAAAGGTATTATTTGGCTTTGTAAAATGTTGGATAACCTTGAAACATTTATACATCAGCTCAAGCTATATAGAGTTTCTGTATATCGTACTAACCTAGATATTAAACAGCAGAGCAATAACCATAATTGTATATTCATTCTAGTTTTCAGGTTTTTATTATTTATCAGCAGCACAACCAGGTGTTATACGTTACAACAACTATGTCAGGTACAATTAGCCACTATGCCAGGTGCTATACCAGGTAAAAACAAAGAATTTGCTATTGTTACACACCTATGTTTTAACACCTAACTGTGTGATGCGGAAAAATCTACTCTTGTATTAGGAGGGAGGTGTAAATAAAACTTCATCAGTGTTACCTTCGTAAACAAATTAAAGTTATGTTTAATTTATTTCTAACTAAGCAAATACTCATCTAGTTATATGACGTGTTTGAAACATTTTGGAACGGTTTAATACATTTTAACCATTAATCAAATAAAATATTTCTTTGTTGCCTTAAAACAAATTTACATGCACGGTGTATTCCAATGTTCAAGCCGATGATGACGAGAAACCATTTCAAAGGCTTCCCACCAATCTAAACAGGTAATAAATTAATATACCAATTATAGGCATAAAAATTCTATTTCTTAATGAACTATCATTATTTATATCATATTGGGCCCACGAGGAGTAAGTGGAAAATCTTAAAATTTAAGCATATGTTGATAAGGACATCGAATAAAGGTTCTAATTAGAAGAGAATATGCTTAAAATCCTCTGACCTTAAAAGGTTGACCTTATCCAAAATTGTTTATTTTAAGGTTTATATTTCTCTCAGTTTTAAGTTTGACAGGCATAATAAGGCCAATAAGTAAGGATTCGCCTTTTTCACCTAAAGATTGTGATTTCTCAGCTTTTTACTATTCAAACTATTTGAATTTGGTGTTTAAGGATAGAAAATATTAATTGCTAAATAAGAGTTGATCAACTTCAAATTGAGCAATTTTCTTCGTATCAGCCACTTTTTTTTATTTAAGAGTAAAAATGACTACCTTTTTGAAACAGAAACGATTTTTAGCATTATTTTCTATCAAATAGCCGACATTCTTAAAATTTTAGCTTCATAAAGATATGATATGTGTAAGTAGTTTTTAGCACATAAATTATACTACACATAATACACATAATACGATGACGAATATATTTCAAGTCAAACTCATTTTCAAGTACGATTACTATAGTAGTTGACGCAACGATTGCGTTAAATTAGTCTTTACGACACGAGTAGAAAATTTAAGGCACGAGCCTTGGCAAGTGCCTTAAAAACTTCTACGAGTGTCTTAAAGACTATTAACGCGAGTTGCGTACACTACTTTACCTACGACAGTTTTTTAATTACTGACAATCTGGTTTTTACTTACTAACAATCACTACTCATAACTTCTTAAAGAGGTTATGTTTTCGTTTATTGTCAGTGCCACTGCAAGTGATGCAACGACTTATTGTTTAATCAGCTGATTTCATGTAATTACGTGATTTTAAATCTTTGGTTAATAATACGTTACCTTTTTCAGGGAATAGGTTCTGCTAGCATCATTCTTAATATAAATACTGATCAGGTACAAGGGAAATATTGAATTTTTTTACAACTGAATGATTATAGTGAAACAGTTAATTTACAGTTAGATCTCAGCATCAAATATTATAGAATATTATAAACAGTTTGTGCTCTCATCTCGTTAACTTCACTTTCACTGACATTTTTAAATCAGTTTAATCAACCTTCCTTTAACTTCCACCAACTTAGGTTAAGAATACTCGAGAATCAACAGGAACAAGTCGGATCAACAATGAAAATGTCATTTGATCAGCTGATCAGCTGATTAGTTGACGTTCGAAGCATTACAATTTTACTTGTTTTCTGTAAATCCTTGAACCTCATTGGTCCGTTACCCGTGTTGTTATGAGAAAAACTATGCTGTTATGAAATGAAACTATGCTGTTATGATAGTAAACAGCTGTTAAGTGAAACTTTTCAATTCTAAGAACTGAGCTGAAATGGCTACTTAAAAAAACAGTCGTAGGTAAAATACTTTTAGTAATAATAGGTTTATATTTTCTGTATCCGTCAAGTGATCCTGGTTTGTAGTTAATTGACTACAGCCGTTTCGTGTTGTAAAAACACATCTTCAGGTCAAACGTGCATTGATTTAATCCATGGAATGGACGTCATAAGGTTTAAAGTTCACAAAAATAACACATACACGTACACGTACACGAAAACATTAAAACATAAATTGGCCAAAACAAAAACACGAAAAACGCGTAATAGATCTTAGTGACCTACCTTCCGACGGTGCCGTACGTGTCCGATGTTTATTACGCGTTTTTCGTATATTTGTTTTGGTCAATTTATGTTTTAATGTTTTCGTGTACGTGTATGTGTTATTTTTGTGAACTTTAAACCTTATGACGACCATTCCATGGATTAAATCAATGTACGTTTGACCTGAAGATGTGTTTTTACAACACGAAACGGCTGTAGTCAATTAACTACAAACCAGGATCACTTGACGGATACAGGTAATTTAAACCTCTTATTTTAAAAATCAGTGATCCAGAGGCTATACTATAAAAATACTTTTAGTGATGATATCCTGGCTTGACCAAACAATTACAACAACCGAAGCCTAGCCCAACCCTAATCCCCATCTGGGCTTCACTCAATATTAGATTGTGATTGAATACGATTTGCCACTAGTATTAGTCAGCTGTGCAATCAATACGAGGGACCCACGGAGATTGTGATGACCTTCTACCAACCTAAATTCTACATGTTGTTTGTACACTTTTACATTGTAAAAACATCTATTAGGTTTATACGATATTAAAGACTAGTTTAATTTCCTATTTACAAGTCTAACCGTAGTTTAATCAAAGTGAGGACGTGCTGCGTAAGCTGTTTACAATTTATATGAAGTTTAAAGAAATCGAAATTAATTTAAAAATCCATCGGTCCTCTAAGAAAGTAAAAACCGATTATATAAGTACCATGAAAGAAATACGTTTCAAAATTGAAAAACCATTTTAGTTCAAACTATTTTTGACCCTGCAAACTCTAACGCAACTTATGCCAAGCTTAGAGTCTCTTAGTATAAATGCTTGTTTTTACCCCATTTTTGTTTTATTTCTGTAAAAAATATATCCTTGCACAATGTAACAACCCGTTTTAATTATCTTAATCTGCCAGGCACGAAGTTTTAAATCTAAAACTGTGTCTTTTTTGTTAATGTAGACGAAACCAATGGATATAAATATCATTGTTTTGTAATTCATTTACTTTTTGTATTAATATATGTACGTTTATTTTATTAGGTATAAACATGAGTATTTATTAATAACAATTAAGCTTCATGGCTCACAGTGAATTGCATTGTCATTTCTTTGAACATGAGGTTTTACCAGACTTTTTTCGCAAAGAAATACCCAACTAGACATGAGAAACAAACCGGAGTTTCTAAGGAAATGACTGAAAGTTTGCAGCTGAAACAGGAAACCGTTCACAGACGAGAATCGTGTTCTTTCACATTATGTAAAGTTAGACAAATGACACCAGTCATGTAACACATTGGACCAGTTCGGACTGTTATCCATGTCCTCTTATCACATCTGAATGGGGTAGCGTTAAATGACCCTAAAGCACTTTAAATAGTATTCCATTGCTTTTTTATTGATGAGGTGTTCGTATTAGTCATTATTTACATATAAAATACTGTTGTTAAAAAATCTATAAATATTTAGTGAAATAAAACTTACTTGACCACTGTAATTGGTGTGTTCAACAGTAGGTTGATCAACTTACTGACATGTAACTAAGTTAATCAACTAAATATGGCTTGGGCATGCGCATTCCCACTAAAAATGAGCTTACAAAAGATAACTGTGCAAAATCTCAATCTCTGGCGTCCTTTTTTCAATGTGAGGTGTCACGGGCGTCACTGGTTACTAATATGACGGAAACTGTCATTTGACATCTGTAAATTGTTCTTAATACCCTGAGGATTTTCAAGTCACAAATCTCGTAGGAGTGCCATGTGGCTGTAACTATTTCTACATTGAAGCCACCCTTTAGCCCAAAATCTTATAAACAATTTATTTCTTCTTCTCTGCTTCCCACAATCATAACTTTAATAATCATTGACTTTGTGTGTAATCATGGCCGCCATTTCTTCTTTGACGGCGGGCATGGTGTTGTACACACTTAGATAGGCTCAAGTGCAACTAAGCTCGAACCAGAGCAAAACACATCTTATCCATCCCCACCAAATTTTGATTGATTTCCTCCTTCATTGAAAGTGTTAGGTATCCTAGTCTGTAGCCCCAGCAATAAAACATTCAATCATCAACTTAGTCGCTTGTCAACCAGATCACTGGTTCATAAAAACGCAGTTTTGTGTTTTAATAAAAAAAATGTACGTCTTTGAACTTCTATAAACGTCTTTGAACGTCTTTAACGTCTTTAATATCTTCAATATTAGTTTTAGTTTCAAAGATATTTTTTATTCATTATATCTGGGAACGAAGATTTAAAAAGGTCGCACATTGTATGGTGAATATGTAATGACAGTTGTCACGGCTATTTTCCCATTTGCAGTTTTGCAGTTTTATAAAATAAATCCTGTCACAATTTCCGTTTTATTTGTTTAACATAGTATGTTATAGTGTAAGACCAATTAAGTCACTACAAATGTTAGGGGCCAATTCCAAAGAATATTCCAAACTCCTTGTCCGAGTAAAATTGTCAAAATAAATTGAGATATTAAAATCCAAAATATACAGTCTAGTTGTTATAATGTTTATCATTTTTGTACTAATAAAGATTTTACATTTTGTAAAATACAATTAATTGATGAAATTCAAGACAATTCAGGCTTTGGAGGTTCATCCCATACAAAACAAGGAAAATAATAATTTTATTATTTCTTTTCTAAATGACATAAAATAGATTCTCGAGTCCCTAAAACACCTACCTCCAAGTACAATGGTATCAGACTAAATGAAAATATCGCATTCTAAGAAGTTTTATCTACTAAAATGCCAAGTAGTAAAGTATAATAGTTAAATGTGAAGTACCATTACAAAACGAAATTACCTTATTTTTATTTTAAATATTAAATTTGGTTCACTCGAGTTTATGTGTGTTACTGTTACACAGTATAATTTGTATATAAACTTTACAATGCTGTAAACACTGTTGTGGAAACAATAACACTTGTGTAAAGTATGTTTTGACGCTCAGGGATTGCAGTGTGTGTTGCGGGTATACCAACACTTGTCTGACTACAAGGGTGTGGCGAGTTTATAGTTGAAACTGTTGAAGGGTTCTAGAATATACGTCAAATTAACTATAAACATGAACTATATGTTTTCTTTTTGTAGAGTAATTTAAAAACACGTTACTACAGTTATTTAAAATTATAATTTCATAATGTACAAGTACTAGTGTTTGGATTTGTTTGAGTTAAGATTCTAAAGATACAGTAGCAACCGATTAAAAGTTTTACGAACAATAGGTTGAAAATCAATTTGGACAGGAGTTACTACCCTTTTACCCCTTTACTGATCGCTATGCCTTCTTGGATTTCAATATGGATAATTTTCCCAACGGAAACATTTTATCGATGGTTTCACAAGGAAACAGTAAACACTGAAACACTGACGTTTATTAAACTGTTGTTTACGCTGTCTAGACGAAAGAAAATGAGCAACACGAGTAATTTAGTTTGAATAGATTACTTTCTAAAACGTTTATTTAAAACACATTAAAATGCTTTCTTTGACTTTAAATTATATGACGCTGCGTTCTCACTCTACTCTTATTACGAAATACACCAAAAGCTAACGGTTACTATTAAATAGGTTGAATATTTAACGGCAATACATCGAACAAGACCTTTTTTATCATGGAGTTTTGGTAATACGAAAAATATATTCGCAACAACAGTGGTTAAAAATCCCTTGACTAGATTCGTAATGCATGTGTACATTAGTGAAAATATGTATGCATTAGCTTTGACTGTATATGAAACTGTCTTATCCATCACTTTATGAAGCTGTAAATATGATGCAGTTCTTTTCAGTGGTACCATTACAAAGAATGAAAGGGCTAAGTTGAAACATCGTTTTAGCGAATTTCCCATATAGGGAATAAGCTATTACCGTAGTACTCATGGTAAGACCTGGACGCGGGACCGATTTTTTTTTCGTTTTGAGGTCCCTAGAGGCAAAAAACACTATCCGTTCAAATTCATATATATATATATATATATATATATATGTGTGTGTGTCCGTTAGCACGATAACTCGAGCAAAAATGATCCGATTTTGATGAAATTTGGTCCAAACGTGTAAACCTACGTTTATTCAAACGAGTTCGCGATCCAGCATGATCGGACCATGGGAACGGGGGTTTACGGGGGGTTTTATGGGGTAAAAATAGGTTTTTCCCATTTTTGACCCAAAAAAAATCAAATTTAGCAATTTCTTTCCAAACCATTTTGTAGAGCTTAAAAAACAAATAATTTAGTATATTGAAGCGTTATTATGCGCCTAATGGTTACGGAGAAAATTCCAAAAAAATTTAAATTTAAAATTCCCATGTTATTCTTATGGAGAATAAGTAAACTGTTGTAGTTTGCTTGTTTATGAATATATTTTGACCAAATTTGGAAAATGTTTTTATTTCTTACTAACTATTAACATTTTACAAAAAAAAAAACAGTTTTACCCTCCCTGATGCAGCAAACCTAAGTACTTGTTAAACTAATTCTATTTAAATAGGGAATGAATGTTATATTTTTAAGTAGACATTTCAGTGTTAATCCAATCAGTCAAATGGAAATTCGCTTAGTCTGAAGGTTTACTGCGGCGGGGGTATTTTAATTACATCTGTATTTGTTTTTGAGGTTTTCACTTAAATTAATGATTTTCTTTTTTAAACCATTGACAGAAATCTAGTTTTCTTGGTTAAGACTACGGATGAGTAGCTATTAGTCGACTCCTCCTACGATTACTGGGTTTTCATATTCTTTGCAATCATTCAAATTGGGTCCCAGCTGAGTATCTTCTCTTTTAACATTATATGGGTAATGAACAAACTGGTATCAGAATGAGTCAGTTCCTCTAGTATATTATGTTACCAATATGATTTTGATTTTATCTTTAAAAGGTTCTCACTACTTTATTCATTCTTATCATAATACTTTCATAAAACTTGTTTACAATCAGAAATAATATGTATAACGATTCACAAAATGATCCTATCTAACACATTGCCTTTGTAATTATATTTTTAATTTAAAAAATATAATTCATTATTTTTTATTTTTATTTGAAGGGAGAAGAATTTAAATACAAATCTGTATGATGATGAATATGAATAAGAAACCAAACCATCATACAAAAGTCAGCTATCATGCATCATTTCGCTAAGCAGTTCAATTTCCGGTTTGCCTAACAATTATCCCAATGTTATCTGAGGGTGAGTGTGATGACAAAACTGAGTTTTTTTTTTTTTTTTTTTTTTTTTTTTTTTTTTTATTTGAGTACTTAATAGCATATTATTAGGGGCTTTATTACTTGTTCATGGGGATCCCTAAGTTGCATTAGGTTATGTGAATATTTGAAAAACTAGAAAAAATCTTATCAAAGTATCAATAGTCAATTTATATAGTTATTTGTTGCAGTAACTTTTAAATTTTATGAAAGATGAAAAGCTCCATCTATAGAGGAGCATCGGCTGACGTATATTTACCGCCAAAGAAGGAGGACTTCCTTTCATATTCAATCTGACTTCTTTGTAAACCTTACATGATCTTCATACACTCACTGTACAAAATTTTTAGATAATAAGAGTTGTATTTGATATTGATAAGCATGGCGGTTAAAATATCATTATAATAGCCAAGCATAATTCTGAATTACACATTTCTTCAACTTAATTTTTGTTAACGGAAGATCTCCTGTTTCTTTTTATACGTATACTTTTAATTAAAACATTATTTATCACAGCCTTGCTACTGTGGCTGTTTCAAATATGGTACGTAACAAGTATTATTAAATAAAGATTTTATGTGATTGTATTAATTTGTCATCATGGTTAATAAACTTAATTCAAATAGCTATAAAAAATCTTTCTGTATCCATGGTTAAATTAAATGACCTAAAAAAACTCTCTCGACGTCAATCATATTGTGCAAAATTAATTTTCACGTCCAATAATGTGTTGTTACTTTAAAAATTAATACTATCATTTCTGTCAAGAAGGTTTGAATTATCAGGTCCGTATTCACCCATAGATACGGTCACGCATAATTTATCATTCAAAAATGTTTCTCTGAAAGTTTGCAAGCAAGTTTTGTCTCACTGCAATCGTTTTGCAATCCATTTGAAAACTGAAAAAGTACAGTTTCCGTATTGTATGATAATTTTTATTTTATTTTGAAACCGAGATAGTTGCAATTTTTATACAATATAACGTTGCTGTATTGTAGCTGCGATTGACCAAAGGCCAATCAAAATCTCACTTGTCTATTCCTATTCCCATCTCAGGTCACCAGCTGTGTCCCGTCCTACATCAGATTGTCATGATTGAATACAATCTGATACCTACTGTTCAACAATTGAGACTCATGTCTATAGAGATACTACTCACTTAAAGTAGAGTACGTTGGCAGAGAACAACAACAAGAGTAGTATTATTTAATATACATATTACCTGTTGTTTCAAAATTGGATATTAAGAAGTTACATTTTTTACTAATGTTTAATCTTTATGCTTATTTTATCTTGTACCACGCGTGGGCTGTCGAGAGAAGAACAACTTTAAGCAGCATATAATCTTTTACTTTTTAATTCTTACATGTCCTTGCATGTGTTATTTGCAGGTAAAAATTGAAGGTAAATTTTAGAGATAACTAGCTAGTCTTAGCCTTTATAAAAAATAATTTTTGTATGATTTAATTGCATTAAGTCTCTTGCAGTAAATGTGTAGTTCTGGTAAAGAGAAGGACGCTGCAGAGACTTGTGAATGTTTTAGTATATCATTGTATTTGTCTCACCCTGCGGCCTAGCCCACGTGCAAGTGACCCTGTTTTAATTATTTCGTACAACTTTACTAAACGACAGAACACAAAAAACGACGAAACAGTGTTACGTTTGTAATTAATAATTGGTGAACAAATTTATTTGTTACCATGTTTTTAAGGTTTTATCAACACTCTAAATGCAGGCAAATACAATTATTTATTAACCTTGATCTGCGGATTTAAGCGTAGGGACTCCAGTAAATTAAAAATGCAAAGATCTTAGCAATAAATTACAAATTCCTGGCAGAATACCATCCTAGGTATTCATTTTTCTCGGATTTTACAACCAAATAGTCATAAAACATGACATGTTGTAATTGCAGCCTTAGTAGTTTATTTATGTTTCTAATATAACTGAAATATGCATATCCTTTATAGGCTACCTACTGTAAATAACATTCATACTTTAAAATAAGAACATCAATGAAAAAAATCTAGCAAATAAAAAAGATGCGCATGGATTTTTGGTAAAAGGAATTCCCCTCACTAAGATATAACTTTATTTTAGGATTCTTCTTTCCACAATGGTGAACCTTCAACTTATACGGAATGCTGGGTTATGACACTAACACCTGGGTAAAAGCAATGGAAGTGGGACAACGGAGATAGATAATTTGGTATTCCTAAAATATATTGTGTACCATAACGCAGAGTATGTGTGAAGAAATATTACTTCTAAAAATATATATATTATATATATATATATTATATAATATATATATGTATATTTTTTTTCCAAAACAATAAGTGTTAAACAGCATTACTGCCTTCAATAAGTGTTATGAAAACTCTTAACAATCATACTTCAATACGACAAATAGTAAAACATAGGTATTGCATTTACTTTGAGAAATATTCTTTGAGATTTCACCGGTTGACGACTATCTAGAGATGACAATAATGGAATCCATTTGTCGGGACCAGAGCCTACCAAGAGAGCACTTGACTGCCTTTGTTGGTGGCAGCATTCCTATTGCTTTGAATATCGGCCACGTATAGAGTGTTGGGAATGTGGAATACATAAAAATATATGGTTTTATGTAGTAGTTCTGGTTTAATAGACACTAGCTTAGACTATACTATAAATTACAATGTACTACTACTCGTCAAGTAGTAATTTGTGTACGTAGTTAAGGTGCTAATTAGTTAACCTTTTTCCTACGGTCATAATGACCCTTGTTAAAACAAGGTCACCAGTCGTATGTTGGAAGAACCTAGTGTTTCTCAACTAACCCTGACCAAGCATTTTGGACAATTTTCTTTAAACTAATTATTCTGGGATTCGGTACAGGTAAGCTAGTCCGAGTAAAACTTTACCTATTCAAATTTAAGCCTCTTTTTATTTAAACCTTGCTTGAATATGCCTAGCCTAAAACTCTTACGATCAAGAAAATATTACAAGATTGTACAAAGGATAATGGTATAAAAATGTGGAATTCCTATCTTTAATTTCATTAAATTGGGCTCAAGAAGCTCAAGTGAATTAAATGACTATAGTGGAAAGGAAAATGTAATTATTGCAGAATGGGTAATTGTTTGTTAGTTCCTGCAATATTTTGTCAATGTGCTTACTGTTGTGTACAAATTCGTTAGTGATGTAAGTTATGTAAGTGTAACGTGTACCGATGTTATACTAAAGAGAAAACGGTTTGCCAAATTAATGTAAAGTGTTTTAATAACACCACCACCGCAGCCAACATAATCCCACTTTGCCTGACTTGGTTACTTTATTGGACGTATTTTCAACTTTGTTAAAAACTTTGTTTCCAAAATAGAATTTTTAACCAACGGGTATACAAAAATTTATGTTCCAAAAGTTCCAAAACTCCAGATTTGTTGAGTGTTTTTAATGGAAACCAAACAAACTTGTCTAATTAATGTTTTATGGTATTTACAGTATTTTGCAGTGTTTACTGTTATATCAAGGTTTAATTGTGATTCCGAAAATATTAAAATATGGTCAGTCTAAACTTTAGCCATATTATACCGGGTGTTTCAAAATGACTCACCCGGTTTCAACGCTTTATAACTTTTATACTATTAAACTTACCGCTATAAAATACACATCAAACGAAAAAGCAACTCAAAGAGTTTATGCCTACCAAAGACACATTATTTAATAAAATCGATTCAGCAGAACTGTAGATTTAATTGTACAAAGTTAAAAAGTTATCTCCAACTTTTTTCAGCACTAGAAATTTGGAGGTTACTTGACGTTTTTGCAAATAACTTTTAAATTGTGAGGAAATCGACCAAAGTGGAAGGTAATATTCCGAAAGAGAATAAAATTTCCTACAATCTACTATTATGCATTTTTTGAAAATACTCAAGAAAGGTACAAAAAATTGCTTAAAAATGAAAAAAAAAAATTGAAAATCCCCGTCTTCAATGTAGACAATAGAAATAGCAAACATTAATTTTCACACTTTTTTATTTTAAGGCAAATTTAGGCTACATTTATTGAGTATTTTCAAGAAATGCATAATAGTAGATTGTAGGAAATTTTATTCTCTTTCGGAATATTACCTTCCACTGTCATCGATTTCCTCACAATTTAAAAGTCCACCATTTAACAGTTATTTGCAAAAACGTCAAGTAACCTCCAAATTTCTAGTGTTAAAAAAAGTTGGAGGTTACTTTTTAACTTTGTACAATTAAATCTACAGTTCTGCTGGATCGATTTTATTAAATAATGTGTCTTTGGTAGGCATAAACTCTTTGAGTTGCTTTTTCGTTTGATGTGTATTTTATAGTGGTAAGTTTAATAGTATAAAAGTTATAAAGTGTTGAAACCGGGTGAGTCATTTTGAAACACCCGGTATTTGTTTTATTGTAAGGAAAATCTTTACAAGGCTAGAGCCAAAATACAATAATTAAAAAAACCTAAAACAAGTTATATGATCACAAATCACTGAGTTACCTGCTACCAACGTTTTAAGGTTTTTGTCATTGGGAAGTAAAGTCATTCAATGATTGCATGTTTAAAGCTTGTAAACTCAGATTTTTGTTAAAACAGTGGTAGTTTGTAGAATTGATTTGTTACATTTTTTAATATCATGAACGGAGAATATTGATGATATATAAAAAAATTGTTGTAGTTATATTATTTTCTTATTCAAATATTATGGATCTACATCATTTTAAAACAAGTATAACGATTTGTAAAAGTTATCTTCCCGTAATTTCAGTATAGTTTATGGCAGGCCGATGCTCCCGAGCGGAAACAGGGAAAATCCTAAAGTGCAGGAACCATTATCTCCGAGCTGAATTTGGCGTCCGTTAACCTTAATGGGGTTTAAATTAGTGTTATGCAAGCAGAACGTTTGTTTGTTTTTTATCTTTATTGTTTTTTTAGCTTGAGGTTTTTACAAGATAAAAAAAATATTAAAAATTTTGTATAGTACTTTAACATAAAAGGTCAAAAACTAACTGACTACTAAAGGCTAAAGATACTTTGTCAGACAATCCTTAATATGAAGTATAGTTTAAAAATTTCGACATATGTTACAATGGCTTTATAACTCCGCCATCTAGGGCTTACAAAAGGACCAATTTCTTGGGATGTCGTCTAAATAAGTTATACACATTTTACACATAACGCAAAAATATTGAAGATTGGCAAATCAATTACACGTGTGTACATTGACGTGGACAGGACTGAAAGCAGACTCAACTATGGTACAAAACAGAAGTAGCAAGTTTTAATTGATACATGTTAAGGATTGTCAGGCGTGGTACGTTTAGTAATTGTTTGTCACGTAAATAAATTATGGGCCATCGAAATGTATTATTAAAACTAATTGTTAAGTAAGATTTTATAATAAGCACGCTACATACAAATAATAGTTTCTGGGTAAAGTATTAGATAAAAGACATAATTATTTTCAAATGGTAAGAGTTTTTATCTAAATAATAATATTAGACTTGTAATGTTCCTGTTATAAACTGCCTTCAAACATGTTGAATTACACGCATCAGCTTTGTTGCTTAAACCTTAGTTAGCAAAGTGTCAAGAACCTGGTTATCATCCCTTGTTTGCCACTATGTATGGAAAACTTTGTTAATACTAATTATTTCAAGTGGGTTTGAGTGCAAAATTTTTAGACGTTTTGTCTTATTTCAGTTGATTTTATTTGCATTATTCTAGTCAATCTTTATGATATAGTGTTTTATTAACTTACACTTTGAGAGAGTGTTACTAAATATAGTAAATATTATATTTATTAACAAAAACTACCACCATCACCTTACAGATGATTAAGGACAAATTACCACCAATAGTAATTAAATCCATTACTAACATAAAAACTCCCCATCCAACTAAAGACATCACACACAAACAAAGATACAAAGAACTTAAACTTAAACTTAAATATAGCTCAGGGGTGCGTTTTGTTGTATTTATGTGTTATGCAATACATAGTGCAATACATATGTGTGCTGTACAATAGTTTATGAAGAATCTTCTCTGATGTCCAAAAAAAGATTTTTTTTTATATTAGGTTACTATTATTTTGTTATTTTATCCAACATTTCTCTAAACATAGTTTTGTTAATTTTAGCCATATTTATGTTAAATCAGTGTTCAGGTTTGTAAATATTATTTTTAGGTAACAATAAAAATAGTTGATGTGAGACTCTAGTCTGATTCTGTTTTCAAGCTCTCTAGTCAAGCTTATTTTGGTATTACCTTGAATTCTTACATGTAACTCTAGGTTCTTGAGCACCTGGGAAATATAATAGTAAGCATTTGAAAGAGAGTTCATCATATTCCAGGCAATATTCTTTTTAAATTCAATACGGCTTTGAAGACTTATCTGCGATTTTTATGTATTCAAGAGTTGAATAATATATACAAGTCTCCCATAAAATGACAGGATGTTGGATGGTATTACACTATCAACTAAACGATACAGCTTAGTAGATGATGCTTTGCAGCTCCGCCATTATTTGGTGGCTCATTTAAGCTGCTTCATATCCAGTTTTGTATTTATTTGTCAGTATTATTTCCTTGTTATTCCAGACATAAATGTGAACATGATAAGCTCACTACACATAAGTACATATTAAATGAAAAATAAATTATTGCATATCGGTCTATAGCAGAAACATTGTGATGGAAAAAATCTGTTTTGAAACGTAATGCTAGTGATTAAATTAAGAAAACTTTTCAATTTATTTACAATTACAAAGTTGAAACACTTAAATCATTCATATTCCTTTAAAATAATAATAATATTTTATGTTATTTTATGAATTATTCTGTGCATTGTAAACGTTGTGTTGTAGCGATATTTTTCAGTCCTGCGTGGTTATTTATTACTACTTAAAACCTTTAAAACTATCGAAAAGATAATGTATATAATCTTGATATTATAAAAGATATAATGTAATCAATTCGTTCCAATAGTATTCAAAATTATTACTTATCATGTAATGCTGTTAAAAAAAAGAGCTATTTAAACAATTCACCGTTTGACAGCATTTTACATAGCCCCATGTAAATGTTAAAACAATCTAACTACTTACATGCATGTGTTATGAAGGTTTAAGATATATTTCTTAAAATGTGTTTTTATACATAGGACGTCGGTCACCGAGGTCCCGGGTTCAAATCCTGCCAATTACCATGAATTTAATCTAAGTAGTTGCTGCGACCCTCTCTAGGCCTAGTATAAAAATGTAAAAAACAATTCTGGGTAAAACATATATATGATTCAAAAGAGTGGTAAACTGTGTTTTAATTTAGCCTATGCCCAAATCAATATCACGAACTAACATAGAAAGAAATAAACTCATGTGTCAGCATTCTGACACATACTTTCTCCCATAAGTTTGTCAACAACCTTTATCATGTGTAAGTGGTGAGAGTAAATATACGCAAATGGGATTTGTACAATATTGTTCAGAATTTAAAGGACTATAACATGCTAAATTTTTATCAAAATCGTTCGGGCCATTTTCGGGAAAATCATATTTTTCCGTTATTTTATGGGGTTTTATTGGAAAATCCCCATTAAAAATAAAAATTTCTAAAAAATTTTTAAAAACTATCAAAACTGTAGGGACTATAACATACTATGTTGAATCAAAGCCGGATTTTTTTCTTAAATCCTATTTTTCGTTATTTTATGGGGTTTTTATGGGAAAATAACATATTTGGCCATAACTTTTGAACCGTAATTTTTACAGATATGGGATTTGTACCATTTTTTCAGAATTTAAAGGGCTACAACATACTCAATTTTTATTAAAATCGTTCGGGCCATTTTTGAGAAAATCCAAGTTTTCCGGTTTTTATGGGTTTTTATGGGAAAATCCACATTAAAAATAAAAATTTCAAAAAAATGAAAAAAAAGCCTGGAGATACCATAGATTAGAACCTACATACCAAATTTCATCGAAATCGGACCACAGGTGTGGTCTCTAGCTCTGTACACATCCAGACACACACACACACACACACACACATACGGGGTTTTACCGAATACTCGCAAACACCTAATTGTGGCATCTTTCAACCTGCGGCCACCAGTGGATGAAGGAAGGTGGTAGAAACATGTCTGCATCGATATTTTTAATGAACACTCCATTTTAACATCTAACATTCCAGTTTTTAAATTGTGGCACCATGCCACAAATCGGTATATATCAACAGTGTGTGGACAGGATGCCACTAATGCGTTGTAGTGCTTGAGCGGTGTGTGCGCCCCCCCTACTTCTCGCGTGCGCTGTTGCCAGTTCTCCGTTCTAGTTCCTTCATTCCGTTCTGTATTCATGGGGCTATGCCCTAGCCACTGTAGCTCATTTCCCGCGCTCATGACGTCGTCTTTTATTAGTGTAAGGATTTTTTATGAAGTTTTTTTCAAAGCTCCAATAATTTTTACAATTAATGGATTTAAAGTCAATGGACCAAATGAAATGTCGTGAGGATTACATAAAACTACATGCTATTTTGTTGATATTTTATCGTCACATTGTATGTATGGTTTACGAACTGAGATACTAGGAATAAAGGCCTTAATGTGCTGGGTAAATTATCAGTTTCATGGGAATATACAAGAAATTTATTCTATCTATATATTAATTACGTAAGCCGATTCTTTGCGTCAAAATTGTGGGCGACTGGGAAGTCGTAGAACGACGTGAGAGGGCTCAAATTAAAGGTCTTTATCCCGTGACGGTGGGAAAAATAGTGAAATTCCCAAAATCTTAACACAAAATTAGATATAACGTACAATGTTCTCCATAAGAATAGCATTAGAAGGCATTTACTGCTGATTTTTGTTTACTTCAATCTAGCTGATCGTGATTTTATCATTAGCAAGTAAGCTTACATTTGGATTACTCATTTACCAGTCAATTCTGCAACGTAATGTATACTATATAAAACCAACTATGTAAAGGGATAACGTTACCTTTAATAATCAAGACTTTTTAGTTATGTCAAAGTTGAAATAAATTGTTTTCAAGATTTAAGAAACGATTCAAGATTAAAAGAAGATCTTCTTTGTTTTTATTTCAAAACATATGTAAAAGATTTATTCCCTTTTTTTAATTTACTAACATTTATATTTGAAATTTATTGTAGTGCTTAATCAATATTTTGTATGAAGTGGAACAACCTCAACGGTTACTCTTAGAAAACAATTTGGGAATAGAGATGAAGTAGGTTCGTACAGGTATTTAAACGAACCAAAAATATTTATGTCGAGATTAGTTTCAATAACTGGGTAATGGAACCCTAACTAGCCGCAAAATAGTTAGTAATTAGACGTTGACTAGGCCCTTTTTTGGTAGAATATGTAAATCAATCGCACCTTTAGGAGGATTAACACCACATACTTACACTAGGCTAATAGTGGTTTTTTAATGTTGATCACAAACAAATTTAGGTCCAAGTTCAGTCAATGGGATGCCTTTACTTAAGAATAATTTTGTTAAACCTTTACAAAATGAGCATAGACTTAGAAATAATAACTGGGTAGGGTATCTCAACACACCATTTTTTGCCTTTTCTTATTTGACGAAGTCAATTTCCAATACTGTATTTCAATCGGGGAAGCCTTGTTATCAGCATTAACCAAAAAACCAAAGCTACCTTAATAAACCAATATTTATTCATAAACATGTTTGCTGCCTTTAGCAGTTAAACCTCTGGTTGAACATAACGTTATCAACAAAAGCAAACAAAGACAAACAACAAACTGTTTTGTGTTTGTTTTTTTTTTGCACAAAAGATATGTTGTAGTGGGATATCTAGGCCTATCCTGACATATAGATAATTTGATTCTGAGTTTGTTTAAATATTCCAACAATAATTCCTTTTCCGTAGCTTTTTAGGGACCATGTCCCTACAAGCCACTAGTTTACATTAAAATACGCAATAAGTATGACTCCGTTTTTTCTGTATGCATATAATTAATTCATGGTAATGTAAAAGTATGCGTAACGAATTTTTCACCTCACTATGATGTTTTTAGCTGTTTTACATACATTTAGCTGGTTTATATTGGTGGCTGAAAGTTACGTTTTGCTGGCCATGCCAGCTGTCATCGTCATATGGGGACCGAGCAGGGGTTTACATCCCTAGGGCCGCAAAATCACTTGTTCACCTATTTACTTAAAACATTAATGTATATTAAATGCACAAGCTGTATCCATGGCATTGCAATAGACTTGTTTTTTGTCACAGCTGCCTAGACAACTATTTATTGTTATTTTTGATTTTGCTGATCCCTCAAAATATTTCACATAAATAAGAGGGACGTTATATTGCAAAACATACTTGGGTGAAAAATAGCGCTCGTACCACGAGCCAAAATGGGTTTGCAGCTCTCGATCGTTTCACGTACTCGACTTCGTCCCGAACTTAAAACCCGATATCGAGTCGGCAAACCCTCACTGTAGGCCCTAGGTATGAAATATAATGTTTTTTACGGTGGATTTAGAGACCCAAAGATTCTCACCCCGTTGCGAAGCATGGGCAGATAGTTAGTTATAAGATTATGAAGTCTTTACTGTTTTGTCTGTACATTGCGTAGACTCATGAAGTGTTTGGTTATTTCTACGTTGTATATAATAAGATAGCCGAAACGAATCTTGTGTCAATATCTGTACGTTTGTTTGATTGTTACTGTCATTGTGCCTGTAACGCCAAAATTCCAATTCACGTGTCCTACCTTGGGAAAACTAGAGTACCGTTCATGATCCAAATAGTTTTGTAATTGTTTGAATAAATTTGCCAAGTTTGATCAAAATATATCCATAAACAAGCAAACTACAACATTTTACAATATTCTTTATATGAATAACAAGGGAATTTTAAATTTACAATTTTTGAATTTGTCCTGTTACCAATAACCGTACAAAAACACTTTGATATACTAAATTATTTGTTTTCTAAGCTATTTAAAAAGGTCTGGATATAAATTGGGAAATTTTGTATTTTTAAGGTAACGTTTTTCTCCATTTCATATATTAGTAACAATATATAGTATCAAATTCAGTAATAACATTGACTACTGTATTTAAACCTTAACACAAGTGTTTATATATTCATTGAGGCTACTGGTGCTACCGCTGATGGCTTATGCATGTGTACGTTAGTAGCTAGCAGACAATTTGCCAACTAGGAACATTACATGAAATCAGCTGTTCCCCGTCTTCACTGTCGCGGTTGCTCGCCTATCATGTCAACAGCTGACTGCTGTAAAAATTGGATGAGGCGACAGTAACTTTTTCTAGTACGCTTCTTTACCATGGCATCTGCCAATTCAATTTTGTCCTAAAAATGTATACACATCTCTAAGATTTGTTTCCAACTAACAAGCAATTTAAATTAAAAAAAACTATTGTTAATCATCCCTGCAAAACTGCTAATAATTCATGATCAAATTTTCATCAGAATTCCGTTAGTTTAAATCAACGATCACATAAGACCAATAGATGGAGCACATCTATATAACTAACATACAAGCAGTTCAGGTCCGCCATCTTAGTGCAGGTTAGAAGTGGTAGATGCCAATGAAAACGGCACCAAAACTCAATGTCCAGCTTCAGAATAACTTGACATTTAGACTAAAGGTAAATCGTTGACACTTCGTGTGAAAGATGTCAATTAGTCTAGGACACTATTGGTTCTAATTAAAAGCTCAAAAGTTTATATTTTCTATTTTAAATCTTGAAATAAAGTCGGTACTTTTAAATGAGTTTTTAAATATGACATAACAAAGTTCGTCGGCTGCTACTGTTTTTATTTCTTCTTCAGGTAAGAAAAAAAACGGTGGATTTTGTGGCTTAAGAGCTCAATATCTTGGATAATATTTTTTTTTAATTTTTATAAAGGAGAGTTGTATAAAGAGTTTCAGAAACCATCTTGTGACTTTGAAAATTTTTACATTGTAAACCAAACGCTAAACCTTTAACACACTTTAATACGATATAGATACATATATTATTAATTAATTTGTAGCTTTTTAGAATTTTTCTTTCGCCCAACAAGTTTTTGTAATTATTGTAAACTAACTTTTTCTAAGATACGGTAAACGCTAGAAAACAAATTAAAAGCGTATTTTAAAGGCCATTGTTCAACCGTCATGAATTGTTACATACCAACCTTTAGGGCCCATTGGTGACATTGGGGGTGGAAGTCTAAATTTAGTTCATTACAATTACGTCAATGACCTTGAGCTCTGCTAGTAAGATGCTGTGGTATGGTGGCGTGTCGGGGAGAAGGGTAAAATCATTGTTCATGCTTACTCATTCGCTCTTACCCACAAACAAATTTATTTCAAGCCTAAAATGAAGAATGTAGATCTAACTTCTATATTCGTTTGGAAAACGTCAGTAAGAGGCAAGTCTAGACTGTTCCTATGTCTGCACGGTCCATCACTAGTTACTTTCTTTACTTATTTTTTTTGAAAGCCTATGTGTCGATTATGTATCTTGAGCAATGTAAAATCAAGATGACGTTGTTCAAACTAAGATATAAGTTTGGACTTCCTTGTGTGACCAATATGGTCGCCTACAGAGCAACAGAAGAATCTACAATTTCTTATAAAATTAGTTTTATTGACATTTGCAGACAGTTTTATATAATTGTTTTAAGGAAACCCAAAATCTATTGGCAATCATAAGTTGATATGATTTGAACTTTTTGCCTTATACAAATGAAATACCATGTGCATATTGGTCCTCTGGTCCTGTTAATACAATTTTTTGAAGGGTTTCTTTTATAATTTAAAACTACATCATTGCACAAGCATTTTCAAGGACTCTCTGCAGTTTTGTGTACTCTTGCAACTACTAATTCAAGAATCAGTTTGATGACCGATTAAAAATAATGTGTTTATACGTTATAAAGATTCAACTGTTAAATATCATAGTTTTTGAGGGTGGGACTGGAAATTTAGACTATATTAAAGATTTGCATTCATAGTAGAACATTATATACTTTAAGTAAACCAACAGAAAAAGATTATTTAAAATTTTCAAGTTCATTTTAGAACAAACTGTTTGCTCCGCCTCCCAGTTAACTTAGAATTTCAAGAAGTAGAAACATATTAAATAAATAATAAGTGAAGTTAAATATATCCCACAGTGATTTTAAAAAAACATTACACAAACTTCACGGATGCCAATATACTTCTATCAACCTTACTAGGAATTTCCTAAAACTGATATTGTACGTTGAAATAGGTTTATCTATCTATCTATTCTATTCTATATTCTACACTATTATAAAGAAGAGGGGGTGTCTGTGTGTGTGTTTGTATGAGCCAATCTAAAAAAAATACTGCTCCGACTATGCTTAAATTGCACACAAATGAAGCTACAGCTCCGAGGATACATAATATAGAACTATTGCCGCTTCGATATTCACCTAGGGCTTTGCCCCGTGGGCTTTCAAAAATCTGAGATGAGAGATTTAAAAGTAAATATTGATTGATGGTATCCATGGTAACAAAGAACAAACCTAGTAAGTTTAAAAATGTAAACAAGCAGAACTAACTAACTGTCAAATCTATATATTAATTTGAAACTGTTTTTCTTTGTCATAGCTAAATTGAGAGAACGGTTGGGCGTAGAAACTCGGTAGAGGTGTCTAAAGAAAGGTCTTGGTCTGTAGATGAGCCATCAAAAGAGAAACGTGGTAAATTCCCTTGGGGCTCTGCCCCAGTGGCCTTTGAATTCCCATCCCATGTTATTCTTATGGAGGAAAAACTGGGGTTTTGTCCCAGCTAATTTGAGAGAACGGCTGGGCGTAGAAACTTGGTAGGGGTCTCTAAAGAAAGGTCTTGGTCTGTAGATGAGCCATCAAAAGAGGAAAGAAGTAAATTCCCCTGGGGCTCTGTCCCAGAAGCCTTTAAAGTTGCCTCTTCAGATTTGTTTACATTTCGACCATATGCATAATTCTACACTACTTTTTAATGCAACAGCTGTTAATATTTAAATTGTGATTTATTGAATTTGTCAAAATGAAGTACAGTATTTGCAATGGACTTTTCTGATTTTAAAATTGATTTTCTTCTGCATCGTGTCATGTTTTGCAATATAATGTTCTATTGCCTAATCAGTGGAAAATCCTAATATCACAGTAACTCTTAAAATTATTTCTTATGGAGTTAACTTATATCTATTGTATGGGTTGGTTTCTGCCTTTTTTACCACTTTTTGGAGATTGTATGTAGGTGATATTTTTTGGCATATTGCATCTGTAGACGAAACTTGGGTTGGTGTAATTATTACAATGGAAAAGAGCGAGAAATCCTGGACAGTTTGATATAGGCTAAAAATAAAACTGAACTAACACTGTGCTTTATTTCTTGAGCAATCATTGAAATAACCGATTTGCAAACAATGGAAGCATAGAGAAAGGTATAGAACACAACCAAGTAGAAGAAATAGAAATAATGTTTTTTTTTACACTAAAAAACAAGATCGGCTTTTTGAAAAAAGATAAGATATTTACAAAAGATTTTGATTATATCTAACTGTTGTGTAGATCGTGAGTATTTCCATAATCTTTGAGTCGCCTGTAATGCTTCGCAATTGCTCGAATTCGAGCAACAGGTACACTAGTTGATTTTGATTTCACAATTCAACACAGCTGGTTCAAACCTTATTAAATACTGCACGAATATTAGAACAGAGAGGGTAAGGATTATAAATTTAAAATAATGATGTCACTAGCCTGAATGTAAACATTATTTAACATTACCTAAAGAAGCTGCCAAACCATATGTAAATGTAATTTCATTATTATAGGATTGTTTCGGTAACAGTACTTCATTTGTTTATGATCTAACTATACTGAGTCTGTTTGTTAATTATACTTAAATATACTTAATTTTGTGAAATGTTGTAATAATATTTATTTATTTTTATAATAATTCATTGTAAAAGAAATCATTCGATGGATATAGGAAATAATCTACATTCTATATTGCCTTATCAACCTAGGCCCTTATCCTGAGTTATGAGGTATATTCTTTTGATTTATTTGTTTGTAAACAGTAATATAATCCCCCTGCCCCAGCCAACCTATAGACTAAGCGAATTCCCGTTTGCCTGATTATAATTTCACTAAAATATGTTAGAAAATTGCCCTATTAACATGTTTGGAACTATTGTGATAGGTTTTCGTTTACAGTGCAAACCATTAAACACCTTCTTTTATTATAGGTATATGTGTGCTACACTATAGGATACCGTATAAATTAAAAGACCATATTTTCTTAAACCGTTTCCTCTCCCATCACTGCAATGATCATGTTCTACTTATATGCCAACCCCGTACGAAGGACGGGTATTCTACTAGTTATTAATACAGTTGAGAATACTAAAGGTTCTACAAAACAAAACATTGAATAATAAAAATACATTTGTATGAAAGTAACAGATAGATTGACAAAATTGTAAAACGATCGTATAATATCTAACAATATCAAATTATTTACTGTATCACGGTTACAACTTTTAAACTACTTTTGTTATGACTCAATGTTAACCTCTTTAGGACCTTTAATTTTATGCTTTTGTTCGTGGGGACTGGTTAAAACACCACAGTAGGTTTTACAAATATGATTGTGAGATGATATTATAATCTGAACTAGATTATGCGTGTTGATAATAATATGTATTTTAATTTAAGTTCTTTAATTGATTCGGTTATATGTTTAGCTCATATAACATTTGAACATGGATTGAAACATTAGATGTCTTTGGAATACTCTGAGAGTGAGAAGCAAAACATAACTTTCAGCAATGATGCATCGAAATCTACCTTTACTGACTGATTTCAGAAATGTAATTGCAAAATATTTTGTCAACATGACTAAAATGTAAAAAAAAAATAGATGTATCAGCACGAAATAGTTTGTAAGATAAAAAAAAGCAGTCTAGGACAACTTATATAGCGTTCTAACCTCAAACATTGTTATTGTTTCAGTGTACAAATTCAACTGATACAAAATAACTACGTTACCAATTTATGTTTGTAAACAAAAATCAATTTTTTAATGGTTGCGTAAAATTAATTTAAATTATTATTTACTACACAAATTATTTGTAATGTAAAACATTGTTCACCACTCGGAGCAAAAGTATATTATTTATGGTACTTAAATTGTTTTATAGTACGTGGCAGTATAGTATTATTAGTTTATTAGTTGCTTGTTGCACTGTTCTACACACTGCTCAAGCTCTACAACTCATTAATAGTGGCATCCTGTCCACACACTGTTGATATATACTGAATTGTGGCATGGTGCCACTATTTCGAGTGTAGGCTGGTGCGAGAATTGGCAACATAGCATTAGGAAAGTTATAGTTCCGGCGGACGGCGCGAGGCGCGCTAGCTACCTGTATGGTTTCGTGTTCCACAATTCGGT
This sequence comes from Macrosteles quadrilineatus, assembly GCF_028750875.1. Taxonomy (NCBI): domain Eukaryota; kingdom Metazoa; phylum Arthropoda; class Insecta; order Hemiptera; family Cicadellidae; genus Macrosteles; species Macrosteles quadrilineatus. Next base: position 20,753,528 of record NW_026542596.1, read on the forward strand.
GTGTACCTGCGCTACTTAAACTCACATCAACGAGTTCAAAAATACTCAATTGTGGCATGTGATGTTTAAACGACGTAATAATGCTGGAAAACCTAAAAAATGATCGAATTAGCTGTGGCACCCTGAAAAAGGTGCCACAATTTTTGAAGGTGCCACAGTACGGCCGTGTGCCTGTGAAGGATGCCACTATTCGGTGAATACAAACACACACACACACACACACACACACACACACACAGACATCACTTCGAAAACCACTTTTTTGGGTCCCGGGGGACCCAAAACGAATATATCCACTCAAAACTCAAACTCGAAAATTTTGACGAAAACAATACTTTCTCCATATACTATGGTATAGGGGGAGAAAGTAAAAATACAAATTATTAACCCCCTAACATACTGTAATTGCGAAACACCTTTCATGAACAGTTTGATTTGTATACAAGGTACTCTTAATAACCAGGGCAGAGATGTTTACACTGGTTTATAGAGTATATTTCGCTGGACGATCCTGTATAAGTTATTTCGGACCTAGTGACCTACTAGCTTACTTCTTCAATATGAACGTTGCTATTTTAATTAGTCACAACACTGCATGTGTAGGGTGACCAGCTATGTTATAATTGTTAGTAAAACAAATTTCTGAGTTATATGTGTTTAGTGAGGATAATCTCATACTTATAAAGTTTTTATTATTATTTTAAAGGTGATTCATTAGATTTTATGCATTGTAAACGTTGTGTTGTAGCGATATTTTTCAGTCCTGTATGGTTATTTATTACTATCTAAAACCTTTAAAACTATCTAAAAGATTATATAGAATATTTTATTGGTAATAGAAAAAGTTGATCTTGAGGGTCAGATATTAACAATAGTTAATTTACCATACAACAAGTAATTAAACCTGAGTCTTGAAAAATTGCTGGGTGCTTTGAAAAACAACATAGCATTCATCTCTAGGAAATGTTCAGTATATTTTAAACTTTTATAATTCAATTACCTATAAAACGGGTTTAATAAGTTTAATTAGAGCTTTAATTATTTACTCGTCTTCATCCTTACCCAAAATACATCAGTAAAATAAACTTAGCGGTTTAAAAATGCAATGTTATCTAGATTTAGTAACATTTAGTATGTAAAGAAACAAAATTTAACCTTTGACATTTAATTTAGCTGTTTAAAATGTTAGAATTTTTATTAGAGAGTACTGTGAAAACATTTTCTCATTTTTTTGTGATCTTGTGAAAAAGATAAGCTCTTGAACAATAAAATTAAGTTAATTAATAAAAAATATATCTCGGCATGTCAAAGGATTCATGTTGATAACATCTACATGTATGGCCCAGTTCACTTTTATTAATGGATTGTATGTTTATATACATCCTAAATTAAATTATCTTTAAGTAACTTGGAACTTTGTAACCCTCCCTTCCTCGTATTCCTCAAGTTAAATTGGACTGTCTCATTGAAATTTACGGGTTTTATTTAAATTTTCATTGATTTCTTTTCGCGGGATTTTGATTGAATATGTTTATTTCCTCTGGATCAAAATAGCAACTGTTTACTTATATATAAGGGAATAGGCGTATATAGCAAATATCAAAATGAGACTGAATATTTGATAAATGTAACATTAGTATATAAATAAATTTAAGATATGATTATTGACAAATATGTTTTGATAAAATAATGTTTTAAGCAATACGATTAATTACCCCTTACAAGATAAAATCCGCTTACATCTCCAACTATTACTATCTATTATTTTAAGAGGTATCAATAGGAATTTTTATAATAGTGGATTCCAATGCGTTCATCAGGTTTAAAAAACAAACAAATCAGGTGTCAACACTTGAAGTTTGCCACAGCTCTGTTGAGATAAGGTAGTCTCTTACGTCATTGACTATATTATTTACAGCACGCCAGAGAAACCCGTCATAAGTTGAGCCATAACATCCTGAGTGGAGTATAAACCAAACATCACTTCCAACCACTGAGTTTTTAGCTTTGATACTTTCATATTTCAAAGTTCATAGTTTATAATTTGAAAAAAATATACCACGAATACGGTTAAAATAATACGTTTAATAGAAACTTTTGTTTATTTTTAGTATAATACGTATAATTTTAGTAGACAATAGAAACAAAATGAAATCATAATTGCAATAATTAAAGTAAAATAAATTATCTTAGTACAAATCCAATTAGGAGTGTGTAAATTCACTTACAGTTCAAGTTAGCTGAAACGGGGGTACTTAAACTATATCTTATCTTCTGCAATTTAAGATTGAGATAATGTGTTTCTCAAAACAAACAAGCCAATCTCCTCACAACCGAAGTCTCCTGACTTCTCCCTTTCTTACAATTGTTGTTCAATAACAAAAGTGAGTTTCAAAAATAGCATTAACAGCAAAGAGTATAGTATATTGAATAATTGAAGGAGTGTCTGTATTAATTTGTACTTGCTTAAAAAAAATATACAGGGTGGCTGAAAAGTAACTTGCACCCACCCCTTAACTTTTCAACCATTTGAGATATTCGAAATCAGTTTGCGGCAACCTTCTTAGATATGAAGGGCTGCAATAATTATGGTAAATTTTGAAAAAGTTGCCCTTAGGGGTAGCGGGGGTTGGGGGTAGCTCAAAATTTTCATATGACAAGTATAGTCGAGTTTGGTATCATTTGACAGGTCTTGATGAAACAAAACAATTGCTATAGAAAACGAAAATCGGCCCACTAATAAGAAAGTGGCGCCCTAAAACGTATCAAATCCAAATAACTATGAGGGTAGCTGAAAATTAACTTGCAGCCCCTTTACCTTTTTAACTATTTGAGATATTTGAAATCGGTTTGTGGCAACCTGTTTTGATATAAAGGGGTACAATAATGATGGTAAATTTTAAAAAATTTTCCCTTAGGGTTAGTGGGGGTTGGGGGTAGCTTAAGATTTTTAAATAGGAAGTATAGTCAAGTTTGGTATCATTTTACACGTCTTTATTTAACTAAAACACATAAAGAACATAAAGAAAATAGAAATCGGACCATTAATAACAAAATGGCAGCTAAAAATGATCAAGACAATGGTTATTAAAAGTAATTTTTTATTGTTATTTTGTTTTTAGTGGTCCGATTTCAGTTTTCTTTATGTTACTTGTTTAGTTATGTCAAGACCGGTAAAATGATACCATACTCGACCATACTTCCTGTTTGAATATTGTAATCTACCCCCAACCCCTACTACCCCTAAGGGCAAAAGTTTTGAAATTGCCCTTAAATGCCCTTAATTTGCCCTTAAATTGCCTGAATTTAAAGTTTTAAGTATTTATTATTGTAGCCATTCATATCCAAACAGGTTGCCACAAACCAATTTCAAATATCTCAAATAGTTAAAAAGATAAAGGGGGGTGCAAGTTAATTTTCAGCCACCCTCATGGTTATTTGGATTTGATACGTTTTAGCTATTTTGTTATTAGTGGGTCAATTTTTGTTTTTTTTTATGTCAATTGTTTTGTTTCGTCAAGATCTGTAAAATGATACCAAACTTGACTATGCTTGTCATTTGAAAATTTTGAGCTACCCCCTACCCCCGCAGCCCCTAAGGGCAAAGTTTTAGAAATTTACCATACTTTTTGTAGCCCTTCATATCTAAGAAGGTTGCCGCAAACCGATTTCGAATATCTCAAATGGTTGAAAAGTTAAGGGGGGATGTAAGTTACTTTTCTGCCACCCTGTATACCATTAACCTATGTAGAGAGATAGCTTAGAGGTCAAAACTTGTTTTAAGTTTGAGTTTTACATTTAAAAATAAGATATTCTTGGATATTAAAATTGTCTATGTGGAAAAAAAATGAATTTACATTCACGCTGTCAAAGTCAAACGGGAGATGCAACTGATAAATTAATTAAACTAAACGTTTGCACTGTAAAGCTTTTAATCTACGTCACTAATGCCATTATTAATGAGGACTAACTTTTAACACACAAAAGATTTTCAGTACAAAGTTATTTTTAATTTATTTATTTCTCTGAAATATATTATTTTACAATATATTTCAGTTTTTATAAAGACCAAACATGGCTTTTATAGTGATAGACTAAGCAAAACAAAAAGACTAATGTTTTTCATAGGGAACGGTCATGAACTGGTAGTGGTATTACACAAATGCACTTATTCAACTCAATTTACTAGACCAGACGATTAAAATATTTTGCGAGATCAGTATTATTTTAATTCTGATCTAAAAGAGCCTAAACTCTGATTTCAGAAGGCAAACGTAAAGATCCCTCCGTTGATTCACCGGTTTCTGATTTGAATCACATTTACATTTCAAAGCCTCGAGAAAGGAAATAGAACTGATTCAATCATCATAAAACGAGTATTTCGATAGACAATTACAATTAAGTATTTCAATTACATTATTATATTACGTTTGTATATGTTAAATTAAATATTCTTAGTAACTTCACATTATACAAAGAACTTTCAAAGAATAAATGCATACCATCACATTTCATAAACAGTAAGTAGTAAAACAATTCGTGGGTGGATTATTATACAGTTTTGAATGCTTTCCAATCCTCCATTTTTTTAATTGGAAGGATGCCCAAGTTGGGCCACAGTTTCTGCTTCTTCCTAAATCCAACTAAAGTTTTTTTTTTTGCATACAATTATCAACTAAAAGTACTCATTATCCCTAGATGCAATAAATTTGATTTTCTATTCCAGTTTGGCAATAACATATTTTATGTAATTTTTGAATTGTTAGGAAGAATTCATACTAGTTTTTTATTCTTTTCACTTCAAGATGTCTCTTATTTTAATTTTTTTCATCATATAATTAGTTTTATCAATTTATTTTTCGTGATTGATTTAAAATGTGAAATCGGTTTTACTGTATAAATAAGAACACAAATATCTATACTTGTAAATTGAAAGAATATGAAAAATATTTCATTATGACGTTGTAATTGTATTCATCACGTAAATTAGGTTAAATCATTGACTATTGGATACCGAAGAAGACATCCCAAACAGTTGCTATAGCTCATAATAAGTCATTCCATCAGTTTGACATGGTAAAAACCATCATGTAATCGACAGAAATCAGTAATTTAGATCATCGGAATCTGTAGGTGGCTCACATCAACTAAGACAAATTTTACTGAAAAACTGCCTACAAATTTAACATGGGGATGGAATGTCTGCTTTACAAATCAAGTATGTATTTTTCAGTTAGTATAAAATCTCGTTTTACGTCTATAATGACAAATGTTGCAAAATTTAATATATCTTAAAAAGGGGGGGCAGGATTGAAATAGATGTGCTATTTTAAAAAGAAATATAATCGGAATATCCTAAGAGAGGTTGAAACCAAAATCCACGAACGTTTGATTAAAAGGGCTCCTACGCTGTCATTAGTGTGACCATATGCCAGGGGAAATGAGACTTGTGTGTCCTCACTAACTCTCAAAAGGTTGTACAGGAATTGTTTTCCTCATATTTGTTACCATTCATAGTCAAAAAAGATGTTTACGTAAGTATTGACAGGCTAAACAGTAGGTATATTACACTAATTCACAATTACCTATCCGTAGAGGTTACATACCATGTCTCAACATTTTTAATTTATAAGAAAAACAAATGTGTATTGACTTAACTTAAAGATCCTACTCTATAGAGGACGTTTGTTATTATTTTGTTGAAGATTATTTTCGATGACTCTATACAGCAATGTTACATTCATTAAAATCTGTGCATATGTAAAACTAGTTTCATTCACCAAGTAAACAGTTGTTATTGAACCAAGTTGCAAAAACAAATAAAATTTTAAAACATAACGGTACCAAATCCAAATCACTGCTACTAATAATGTCTCACTATGTACATAAGTATGTCTAACTTGACCTTTTTCCATTGACGGATAGTGTCATGCAGCATGACATTAGAATAACAATGATTCCACCAAAAGCTTGAATGTGTTCCAAGTTCTGTAAATCACAGTTTTGACACATCGCCAGCGGTGACCTTGACATTTTATAAACCTTTACCTTGCATTTAAATGTGTATTTGTAAAATATTCCACGTAATACAAGTATAAAAACATTAAAACCCCGTTGTTGTACACCACGAATATTAATAGTGTATTCGTTAAGTGAACATTATGATTTAAATTCCAAGTATTCACCAAAAAAGTCATGTGTTTGGATTGATAAGTAAACAGTAAATAAATAGAACAATTTTATTTTTTTGTCATGAGTTTATTTTATCCTTATGGCACTCTTACACCTAATGTTAATTACTAACTGTGATCATCACACCTTGGTCTTCTTTTAGCTTCAATACACCCACCATTTTAAAAAGACCTGTTTTCATAAAAACCAACATCCATGTGAATCTTGTATCAATTAGTATAAACTTTAGTTTAAGAAGTTGTATAGCAAAATCTATATTTTGTTATATTTTATATTTGTGTTGGAGGTTATGAAATTAATGTACGTCATGATGAAAATGCACCATAAGTAAGTCATACAATTCAAAATACTAACTAGCCATGTACTCAGCATTTCAATAAATAAATATAAGATTCGTGCATTTGCTAGGAGTAACAAAAGAGATTTTTTTACTAAAAACCTATTTAGAACATTCAAGTGAATAAAATCATAATAGTTAGAACTTACTCATGCATTATTACATTATTACAAAGCAAAAAAAAAAACATAGCTTTGTTATATATGTATAATTTTATCGCCAAGGGGTTTAGATAAGTTAAACAACTTATTATTTGTATTATTAGTCATTTTTTATTTTAAACCTGGAAATAATATTTGGTTTTGTAAATGGTTCATGTACTACAACTATCGACGGAAATTTATATGGCCTATCTTATAGTGAATTTATAATTTATTCAGGCTTTTCTTTGCCCAAGAAACGTACCTATAATTTACTAGAAAGTTTAACCTACTTAAAACTAACTCTACCACCACCGTCGGTTCACGATGTTAGCCTTTGGTAATTTTTGGGGTAAGTCAGACCTTGGGTTAAGATCCTACGGTCTAATCACTACCGGCTGATAGGTTGGGCAAAATAAAATAATATAGTTACTAAAGAATGCCATTGGAAGGAACTAAAATTAATAATGGAAGTGGAGAGGTAATTTGGGAGGAGCAAGTAATGAAAGATCTAAAGAACGAATCATGTGGGTGTTTTATCAGGCCTTCATCAGCCTGCACACCTTTCGGTTGGTTACAGGTTTTTTCATTCAATGAACTTTAAGATGAAAAACTACTTTAATTTACGTAACGTTAAGAAGTGTGATATAAAAAAAATAGAAACCATCATATAAATGACCAATTATTTTTCCTTTTGTCAGTAGTTATAATTGTCATGATAGCTATCCAGCAGTTTGATGCCTGGACAGTGTAACATTTTTATGAATGTTATATTAATGTTTTAATTTATTTAAAAGTAAATAAGTAACAGTTTTGTTAGATATTGTTGTAAGCCTGTAAGCACCGTGAGAGCTGATTGGCTGTTCCTTGTCCAAACCAAAGGTAAAGAGTGCCTACTTTACAACATAAGTTATAATAGGACTAGAATAACGTGGCACGGCCTCATTTGGTCAGAAGTTAACGTGTAATTTAAAGTTACTTAGTGCACAAATTCCCCTTTGTGAGTAAATCTTTACTATAATTTTATTCTTTTTAATGTCACGAGTACGGAGGGTACAGGCATTATTTTTTCATATAATTAGATTTATATAATTTGGCGGTGGCTAAAAATATCTTTTGGTTTTAGGACTCATGAACACGTGAGGACTTAAAATCAATACAGTAAATGGAATTGAAAACAAGAGGCATTATTATTATTATTATTATTATTATTATTATTATTATTATTATTATTATTATTATTATTATTATTAACAAAATTATCAATTAAACCTTCTATATTAAATTAATTTTAAACACAACAATCTAAGAAACATAATACAAATTGTACTTGTTTGAGAAGTCTTTTTAAAATAAAATTTTCCAACAATTATATAAAAAGTAATTTATCTTTTGCCCATTAGAGCATTTACCTATAGACCATTGAACCTTTGTGTAAATTTGAAGGTATATACATCAATGCCTCATCGTATTTAATATATGTAACAGAAACTTAAATTGTACCCGAAAAACTTTAATATTTATGGTTGGATATTATGGTTATGGTTTCTTTTATGGTTTCTTATTTGTTTGAATTATATTTTTGTTTTGTAATTGTAAATGATTTAATTTAGTTCTAGTTCTAAAATCAAATTTTTTATGTTAATTTAGAAATACATTGTAATATTTTGTATTTGGAACATTGTTTTGTAAAAAATATGTTGGAATAAAAAAATCTTGATTCTTAAATCTTGGATATTGAAGCCAAGTTTACAAAAGAGCCATTGCACAAAAAAAAACGTTTTCAGAATAATGGGTCGTCCCTTGTATTTAATATGTTTTGCAATACATATATTGGCGGGCTGTTTTAAGTTTCTTAAGTCATAAGGTGCCTTTATTAATACAAACTATAAAGTAATATCTGTTAAAAATTATTTTTCTAAGGTTTTTAAAACACAATATACTTCTTTGATTTCTCGAAGAGTAATCCATTCATGATATTAATCATAACAAAATAGTTTATAAAAACATTTTTATAAAATAATATTATTTCACAAACATTGTAAAAAATTGCTCAGACGGAGGAAACCCTCTGAGCAAACAGAAGCCAAACATGACAAAGAGCCTACTCAATGTCAGAAGCTGGAGTAAATAAAAATATATCGAATCCCGCTTCCTTTTGACTGATCTAAGAAAGATGATTTTTCCACCCTGATTATTTCAGACCCTCTAATAAACATGTTGCAAAGAATTATTTAGCAAGAATAAATTTCTTATTTCACAAAATTTTACATTTTTTTTACATATGTATGTTATTATATATTATTTGAATATAGATTTTTGAAATGATTCAAGCTTTTGTTCCTGGTATATCTAGAGAACATTTCGGAAAATTAATATTGAGTATCACAGAGATATAGCATGATTAAAAAATGTTAATATATTTCATATTGTTTGCTTGATCCCGTTGTAATGAAATGTTATGCAAAAAATAAAACAAATTAACACAATACCAATCACTAATAGACCTAACATTTTTATAAAAATATTTTTTTACAATTCCATACCCAATTATAAATATTTATATGCTCTTTTGTATTTTCTTAAATAGCTCCTCTAAAACCTGCTTTAAATAAAAACAGCTTCAAATTAAATAATTGGTACAGGTTCCATGTGTGGAGCTGTGTTGAGCCCAGGAACATCAAATTGTAACTACAAGATAAAGCCAAACGTGTAAGCGGAAACGATTAATGGAACATTTTCGTCAAAGCACTTTATTTATAAATTAAACACAATACTTTTCATTTCAATGCTAAAACTAGCTAACGTTTATTTTTTAGTTATTTCTCATGAAATTGTGATGCGTACTAAGTAGGAGCAGTTATTTACAGTTACTACCCTACAGTAGTTCATGGCGTATGGAAAAAGATTACATTTTTTATAACAATGTTTAACAAAATCTTACAGGAAAAAGGCGTAAGAAATAACTTAATATTTTTAAATGGAAACAGTAAATCGTTTGCAAACGAGAATCGTGTCCTTTTCCCTTATGTACAGTTAGATGAAGGCTACCCATCGGGTACCGGAGTAGAAGAACTTAGCTTTTGTGTCCTTGATTTTATCTAACATTTATAAGCTGTTGAGTAGTTTAACAATATATTATTCCATACCATTTTCATTGTTTTGGACATTTTCCATCACGGTTGGTAACGAAAATAAATTATTTATCACGTTTTGGCACCTGAAATTAAATCCTGCCCTTAGGTGAGACAGGACATAACATTTATAAATTAAACCCTTTAATTTATCATAATAACTTAAATCTTAATGTATATATTTCTACTGTTTATGGAAGCGTGGTTTTGTTACAAACAAACAAAACTCTGAATGAATCTGTCAAATGTTAGACATATCCTAATGCACCTTTTACTTGAATTCGAGCAATTGCAAACTATTACAAGCGTTATTTTAAAACGAATAACAGTCATAATTTCCGATTACTTAAAGGAGTCAACTCAAAGAGAATGTAATCAATCACTCCACTCCAGTTATCGAAACTGAAAACGAACGCTCTTGTGTGTATCATGTGTTTACTATAAACAGCTTTTAATACAAATTATTCGTCTGTTTAGGTTAACAAAATCTTTTCTTCATAAGAAATACATTGGGATTTTGATGGGCTGTGGGGCAAAGCCCGAGGACTTTTATTACAGGAATTGGTGAAAGGGGGTGTCTACACAAAAAGACTTAATTTTAACACATCGTTTGTAGAAATCCGTCCATTATTAACGGAGGAGTAGAGTTTCGCAACAATCACCTTCACTTATAATATACATAAGGATTCTCAAGCGTTCGAAGATAAAGATTATTAGATCAAAAACTGAATGTGTTTTTCAAACCCGTTTACAAGGACTCCCCTCCCAATGCGTCTCCGTGATTCGACAGTTTTATCTCATAGTTACAGGATTTAAATATTAAATTAAATTTTTGTTTTAATAATAGTTACTGATATTATATAAAACCTGATTATTAGTTTGTTGCTTATTGCATTATTAATTTTTGTACCATTGATTCTGTACAACTTTACTTAGTAAATCATAACTAAACTTCAGTCGACAAAAGAATTACCTCATAAATTCCCGTCATGGTAGTGTCACATTTCTTAGGCAGCAAATACATTTGTAATCACACTATCGGTAATCAGCCAATGAGAATGTCTAATGAAGAAGATGGAGGGGTAACGTGTCCAGGAGTCGGAGGACCTGAGAAGGATATTACCGTGGGCTGAGAGAATTCGGAGTGCTTGTGTATGTGGGTGCGTGTGCTTTAAGGGACCTTTGGTAATATGTAAAATTATATCTAAATTAATAAAGATATAAAAAGTTATATAATTTGTAATTAACTCAGACCTAAATTGTCTATTTTATAATTATCCATTTTTTTATTATCAATTTGTCTTTGTAACTTAACCCTGTAATTTCATTTTTTTACTATTGTTGCAAGTTTTTATTTAGTTTTTCCAGCCTTTCTCTTATTTAATTTTTTTTATTACACGTTTTGTAACACATGTAGCAATCTTATGACGCTTGCACCCCTTCACCTCTCTAGAACAGCCAAGCGAGAGTAGCTTAAATATTAAATTTTATTATATATTTTATTTAAAATAAATTTTTATATCCAGATATATTTGTTTCCTATGTTAGACATAGACATATTTGTAGGATGTGATATGTATATATGCATGAAACGCATAGACAAAATAGTCATTGATTTTCGTCAAAAACCACCTTCAGTCCTGTTTTGTTTTGAAAAGGACCGATAAACCAATAAAGGGTGAAAATGCCGTACGTATATTGTTGACATACAACATGCGGCTAAACATAGGTTTATTGAAAGTTCTTGCCTTTCAGATTCCACATTAGTTTTATTTATATTTACAAACCAAAGCTACTGATTTTCAAACTACTTTTAAACCACTAAAATTATAGCGTAAAAAGTCAAGAAATCTGTAATAAATGATGAATTGTATCAGTGGCAAACTGATTAATTTTTTATCAAAGGTTTTTACAAAAGTTTATACCAAATATTTGGCAGACAGCATAGTTTTAAATCTGATATATTCCGGTTTCATAAATTTTGTAATACGTATCATCCCTTACATATAACTACTCCTTTTCACTATATCCACTATAAGTCTACACTTGATACACTCACTATATCAGTACTAAATTCAACATTCTCCATTTTAAATGTAACTCGGTAAAAATCAGAACTAAAATAGATTTACTGTTGTTATTATTTTTTCACTAAAATGATTGAAAAATGAATAAAATTATAAATAAATATATCTCAATATTTATATAAATATTAATAATTTTCATGAATAAAATTGAATAATCAGTTCAATTAGAAATTTTAATTTTAGTTGCCATATAAATTATTTAAAAAATAATTACTAATAGATATATATTAATAGACAAGCTCATTTCCATTTAAGTTCTCAGTTAATTAGACAAAGCGTTAAAGTAGTTTCAAAAAGTTGGAATTCTCTCTACAAGTACCCTATCAAATTTGCAATAAAAAGGCTAAAAAATATAATTATAATGGCAATAAAAAGATAATGGTAATGATTTTGTCAAAAATACCAGCGGTTTTTTTATTTATAAATCCATGTTGAAATTAAAACGAGGATTTTCAAAGACAATTTAAATTAAAACTTATATTATGAAGGGAACAATTAAACGGATTGAAAAACATTATGCATATTTCAACCACTCAACCCTAAAGGCAACTAACTACATAGAAGTAAAACCTAACTTAACTTGTAACATCTGTAACATGTCTGGACAGATGCTGCATACAAAAGATTTTACGAAGACTCTGCCTGTTTTACGACGCCATTCGGAATGTTTGAGCGGGACCAAATTAGGTCAGTGATTCGTAAACGTATTTTACTTTCCGTCTTTTAAATGTCATGAATGTGACAGTATAGATTTATTAGAGTGTGACACATGGAAAATCACACGTAAACTACTGGACCAAATGAGCCTAAATTGCACAAAAGGAAGCGATATAGGCTACCAAACAGAGTCATGACTTTTTAAATATTTTAATTTCTTCTATGACTCCACCCCGCTGACTCGTTAATTTCCCATTTTATTATTTTGAGTACAGTACATTAAATAATTAAACTTACCAAATCATTAGTATAGAGGATACAGTAAATCCTTGAAATTGTAAACCAATTACAGTATGGGTAATAGTTTACAGGATAATATTATAATGTTAATTACTTAAAAGTAGTTATAGTCTTTGATCAGCAACTACTTACACTACTATTCTTCTACTATTTCTTCTACCACTACTTTTTCTTCAGATTCCACTATTGAAAACTCTACCACTATGTGAAGTCCTTCATTTCAAAGAATAAGTGAATGTCATTGAGGAGACAAGTTGATTGGAAATATTGCAAACTGAGAAATAGGAACATACTAGTCGAGGTCAGAATATCATTGAATCTATGTAATTCTATTCTATTTGTCGTTATTATTTCACTTTTTACTACTTCGATTTGGACAGCGTTTTAGGCCTCTAGAGACCTCAAAACGAAAAAAAATCGGTCCCGCGTCCAGGTCTTACCATGAGTACTGCGGTAATAGCTTATTTCCTATATGGGAAATTCGCTAAAAGGTCATGGTAAATTCAATTCAAACATGTTTTCTATTACCTAAAACTACTAGTACAATGCGTAATCAACTATTTCAAAACTAATCCAAAACGTCTTCCTCCTACAGTACGATAAAATCACCCTAAGTTTCAAGATATGCATCTTGTTTTAAATTGGTAAGCCCCCTACAGGGTCGGAACGAATGTATTAGAATGAAAATAATGTATTTAAATGCATCAATAATCTCATACAAGCTACATTGTAGAATCATAGTGATTGCCAGCAAGTATTACAATCGCTAACTCCCTCGACGGAGTAGCAATGCATATGTAATGAAGTGGTAATACAGGTGATGCGTGGATGATGAACTTTGACTGTGTTGTATTGATCTAACCACACGCCTTTCTGTCTAACCCTTTATAAGTATATTCTATTTTGTTTACTTTATAGACTTAGGAATAGGCGTATACCAAAGTAAAATTAAAGGCCTTTGCTTTTCTATTTGTATTTATGATTTATTTTTGCTTTTGTTTGGTATTTAATTGATATTCTCTTTAACCGGCGACTTGTTTATGTGTGTGATAATTTTACGGTTTGATTTAGAATAACCTGTATTTATTTGATTAATTTTTTTACTGAAAAAATTCTAATAAGTTCAGCATTTGATGAATTTCGAGGAACAATCAACCGTGTCGGTAAAAAAGGTTTCACATAAAATGGCTTCTATACGCTTACAATAGCCTATAAAATTATTTACATTGAGTACATTTACTATACTGTTTTTATATTTTTCAACCGTACATGTATTTTATTTTAGATAGAACATTACCTGACATTTCACAACATAATACAAAGATTAGCTATCATGTAACATGGTTGATGTTGTACAGTTTAATTTCCGGTTGTTGACCATTTAATTATCCCAGTGTTATCTGTGGTTCGTTCTATACTCAACTAATAATGCTTTATGGAAATTACCAAGTGAGTTGAACACATGTTTGAAATAAATAGGCTACTTATTATTTATCATCCCAATAACAAATCCATAAATGTTATCAATTTATCCACTTTTTGTAATTTAAGCTATAAAAATATTAATTGCTGCAGTTTGTAGTATAATGTATTTTGTCGACTACAAAAACGAAATACAGTATTACATTTATTATTGTTAGCTTAAAATAAACAAAATATTTGACTGATTTTTATATCCTAAAGTTTTTACTGAGTTTATTGATATCTAAAACTGTAAGACGAATTCCATTAAGACATTTATAATAACTGCAATGATATACATTTCAAATACGAATAAAAAATTATACATATCTCGCTAAAAGGTTTTTTTTTCTTAATTTCCATTTAGTTTTGAGCCACCAAACCTGTTCCTAAATTTATTTTACAGTACTTACTTACAGGCCTCATGTTGTATATTAACTATAATTATTAATTATTATAACTATAATAATAAACGTGCTTTAAGTAGATGTTATGTAAACAAATATTGGTTTTGAACGTTCCTAACGGTCAAATTTTCTAGAAATAAGAGTTTCCAGAAAAAAAATTTCGGACTCTTCGGATATGGTCCCTAATACATTAAGAAAGAAAAATAGTTCTTGTTAAGGTATCCTATTTCTAAACATTCATATTTATCCAGATATCCGCCCTTTTTATATGAAAACATTGCTATCGTTAAGTTTGTTTTTATTTTGATGAAAATATATATGTATTTTAAAATTGGAGACACACACGCTAGGAAAAATGTTAAGTTAGTCAAATTTTACATTTCTTTTTGATTGATTAATTCTTTTATAACTTTAATCACTAAAGAATGCCTAATTTATGAAATAATGCCACTAACACTTTAATTTAGCGTTTACAATTCCCTATAAAATTACACCAAGGTCAAAATTATCAATCACACTATTTTTTTTTTCTTATTAAGTCGTAGTCGTACATATATGGTGCTATGCTAAATGACAACGTATAGCAACAGAAATAAATCATGTTGTCTTTGGTATAACAAACTTTAATCTTGAAGACTGGATGCAACACTACCAGATGTTACATTTACTGTAAATAATTTTAAAGGAAAAATACCATGAATTTGTATGATATGAATAGTAATTCCTTGGGTCACCTGCGTAAATCATTATTTTAATTGCTGAAAATCTCAGTTTATAACTCTTAATCAAATTAAATTGAATACTTATAGACTAAAGTCATTGTAAGTTAAATATAAAAAAAAGAAAATAGTGTTACATTCTTCTGGCAGCCTTTTAGATTGGATTAACATATTTAAAGTATATTCTGAAAACCAAAAATATGTTTTAAGATAATGTAGTTAAATGAACCACAACTTTATGTGATATAGTTCATATTTATTAGTTACTTATCTATTTCGAAATTTGGTTTGCATTAAAAACAAATCTGATACAGATAGGGAGACCTCGTCTGACACCAATGGGCCAGCAAAGAGGGATGTTTTTTTGTCATATTCAATATAGGCCTACCCTTTTTGTAAATCATAAAAGTTCTTCATTTATTTTTACTTCCATAAGCCGTCATTACAGTCATTAGAAAAAAGGATATTTATAATAGTACATAAGTCAATAGGTATGGCCAACCAAAGCACTCCAAGAAACTAAATTTCTAAGAGGAAATCATACAAGTTTGTTGCAAAAACAAGAAAAAGTCCGTGGAAGAGAATCGTGTTCTTTTCCCTTATGTAAAGTTAGATAAATGTCAACGCGTCATGTACCGCATTGGTCTAACTTAACCATCTTTGTCCGTCCCTGCTTTCATCAAATTGTTACCCAAGTGATAGTTTTTCATGAAAATAAATGTTCGAAAATGATTACTTTTTCAACATAGTTAATTAACAATAGCAGTTTTAAGTAGAGAATTTGTCTATTCACTAAAAATTTGTACGGTCAGTTATAATCTAAATGAAAACCCTAAGAATGGTTATGGAATTGTTTGCATGTTTGAAATTAATTTCCTTAGATTTTTAAAATTTACTCAACTTTTAAAATCAAGTGTGTAAGAAAACTAGATATTTTTAACAAACAAACACATTTATTTTTTAATAACACTACAGTAAAAGAGTGTAAATATTTTTATTGCTTTTATATATCAGGTAAGCCGTGCAGGATTACGAAATATAATGATAATTTTGCTATTGCATTGCTAAACTTTTATTTTTATTTTTTATAGTTTAGGTGAATATCTTAAACTCTTGATATAATATAACAAATTATCAATTTAAATTTTCCATGGTAAAACCTTTAATTAGTCATGCAAATTCAGGATTTTAAGTTGTTGAAATAATGGATTAAATAAAGTAATATATTAATGTTATGATTGCGATTTTCTATAAATATTTATTTATTATTTTTTATTTATTGCTCTTGACAATTTTTACATCGTGTAGCATATATAATTCTATAATAATTCTATAATATAATTCTGCTAAAGTACTGTTAAACAGGGTTATCAAAGATAACAACTTATATCAAACATTAAGTTTTAATAGTGAATAAAAAGGACTACTATTAAGGGAAAGAGCAATTTCATTGAATGGTTTTCCTGCAACAGTTCATTTAAAGTGTAAGAGCTGCGATAAGGTGGAAGAATTGTTGCAACAGCCTAATTGCTAATTACAACCTTTGTTTTCTAATTACAAACTTCTCAAAGAGAGTTCACTACTTTTCAGACGGAATGAAAACCTGAGTAATTATAAAACTTGTTATCCCTCTAAACTACTTCACAAAGTACTGTCAAACTCGTATTTCTACCCAACTTATAAAAAAAACTATGCAATCTTATAGTTACGTTCAAATTAAATATTCATAATAAATCATGTTTTCTCAATGGTTAATTAATTAAATTATTAATTATCTATTAATTAAATATTTATAAATTTATTTTAATACAGACAAATTCACTGAGATAAAACTCATAGAGATAATGTCATCCTCCAAATTGTAAAATGCTAATTCTATAACAAAAACCATCTGAAAACATTTGTTGTATAGTATCCATTATGGTCGACTCCTTGGTCTTTATTTGGTTCTAGTACTATTTTAACCTCATCTGGCCAGTGGCCGCTTTACCCTTCTAAAAGCAACATAAAGTTGACCATGGGTAAACACTGGTTTTTCAAAGAAATGCCAACTTTTGTGAAGGTTTTGCCTTGCGCTTTATTTATAGTAATAGCGAAAGCTAATCGCAATGGGAATTGAATCCTTGTAAACTTAAACGGCATATTAGGATCTGTAGATCTTAGTTTTATTTTTGGCATTAAAAATATGTTTACTTTGCCTACTTCAGTATTCACTTCTAGCTTTACACTTTTTTCAGGCATACCTAACACAACCAATTGTACTATATTAACTAATCAAGACCCTTAAAAATGGGAAAAAGTTTATTTCGGCTTCATAAATAGTATACATATTACGGTACATATTACCATATGCTTTAAAGTTAAACCACAGTAAACAAAGCAGACATGACCTAGATTCCAATGCTATTTAAATGTGAATTAATTTATTCCGTAACAATCTTTTGGTGCATAATTAGGAAAAATGAATAATTTTCCATAAAATGTCATGCCCAGACCTTTAAAATGAGACCCCTCCCAGCTTTCTATGGCCTCCCGTTCGCTCACAATTCCATTGTAAAATTTTGGGCTTTCGGAATTAGATATATACAAAGTCTTAGATTAGAGGAATTAGATATACCTTAACCTCGTCGATTGGGACCCTCGAAGTTGAAGGTCTGCTGTCCCTTAGATTTTGGAGTTTGTCGATGACCCCCTCAACCTTATTTAGTTTGCTTAACCTCTTCTTTTCGTATGATGGAGTTGTCATAGCCAAATAAATAAATATATTTATACTTTGTAGATACCTTGTTGTTTAGGTTTATTAGCTTGTCTACTGTCAAAAGTCTTGTTCTGTACATTTTTAATCCCGAAAGGCTTACTATCAAAAGGGTATGCATTTTACTACGAACAAGCTGTAGCAAATTTTAACTGCAACATATGTTTATATTCTTCACGTGCAGAGAACATCAGTGCACGTGTGGTTAGTACCACATGTGATGTGATAACTCAGAGACTGTTAGTGTTATACGTGGTTAGTCTTCCTTCTCTTGTACTACGTGTAGTGTGAAGGTCAAGAGACGATCTCTGCAAAGAGTAGTAAATATTTTAGTCACTCACATAGTGTCGTTGTAGCCCTGCGGCATGGATGTACACCAGCGACACAGTTTCTATGTTAACACCTTTACAAAACAAAAGTCACATACATTTTATTTGTGAAATTTAGACATCATGAAACGGGGATTATTTGTAAGTTATAGTTTTGGACTTTATGAAGTTTGGACCTTGGGAAAGGCTCTGTTTATTTAAAATTTTTATCGTTGGACTTTGTAAAATTTGGACTTTACGAAACGCTCCCTCTATAAACTACTATCCAATCTACAAGTTAATGGTCGTATATATCGTTCATTGTTATGTTGGCCTTACATTGAAACGCTTAAAAAGGTAAATGCCGTTCTGGTTGATTTATTTTCTAACTAACCACATCCAATGGCCAAAATCATGCATTGTCGATTGAAATGACTGGTTGGGAGTATGAAATAATCCTTAACTTATTTGATAAATCACAAAATTGCTTGGATTCTTTTTAATCTATTGTATCATCTTTAGTTTTCTCCAATAGCGAAAAACTTTATGATGGATCGATATGCGGTTCATTCATATTGCAAAAGCTAGCCAGTATTTAAAAGTTGAGAAATTAGCAGGCTAATTAATTTTGTTTATAAAACCAGCAGGTTAAAGACATTGCACTGCTTTTTTATGAAATAATTTATAAGAAGCATATTTTTCTTATGCAGTAGTATTACAAATACATGTCACAGAATGTTTAACTTTGATCAAACTCGATACGGCGAACGCGTAAAAAACTCTTATGACTAAAATCAATCAAAACTAGATGTTCTTTTGACTTAAACATTAGTTTGGGATTTCCATGTTGGACAAACATCCTGAAAAGCATCTCAATTGGCTTTACATGTTGAACTTAATCATCTATGGATTTGGCTTATTGTAGTTAGTAGAAAATATATTTAAATCAAGGATTAAATCAACTCAAAATATGATAAAAGGCAGACAGAATGAACACCAATCCAACATTTTTCAAACGAATGAAAACTCATAAAATTATAAACATTTTGGGGTGGCAAAAGACTATTTAATCCTTATTTTTAGTTGTATCAAGACTTATAACCAAAACTTAAAACAAATTAGTTAAACGATCAGTATTTATTACTATTTACCATGAAAACTAACCCATAACTTGACAATAAAACCATGTTTAAATTAGAATTAAAACATTTTTCTTAATCACGAAAAGTGTCCCATGTAAGTGCCCACAGATCAGCACTTAAAATACAGAAATATGTTTCTGTCAAAACATAAACCCAGTTAAAGTGATAGGCAGAGAGGGTCTAGACACAACTCAATTTCGGCCCAAACACAATGGAATACGCCTTCGCCTGCTGCAGGTTAATAGGATTACCAATTAATACAGCACCCACATTTTGTTTTTAATATGTTTAAACTGCTAACTACATTTTAAAACTTACTACAGGAATGCTTTTATCAATCATCGAAACCGATACGGGTTGATTTATTTCATATATAGGCCTATTTTAACGATAGCACAAGAAATATACCGTATTATGATTTTTTTTATTATGTCGTATGATTATTACTTCTCGTTTACATTGGCAACCACTTATATTTACAATGTTTTTTACAAAGTTTGAACTTTTATGACTGTTGTCGTCAGTCAGTTTCATTTTAAATGACTTGTTTTTAGCTTTAACAATAATTATTAGGCGTTGTTTTAAATGCATTTAGGCTGGTTTATATAAACAATTTTTCAAGTATTTTTCATTTTACAATAAAAGGATTCACCACATTCTCTTGAGTCCTTAATCGGTAGTTTGGGACTAGTGAAGATTCATCACTTCTTTAGCCCTACATACAAATCACTTTTTGTAATCTGACTGACTACAAGTTTGCTCATAAATCCTGCTTGTAACTTCAAAACTAATATTTCATTTGGGTTGAAACTTCATATCTGTGAACTAATCCATTAAATGATGTTTGGTCATGTGACGAATATATATATAGGAATATATCAATTAATACGTATTTGAAATAAAATTACTTTAAAATTCGTTACGATGATCATGATTTTAGAATTTTTAATCTTGTACGATTTTAGACTTGTAAGGGGGATAGAATTTACACCTTATAAGCCTCGGATTTGCCTGTTGTGTTCAATTTAGATCCATTAATTGGCTGTGCTCAAACCATACATTTTTTTCATTAAACATTTCATTAATTGGACATCATCATCGCTAAAACTGAAATTCCAGATGTAATTTGATTACAAGTGTGATCTACTTGATCCCCCATGTAAGCTTTTTGTCATGGAGTATCCCAAATATTGTACGGAATCGGCAAACACCTTTGGAACATTATCCACCATGACCACCAGCTAAATATCATCTTCCTGAATAATAAATTGATAATACATGAGTGTTTGGGCATTTTTGAAAATTTACAAAGGCAAATTAATATCATTAGTTTAGTCTACGAGCTCATAGAATAGTACATTCCACTACTAGTACCAATCGTGTTTTTTCGTTGCGAGCTCAAGTTTCACGTGAGGCAAAAACGAACACAAGAACACTAAACGAATGTTATTTTTACGTACGAGGCGACATGGAGAACAAGAATTATTGGAAAAAGTGCCGAAAAACAATTTCTGTACAAGGTACTAACACGATTACTAGAAAAAAACCCGGTATGGATCATAAACATCAACAAATGACGTTTTTGGCCCGAAAATAAACATGATTTAACATTGGTTAAATGGAACTGCTAAAACATATGTTCAATGCTATTAGTATAGGATTCGGGCCAACAACGTCATTTTGTTTATGTTTATGATCCATACCGGGTTTTTTCTAGTAATCGTGGGTACTAACTATACTTTTCTTCTCGGCTCCAAAATCTCCATTTTATAGAACAGACCTCAGTAAGATTGGCCTAAAAGCATTTTACGCCACATCACGCTATTTTAACGGCCTTCCCACGCAAGGATTTAGTATAGAAAACAGCTGTTTGACACCAGCATTAATGAGATGGGGTTTCATTACGTACTTACTGTATTGTAATGAGTTTTTTTTCCCCCCGAACACCAACTGATTATATTTGGAAATCAATGGTTATAAACAAAAACATAACCTCGTTATGAGTAGGGATTGTTAGTCATTTAGTCTATAGGATTATACATTATAAGGATTTGTACAGATTTTTTGTTAACTTAGCTTAGTGTAGTATGGTTGTAAGTCCGTAAAATATCGTACGTCACTTGTCCAAAATGTGTTTACCGGAAATTAATGTAATCCCACAATCGACTTCGTCTCGCACAGGAACGACCACACTCGTCCGGTAAGCACCTATATTCAGGACTAGTAACGTAATATACTATTTATGGTTACATTATCTTTATATCAAAGTAAAATCAAATAGGTTATAGCAAACCTAAATAACAACGTAAAAGTTAATAGCTATGTTTATTAAGCGGTAAATACGCACTACAAGCTAAAAACACAGCAAAACTATGCTATGTCTATTCCTGTTTACATTGTATTGTTGAACAGAAAAACAGCTGCAACTATGGAAATAAATTTTAAATAAACATTACCGGGCGTAGTGGACACATTGAGAACTGTTTTAGAGTAATTGAAGATGAATTGAGAGCAAGGAAAACCCAGCTAATTGTTTTTCCTTTCTCTAATTTTAGAGCTTTGAAAGAATTACATCCTTTGATATCAGCTGTTATGGAAAATAGCTACTTTCTGTGCACAAAGATAAAAAAATATATAACATAAGACTAGCATATGACACAGTACAAGCACCAATCTTTTAAGAGTCTTAGAAACTCCTAAGAAAAGTATTACATTACTTATTACAATGTTAATTTAGTAAATAAAGGTAAAGGAATTAATGAGATAGGCAATTTGAATATAATGAGTATTATTTTTTGTAATTCCTCATTCAAAACTAGTAATGAAAGTTTTATAGTTATTTGTGCAACTAGTGAGAAAAGTGAGCAATTGACTCACTCGAGAGAAATCCTTACTCACGAGCCGTAGGCGAGTGAGAAATGGTTTCTCGAGTGAGGCAATTGTACTTTGAACTCGAGTTGCACATTATACTTTTCCTACAGTTACCATAAAACAAATAAATTGGTGAAGAAACATAACCTATTTTTACACAGAAGTGAACTTTTAACATAACATTTAATGTGAAGTGACAAATACAACAGTACAACAGCTGACCAGCTGATTTACAGCCAGTGCTGCCAACGTATTTCGCGCACATACGACGTTGCCTGCATGTTACGCGCTCACTATTTCGTGCCTTCACGTTGCAAATCTGGAGTGAGACAAAGTAATTAGAGTGAGACAATGTTAACATTGTCTCACTGATGAGCGAATTGGCCACTTTGCTTTCTCAAATCAGTGAGAGAACATGTACATTGTTAGGTAACTGTAGGAAAAAAACATTGTCGAGGTTTTAACAACAATGATCTTTTATGTTTCGTCATATTTTCTAATTGTTCTGCATAAAATGAGACTTGGTTGTATTTTTTACATGTCTATTCATTATAACTTTGGAGTTTCAATTCCACGTTCCATGCATTTAGTTTATTAAATGGTACCATGTGTTTTGACGAAGTGGTCTCGGTTTTCTCGTCGTCAAAACACAATTTAGTTCTCTATATAAAGTGAACTACATTTTTATAAGCTTAAGGAAATAAATTGTACAATCCTTGTATTTAATGCAATCAGGTAGTAATAATTTGGTTGATGTTTTCAACTCATCGCCTCGGGTTCTGGTGGTTGTATTTCCAGAACATGTGACACAACGTCACACTGCTGCGTTGATTTACGAGGGATACAAAACATATTAATTAAAAATACCTATAGCATCCCCTTTTCTCATTAAAAATCTTTTTTGAAACTCTTTCGGAGCTTAATTTCATATTTATGAATGTTATTTATTCATCCTAAAACAAAATATATTTCTTATAGATTTGGCAGTTGGTTATTGGCAACTGCCCAATCTATAAACAACTTAATAAAGTTTTAAATATGCTGTAAAGGGGTTTCTCTCTAACTCAGTTACTCAAAATGTTATACAATAAATACCCCCGCCGCAGCAAACCTGCAGACTAAGCGAATTTCCATTTGATTTACACTGAAATGTCTACTTAAAAATATAACATTTATTCCCGATTTAAATAGAATTAGTTTAACAAGTACTTAGGTTTGCTGCATCAGGGAGGTAAAACTGTTTTTTTTTATGTTAATAGTTAGTAAGAAATAAAAACATTTTTCAAATTTGATCAAAATATGTTCATAAACAAGCAAACTACAACAGTTTACTTATTCTCCATAAGAATAACATGGGAATTTTAAATTTACAATTTTTTGGAATTTTCTCCGTAACCAATGGGCGCATAATAACGCTTCAATATACTAAATTATTTGTTTTTTTAAGCTCTACAAAATGGTTTGGAAAGAAATTGCTAATTTTTAAGTTTTTTGGGTCAAAAATGCGAAAAACCTTTTTTTACCCAATAAAACCCCCCGTAAACCCCCGTTCCCATGATCCGATCATGCTGGATCGCGAACTTGTTCGAATAAACGTAGGTTTACACGTTTGTACCGAATTTCATCAAAATCGGATCATTTTTGCTCGAGTTATCGTGCTAACGGACACACACATATATATATATATATATATATATAAATATGAATTTGAACGGATGGTGTTTTTGGTCTCTAGGGACCTCGAAACAAAACAAAAAATCGGCCCCGCATCCAGGTCTTACCTTGAGTACTACGGTAATAGCTTATTCCCTATATGGGAAATTCGCTAATAATTAGGATAGCACAGTACAAATACGTACAAATATGTAAATCTTTCCATGTTAAATCTTTTCCATGTATATTTTAAATAAAACCTATAGGGTTAAGTCTATTCTTGTTTAATTTTTTAACTCTAAATTTATAGTTGACATTTTATTTATTACCCTCATACTCATACTTCTTGCATGACCACTTACACATTTATATTATTGGTGCGTTTTGTTTTTCTTGCCTTATGTAAGATCTAGTACTACGATTATAATTTCATATATTTTTCCAATAATGCCGTTGAATGAAAATGTTGGTATACAATTTCTCGCTTGTATAAAACTTTAATTAAAAATAGGTATTGTGACATTAAAAACACAAACGCTTCTTAGTTTTATTTAATTCCAACCCCTTGACTATTTAGCTCAAACCTTTGTTAATATAGAAAACACATGACAAATCAGTTAGTAGAGGGAAAACTAAGCCACTAATAGCCACTCTCAAACCAATTGGAGCAACCGTTATAACCTTCATAATGATAATATAATACTGTACATACTAAGTATGTATAACAAATTATTTACATTGCGTTTAGTATAAAACCGTTGATACCGTACTCAGCTAAATTTACTTTAAATTATACATTTAGCTTTGTTTCATCAATGACTTAGGAGAGCTTACTATTAACAGAACAAATTCGTAAAACTAAATTGTTTAACGGATGGATAGAGAAATATTTCGTCCGGGAGGTAAATCTAATGGCAACTTTGAAAACTTAAATAACAAAATCCTTTATTAATATCTTCTCAGAATAGTTTCAGAAACAATTTACTGTCAGTCAGTCTTATATTCTTGTTTCATAAAACAATGCCTCCTTTAAAGACAGTTTAATAGGTTTAAATATTATTTTTATATTTTTCTAGAATAATAATGTAAGTTTTAATGATTGGTACAACATACTCAAGCGGGCAAGATAGAAACAGTGGAGTATGACCATAGAGATTCCAAAATATGATCAAAATTCACTTTGAGCATTACTCTTTCGTATGACAAAGGTGGTTCATCATGTGGAAGTGTCAATAATGGAATCCATCCGCACCAGAACCTACTAAGTGAGCACTCCACTATCATAGTAGAAGATAGTATTCTAGAGTATACTAGTATACTAGTATTCTATTTGCTCTAATTCACTTCTATTTCTTATTTCTGAATATGTCAACTCTGCAAAACGTACGATAAAGAGAAAAGTTATTTCTAAAGATATAATTGGAATTTTGAAGAAATTAGCTTTTTAGATGTATTGCGTTTGTGTTTATTGCAGACTACATTAAACAATTATTCAGTTTATTTCCTGATAGCGTAAAAATAATAATTGGATATCTTTATTGCTTGCTTATATTTTTGATTAAATTTTTCTATGTACCAACAACTGATGTTATTTTAACTAAAATAATAATATAGTATAATAACATGAACGCTTAAAAAGTCATCAGTTTTATTTTTATTTGTACAAATTGTACTTATTTTGTTAGTTAAAACACAAGACGAAACATACAACTGGTTTCTTGGATGGATTCTTACATCTCATAGGATTAAAATAATTTGTTTTGCCCTACTTATGTGCTAGGCGTTATTGGAAAGCTTTTCAACTGTGAATAATTAAACTTAGTTTCCGGCGAAAAAACGGTTTGTTGGCAAATTTCATAAGGTTATAATAAACTGATATAACTATGACAATTATTGATTTTCCAGTAAGTTTTATAAACTGACGTTTTAAAGAGGAAACAGGCAAACTCTTAAGTGCAGGAAGCATTATCTACCGAACTCACGCTGGAGCTCGCTGACCTTAATGGGTTTTAATTAATCCTATGCAAGAGGAATGTTTATTCAATTGATTGTTGTGAGACCACGTCTATTATCAAAGATTATTTATATATATATATAAAAAGTATTAAGTACACATAAGTATTAAGTACACATATATGTGTATTTATGTAGGCCTACACATATGATTAAGTATAAGAAGCCCCACTTTGCAGTTTATAGTTTGAATAGCTGAAAAGCTGCGTTTGATATGTTTAATTGTATGATGAGATCTCTAAAGTACAAGGGTTTTAAAACTATATTGTATAGTAAGCAATATTTTCAATATTAATTTATCATGCTCAGTGATGGGGTTAACCTTTCTAGTACAGTTCCTCTAGCTTGAGTATAATGTTCATTTTCAACTCAACTATGCAAACCTAGTTTACTGTGTTTATTATCCAATGCAACTGTGCGATGCACTATAAGGCATCATAGAAATTATTGATATAAAATTTACTAGTAATTTATAAAAGTAGTTTGCGTTGTTTTCTGCTGCTAGTTATATGAATATACAGGGTGTTTTTTTTTTTTTTAACTTGCATCTTTATTTATGTAAAAACCGCAATAGATAGAAATATGCAGTTTGCGGGAATCATCTATTGAAGTAGGGGGCCCAATTGTTTTGAATTCAACGTTACATTTACATTCCCCCCCTTTCCCCCCTCCCCCCAACTTATTTTTTTTAAATAGTAAGGTACCCCTTATGACATATCAAAAAAAAGAGCATGAAAAAAGAAAATGTTTGATGGAAAAAAATTGAAAATCGGTTCATAAATTTGCGAGATATATCCCTCCCCCCTCCACGGAACTTAATTTTTTTTATCGCAAGGTACCCCATGTGACATATCAAATGAAAAAGCATAAAAAAAGAAAATTTTTTGTTAAATTTATTTTTCATTTGATATGTCACAAGGGGGGGGGGGTACCTTGCTATGAAAAAAAGTTATGGGTAGGGGAAAAGGGGGGGATTATCTCACAAATTCATGAGCCGATTTTCATTTTTTTTCCACCAAACATTTTTTTCATGCTCTTTCATTTGATATGTCACAAGGGGTACCTTGCTATTTAAAAAAAATAAGTTGGTGGTAGGAAGGGAAAGGGGGGGGGGAATGTGAATGTAACATTGAATTCAAAAAAATTGTGTCTCCCACGTCAATAGATGATTCCCGCAAACTGAATATTTCTATCTATTGCGGTTTTTACATAATAAAGATGCAAGTTAAAAAAAAAAAACACCCTGTATATTCAAAAGAAATCAGAATTATGAGATATATATCCAGAATATATAAATTCATACCCAGACAAATTCGATACTCAAAATTTCAAAGCAAGTTAACAGATAAACGTTGCTTAATGACGCAACTAAAAGGATGGCGCTTTGCAACTCAGTGGCTCATTAAACTTGTTTATTTATTCAGTGAACTCTTGGTGGATTCCATTTTTCGACATTATTGTAATTGTTCAACTCAGTTGGCAATAGATACTAGTTAGTTAACATGGAGGCAGTATTTTTTAACTTTCGCAAATTTATGTGAGTAGATGACTTATCGTGATAAAAATATTTTTACCTACGACCGTTTTTTTTAAGTAGCCATTTCAGTTCAGTTCTTAGAATGGAAAAGTTTCACTTAACAGCTGTTTACTTTCATAACAGCATAGTTTCATTTCATATCAGCATAGTTTTTCTCATATCAACACAGGTAACGGACCAATGAGGTTCAAGTATTGAGAGAAAAGAATTAAAATTGTAATGCTTCGAACGTCAACTAATCAGCTGATCAGTTGACAATTTTAATTGTTGATCTTACTTGCTCCTGTTGATACTCGCGTATTCTTAACCTAAGTTGGTGGAAGTTAAAGGAAGGTAGACTAAACTGTTTTAAAAATGTCATTCAGTGAAAGTGAAGTTGACGAGATGGAAATGAGAGCACGAACTGCTTATAATATTCTATAATATTCGATGCTAAGATCTAACTGTAAAATAATTTAATTCTTTCACTATAATCATTCAGTTGTCAAAAAAATAAATAAATAAAATAAATGCAATATTTCCCTAATTGTACCTGATACAGTATTTATGGTAAGAATGCTGCTAGCAGAACCTATTCCCTAAAAAAGGTAACTTATTATTTAACGAAGTTGTACAAACACGTGATTACATGAAATCAGCTGATTATACAATAAGTCGTTGCATCACTTCCAGTGGCACTGACAATAAACGAAAACATAACCTCTCTAAGAAGTTATGAGTAGTGATTGTTAGTAACTAAAAACCAGATTGTTAGCAATTAAAAAACTGTCGTAGGTAAAGTAGTGTACGCAACTAGCGTTAATAGTCTTTACGACACTCGTAGAAGTTTTTAAGGCACTTGCCAAGGCTCGTGCCTTAAATTTTCTACTCGTGTCGTAAAGACCAACTTAACGCAATCGTTGCGTAAACTACTATACCAAAAGCTTCTTATGTAATAAAGTGATTAATATCTATTAACAAATTCTAATAAAGCAT
Source organism: Macrosteles quadrilineatus (assembly GCF_028750875.1). NCBI lineage: Eukaryota > Metazoa > Arthropoda > Insecta > Hemiptera > Cicadellidae > Macrosteles > Macrosteles quadrilineatus. The sequence continues at coordinate 20,782,216 of NW_026542596.1, forward strand.
ATTGTATATTATTTCGCATTCAATTCAAATTTGTTGCACCCTTAAGACTATGAATTAACTACGATTATTCTTCATCGTTGAATTTCAATCACTCCTGAATGAAGAATCGGTTGGTCTTAATAAACACGTCACACCAATCCCATCGACACATTTCATGTATGAAGTAGAGTTCTGTATGTATGTGAGTTGAAGGAGATGCCTAGCTGCCTTCCTATTTCAGTTATAGTGCATAAACATGTTGTAAAATATCTGTAATTCAAACCTGTAAAGATACATTTGTATAATACTTTTAAACGTGCTTATTATAAGGGAGGCCAATCTTTGTTGGTCTGGCGTGTGAACATAGGCATAGGCTGAAATCTAGTCATATTTGTTATCCACACTATCGTTTGTATAACCGTTATGTTATCTGTAGCTATAATTGATGCCATTGTTGAGTCACACTATCTATCTGTATATTATCTGAGTTTTTTTTTAAATTTTCATGTTTTATTACCATATGTTTGAGTTGTTGAGTCCTTGTTTTTCTTCTACTATATTGATTATTATATTTGACTAGCTGGCCCGACAGACGTCGTCCTGTCCTAATGGGGTTTTATGTCAAATGCTCGTTCATTTTCAAGCTTGTTCGCATGGCTCAATCACGTCCTGATTAAAGTTCGTTCGCTACGCTCACTCACCTTTAGGTTGGAGCTAGTTCGCTGCGCTCACTTTGTTCAGGTTAGCTCGTTCGCTACACTAACTAACTCGCCTCCAGGTTGAGGTTTGTTCGCTAGGCTCACTCACCTTTTGGTTGCAAATTAGCTGTTGTCATAAATAAAAAAAAATAATAGTGCCCTGTTGGTAAACCTATTAACTTTTTAATGCTATTGAACATCATAGAATCAGATTGTTTAGTTGAACCAGCTGTTAAGATTCTTTAATTCCATTTAAATGTGAGTAATCAAAAGGTTAACGTGGGAAACTCCAGAGCCACTGGGGTGGAGCCCTTTTGACGGATCTGCGCCAAACTTCACACAAACCATCCTTGAATAATTTTCAATAATGCCTGAAAGTTTCATTACAATCTGTCGAGCGGTTTCGGAGTCCATAAAGGACAAACAAACATAATTTCGATTGTATATATATAGCTCATATTTATTTTGTCATCTGTCCTTGCCATACTAATTACTGTAAAACTCTAGTTGCCTAAGTATTCTAGTATATCCAAACCTGTAATTATTCGTAATTTGCTATTTAACTACCATTAACCGTCAATAGCTTGTATATCTGTTATCTGTATTTACTCTCCATCGCGTATATAATATATTATTATATTGACATTTCCATTAATAAATAAATAAATCTCTAACCATAGTTATATGTTAGCGAGCTGACCTAGGTTTTTACCACAACAGGTAAAAAAAGGCATGATATAATGATATAATAATAGTTATTGATTCAGTAAAGGTGTGGTACAAACATTTAAGAGAGTTATATAGTCTATTAACACACCAGCAACAACTGAGTGTAGGACAGAACCTAATCCGCCTAGGACCTAACGCCTAGGACAAGAACCTGGCGTGGTACATTTACAATGTTTTTACACTCGGTAAACCCACACATTGCAGCCTTTGATTGATATTCCGTCTTTACATGAGCACATGCTGTATGAGAAAAATAAACCGACAATTTAAATTTACAATTCTTTGTCACGTGTGTGCCGAAGTAACATAACCTCCAGTGAACGATCCCGAATCTGTCGCGTTGAGTCTTTGAGTACCCAAACAATTTACGTTCTAGCTCATTTAAATTAATATACACCTATCCAACTGTCCATAATTAGTTTACTATGGAGCTTGATAATCGTTTGGATGACAATGACCATTTTAAGGAATTTGCTTTCAGCTAATGGAATACATATTTACATTACATACATATAACATATTTAGATTGCATATACCAAAACCAGAATCTCTTATGATGTTAATACTAAATGGTACAATTTATCCCACACTATAGTAGTATTTTAACTTTTTCTATATCTAGGCTATGTAGGTATCCATTTAAACCTGTATCGTTGCTATTTTTTACTCAAAAACGTGTTAAATAAAGAGAGGTTTGAGAAAAGAGAGGGACGCAATTTTAAACTCGTTTGCAGTGTGTTCTGTCAAAATAAAACTGAGCTGACTTATGACATTTACAGATTAATGGTCCAGAATTCACGAGTTAAATTGTCTGTTGGGTCACAATACATGGCTGTCACTTTACGTACATACAATATTGCTGACATAACTCTTTGGCTTTATTTATATTTTGCAGTAAAATTGGTCTAAGCCATATTTTAATTTGGGGTAATTTACGTGTATTGTCTTTGAAAGAAATGCTGATAAAATATAATTTCTTTTGTCGTCTTCACAAACAGGTTTGTAATGTACCGTTAATAATGAAAATATATTTTTTTTATGTAAAAGGGTTTTCAACTTGAGCAGATTTGAAACAATTATACCGTTAGTTTGAACCCTTATAATCGATATACTTAAGGAAATAAAAGTCCTATATAGTTTTTTCCCGAGGTAGTTTTATTAAAAATATATCTTCCACACTAAACAAATTTTCTAGACATTCAACATAAATTACCACATCTATTTTAGCAGACACTATATCATTTCATAATTTAATAGCGAAATTTATCAAAAAGTTTCCTAATATTAGGAAAAGAGAAGAAAGAAACTCCTAAGTGCAGGAAGCTCCCAAGACCAAGCTGAAATCAGACCCGGTTGACCTACATGGGTTGTTGTTAATCCTACGCAAAATTAGAGCATTCTCGCGGCTTTCATTACATTCTTGGTCGTAAATTATTCTTGGTTATAAAATTATAAAGTAGCAGATTTGTTTACTGTGATCGAAGAAATCATCTTCATTCAAATCAATGGCTTAGGTAATGTTCAAAGTTTTGTACCACGCAACCTCTATCTACAATGTTGACAAGTCCTTATAAATACATATTATCTTATCTTACTAATATTATAAATGTGAAAGTTTGTGTTTGTTTGTTCGTTGGTTTGAAGTTCAATCATGCATTAACTACTGGTGGGATTGGGCTCAAATTTGGTATGGCGATAGCTCAAATTTTCGATTAACATATAGACATATTTTTATCTCAAAAATCTTTTCGGGCTTCACCTCAGTGGCTCTGGAGTTTTCCATGTCAACCTTATGAGTACTCTTATTTAAAAGGAATAAAAAAATGAGTGGCTGTTTCAACTACACAAGTTGGTTCGATGATATTAAATAGCATTTAAAAGTGACAAGGTTTACAAACAGGGTGTAGCACTACTTTTTTTATTGCATTTATGACAACAGCTAATTTGAACCAAGCAGCAACAAAAATCTTTGATACACAATGACAACTTTACTTTTTCTATTGTTTAGGTGCAGTGGTAAAACATTTAATGGCTATGGTAGATGTGCTATTCTAAAGCATTCCGTAAATTAAAAGAAACAATTTTTCTTAAGCCGTGTCCTCTCCCATTGCAAACGCATAGAAGTTTATACTTATACGCCAACCCCATACGAATGACGGGTACTCTGCTAGTATCTTATAATAGTTTACGCCACGATCACGTAAAGACACGAGTATAAAATTTAGGCCAAAATTATTTGCCAAGGCTCGTTCCTTTAAAACTTTACGAGTGTCTAAATGTTAATTACGCGAGTGGCGTACACTACTTTACCCCAGACAGTTTTTAATAACTAACAATCACTACTAATAACGTCTAAGAGAGGTTATGTGTTTGTTTATAACCTCTCATTGCCACTGATTGTGATGCAATGGCTCATTGTCCCAACCACTCACTCAATGTATAATCAATCAAATTGCCCTTAATAGCTGATCAGTTTACGTTCGAGGCATTGCAGTTTTACTTCTTTTCTCTCAAACCTTAAACCTCATTGGTCCAAACTTGTACTGCAAAGTAACAAAACAATGCTGTTAAGTGAGTAAACAATAATAGTACGGTTTTTTTCTAGGAACTGAATTGAAAAGGCTAGCTTAAAAGCAGTATTCTATTTTGGTCATCTTTGATACTCAAAAATTAACTATTTTATTTTAGTAAAACTGTATTAAAAATATGGGTTATACAAATATTTTCACTAATATTTTATAGTTTTCCTGTACGTTGATCTGCCTACGTCCCATCTCTTACTAACAAAACTAATTGTATGTTGAGTTACTGGTAATTAATATTAGGTAATGTTTAGATGCTTTTAGGCCAGTAAAGGGAAAATAAAATAAACATTCTGTGCTGCCAGAAACAATATTAGATCCATTTTAGAAGACAAATGTTGCACTTAAAACAATTTATAAACCTCGATAAGGCTTTCAGTGAGCTACTGTTATTTAGGTAATAATTTTACCATTAGTAAGCTTTACTGTTTATACATTTGTTGTCATTTGTTTTTCCCTTGAAGCAAATAATATGATTAATAGCCGACAAAAAAGGGAGATCCAACTAGACTTTCAAAATTTATATCAGTATTAAGTGGTATTTTTATACTATACGTTGATAGTTAGAGTAATTATTAGTTTAAAAGCTACTAAATAAATTTAAAGTAAAATACTTTTAATTTTTATGATTTTAACTCCTCCTCATTTCAAGCCTACTTAATCATTTAAAAAAATCTTATTACAATTCTTTAAATCTGACAATTTTGAGGTTATATTAAGTTAAAATCCGACCAGGAAATTTGCTTAGTCTTCAGGTTTGATTCAGCTGAAGTGTTATTATACATTACAGTTTCTTTCGATTTGCTTCGTGTTATTTCTTTTGTAACATAATATTTATTTGTTTAAAATGTGGTTTACCAATCATTGCAACACTTTAAACTAACTCCGGTAGAATTTAGGATGAACGGAAGATTGTCAAATTACTCATATAAGTACCTTTAAGTTAAATGACACCCCATAATCCAGCTTACACAGTTGGCTGTTAGCATTTATTGCAGCTATGTCTAGCTACCAGCTGTCCAGGTCAGCGTTTGGTGGATAACAGAACTTGACCTCGTAGTATGCCCCAGGGTGTCCTCGGCACTCAAACCCCTTACAGCAACCCTCTTCTTCATTACACTGAAGCATAGAATGTCTTAGGAATATTTGAACTATTTACTGTACATCTACATCTATTATGTATGGCATAACAATTAGTAATGACTATTAAACACTACAAGCATCACCCCAATTCCAAACCTATCTTGAATTTTTACTTACTTTTATACAGCTTAATTTTGATAAATTAAATATTATAATGACTAAAATAACTTAGACCTATACTATTTGAAAAGAAGGATTTATGGTAAATCCAGTTAAAATACTCATTATTGTGCGATTCCTTAATTTAAAGTATAAATGTGCTTACTGTTTCCCCCTCCGCCTTACATGAAGCCTGGCAACTTTTTAAGAGAGTAGAAAATACACATATAGTATAAATGAAGTATAAAACTGACTTGGTGTTGACAAAATGTTTCATTTCGCAAATGTATAACTTGATTGACGTAACGTTTACAAGTGATATAAATTGAAGTATTTTATCGATATTGTTTGATTAAGAAAACGTTTTACTACATTTAACAGCAATAAACTACAATAGTAGAACAATTAATAGAGCATTTAATATTTTCCATAGCATCATAATTGTTATGTTGGCAAGGACCATTAAATGAGAATAACTATTTAAACTATGAGTGCATTACAGTAATGGAATACAAACAATTATGCTGATGGTGTGTCTCTCAACAATAAGTTTAGATTAATATGGAACATAGGACTAAGTGTATATAACGCAATATAATCTACTGTGTATTCAGTTGAAAATATTTTACTATTAATTAACTAAGTACTAATAAGTCGTTTTATTTCTTCAGGCTATGTCAATTATTTTAAAGGCTTTATAATGTGGAAACTCCGTTTTCATCGTACTTGATGATATTTCTATTATCATACGATTCTTTTTTACAGTTAAATGTTTTTTATTTGATTAAACATTCCATCCATATGGACCTGATGAAGATTTTTTTATCAAACAGGACCTATTTGAATGGGCCACTCAAAAAAATGCGTTGCTGTCAAAATTAATTTTCCTCCTTTTTGGTAATAGGGCATGGTGATGGTGATATTATATGAAAGATATTGTGGTCAACAATAGATGCTTTACTAAAAGCTGTCCTAACAATCTGGCTTGGTTAAAAAGTATTTGTTTTGCAACAACAACAACAACAACAACAACAACAACAACAACAACAACAACAACAACAACAACAACAACAACAACACCAACAACAACAACGACAACAACAACGACAACAACAACGACAACAACAACAACAGTAACCGTCAGTAGCGCACTCTGTGCGAGGTGCAACTCAATATATTGTCATCTTTATAATGTTAATAGTAAAGTGGTCGAAACAAGCTAAAGTCCCAACCAACTTTGGGTGATGGGGCGGTTCAGTATGCACCTTTGTTCTTCGTCCCCAGACCTGCGCCCTTTATTGCTTGTTCTGTTTTGCAAAGGTTTGTCTTGTTCAGGTACTCATCAGTTGCACTTTGAGCTCACGACTTTGCCTAAAATGGTGATGGTATTTCTACTTCTATTAATACACAAAATATAAGTATTTTGTATAACTACAGACTATCAGATATTAGTATACATATATTAGCTGAGGAATTTCAAGTAATCCAACCTATTAAGGATCTTTACCCATGGAGAAAGTAGTATAAACTGTGCCGTTGACATAACAGATGAAAAATCTTATTTCCAAAGTCCAAACTTCGTTTTGAGAAAGTTAGAGCAAAACAATCTCATAAACAATGCTGATATGTTTGACTCCGAAACTTGTTAAGCTATGAGAATTCTGTATGAATTTAAATCTCGTTTTCCATGTGTTCTGCCAATATAATGGCAATATGATATATCAAATTGACAATATCAAATTGATGGTAGAGAATTTGCAATACACTTTATCCAGCCAGCATAAAATATGAATATGACAGTAACAAATTGATGGTAGAGAATTTGCAATACACTTTATCCAGCTTTGTTCCTTAAATAGCACAGTTAATTGAATATAACTACCGTTTATATCCTGGTTGTTATTGATAGAAGCAAAGCGATTTGACACTTTTATGGCCCTTGCCGTACGTAGCATTAAAAGTGATTGGTAGTCGGTGACACGTTGGTTGCTCATGGGTGCAATAAAAAAATTAAGCCTTTTACTGCGTTAGATAAATAATTAGTAGTCCATCCATAAACGTTTTAAAATAAATAAATATTTTTCAAATTTGTTGCTAATTCATGTAATCGTGCTGTATAGCCCAACGGTTTATTTTAAAATTAGAATTTCATTTAAATACATTAACACTTTTAATTCATTGTATTATTATATTTAAAAAAATTCTTATTACTCTTTTTCAATACTCATTAAATTTTGACGCCCTTTAAAACATGTAATTCTTTTTACTAAATAATTTAAGAAGCCTAAAAATAGGTTTATTAATATAATCGTATGATTATTTGCATCACTACAGGTTATACACAACCAATAGAAAAGTTAACTTATATTTATCCTAAACAATAATATAATTTATACATCAAGATACATCCACCGTTTGTTTAATATATTGTAGGCGGCTGCCTTTTGATTCTTGTCGTACGAACATACATTGTACATCTAAATAAAAACATCATTTATCATTCAGAATTATGCCTAAAATACAAAAAGGCCTAAATTGTGCAGAATGTAAGCAAACATTTGTGTCAAACAGGATCAACTCAGACTGATGACACAATTTACAAGAATTTTCCAGTGAGAAGAACACTGTCTAGTAATGTGTTCTACCTAAGTTCATTGCCACCTTTAAACGGTTAGCAAAATATTTTTTCCCCTTTTTAATCTATTGGCCTAATGAATATTTAGCTGAACTAACAATATGACAGTTTTTTGTATTTACCCATATGTATTGCCTAGTGTCTCTCAACAACGGTAGTGCGCTTATAGAATCGATAATACATCTCAAGATGATAAATCACATTGCTGAATTCAGGATATTAGTTTGGCTCTCTGGAAACTGTCACATTTCATACTCAACGTAAAAGGCAAAATGAATATAACTTGTATGAATTGAATGTTTTTTTTCTTTTTGTCTTTTTTTATGATAACATTTGCATCTTGGAAATTTTGCAATTTTGTCCATTTCATTGTAAGCTGTCAACGTTTCAAAGAAAAAAACACACCTCAATACCTTCCCTGTGGCAGCAAACCTAACTACTTAAAGAAATAATGTTATTTAAATAAGAAATAAATAAACTTTAAGGGAATATTATGGTAGAAGTCCAGCCAGTTAAATGGAAATTCGCTTAGTCATCAGGTTTGCTGTGGCGGGGGTATTTTATCTATTTACCTCATACAGATTTTGAATATTAAACTTTAACTAACAATACAATATTGTTATTTACCCATATGTATTTTGCCTCAATAACGACAATAGGTTTTAGTAAGGAATTTATAATACATCTCAAGATGATAAATCACACTGCTGAATGCAGGATATTAGTTTGGCTCTCTGGAAACTGTCACATTTCATACTCAACGTAAAAGACAAAGTGAATATAACTTGTATGAGTTGAGTGCTTTCTTTATTTAACTATGATTACACTATATCGGTGGTATCATGCAGTATTTATAAGTAAATTGAAAGCTAATTTATACGTTACACTGACATATTTTAATTTTAGAATAGGCATTTTTACCTGTTGGTGAAATCAAATTAAACAGTCTAGACTTTACATCGCTCACCTTCTCAGTAATTTCGTTTGTGTTTTTTTAAATGACTGACGTTTAAGTCAGTGCTCGATGTCCAATGTTCGTGTAGGGTGTTTATTCGTTTTTTTAAAAACTATGTCAACCTTCAAATGAAGTGACAACTTATGTCCTTGAAAACCTGAAGGTAACTCCTCGGAGTTGAAACCGGTTGCAACATAAGCAACGAATTGGATTACTTAAATGCAGGTATCTAAACCACTTAAGAATTAAACAAGTAAAGATAGTATCTAGTCTATGAAAGTATCGAAACATATTCCTCTTTACAATCATATTTTTATACTTTTATTCTAATCCTTATTGCGATAAAATCGTATATTTCTATTGTGCTAATTCATCTAGGCCTATTCGTAAACAGAATTATAGTAAAACTATTTAGTATCTTTATATCATTCATTTGTATTGCGTTTTGATATTTTTCTTCAACTTTTATATTTTCGTCCTCATAAGGGCAATAGGGCTCACATAGTAATCAAAATAATAAGCAACGCAAGGCGTGAGTCTACACAGTTGTGTCACAGGCTTGGGTTCACAGTCTAACGCGTTACCAACTGATCAACTAATCAACAAAATATCATGTACTGAATAAGTACTGTATTCATGTACCTATTGACACGTTTCCTAGTAAGGAGCTTTATTGAGCGGAGCGAAGCGAAGGTCTTTGGGATTTACCCCAATGCAAACTTTCTAACACATCAACTCAATAACGGCTGAACATATTTTAGCCAAACTCAACAAGGTTGTTTTGTCAAAATGTTTGGAAGGTTTAGACGAAAAAATTTTGATAATGCCTATATAATTTAAAAGTAACTTAATTTTTTTTTAATTTTAACATTGGCCCTATGGGTTGCCATGATGGTTAAAAAATAATGACGTAAATGTAACCAAAACAAAGAATCATAGCATATGAAAAAATCAAGCCACAACCTGAACACAGTACAAAGTAAAAAATTCTGATTTTTTTTTTTTTAGTTTACATTTAAGTCACAATTTTAAAACGATCACTATTCAAATATGTACAGTATTTTATAGATTTGATTTAAGTAGCTAAGGATATAACGAATAACATGTATCCTATATTGGGAATTAAACCAACTGAATGATTCTGCAATTTTAAATAACTAGGTATTCTCAAAACAATACTTTTACCTAAATAGGCTATTATGAACATGCTTTCTTATTAAGTAATAAATATTTTTCCAAGTAAGTACTTGGAAAAATATTTTTGATAATATCACCGTGTTGGCAACGACTTGGGGTTGGGGTATATTGTTTCCCAAGAAGGATAAAGTATTTTTTGTGTTTTCGTTTTACAATAAAATACCTAATCATCATAAAAGAGTCATATTGAGGAAAATTTCAGAATGCATTCTCAAAAACTGCCTGATATTTGTAGAAAATGAAGACGAGCAATAAACGCCTGAAACGCACGAACAACTACTTCTGGGAATGTTTTGAGATAGTTGAATGTAGACAACTTTGCATAATTATGTTAAATGTACAAAATATAAGAAAACAAACCTCATAAGGTATTGTGACAACTATTTGTGCAATTCTCTCAAATCAAGAAAGTACAGTAACTTTAAAAAGTTACACCACTGCTAATCGTATGGATCTATGCAAGATTATTTCTGCCTGAATTGCAAAATCTGGAAAAAAATGTCGATTGGTTTAGGTTCATGTATGGGTTCAACCAGAACTGTGGGTTCACCTAATGACATTAGCAAGCAAACACAGGAAAAATACTTATCCAAAGGATACGTACACTATCAACTTATGAAGCTTATTATCGATGTTGATAGTTCTGAGTGAAACTGATATGTTAAATTGATGAAATGTTGTGTTTTGTATTATATATATAATTTTTATTGCCTTATTGAAAACCATGAAACATGATCGCTCCGCTCAACTGGCTTTTACTGCTATGAAAGCAATCCTAGGATTATTAATTTTGTTATTGATTTTTATCTGAATAATGTAATTTTTTTAACTTTTGGGCGCTTAGTTTTAGTTATATAAAAGAGGAAAAATTAAAAAATATTACTTTAGACTTTATGTCACAGAAATATAGGATCCTGCGGGTTTTAAACTTGGATTTATTTTAAAATGACTTAAATTCGAACTATTAGATAAGCCCGATATTGTAGCACAACGGATTGAGTTATCAAATAATTAAATAACTTATTTATGGATTGATGACGTAAGTTATTTAATTATTAGATAAGCATTGATACCCAATAGTAATAAGGTGTTTGCTAAATATTTTATCGAATCTCAATCTCCTCAACAGTATTGTATTTACTAGTTTTGTAATGCAAAGCGGCTTCATAAATATAACAATTTCATGAACAAGAAACACAATAAGAAAGAGCAATACATAACGCGATTACGGTGACATTTATGGTCCATATTTCCATTCCTAAATGGTTTGTTTGTTTTCTTAGTTTTCTTTATTGATTACATAGAAATACACATTAAAGTAAACAATGCCTTATTACGCTTTGAGTAGTTTATTCCATCCATAATTACTTTACAGCCATGGGGTGGCTAAAACATCACACAATAACGCTTATGTTGATCTAATAAAAAAATTGCATACCAACTTGTGATTAAAATTAAAAAAGGACCTTCTTTATTTCTATAACACCTAGAAGTTATCAAGAAAAATTATGTTATTCATTGTAATACAATACTAAAACATGTTATTCTTGAAACTTTGTTAAATTTGACCGTTTCTGAAATTATTTTGACTGACATTAGTTTCGTGGACAAGCAGTAGCTGCTCGTTTATTAATCAACGTGGAAAGGTCTATTAGACATCCCCGTGAATTGACTGTGGTATGATGTCATATTTTTCCTTCCTGTTGATATTTTCTTTCCTTTGTACAGATTTCAACACATTGAGTCCAACGTTTTGCCGTGTAATTAGATAACGCTGTGTCAAAAAGGCCTTAAGCTGCAAATCTTTGTAAGGCTATCTTTACGTAGCTTTTAAAATGCTTATTTATCTGTTTATACGTATCTTGCTAATGAGGACCAGTGGCTGTGATACAATTTGTAAATAGCACGTCGCTACTTGCTCAATATCTCAATTCTGCAATGTTGCCACGTTTTGTTTCAATTCTATAACCTTAAAAGTATATTTTGTATATATAATTCACAACATTAAATTGGATTGCCAGAGGTCAGTATGGAATATTTATCAACAACAGCAAATATTATCACCGCTCGGTTGAGATATGAGGCACTCTTCAAACTCATTGACTACATTATTTATACCACTTCAGAAGGATCCGTCGTAACTTGGGCTATAACATCCAGGGTGTGGAGCATAAACCAAAGATAGCTTCCATCAGTTATGTTTTCAGATCCAGAGCTTTCCTACTTGGAAATATCAATCAGATATACAATTTACAACAGATATATAATTTCGCTTATTATTTTTCAATATAGGCTTTGTTCCCATTAGCACCTATTGTATTAGTTGTGTTGAATTCATTGATAAAAACTAAATTATGTATTTCTGCAGCAATTCAATTAAGACAAACTTGAAATAATTTAAAACTTTTATGTTATACTATTAAAATGTTTATTAGCATGTATGAGCATTGTCTCAGAGCTAGTATAATAAATAATGTTTCGCTCTTCAATTTTTTTGTAGAATCTCGAGTTTCCCTATTGCCGTTTTTGGCCCTGACATTTTTTATTCAATGAATTTTTTATTCAGTTTGAATAACGTCGGTTTGTCTTCAAAGTTTATAGCGTAGATTTAAGTTTATTTTCTTGATTAAATTTGTTTCCAGCTTACAGTCTACTTAAGCTTGTTTGCTGTTATGTACACATACGTAGCCAGTTGGTGTAGAGTTATTGAAATAAAAATGCCAATTAAATGAATATTCGATGATGCCACACGAGGCCGATATCCCTCCTAAAATAACCTATAGTGAAAATAATAAGTAGCCTAATATATTATTAGATAATACACAATAAAAATACAATCTTAAAAAATATATTTAATTTCTTAATAATTAAGTACCAATCAACCTTCCAATTCAGCCGCCAAAAGTGTATTGTAAATTAATGAGTGAATGATGAATTTTTAAGAAGGTTTATTATAGTTTTATTTCGTATAGGCTATTATAAGTTATTTGTAGATCTTTAAAGGGTTTATTGGAGCAGACAGGAATAGAGCGGCCTTACATCTTATCCAAAAACAGTTTAATCAAGACCTTTTAATTAATTCAAGTATAAATACACTTTTACGAAACTCATAAATAGTAATTCTTTCGGAATACTTGTAAAATTGGTTTCAATGAATAACTTTCGATCATTTTCAATATTCAACTTACTGGTTATAAGTATTCAAACTGATTAATTAACACTGAATAGTTTACCGATGTAAGAATTTATATTTGTTAAAAACGTCCATTGAAACTTGTATTTACAAATTAACATACAGTCTAAAATTTAATTACAGCAACTTTAAACCGAAACTGTTAATTGGTAGTACCAGAAGTTAGGTAAACATAAACATTTTTATAAAAGTAGGAAAAGGTTTTAATGAGATATGTTAACTAAAATATACAGTCTAAAAAGTACAGGTCTATAGCATCTTAATCCTTCCTAGGGGTCTAAATCGTTCCATAGCTATATCACTCAATAGTGTTTTTTTAACCTTAAGTAAGTCGTGTTTAGTAAAAAAATTCTGACTCAATTAATTATTAAAACTGTAAGGAAACATCAATGTTTGCATTTCACAAACTACATTTTACTTGCATTGAATCAGTAAAAACTTGTTATACAAACAGATTTTCCGGATCAATAGTAAACTTGGAAAATGGTCAAAAGTTTGTTATTCCATTCGGTTATCTTCAACGAGTGGAAAAGAGCTAAACTTTAGATTTTCGTAACGTATAAACTTACCTAAGAATCAAACTTTACGTTTGCCCTCTAGTTATATCATTAGGGCCTATATCAAATAACTAACATCAATCTTTAATATCTCCTTATACTATTACAAAAAATATGTGCATCCAATTGTTAATCTAAAACAGCAAAGGTCTTAAACATGTGATATTGTTTAAATGTATAAGTCAACTAATATTAACTCAAAACGTTTTCTAATCGAACACACTTAAAAACACTGCCTCGATGATTGAAAAGTGCGTAATTCATTAAATCGTGCAAACAACTATAAGGTCATTTGTGTGCTTATGCATCGACATGATTGTATTGATTCAAGAATATCTAATTAAAGATTTACTTAACGATTGGAAATATATATATTTTTAAACTGTTATAAAGTTGGATTTAAAATTTGACTTACACCCAAATTTTCTAATTAAAAAGACCTATAAACATTTAAGAACTCTCGTGGTTGGAAAGGATATTATAACTTTAGCAATACTCTTATTATATTTATATCCAACGTGATTCTATCGCATGCACCGTATTTTTAAAAGTATTATTGTTTATTCCAGGATAAATATTAAAAACTAGACTATAACAGGTAAATTTAAGTTTAAGCTTTGTTTGGATAAAATAATGTTTAAAAATCTGTATTTTGCACAAAACTGCTACTCTCAGGTGACGTTTTACCGGGTCTCGAGTTATAAAACTCATTTTCTGAAGTGCTTTTGTTTCAATATTGAGTTTACTGTTCACAATTACAAAGAATTTTACCTTATACTAGATAAGAAATCTTGTAATATTCGGTTCCTTAATATTAGTATAAATATACTAATATTATAAACACAGGCAATTACAGTATTCAAATGTACAGCAGACATAAACTAAGTCATATTCTTCAAGTAAACTTGAATAGGTTTTAATATGTAATTTTATTTCTAATAAATCACCATATACGTACCGTAGACCATCACTTAATAATACAGAAATGTTTACAAATACGTTATGAACTGGGGTACCAATGTTCTGTTATGTCATATCATTCTGTCCTAAAAATCAAAAGTCATAATCATTTCCGAAGTCAAAATTGCTGTCCCGCAGACCTTCCACAAAGAAGCTTAAAAATTAAGGATTTAGAAAATAAATTTTTTTATAATTTTTAACTCTTTTCTACGAGTATTTCTAATGGTACAGTTTATATTTAAAATAATGTTCGTAACGCTCCATAATAATATTTCAATCAAAGCCCTGTATTAAAGCCTGTAAAAGAAGTGCCTTCAAATAAGCAGCTGTTATACGCAACCCTGCAAAGTGTAAACAACTGCAATTCACATTGGATTTGTGAAGGCGCTCAACTATTGTAAAATAAGTCTTAGTTGCTAAATGTGGCTACAGCTACACATTCGGTTGTTGAGTAAAAACTAAAACATACAATAATTGTACAGATTACACAAAAAATGAATAATTAAACTATTTCTTTTGTGATACTAACAAAACATGGACACGTTATCAACCTATGAGTTCTAAAGACTATATACTAATATATAATATATTGGTTTGGAAATATCGATCAAAGCAAAGCAATTTCACGGTTTTATGACGCTTTCCGAAGCATTAAAAGTGATTGGTAGTCGGTGACACATTGGCCATAATTCAACTCGGGCACAATTTTGTTGAAACAAAAAAGGTTAACATATTTATTTCTTTAGAAACATCAACCTCAGTTCATCCATAGTACGTTTACAAAAAATAAATATATCGCAAGCACATTGTACTGATATGCTTTTGATATTTCATGCAATCGTACTGTAGTTTTCATATTTATTTATCGTAGCAGGAAATTTATTTCGACATTAGATTTTGGGTATGCATACAGTTTTACTAGAATGCATTTTATCGGCATATTATTATTCTCTTTCAACACCTTGTCATTGTTTACACATCATCTGATTTATTAATCCAATATTTTGTTGAGTATTTAAACGACGCAGGTGCCTATATGACGTGCTAGGCAGTAAAACTATGTATAGCTCACAGCTTCCAATGTATGTTTGAGTATTTCTTTTTTTTAGATTTTAGCGAATATTCCAAGTAGGAAATAGGTATTATTGTAAGACGCATGGTAAGACCTGACCCAGGGACGGGTTTCATTTTTTTGTTTTGATGTTCCCATTGGCTGGCTAAGAACTCCATTTGTTCAAACTCATACATATATAAATAAAGAAATATATGCACACTCTATTTATTCATATATGTGTCCGTTATCACAATAAATGAGTTAAAATCAGCCAATTTTGGGGAAATTTGATACAAATTGAAAACTTACAAATTATTGGAAGAGTTCATGAACCAGCATTATCGGACTATGGGAACGGGGTCTTATTGATTGTATGGGGAAAATAGTTTTTTCTTCAATTTGGATTTAAAAAAAAAAATACAATTTATTACTAAGCCATTTTTTAGAGCCACGTTCGCTGCTGAGCGCTAGATGCCGGGACGGCGCCAGTTGCTGAACTAACGCTCGGCCGCTGCGTGACATTGCCACCGATACACTGAATTACAGTAAAAACAACAGTAGTTATACTGGATGGCAATGTTCTGCAATAAAACTGGCTTTGGATATAGTACTAAGTGATTCTGATAGATAGCAGCACTACCCAGGTTACAGTCGGTAAAGTAGTGTCGCTATCTAGCAGGAAAGAGGTAAAACAAAGCCTTGTTCCAAACGACCCTGGTGGTGATTTGGGAAACTATATTTTTTATTGTCAGAAAAGTACGTCCTCACGAGCTGCAAAGAAATATAGAACGCTTGTGACGTGCTGGCTTATCCATAGCAATGTTAAACAACAATGAACGGTGACGTTCTGGAACGTTCTTAGCTCCTGGCGCCGTGGCCCGGCTGACGTTCCGGAACGTCCGTAGCAGCGAACGTGTTAAAAAGACAAATTGTATATTAAAGAGTGGTTGTTCGCCAAAAGATTGAGCAGAACAAAATTAAACTGTAAATTGAAAATTCCTATGAATACCTCACATGGAAAAGGTTTTCCCTTACAGAGAGCAAGTAATCCGCCGTATTTTAGTTATTTATGGATAGGTTCTAATCGAACTTTTCTAATTTACTTATTTTATCCTAAGCCATTAAACTTCCATTAAAAACTCGCCTTATTACTTTGCCAGTAACAGAAAAATTGTATTTCAATAGGGAATGAATCTTTCATATTTAAGAAAATATTTAAGTACAATTCCAATAGGGCAAATGGAAATGTGCTTAATCTTCATATAAATTGTATTGTAAGCCAGTTCTCATGACACAGATTTATATTACTGTAGTTCACGTTGTGGCTTCATCAACTTGTAATCTCACATATCTGTCATATTTTCGTGGGTTTTCTTAGAAATTTTCTGTTTTCTGATTCACCATGCATAGGTTTTATTTTGCAAAATCATTTACTAGTAAATTCTAAATTTTACAAGATTCACAACATATATTTTTAAGGTTTAAATATTTATTAATAACAGCAAAAAGCTATCACAGCCTAGTTGTCATGGTATACAGCAATCTCGCAAGTCATTGACTATATTATTTACACCACTTCAGAAGGATCCGTCATAAGTTGAGCCATAACATCCTGAGTGGAGTATAAACCTTACTCTCTCACTAGTTATGTTTTCAGTGTCGACAATTTTATGCTTGTATACGCAAATAAAAATGTTTAATTGTATATTTGTATGTACAATAAACCAGCATCATTCTTGAAGTACGTACACAAAGATGACAGGAAATGTCACTAGTTATTTTGTTAGTATTTTCACATTTCTATAGGCACTCGTTATATCGCATTACATGCCTTGATTCAATTTATAAATACAGTTAAAAAATAAACTAATTGTACACTTATATATCGTAAAAGTTATACGAGTAAATGCCAGTTATGTTTTAACTATATTATGTCCGAGACTATAACCATTGACTATATGCTATCATAATAAGAAATGTTTCATGGTTTAAAATCAATGTTCGAATTACATAGTAAGCAAAATGGTGACGTGTTAAAAAAGGCAAACGGAAGAGTAGTTTACTAACTTAATCCAGTTCACTCCGTCTACTCAATTCAATGCAGTCATATTACTCGTTGCAGTTCAGTCCAATAACTCAATCCATTTCACTCATCCTACTCGATCCAATTCAGTCCAGCTACTCGATCCAGTTCATACCACTAACTCAATCAAGTTCAGTCCACTAACTCAATCAAGTTCAGTCTACTAACTCAATCCAGTTCGCTCCGGCTACTCAATCCAGTTCAGACTACTTACTCAATCAAGTTCAGTCTACTAACCCAATCCAGTTCGCTCCGGCTACTCAATCCAGTTCAGACTACTAACTCAATCCAGTTCACTCCACCTACTCGATCAATTTCAGTCCAATAACTCAATTTAGTTCAGTCCACCTACTCGATCCAGTTCAGTCCACTCACTCAGTCTAGCTCACTCCACCTACTCACTCCTTTCAGTAGAGCTCCTCGATCCAGGTCAGTCCAATAACTCAATCCAGTTTACTCCACCTAACCGATCCGATTTTCTCCACCTATTTGATCCATTTCAGTCCGATAACTCAATCCAGTTCAGTCCACCTACTCGATCCAGTTCGGTCCAATAACTCAATCTGGGTTATTCCACTTAATCAATCCAGTTCAGTACACCTAATCGATCCAGTTCAGTCCACTAACTCAGTCCAGCTCACTCCACCTACTCACTCCTTTCAGTAGAGCTCCTCGATCCAGGTCAGTCCAATAACTCAATCCAGTTTACTCCACCTAACCGATCCGATTTTCTCCACCTATTTGATCCATTTCAGTCCGATAACTCAATCCAGTTCAGTCCACCTACTCAATCCAGTTCAGTCCACTTAATCAATCCAGTACAGTCCACTAACTCAATCCAGATCAGTCCACCTACTCGATCCAGTTCAGTTTACTAATTCAATCCAGTTTACTCCGTCTACTCAATCCAATGCAGTCCTATTACTCGTTGCCGTTCAGTCCACCTACTCGATCCACTTCAGTCCAATTACTCAATCCATTTCACTCTTCCTACTAAATCCAGTTCATTCCAGCTACTCAATCCATTTCAGTCTACTAACTCAATCCAGTTCAGTCCAGCTACTCGATCCTGTTCAGTCCAGCTACTCGATCCTGTTCAGTCCAATAACTCAATCTAGTTCACTCCACTTAATCAATCCAGTTCAGTCCACCTACTCGATCCAGTTCAGTCCATTAACTCAGTCTAGTTCACTCCACCTACTCAATCCTTTCAGTAAAGCTACTCGATCCAGGTCAGTCCACTTACTCAATCCAGTTTAGTCTACTAACTCAATCCAGTTCAGTCCACCTACTCGATCCAGTTTACTAACTCAATCCAGTTCACTCCGTCTACTCAATCCAATGCAGTCCTATTACTCTTTGCAGTTCAATCCACCTACTAGATCCGATTCAGTCCAATAACTCAATCCATTTCACTCTTCCTACTCGATCCAGTTAAGTCCAGCTACTCAATCCAGTTCAGACTGATAACTCAATCCAGTTCAGTCCACTTACTCAATCCAGTACAGTCCACTAACTCAATCCAGTTCAGTCTACCTTCTCGATCCAGTTCAGTTTACTAACTCAATCCAGTTCACTCCGTCTACTCTATCCAATGCAGTCCTATTACTCTTTGCAGTTCAGTCCACCTACTCAATCCAATTCAGTCCAATAACTCAATCCATTTCACTCTTCTTACTCGATCTAGTTCAGTCCAGCTACTCCAGTTCAGACCACTAATTCAATCCAGTTCAGTCTACTAACTCAATCCAATTTACTCCGGCTACTTAATCCAGTTCAGACCACTAACTCAATCAAGTTCAGTCCACTAACTCAATCCTAATAACTTCCCCTACTCGATCCAGATCAGTCCACCTACTCGATCCAATTCCCTCCAGCTACTCGATCCAGTTCAGTTTACTAACTCAATCCAGTTCACTCCGTCTACTCTATCCAATGCAGTCCTATTACTCTTTGCAGTTCAGTCCACCTACTCGATCCATTTCAGTCCAATAACTCAATCCAGTTTAGTCCACTTAATCGATCTAGTTCAGTCCAATAATTCAATCCAGTTCACTCCACTTACTGCAATTTTTATCCACTTACTCAATCAAGTTCAGTCCACTAACTCAATCCAGTTCAGTCCACCTACTCGATCCAGTTCAGGTGGTTAATTTCGTCAAGTGGAAAAAGGGTTCAACATATATTTTCGTAGAGGTTAAAGCCTAATCAATGAATCAAATGTAATTCAACCCTCTAGGTTTAGTAAACACTTTTGATATTGAACAATTTTACGAATTTTGATTTACATTACTGTTTTGGTGGAGTGATTAGTGTTGCATCAAAATAATGGTAACACATTACATACAATAACAACAACTGACGGAAATAGTTTGTTGAGCTAATTTTATAAACATTAAAATGTACATAATTATTATTTAATGATTTAGCTAGCGTAAATAAAGGCACAATATAAAAGTATAGGAGATTCTGTTTCAATTACATCACTTAAATCGCCTAACAATTCATTTAATTCATCAATCACCTGAGTAACTTCTTCAAAATCATGATACAATCGAGACAATTCTGCACATCTAGTAATAAAAACATTTTCTTAGAGGGCAATTCCTTAATAAGGTCAAAACATAATTGTAATCTTACAAACACTCTTTCGCGTTTTTTTACAAATTTATTTAATTTTCTCTTTGTTTCGGATATTATGATATATTATTCTGACAATAGACTTAACAATATAAACACGATAGGCTATTTAAAATAGAGAAACCAGAACACAATATTAAACCTCAATGTTAAAAATAGAAATACAAACTCAGAATAAAAATAAATCGTCAACAAAGCGTTGACGTCTGTAAAATGTTATCAATTAATAGAAAAATCAGTTGAATTGAAATACTACAGCTGATCAACAATACATCAGGAAATTCAGAAATCTCCTGCTGTATAACTTAAAACCGCGGTTTAACTCGAATAGTGTCGAATAGTGCCGAAATCGCTATGCAACTAGATAACAATCGGCGATAGCAAAACTAGAAAGCTACGTTCCTGTACAAAACTGAACTGCTTTAACCTTTGAAAACTTCCTAAAGGAGACATGTTTTACATTATTAAATTATTTTATGGGAATTTAAGTGGACTGTAATTATAGCGTAATAAATAGAATAATCTCTTTAATTTGACCCTTTGTAGTAAATCCGGTTCGATACGGACCAAATGTTTGGTATTAGCGGTTTAGCAAATTTAAACTTATAAATGCGGACAGACAAATCAAACAAAAAGGTTTGTGAAGCTACCAATACCTATACCGAAGTCTGAGAGGCCTTGGTGTGGTCCAGGGTTGTCCGAAGCAGGTCCAAGAGCGGCATCAACGGGGTGGATGGTCGCTGTCATCGTAGGAGCGATGACAGCAAAATCTTTATATCTTATATCTGTATACAAAAAACTTTGATATACTAAATTCTTTGTTTTTCAGCTCTTTAAAAAAGTCTAGAGAGAAATTGGGAGATTTTGTTTTTTGAGGGTGATGGTCAAAAAATAGAAACCCAATTTTTTACCCCATAAAACCCTGTTCCCATGGTCCGATCATGCTGGTTTGCATACTCATTCAAATTTAACCCGCTTTACACCTTTAAACCAAATTTCTTCAAAATCGGACAAAAATTAATCAAGTTATCGAATGTTCACGGAGGTATATATATATATATATTTGAACGAATGGTGTTTTTGGCCTCTGGGAAAAAAATTAAAAAGTAAATCGGCCCCAGGTCTAGGTCTTACCATGCCACCTACGCTAATAGCTGCTTACCTATAGGGAAGTTCGCTAAAAGTTACACGAATTTTTAAGAACTGAAGTGGTTAGAAAGAGAAAGATATTTACATCTAATGGAATGCTGTATTTTAAATGTAATTCAATTTCAATATTATAGCTGTTTTCAATATGACATGCTGGACATAGATAGCTAACGGACAAATTTAAGTTTAAGCCTTGTCAACGTTAAGTGATACTTTTATAATTTCTAATTTTCCAATAAACCGCTGCTACTCAGGGCACGCTTTATCGGGTCTCGAGTTAACAAACTCATTTTTTAAAGTGCCTTTGTTTATTGGGTTATTGTTCTCAATTACATTATATTATATTATTCTATATTATATCGGACAAGTAATATTTGTTTCTGTATCATCAAGGATACGATAAACTACAAAATATTATTTATTACATAAATCCTTTTGAATCATAATTGTAATGCGGTACATATGTACATTTTAACTCTTACTAATGTTTACTGTTTAGCAAATTTAAGTAAATTTGTTCTTATACACTTATACACGTCAAAACATATACAAGACAGTATACCTTATTTATTTTACTACTACTGTATGTTAATTAAATCCATGAATTGCATCCTGCAAAAATAAATGCCTTCAACATATCTTCTGTTATTTACAATACTAAAAGCTGCTGCACGTCGCATTCATTATGTGAAGGCGCTAAGCTATTGTAAAACACTCTTTGTTGGAGGCTATACTTTGTCCAACCTTAAAGATCAATATTTAATGTATTTAAATAATCAATACATAAAAATTATTAAAAACCATTTGCTGATAGAATTGATTGACGTTTTCATAAAACAGTGTTGTAGGTGTCAATTTCTTTTCACAATGATCCATATACAGAAGTAAGTATAAAACTAGCAAATGTTTACGCTTATCATATTCAGTGTCATTTAAATCTGAAGAGCATAATTTCTTTCTGGTCTATTAATCAGTAGCCTATATTAAAAATACTTAGCACGAGGAAAATTTGCGTCAGATTGTAATGAAGCATAAGTTTTATTGTCATTATTAACTTAACCTAATCCCGGAGGAATAAAAAACACATTATATCATTTAACTTTCCATTATTTAATAACACTAGAGGTTTAAAATGTACACGCCATTCCATTGTTTTAGGATGACATATTAAACATATTGTGAGTTACCTTGGTTTTCTCTTGCCAATTCAGTGAAAGATTAAACAGTTAAATTATAAGTTATACTCCGTTCACAAATTGCAGGTGGTTTGAGGGGAAGTTCCCCCACTACTATTTTGCACTACTTTTATAGCACAGCTGATTTATATTTTGGCAAACCTCAGCTGTTGAGATATCATTTTTAAAGGTATCTTTAAAGGTTAAAGTGGAGGGGGTAGATTTCCTCCCCTGAAACTGCCTACATTTTGTGAACGGAGTTTAGTATAGTTGTACTATTTAATTACTTCATTCTATAGTTAATTTAAATGTAATGATTTTACTCATTACGTTTTCATAAAATCAGCTGATAACGTAACGGTAAAATGTCTAAATTAAAACAGGCATAAACGTTTGTCTGCAACTCTGCTTTAAAATTCGTCCATGTAGCCTATATAAATAATTTATTATGCAGAAATTATACTATACTTAAATTCAGATTGAAGATAATGGGAAAAGACAAAATCGTGAGACAAAATATTGCCTAATAGTTATCATCATGTTCGGTTTCGTATGTGATATTAGTACTGCCGTAAAACTCCTAACATAAGTTTACATTCACTGAAATGAATCAATCTTTATTTCCGTTTCGTGTTAGGTTGTAAAAGAGTTCTTATAACGAGATTGTCAGGGCTCGGTGGTCTAGGGGTATGATTCTCGCTTAGGGTGCGAGAGGTCCCGGGTTCAAATCCCGGCCGAGCCCGCAGTAACTTTTGCCTCTTGAAAATAACTGTTTAATAACTTAGCATCTTCTGGCTATGGTCTATTTAGTTATTTTGATATAAACTAACTGCATTTTGATTGCTGCAGTATTTGTTTTATTGTAATAAAGTACAAACATTCAGATTTAAAAGTATTAATCATGGTAAATTTATGATATCTTGATATTTATGAAATGAGAATTTCTTTATTTTGCATGGGTAATATTTAATTAAAATAATGTTATGACAGTTTTAAGTCAACTAATCTTATTATTAATAATTGTGAATAAGTAAACTGAGTTTTGAACGAGTTAAGTGAATTTCTCGTGATTTAAAAGTGATTCAAAGTGATTATTTTAACTCGTGTTTAAAAGTGCATGATATATATATATATATTATATAAATATATAGTGTGTAAGAAGAAATTATGTGTGGTTGTCTTTAGAAATATGTTCAATCTATATAATTGTTTTATTTTTAATTTTGTGAATTTTCTTAATCATATAAAACCATAAAATTAATATTAAAACACATGACACGTGTGTTGTACTAATTATTAGCATAAAAACCACCGTTTAATAAAGCACATAAATAAATATAATACCCCCGCCGCAGCAAACCTGCAGACTAAGCGAATTTCCATTTGCCTGATTGGATTTACACTAAAATGTCTCCTTAATAAAAATATCGCATTTATTCCCTATTTAAATAGAATCAGTTTAACACATACTTAGGTTTGCTGCAACAGAGGGGGGTGAAAGTGTTTTTTTTTATGTAAAATGTTAATAGTTAGTAAGAAAAAAAAACATTTTCCAAATTTGGGCAAAATATGTTAATAAACAAGCAAACTACAACAGTTTACTTATTCTCCATAAGAATAACATGGGAATTTTAAATTTAAATTTATTGGAATTTTCTCCGTAACCATTAGGCGCATTATAACGCTTCAATGTACTAAATTACTTGTTTTCAAGCTCTACAAAATAGTTTGGAAAGAAATTGCAAAGTTTTATGTTTTTTTAGTCAAAAATGGGAAAAACCCATTTTTACCCCATAAACCCCGTTCCCATGTTCCGATCATGCTGGTTCGCGAACTCGTTCGAATAAACGTAGGTTTACACGTTTGTACAAAATTTCATCACAAAAATCCAGTTTTGATTTAACATAGTAGGTTATGGTCCTTACAATTTTGATAGTTTTTTTTTTCATTTTTTAGAAATTTTGATTTTAGATGGGGATATTCCCATAAAACCCCATAAAATTACAGAAAAATAGGATTTTTTTAAAAATGGCCCAAACGATTTTGATAAAAATTTAGTATGTTATAGTCCTTTATATTCTAAACAAAATGGTACAAATCCCTTTTCTGTAAAAATTACGGTTCAAAAGTTATTGTAAATTATGTTATTTCCCCATAAAAACCCCATAAAATAACGGAAAAATCGGATTTCCCAAAATTGGCTCGAACAATTTTGATAAAAATTTAGTATGTTATAGTCCTTCAAATTCTCAACAAAATTGTACAAAATCCCATTTCCGTATATTTACTCTCACCGTTTACACATAATAAAGGTTGTTGACAAACTTATGGGAGAAAGTATGTGTCAGAATGCTGATACCGTTTATTGCTCGAGTTATCGCGCTAACAGACACACACATACATATAAATATATATCTATATGTGTGTGTGTGTGAATTTGAATGGATGGTATTTTTGGCCTCTAGGGACCTCAAAACGAAAAAAATTGGTCCCGGGTCCAGGTCTTACCATGAGTACTACGGTAATAGCTTATTCCCTATATGGGAAATTCGCTAAAACTTATACTTTCTCATCACTAAAGCATCAATTAACCGTCGTTTTATTGTGCTTTACCTTTTTAACTAAGAAAATTTCTCATTTGCAATACAATAACAAAGTTCTAGATACTGGATTAGGCTGTAGGCAATGTGTTGATGGGAAAGGTTTGTGACCCCTTTAGCTAACTTATGAGTAGAAAAACTGGTTAAACTACAATTTTAATTTTTAAATATTGTTAAATCATTAAATTTATTTATTTAATTACTTACATGGGCCCCTAATTAATAGGAAATTGCAGCGATTGAAAATAAAATAAAAGCTTATAAATTAAATATTAATATAAATTAATTAATTAAAATAAATAAATAAATTAAAATAAATAAATAAATTAAAATAAATAAATAAATAAATAAAATGCCGTTATTTAGCAAGCGTTCCTCAGTACATACTCTGCTTCACAGGATAACTCTTGTCAATTTAATTACTAATACTAAATAAAACTAATAACAAAAAGTACATAATCTATTTAAAAAATTTGAGGTCCTTACCATACATTTCTTTTAGCTTGTTTCTAAAAGATGGAACACCCAGCAACTTAAGATTACAGGGGAGGTCATTATACAACTTGGGCCCAAAGTATGAAAAGCCTCTCCTGCCAATCTCCAGCCTCACTCTCGGGAAGTGAAACAGCTTTTCCTGTCGGGTATTGCACCGAGACACCCGATCGCGGGAGACCAGTCTTTCCATCAGGTAAGCTGGTTCTTTTTTTACCAGTACCCGATGAACCAGAGTGCAGGTTTGCATCCTGCATACGGTTGCTGAGGGCAAAAGACCGGTAGTTTTTTTCAAATTCAGATATATGATCACGTTTCCGCAGACCATATATAAATCTTACTGCGGTGTTCTTAAGTTTTTGAATCCTTTCCATGCCCTCATTTGTGATGCTGTTGCCATATGCAGGAAAACAGTAGTAGAGCACTGACAAGACAATTGATTGAATCAGCTGAATCTTGGCTGACTCAGGTAGGATGGTTCGGTATTTGTACAGACCCCGCAATCTACCCAACACCAGCTGGGAAACATGGGTGATATGATCAGAGAAGGTAAGACCACTGTCCAGTATTACGCCCAAAGTCCTGGCAGTGTGGCTCACCTTCAACTCCACGTCATCAAGTTTTACCTGCACGTCTCCATCAATGATCAATTGAACATAGTTGGGCGGAGCAATATGAAGAACAGTGCATTTCTCTCGGTTTAACTTGAGACCATGCTTCATGGACCACTCACTGACATTCGCCAAATCCAAGTTCATCCTCGCAACAGCTTGGTCAATTGAGTTGACATCATAGGATAAATGCATCTGACAGTCATCTGCATAGGCGTGCACATTGCAGAAGTGCACGCAATTGGATATGTCTGCAGTGTACAGGGTGAATAAAATGGGACCCAGACAGCTCCCCTGCGGCACTCCCCGGACTTTGTCAAGGGGAAGTGAAACATCAGCTCCCACTCTAGTCACCTGTTCTCTTTTTTCCAAGTACGACTGCGTCCAAGCAATTGCATTATCCATAAAACCAAGATGTCCCAATTTAGCAAGAAGTAAACTGTGGCTTATAGAGTCAAACGCCTGTGAATAGTCAAGCATCACAACAGAGCTACACCTGCCCCGGTCCCTCGCCTCAAACAAGTCTGCAAACATAAATCAATAAACTACGTAAAAAAACATGTCCAAGAAAAATTGTCTCCACATTTGTGAGGAAAAGTAAAATTATTTTAATTTCTGTCAAAATATTTTATGTTATAATTATTTAGTCACTAAATGCAAACGTGTGAGTTTTCAACGTGAGAAGATGAATAAAACTCCAGTGAACCGCTGAGATTAGAGAGGTTGCACTCTTAACTTTCACATAATATGGCATCTATAGATTTCGAACAATGAATACGACAGGGATTCGGTTAAAGGTTAATAATTCAGATTGACGTTTAGCCTAAAATTAGAAACTTTTTTTTTAAGGAACCAGATTTAATAGCAGTATTATTCCAAATATGTTCAATCATCAGAGAAATTAAAATTTACTTGCATTCAGAAAAAGATAATCCATACCACGTTTATTTCGGAACCGCATTTCTATCCGTAACTGTTTCCGTCGACGAAGCAAAGTCAATAATTGCATCCGTCATCAAGTTCCGGAGAAGTGAAGCAACTCAAATCGACCTTGAATGTTTTGGGGTTATGTTGGTAATTTAACTTTTGCCTAAGAAAAATAAAGTTTTAATTTTCTCTGAAGAAAATATACAACTTACAAAGAAACAACTAGTATTCCGTAATTAATTCTAATAATTAAAGAAAATGTGTATAAGACGAATATTACAATGCAGGAATACAATTATAAGAATGCTTCTTAAAATTCGTTATATTTCTAGGTAAACTTTTTCCATCCAAGCATTCCCTGATGATTTAATTGAGAAAGCTGTTAAAATATGCTAGTAGGACTGGGAGCAAAGTCTCCATCTAATACATCGGGAAGTGTGTATACTTAAGCAAGTTCTTGCTGGCTTTCTATTTCAACGTTTTCTTCTTGGTAAGGAAATAAAAAAAAACTGATTAATTTAACTTTTTATAACGTCTAGCAAAACCTATTGAGGTTAAAGCCTTGAAACTCAGTACACGTCAAGTTTTTATAGAGGAGCACAAAAAATACGATCTTTTTTCTACAATCAAATGACCTTTGATAGTCTACCTAGGAAATAATTTATTGTAGCGTTTACTGAATAGTTTATAGTCACTTTACCTCACGAGTGATAAGGTAGCCTCCAGTTCTAACTCATAAAACAAAGCTCTCTTGACCAAGCCAGTAAAGAGTCCTCAGTAAACAGTAAATGTGGTAGTAAGCCAATTGTTTCGGTAAAAAAATATTTTAGAAACCGTTGTGGCCCATAAAGCAGTATTTGCTAAACTAAATTTTAAATGAAAATGTTTGTATTGGACATAACCTTACTTTAACGGAACACGAGAAGGAAATAGGATGATTAAAACGTAAGTAAGGGTTGAAAGGAGGGTTTAACACAGTCAGTGAAACATACAACAAAGCAATGAAACAGCTCTCACTAGGTGTTGGCTAAAGCCAATTCATTTATTACAACCCCTTTATATCTTAAACAAAAGACTGAGGTTTATACGAATGGTGTGTTATGTTTGGTAATACACAGAATACCTCCATGTAGAGAGTCTCTTGAATGTAAGTTGAGACTTAAATAGGTTTCCTCTAACCTTTTGACTACGTATTCTCGATAACAGTGTATAATACGATCACAATACAAATTACAATACAATACAATCTCTAGCTTACGCTCAGTGTCTTTTTCATTTAGAAGAGATGTTAAAAATATTGATAATTGTAAACTTACTACTCTTTCTTTAACTTTGACTAAATAGCTCTCGTGAAAATATTACATAAGTTACCAAATTGACAGAAATAAATAACATATTATATCACAGCTAAGGTGGGTTGTTTGAAAACTAATAAAACATAACAAATTACGGAATGAAACGCACTCCTTTGTAACAATGACATAAGTGTGCAAAGTTATAACATCGGTTAAAGGTACTAATATCGATATCACACATACCAACTCTTTCACCATTCTCAATAACCACCTAAGTAACAATTTAGTAAAAGAGTTATACCAGTCACTATTGTTGTAAATAAAGCGTCACTCTAATACACTTCAGCACCAAATTGCAAGACCTGGTAAATAAATATTTGAGCGGTGGTCCTAAGTAAACCAGGAGCTGGGCAAAGTTCATAACATAGATTTATGATGTCTAGTGTAAATATTGCAAGAGTCGAATTTCTGCTGACCTCCTTCATTTTCTGTTCGATATTTACAGAGATTATAAAGCATTTAATTTCTTACTGCCAGCAGGTCTTGGGATCAGTACGGAATAATCAACAAGCGATCGAATGTTTAACACTTATTACACATATAACCACTAATTTTAATAGTATCTAATATTAATAAATAGTATCTAATGCTAACGGTAATAAATGGTATCAGCAAAATAAAGCAACACATACTTTCTCCCATAAGCTCTAACAAACCTTATCATGGGTAAGCGGTGGGAGTAACTATGATAATTTTGTAAGAAATAATCACAAAGTTGCATTAACTTTTGAACCGTAATTATTACAGTAATGGGGGTTGCATTACTTTGTTTAGAATTATAAGGAACATAATACATTAATTCAAATCAAACCCGGGGTTTTTCCAAAATCCAATTTTTGTAATTTTATGGTTGTTTTGGTAAAATAACGTATAACTTTTGAACCATAATTTTTACGGAAATGGGATTTGTACCATTTTGTTCAGAATCTAAAGGAATGTAACATACTAACATATACGTAACATACTTTTTATCGAAATCGTTCGGGCGACTTTTGAGAAAATGAGATTTTTCCGTTATTTTATGGTTTTTTTAAATCCCCGTTAAACATCTAAATTTCAAAAAAATTAAAAATACCTGGATATACCATGGATAGTATTTACATACCAAATTTCATCAAAATCAGACTACAGATGTGGTCTGTAGCTCTGTACACATCCTCACACACAGACATCACTTTTAGAACCACTTTTTTGGGTTCAGGGGGACACAAAACGAATATGTACACTCAAAACTCAAACTCGAAAATTTTTACGAAAACAATACTTTCTCCATATTGTACAGGGGGAGAAAGTAAAAATTAATATTTCCATACGTTACTACAAGTTAAGTGTATACTCTTTGAGAAAATTAATTCTACTTCTTCTGTATGTATAATGCAATGCACTACTGGGTAAGTAGACAAACTACTTCCCCATTTATTAAACGGAGACTCTCGCTCCCAAACCTACTGACTTATTTCACCACTTTCCTTTACCAGGGTTCTCAGCCAGTGCAACAGCTTTTAATAGCCTCAATCTTTTTCCGAGTCCACTCCTATGATAAAAGCAGCCTTAACGGTAACAAAATTGCACTATTCAATTAGTTATGATATTTTATCGGGTTGATAAAATGATATACCATATTGATCCTAAAAATAAGAGTTTTGATGCATTCGGTGATAGTTATAAAGTCGTTAATTTTTTCGTGTAGTGGTTTTAACAAGGAGTAACCAACCCAAGTAATTTAGTAATTTCTTCTTACGTCTAATGTTCAACAGTTTGTAATTCGGAAGTGCAGTAACAAGCTACACAGTTTCTAGTCTTGTTAGTTCCCTTCCTCACCCAAGATATATTGACAAGTTTGTGGTTCTTGTTAGTCCCAGAGTACAATCATCGTTATTAATTGTTGATAATTTGATGCTAAAACACCCTGCAATCAAATAAAACTCTTTAATATTAGCTGATAAAAGCTCTTTGAAAACTACATGTTCATTTAATTTGCATACAGCAATAACAAAATTTAAAATGCATAAATGCATCGTAAATGCATTTAGGAAACTAAAATTCTAAGGCTGTAATACTATAACTGGCATTATTTTAACATTGAATAATACCGGGTGTCTCAAAAAAATGATCAAAAGTAAACTCGCATAAACACTTCATTAAGTCAACTTTATTTACAATTCTTTAGTTTTTCTCACCATGATTTCACTGCCTAATCTCTAAATGTCTCCTTTGTTTGCTAAAAAAATAACAATTCGGCGTTCCTGCTCTTACCACACATTGTACCGAATTTCATGAGATGTTTTTTTCAAAGGCTCCCCTTTGCTTCATCTTTGCTTTTAGTTTATCTATATTGATATCGATGGGTGATACACTTATTCATTCACAAACCACCAGACAAAAAGGTTACACCATAGATCTCGTCTCTATAAACCATTCATTTGATACACTGTGCTTTAATCTTTTGCTCCATATTGCAACTGTATGTTTACAAAATTCAAACATGTCAACTATGGAGTGGCTAATCACTTTTGAAGGGTGCTAAAAAGACTCATCGATATTATATTGTATTATGGATGCCAGGTTCAAAATTAGCCATAGTTGACATTTTACGACTCTTGGTAACACGTATACTAACTGTCACGTGTATATCATGGTATATAGGCCTATGTATTATGGTCACACATATAAAGATGTAGATGTCATCCATTTTTATTGAAACACGGTGTATAATGGGGTGGTATACAGTGTGATTGAAAAGTCCTGGAAAGATATAATATATTGTTTACCCTTTTTTACCTATGCAGCATAGGTCGACTTTGGTATCAAATTAAAGGTTAATAGCTAATAGAACAAAAAACTGCAAACCAAAACTCAAACGGGGAACTGAGTAAAAAATGACAGCTGTTCAAGTATTCATTGAACTAGCAATGCTTCTAGCCTACGCTATATCCTCAGTGGGACGCCCGCTAGAAGTCTGAATAAAATCATTATCATAAGCATAGCTCGATAAGGATATCAAATTAAAGGGTTTTATTACTAGAATGCAATGTCGCAAATTTGAACTTAAAAGAACAACTGAGAAAAAATGGCAGCCGTTTAAAGATTCAAAATGGCAGATTTATAAATATTTGAATGGCTGCCATTTTTTACTCCTTTGTCTGTTCTAAATCCTGTCTGTATTTGTTTTTACTTATACCTTTAATTTAATACCAAACTCGGCCTATGCTACTATTTCAGATTTTGTTTGACTCTTTGGGGGCCGTTCGTTCCCCAAGAGATAAAAAAGTAATAATAGCTCATAATGGTGTTATGGCTATTTTTGATATGTCTCGTTACTTTATCTATAATGGTAAAAAATATATTCCACCGTTCCGGGACTTTTCAACCACACTGGAAAATATAGCTAATATGTAATAGGGTGCATCGATAATAATAGGAAACTGTATTTAACACTTAGGAAAATTGACCAATATATGCCAATATAAAAGCACATTTTTTGAAAGCATGAATGCTACATTCAACCCTGAATAAAAAAATAAAGATACTGTAAAATTCCAAAATATGGACACAACACATTCTTTGTAAAATAATATTTATAAAAATTTTAAAATACCTCCATTAAACCCTCACAATAAGGTCAAAACATGAAAGCGAAATGAGAAACTCTAAAATGTAAAAAGTAAACTGAACAGACAATCAGTGCAGTAGCGCCTCGTCTAATGAAGATAAAAGGAATCAAAGGCTTAAATGGGATGTGAGAATTCTAAAGGATTGAGATTCAAACAAACTCAATTCAGTGAAACGTGTAACAATGCCGTAAATCGCTTCTCATTCGGTCTTTGTCTGATTTGGTTTATCTCCTTTAGAACGCTTTGTATGAGATACATTGTTAACGCTTCCTACGTAGGTTGGTGCCAGGAGATTACTTGAAGATGAATCGTTAAAAAGTAATCAGAGATCTGTTTGTAAATGTATATTTTGATCCGTATGCATTCAAATTTATTTTTATTAAGATGAAATGGTTCAGAGTTATATTTAACTCTGAGTCAATGAAAATGTCAAAAGATAAAATACGTGATAACTAAAAATAGGGTTTACCTTACGCCTACAGCTCAATCAGTTGTAACTTGAGTTACGGCCGTCTCCGTATTAACATGCCATCATCAGACATCTTCAACTGAGGCAGCGTCGTTACAGTATAAATACATAACACGAACACATTTTATAATTACGAAATTTGAAAATAAAATTAGCAGGCCTGTCACACACATTGTACCGGTTGACCTGATCTGCACTGGATGCCGGCATCCATGTTGTATCGGCATGTTGATCTGATGTATTGTCATTCTTTTCAGATTAGGTCAACCGGTACCATGTGTGCGACAGGCCTGAAAGTTTTATTTTTTTATTTTTGCAATTGTAAAATGTTTGTGCTATGTTTTTCTACTGTGACGACGCTGCTTCAGCTTAAGATGTCTGACGATGGCATGAATGCTGAAACAGCCGTAACACAGGTAACAATATTGATTGATCTGTAGGCGCGAGGTAAAACCTATTTTTAGTTATATCACAGCTCAGGGGCTAAACATGGATTTTAATGTGATCACTTTTTTATGTATTACTTTTGCCGGAATGGCTTATTCCGTTTGAGAAATCTTTTTTCTAAACATTGCGATAACTGACAATTTTTCAGTATTAAGATTTGTTGCGTTGCAATATCCTTTATTTGTATTATGCCTGCGTTCCATGGTATTAGGTTGCGTACCACGGGTTTTTGCATAAAAAAATATAGTTTCTAAAAGTACTTTATCTATATTAGTTTATTTGAAGATATTCGCTTTCTATAAATATACTTACATTTAGTTAAGCCCGTATGATATGGTACTTACGGTCACAGTTCATGGTTGACCAAATGCAACATAGTCACGCCCTGTGGTTTGGCCAGAGAGGTATTGACGAATGAAATAGTCCAAACACCTAAGCTTACATTAAATATAGTTTTCAAGCGTAATATTCAAATTTTACGCATGAAATATGCGATAGTTTTAACAAACACCACATTAAGAGCTTTCATGAGTAAGGAATTAAATTTATGTATAAACTCAGGTTTATTTTTATGAGAGGATCATACGATAGTTAAGTCATATTCTGTTGTAAGCCCTGCAGACATATGTCGGAGCTTTTTAACCAGATCATTATTTTACATGTTCTTTAAACAACGTTTTAGCATTAAGATTATTATCTGATCATAAAAACTCTCCTGAAACGTGTCAAAACATGATTGACATTTTAAAGCAATAATATAACTTAATTGTATAAAGTTATATTTTAATTGTGTCATTAATTAATACTATTTGTTGTACAGTATAACACTTCTGGATGAATTTGATTTTACACTTTCAAGTTGATTCCCTCCACATCGTATTTCAGCTTGAAATAACATTAAAAAGAATTCTCGATTAATATTTATCTTATGAAAATCAACGCGATTTTTTACACTTGATAAGTTTAAATGCTAAATTAAATTAGGATTCAGATTAAGAATCGTATTGAAAATATAAGCTTTTAGGGATGCAAATCTCTTTTTTATTAAATTCTTTCTTATATCAGTGACATTGGGCTGAACCAAAAGATATATTTTTTGTATTTAATGAATTTATTGAGTGTGAAATAACCTTCACGTCTGCGCGCTTTCAAAATCGCGATAGCCATTGATACGTGTAATTTTATTGACGTTTCTGGGCTGTGGAAGGTGGAAAAATAATACCTCTATAGGTATGTGGTTGGATCGTGTAAAACTATGGTAAACAAACTGTAAAGGAAAAATACAGTTATCATTATCGTACTGGAATTTTATGTATATGAAAATCTTAGTTTTTTATCTTGGTTAGAATATGTATTATGATACAGAAACTCACAAAACAGGTGTTAGATGTCTATAGATTGTTTAATATAATTCGCACACCTATACTAAAATGAATTAGTTAAGTGATACAATTAATTTTTGTGGCGTAAGAGATGTAAAATTCTATTAAAGAATAAACTAGCTGTTACCCACTGGCTTCAGCCCGTTTGACTTCATAAGTATTAATAAAACTATTGATTATAAGTTAAGCTGAAATAAACAAAACAGAATTCAGTAATACAAAGAAATAATCACACCTAATTTTAATAAGGTAATAAATTGAAAGAATAACAAACAAATAAGTACAGCTGAGGTATTTTTAACATTAGGTACCATGTTTTTTAAGTAAGTACCGTTTTTAAATTTCTCAGTAGCAGTGCTGCGATTGGCATTTTGGACACTTTCGCTGTATATGTGCATATATTGGCAAGCCCTAGCCGGAAATTCGACAACAATCGGCCGTGTTTACATCCGGTATCGAGCATTCAAAATGGTGCCGCCAATTGAGACTGCCGCCGACTGTGAAGTGCGCACTGTAATTAGAGTTTTAAGTGATAAAGCTGTGTAAGCCATTGAAATTTATCGACAGATTAGTGAGGTGTATGGTTAGAACATTTATGAGTGACGGAATGGTACGCAGGTGGGTAAGGGCATCTAAAGACGGCCCCACCAACGTCCATCATGAGCAACGCACTGGGCAGCGTCACTGTCCCCAGGGGCGCACATGAAAAGAGCCCAAAAACTCAGGCAGACGCTTGAAAGATACATTAATAAAATATAGGCTATATTATTCAAAGATATTTACATTACTAAAAGATATAGTCTACCTAACATAACCTAACCTAACCTAACCAAACCCAACCAAACACAACCAAACACATCACTATTTACTAAAACACTACTATATATACACACAATTTATAGTCAGCGTCCTCCTCCTCAGGTACCTGTGGAGACCCGGGCTCTTTCCATGCTTAAGATTAGTGAACCTTTTTGGGGATTAAAATTTCGGGCTCTTTTCATGTGCCCCGGTCCTAAGTACCCAGTGCGTTGCTCATCATGAACGTTGGTGGGGCCGTCTTTAGATGCCCTTCCCTTACCCACTTGTGCACCATTCCGTCACTCATAACACATCACTAATCTGTTGACAAATTTCAATGGCTTTCACACCTTTAGAACATAAAAATCTAATTACAGTGCGCACTTCACAGTCGGCGGCAGTCCCAATTAAAGGCACCATTTTGAATGCTCGATTCCGGATGTAAACACGGCCGATTGTTGTCGAATTTCCGGCTAGGGCTTGCCAATAGATGCACATATACAGCGCAAATGTCCAAAATGCCAATCGCAGCGCTGGAAAGGAGAAGTTTAAAAACGGTACTTACTTAAAAAACATGCCTCGTATATGGAAAGTTCCCTTTAAAAAGGAATTACGACCTTAAAGGTCAATTTATGAAGTAGGCCTAATGGATGGTTTTGCGCAAGGTTTCTCGTCATGACGAACATTTTAAGTATATGGTTTATGGGGTTTCTCAAAAGTTCATGGGTACTTTGTGATTTATATATGGATTAAAGTATTTTTACTCAAATTTTAAAAATATGTTTAAACATGTTTTATAAAATCCTACGTTTGATTATCTAATACGTACCATTACGACATTTGATATAAATTTATGTTTTCTCAAAGTACACACTAATGTCTCTTACATTTTAGCATCTTTTGCGTTTTTTGCTCTGCGATTCTGAGAAGTTTCATCTTACAAGTCATTTAAATAACCACAACCTTGACTTTAATTTCACTTAATAATTCAGACTTGGAACTTGTAATACAGTAGCTTTATCTCTACAATTGTTTGGGAATTTTATTTTATATTTTATACTATGAACTTGTAATATAAAAAACCATCAGTTTGCGTAGTACTCGTTAAAGTTTATGAACGGACGGAAAATGTGACTTAATTATTTTAGTAAAAATCTAATCAGACAAATTGAAATTCACCGAGTATGCAGTTTTGCCGTAGTGCGAATACTAACCGAAATATTTACACCGTGCTCTTATTAGACATATTAAAGTGAATTAACTAAACACTTAGACAACAGAGATTGTTACGTATTCACTCACAATCTGCTTAAAATTCGTGGAATATTTCAAGGATCTTGGGACCTACAGCGAAGAAGACGTTACCTTTATCATGATTTCCAATCTATGAATATCGGAACAGTCTAAATTGTTGTGTTGTTTAAACGGTTTATTCTAAACCACTTTTTTCTTCCTTTCTTGAGATAACGTGTGTGGCCGAAAACATAATTAGGAATCTGGAGTTTGGGTTTCAAAGGTCAACAAATATATTATGTATATTCCATTATACAACCCGGTTTCAGAGTGTTGAAAAAAATAATGATACTTGGGAGTCACTTTCGTATTAGATTATGTTGTGTTTGTGAACTTAAGAAATTACTAAAAAGTTATTGCAAAATATATTTGAAATAAGTTTATAAAGTAAATTTACCTACGACCGTTTTTTTAAAGTACAGTAGCCATTTCAGTTCAGTTCTTAGAATTGAAAAGTTTCACTTAACATCTGTTTACTTTCATAACAGCATAGTTTCATTTCATAACAGCATAGTTTTTCTCATAACAACACAGGTAACGGACAAATGAGGCTCAATGATTCAGAGAAAAGAAGTAAAATTGTAATGCTTCGAACGTCAACTTATCAGCTGATCAGCTGATCAGTTGACAATTTTAATTGTTGATCCGACTTGTTCCTGTTGATACTCGCGTATTCTTAACCTAAGTTGGTGGAAGTAAAAGGAAGTTAGATTAATCTGATTTAAAAATGTCAGTTAGTGAAAGTGAAGTTGATGAGATGGAAATGAGATCTTTTGCCACCAAATCGAAACAAAGGTATGAAACTACATACCAGCAACTAATTGTTTCACTATATTATTCAGTTGTCCAAACAAATATACAATATTTCCGTAATTGTACCTGATACAGCATTTATGGTAAGAATGCTACTTGCAGAAACTATTCCCTGCAAAAAGTAACGTAGACTATTATTTAACGAAGTTTTACAAACACGTAATTACATGAAATCAGCTGATTATACAATAATTCGTTGCATCACTTTCAGTGGCAATGACAATAAACGAAAACATAACCTCTCTCAGAAGTTATGAGTAGCGATTGTTAGTAATTAAAAACCAGATTGTTAGTAATTAAAAAACGGTCGTAGGTAAAGTAGTGTACGCAACTCGTGTCGTAAAGACTAACTTAACGCAATCGTTGCGTAAACTACTATTTTATGTTAGTTGAAAATTAATGCTAATGATTCGTAACATTCTGTTGATAACATTATTTATAAACTTGTGTAAAAGTTGGTTCTAACTAATGATCGTTATTTCAAATAAAATCCTAATACTGATATTTTGTCTGTTGAGTTTTAAAGAAGTATGTTTATGAGTAAGATAAAAAAAAACTTAATACTTATACAATCAAATTGTATCTTATATAATCGAAACTATAGATGGAAAAAACTTGTCATAGTAAAAACATCAAGTCCTTAAACTCCTAAGAAAAATGAGCATCTATTGTTTTCATCCCGATTTAGACACATGACAATGTAAACACTAAACAGTTTTTATTACAACTTGAATTGATTCAATACATTGTAGGATTGCCAATATCAAGGAAAAAGTCTTAAAACCAATGAATCGCCAACTGTTTTCTGAGCAAAGGAATTTCCATTGATAAAGCAAATAAGTAAAACTAGGCCATTAATCAATGTTAAGTTGAGAAACCAGAAACCAGTTTACGCAGATCTCAACCTTATTGTAATAACTTCAAGGCAGATATTGGCATCCGACCAAAACGCGGGTATGAAAAGCGTTATGTAAAATATAAACATGCTTATGTGAACATGAATTACGTAAAAGCCCAGGTCGAAAATTGGATTGAATCTTTTTGAAAAACCCTGCTAATATGAATGTTTATACGATAATTTAACATCATAACTTTATCCAGTGGATGAAATAGTTTAACCGTCGTAATATATAGTAAACTATTTTCCGAATCATATCTATTATATAACCCCCCCTTTTATTGTTTTAATCCTGTTGACAAGCCTCCGATATGTTTGTTTACATAACTTCGCAATTCATATTTAACTTTTGTTGATGTTTCTTTGGGTTTCCAATCAAAGTACAGGCCATGAAAATAGATGGATTACGCAATTTTAACGATTATTTTAAACGTGAAAGTTTTGTGTCGCTTATTAACTAAGTACTTTAAAACGTGTAAGGGTATTTTCCTAGTAAACATTTCTAATAGAAGCTAAAATTATAAAGCATCTTGAATAAAGTTGTTTCTGTAAATTGTAGTTGATTCAGGTTGGTATATTTGATGTCATTTATTATATTTTAATCTATTAACCACTTAAAGAGTTACTTATTATTTGAATTTTTATAATATACTTTGTTTTATTTTGAAAATAGTCTAAACCTTAGATTTGATACAAACCAAGCAATAATAACTATCAAACCGGCTCTGAGGGTGATTCATTTTAAGTTCAAATGGTAATTTAAAAATACAAGTCTTAAACACATATTCAGCACATTTAGTTAAATTTGTTTACACAATTATTAAATTATTTATTTTTGACCACCAATAGTAAAAAATTAAATAATTAGAACTTCTTTCATGCATTCAGCATAGTACTTTAGATAGTATTTAAAATAATTTTTTTAAGTTACCTAGTGTATTAAAAGTGTGTAATAAAAAATAAAGTTTACAAAGCATACATGAGTTATTATGTAAACCTTTTGGGATACTAAATTTGACGTAATTATTGACGACTCGGCTAATTAATTATCTATTATAACAATAAAATTCTCAATAAATGTACATACGCTCAAAGATTACAATGTTGATAACTATACTATCTATATTAGTACTAACCATTTTTTACTTTAAATTAATTCTATACCAGTGTTAGGTTTCCAATTCTACTGATTGTGGTCCTATCTAAAATAATAAATTGCATTCTGATTCTGAAGTTTACTTTCGTCTTTAGTAGTTCCCAGTTCTATTATTGACAAGCTGTTGTCAGAGTGATCGGAAGGAATGTGCCATTCACACGTGTTAACTCCTGTTATATAAACTGTAGGCTGCAGGTTTGCTGTAGGTGGTCTACGCACCGTTGTGGCCTTCACCTCAATCACAATTGGCCTTACATAACTACCCTTCTTTGGTCATAATCACGTTAGTGTTGGACTTATAACGCTAATTTAATAGTTTAATTTGGTAGAAAAAATTATACTGAAATAGTTGTCTATTGTTTTCGGCGTGTATTTGATTAAACGCATATGAATGTACGAACATGAAATAGGTCAAATGGACAAATGGATGAAATGGAAATGTTATCTAACGGAAAATAGGAAAGATTCCACGAGGGTTTTGGCATATTAAATAACTTGTTTGTGTCCTACGGATAGTTAATTTTGGGAATTCCTTACTCTTGTGATGAAAAATGCAAAGAATAATAAAACATTTAGCACACATAACATTTATTTTGTATATCTGTGAATAAAGTATCTTTGAATTGAATTAAATTGAATTGCTAGAGATTTCCTTTTCATGAAAATACCTTACTCAACAGCCGGTCAATTGCTTAGGTTAGGCTTCGAACCCCAAGTTCAAGACCAACTATAAACTCCGTTCAACGGCCGTTTTCCGTCACTAGGATGCACATAGTTTACAATATTGTTGGGATTAGCAAACGAGGATTCAAAGTCTCGTACTCTCCCTTAAATAGACAAGCATCAGCAGTTTGACCCCCGACCCATACTACGTTTACATGAATAGGAATTGAAGTTTCTGTGTGTTTTTTAATAGACATAATTGAGTGAGTACTTAAGTCTGCGGCTACTATTATCAATGAGTGTTTTTAATATAGTCCAGTAAAATAAGACATTTTGGTATGCAAAAGGTCGGGTAGTTCTGATTTTTGGATATGTTGTTAGTATTGGGCCCATAACATAAAATCCAAGTTATCCACCTCGAGATGCTGCCGCTCGCCGCGGAGCGCGCCACTTGTTATCGAAATATCAAAAATATGGCAATTCCTATTGTTTTTCACTCAATCTCGCGAACCGCTCATTTTACCGAAAATTTTATATTATTACATTAAAGAAGAATAAATTTGTGACAGTTTAAGCCCAAAAGCAAGTATGGTTGCTATATAGGTATTTTGCCGGTAAGAATATTTTTTTTTTCATTTTTAACCCTCAAAACATACAATTTTACAATTGTATCATTAAATAATTTTGTAGAGCTTAAAAACAAATAATTTAGTACATTAAAATGTTTTTTTACAGTTATTGGTTACGGAGAAAATTAAAAAATGTAAATTAAAAAACCTCAAGTTATTCCAATAGCGAAGATTTTTAATTATTGTTTTTTTTTCCTTATTTATAGACATATTTTTATAAAATTGGGTAAATTTATTTGTTTATTATCATACTATTATTATTTTATATACTATATTACCCTCCCTGTAGCAGCAAACCTAGGCACCAGTTAAACCTAATGTTATTTAAATAGGTTTGTGAAAATCAAATCAAGCAAATGGAAATTCGCTTAGTCTGCAGGTTTGCTGAGGTGGGGGTATTTTTATTCATACTTTCATTTATTTTCTATTAATAGCAAATAAACTGGCATACTCTCTAAATCAATACGGTGTTTGCTTCAAACAACTATATTGTGGAAATATTGAAAAAACCAAAATTTTTATCGGTCTTTGGAAAATATATTTATTTTGATGGTCTGTATTTTGACCATTATTTACGCTACATACTTGCTGTTGGGCTTAAACTGTCACAAATTTATTCTTCTTTAATGTAATGATATAAAATTTTCGGTAAAATGAGCGGTTCGCGAGATTGAGTGAAAAACAATAGGAATTGCCATATTTTTTATATTTCGATAACAAGTGGCGCGCCCCGCGGCGAGCGGCAGCATCTCGAGGTGGATAACTTGGATTTTATGTTATGGGCCCAATACTAACAACATATCCAAAAATCAGAACTACCCGACCTTTTGCACAGCAACCCCATATTTTCTGACAGATTTACTGGACTAATACTCATTTGTACAAAGATGTATTTTTTTTTGCCAGAAATAATTCATACATTGAGGTTTTGGGGAAAACATTACTGATACTGGTTTCGATTCTAGAAGGCAGCTTATGGCTCAATATTTTTAAATCTTTAAGGTGAAGAGAATGCATATTATCTTTATTTATTTTGGCATAATTGTAATAAACTAATTATATATTATTACAGTAAGCATCTTATTTACGACCTTTTAAGGTATCATTCCTAGGCCAAATACAAACTAAAATATCATATTAACAATTTCCAAAACTCAAGACTTACCCGTATAACCACCATTTAGTTTTTTCAAAATCGTTTGTAATTGGTCAACGGTTTTTTATAGTTTATTTATATTTTGAATATAGATTAAATCGCGAGGACCTGTTTCGAAAAAAGATATCATTTTTTTATCGCGATACCAGTCATAACAGGTCAGTAGAGAGTTCGGGGACACCCTTGTATATACATAGTGAAAAATAAGTCCCGGGACGATTACAAATATTATACAGATAAAGCTACAAAACTTGGCAAAAACATCATTTTAACACATTATTAAGCTTTTATTGTTTTTTTTAAGAGGTTAGCGGTCTCTTTTAACCTTGCACTTGCCCGTCCACATAGACTAACTGCCCGTGCGTGGAAAGTATCCAGCAAAGCAAGGGGTGATCCGGTACAGTAAAAACTAATAAGTGTACTGTACAGTAACTGTACTGATAAAATGATTACTTGAATAGCATTGCATTGCATTTCAATAACAAACACCTTATATCTAATGTGCACATCAATGTAAACTTACATTTTAGCTTTTCTTCTAACTCCTAGCAGGCAGCCCTTTCAGGAGCGTATTACTACATATTATTTTTAAATGGTTTTTAGGCTCAGAACATGTTTTATGCTTTATCTTTATTTTTTTATTAAACTGTTCTGGAACGTTTTTGCCACCCTGATATATAGATATGTATATAAATAATATTAATGTATGCATTTGGACAGTACCCGAATATTAATCAAGATAAATATATAATTTTTCCTTGGCTTGGCTTTCAAATAAAAACATTTTTAAATACATTGGATCTCATACTCCTGGGTCCATTGCAACAGTTGTACACCAGTTGATAAAAATATGATTAATTCATCAAACGAGATACTTAATACAAATTTTAAATCCTGAACACTGTAATTTCAATTCTTGATATCCCTGAATAAAGGTCTAAGGTCAAAGATATGTATTTTTTGCACTAAGAGTTTTATCAATTCTGATGTTTGGTTATCCATTTCTTATAACAATGTAACTACCGCCTAAGATTTCATTAGGCAATCAAAGATATAATTAGATCTTAGATAAAAACTATAACTTGAGGTTATCAATCCATTTCATTCATATGTTTCCCTGTTTATTTTTGCAAACTACAATAAACTTTATATATTATAGAAATAAATTAGCAACGCATTATTTTTCAACACTTATATGCATAGACTAGTGCATTTACATTATGCATGAAATACATAAGAAAGACGCATCGAAGTAATCACTTAAAAGTTTAACCTAATTGGTGTTAGGGTTAAAGTGTAGTTGGTTTCGTTTAGTTTAAACTTTAATTTTAGGAAATAGCACAATAAGTTATATATACAAAATACATTTA
The DNA here is from genome assembly GCF_028750875.1 of Macrosteles quadrilineatus. Taxonomy (NCBI): domain Eukaryota; kingdom Metazoa; phylum Arthropoda; class Insecta; order Hemiptera; family Cicadellidae; genus Macrosteles; species Macrosteles quadrilineatus. The sequence goes on from NW_026542596.1 coordinate 20,825,717, forward strand.
CATTTGGGGATTATCTGTTGCAAGTTTATTCACTTTAACAATTGTTAGTAGATGTGCAACTTCCAACGAGATTTTGACGTTATCAAGACCTTGGTTAGAACAGTCTCTCTTAAAAAAAAACCTAAATAATTCCACTATAGTTGATGCACAAAAAATAAGACAAAAAATACTGTAAAAAAAGAAAACATTTTTCCAAGCGCTTCATTATGTATAACAAAAAATCAAGCTCAAAATTAAAAGTAAAAACAATTTAACAAACTTGTTTTCATTGAAATTAGCTTATACCAGCTAATACAAACTCTTCCAAACAGTTTCTATTATTTATTCATAAATTACACGAATAATAATCTCAAGTACAACAATTGGTTGCTGAAGTTCAGTTTATAAAGCAAAAATATTTTTGCACGGGTTATTAAAAGTTTAATAATTCTTTTATTTGTAATACTAACGCAAAATCCTGATTCCAATATGTTCCCCATATCGGAATCACAACAATAATGACATAACATACTTATCGTTGTCCTTTATGTAAGCTAATTGACTACCTCCTTCACAAGAGTAAATATTATCGAAGAGTAAGACATCTCCTATTCACATTCCGCGGTCGTTTCCGTCTCCATTCATCATTTTATCCCTACGTCGCCCTGATGGTGGGGACGCTACCAGAAGCCTGAAGACTCTCGGAGTCGCTCGGTGGCTCAGTTGTTGTTCGTTCCGCCGACACGCCGGACGCAGGTCACACCCGGCCGAGATAGTTATATAACGTTACATAACTCGGGAAGATCGACCCGTCGTAGGGTCAGTGAGTAGGCATGGCGGAGATGGCTGACAGGTTAGTGATATCAAACAAGAATTCATTAACCCTCCTAATAAACATTTAAATATTTTTTTTTAAGTATTTACATATACAACCTCTTTTAGTTTACAGCAATATTCAATTAGCTGCAGTCACAGTAAATGTCTATTAGTAAACAATTCAACAAGAAAGTACACATTGAGGTAGGTTTTTATTGGAATATTACGGGCCCAAGAGTAGCACCTTGTGGGACTCCTTGTTATGTAACCAAACACTACGGAGGTCAGGCTCCACGTGGTTCAGGTTTTATTGTACTCCGGTGCCGTACGGTTTCGTGAGATATTTGTTTACTCTAGATATAGTAAAAGTATGCCAAACACGCTTTGCTCTATAACGTTCATTTATTTCAACGAAAATGAACTATGATATTTGGATTTGGATAAATGCATAATTTTTTTTTTATATTGTTGCAAAATTAGTATGAAATTCTCTCTTTAAATAAATAAGCCTAACGGTATTAATTTGTATTTATGTTTGCCATTATTATTATTAATCAAAAGCGTTACAACTATTTACAACAATATATGCCTAGAGCTAGAGAAATATTGCAAAACATGCTTCTACACTACTGCAATTATTACTGCAAAATTTTGCAATAATTGCAAAATATTGGATAGTATTAACTAGGTCTGTACTATGTATGTTCTAGATAGTTCTCAGTCATATAAGGTTTGAAATCAAACATTTGCTTATGGTGGCCTAAATCCAGAGTACAAGAAATAGTAACGGGACATGCTGATAAGTCTTGTTTACATGGATGGATAGTGGTGGATAGTGGATGGCTATAGTGACTCATAATGCAATAAGGTTTAAGACTACATATCAGAAACTACTGATTGTATTGTTAAAGGAAAGCTTTGTTTTCAAAAAGATACTGGTAAAAGAAGATAAGATTACAGGCTTTAAGCTTGGGAGAGTTTTATGTTTTCTCATTGTTTAGTGACCAAATATTTTCAAAATTGTCACGATGTGGAACTATTTGAAGTTTTAATTGGCCTCATAGTGTGGTAATTAGGTTTTAAGTGGTTTATTAACAATAAGCAACTCTATGCAAAATACATTAAAATTTTGGGGATTATTTGTTGCAAGTTTATGTGGTTCGGATTCCACTATAAACTGTAGGTCCCTTAGTTGCCATTAGCTGTATGGGCTGTTAATTGAGAGCTGTGTCTAAGGAATGTGGGCCTTAGTCACTAACAAGACTACAAGATCGCGCCACTCATCCTACACTCATCTCCATTCATACATGGCTTAAAATACCTACTTCGTATGGTTGTCATTTAATAAGAAAAGTATTAAAGTATGAATATGTGAATTGTCTATAAATGTCATCATTTTTAATGTGCCTGGTTCATTGGCTTATGTGTTGTTTAATGAAAGCTATGAGCTTATGTTAGGCCTATTTATTTTTTTTTTTAATACCACTTTGCAAACCTTTAGGGTGTGAATTATAAATTTCATTTACAATTAAAAGGTTCAAAAGGACCTGACTAATATTATTGTGTTATTAAGTTTCTCCATCCAAAGCTTAACTTAATGAATTTCCAAAATGTCTTGTATCCAAGAAAACTTTAATTATTGAAACTTTCCAATTTTTTATTAGTAATCGTTAACGAAAGACTACTATATCCAACAGTTATATAACTATATCCTAAATGTATAGACTATTCTTTTTACTTTGAAATTGTTGAATATTTGTTTGATCGGGTGACACCCTTAAACCTGCCAGTGAATCATATGGTAATTATGACGTTTTACCAGCTACTCGTTTTCTTTTACGACCATATAAGCGGTCCGGCAACATATTTACAATCTCGTTGAGTTATCAGCTGTCAAATTCGCACGCATTGCCTATACAAGGTATAAACATGTCTGTCCTAACGTTGGTAACTTGTCAATTAGAACGGAGGTTTTGTTGTACCGGAACGGGGTCGGTTATGCTAAATGAATTAAAGATAGATATTATTATAGTAAGAAAACGTCCGTACTGATGGAACTTTGCAATTCAAAAACTTGCAATTATTCCATTACTTCAGTTGGATAAGATTTTGGAAAATAAAATCTACTTTAATGTCATTAAATCTTTGTAATGTTATGATGTAATAAAAATTTTCTGTTTTTGAATATATTAAAAACTCACTTTACATTATTATTTTATTGTAAGTTATAGCAGTGTATATTTAATTATTTTGGTTATAGTTAGACCTTATGGTTATAGTTAGCTATATTTTTTGTGATAAAAGTTACTTTTTCTGAATTACAATTATTTGGTTTATTTTGTTTAAATGCTTTTGTGAGATGTTTTGTTATTACTGTGAAACTTTCGGTAACCGATTTTTAGTAAACCACATTAGTGAATGAAAAACATACAAATTCAGTTATTCTTTAATGAAGATCAGAAATCAGACTATACTTTCCTTAAAAATAATAGTATCTTGAACCGGAGTCTGTATAATTTTGTATGTTTTTTTTTGTCCAAATTATATATTAACTGAAATTTATATTCTGGCCAATGTAACATAGAGCTTCGACTAATTACTATAACCCATTATAAAGCCTACGCAATGCATACTATATTAATATAAATAACCTATTTGTCCATCGATTGAACTATTTGTTCAGTTACCATACTAGAGGAAGCAGATTACGAAAACAGTGAATTTAGTTGAAATTGAACAACCTACATATAGCGCATAGGTCAATTACAGATTTTTGTCAAATACACCTACCCACATTTTACATAGAAACACTAAAATAACAATGTTTATCAGCAGTTAGTTTAACGATAGTGATTTATATTACCTTTATACTGCTCAAAAGGATCATTTTTAATTTGCTAGGACTACAGCCGTTTCATGCTTCGGTTATATTACCTTGTTACTGTTCAAAAGGATCATTTTTAATTTGCTAGGACTACAGCCGTTTCGTGCTTCGGATGGAGTACATCATCAGGTCAGAGGAACGTCAAGTCGTTATCAAATATTCCTAGTGGTGGTGTTCACCAAACGTTCATCAATAAATGTGTTTAATTTTAAATGAACGTCAGTCCTGTGTTTACTAACGGCTGTAGCTCTAAAACGGTAAGAGCTAGAAAAGATTTGAGGGAAAATTGTAGTTTCGGAATTAAATTTTTTACAAGACACTATTATGCGTTTTTTGAAAATCGCACTCCTTCACCTTCAAAAAACGCCCCACTTTCAAAATTTGATAAATTTCTTTCAAATTTGTAATCGTTTTCGCAATTTTTTAAACCTAAATAATTCTTTTTTGCAAATATTATTAATGCTTTGTATCCTCCTTCGTTTACTTTAAATTTTACTCACATGTTTTTTCGTAACTTTACTCCTTGACCCCCAAAACTTAAGTCATAAGTCATTTATTTTCTGAATAGGTACAATTTTTTACAATTATACATCTCAGTCGTCAATAATAACTACAGTTATTGTTATTACAGTTATAATTACAGTTATTATTATATTAAACCTATAACTTAGGTTTAATGTCAAACATTTTAAGGTTTTACTGCTATAGCAAGGCCCCATGTTATTCTTATGGAGAATAGCTATGAAATTTATAGACTTTGGTATGCTCAACTGATTCGTTTAGAAACGTGCTAGGGACATGAAATTTTGTATCATTGTGTTATCTGATTCCAAATTAACGGTAAAATTTTCAAAAGTAACATTTCCAAATTTTAACCCCCCTTAAAAACTCAAAATGGCGCACATCGGAAAACGACAAAACACGTTTTTTAAACGGCTATAACTCAAAAACGCTAAGAGCTAGCAAATATTTTACAGAACTTTTATGGCCAGGAATTAAATTTTCTAAAAAACCCTTTCATGTGTTTTCCGAAAATTTCACCATTCACCCCTCCTGTATCTATTAATGATGCTATCTAACAAAATTTTGACGATAAGTAGTAAGTAGAGCAGGGTTTGGACAATTCCCTTAAAAACCTCAACTATATGAAAACAATAAAAATTAAATAGTTCATTTAGTAACTAGTACCCTCTGTTTACAGGTCGAGTGGGTCAAGTTCGGTGGGTGATGGACCCAGTGGAGTGAGAGAGAGCGACATACTCAGCCCAGACCCAGACATCTGGAGGGTCAGCCGCTTCAGGATGGCCTTGCCTCAGGTAATCCGCCCCCTTGGCATGGTTAGGGTCCTGGGGACACGCCCCCTTAAGAGAGGTCTCAATTAGGGGTTTTACAGAGGACACGATGTAGTTACGTTACGTAACTTTTATACTCAAAGACTCGACTGGATTATCATCTCACCATTTCAACTCATTTCATTATCATTGTCAACTCATTTCTCATATGAGTTTGGGTCTATGAATATCATAGAATTTAGAGATATTCCCATTTTTCCAATCATAAATAACAGTTAGCCTCAAACGCATATAAACCAAGTAGCCTACTGGTTTTGGATATGAGTTTTGTACAATGCAGTTTTATATCAGTCTTGTGGAAATTAAGTGGTTAGCCTCCTCGGTGCTAGAGAATGAGTGGTCTGATTCTTGTACTGGGTGTCCCAGAAAGTAATGCACTTTTAAAACAAAGAAAACAGAAAAATTGCTTTGTTTACAACATTTTTTGCAAGAATACCTTTTTGTACACTTCAGGGAAATTACTTGTAAAAAGATTACATCATCCAGATGTAGACCCCTCCGGTACCGGCACTCCACCAAACAAAATTTTACATTTGCGAAGACTCAATAGCAGAGTTCTGGTGGGATGGCATCAATTTCCTCACGAATATTTTGCTTCAGATGATGTTGGGTAGCAGGAGCGTTGTTATACACCCGACTTTTTATTTTAGATACCCTCACAAAAAAAGTCTAGTGGAGTTAGGTCTAGGCTTCTTGGAGGAAAGTTGATATCAACAAATCTGGAAATGACTTTCCCACGAAACAGCTGCGTTATTGCAGTCATGGAATCTCCTGCTATATGACACATAGCTCCGTCCTGTTGAAACCACAATATTTGCCTGTTAGCCCGAGGTAAGTTTGCAAGAACGGCTGTAAATGATCATTAATCATTGTTATGTATCGCTGGGAATTTCTTGTTACAGTGTTCCCTTGGTTATCCTCAAAGAAATACACCCACATTTTTTAATACGTTCAATATTTTGTTCAGAATGCACTTATCTATGGCGACCGATGGGACGAGGGTTCATAGTTGATCATTTAGCTTCAAATTGGCGCACCCTGAATTTAATTATTTTTACTGATGGCATTTGGTTAAGATCATGAAGTCTGTATTAAGCACGGAAGTGTCGTTGAATTGTCACATAAGAAAGCATTTGGTAATAGTCGCTTACACAGAAAGCACGCTGCTCACCGGTAAAGCGACCCATGGCAAATGATTTTCCACGGGCATAGCTACAAAGCCCTGATAAGCTATTTATATTATCTCTTTTGGACATTCGGCTTTCTCCAAAATAAAAGTGCATTCCTTTCTGGGACACCCAGTATAATTGATTTGTATTGTTTTATTTTCGAAAGCATTTTTACATATTTCATTATGAATACAATTTACTCATTGACCAAAATAAATACATTTGGATTTACCAAGAATAAAATTTAAATTAATAATCATGTGGTATCCGGTATAGATGTTCCTTTAATTTCTCCAGCCTACCTGTTTAAAATGTACTTAGAAAATATACGTAACTAAACTAACAAGGTAAAAGAATAATTTACATTATTGAAATTGGTAATTTCTCCGGAAAGATGGCTTATTGACGATAGCTTGGAATATTTTTATTTTGTACATATAATACATAAAAATCCCAAAGTAAAATAAACATCTAAGATATAGACAGAATGTGAAGACTTCTAAAAAAAGAAATCAGCCAAAACAGTAGTATTGTTTTTTACATGTGAATAAATTATTGAAGAATATCACATAAATAACTAACAACTTAACCATACCCCAGATGAAAGGTCTTTTTAAAATTTGTTGAACTGTCCTTAACAAACAACCACCTGTCAGTTATATTTTGTTGGGTTTCGTAATCTTTCTACATGTTCTACTAGTTTTTGTACTTAACTGACAGAACTGGTTCATAAGTGACGACTGTCAACGATTTCGGCCACTTTTATCGTTGATTGAACTTTCCTTTAAATCCGGTTTGAGGATGTCTGATAATTTGACAAAAAGTAGCCGAATAATGCATACCTATGTTAATAAACTGGTTGTCTAGCCTAGTAAGATTCTTTGATAAAAATAAGGTTAAATGGAAAGGAATAATTTGAACTACCAGACTATGACTGTAACGACAAAAAAAAGTAACAACAATTTACTGAGTACAATGCCTTGGCCTATTATTACTACCATAGAGATGGTCCATAGTGAGATGGTGAGATAAAACAAGCATATTATCATCTAAAAATGTATAAACTAAAATGTAACGCTTCCTCATTTAGCCGCTTGAATCAAAAAAGTCGACGAAGGCTAAAAGTTTTGCTTCTTTGTGTTACACGAACAAGTCTGCAAATCTGCAAGTCTGTGTATGTCGCTCTACTGATGTGTTTCATGAATCTTAAGCCATGAATTAAGTATGTTAGTGGCTTAATGGGTTACATAATTTTGGTTCTTTGATTTGAAATTAATTACTTGCTGTTATTTAAACAGATAAATACCTAATAAGGTATTGTAGTTTACGCAACGATTGCGTAAAGATAGTGTTAACGACACTAGTAGAAAATATAAGGTACGAGCCTTGGCGAGTGCCTTAAAGACTTCTACGAGTGTCGTTAACATTATTTACGCGAGTTGCGTACACTACTTTACCTACGACATTGTTTTAATTACTAAAAATCACTATTCATAATTTCTAAAAGAGGTTATGTTTTCGTTTATAACCTCCCATTGCCACTGACAGTGACGGTAGGGCACACGGAAGATTTCTCAGGTGCCGTTTGACGTCACTAACTGCTGACGTCACTAACTCCTGCGTCTGAAGAAACAGACAATTTTATAATTTTCTATTATTAAATTAAACTGTCATAACCTAACCAAACGTGCTGATATTGGAAAAATCAAATACAGGTTTACTAATCTAAAAAATAGTTTTGTTCATAAAATAAAATTATAATTGCCTAAAATTCAAATTTTAAAATTTTTAATTATAAAATTAAACTGTAATAACCTAACCAAACCAACCAAACTTGCTGATATGAAAAAATTGTTGATAAAATGTTGGTGTCGCCGGCGGGAATCGAACCCGGAACATTCGGATTATCAGCCCGCAACGATATCCATTGCACCACCGAGGCCGATGGCTCAACTCCGTATCGTTGCTGTATTGGTGTTCCCTCAAAGTGACGTCAGCAGTTAGTGACATCAAACGGCACCTGAGAAATCTTCCGTGTGCCGTTTCGCTGACAGTGATGCAACGAAACACAATAATTGCACTAATCAACAATTAAATTGGCCTGAACAGCTGATTAGTTGATTTTCGAATCATTACAATTTTGCTTCTCCTCTCTCAATCCTTGAACCTCATTGGTCCGTTACCCGTGTTGTTATGAGTAAAACTATGCTGTTATGAAAGTAAACAATGATGTTATGAGATACTTTTCAATTCTAAGAACTGTACTGAAACGGCTACTTTGAAAAACGGTCGTAGGTAAAAGTTTTTATCAATAAAATATCCCACTGTCACTCTAATTAATTATCTTCTGTGTAATATTGTTAGGAGATAATGCCGGTAATCTTGGTTTTTTGTTTGTAAGTGGATTTTTAGTAAAACTGCAGTAGTAATTGAGAGATTAAACGAATCTCCAACCACTGTTGTTAAGTCTAATGAATGTAGGTTCTATTGGGCGGGAAGTAGCTGCTGAGGTATAATCAAGACTACCAACATTAGCTGGACCCTCGCTAATCTGTGCATTAGTGATAACAGCAGGGCTTGCGATGATAACGGCTTAGCACGAACACTCTGCTACCACACTCTCTTAGGCTTAGATCATCAAAGATTAGTAGATTTAAATAACTTCAATGTTCTTTTGATTCATTTATATTTGTTGACATTGTAATTATTGTACTTGTTTGATTTGTTGATAGAAAACATAGCTCGATTTGTTTTAAAAGATTGGCTTTGTTTTAAATTTAACAACAAAAATGCGTCTTTTAATCCTGTACAAACTATGGAGAGTTCACCTACCCACATTATGTAAAAGTAACATCAAGTGCTATAAAATATTTCTTGTCTTATTATATATTTTGAATATCCTAGATTGTAAACATACGTCAAAAAAATATGTTATTACCTCTTACATCAATTTACCACCCTGGAACATACTACTTTATTTGATTATTTATACAGGGTGGTAATGAAGTCCGAAGATAGTTAAATATTTTCTAAACGACAGAACATAAATCAATAAGATTTTGTACATCAACACCACACCTAAAAATCTAATTTTTTAGGAAATATCAGTTTGCTGTCTTATCATGGGGACGTTCAGCAAGGGGTCAGAAAGAAATCGTAAATAGAAGCATATGCACATCAAATTAAAGGTCTCTACTAGCAGAATATAATGCCGCAAATTTGAACTCAAACGGACGACCGAGCCAAGAATGACAGTTGTTTAAAGATTCATTTAATTTGCATTGCTATTATACGCTTACTCCACAGGGGGCACAGCCCTGGGAATCGGAAGAAAATTGTTAACGTAAGCATAGGTCGATATGCACATCAAATTAAAGGTCTTCACTAGTAGATTACAATGCCGTAAATTCAAGCTCAAAAGAACACCTGAGTAAAAAAATGGCAGTCGTTCAAAGATTCAAAATGGCAGATTCAAGAAATCTTTGAACGGCTGCCATTTTGCGCAGGATCAACCTTTTGAAGTGCGGTTTGCGGCATTGTTTTCTGCTAAAAAAGACCTTTTCATATTGACCTATGCTTCTATTTAAGATTTTCTTCCGACTCCTTGTAGGCCGTCCCCCTGAAGAGTTATTGAATCACTGAATATGTGTTAAAATACAGTTTTATGCTCTAACTTAATACCAAGTATTGTAGCTATGTCTACATTTTTTTTAAATATTTAACTGTCTTCGGACTTTATTACCACCCTGTATATGACGTTTTACTATTCTGTTACACGGAGTTTAACAACCTTTTTAACTGGTTTAAACAGAATGTGAACTCATTGAGACTACTTTGTAAATGTTAAACTTTATAACACGGGTTTTAAACTCAATACAACTAACGGTGCAATACAATACAATTATTTACGGTGTAAACCAGTAAATAATATGAAAACCTTATTTAGTTTAAGCATTTATACAATCAACAGGATGACAGGGACATTAAGCCTACAATAAGGCAATCCAAATCACGTTAACACTTGCAAGGTTTAACACGCTAGAAATACATTTTGTATGTTCAACAATGAAAAATGTGTGGTGTCGACTAAAAACCCAAAGTAAGAAGAACTGCTAATAATTTGAGTTAACTTTAAAAAAGCAAACCACGAATTTCTGCCTTAAATATCAATAATTTGGATGATCAAAAGTGTTTTTTCCTACAGCAAAAAAAATAATACTTTCGATATCTTCCAAATACTCGCAGAATATCCTGTAAAACTTTGCATTGCTTAGCCTTTTCCCTCAGACTCGTTTCACGGCACGTTTTTTGTTGTTGTTTACATAACTTCAACACGTGAATGTGTACGAAGATAAATAAAACGAGGATAAAATATAGTCTATAAAAGCGATGTGAAGTTTTTGCAACCCGTCTGACCAGGTAAGTTAAGACTTCAAAGACAGTTTCCTCGTTTATAAATGCAAAAACATCACGTGCATTATAAAAATAGAAGTGCGATGAAGTTAAATTGTTTTTAATTCAATTATAAAATCTGGTCATATTTTTTGTGAAACGTTATGAAAGATGTAAAAATAAAATAATACCAACCAATAAACAACTTTTGACAAAAATATCTTATTCATAAAATATAGTTTTATTCAGCTTTTTAAGAGGGTTTAAAGGTTTTATGGAACTAGTCTTTGGGAGTGATAGGCCAAATATATTCCCTAAAAATACTTAACTAGTAAGCTAGTCGGGTTAAAAATAGTAACCCATTCAAAAACACTGTAATTTTCTAGCTTATCTACTGTACCTAGCCATTTCGAAGTCTCTTTTTTTAGTACAAATCGTAAAAAATCTAAAAACTACAAAGCTTCTCGAGCACTATTTCCAAAGCTAAGACTATTTTATCGAAATAATTAAACAGTGAGGTAAAGAAAACGATAATCGCAAAACTCGTAAAATAATCCGTAAGAGATCGGCCTAAGATGACAACAGTGACTGTGATTCAAGGTCAGCAATTCTTGAGTCAGATTAACCTTGGAGATTCTTTCCTAGTGACTCGTATAATAACTAGTTCCTGATCATCTTTGGAACAAACTCATTCTGAGGTCAATTCATTGTTAATTCGGATTCCCAACCGGTTGTGACTCCCCAAAATGGCTAACGAATAATTAATTGTTTGACGAACTTTTATTGACTATATAAACCATTCATTTCAATTTATGAGTTCTAGAATGGGTGAATAAATCGCGATTAGTATTGGTGAATTCCGTTTACTGATTATAAACTATTTACTATTTATAGTACTATTTATAGGGAATTGTAAAACCCTTTCCCATCTCCAATAGATTTCTCTTGTTTTAATTTACATACAACTGTATTGAGTCAAACTTTAAACGATTATTTGAAGTATATACTGGCATTCTAAAAGCAGCTATCCGATACTGGAAACAGAGCCCGTATAAGGGCACTTTGGCCCAGGTCCAGGTAAATTGGAAACGAATTTGTAATGTTTGTGGTGCAGCCTTTTAACTTATACCTACGTTTCATCTTCGTTTCATTGTTTCTGCTAAGTATTGGGTTAGAGTGTCTATAGAGTTGTATCTACTTCAAGATGTCAATTTAATTAGTTAGTCGAGTCTTGCCGTTTTGACGCCACAATTAAAGCAAATACTTACTGTAGTATCCTTACAACAATTAAATAAATTAATTATAATTACCACACATTTTCAATTTTACTAAATTTTAATCACATTTTCGTGTTTCATTGCGACAAAATTATTTTCTCTAATTAATCTTTCAACTCCATCAGTTGTTTGACATTTAAAGTTTCGTTGTTTGACCTTGGATGCTTTGTATCATAGTAAACAAACGTCACTTCTATCAGTGACATTGGAATGTCTTTGTATGGAAATAAAAACAAATTGTTTGTTTATGTTACGTCAATGTTGAAGAACTATCTAATTATGTTTTGTTGTAATTAATAATACCTTAGCTGTCGCTGTGATAACTCACAGCAATAGGTGACCTGTTTGTTTCTTAAGTTTTATTTAATGTGTTTGTATGTTAAAATCGCTCTTGGAATGAGAAAAAAACTGTAACAAAACTAAGTAGTTTCCCCATTTGACTTTTAAGTGATGCAAAGAATGTTTTTTGTCAATCCTATCATTGTATTTGTGTAACAAGATCCCATATCTTTTATTTTTGTTTCATTACTATACAATCCACAAATTTCTTCATCAACCAATTATTTACATTGTTATTAAGTGACAGTTTTCTTCAATTTCTCTCTTTAGAAACCATTTGTGGGAGGGGGCTGGACATAAAGTGTTAATTAAACTCAGTATACACCAAACAGTGCCAACCACATCAAAATTATAATTGTTGTAGTATTTTAAATGTTGACAACAACCATACGCTGAACATTAACTAACGCAGTTTTCATTTCATGTCGCGTTTCCTCCTTTCCGGCAATGACAACTCATGAAAGTATAATTAGATTCACAAACAGTCCACCATCTGAATCATAATTAATTATTATGGATGTATAAATGGTATCAACATAAAAATCTCAGAATTGTCATTGAATTTCCTTCATTGCCATTATTATGTTCACAGTCTATTCACCTAGTTAAGCATTAGCATGTAGATTGTTTTCGTTTGTTTAGTGTCGTGTGAAGTATTTTAAATAAATCCCTAGTTTGATCCAAACAACATCATAAATCACGAAGTGGGAGGTGCTTTAACAATGGTGACTATGGTGATTTATGTTGATGAAAAATGTTTAATTTAATTTTTTATACTCTTCCAAATTATTTTTAAATTTTACGGAATTCTTTTTATGTTTAGATAAAATCGTGTTGAATTTTTTTTATCCTGCCGACCGTGAAATTGTTTACTGGTGAAACGGAGAAAAGTAAGTAAACAACACAAAGACAGTCTATCAAAGCCTGTTTGGCAATTCTCCTGACTTGTTGCTCAGAAAACCCGATATTCGAGTTTGGCGTTGTTTTTCAAAAGATTATCTGTTGTCTAACCTCACTTTATGGAATTTCTTTTTTTTTCTTCATATATATTTTTTGCACTATTCTTACCGTATAATGATTTTATTTTATTTTAAAGGTTGTTTGTAGTAAACAAAATAAAACAGTTATTGCTTAAAGACTTACGTATATTAACGTTAAGTTGGTAACGTTTATTTATATATTGTAAAAAGTCCCAAACACGGTAACTTGTTAGACATCCGGGTCTGCCGATAGTTCGGAGTGGTTTAATCATTGAATATACATATACTACTACCATATACTTCTACTATATACTACTACCATGTACTACTACCATATACTGCTACCATATACTACTACCATATACTGCTACCATATACTTCTACTATATACTACTACCATGTACTACTACCATATACTACTACCATGTACTACTACCATATAGGCTACTACTACCATATACTACTACCATATAAATACTACTACCATATACTACTACCATGTACTACTACCATGTACTACTACCATATACTACTACCATATAAATACTACTACCCTATACTACTTCCATGTACTGCTACCATGTACTACTTCCATATACTACTACCATATACTACTACCATATACTACTACCATATACTACTACCATATACTACTACCATATACTACTGCCATTTACTACTACCATTTACTACTACCATTTACTACTACCATATACTACTACCATTTACTACTACCATATACTACTACCATATACGTACAATGCTGAGCACATAATGGTTGAATCCATGTACGACCGTGTATTATGTTTATTAAATTTTATGCTTTGAACACTAAATGCATTAATACAGTTTTATTTATGGATCCACCAAAACCTAGGGTCTTTGATTACCTATATTTAAAAAGCCGTTTTAATACTAAACTCAACAAAGATACCTAGGTCATAAATTTATGCTCTTCATACTGAACCAGAAATAATTACCAGCCATAATTGGATTTTATGGCTCGCTGACTGACGACTAGACCACTTGATTGTCGGGTATTTAAATGTGGGCATCAAAGGCTTGATAAGGGGCCCCTCGAGGATTACGGAAATTGGAGACTTAAGGGTTGCCATGGATTTGAAACGAATACGTAATCCCCCTTGGCTGATAGATTTGAGCCCCAGACCTGTAGGATTGAGTCCTCTTCGACTCATACTCACTTAGTTTTAATTTTTATCACTGTCTCACTCTGTAACTCGTATTATTGAATCTGTAATTGATCTACCTACATAATCACTAAACCTGATCTTGCTCTGTAGGTTCTCGCCACGCTTGCTCAGAGTCTACTCCTGCTGGCTCTAGGCATGATGGTCTCCCTCCCTACCATAGTCATCGCCGCACTACGGAACTCCCCGGCGGCGTTGTCGATGAATGACAGCCAGGCCTCATGGTTCGGTGAGTAACCTCTACCATCTGTTTACCATGCTAATTATTTTCATTATGTAAGTGGTACAAGGGTAAGTAGGCCTACCCTTAAAAGTCGTAAACGTCAGTTTCAACTTGTTAAACTTGTTCATGAACCGCTGGGGTTTTTCTCGTTACTCACACTCAATGTTTCTGCAAGAAATCTATACCTATACAATCTTTCATACCAGTGGCTGCGGCAGAATTTTAGTTTGTTATTACACTTTTTCGTTAATATTCACGTCTCTGCCGCAGCTGCGATCCTTTCCCTGGCTGAAGAGGACAAAGTCCTAAAACAGCCTCAGATCAGGGTTCCAGCTCTCTGGACTGAAACATCACGGACAAGAAGATTTCACATTTTGCTGTCCTAAATCTAAATTTTTCACCAATTCGTTATTAAAAGGTTCACTATTATAAAGATTAGAGTGGAACAATCTAAAAACGAACATGATGAACATGATCTTTTACTTTGTTACACACATTTGTAAAGATAAATGGCTGAATATTTAGTAACGTTTAAGAAACATTCTAAATATATTCTGCCGATTTTCCTGTTGAGCCACATCAATCAAGAATTCACAAAATGTTATTTAGGCCTAATGCACTTTCGGCCTTGCAATTTTATTTTCCCCGCACTATCGGTCGTTTGGAATCCAGTTAGTCCGGTTATCCTGTGGTTTTGCCGTTTTAGCAACCGGTTTACACAAATTCTCGCTTTTTTGCAATTTTATGGCCGCGTGATTTTACCTGACACAATATTTGTTTTAAACCTGTATTAACTAAATTTAAAAGCCAATGTTTTCCTTATAGCGTTCTTAGTTTAATTCATCTGGAGAAACGTTCAACATTTTTTAACATAATACTGATTATACCGATGAGGTTGTTGTATAAGTGTGACTGCAAACTTTATTCTTAAAATAAACTATTCATTTCCCTGAGTTACTCCGCTTGGCTACGCCCCTTGGATGTCCACAGTTTTCAGGTTTTTTCAAATGAATTATTAATTGGTCTCCATAGAAGCATGAGAAAATGAGGGACATTTCTATGATTATGAAACTGATTTTTATCCCCGTTGTGTAGAACAGGTACATCTTAAAAAAAGTAGTAGTTAAAAAAATTAAAAATATGAGTAAAACACGCCTGTAACATGTTTTATCGGTATTTGATATACATAAACGTGTTTGTGAAATAGTACTGTACTGATCTAGGAAGTAAGGCCTCGTAGTATGTGACAGGACTAGCAGGCACTAACTAACATAATGTTAGTAGCCTACTGTAATTTTATTTTGCTGAAAAATATTTCTACACCTCGACTTAGGATGGCGATAAGAAACATCAGTTCTTAAAGTCAATAAACAGAAAATAGTTCAGATCCATATTTTAAATAACTTCTTGATCAGCATTGTACGTGTTATTAAATTTACGGAAAGTAAATAAAGATACGTCTTACAACACTTCAAACATATATTTACGCTTATACTGTTATTCACAAGACGGTAAATATACAAAAGATGTTAAGTGGTGATCGATTTCGATTGGACACTCCAATCATCAACAGACCCAATAGGCGAATCTATCTTCCTATTCGCCTATCGGGTCTGATGATGATTGGAGTGTCCAATCGAAATCGATCACCACTTACCTTCTTTTGTATATTTACTGTCTTGTGATTAACAGTATAAGCGTAAATATATGTTTGAAGTGTTATAAGAAATATCTTTATTTACTTTCCGTATCAATATTTTATATTTAAAGAAGTACCTATGTAAACCCTAGACAAATGAGACAGGTGAACTCTTCCAGGTATCCTTAAACTCTCGAATAAATGTTTACAGTGAACGTAAGTGTAAATAAAATTACAGCGTTTTTAACTTTTCTCTTTTTATTTCAAATAAATATTGAAAATATCTAGCATCAACTGTATGAATTAAATTTTTGTTGAGTTTTTTTTCCTGAGATCAAGTACAGTTACATCTTGCACATTTTTTTCGCCAGGTGCTCTTACGAGCAATGTTGTTCGAACTAAAAATACATATTATAGTTATTGAGGATTGTTTCTGTATTACACTTATATTATACTAAAGATTTAACACACTAAGATTAGTTGGGTGTGTACTATATTACTTTCATTCGGTGTAGATTTGTGACTGGTAAGCATTCTGCAACCGTTGCAAAACACTAGGTCACTCGATTAGACAAATTTGTAAGGTATTTGCTGACCTAAAGCGGACTTTCGGCGCTAAGCGTAATTGACATACTATTCTCATTCCAGAACAATTTCCCAATACTTTAAACTTCCAGTTCCAAGCTGTTTGATTTTTAATAACCAATACCTAAATATAAAGTTTATATCATCTACTAATATGCAGGTTCATCATTTACACATCATCGTACCCGATATTCTTATCCAGTTTACAGAATTAAAAGAAGCAACTTTGTTAACGTGGCAAGACAAAATGTTAGCTCAAGATTGAATTTAAAGCAATAGAAAAATGCTTTATGGCGGATTCTGTCTTAATCTTTCAAAATCGAGGATACCTTCTCGAGGCCCTACTAAAAGTCAACTGCTTGAATCAAAATCTCTTATTTTACAATTCAATATTTCAAAATTTGTAAAGTAATATAAAAAAGCAAATAGTTCCAAATGAGACAACAAGGTAGGCTTTATAGTTTTAGTAAAACTTGCAATCTACTTTGTCAATATATTCCCGAAAATGTACTTTTGGTTCAAACTAACAAATGTATATTTAGTTCAAAGAAATTGTTATAAGATTTGGTCTTTTTATAACATATTTTTCTAGGTACGCTAAAAATACCATAAAACAGTGGCTAAGACACTGGTCCCATTAAAATACTAGTATTGCAAAAGGCTGGTGATTAAATGAGTCCATTTAATTCTAAACCGGCAATAATGGAGTCCCTCCTTTGGTAAAATAATTACCCTTGGAGTCTATTATCAACAGCACACTACATCCTCAAATGTACAGTCGATTCTACAGCTTATACGTCTGTCTAAGTATGTCTATGGATGATTAGGATTTGAAACACGATCTGGAAACACCATCCGTTACATTCCCCCAAATAATCCACTTGTACTCTAGTTTCCAACCTGTCTGGTCACGTGGGTGGGGTTGATGATTGTAGTGTGTATGTAAATATTTCGTTAATACGTAAGATAATTTTGAATAGCAGGCTTGAAAACAAATAAAACCAAGATAAAAACTATTGTTAAACTTCACACAATTAGAATGCAACACAGAAAAATACAGTAATGCATGTTGGAGGGTAAACGACGTTATTACCATTCTCATCCAAGACATCAAAGAACATGTATTAAGTGGTAAAGCTTATTAAACATTGACCAAAGAGTAATAATTGTAGTAGTGCTTTTTCTGAGGTGGGCTTAATCCTGTTCACATATTACTCAGATAAAAGTATGAGAATAATTAGTTCAAACTGGAGGAAAATAAAACCATTTAATCCATGATATAATATAGCAATTACTTTTTTGGAAATCTTGTTAAAATAAGTTTAAATTTAAAACTTACGTGGAATTACGTGGTTAGGATTTTACATTCCTCAACAATTTTTTCATCTAAAAATACAAGTTTTCCGTCTGTATTGCTCTAAACACGTTAGTATAAATAAATTGAACCCAAGTTTTATCCTGTTAATTGAAATTTTCAATGCTTTTAACTGTCAGCGAATAATAGACCTGTTAATTTAATGGTTCAAAAGCTTGCAAACCTGATAAGATTAAGGAAAACAATATGAGAATGGTACAATGAGACTGGTATTCCCACTGTGTATTGAAGTAGTTATATAATGAGCATTAGTGGCAATAAAGTGTTTGTTTCTCATTGAGGTAGGTCAAGAGTGCTAATTAGCATTCCTACCTAGTTCTTATTATCATAGTTTCGTAACTGCGATTTCAATAACTATTTTGAATACTGAAATAATACTACTTTGCTATTCAACACAGAGCATTCACAAGGAGCTTAGGTTGGATTTTAATTGCTGCGCTATTAATAGCTTCATTTGTTTGTTGGTATTCCTTTATTTTTTATCCTCTTATTTTTTACTTAGTCCAGTGAATATCAGTTGGTTTACCAAGGATTTTTTAAGATCTATGTAAGTTTTACGGACAATGCTTCTTGCCAATAAAAATAGTTTAATAAATAATTCAAATTATGTGAACAAAATTTCTTTGTTTTTTTATGGATTTGTATGGACAATCAATTGAAAATCAGCAAATAAAGGCAACTAACAAACCTCCTAGATTGCTAATTTGCCAATATAGATTTTTGAAACCATACAAAATATTTTCATCATTTAATACCTCCACAATTTGTTTATAAACTTCTCAATTAGATTTTGGACTAAAATAATTTCTCAGGCTAATACAATACCAACGTTGTTCTTTTCTAAACGGATGGAATTTCGATTATAATGATCAACCTGTTATATGACTCTTGTATAGCACGGTAGCATACTCTTTACGTACAATATGGCTACATTCAAACAGCCAACACATCTAAAATTGCTGTTTTAATTTGAAACTACAAACAACCTATAAGGAAGGAGAGAACATCACAATTACACTTTAAGCAATCATAAATCTAATCCATTGATAAATTTAAAAAATATGATTTATCAATTGTATTTTCAACGAATATACTAAAAATAACACGTTACCATTTTTACCCAAACATCAGATTATTGTACTTATATACATGGTTTCAACATTGCATAATGTTTCAACATTATATAATACCTAAGAAACATCGGGACATATCCAACCTCCGACATCTAAATTAACATTTTTATCTTGACCCATTGTTCTTCACCCATGTAGTTTGAAGATCGATGAGTTTGACCACATTAGAATGGAATCAGCAGTTCTGGTATTTTAGTCTCAGCACAGTTATAAAGTTACATAACCGATAGTGTAGGCTAGGGCTGGGTCAAGGCCGTGCTGCAGTACTGCTTATATAATCTGCAACATCCGTGTGTCGCTCCAGACGAGCCTCCAGTGGGAGTAAGCGGAGGTAGTGGGGAGATATTCATCCCGATATAATCAAATACCCATTTCTGATTTTTCAGGACCTTCGAGGACTCCCATTAAATAATAAAATCTCAAATCGTTGCGGAACGAAGAAAAGATACAGTGACTGTGTTTTAGACGATTAGATGTTTCATAACCATTTCTGTAAATAAAAAAAAAGTAAACCCATTTCTTATGTTTCTTTAGTACACGTCTCTTTTTGGCAAATTTGCATTCCTATCTGGCTATTTACTTTCTGTAAAATTACGGATTTGTGTACACAATCCTATATTGGACATACTAACAGAGTCATGCCTACACCAGACTCTTGAGTATGTTAATGTTAAGGCTATTAACGCATATTGTTTTTTATGTTAAGTTTAAATAAAGATACACACATTGAGAGGTTAGGTTTTAAGTTAACTAACTTTAAGATTATCATTACTAAACAATTCCGTAGGCTATTAGTGTAGTAACTAATGATAAGGCAGTCTATTTCTAATGACTTCTTGCTCTTTTGTGTTTAACCAAAGTAGAAAATGCTGTGAAATTAACTTAAATTTAAATTAAATACAGAGTTGGTATTAAAACGTTACCCTTAAATGAAACACACTCATAACAAGCTCCAAACATAAACATGATATAAGAGGTCTGGTTGAAGTATCCAGTGTCGATTGCAACACTTATTTTGCCATATTATTAAACGTTTGTGATATAATATTTTTCTAGGCCTAGTTTTTTTTTAGTTTTGAAATAATTGGTTGGGGGAAACATTTAACATCTTGAAAAAAAAACCAGTTAAATGAATGTATTTACACGTGCATGGTGTACTTTTCCAATGGTTGTTGATATTGACGTGTTCAAGACTGGTTTATTTATAAGCTGTTCAAGTAAATGAAACAATTTTATCGTAAACAAAACTAACCTAAGTAGTTTTGGCGTCAAGCAGTGTTGTTTTTATAGTTTCTGTTTACAAAAACAACACGGAAATTTTAAATTTATCGTCTATTTACGATTCCTACTATTTGCTACAGTATTTTAGAGTTAACTGTAAAAGAAAATAATATGACGTACATTAAAAGAAAAACAGAACTATATTAAAATATGAAGTATTGAACTGAGGAAATAGCTACAGTAAGTTTTACCATTTACTATTGGATTCTGAATTAGATATCCTATGGACCTAGTGTCAAGTTTTTTTTTTATGAACTTAGTTGTGTGAGCCAGTCACAGAAAGCGCTAGTGCAAAACATTTTATTTTCTACTGGAAAGACTTTCGCACCAACTTCGAAGAAAAATAGTGGCGAAAACTTTAACATGGGGATGGAATGCCTAGTTGTTTTAATAGGTTTTAATCAGTTGAAGTGCCATCGTGTGTGTGGGGGTTTGTGCTTGTCCTCTATTATAATATCTCTGGTATTTTAAAGTCAACTTTAACTTTGATATGTGAATCAGCACTAGATGCCACATCTCTTGTGAATCCTAGGTCAATTATTGTGTGATCAATTAGTTCTAATCAGTTATGACCCCTGTTGAACTGCGATTAATTGTTGTATGAACTTATAATTGACTTCATTGACTGCAGTTGTCCCTATTAATTGGTTTCAAAAATGCGTAGGATAAATTATATGTATTTAACGACAAACTACAGTTTGGGGCCAAGGTGTGATTATAACTTGTTGTGGAATGTCCTCCATTTACTGTTTTTACTCACCTCGTGTCCGAGCATAAATTTGTCTCTTCTTATATTAAAACAAAGAATTGGACTTACGAGGTTGCATTTCATATCCCAGTAATCACCTAGGTTTTCTCTACGCTGCACTGAGTTAATCTGATTAACTCTTGTTTTGACGAATCAGATTTGCCCAGTAATCGAACTTAAATGTTTCTTACTTAGCTTGATGATTCCGAAATAATGCTATGACCACGACACTGTTTAAAATATCTTCGAACTTAGAGTTTAAAAACAGTATTTTTGTATGTAACATTGACATTCGGTGTTCAGAACCTATAATAATCAATAAGTGTATTGGAATCCCTTTCCAGTGAACGATATGTACACTATTCTATGGAACATGTGATTAGGAATGATGCCATTTTTGACCACTTGAAAATGGTTCCAAGATAGCCTAATTAATTCGATAGGGCTAGGGTTATGAGCTGTTCTTGCTATTACAATCAAAACTCTACCTACTGCAATACACAACACCAAGTTGACTAAAATTTCAAAGCTTTTTTTGACGGGAATTATTATGGACTATAAACAATGTGAATAGCAAAATGCTTTACTAATGTTTGGTCCTTGTTGCAGCTGGCATCATTCTAGCGTTCCAGCCAATGGGAAGCGTGCTGAGCGGAGTGCTGAGTGAAGCAGCTGGTAGGAAGAAGTGCATGATGTTCGTAGCTATTCCCCAACTAGCAGGCTGGCTGCTGATGTACTTTGCTCAAGACTTGGCTGTCTTGTATTTCGCTGGTCTGATGATGGGCTTCAGTATAGGTGAGTGCCAGAATCTAAATTGGCAGGTTTAACAGTTATGTTATGTATTATGTTTCCGAGGAAAGCTTCAAGTTCATTTGCCTGTTGGGTCTGATGATGATTTATATTTATATATTATGTACCGTCTAGTGAAAACAGTATGAGTGAAAAAATATACATTTCAAGTGTACAATTTGTACAGCTTTCAGGAGAAACAAGTTTTGCGAATAAAATTTGAACAAAAGTATTTTCCTTCCAAAGGAAAGAATAACCTATTATGGTGTATACGATTATTAGTTGAAATCAAGTGTAACGTTTTGAGGAAACTTAGCAAACATAGTGATGAAACACATTTAGCGATATATGTAACGTTTAGATGCAAATATATTAAACTCTCAATTTTTTATAGGCTCTATACTCTCATTTTAGTGTGGCCAAATTTTATAGAACCACCTGACACGATAAAATACCCTCTAGATTATACTACTTTAAGCCCCTATCTTATCAATCTTAACTCCTTTTTGTTCTTTCTCTAGTTATGATTTTCTTTAAATATTAATTTGTTATGTTATATTATCGTTTACCATACCCATTGTGTTTCCTGACCTCCATTCAGAAGCCTATAATATACTTCATCATACCTCCTAGGAACTCTACTAGACTAGTCTCACTGTTATATCTTCTGCGTTCCCAGGGTTCATGAAGGCTCGTTGTCTCTAATACATGGGTGAGATCACCCAACCACACCTGAGGGCTAACATGTGTACACTGACCTCCATGCAGGTGCCCATAGGCTACCTGGTCATGTACCTCCTAGGAACTCTGCTAGACTAGTCTCACTGTTATATCTTGTGTGTTCCCAGGATTCATGGAGGCTCCTTGCCTCTCATACGTGGGTGAGATCACCCAACCACACCTGAGGGCCAACATGTGTACACTGACCTCCATGCAGGTGCCCATAGGCTACCTGGTCATGTACCTCCTAGGAACTCTGCTAGACTGGCGGAGCGCGTCTGCCTGTAGCGCAATCATGCCGGTGCTTACCGTAATTGCCATTTCTCAGGTAATATTCATTTTTTGCATTTTTTTATGGATGGGCATGGCAATTTGAGTTTTATAACATGACGTCTATGGCACCGGTGTAATCAGCCTAAGCATTATTTATTCCAAAAAAAAAAATGTGTTTTTGGTTCCCATGGATCCTACCAAATTAAAGAAGAGTGGTTTCATTTACTTGCCTTGGTATACAATTACAAGTATACCATTTACTTCAAAATCTGTTATTCTGTTTCATTATTTTTCGTACACCCACATACTGTGTCAATAATCCTCACTTTATTCATTTAAGCCTTAGTGTATTGCTGATGAAATTTTACTAATGTACGATAATCTCAATGAAAGTCTCTTAGTGAAATTGTTACTTAATCCTGGTTCTACTTTGCATTAGCAATTGCAAAGAGCTCTAACAAACATACAAACCTGTTCATATTGTCTTTGTTTTTATCCCAATGGCCCTAGCTTTATAAAATACATCCACTTATTGAAAGGATTACCTGATGAAAGAATGGTTTTGTGACGCAAAGATTTGTCGTTGATATGTACTGTAGTGTAAGTACTCAACTAAAGATTAATTAAAATCGCTTCTCATAACGAAATCTTGATACAAGCTTTAGATAAACTACGGATTAAGACACTAAAAACTCGAAAATAACATTTTACAAGATAATTTAAAAACCTATCTATTCGTCAGAATTTCCCAAAAAGCAGACATAGCATTAGATCCAATTTCAACATGAGACCTAAAATACAATGTTAAACCTAATATCTCAAAAAAATATCGATATTTCAATCTCCTTGAGGTTTTCCTTCGGTTGAATTGACTACACTACGATTTAAGCTGTGTTTGATTTACTATACAGTTTCTCCAATATCCATTTTGTGTTATCTACGAATCAAAGATCTAACTCATTACTTCCTTATCGTGCAATCCTTTTTTTGTGAAGGTCTTTTGTAAAAATCAACCTCTGATCAAATGTTTGATACCTAGTCTTAAAAATATCGCACGTTTCAAGCCATTCTTTTCTTTCCGCTGACGAATTTTGGTAGCCTTAGAAGTTTCAATAAAGTATAGTTAGTATAGTAAGTATAGTTAAAGTAGAGTGGGCTTCATTATGTGTCGGTAACAACTCAGAGATTGGGCGATATACCAGCCTTGAGTTTAGAAACAATGATAAATTTTATAAAATATCTTTCTTTGTGACTCAAAAAAGAATACATGTGAATCAAAACAACCTCAACATTTTAAATCACCAAAAGACCTACATATTGATGAGACCAGGAACTTGGAAGGATTCTCTCATTTCGTTTCTCTCTCTATCTTGAGACTAAACGTCATCGGATAACGACGGCTTCTAATCTGTTAATCCCGAGGTCTTGTCCTTTTCTCAGACATTCTTCTATATTAAATTACTAGAGAGGGTTTTGAATACCCATCTCCAATGGACGACTTTAAAAACATTTGAATAACTTAACTAAGTAAAAATATATGTCAAGCCATAGGTTGTAATATGTTAAGTGGGCCCTGAAAAATTATATAAATCTTGATCTGACAACATAATAATTTTGTAATTCACTAAATGTATAATGGTTTTTTGACGTTGAACAATAATTATGTATTGCTGTACAAACATGAGCACAAGTCAAACATAAAATATAATTCGTTAACACTGGTCATTAGGTTAACATATTGTTTATATCATTTTAAATGTTTCTTAAAACACAAAAAGTCTTTCTATTAACTATTGTTAGAGTTTATAGATATTCAAGTTAAAAAAATCTTCTAAAATGATATAAATAATCTTCTTTACTTTGTACCGATTAAGCGTCTGGAAAAGTAAATAGTTGTAACAAAAATGATATGTAAAAGAACTTATTTGCATACATTATCAATAATAAAGTGTTGTCTCACCAATCCGTACACTTGTTTATGATTACTAATATTATGTACAATAATAGTCACTTATTTATAGGTTTTTAAGTAAGTAAAATACCTCACTACAATGAAAATGTACATTAATCTTTTGTACAGTATCTATAATAATGTATGTATGTATTTCGGTTACACGTTTTAGAAATGATTTTGGTACCGTTTTATAGTCTATTATCTCATATATTTAATGTGAACTTTATTAATGTTAAAAGTATAATTTGTCAAATTCTACTATCTTAGTAGGAAATGTAAAAAAACACTTTCTCAAACTTTTTTTCTTTCCAATGAAAACGGCATTGCTTGTTTCTTTATTCGTTCTAGAAATAGGGTAAAATATTTAGTGGGCAATTGGAACATTTTAAAACACAAAATAGCATTATGTGAAGTGAAGCAGCTTAAACCAAAAGCTGCCTAAAACCCCCTCAAAGTGCAATATCATCTTATTTCGCCAGCATGGCCATTTTACTTATACGAGTCAAATAAAGATCTTCGTCAAACAGAATTCAAATCACGTAATTTAATACAAAGAATGTTGTGTCATTTCCACGTTTTTTACCAAACACGTGGCTAATGTTTATTCAGATCCATTCCTTATCTATGAATGTATGGCTTGACATTTTCCTCTACTTCTAGGCGTCTTTCTTCCTGTTTTGTTGATTTGGACCAGTTTCAAAAAATGTAGCCTATTGAATCACTATTTGCTTCCCTCTTCTTAAGTTTAAGTGTTTAGTTTTAACTTTAAAGACTAATGTTTTGAATGTTAAAAAAACACCTAATCAACTTTAAAAGAACAAAATAATTTGACTTAGGACCATAAATGTTGGTCTTTTTGGTGTAAATTCGCATGAAACACTTAATAAACGCATAACTAATACATATGCTTGAAGAACAACGGACCAAATCTCAATTAATCTGATGAATAATATGGTTGATCAAAAACTATTCTGACGTAGCCTACAGCTATTAAGGGTATTTCGTATAATGTATACTCGATGCAGAGCTTAACATAACCTCTTTTTTACTAAGGAAATTGATCTTTAAGAACATTGGCAATGGGCCAAGTAGGACTAGCTTCAGAGAAGCCTCAAAAGGTCATATCGAAACTTTATATAAGATTATCCGTGTCCCTAATTTGTCTAATATTATTAATATTTCTAAGAGATACTGTAGATACATATGACATGTTCTAAAACCACAATATATTCCGCGTTTTCGACTATTCGTTGGAATCAAAATTAGACTGCTAAATGAATAAAGAACACTATTGACCTATTTTAAGCTGTGAATCGTTTAACAATAGCCGCCATTGTTAACTTTCTGTAACAATGAGAGTTGTAAAATTGTAACAGTCTATTGTACACTAAATTGTCTTAAGCAAAATTAATGGATATGACTCAATGGTTTTAGATGGTTGTTGATCCAATTATCGAAATATCTCGTACTTATTGTTTCGTTTTTTTTGTTTGTTTTTTTTAGTTACATTGTAAATAAAAAAATAAAGGATCAGTTTTAGAAAACATTATTCGGTCAAAACCTTTTCCATGCAAACCAAATATGTATGCTGTTATTGTTAACTGCCCAACCCTTCCCGAACCTCAAACATTTGAGTATATTGATATATATTATGTGAGCTTCCCTCACATTTATTTACAATTTTAAACACATACACATATACCCCACAATAGCAAAATACGTAGATGTCATTGTAACGCGCATCACACAAGCCTTTTCGTACACATAACAGCGTTGCACTGCACGTTGCAGTGCTTGGCATGGTATGTCCCACTATAACCGTACAAATTTAAGAGTTTTTTTCGTAGGGTTTTTTTACAGCACTTCAAAATGCCCCTTTTCCTCGGGTTTTGTAAATATATGTTTTGTGGGTCAAATGTATTACCTCGAATCCTAGAAGTATACACATTCTCAACCTATATTTTTTTACAAATCTGCGTTTGGCTACATCTCTATATTTCTTCTTCCCCAGGTACCGGAGTCGCCCCTGTGGCTGCTCAAGAAAGGGCGCGTGGTGGAAGCAGAGGCAGCCCTGTGTTGGCTGCGAGGATGGGTGACTCCTTCGGAGGTTAGGAGAGAGTTCACTCACCTCCAGGCCTACTACGAGAAGTCTAGACTGGAGAACCCCAAGTGGACTCCGAATACCCGGTCCCCACGCAAGGGGCAAATCTACATAGAGGTGCCCAAGAATGGCAATGGTATGTACAAACGTATGTTATTATAATGATGAAGTGGGGGCATCAAATAGTATGATGGGTTTGAATGGCATTACTGACTGTTCTGTTCCTTATAATACCCCCGCCGCAGCAAACCTGAAGACTTAGCGAATTTCCATTTGCCTAATTGAATTTACACTAAAATGTCTCCTTAAATATATCACATTTATTCCCTATTTAAATAGAATTAGTTTAACGAGTACTTAGGTTTGCTGCAACAGGGAGGGTAAAAAAGTGTTTTTTTAATGTAAAATGTTAATAGGTATTGTAGTTTAGTAAGAAATTAATGTATTTTCCAAATTTGATCAAAATATGTTCATAAATAAGCAAACTACAACAGTTGACTTATTCTCCATAAAAATAACATGGGAATTTTAAAATTAAAATTTTTTTAATTTTCTCCGTAACGATTAGGCGCATAATAACGCTTCAAAATACTAAATTATTTGTTTCTTTAAGCTTTACATAATGGTTTGGAAAGTAATTGTGAAATTTTGTGTTTTTAGGGTCAAAAATGGGGAAAACCTATTTTTACCCCATAAAACCCCCCATAAACCCCCGTTCCCATAGTCCGATCATGCTGGTTCGCGAACTCATTCAAGTATATCCTGCTTTACACCTTGAAACCAAATTTCATCAAAATCGGACAAAAATTACTCAAGTTATCGCGTTCACGGACACACATATATATATATACATATATAACAATTTTAACGAATGGTGTTTTTGGCCTCTGGGGACATCAAAATGAAAAAAGTAAATCGGTCCCGGGTCTAGGTCTTACCATGCCACCTACGGTAATAGCTTACTTTCCTATAGGGAAATTCGCTAAAACGACTTGATACGTCCAGTAACATTTAAAACTCATCATATTTTGAAATATTTCAATACTGTATTACTGACTGAGTGGACCAATGATGTACTTTACTTTGGACCTAGAATTTGCCAGTTTGTTTAACCCCAAGCGTGGTCAATTTGGCCTCAGCTGCAATTTTTATTGAAATACATAAATTAGTAAACGACATCTAAAATAGTTACGTAAGGCAGGTTGATAGACAAAACGGTTGTTTAATGTTAAAATGTTTTTCTTACTAATCTCGACTAGCATCTTTTACTATTGCTAAGTAAGTGAAATTGCTAAGTATAAATAGTTGTGTAAAAATAGAATAGACCTTATGTACATAGTCTATGTTGGATGTTACCACAGGATTGTCAGTGAGGTTACTAACAAATTAGCAGCCTACACGAAAAATTACGTTTCTTAGTAAATGCTAGCTTATTCACTGTCAAAATTATTCCCCCGAGCAATCTCAAATGTCAATTTTAATTTCTTGAGACATTTTACTGGACGGGAGTTTAAAACAAACTCTTCCTTTATTTTCTCAACATTTTTTCGCCCACTATTATTCCATTTTATTGGCAAACTTTCTTGTATTCCTTTCCTACTGATTTGTAAAACTTGAAAAAACTAGTTTTTGTAATCTGTTTCCCTTTATGTGAACTAGGTACATTTTCCTCACAAGGTTATTGATTTTAATAATAATTGTAAATGAATTCAAACAGATTTACATTCATTCCATTTATCTGAGCTATTTATGTTTCAACTAGTTCATCCTTGTTTTCCAAAAACTATTCGTATTGTAGGATTATTTCATTTCCCTTTAC
The DNA here is from genome assembly GCF_028750875.1 of Macrosteles quadrilineatus. Lineage (NCBI taxonomy): Eukaryota > Metazoa > Arthropoda > Insecta > Hemiptera > Cicadellidae > Macrosteles > Macrosteles quadrilineatus. Next base: position 20,854,753 of record NW_026542596.1, read on the forward strand.
AAAATTAACTAAAGGCTGATCAAAAGCACCCGTGAAAACTTGTTTAAACTTTTGAACAACATGGTCTTATTTTTGGTGACACAGGTAATAAAAGGACCAAAGCCCTACTTCCATACTTACTTAATTCAGTATGATTCTGTTCTACCATTGACTTTAGGGGTATTAAAGTAGACATCTCATATGGACCAATTGTCCCCAATTTTATGTTAAAATAACGTAATTCCTTAGAGCCAGCTATAGATTGTGCTACTGTTTAAAATTTTGATTTCGTCCTTTTTTTGATCGAGATAGTTCATGGGGCATAACAGATGCTATAGCTTACAATAAGTCATCCTACATGCGTTTGATTTACTTGAAAACCCCTAATATTCGCCAGAATTCAGTTACTTACATCAGCGCCTGGTGACAAATTTAACATGGGAATGGAGTTTTGAGTTCTATGAATAGTCAAAACTTCTAAATTTTGCACCAATTCCAATAGGTCAGTTATTAGACATCGTCCAAGTTTTAGTTTATTGATCTGTCACATCAGCGATAACTATCAGCTATCGGTCAGCTGTTCCGACATCTGACTCTGCGTTATTTGGATATTAGTGCACAGAATATTTGTTAACTTTTGCAACAATGACAGCACTAATGTTTGCCAATATAAAGAATGATATCCGAATATATTTCTAGCACCTGAAATATCTCACAAACTGGTTTTATCATTATTAACCTCAAATTACTAGTACTTCCCTTAACACTTGATTAGTTTGATGTCACTTTCATACATTATCTTTCGTTCAGCACAATTTTACTTCATCGTTTATTGCTATATTGGGATGAGATTTAAAAAAGATGTATTCAAACTCAAATACGCAAAATGAGTGTGAAATATACTGTATATTTCTTATAGATTAAGGCCAGCAATTTATTTAGCCATACATTGATCATTGGCGTATTATTTAACAAATTAATAATCAATGTAATCGTAGACATTAAGATTTTTTGTTGCCAGTTGTTGATTTACTAACGTTAGCTAGAACTAGTAATGTTTCCCAAGTATAATGGTTTGCACCGAACATTTGCTAATATCAATAATAAGTACACCTTACTCACACCTTACTTACAGTTTACTTAAATGTCACGGTTTTCGACCTAGAGTAAACTTCATACTCTACTTACATAAACTGTTATTCATTATAGAATTCGGACATCAGCTCCACACGATAAAAATTACTTCAATATTCACATTGGCATTAAAACAAGTGTAGACCTGGTATAAAGATTTACAGATTGACTGACAATCGTGAAGAATAAAGAATAAAGATGGGCAAAAAGTGACAGACGGTTGCAGCAGGTTCGAAACCGGTTTCGGCATTTTATCTGAATGCTGTAAATTGACTAGCCTGACCGCAGCGGCACAGACATACATAGTTACTTGCGGTAGACTAGTGTCGGCATTAGACCGCATCTACCGCCATTATAATTCTCCATGTAGTAGGCCTATTGGAGTATTTGGAATAGATTCCATGTCACAGCGATCATTATAAATTAGTGTATAATAAATAAATTTGGATTATATATAATTTTTAGTTGGTTAGTTTCAAACTGATTGTAGGACTCAATAGTAATCTGTAAGTGCATTGTAGCATTGAACCTGTATTTGGTACGTTTCAAACGCTTTCACTACACCTTTTGTAAAAAAAAATACCTGTTCAAAAGATCATGGGCGAAGCAATGTCTATATTATTTTTTGTGATTTTGTTCTATAGCTAAATGCATAAAATAGTAAAGAATAAAAATAGTTTTACTAAAATGTGTTCATTTAGATCCAGAAAAGTATTGCACTTTGCTTGGGAGTCTGCAATCCAAATATGTAACAATTTTGAATATAGGCAAATACAGTTTTGTTAACTAAAAGCAGCTGAAAAAGCCCCTCAAAGAGAAATCTCAATACTGTATCCTCAGTTTTTTTTACCGTTTTTTGAATTATACAATGTAAATCAGAGCGTTCATTCTAGGAAATTTAATCCTACTTTTAAATGTAATTAATAATCCATTAAACTGTCTTTTGAAGAGTTGTAGTGAAATAACATCATCAATAATAAATGAATAAACATGAGCATTGAAACAATTTTATACAGGGTGTTCAAAAAAGGTGGGGACATAATTTACCTACTGATTCCTTGAGTAAATATAAAGATAAAATGAAGAATACGACTTTTTAAGTTGTAAAATGTGGTAGAATAAGGTTAAGCTACTGAGGTTTGCCTCATTTTTATTGGAATAGAAAATTATTTTCAAGCCAATATGTAAATTTAAGGACAACCCCTAAGATGCATTACCTCCTTAAAATAATTGTTTTTAAGAACATTTTCATTTTTATTTTCTCACAGGACCTCGGCTGGAGGAGTCCCGGCCACCCAGAGGGTCTCTGTCGTTCTGTGAGAAGCTGAAGGACCTCACACGGCCGGAGATGATGAGGCCGTTGAGACTCGTAGTCCTTTACTTCTTCTTCTACCACTGTGGAGCACTGACAGGGCTTAGGCCGTACATGGTCATCACTTTCAAACGGTTCGAACTCACTGTCGACCCCTACTGGCTCACTGTAAGTACAGGTTTCGTGTTATCTTTTGTTGAAGGACATATCTAGTGAAATCGTAAAATTGTATTTAACACACTTATATCACATAATTAAGCTATGTATCGTGTTTGAACTATGAAAGCCATTTAATTCTGAATAATATGTAGAGCCAATCTATATAGACTATCTTGAACTTTCAGAACGTTTTTGTACAAAATGCAACTGTTAGAAATCTGTTGTAATCTGTAACATTTGATCCCTTCACTTTACACAGTATTAAATATGATGTATGAAATATGCCATAAAATGTTGATGATTGTTTTGGTTTTTAAGTTTTAAAAGTTTAAGCTTAAAACGTAGTCCACAACTTGAATGATGTGCATGACATGTAAATAAAATGAAAAGATGTGTATCATGAAACAATACCGAGTGGCGCACACAACTGAGACGTTTGGACGTTGGTGCTGAACTAGCCTATTCCTCACCAAGGGGCGGGGAAGACCCTTGATCGAAGCTGCTCAAGTAGAATAGTTGATCAGCTAATTGACCGAGTTCGATCAAGTTTTGACTAACTTCTTCAGTGAACATCAACTAAAAATTTGATCAAAAATTTTTCTTGATAAAATCGCACCAAATTATCAAACGTGATCTAGATTATCAAAACTTGTCAAATATTTTCATAGGGGCATTGAAATGAGCATGAAATAAACAAATACTGGGAAATCTGTTATATTTGAATATCTCCAATATTTTGAATATCTCCAATGAAAAACTTCAAACAACTCCTTTAAACATCATCGATCTTCTTACAATTTGCATGTTCGGTTTAACAACTATTCTTGAGAGCCCAATAATTTACGCCAAGTACGAAAATTCTGAAAAGCATCTCATAATTCCAACTCTTCTTTTCAGGTTGCCTCAGCGCTGTTGCAGATCACCGGTGCCATCATCTGCATGTTGACCATCCACCGGGCGGGCAAGCGGCTGATATCCCTCATCTCCATGTTCATGTGTGCCACCTCGGTGTTGTCACTGGGGGGCTACGCCCTCGCCGCTCGCAACGGCTTCCACCAGCCCCTCATACCCCTCGGGCTGTTTGCAGCTCTCTTCTTCTTCACCAACATCGGCATCGCCGCCGTCCCTTGGGCACTTATATCCGAGGTGTTCCCTACGAGGTAAAGATTTATTCAGTATATTATAATTTATTGTTACGGGGTAGAGAGGCATGTTTGCTGGAATGGATAGACTTAGTTATAAAACAACTCTCAACCACCGCTATTCGTAAATACTAAAGTTACACTTGAATGCTATTTAAATATATATATATATATATGTGTGTATATATATATATGTATATATATATATATTAAAGATATATGTCAAAGAGTACTGGTTCCTTATGCCCGTATTTAAGCCTATGTTACTCGGGGAGAGGGAGGGGATGTCCCTTTTCCAACCTAAGGTTGGCAACACTAGTCGAGCCCCTCCGCGTTGTACATCGCAGAAGGTTAAATGAGGACAATGATATGGACTTTGCACGAAAGTGACAATTACATGAGCTCCACAAAGCCTTAGGGCTGCTGAAAGATTAGGTTTAAGTCTTACTTATGGCTCTTTTTCCTCTACGAAATAAGTAGTAATTTACATAATTTAAATAACACGTAAATATCAATCAAGTAGTTACTTGAACGTTGAATAATACAGGGTGATCAACTCAAGGAGGCCACCGTTTTGATATGGGAAACGATAACAATTAGAGACAAATTTAAATGGAGGACATTCCTTTATTTTTTGTGGCAGTTAAAAATAAGAATTTAGTTTTTCGAAATTAAGCCTCCATTTTCCAATATGGCAGCCAACTTTGAAATTTCTTGTGTATATTTTATCATGTCATTTAAGTTGTTCATCCTGTATACATCGAATCACAATCAGCAATAATAGTTTACGTGAACTATACTGTAATTTATTTCAAACTGTAAATATGTATAGTAACAACCTAGCTAACACTAAACCAGTTGTATTTGTATACTTAACAATTAATCTATAAACTCCCTAGCCACATTGAGTGATTGATTAACACGTTTCCCACTGGTTTGCATTGCGTAGTTATACATTATTAGCAGTTGTTAATGGGTCTTGGGATTTGAACCATAATCCAACACCGAGTTGTATTTACACTTCATTAAAACAACGAGTTAAATTGACTGTTAAATAATACAGCACTTATAAAGTCAAAATTGATTTGAAGGGCGAAACTATTCTAAATGAAACGTTTAAGGAAAATAATTCAGAAATGTGCCGTTTTATTAGAATGATGCTATGAGAAATTTGAATTGACCAAATAAACCATTTTTAACCACACAAAGTAATCGGGGAAAAAATAGTTAAAAACCATGATGATATATTCCAATATTTAAAGTAATTTACTTATCATACTCTAACAATTGTTTTTTGTTTTAATATTAGTAAAATTCTCTTTAAGGAAAATTTAATATCAAATATCATATTATTGATTACTAGCATCAAACTTCTACATTTTTCATTACATTTTTTTACATCACAACTTTTGCATTGTTGTTGTCTAAAAAGTAAATAGGTTAATCAAAACATATTTTTCTGTAAATCTTTAAACTCAATAAACTTCTCAATAAACTTCAAAATGCTCAATATGGAGCTTCTGTTACAATTTAGATATACTTAAATTAGACGAAACACTCAGACATAAACGCAAGAGAAATTCCACAACTGCCTTCAATAGTACTATGCTGCTTGCCCAGCCTGAATGTTATGTGCAGAGTGTCGTTCTCTTATTGAAGGCACCAAGCAATGTCTTCAAACCTACCAAGTCAGAGGCCAAGCTGTAATCATTTGATGCTCACGTCTGAAATACTGTACCTGCTTTAAAGGGAATTTCAAAATTTCCTAACAATCTTAGTTGAATATATTCCTACGTAACCTATATAATTTAATTATTTTATTTCAATTGAGCAATTGATTTCGCTCTTTCTATAGTTTACATATTAAAAGCACCATTATGTGTAAAACAGTTATATGATATATACAATATATAATACGTGAATATAAGCCGTTTTTGTTCACACAACTCCTTCCCTATTTGTGGACCAATTCCAACGTTTAAGGTGTCAAAAGATTCGTCTCAATATGTAGTTTTGCAATAAGGTTTTAAAAGTCCTACCCTTAAGGGTGTGAGACCCTCTCAAAAGTCGGGTTTTCCAACGAATACTAGAAAAATACCGTTATGGATCACAAACATAAACAAATGACGTTTTTGGCCCGAAAATAAACATGATTTAGCAATGCTTAAATGGAACTGTCAAAACATATGTTAATGCTATTAGTATAGGATTTGGGCCAACAACGTCATTTGTTTATGTTTATGATCCATACCGGAGTTTCCCCCATAAGAAATACATATAACAAATTTAATATCAAAAACACAGCTGTTTATAAAAAGAAACTCATTAGCTTTTTGGGAGTCAATATTAATGTTTGTAATATTCAGTAGGTTAATCCACCAGGTATTCAGTAGGTATACCTATGACTATCTATCTAATAGTCAATGTTAATACCAAGTTAAACAGTTAATCAGTTTTGTTGGAAGAACAGAAAATGTCTCAAGTTCAAAGAAGAAATATTGAAAACGGGAGGATGAGACGATTAATAATAAATATCTTATGCGTATGAGAAAAGTAGAAAAAGAGATACCTGGTCTAACAAATACCCATCCAGATACACATTCACTTGGTGAGATGAATAATAATTGCCAGTTCGGCTATGCAACTTACTTTGGAAGTAAAAAAAAATATACGAAGCACATCGTGTTGTCACGGTGGTAAAGTAAACTTGATTAATGTCAGATCGAATAAATGCATGCAAGAAATGTTTACTTCTGACACTGACAGATCGAGATATTTCAAAACATTTAGTAGAAACTATAATAATGTCTTGGCTACGATAAGTTCAAGTAGTTAGATTATACCAAATTTTGGCGGACCTTATGTTTTTATTGTAAACGTTTGTATTACTCGCTCTACTTCAATTGAGAAAAGCGCAAGTGGATTTTTTACTTCTAGGTTATGTTTCCAGTTCCTCGGACAAACTTATACACAGTTTTTTGACTGAATTCACCAACACAATCCTGACATTTCAAGTCAAAAATAGGAAGTTTCAAACACTCATTTGCTATTGAAAGTTTTAGTGGCAATATTAGATCAAACATAAGTGAAGGAATTAGTGTTTATGTATTTAACGATCGAGTAGTTACGGTCAAGTTTATTTTTATGATTCAGGAGAGGCAAATAATATACGCTGTTCAAAGAGAGAAAATGAAAATTATATCCAAATATTATAGCTACAAGAGTTATCCAACCTATTTCGACAAATAAATCCATACTTTCTAAACTTTGGGACAGGTATTATGGCTGTCCAGTTGGTAACCCAGAGTTTGTGGATAGAAATGGAGTAAATAAAATGGTTTATATCACCCTACTTTTCAGGATTCTCTACGGGGAAAATTCGTTGGTTTAGGGGGATGTCTCAAATCAAAGAAATAAAATGACCCAACTTAAATTACTTAACACAGTAAGGCAACAGTTTTCTTCAATTCTCAATACTGGAAAAACTTTGTTGCAACATGTTAACTCGAATTGAAGCAGAGCGTTTAGCATTCATTAGAAGTTATCAGTTAAAACTGAGATAAAAAATAATGTATGTGAACCTTGACGACGCGACGCAAATAGAGATATTTAAAATTAGTTTCTAACAAGTTTTCAAACAACTCTAAGATGTAACTAGAATTACTCGAATTTAAGCATAACGTTTTCCTCAGCGTTATGCTTCATATCATGGAGATCATTGAGCCTCACGGGTTCTCTACTTATGTTTGATTATTTGTACATGTTTCATTTCTATTTCGTACTGTTACGAAGTAAAATATTATTTTTGTGAAATATATAGGTCAACAATTGTGTGTAGAATCTTAAAATACTGTGTACAAACCATTTTCTGGACAAACTGTGTTTGGTTGTTCCTTCCATCAGTAAAATCATCCAATAGTTTACAATCTGTGCATCTTTTGTGACTGTTAACTAACTCAGATTCTACTTGAGATAGCCAATTTGAATCTAATGTATGTCTTAATAATGTAATTTACTTTATAAAACCTCAATGGTATGACCCCATGACCTTAATACGTCATGTATTGACTCATGTACTAAAACTACTTTAGACTATGTCCTCAGCCACGTGATGATTTCATGTCAACATCTGCTCAGATCGGTATTACAGTGTCTAATATATATCGCACTTATGCTCGATTTCGACCATTGTGCAGGGGTCGAGGTGTGGGTGGAGGCGTATCTTCAGCCGCCTACTACATCATGTACTTCCTGGTGACCAAGACGTTCGTCAACATAGAAGACCTCCTAGGGCTTCACGGAGTGTTCTTCCTTTACGGAGGTCTGGGAGTCACTGGACTCTTCTTCATCTACTGTTGTCTTCCAGAGACGGAGGGGAAGAACTTGGAGGAGATTGAAAAGTTCTTCCAGAGCAAGAAGACTGACAGAGTAGTTCCTATTAATTAGTGCAATACGTGAAAAACATTGTGTTTTGAATGACACGACTAGCCATGTACATTTTCCTTAGTCCTGAGATGTATTTTAAATTGTAGGCTATGATTTGGATTAATTTTATGTAAGTTCAACGATATCTTTGCTTCAGAGGTGGATTCAGAGGCAGATTTTGTGGTGGGAAGTCGGTAAATCCAATGGGATCCAGTGGTTCCTTCAGTATTTTTTACTAAAAAAACTTAATGTTGACAAGATTCTACATTGAAGTTGACTACAATCAATAGACCCTTATTTTTGTATGGTGTATTTTGTCCGCCATCGATTTGAGAAGGGTTACCATTTCTACTTTTGAAACATCCTATAGTTTTCTTACAATTTTTGCTGTAAACAGTGTCAACGGCAAACTTTATTGAGTTAATATTTTATCACTTCAAGCAAATATGAAAACACAGTTTAAAATAAACATTTAAAGTGATCTTCTACCTTGATTCACACTGTTCAGGTACATAGGAAAAATGGCACGTTTTGGCTAGTTTTCTGACATCGTCAGTCATGACATTCGGTATTTATTTCCATTTTGTCAGCTTTATTGTACTTTTTAGGTGTTTTACTCCAAAAACTTAAATGTGGATAGTTAAGAATCCTAGTCACTTTTTAGCGGATCAACCTTTTATGGTGAAACTGAAAACACTTTTTTATCAGCCTACTCTTCTTTATAATAGTTTCAAGCTTTGGTTTTATACCTTTCAGTTGTTCTCTTTTCTGTCAATCTAAATTTATATTTTTATTCAGCATATAAAATCTATTATTAAATATAAAAAGTATAAACTAAAATATTTTTTCAATACTTTTCTGTTATTTAAAGTTGTATCTAAAAGTTAAAAGATCTTATGATTATGTTAAAAATTAATAACGTAATAATTATGTTTAAATTCTAGATCAAGTTAAGCGATTGAAACTTGGCGAACTACTTCAATCGTTTCCTACTTTATCAAATGCGTTATTTTGCATGTTGAGACAGATTTTAATTTTAAGAAAAAAAGACCTTAAAATGTCTTAAGTGTCTATTTTTGCAAATAAAATGTATAGTTAAAATAAAATGAAAACGATTATTCTCGTAAGACACTATCATTTGAGTATTCAATCCAAATGTTAGGTAATACAAATTTTAATATATTAAATATATTTATATATACATTTTAGGTTAGGCGTTTCTTCTGTAAGGTATTTCTGTTAAATTGTTTTCTAGTGAATGTTTTATGTTTAAGTTGACCTTTCTAATGTTTAGAATGTTTTCTTCGTTTTTTAAAAGGGGTTACTACGCTCAATGACCTTAGGTGTGTACAAATAACTCCCTTTAGTGAAACAGTATTAGCTTGACAATTTTCAAGTTTTCTACAATGTGTTCCACCCTTTAAGCACTGCCACCTGGCACACTAAATACCTGATCAAAATGGTTTATGAGTCATGTCGATTATGGTTTAATATTTCTTCCCATCTAGAAATAGCATAGTTTCTAAATCCCATAGGTCATATTTATTTTGTGTGTATACTTATTTTATGTGAGTAAAAAGACAGTAAGTTATGTTATCGATCTTAAGTTCTAAAGTAGACATTCTACTTTTTTTTAACCATCCGCAGTGAATTGTCATCTCTGAGAGAATGGTTTAACTATACTCTCGTCATTAGTTTTATTATTTGGTTACAATAGCTAATTTTCACGGGACATTCTACGGTTTTCAATCAGCTGTTCTTTCATTGTTACATAATTAAAGAGTTTTCGGAAGCTCAATTTTGATATGAGCGTTTTAGCTGACAACAGCTTTGACATACTGTAATATGGAATTTCTACATCGCTATAGTTTATAAGTAATCAAAGCCAAAACAAACTATCATGGTTACATGAGTCAGCAAAAATAAATTTGTGTTGTTAAAGATATTTGTAAAATATCCTGTTCATGTTGATTTCGTTGTTGGTTATTTTTACGTTAGAAATATTATATAATATTATAACTTATAATTTTTTAACATAGTTTTTTGTGTATTTTATGGATTATTCTGATAACAGCATTTTATAAGACAAGCAATATATGATAGAAATTTAAATTATATTTAAATTGTATAAGAATAAATTGTACATAAGACAACCGTATTTACCCTTCAAACTGTGGTTTTAGATCTATATGTTCGCATCCTGGGGATAACTAGCTATTTCCCTTCTGTTCAGCTTGTATGCACAACTGATATGTAAAGTTACTTCTCCTCTACATACACTGTTACAATTGGTTTGTTATGGTTTACCTCTTGTCGTTATCCATCAGAGTTAAGGTGCTTTTCATTTTATAGGCTACCATTTTACTGTTGAATGCTTTATGTATGATCTGTTAGCTGTATATTTGTCGAATTGTTCTTAGTGTTATGACAATCGTTCCTTAGGTGTAATCATATTTAAGCCATGTTTTGTACATTTTGTGTATATTTATCGTAAACCTATTAAAATATTATGAATTGATTTTCTATATCTGTATATAACTTTAAAATTCCCTACTCCTTAATACATTTTTTTATTAAATCTCTCTCGACATTGTTACTATTAAGTGTCACTTTTTGGGGCTACTAAATGTTTTTTTTTATGTTTGGTGAACTTTAACTCTTAATTAAATTTTGTACAATAAAATAAATCGCCTAAGAGTTTAATGCGACATCATGATACATTTTAAGTAGGCTATGGTTCTTCTCGTTATTGTCTTATAATAATAAATTTTTAACTTTCTCAATATATTATGCACGATATGGTTTTTTCCTTCACGTATTATTTTTGAACTTATATTTTTAAAATTGTATTGTTAATCACTAGTTCAAGATTATAAATTTAGAGGGAAAAAATCTCAGGGTTTCCTGCATAGAAGAAGTAAAAATAGTTAAATTCAGTCTCTGGAGAAGCAAGGTGCTTTAGTCTGAACTTCTAGATCCGGAACTTAGGTCTTAACACTTCAGCATACATTGTTGGTTCTGAACATAACTGTATTGTCGTGACATGCTGATTAGTGATTAGGTAACCTTGAAACAGCACGTATACATTGTGTACAGTGTGTCGTTCGTTTGCAAAGAAATTGCAACAGCTAGTTGTACTTGATGTTAATAGATTTTCGTTGTATAAAATATCTGGTTTTACAATACCTTTTACGCCGAAACATGTAACACACGTTGACGAAAGTTACTTTTGGAACTGATAAAGGTATTGTAAAACCAGATATTTTATATATATTACAGTTCCGGGGCTACAACAATGAATTTTAAAGATTTTCGTTGGTGAATGAAATTGAACACTCTAACCACTCAACCTAGTTGCCGCCTAATCAGAAAAACTAGAAAATATACAGTACAGTGTAGATGAACACAAGTTGGCGTAACCTACTTGTTTGAAAATAAAACACTAGGTTTTTATCATTATACCTGCAGAAGACTGACAAGACTATTTCAAGACTATCCATGACTACAATACTAGACAAGTGTTTTTGTGAGTGTGTGTGTGGGTGTGTGCGTGTGTGTGTGTGTGGGGGGGGGGGGTGAAGGGGAGTAATTTAGGTTAGGGGTTGGAGGGAGGTCAATCTAATAGCTATCTATGGTCCAATGCCATTTGTCATAATTTCGCTAGTAATTATTAGTTTCTTTATGCTAACTATATTTTCAAAGTCTCTTATTTCTAGCTTTTTACAACATAACTATCCGTTAAATAAATTAATATTTATATCACAACACCAACAGAATGTAACATTGTAACATGTAACATGTAATGTACATTCACTAGTAAGACAACAAATAAAAACTCTCACTATAATTAGTTTAACATAACCCGAATTTAAATTACAACAGCAGTTTCATCAATTTTTGTATATAGAAAATCACAAACAAACAACCTTGATAATATTTGACTTTTAAACTACTTTTTACTCTGTAGCTTAATCTCCTACTTTCCCATGAAGGATACAAGCTTAAACTGTCTTTTACAGGTGCCTAGCCTTAGGCAATTTAAATTACGAACTAAAGATACCAAACAGATGTGAGTGTACTGCTGTCAAATGAACTACGGGTTACAACCGTCTATGGTTACAATATTATACAGTGTGTCAATTTCATAGCAAAGTACCATTGCTAACTCTAGTTGTATTTATAGCTCAGTGCCTATCACTAATAATATTTTATCTATAATCATTTGACCATAAGACATATTTATAAGAGTTTTTCATAATTGGGAAATACTGAGATTATCCCTTGGTGATAGAGAACGGTAGCTAGCCTGACTTATAGAGTAAGACACCAAGGTAAGCGTTTGCAGGGAGTGCCTTGACATTGGCGAGACCCGGCAGAGATTTATATAGTAGTACAACTAAGCTTTGCCAAGGTTACCCCCTTTTGGCTCAGGAGACCGAGCTTGGCTTATTGAAAATAGATGCTTTAATCATTTAACTTCTCACCAGTTTTGAAGTCGGACTTTTTCGTAGTCTCTTAAAACTGTTTACTGTTAGGTATGTAATAGTATATTTCGTACCTAGGGCCGAAAATGAGGTTTTGCCGGCTCGAGATAGTTTTTAAGTTCGAGACGAAGTCGAGAACTTAAATCGATCGAGAGCTGCAAAACCATTTCGGTCCGTGGTACGAACGCTATTTTTCACCACACTATACCCTATTACCACCATTCACCACTATAATAATGCACAATGATAGTCAACAAAACTACAACTTTAAGGTTATGTGAAGAAATAATTCGAGGAATCAGCAAAAATTAAAATAAATAGTTGCTAGGCAACGGTGACAATAACACAATTCTATTGCAATGCTGTGGATTTTGATTGTGTATTTAAAATGCATTCATGTTTTAGTAAGTAAGCGGACAGCTGATTTTGCGGCCCCGGCCTGTAAAAACCTGCTCAGTCCCCAAATTACGATGACAGCTGGCATGGCCAGCAAAACGTAACTTTCAGCCACCAATTAACGTATGTAATACAGCCAAAAACATCATAGTGTGGTGAAAAACCTTTTGCATACATATTTCTATAAACCATGTGTTATACAATAATTCATTAATGTAAAATAATGTTATGTTTTTGTAGTTTTTTCATGTAACTCATTCTGCCTACTGCGTTGGACTACTGTCTGTGCCGTGATCTGAAATCAATATGGCACAGTAATATAGGCAAGCTAGTGGTGATTAATAATATTTATTACACCAATAGCCTTTTGTTGTTTTTCGTCCTGTCACAAGCCAACCATGTTTGATGGATTGTCAGAATAGGTCTGTCCCCTTGATATTCTAATAAAATAAATCTATATACTTAAACGATAAGGGTGACATTTTTTTAGCAATACAATAACACGTTTTAAATCAGGTTAGATTAATATTGTTTTGTAAATCTGTTTTATTTTTACAAGACTGTGGAAGAAACAAAGTGAAGCAGGAAACGTGGTGGATATAGTTCAAATTTGCCACATTTTCAAAATGCATTGTTCATATAGTTTGATCAAATATTTGTTTTGCTATAAGGTTTTATATTTTTATTTGTAATGAAAATAAAATATTGTCTGCCCTGCAGTGACGAAAGTTACTTCAATAATGAAATCTTTATACATAATAGGTACCCCATAATAAGTACACATTATAGGCAATCGGTAGAAAATCAATTTCAGATTACTAGTAAGCACTCTACTAATAATGTGATGGATTAGTTTCCGTTAATCATCTAGTTGCTCGTTCAATACAACAATGGAATTAATAAAGTTTATAGTGGTGGTTTAGTTTGTATATTCAAACAAAAATTGACCTAGGGAACACTGCTCAAACTTAGATGGTCCCAAAATGAATATTTTCATTATTTAAGGAATTTATTAACGAAATTACCATTGATAATGTAATCACTTTAAAGCCTTCGCACGTAGTAGTAAATCACTGATTATCTCGAGTAATTTGCATTTTTGCAGGTATTACGATGTTTTTTTATGTTTGCCATATCAGTTTCAAGAACTTGACTTATATTAGATTTACCTTTGTTGTTCATGTCTGAGTTCGGGCGTAGTGAAACTGCCCCGACGTTTAGGGTACTTTTGAAACGATGAAACTGCCCCGTTCATTAAAAAGGATTAGCAAGGGTCGCCTCGCAAGACTAAAAATGCTGAAACTGCTCCGAGCACCCGGCCAGGTAGTCGCTACAGGACTGGGGAAAAAAGGGACTTATTTTTGTCCCTGTGTCTTGTCAGTGACTGCAGTCTTCTGAGTTCTTCTGCAGTTAACTGCCGTCGACTGCTTTTCCTACCAAGCCACAATTGTTTCTGTACAAATACCTAACCCAACCTAAACTAAACTAACCTAACCTAACCTTAAAAAAGCTAGAAATTCCTGATACTGGTGGTAGTTATTAAAATACTGCAGTCACTGATAGAATGCAGGGACAACAATAATTCCCTCATTTTTGTTTCCTTACCAATACGTAACCTAAAATAAGCTAGTAATTCCTGATATTAGTGGTAGTTATTAAAATACTGCAGTCACTGATAGAATGCAGGGACAACAATAATTCCCTCATTTTTGTTTCCTTACCAATACGTAACCTAAAATAAGCTAGTAATTCCTGATATTAGTGGTAGTTATTATAATACTGTAGTCAGTCAGGGACAACAAAAATTCCCCTTTTCCCAGACCCGTAGCGGTTACCTGGCCGGGCGCTCGGGGCAATTTCAGCATTTCTGGTATTGCGAGGTGACCCTTCTTGATGCTCTGTAATGAGCGGGGCGGTTTCATCGTTTAAAACATGCCTAAAATATCGGGGCAGCTTCATCGTCCCCCTGAGTTCTTGTAGGTAAGGAAGTTAAGTAAGGTAAGTCTCAATGCATATCGTCAGCTTGTGTGGACTTCAGGGGCTTTCTTGTAAACTCGTCCTCTAATCACTTAATGAAGTGTAATAGTAGTTTACGCAACGATTGCGTTAAGTTAGACTCGTAGAAGTTTTTAAGGCACTCGCCAAGGCTCGTGCCTTAAATTTTCTGCTCATGTCGTGAAGACTATTAACGCGAGTTGCGTACACTACTTTACCTACGACAGTTTTTTAATTACTAACAATCTGGTTTTATTTATTAACAATCACTACTCATAACTTCTTAGAGAGGTTATGTTTTTGTTTACTGTCAGTGCCACTGAAAGTGATGCAAGGACTTATTGTATAATCAGCTGATTTCATGTAATTACGTGTTTGTATAACTTCGTTAAATAATGAGTTACCTTTTTCAGGGAATAGGTTCTGCTAGCAGCATTCTTACCATAAATATTGTATCAGGTACAATTAGGGAAATATTGCATTTTTTTTTTTTTACAACTGAATGATTATAGTGAAAGAGCTAATTTACAGTTAGATCTCAGCATCGAATATTATAGAATATTATAAGCAGTTTGTGCTCTCATTTCTATCTCGTCAACTTCACTTTCACTAACTGACATTTTTAAAACAGTTTAATCTACCTTCCTTTAACTTCCACCAACTCAGGTTAAGAATACGTGAGTATCAACAGGAACAAGTACGATCAACAATTAAAATTGTCAACTGATCAGCTGATCAGCTGATTAGTTGACGTTCGAATCATTACAATTTTACTTCTTTTCCCTCAATTCTTGAACCTCATTGTTCCGTTACCCGTGTTGTTATGAGAAAAACTATGCTGTTATGAAATGAAACTATGCTGTTATGAAAGTAAACAGCTGTTAAGTGAAACTTTTCAATTCTAAGAACTGAAGTCTACTTTAAAATACGGTCGTAGGTAATAGTTATTTGTGCAACTAGTGAGAAAAGTGAGCAATTGACTCACTCGAGAGAAATCCTTACTCACGAGCCGTAGGCGAGTGAGGAATGGTTTCTCGAGTGAGGCAATTGTACTTTGAACTCGAGTTGCACATTATACTTTTCCTACAGTTACCATAAAACAAATACATTAATTTGTGAAGAAACATAACCTATTTTTACACAGAAGTGAACTTTCAATATAACATTTAATGTGAAGTGACAAATACAACAGTACAACAGCTGACCAGCTGATTTACAGCCAGTGCTGCCAACGTATTTCGCGCGCATACGACGTTGCCTGCATGTTATGCGTTCACCATTTCGTGCCTTCACGTTGCAAATCTGGAGTGAGACAAAGTAATTAGAGTGAGACAATGTTAACATTGTCTCACTGATGAGCGAATTGGCCACTTTGCTTTCTCAAATCAGTGAGAGAACATGTACATTGTTAGGTAACTGTAGGAAAAAGTCTTATTTTATAACTATTGCAATAGTACCTAATTTACCTCGTCATTTAATCCGAATTCATATTACGTGTAACATCAACATTTTATTATATTGTTAGTAAAACATTTTGTAAATTAAAAAATAGTTCAAATGCCCGGTAATTTTACTTAGATCTTTGAAGTTTTGTACATAAAATAAAACAATCTTTCATCTATAAGTGACTCATTTAACCTACGAGAATGAAGCTATCTGCACGGTTATCTGTACAGCTGTACAGTGCACATCTAGACCTTAGTTATTGCACAACACGACAATTAATTGCAAGCTATGCTTTAAAATGTTGGATTGTAACAATGTAGGGGTTTTAATTCCTTGCGTTTGTAAAAAGTTGACAGATAAAACATATCAACCGATAAGAATCGACGATTAGATTAAGCTGAGTGTGGCATACAGTTCAGTACGACTTGATTAGTGTATGACTAATACGGTCAAAGTACCAACGCACTTACTGGTTGTCGAGGCTAGGCTATGCATTGGTGGTATAAGGAGTTTCCACAGTGTTTAGTATGTGACTACCACGATCAATGTACCAACTCACTTACTGGTTGTCGAGGCTAGGCTATGCATTGGTGGTATTGGGAGTTACCACAGTGTTTAGTGTGTGACTACCACGATCAATGTACCAGCGCACTTACTGGTTGTCGAGGCTAGGCTATGCATTGGTGGTATTAGGAGCTACCAGAGTGTTTAGTGTGTGACTACCAAGATCACTTTACCCCCGCCCTTACTAGTTGTCGAGGCTAGGCTATGCATTGGTGGTAGTATTGGGAGTTACGCGAGTGTTTGTTTAGTTTGTGACACCACGATCACTGTACCAACTCACTTACTAGTTGTCGAGGCTAGGCTACGCGTCCGTGGTATTAGGAGCTACCAGAGTGTTTAGTGTGTGACTACCAAGATCGCTTTACCCCCGCCCTTACTAGTTGTCGAGGCTAGGCTATGCATTGGTGGTATTGGGAGTTACGCGAGTGTTTGTTTAGTTTGTGACACCACGACCACTGTACCAACTCACTTACTAGTTGTATAGGCATTGGTGGTATTGTGTGTTACAGAAACTAAGAATGGATGGAATCAACTACGGTTACGATAGTGCCCGCTCAACATGTGCTCAGGTATGAGTTTTAAACTAATTTGTTTATAGTTTTATTTACTTAGTGTTATTAACATAGTATCAATTTTTTTATAATATTGATATTTTTAGTTTACGTCCTTATGAAATCTAACCAGTTAATATTTTTCAATAGGCTTATATTATATTTCGTTCGCACTATTAAGGCGGTTGAAGGGAAGTTCCCCCACAACCTTTTATATATATATATACTAGCAGAGTACCCGTCCTTCGTACGGGGTTGGCATATAAGTGTAAAAAGCTTATTGCAGTTATACTCTAACTTAGCGTTTGCAATGGGGTTGGACACAGTTTGATAAAATTTACTTTTTTTAAATTTACGGTATACTATAATTGTATTACACCTACCATAGCCATAATGTTCTACCACTTCACCTTAACATTAAGGAAAAAGAAATTATTAAAAATTCTAAAAATATCACAAATTACTCATGAAATTAAAAACATAAACATAACTGTAAACAATCCTACTTTGGCAGTTCTCATTGCCTATCACAGTTTTTTTTTTGCTGCTTAGTTCAAATTAGCAGTTTTCATAAATGAAAAAAAATAGTGCTGCACCCTGTTGGTAAATCTTATAATTTTTTAATACTTTTGCATATCATCTTTATCATAGAACCAACTTTTTTTGCTGTAACAGCTGACTAAATTCTTTAATTACCTTTAAATATGAATACTCAAAAGGTTAACATGGGGAACTACAGAGCCACTGGGGCGGAGCCCGAAAGGATTTTTGAGATAAGAATATGCCTATATGTTAATCGGGAATATGAGCTATCATGCGAAATTTTAGTCCAATCCGTCTATTAGTTAATGCGTGATTAAACTTCAAACAAACAAACAAGCAAACAAACAAACAAATAAACACACAAACTTTCATATTTATAATATTAGTAAGATAAGATATGTTGCATCTGATTGATGTTTTGGTAAACTTTAGCTGTTGAGCTATTTTTTAACGGTAGTATCAAGTGGAGTATGTCTGTCTTCCTAAAAAGACAACAAAAAAACTAGAAAATAATGGGAAAACTTCAATACAAGACGCTCTTCAAAATTATGTCTTGTGAAACACTTTTTTCAATGCAAATATTAGTTTTTGACTTTTCATATGTAATCATACAGTAATTCGATTGTAAATATGCCTTTTAAAGTGGTTTTACGTGTTTTACATTTACAATCCTTGAAAAACAACCGTCACACTAATAATGAAGTTGTTTCGCTTTTGGTACAAACCATACGATTATTTGTCCTGATAAACTTAAATATTACTTGAATGAGTAAAGACCACACTTTTTTATAACAGTTCCATTATATTGCAGTAATAAGCCAACAACGAGGGATGACTTTGGCGTAATATTAAATTTATTAGAACACTATTTTGAAGCATTATCAAAATTTGTATAGTAAAAAATAGGGAATTGAAGTAAGCTGTTTTACAACTGTTAGTAGGATTATTATGATCCCATATAACCTTGACTTTTGCAATAAAACTACTGAGCTCCGTATGCCCTACTTACGCACGTTACTCGAGGTGTACATTCCACCAAACACAAGATATATTATTTAGTCATTCAAACATCCAAAAATTTATTGAATTGTTAACTTTGAATAAAGACTTAAAGTCGATTAAGAAACTTTTTGTTTAATACATAACAGCAGCGTTTATACTAGCTAAGTGATACTATATTTTAAAAATAATTTTAAGAAGCCTGAATCAATTTTAAAACACCCCACTGCAGCAATCCTGCAAACTAAGCAAATCTCCATTCGTATGATTAGATTACCCATCGAGATATGCGAATCTACCGTTTTGTACTAAATAGTTGTATCGTAATATTGTGATATCGAAAAGGTTTCGGACGCAAAGAACCGCGACCGTGACCTTGTCTTCACATGATTTTGGACAATTCAAACCGGCTTGAGCACAGGGAGATCAGATAAACATACACTATTCGTACATAACATACACATATGCCTCCTTACACCTCCCTTATGCCTCACTGCCAAGTCATTTTAACTAAGTGATAATGCCGCAACCCCTAGGTCTAGCCTGAAGTAATGTGAAAAACAATCCCAGGCTCGTGCCTAACGTCCTAGAAAAAAACACCTATGCCTCCCGGATTTCAATTTCTCGTGTCTACGGATGGATTTTGCAGTTTCTTAAAAAACGTGATGGCGCTCAACTAACTTTGGCTTAACTACAAATCGTTTAAATAGAGTGCCTTAAAGCCAGAAATAGTCTATCTAAGAACAGAAGTAACACCAAATTCGAAGGATTTGTAAGAGTCCTACCTGGGTGTCAAGGTAACACAATCACCTTTTCTTTTTGATTTGCCGAGTAAATAACAGATATCCTCTTTATTGCAGCTTCTGCGGAGTCTAGAGATGAAGACCGTGTTCAGCTTCCCAATATCACTTATCTTCCGAGTCCGAGTCTATTTTAAACTAGCTGTTCTATGTGTTGTTACCTTCTTTCACGATTTCGGTGAAAGCTACAGGAGAAGGTTTGCTAACAATTTACACTGTCATTTTAAGGCCTCGGTAGTGGGAGTGTTTGAATGTCAAAAATCAAAACTTTCAGTGTCATTTTTTGGGTTAGAAGACACAGTTTAGTTTTTTGATTTCCGAAATCAAGTGGTTCGTTGACTTGGTTCAAGTGTTGTTTCGTGGGACTTTGTCTCGCTTGCCATTTTTGAACAAATAATAACCTTTAACAAGAGCCATTCAGTATTTCTTTACGCCTATGTATTAGGCATTTGTCATATACTGGATTATAATTTCAAAACCCTATAACACACATTAACTGACCCTGCTGGATAGGAAACTGAATCAAGTTCATCCAACCCTACAAATTCATGCTTAATCCCACCAAAATTTGAACAGACCTTGAGTTATCATGTTCACAGATATATACATTTATACAAATTTAACTAATAGTGTATTTGATCTCTCGGCCCATCCAAATGAAAAAGCAAATCGGTCCCGGGTCTAGGTCTTGTCATGCTACCTACGTCAAATGTTTCTTCGCTAGGGAAAACTCGTCAAAACAGTATAAGAATAGTGTAGTGTAGTGTAGAATAGTGCATCTACTATACATAGATATTGATCGTACAGCATATCATTTAAAGTTAGTCTGCTATCAGGCTGTCTATCAATGCACAACAATTACGTAACAAATTTAATGGACGTGACTAATTCATGAAACAATGTCATCTTTGAATTCAAATCTACTTGAGCGAATTATTGCCGTTTAATGTTCTGTAAATAAAAACTACTGTTTTGAAATGGTCGTAAAAATTTAATGAACCATGAGTAAGCTGCTTTGCAAAAATATTTTATGGCTCTATAGATACATAAATTTTGAAAAATCTACATAAATATATATTTATACTACTTTTATACTAGAGTTAAACAATTAATTTCACATCACACTATTAACCAAATCTTAGAATAACTATTGGGGCCCATACAGAGTGTTCAAAAAAGGTGGGCTAAATACGCAGTGATACCATGGGTCAAAATTATAAGAAAATGAAGACTAATATTTTTTCCAAAATCGCTTTGTTCAAGATATCCACCATTTTGTATTGTTTATAATCATTTTTATTTTATAAATTTTTCAATCGATTTTATGAAACTTGGTATGTATGTTAAGGTAGAAGAGACGATAATAACAAAAATTATCTTGATTCATGGTTAAATTAGAAATTCAAAATTGTGACCATTCAAATTTTTTAAACTTGAATAATTAAAATATAGCTGATTTTATGAAAAGATTTCAAAACACATTTCTTTTATATTCCCTATCAAACGGTACCAAGTTATAAAATCTATCGAAAAATAACTAAAATATAACAATTTTTAGTTGTAAATTTTAAGGTGAATCAAGATATTTTTTCTAGCATGGGTCTCTTCTACCTCAACGTACATACCAAGCTCATAAAGATCGGTGGTAAAAATTCAAAGATAAAAATGTTTACGTAAAAAATACAAAATGGTGAATATCTGGTTAACGAAGCAATTTTGGAAAAATATTATTCTTGATTTTACCTCTATTTCGACCCAAGGAATCACTACATAAATTATGTCTACACCTTTTTTTTGAACACCCTATATAGGAATGTCAAACAACAACAATCTTTTACACAAAGTTCAACCCAAGTTTTGTTTCAAACTCATCATACACTAGAGATGTTTTGGATATACAATTTAAGTTTCTATTTTATCTATATTATTATAAAATTGAGGTTAGGTCGGTCTGTCTGTCTGTCTGGGCAGCTGTCACGACTGAAATACTTAACGGTTACAGCCAAAATTAAGCACAAAGATGGTCCACATAACTAGGGATGCCATAGGTCTATTCAATTCCATGACTTGCTCACGGACCCTTGGATATCCAAAGTTTTGAGATGAGGTTTTCAAAAACAAATGTCAATTGGTCTCCATTGAAGCATGAGAAAATTCACAATGTTTACCTTTGCGTTGATATTTAATTGTAAACAATCAGAACTGGCAAATGCTCATTTCAAAATTTCAGACAGCTTATCCTAAGAAATTCAATATATTTATTTTTCTATGATTTTACTCAACCATGTGGTAGGATTATTTAATCTAAAACTTTATGATGGATTATTTATTCTAAATCTATGTTAATGATTATTAAACATATTTTTCTTCCCGTTGCGAAGCACGGCTACAGCAGCTAGTAAATTCTAAAAATAATTGTTTGCGTTGGTAAACTATGATAAAATTAAATGCCAAAAATGGTTTATAAATGTTTATTCACGACTATCAAAATTATTACTGTCTATTTTAAAGTTCAAAGTCATATAGCGGTTTATATTGTCATCAGAAACAGGAAGTAAATTCCAAGTGTGTTTTATTTAAATTTGCATTCCAATCTGCATACTTTAGTTACTAGGCGTGGCCAATTGCACTATAGGCCATGTAGAAACTTTTATTGAAACTTAACGTAAATGTCAACGGTGTTTAGAATTGTAAATTTATAATCTCTTAACAAGTTAAAGCTCAGAAACCACTAGAGAAAATAATTTTGAACCCAGGATTCAAAATAAATACGGTGTAAATTATTTTAGATTCCATGAAAAATGCAAGTATGTGGCTGAACTTACATGCACTTGCAGTTCATTGCTTTTAGAAGGTTTTAGCGCACAGATCATTATATTACTCATATTTAATGTTGGTGTTATAATCAGTATGACAGTTATAGTGATGTTTTTCATATATTTTTATCTTTGGAGTTTAATTGTTTTATGCTCAATGTTGTCTTAATCGTCGACATGCCAGTAATGGTGCTGTAGGTCCTAGCAACATTTTCGTTAGAATGACTGAAGATCAACGTTGCCGAATTATAGTGAGGTTTTCCAGATAGTTACAGCTTTTGATGTTAAACGTTTGATGTTAAACGTTGACATTACAATCGGCATGCCAGTGATAGTGATTTTTTACAGGTCCTTGCAACTATGGCGTTTGAATGCCTGATGTTCAATGTTGGCATTATCATTGGCATGCCAGTGATAGTGATAGGGGCCCTCAGACTTCCTGGAAGTGACTTCTCACTAACAGACGACGAGGCGTCATGGTTTGGTAAATATTCCTAACAACTATTACAATTATGTAAATTATAAATTGCCTTCTAATAAATTAAAATTTTTTAAACTTGGGATTAAATTTGTATGTATCATATTTTACAGCCATCTTGTTAAATTGTATCCTAATTTAACATTAATAACTGTGTATAGTAATGGCATTAAGTACTCAATGGTAAAAGTCTATGCAGTTTGAAAAGTAATACACAAATTCCTGTATAAAATAACCTTTTGTTATTTGTTGGTTTAGATTGTGTTTTCAGCAGTTTAGTTGTCAAGGAAAGACTAAATCATAGCTCACTCTATTTGGTTCAAACTAACAGTACTTATGGGTTGGTTAAGATTGGTGAAATGGGATGTGTTGTTTCTCATTACTTTAAAAATGTATTTTCAACTTTGATGATAGATTTGTTTATTTAAAAAATAAAACAAGGCTGGGTTGTATTTATTTTATGAGAATTATTGGAGTACGTGATCTTTGTTGTTATATAATCTACTAGCCGTTACCTGGCACGCGTTGCTGCACTAAACAACTATTATTTTAAATGGTTATTTTTTGTTGTTTACTATAAATAATAAAACATATACCAAGAACAAAAATTGAATATTCATTTTACTTTAATGCCAGTGGATAAACAATGTTTTTGTTTACCTATATGCCCAGGACAATTAGTAACTTATTAGAAATCGCAAGACGGTTTACTTGGATATCTGATTACCTATTTTTGACCGATTACAGTTATCGTTATCATTAAATTTTTACGTAATATCTACTAATCTCCTAATAATTTAACAATTGAGTTGAGTGCATGTCTTTGACAGATGTGCTCATTTCAAGAACGCCTTTAAGTTTCACTGTCCTCAAATGTGTTCATTTCTTTACCAACTTTCAAATATCCATTTACCTTTTTGTATCAATTATTTGAAACATCATGTTGACAAGTTACAGTGATTAATAACACATCTACATGTATTAATTTTTATATCTTCACGTATTCACATCATATTTATTTAAACTTGAATTTCAAAAGTTTCTTTTAAGAATCGTTCTTCACTTGAAAATCCTGATGCATTTGAAAGAAAGATAATAAACTATTCAAAAACAGAACAAAAAACTATAAACAAACAAATCTTAATAATCTGTATCAACGAACTGAGATATACTTTTTCCCAATACCTTGTCATCAATCCTTATGATCAATGGGTAAGGGGAGGGATTACAGTAATGGGAGTAACTAAGATAGTTTATAGGTAAAATCACAAAAATTGTAATACATTTTGAACTCTAATTTTTTACACCATTGGGGTTACATAATTTTATTTCGAGTTTAAAGGACCATCACTAAATATCAATGAAATCATTTCACCAGTTTTTTTTTGTTAAAAACTGATTTTTCGTTATTTTGTGAGTTATTATGGAAAAATCACCGGAATAATTGACTTAAGATAATGTCTGAAATACGTAATTTAATCGTAACATACCTAACGAGTGGATTTTAACGACTTTGTATTACGTATGTTCCAGCCGGACTAATCTTCATAGCCCAGCCTCTAGGTAGCGTGGTATCTGGTTTTCTACAGGATCAGCTGGGTCGCAAGCTCTGCATGATGGTGGTCAACATTCCTCAGCTAATGGCGTGGGTTGCTTTGCACTACGCCACCTCAGCCACCACGCTGTTCGTCTCCGTCGCCACCATGGGTTTGTATTCTAGATGTTCAGCTACAAAAGGATTTTAATATGTACAGTCTTTTATATAACACGGTGGCCTGAAATCCTAGGCCATGTCTACAAGAATTTTTCACAACCACCCAACTCACCAAATCAAGCAAATCTGCAACAACCCAACCAACAACATCTACCACCACACGCCCTTACCCAGGTCTCATCAAAACCTATAACCCAACAACTTGAACCTCGCCAACAGCTGTGGTTTACAGGTTAGTGAGTTAAAATACACATAATTCGTAAAACACGCTGCTATCAGTGCAGTACCACAGCATCTAGCCGTCATTGGTCATTGTGATTTTGATAAATGGTTCTGAATAAAAAAAATGTCTTATATTAGTGAGCACAACAAAAGTATAACGTCATATCACTTAATCCACGCCACTCATCTTGCATTTACATTCAGTAAAACTTACAAAAAGTGTGTCGCTGGATAGATAAAGTGATTCTTTTGAATTTTATAAATAACTAGCTGTACCCACGGGCTTTGTCCCGTTTAACTTCATAAGTATTTGCATGGCTCAATTACGTCCTGGTTGAAGTTCGTTCGCTACGCTCACTCACCTTCAGGTTGGAGCTCGTTCGCTGCGCTCACTTGCCTCCAAATTAGCTGCAAATCGTTGCAAATTAGCTGTTGTCATAAATTTAAAAAAAGTCATCTCTTTTATTGTTTATAATACTTTCATAAAGGGTTTTATGTTTTAATATTTAACATTGGAGAATTTAAACGTTGTTAAGTGCACAGGTGTGCTGCGATTGGGGTTTAATACATTTGGACTTATTCAAAAGTAAAATAGTTTTCTGTGCTGCACTCTGTAGAAGCACTGTGGCACTATTTCAAATCATGACCATTGCTAATACAGAATGTTGTGATTATTCAAACCTACAAAACAATTGGTGAAAGTAAACATCTGCTTTTGAATTATATTTATTTTTAAACATTGTAGATCAAAAAGTCTGACATTGGCCCACTTAAAACCCTCTGGGGCAGAGCCCTTTTGACGGATCTGCACCAAACTTCCCTCGAACCATCCTTGAAAGATGCTTAATAATGCCTAAAAGTTTCATTACAATCTGTCGAGCGGTTTCGGAGTCCATAACGTATATACACACACACATACATACATACATACATAGTTCCTCTTTTATAGATATAGATGGTATTACTTTACATGCCAATTGTGGTAAAAAAGTAAGAATGCGTTAAATGAGACATTATTATAACATTCCATCTTCTCTATTTGGGAAATGAATTTTGTCACAGGTAATTTAATGTTCCTTTTCTTTCTATCAAGTGCGGAGATCCGTAAGCCAATTTTCGTGAATATCTCAGTATAGTTGATAGATACCCAACAATTTCCTCAAGCTAGTAACCCTGCTCTGTCTTAGGTCTGAGTCTAGGCTTCATGGAGGCGCCGGTTCTTTCGTACATTGGAGAGATCAGCGAGCCTAGACTTCGAGGAGTTCTCAGCAGCCTAGGCGGGATCTTTTTCAACTTCGGCCTCGTTGTGTCCGCCTTCATAGGAGCCTCTACTGACTGGAGAACAATGATGCTATGGAGTGCACTGTCTCCTATATTGGCGTTCCTGGCCTTATCACTGGTTTGTATTTAGATTCCTTCATATTTAGAATATAAAAAAATGTAAGACGTGATTAATGGTACTGATTTTTCTAGAAGCGGAGAGGACTGCCATTAAAATAGCTTCTTCCTTCTCATTTTTTTCGTTCCGCGTTCCTCGTTCCGCTTTCGCATCTAGGAAAATCCATCTTAAGTAGGTATGATGATTCGCTGGGACAAATTCGTAGAATATCTTGCCGATTCCTGGTTGTAGTGGGTGACGTCACATATGTTTTAGCACCAACATTAACTTTAACCGTGTCGTTATTTAAGGAGTCCTGTGTCATGTTGGAAATGTCGTGTCTTGTTGTTAAAGGATTCCTGTCTCATGTTAGAAATGTTGTGTCATGTTAAAATATAATAAAAGAAGCACCCGATTTGGTAGTGGCAATTATTCAAAACCAATTGGTAGAATTGGTTCCCTGGGGTCTTTTCCATGGCTATCAGAAAATGTAAACCGTTTTCCTGCGTTTTTGTTCAGTGACAGATGTGTTTATGTTTGCGTCTTCTCGTGGTTTGTTGTTTATATTGAGCATGTGACCGTTGTTTACATTGTAAATAAGGGACTGAAGAGTCAGTATTCACTCAAGATAAACAGTTCTGTTGGTCCTTAGATACGCTATGAGATATTAGAGATTAGATATCCTGAGATGAGTGAGACCAGTCTTCTGAATCATCAGAAAAAAAACAAACAGACAAAAAATGTCATAGACATAACATACAACAGATGTCATGTTTAACCTAACAAAATCCAAGAGTAATTGTCTGCATAATGTAGCGAGTTACTAGTTATCAACTGTGTCACAATTATCGCGAATCAGTCAGCACATCGCCAGCGTCTCAGCTGCGCCTTAACCTACGCCCGGTCGTTCGCTCGTACATAAAATTTAGCAAATTTCTTTCTAAACCATTTTTTAGAGCTTATTATGCACCTAATGGTTACGGAGAAAATTCCAAAACATTTTAAATCTAAAATTCCCATGTTAATCCTATGGAGAATAAGTAAACTTGTAGTTTGCTTATTTAAAAACATATGTAAGGTGCCAAATTTTAAGGGGGGTTAAAACGTACTACGAATAAATGAACATCAGAACTTACCCGATTTTTAACCACAATAGCCTACTCCTAGGCCTATGTGTTGGCCATAGCTTGGGCTATGGGCCAAAGAACGTAGGCCTATTTTTATTCACAGTGAAGTACACAAACACATCCACAACTACATATTTATTCATAATAGCACTTCGCTTCACATAATAAAGTTAAACCGGCCGATTTTACAGATATTTAACGCCGACGACGACATAACCCCAAACTGGTGTTTATTTGTTGACAGACGACAGACGAAACTAGACCAGCTCAACAAGTGAATTCGATCGGCTGTTGTCTAGTAGTACTAAAGTTCGCCGCTTGAGCGCGTAAGCCTCAAGCGGGCAGGAACGAAGGATTTTACTCCGAGACAGGATTATTCGTTCGTACGCCGTCTTGAGAGTAACTTCGCTGTTTGACCACCGACTAGCTCGCACGGGTTACGAATACAACGACACTACGATTATCACGAAGGTTAGCTACCATACTAGTTAGGCCCCTTTTTACGTTTTACGTTATTTCTGTTTTATCTTACGCATACTTTACTTATTATACCTTTTCGTTTTCTTAAAATTCCATTACGAATTATCTTAATTAATTTTTCTCAACTCGAGTCTTGACCCGCCAGTTCCTGCCTGCCAGTGACTAGCGGTGGCGATCGTTTATTTCATTTTAATTAATTAGTTTCGAAATTACGATTTCCCCGTTCGCTTAACCAAGAATTATCACGTCTAAATTATATCTCGTTTTCACCGTTTTAATACCCCGAGACTTGTCGTCTAAGTTCTAAACCCCGTCTTTGGCGGGTGAAAGAATCAAGTCTTGGGAGCAGCTGATTTGAACAATCAAACAGCTACAATATTCATATTAAATTTATTTTAAATCATATCACGATAAATTATCCGTTCAGTTATATTAATTAGGCCCCGACGACTCTGTAGGAATTGTTTTTTTTTACCTTTTATTCGACATTATATCGATTACCAACGTCTTTAACTAATTAGTTGCATTTTAATACGAGTATTTATATCACATTGGCTTAAGATTGGATACTCGTCGGTCCTACAGAGTCATTATAAAAGTTAGGCAAAATTCTCCAAAACACTTTTACGAAGGCTGGGATGATATAACTCCAACTGAGCGTCTGCAGGATTTCCTGAGCGCTTCTAGAGCTCTGAGCCTTCGATTAAATTTAAATAAATTGATCAGTCAAAGCCGTGACAACTTCGTATCGACCCCTGGATTTTTCTCGGCTCCTTCTGAGCATTCCGGGGAAGAAATTTGAGTGTGGCTGGTTCTAGGGGTAGGCCTAGCCTGACTTGGTGAATACTAGTTTATTCCCCCCCTAGAATTTTGCGTCACACATAATTTAAGAAAAATTCGGAAAATTTATTCGTATCTTACTAAACTATTAACTATTAACATCAACGCCAAAATATTTTCTTCATTTTGTAACATACATGTATTGTTTTTCCATGCAAAGGGTACTGAGATTAGTTAATAAGTTCGCCATTGCGCCTCACGCCTCCTGGTTGGTACCTTTATGTTTACTAAAATACTGTTTTCTGAAATGACATAACCAGCAATCTCTAGCTTTAAATATTTAGTGACTTCCTGAAAGGGGATGGCCAGTTCATAACCATCCAGCTTAATTGCTTCCTCCAATGTCTCTAGGTCTGCTTTTAGTTGATCAACTGTAACAATAGAATTAGGTAATTTTCTCTCTCTACATTGGCTGAGCACTTCTAATTTTCAAATCAGCTGTGTCGTCTGGAGTTGCCGAATAACCTGGTGTACGCTCATCTGTAGCAAACTGGAACTTTTAAAATCACGTTTCTTCTCCTCCATAGATTGTTGTCTCTGAAATCGGCCAATACTTTAGTAATACTTATACTGGCATTTATAATTTGTCCACAACTCCTTTCAAATTCCTCACTATCATTTTTCATACTTATGTTTATACCCTCTTTCTCCTCGTATGCCTCTTCCACCTGATGTGCCAATTCCTGTTCGAATCCTGACATTACTTTTTGATTAGCTACAAGGGGTTTTAACTGTCGCTCTGTAACACCTTTCGCAACACCAATGTGCATATTTTCCTATGAAATAAACACTCCGTGCCACTCTATTGACGGTTTCCGAAGTTCTCACGTCCACACTGGAGTTCAGCCGTTTGATTTGCTGACCAACCCGTTTGTCGGCCTGTAACATCCACGTAAACACAGTACATTGGGGATCATTCAAGGATCAAGGAGACAAGTACATTACAACACAAAAATATTACAACTGGAGACAAAATAATTTTAAATAACAACAAAATAAATTCAGAACAACTTCATAAACTAATTTATGACTACGTTTCTACATAGAACATTAATAGAGATTATTATGTACAACTACTTTTTATGAGCGCTACCTGCGATTTAATGTATAAGATATTCTTATATTATTTTACCTATACGACCATCGATATATAACTACTGGATAGGCAGCGCCGCGCCGCTCCGCTGCCCAAACCGCCAGCAGCATGCCAGGCCAGCAGTGGTTGCGTTCAAGGAAATGAAGGGTGAGAATGGGCAAAAGCGCAACGCAGCGTATTGCTTCTGCATTGTGGCGGCATATGTTAACCTGTTATACACCTAAAAAACTGGTTTTAAGAGACTTCTTTTGACAAATCATTTATCTTCTTGACATGCTCAATAATAGTCAATGTAATGAGTAAACATAATTGAAGTACTATTAACACGTATTCTTAAAGTTTTCTTCCGTATTTAACAAGATAATATTGTTTATCAACTAGATAATGCTTGTTTAAATCTGTATAAATATGAGTTACAATCACGTATATTATTTTGTATGGTAGGATGAAATAAAAACAAAACATTGAATACAAAACAAGTGTTTTATTAACATAACTGTATTTATAACGTTTACTAAAAGCTCACACAGATCACATGTTACAAAACATTTTTTCCTTAAACCTAAGTTGGATTTTTTTGTTCTTTCTCTCTTTGCAAGGTGATGGAAAAAAATCTTGAACAAAATTGCAAATATATTTAGCATCCTTGAAGTTCGTCATTAGTCATATGACCTATAAAAACTTAATTTACAAAATTATTACACACATCCATTTACGTCTGTAGGCATACTTAACTATTCTTAGGACATCTTCATTTGCCCTAATCTTAATAATACCTAATTTTAATAGATAACCTGGAAGAAATGTCCAAGTATGTAGCATTTGTTGACCCAGTTTTCAAAATATGTCATTAGATTAAAGAGATAATGCAAAAGAGTGTAGTATAAAGGTGGTAATTTATCCGACATACTTGTAATTATTCTATATGAAACAATTAATTGTATGTCTCGATTTAGGATTATCTCTGTTAGTTTAGCAGATTCGTAACAATAACATAGATAAATAAAAGTTCATATGCTTTAATTGAAAATTTTCAAATATTCAATTTCAAATTAATATTTAATACTTGGTTGTGAAAAGAAATGTTGCAACCTCTACTCCATCTCGACGTGATTAATTGTATGCAGTGCAACTCTTAACCTCTTATGTTATTGTATTTTATTAACATGTTGATACATAAAACAAACTAGGCACTAGTTATCACATGCATTTAAAAATACTTAGTCTTACTTAGACGTGAAGACAAACAGCCAGGGTTCAAAATCCCACATTCGCGGGTCTGACGATGGTCATGTGACATTAACAGGCGGGAAATTAAATACGGGAAATAAATGCGGGATAATGTGTTTTTAAAATAATTAAGTAAACTTTTAAAGGCATTCCTTAAGTAATCCTTTACAACAAAGGTAACTTAAAAACAATCTAATTACATGATGCATTATAATTATTAATACAATTACATTAAAGAACTGCCAGTGTTTGTACGTAGTCGCATGGTTGTCACTCAGTTCTTGCCCACTCAGTACCTGCGCGTCTATGGATACTCTCCCGCAGCACACTCGTGTGTGCGACCGGATTTCAAACCACAGCGCTTGTGGACAGCGCGCATTCCAGTAGCTATATATATCGATGTATACGACTACGACATACCCAGTACCCATCCTCTATACACGTACCAATATTCACTAGTCTCGTCTAACGCTTAGGCGTCCTACACCGTTTTATTGTTCACTCACGATCACACACTGAGGTCGTCCGTTTACCTGGTATCCGCTAACCTCGGTCCAAAAGTCACTGAGGTTGACACCCCATGCTGACGTGGCGATAACGTGTCCCTACTCCGGCACGTTGGCCTGAGTTTAACACCTAAACAAAAATAGGCCTATACCTTCCTGATATTAAAATTGATGTTTAAAGTTTTTTTTCACACTTTATCTTCACTACACTTAAGTGTCACTGTCACTGCTTACGGTGAAAACTGTAGAGTCACACTTTTATCCGAATCCGAGTCGCCACAAGTACGACTCATTCGTCATTGGGGCCTGGTAGTTAGGGTAGTCTTCGTCCTAATCCGAGTCGTCACTGAGGAAGTAGAGTCATATTCCTCAACGAGAGCCACCAAGTGACGTAGACTGCTAGACTCTGATTCACCATACTGTCATCACTATCCTCGTCTACCACGGCTGCTTCGGCGGTAGGACCACCCTCATCTTGATCATGACCTCGACCTCTGTGCCGTCAGGGGATTCTCCTTCTTCCATTCCCTGCCTATTTTGGCTCCTAGTCCTAATGGCAACCTTGGCACATGGTACCATAATCCCACAACATGCCTACTCCTAGCGTAATCCAACGCGCGCAAAGCCCTAATTAATCCGAATGGCTTTATCGCCAATCCTCTACCTGCACCTGGACGACTTCCACTTACTGTCCAAAGGAGACTTATTTCTATTTAAATAGTGTAACCACGAAATTAACAATCAATCGCTTATTTCTACACAAGAACTGTACTTCACTTTTTAATCCAAACTCAACTGTGACTCACAACTAATTCTAAATATCTTCAAAACACACAAAACTATAACAATTAATTAAGAGAAACAAATTTTACCACTTCGTATACAACCGAACCAGATCCAACCAGCTCGCCAGATCACCAGATGTCTCAGAAACTCGGCCAAGTTACGCATCGAAGAATGACAGATCTTATGACCGAGAATATCATCAATTGGCTGATCATTTTGAGCAGGAGAGTCGACGAATTGCAGCTCGTCGTTTGGAAGATCGTCAGCGCAGTGAAGTCTGAAATCCCCCAAACCTACAATGTTGTCATGTCGGTTGGCGAGGGATATCATTGAATAAGCATTATGCACCATGCAACTACATTGCAGGCAGACAATATTAGAAAACTTGAAACACCGTGCTATCGTTTATACACTTGATGCTGAAACTGGAATGATACACAACCAAATTATCCAAATGCTACTAGGCAACAAAAATGTTTGCAAAAGTTTCGATTCAATAATTAACTTATTTAATAAATGCTTTATTGAATCCAAGCAAAGATCGGTCTCCCGGTACTATTTTAAAACCCGTAA
The DNA here is from genome assembly GCF_028750875.1 of Macrosteles quadrilineatus. Taxonomy (NCBI): domain Eukaryota; kingdom Metazoa; phylum Arthropoda; class Insecta; order Hemiptera; family Cicadellidae; genus Macrosteles; species Macrosteles quadrilineatus. The sequence goes on from NW_026542596.1 coordinate 20,887,928, forward strand.
ATAATAATATTTTAAAAATTTTAGAATATTTAAAAAACTGTTTAATATTTTATTGTAGTCCAGGCGAATAGTTTATCTAAAAGCCAAACATGTAAGAGTAGCTTAAAATGCATGTAATCAGACTTTGGTGGCCAAAGGTCAGAACTGCACCAGTTGTTACCCACTCCACTGGTAATGGATTCAGGTCGAAATTCTTGTTGATATAATCATTGACAATTGATGTATAATTTTTTCTTATAAATTACTAATTACCTGAGAAAAACAATACCTTGACAAAATACCGAATTTTAGGTCAAACTTTGGTACTAAATCTTTTCTTGGAAAATCAACCACCAAAAATACACATTAAAACTAATCACATGTGGGTTATATTATTACCCCCACATGTTTTAAATATGTTCTCGCGATGTTAAGGTTTTTTATACACATACATTTGAATGGATTTTTTTCAAGATTTTAATTGCCTTCACTCGTATTATTAATTTTCCATTTATTATATTGACAAAACGGAAATTAGATGAAAATAATTTGAAAAAATTGTATTATGTTTGTAGTTATAGAGAGCCGGTAGTATTCCTATGTTTCCCTTGTCCAGTAGTACGCTAAGCTTCAGAGATAGGTAGTTAAGGAAGAGATATGCATCAATTGTATCTACCATTTGATCTGCATTATCATTCTCACGGTCCCAGCATAGCGGGTCTGACTTAGGGGAGGTACGAATGAGGCATTTAGTTCAAAATTCCTTCGTGAACAGCGCTGTAGTAGAGAGCACTTTGGCAATGAAGGTTTACTAATCGCAAAAATAGTTCTGTTCATAAAATAAAATTATAAATGTCTCAAATTCAATTTTATTATTTTTTAATTATAAAATTAAACTATCATAACCTAACCGAACTAACCAAACTTGCTGATAAAGAAATAATATAACAAAAGTTTAGTAATCGGAAAAATAATTCTGTTTATTAAATAAAACTAGAATTTGCTCAATTAAAATTTTGTAATGACTTAATAATAAAATTAAACTGTAATTACCGAACCAAACCAACCAAACTTGCTGATAATAAAAAATCTTGGACAAAAAGTAAATGCTACCAGCAGGATTCGAACCCGGGACCTACTGTATATGAGCCCGGCACGCTAACCATTAGACCACCGAGGCCGATGGCTACCGACCGTTTTGTTACGGTAATGGCGTTCCCTCAGCTAATAAGAAGCCCACAGCTGTCATCGTAGCCTCTTCTATACCTCCCCTGAGTAAATACCCAGCATAGCTGATGACCAAAGGGAGTTGGAAAATGCCGCGAGATCCTTTCATTGCTGAAAGGATTTGTGTGTCCTTTGACAGACTTATTATAGAAGAGCTATACACCTAGCCAAAATCTACACTGTGTTATCTGTACTATTATTTTCCAGGTACCAGACTCACCTGCCTGGCTGGTGACTAAAGGTCGTGTGAAGGATGCTGAGAAAGCCTTCCAGTGGCTGAGAGGATGGGTGTCTCCGGAGATGGTCAAGGAAGAGCTAGACACCCTCATTTCTTATGTTCGCAACTCCGGCCAAGCATCTACTAGGGTCCTAAACCTCCTCGAGTATCAAGTTGTAGCAACTGAAGAAGGTGGTAAGGATTAGCATCCTCTTATATACATTTACGTTTTTTGCTGTTATAGGCCATGGACGTAGACCTTCCCTGATACTGAACTAACTAAAATTCTAACCAGGCAGTTGTTTAGGAAATACAAATAACGTGAGATGTTTAAAATCTACTGTTAAATCAGTGGTTTCAGACAATAAATTTATACAGTACTTGACAAAAGTCCAACACAAGTGGTTAAATTAAATTTGACTAAATATATGATGCGATGAACTTGAAAAAGCTAGACCATATAGGGTGAAAATAACAAAAAACATCTTATACATGTCATGTAAACACATTCTCATTGTTCTAGGTACTACTCCCAGCCATGCTACCAAATCTCAGCTGGAGATATTCCTTCACCCTTCTGTACAAAGACCTCTTCGTTTAATCGTCACATTTTTCTTCATCACCTCCTGTACTAGTCTAACAGCTATGAAGCCGTTTTTTGTCGAGTTTTTGACAAGCCTTAACTTGCCGATCAGGCCGAATATGGTCATTGTGAGTATATGATAAATGTTGACTGCTCTTTTAATACTACGTTTTTGTTAAGTCCAACTTTGCTTTCAATTACAATAGTCCGTGCTCCTATTTGTAGGTTTTTGCACCATTAAGATTTTCGTATCAATATTTTAACTTAGAAAAAGCCGCAATGCACAAACCTAGACGAGATACCACCCAATAATAGTTTATGATACGCGAACCATTCTAACTACCTTTGGAGAGACCGATACACTTTTTTTCAAGATGAAGATAGCCGGAACATCTGCCAAAATGATCTGGAGTTCAGATCACGACATTCTTTAAGGGATGCGTTTATTTTCTAGGATGATAGGTCTACAGCGACAATTTCAAGATGGATCGATTCTTGACTCTGTTTCCAAATAAAAATTTTTTACCTCATATATTTTTTTAGTTCAACAAAACAACCAGCAGCTGGTTTTTTGTTTGGGTCTTGTGGTTATAAAACGCCTTCCTGTTGCTTAACAGCATAGCTAACCACTTACCCGATGACAAATGGGAACTAAGAACTGAATAATCGTGACTTTGATGCATTTATCTTTAAAAACACATTTTAAAATGGGCGATGTGCACATTCAAATTTAAAATCACATAAAAAAAAATTTGTTAAAAAACATGTGTTTTATAACAATGTAACGTTTTGAACTTCCACCTAACCAAAATGTTGATAAAATGCCTCGTTGATATACATAAAGAAAGACTAATCCCTGTCTCATCCTTTCTTCTTTGTGATATCTTTAAAATAATTAAAGATCGCTTTCCAAAAAATCGTCATGGACGTTTGAATTTTCAACACTTGATTGACTTGACCGTTTCTCTGTTTGATAAGTTCCTCGGCACCGGCCTGGTCTTCCTCGGGGCTATCACGTCCACTCTCCTCATGAGACGCGTGGGCAAGAGAGGTCTCACGTTCAGTTCCCTGGGCCTAGGCGTGGTCTGCTGCTTCGGCCTAGGTCTCTACCTCATCTTCAACCTACACGTCCCCTGGCTGGTGATCACCCTGGTCTGCTTGATGAACTTCGCCGCCACTCTAGGCATGCTACCCGTCCCCTGGATCCTGATATCAGAGGTGTTTCCACTCAAGTAAGTTGTGTGAAAAATTGTTTTTGATTGACGGGTTTGACATGAAGATAGTAGTTTTACCAATGTAATAAGTGGAAAAAACTATTTGCAGTTGGCATAAGATATTCGCTCCTTCTTGGTATAAATAGTATAAATTTGCCAGAAACATTAGGAACTAACCATTTGGTCATTTACAACTAATTATTCTCATAAGCTATGCGTAAGATAAAAAGAGGAACACTATACTTATAAATCCTGCAGCAATTAGATGACGTAAATATGATGGTGTTATAGCCTACATATCACCAATAAATATTAAATAAACCAGTGCGGGCCTTATCCTAGTTTTAGAAACATAATAAGTTGTATTTGTTACAAAGTGTTGACACTAAACGTTTACAGAGGCCGTGGTGTAGCCAGTGGCGTATCGGCAGCTATTGGATATCTCCTCATGTTCATCATTATCAAGACGTACTTCAACGTCGTGTACCTGATAGGTGAATCAGGAGCTCTCTTCCTCTACGGGACCGTGGGTCTCCTCGGCATAGTCTACCTGTACTTCAACCTTCCAGAGACTGAGGGAGTCCCTTTGCAGGAGATCGAGAAAATATTCTACAACGAGGAGACGACTGACAGATGTGACAACGGGAAACACTCTGCCAAACGAGAAAACGAACTGCGCTCACACGTGTAGCACTCGTTGTGTATGAATTTGACTTGTTTGATTACAAGTCCATCAACGTGATGTTTATTTGTAAAGGAGTTGTTTACTTTATTTAGTTAAGGTATAGACATACGAAAAAAGATTTATGTAAAAAGGTCATGTTGTATCTGTCAGTTATAGTAATTTTGCAATAGTATATGCGTTTAGTTAACTTAGTTATTTTTCAACAATTAGAATTTTAGTCTACATTGTTGTTACTAGAACTTTAAATGTGCAAAATATGCCATAGTTTCACTAAGTTCCATGTGACTCCCTCAATAGTAGATTTATTAAACAGTGTAATATAAGTTAGATACCTACTGTAGAACAAAAAGGGAACAAAAAGTAGTAGTTTGTTAGTGGATTATATTACTTCATTAGTTGGATTAGTTGATTTTGATAAGTTGATTAGTTGAATTAGTAGATTGAGGTAGTTTGTTATTGCTCTTCTTAGTAGACTGATTGGCACATGTGGCTACATCCCGATCCCCTGATTTCACTCCAAAACAGGGGAGTGAATCATCTTTGTTTGAATTTTAGTTCATAAACAGTCAATTGAGTGTTTGTCCAGAAACCTCGTTTACTTTGTACAATAACTATGGAAAGGCTTTAAACCGTTAGATGGGATAAGAATCATCTCCGCGGTACATTTAGAAGTCTGAAATACATACTAGAAAAGGAATTACTTAAATTAGTATTAACTTTTTTGTATTTAATTATGTATTATACTAGATTATATAACCATTTACTGTAAATAATCGTTTTCAGTATTCAGTAGAATTAATTAGATTGTTTTCTACAATATAGAGTACGAATACTGTTTAATAGCTAAATTTTAAGGTAATTTTGAGCTCTCATAAAGTGTAGGGTAATATTGTTTTCTATAGTAGTTTATCTTATGTTTATTACGATATTTTTCCGACTTATTTACAATTGCTGTAACAAACTCCAGAGGAGGGTAAAAAAATGGCACAGGTGTTATGATTTGATAGGTGTAAGATTTTAATTTGTTTAATAAATTAAATTACTTTCTTATGTATTCTGGCTTACTGTTCTACCATTGTCCCAGATGTCCCCCTACCAAATTCCCAAATATGTGACCCTGGCACCAAATGTTCAGCAAACTTAGTCTTTTCACAAATAAAGTGTTTTAGTGGACCTTTCTAACTGTTTATATGAATACTAGACCATGTGAGTACAAAGTGTCAAATTATTAAACATCTCAGTAATTCTCAATAGCTTTGAAATGTAACTAACTATAACCAATTACGACGCATATGAAAGGCATCTTAGGGAAGAAGATCATGTCGGTTTTTAGGGGAAACTTAGATCAAACTTTCCCCGACCCACAACTCCAACTATCATGAACGCTCAGACATAAATGAAAGATAATCCTCCTGATGGTTGTTCAATCAAATGGAACAAACTTGGGATCAAATATCAATATAAGGAAAGGGGGGGGGGTGTTTCAGAGTCAGAAATGTTTAGTCATCGTTGGCCTACGTAAGTTCGCTCTGTGTTTGTGTAAACATTTAGATTTTGGGAATGAGTCCATGCATCCGATGTGTTTCGGTTAAAGTCTTAAAATTAGCCAACACGTTGTTGGTTATTACTAAGTTATAAGATTATCATAATGGTAAGCTTCGAAAAACAGCCTAGTGTAATCTATAATCCCAGTGATACAGTAGATTAGCTGATTTTATTGTTAACTAGCTGTGTACCCGTTCTACGCACGGGGATCTTATAATATTCAGTTGAAACCTTCTTATATAACGAACAGCAGTTGGTTTGCATATTTTAAGATATGCTGGCCAAACTATTATACATAGCTTCATTTTATGTTGTTTTTTGTTGTTCCGGATCGGTATGACAATCAATAAAAGGTTAAATTACCTCTGTGTCTGCCGGTCGATCCTATAACGGTAGGCTTACTTTTATTTTTACTATCTGATCTCGTTTGCATGGCTCAATCACGTCCTGGTTGAAGTTCGTTCGCTACGCTCACTCACCTGTATGTTGGAGCTCGTTCGCTGCGCTCACTTTCCTTCAGGTTAGCTCGTTCGCTACGCTCACTTGCCTTCAGGTTAGCTCGTTCGCTACGCTCACTCGCCTCCAGGTTGCAAATTAGCTGTTGTCATAAATGTAAAAGAAATAATAGTGCTAGTGCTGCACCCTGTTGGTAATCCTTGTAACTTTAATGCTATTGAACATCACAGAACAGAACCAACTTGTTTAATTGAAACAGCTGTTAAGATTCAATAATTTCATTTCTCATAAGGTTAACATGGGCTTCCAGAAATTCCACGTCAAAAATCGACAAAAACTTGATTTTCAAGGGTTTACTGTTAAATATCTAACTGTCTCATATTCGATGAAATACGTCTAAAACCATCTCATATATGTATAGTATTTGGAAAATAAGTTTCAGGCGGGACAGTGCTATAGTTATTGAGGAGTAGTTGTAATAAAGTGCGTATTTTAGCGTTACCAAGAGAATGACAGATAGACAGACAGACAGACAGACAGACAGACAGACAGAAATTGAGATAAGGTTTGATTCGGTTTCTCTGACCTATGAAATGTAAAAATAACCAAAAAGTTCATTATTCTAAGCAATGTACAGACAAAACTCTAATTTTATTTATATAGATAATTCACTAAATCAAATCAAATCAAATCAAATTATCTTTATTCACTTTATAAATTTTATGTGATGGTAGGACGACTTTAATTTTTGGGGAAGAATGTAATTAAATAATAAATTTAGAAATTCACATTGTAAATGATTTTCAATCAATCAAACAATTGTAGAAGTATCAGTTACAGCAGTTGGTTGTGTAAAGTAGATTGTTGAGTGTAAGCAGTTTTGTGCTGCTTCTTGCATTCAGTAGGTTCAATAACCAACAAATTGCTGATCATGGCCTTAATCTCTCTTTGCAGCCAAATTGAAAATACCGTCGGTGGTAAACCTTCACGAATAACACACTCTTCCTTAGGAACCAGCGCCGGCTGGCCAAGGTAAGGCCGTTATCCTCTTTTAATATTTTTAGACTTAGAGCACAGATAGTTTTGAAATACTTATAAAGACACTTAACACTTTTCATATTAAATTCATAAATTTCATTACATACATTTATTTAAAACAATATATATATTTACCAATTTCTATTGCCTCTTTGGTTGAATAGTTATTTTGAGAATAATAACATAAACAATTATATTTGATTGGAAATCATATTTTGTCATTTAGTATTTGCCATTCATTGTTCTCGATATAATATCTATATTCTATTTTCCTTTTATCTCTGTAATTATAAATAATACTTGTGTTGACAATATAATATAGAATTTTGTATAATCGAATCTCGAGTACCTTTCTTTGTGCTCACTGCCAAGCAAGGTCACCCCCCACAATATACTATATAATAATAAACATCATTTAAAAGAAGTAACACATAAAAACTAACCGTTACATACATTAATAGTGTCAAAGCATACAAAATTGGTTATACAATTTAATATAAAAGACTAAACAATTTTACAATTATTTTAGAATGGATAGCTATTTCATTTTTTATTTATAAATTCATCTATACTATATTGAGCCAGATGTTTGTTGTATACCATATAACATATAACATGTTATATGTTATAATATGTTTTATATTATTTGTAGATGTTCTTCTAAATATATGGAAGGAAATGAATTGTTGTTTAAGCTAAAACCACCTACAAATATGTGCATAAAAATATCAACCATGTATCAACCATAGTATATCAACTACAGAATTACTTTATTTCCTATAGTGCACTGAAATAAAAAAAATGGTCCCAAATGTTATAGTATATTTCATAACAAGAGTAGAAAGTGAGTCATTACATATTTGAGAACATGTTTGAAGTGCGAGATTCATCCCACAGCTGTCACCATAACTTTTAAAAACACAAGGAATTGACATTTTTACACACACGGCATCAATCCAATTAGGTTATTTAGCAAGGGGGCACTGAATTTTATTTTCGGATACAACAAGTAGCATAACCACCTTACTTTTATTTATTTGCATGAAATGCATCCAAAAATCACAAAGTTTCAATCAACCAACTAACTATCAATGATTCTCACCAAGTTCAATACCTTGGTTACTAAGGAAGAAATTGGAGTCGCTACGAGTAGCATCGAAAGCAAACTGGAATCTCTAGCTGCAAAAATTGATGACTTCGAACCTCGATTAGTAGCAGTTGAAAGCAAATTAGAAAAATTAGCGGCTGTTGCTGACAGAGTTGACTCTCTAGAAACTGAAGTAAGATCTATCTCGGCCACGAATGACAACCCCTTGGAAATGGTTCTTAACGAAATTGCTGACAGTGAATCTCGTTCCTGCAATCTATATATTAATTTGAAACTGTTTTTCTTTGTCATAGCTATTTTGAGAGAACGGCTAGGCGTAGAAACTTGGTAGGGGTGTCTAAAGAAAGGTCTTGGTCTGTTGATGAGCCATCAAAAGAGAAACGTGGTAAATTCCCTAGGGGCTCTGCCCCAGTGGCCTTTAAAGTCCCATCCCATGTTATTCTTATGGAGGAAAACGGGGTTTTTGTCACAGCTAATTTGAGAGAACGGCTGGGTGTAGAAACTTGGTAGGGGTGTCTAAAGAAATGTATTGGTCTGTAGGTGAGCCCTTAAAAGAGAAACGAGGTAAATTTCCTTGGGACTCTGCCCCAGAGGCCTTTAAAGTTCACTCTGCAATTTTGTTTACACTACGACCATATGGATAATTTTACACTACTTTTAATGAACCAGCTGTTAATATTAAAATTGTATTCAAAGGTCTACTGAAACTGTCAAAATTTAATGTTTACATTATTATTTATGATTTTGAATTGATCCTCCACTGCATAGCAAGTTTTTTATAGTTTCAACAAAATGATAAATGTATGATACGTTTTAAATGTTTTGATAAAAAATATATGCTTTATTGCTCTTAGAAAATTTTAAATTATGAAATAAGTGTTACATATCAATTTCAAAGGAACATAATTATTTCTTATCGGGTTAGCTTATATATATTGTAAGGTTGGAACTTACCTTTTTTTTGCCTACTTTCAATTACCATTTATTTTTGAATTCAAGAAAGAACACCAGGAATTCATTAATTGGTATAAAAGTTTTCGACAATCGGGTTAAAAATTGTGTCATAGATGAGTACGTTGAGGATGAGAGCTGTGTTCAAGTTTTGGAATAGACTAACTTCGGAGTATGTTTCATCTATGGTTTTGGTGAAGTAACCCAAAACACACATTGTGTACTAATGTCAATTCAGGTATTTAAAAAGATGTGTACAGGGGTTTTACTTTGCTGTACACATGTAGCTAGGTCGAACAACGCATCTAAACCTCACTACATACAAAGCATTCGGAAACACAACAGTGTCATCACATTTCATCGCATTTGCATAATTTGTTACCAAGGCTGGACTAGGTTATGCATTTGGTTCCGCAAATGTTCAAGATTTGTGATAAAATTTCCTACAATTATGGTTCATTCCATCCACGAAATACATGCACAGCTTTATGTTATCGGTCTGGCCAAGGCGAAACTATCCCATAAGTTAATGAATTATAAAGTAAGAACAGGATGATTTAATACATGGGTCGATGTGGCAAGAGAAGGAATTAAAATTGCTTAGATCGAAGTAAGAATCTTACTGCTTTCTAGAGAATCAGATATTTTTATCAAATAAAAAAAAAAGATTTAATATGCTGATAAAATTCTGTATTTTTATGACCAAAGATGAAGATTTACTTATTAATCCGGATACAATCTGAATGATTTTCCTAAAGCAGATTGAATTAGTTTTTAGTAATAAATATTGACTCTTTCCGTAACATGATAGACTAATTATATGAACTCATTCTCCCATATATAGTGAAAGTGGCTTTGACATGAAACAAACTAATGAACAAACAATTATAAGACTCCTAAAAAACCTTTTGGGCAACCTAAAGCCAATAAAAAGGTAGGAAATATTGTGTTAAACGAATTCATCAATCACGTTTTTTAGGGAACACAATCGTCATACTTATTATTATGCTTATCCTCCCTTCATTTAACTAAGATTTTAATGACTTCACTCTATCTATCGCAGTTAGCTGAATTTACATAAAACCTCAAGATTAACCGTCGATTTCGACGGGGTTCTACTAGTATTATATTATACGGGATCGAAGAAAAAAATAGTACTAAAGCCAATAAAAAGGTAGGAAATATTGTGTTAAACGAATTCATCAATCACGTTTTTTAGGGAACACAATCGTCATACTTATTATTATGCTTATCCTCCCTTCATTTAACTAAGATTTTAATGACTTCACTCTATCTATCGCAGTTAGCTGAATTTACATAAAACCTCAAGATTAACCGTCGATTTCGACGGGGTTCTACTAGTATTATATTATACGGGATCGAAGAAAAAAATAGTACCGAAGTACAGGCTAGAATCACGCATGATAAAGGTCTAGTCTCTAAATTGGTTGAGTTTTTTTGTAAGTCTGACAATGAGCTGGAGTATAGCTTCTTTCGAATTGGTCAGAATTCTTCGGAAAGGAAGCCTAGACCACTAAAAGTGTGCTTCAAGGATCGATCTAGCGTTGCCACATTTACGAGAGAATTTAATGAATCAGCTCTCACAGGAATTGACTCAAGACTAGAGAATGTCAGTGTCTCCAGAGACAGGACTAACGAGGAAAGAAGGCACCTCAAGGAACTTCGTGATACTCTGGAGACGCGAAGGGAAAATGGTGATACTGATCTCACGATTAAATATCGAAATGGAGTACCTAAGATTGTTAAGATTTAAAAAAACTAGTCACGCCCGATCGCAACAACCTCCAAGCGTATATGCAAAACGTCAATGGACTCCGCACTAAGCTGGCAACTTTTAGGAAATTATTATCCACTGCTGTCTACGATATTGTTGCTTTGCTGGAAACTAATCTTTCAGATGACATATTAAATCAGGAAATTGTTCCTCCTCACTACAAAATATTTAGGAAGGATCGTTCCTGCATAACCAGCAACAAATGCAGTGGCGGAGGAGTTCTTGTTGCGATCAAATCAGAGTTGAAAGTCAAGGAATTGCCATCTCCCCCGTTCCCGATATTGAATGTATTTTTTTGAGTCTCCAGATAAACCCTCATATAAATATGCTTATTGTAACCTCTTACATACCCCCACAAAGACCATCGGCTGATTATGATCGCTTTTGTGAAGGTGTTGATGAGATCTTATCAACCGGGTCCAACTTCTCCATGTGTCTCCTCCTTGGTGACTTCAACCTGCCGCATGTAGACTGGACTGCTAATATAATTATGCCATCTTGTAACTCCTCTAGAAGACTGATAGACTTGGCAACTCTACATTCCCTTTATCAAGTTAACAATGTGCCTAATGCCAGGGGAGTCACTCTTGATCTGGTCTTTTCCTCCTCTAGTTCTACTAAAGTCTCACATGCATTGGACAATATTCTAACTCTTGAAGATATTCACCACCCAGCTTTATCTATCGATCTGAATGTGGATACCTTTGCCGATCAAAAAAGCACACTTTATGTCCCTGATTTCAACAGATGTGATCTTGATATGATATATCAGAGTCTCCTCAACAAATTGGGTACAGTCTACTATAGGATCCCAGGAATGCAAGACAGTATCTTCAGCTGGTTCTTGGAAACTATCAGATCTACAGTTCTACAGTTCACACCTATGAAGAAACTTGGGGCCACACGTTTTCCATGTTGGTTCAATGCCGAGTTGAAGAAACTAGTCGTGCTCAAGAAGTCACTTCATGCTCGGTACAAATATTCATTGCTACGCGCCGACTACGAGGAGTTCAGTAGAGCTAGAGCCAGGTGCAAAATACTTGCTGACAAATGCTTCTCTGATTATGTTGCCCATATAAACTCTTCTGTGCCTAGTAACCCAAAAATCTTCTGGAGCTTTGTAAACAAAATGAAGCGTGATAGAGACTCGGCATGCAGTTATACATTCAATGGACAGCATGCGTCTGATCCAGCTGAAACATGTAATCTATTCGCAAACTATTTCTCTTCTGTATATAGACAACCTTCAACTCCACCACCAGTGTATTCATTCGACACTCATCTCAACATTTCATCTTGCGTCTTATCCCCTGAAGATGTCTTGAAGAAACTGAAGTCACTGGATCCTCACAAAGGAATCGGGCCTGATGAAATACCTCCATCCGTTCTAAAACACTGTAGCGAACTCATTGCTCCCCAGCTAACTGTTCTTTACAATGACAGCTTAGCATCTGGTGTATTTCCTGCTGAATTTAAAATGGGCTTCGTAGTACCAATACACAAGTCTGCGTCTAAAGAGGAAGTAAAAAACTATAGACCCATTGTGATTCAGCCTGCACTCGCAAAAATCTTTGAGAGTCTCCTTCTTGATGCAATTAGTTTTCCCTTCAAGAGCTTGTTAAGTGTGGCTCAGCATGGTTTTATGCAGGGTAGATCTACAAACACTAATCTTCTTATTTTGCAACATCACATAATCACAGCATATTCATCCAAGGAGCAACTAGATTGTATCTATATTGACTTTAGTAAAGCATTCGACTGCATCAGCCACGACCATCTTTTGGCAAAATTAAAAGGGTATGGCATAGTCGGAAGCCTTTTGCGATGGTTTGAATCATATCTTAAAGACCGCACCTTAGCTGTCAAGTTTGCAGGAGCCAAGTCAATCCCTTTCCCTGCGGTTTCTGGAGTCCCCCAGGGTTCTCATCTAGGTCCATTTCTTTTCAATATATTTGTTAACGATGTTGTGGATAGTATCGACTCTCAGTGCTTGCTGTTTGCTGACGATATCAAGGTTTTCAAGTGTATAAAATCTCAGGCAGACTGTTCCACCCTTCAACAATGTTTGCACTCAATCGACAACTGGTGCCTGGATAACAGCATGGATATCAATTTTTCAAAGTCTGCAGTGGTATCTTATCACCGTACCGAGCAGCGTATTGACTTCTACTACACGATGAATAATGCCATCCTGCCACGGAAGAGTGCCATACGAGACCTAGGAGTTTTAATGTCATACGATTTAAACCCAGACCTGCACATAAATACAATCTGCAATAAAGCCTCTAAAGCTCTAGGTTTTGTCATTAGATGTGGTAGATACGGACTTGATGTTAATGCTCTGAGAACTCTTTACATGACTCAGGTTAGGCCTGTGCTGGAATATGGCAGCTTGATATGGAATCCACATCAAATCAGCCACATATCAAGAGTAGAAAAAATTCAGAATCGCTTTCTTCGCTCTATTGGCGTCAAGTTGGGCCATGAATTCTATACAGTGCCGATTGAAGATATTCGCATCGATATGGGCCTTCCTCGACTGAGTGACCGTAGACAATCTGCAGACCTGTCTTTCCTCTGGAAGTTGTTGAACGGCGAAGTTGATGCTCCAGAAATACTTCGCCTAATTAATTTCCACGTTCCTCGACACTTCAGGCACATTCAACTCTTCAACAAAGCTTCTTTTTCTACAAACTACGCCTTCCACAGTACAATTCCACGGCTCCACAGAATTGGAAATCAAGCATGCCAACATGTTGACGTGTTCACCTGCAAACTGAAAGCCATAAAAAATATCATAGTTTAAGTTGTTATTGTTATTGTTATTTTGTTGATGAGAAATTGTCCTGAGATCACTGTCCGGAATTTGCACCTTGTTTGTTGTTTGCACATTCAGATAAATTTGTATTGCACTGTTAAAATTTTTCACTTAGTTTACGTCACTGTTATTAATTGTTGTCATTTTTTTCTCTTTTTTTTGTCTTGTCTGTCAAATATATTTATATTTTTGCTTGTTATTGTTATTATATTGAAATATTTATCAATTGTTATCTAGTTTTGGTAATCGTATTTTTCTCTAAAAATGTTTATGCTTGTTAACTAGGATTTATAATACGCATGATCCAATTTTTGTTAAAGCATTTTTGGACAATTCTGTTGGTGTCATTTTTTCATGTTAGCAATCTTTTTTTCAGCAAGATGAATCTGAATCTGACTTATATATATTTATAAATATTTTATTGTATTGCCCTCATGTATTATCGATTGTAAAAATGGTGTTTACCGTATGATAAATAAATAAATAGTTTCAGCCTGGAAACGCCCGGATCCGGGCAGCTAGTGTTAAAGGGCCTTGCGGGTCAGTGCCCTGGTGTGAAAGAAGTCTTACACAACTTAGGTTGTATTCAAGTCACTCTGCTAGACCTAACAATCTGCCATTGCCATGGAGAAGGTGAAAAATGGATCGAAAAGCTTCAAATCAACTCTGGCACAGGTAAGTAGTTACAATATAAACTTATAAATTTATTGTACATCATGTAATTACCATCCAAATTTATAACATTACTACAGTTACCAAAAATTATTCCTGATATGTTTTCTTAAATATGTCTATTCTCGATTAGTTTTACGTATGTATAAAAATGTATGGTTATGTATGCTTGGATAAAAATAATATATTTCACCTGATTTTAATTGAAAGCATAAATAAGTTTACTTAACTGATTAATGACGCATTCAATTATTGGTGTTAAACTATCCAGACGAATTGGTAACTTTGCCTCCCAAGCGTTTTATTTATTTCTAGATTTCAGTTTTAGGATCCAGGGATGCTGGCCAACTTTCTTTATAATGGGTTTTAATGTGAACGAGGGGACCCGAGCATTAATGATAACATTTTGATAAAAATCATAGCTTGTTTCTGACCCAAAACGAATAATGCAAAACCCTTTTACTTTTCCATGATTTAGTTTGTTTAAACAGTATTCTATGAATAAAACAACAAATTGTATTTGCTGACTTTAAACTAAACCGTAATGAGTAATATAAAGAAAACGTAGGTTTTTAAAATTCATTTTAATAAAATGCTTTGTCTCTTGTTTACTATTTGACTGTAATTATACTTGTACATTTAATTAAATGCTCAATGGTTCAAATTTAAATTCACATCCAACAATCATTTTTGGATGTTTCCGTATCCTTGCTCTTTTAATGGCTATACAAATTCATTATGTTGTTAACAATATTTTTTTTAAGATTGATATTGAATAAATATAATATACCCGCCGCAGCAAACCTGCCGACTAAGTGAATTTCCATTTGTCTGAATTTATTTTCAATTAAATATATTTAAATAACATAAGGTTTAACGAGTACCTAGGTTTGCTGCTACAAGGAAACTAATAAAGTGCGTTTTTTAGTAAAGTATTGATAGCTTAGTATAAAATAAATAAATTTGCCAAGTTTGATCAAAATATATCCATAAACAAGCAAACTTCAACATTTGACAATATTCTCCACAAAAATAACATGGGAATTTTAAAATTACAATTTTCTTTATTTTCTCCATTACCAATAACCGAACAAAAAAACTTGTATATATGCTAAATTATTTGTTTTTTTTTACTCTTTAAAAAGGTCTAAAGAGAAATTGGGAAATTTTGTGTTTTGAGGGTCAAAAGTGAGAAAAACCAAAACCAATTTTCACCCCAAAAAACCCCCCATAAAGCCTTGTTCCCATGGTCCGATCATGCTGGTTTTCGAACTCATTCAAGTTTATCCCGCTTTGCACCTTTAAACCAAATTTCATCAAAATCAGACAACAATTACTCAAGTTATCGCGTTCACGGACGTATATACAAATTTGAACGAATTGTGTTTTTGGCCTCTGGGGACATCAAAATGAAAAAGTAAATCGGTCCCGGGTCTAGGTCTTACCGTGCCGCCTACGGTAATAGCTACTTCCCTATAGGGAAATTCGCTAAAATGATAAAAGACATGTAAAAAACATAAATTAATATTACAATTTTTTTCAGTTCTTCGCTGCGATGGGATTCAGTATAACCAACGCTAACATTGGATTAATAACAGCAATGCCAACGATCATCATAGGAGCTCTCCGCAGTGAGGTATCTTCGACCTTGTGGCTCACAGAAACCCAGGCTTCGTGGTTTGGTAATTATGAAGCTTTTACTCTCGGTATTCTTTCTGTTTTACTATTCACGTAGGCCTACATAATAATAAATCTGAAATAAGTTTAATCTTTTTCTACCTGTATTAATAAGAATCTGGTTGTCTTAAACATGTCTTAATTATTGTCGTTTCTTTATAATACGAAATCTCGTATGTGAGAGTTTCAATCTATACTTATAAAACTTGAAAAATATTAGCTGTCTATCACGTAAATATTAGTATTCTATATCGTATTTTATTATTTAACTCTGTATCTGTTAAAACTTATCATTTAAACACAAATACTAACGTTTTATAACGTGGTGTTGATCAAACATCATTAATCTAGAAATTTACATCTTTATATAAAATAGTTAATTGTATAAGAACTTAAAAGTGCATTGGTTATTCTTGTTTTATTCGTTATTACCAATACTCATACATATTCAAGACTCGTTTGCAGGTAATAGGATCTACTAACAAGATTTAACTACAATACTGTACAAATAGAGAAAAATATTGTTTAAAAATTGGTGTTAAGCTTTTAAATGTATAACATACACCCTCTAAACAAATATATAAATTTACTCTTTGGTCCACTTACATACCTTTTTAGAAATAGGTAAGTATTTGTAAAAGCTTATTTTGATTATTTCAAAGTGGTAATAGTGTTAGTCTATTTTAAAGGACACTGTTTTATTAAAATTAAAATCTGTACATTTTCATTAGTTCGAAAATTATTCACCTTGTTTCGATCAATGGGCTTTTCATAGATGAACCTGGCCAAAGACATCACTGGTCTTGGGATTTATATAGATGAACTTGGCAAAAGAAGCCATTTTATTGATTGATTTTTTTTAATTATATCTTCGTCAAAATATAGAAAGCCAAAGTAAAAATATGAAGACTCTTTTTTATTCTGTGGAAAAAAAACAGCAAAATTTCGCAGAAAATACTTAAATTCCTCTTGCCACAAATATATGGACTAATCGTGTTCTGATCTTAACCCCCTACCAACCCCCTAGACAAACCTGTTCTTGTGTTGCTATGTTGCAGTTAGCATCTCGGAATTCAGTTCGAGAGGGACCGATCAAATCCTAGCATATTCACAAATATTTGAGAGGTTCGGAAGACTTTTCCTAAAGGCGTATGTGGCTATCTAAATCAACGTATCACTGGCGTAGACACAAACTGAAAAACCTTCCCTACCATTACTATGTCTTTTACAACATTGCCGTACACTCTCTAGGTAGTCTTATCTTCATCGCCCAGCCCACTGGCAGTCTCGTCTCCGGCTTCCTGCAGAACCGTCTGGGCAGAAAGACTTGTCTGATGATGGTCAACATTCCTCAGTTCATCTCCTGGGTCATCCTCTACTTCGCCACCACCGCCGTCCATCTGTTCCTCGCCGTGACTCTTATGGGTCTCTCCTTCGGATTCCTGGAGGCTCCTCTTTTGTCGTACGTCGGAGAAGTGACCCAGCCTAGGCTGCGTGGCGTGTTCAGCTGTTTTGCAGGTAGGTACGAACTCTCAGTTAATGTATGGGGGGACCAGAACACTGTTAACGTCTTGATTAGTCTATATAAATAAAATTAGAGTTTTGTCTGTACATTGCTCAGAATCTTAAATTTTTAGGTTATTTTAACGTTTTATACATTAAAGAAGCCGAAACAAGTCTCATCTCAATTTATGTCTGTCTTCTGTCTGTCACGGACCAAGAGCCATTTTACACGGCCTTCTCCTGAAAAACGAGAGTACCTATCAAGATCCAAGTCATTTTAATGTATTCACTGGATTGGCGAGAGTGTCTTTAGCCATTAAAACATGGCCTCACTACTTTGTAAATAAAATTACGGACGTTCAAAAATGCGGTTTGTGCGATTTTTGTCAAGTTTTCGGTCAATTTTTAGCACATAATCATCTATGAAATAACGAACAGCTGTTCGGATCAAGATTATTTTTTCTAGCTGTCAGTGATATGTTTACAAATATTGTTTACAAATACCCCAATCATTTCCGATCACGTTTTGAAAGCAAATCCCAAACAAAGTGATATTAAAAACGTTTTTCTTACATAACGGATTTAATTGATCGCAAGTGCAATATTATAGTGTAACCGTAAATGAAATTAAATAACTAGGCATCATCCAGGTCAGGAACCAGAGATTATTTGTGTATGAAATTGTTCTTGAGTTTTGATAACCAGAAAGAAGACCTTGAATCAGTGTTGTATAGGACGGGGACACTTGTAATGATCGTCGCCAATAGCTTACAAACAAGGTTTCCACTCACTGACGGCGCTTCAATGGCGATTGTGTAAAATGTAAAGTAAAAAAATCACAACTGCCGTGGGTGATTGTAAGTAATAGAGGTATACGGATGATGCTAAACTCGCTTTTCCAATGTGTCACTTTCTGTGTCTACTCACCGTGTGATGCAATCGCTGGACCATAGAGCCAATAGGCCCATAGCCCATCTCTTGGGTACGTACGCCTACCTATTTATTTATAACAACCTTTTCGATGATGATCCTTGATACCTGTACTTTTCCATGGAATCCATGGCATACCTACTTAAGAAATAAAGTTACAAATGTCCAAAAACCCAACACATTTTGTGATTTTTGTCACATTCAACTGACTACTATAAGATCGGGCACACAGCTAGTATTATTTTTTTTTTTTTTTTAAGTCCCAAATTAAAAATGTTTTGTTAAGTAAATGAATCCTTACTATCCTACATTTTATACTCTTGTCATTTTAATGGATTGTCTCTAATGTTAGAACTATAGCCTTAATCAACTTATTATTTAATTCATATGACGATTAACATCGTGAAATTTAAACTACAAGAAATGACCAACTTTTACGCACATTGTTTGCTTTCCCTCCTAAACACGGCGGCTGTTAGTAATTGAACTGTATGACCATTGTAAAGGAATAAAAAGTTTTGTATTAATTATGCATATGTTAAATTCCCGGTAGAAAACTTGTTAGGTATAATTTCATATACAACAAACTATAGAAAACCTGTAGGTATTAGTAATGTAATGATCAACTGAAAGCGGGTCTACATCAAATATAAAAGTAAACTAGAAAAGGTATTAATACTTCTAGGTAATAAACATAGCTATTTTGTTAGAAGAGCAGTGCATTCATTATTTTTATTTTTACAGTTAATTGAATCTATAAATTCATAATGTACATATAAAGTTCTATAGTGGTTTTTGGCAATTTTGAATTCAAAGGTTTATGTGTTATTAAGAAACGTGAATCTTACAGGTGTGTTCTTCAATCTTGGTTTTATGATAGAGAGCATCCTAGGAGCGTGTCTGCCCTGGAGAACCATGGTTCTCTACAGCACTCTAGGTCCTATAATAGCATTTGTGACTATGGCACTGGTAAGTTATATGATGAGTATTTATTTTTTTCCAAAACCTATGGCTTATTTGAGTTATGGCGTATAACATTTGTGTTTGGTTTATTTATGTACCTAATTAGTGCATGAATTTAAAAGCTTTTAACAAATCAACAATGTGATGGGTAAAAGTAACTTGTGAATTAAATAATACAACTAAGGTCACCGAGGAGATATTTAATCACTTGTTTAGTAGCACAGGTACTTGATAAACAATTCGTAACAAAGCAAACTCTTTTTTGAAAAACAATTGTTTATGTTTGTAAACTATCACTGTTTTTACCAATGTAATATTTAAACTAAATATTTGAGAAAACCATCAATTTATAGTCCGTTTATGTTTGTTTTTTTTTTAATTTGGCACTATAGCTACGAAGGTAAGTGAATCGATGTTTGTGTAGTAATTAGTCCATCACTTTAGTCCCTAAAGTGTCTTGAACCAAAAGAAATACAACGTTATGTTTGATAATCAATCTGTATTGTAAGTAAAGCACTTTATACACTCCGTGCCTGCATTAAAGTTTTGTAATATTCTTTAATGTTTCGTCTTTGGTAGTTTTTTGTATAATGTTTATAATATTTATAAATTCAAATTCTATTCAACTAATCATCAAATGATGATCAGAAAACAAAATCAAACAGAGAATAGAGATATTTTAAAATGAGATATGCATATTAAAGTATATAATGTTCTCTCCTTTACTAATTAGGAATTACTTAGTATCAATCCATTCGTTTGGTTAAAAATATATATATTACTTGTGTTGTATTATCTACAGCTTCCAGACTCACCTGCCTGGCTGGTGACTAAAGGTCGAGTGAAGGATGCTGAGAAAGCCTTCCAGTGGCTGAGAGGATGGGTGTCTCCGGAGATGGTCAAGGAAGAGCTAGACACCCTCGTCTGCTACGTTCAAGAGACCCAAGGGAAATCAAAGTACTTCCAGAACACTGAGTACAACCTGGTGGTTAATGACCAAGGTAACAGGCACACTTCATAAATCTTATGATTCCACTTTTAATAATTTTGTTTGTGTCAGAATCTAAGGGTTCTTTATTCTATAGGTCTGTTCCCATAGGGCACAAAAAAGGATTGCCAAAAAGCTGTCGATCAAGGTGAAACAAATGTCCTCTCAACCCTCAGATAATATAAAGAAATGTTGATAACTGTTGAAAACTGATATCCATGATCACGGAACAAGACATCGAGGCAGATTGTACATTCTTAAGAACTCATCTCAAGTCTTTTTTTAGCTCTGTGGTATCAATATCTAGGACAAGTTGTCGAACTCCGTCAGAAGTCTAGACAGGAGACTCATGGTTAAGGAACCTTCTTGAGAACAGGACCTAACCTACTATTCTCTGAATGAACCTTTATAACCCTTTTTTCGGGCCTGGTTTCATTTATGTCATATGCACAGGCAAGTGTCTACCTGTTTTATTGTATGTTGTATGTTTTACGTATAAAACTTGTTTTCATCACTCTGTATTCGAAAATAGCCCATTTCCATGCAGCTGATATTTCGAAAATCTTCAATTTCTATACACTAAAATCAAATAGTGTTTAGCTGACTTTTCCTGACATAAACATTACTTTCTCTACATAAACATTACTTTCGCTACACAAACAATACTTTTCCTACAGTTGCCTAACAATGTACATGTTCTCTCACTGATTTGAGAAAGCAAAGTGGCCAATTCGCTCATCAGTGAGACAATGTTAAGATTGTCTCACTCTAATTACTTTGTCTCACTCCAGATTTGCAACGTGAAGGCACGAAATAGTGAGCGCGTAACATGCAGGCAACGTCGTATGCGCGCGAAATACGTTGGCAGCACTGGCTGTAAATCAGCTGGTCAACTGTTGTACTGTTGTATTTGTCTCTTCACATTAAATGTTACATTAAAAGTTCAATTCTGTGTAAAAATAGGTTATGTTTCTTCACAATAGTGTTTTGTGCAACTAGTGAGAAAAGTGAGCGATTGACTCACTCGAGAGAAATCCTTACTCACGAGCCGTAGGCGAGTGAGGAATGGTTTCTCGAGTGAGGCAATTGTACTTTGAACTCGAGTTGCACATTATACTTTTCCTACAGTTACCATAAAACAAATAAATTGGTGAAGAAACATAACCTATTTTTACACAGAAGTGAATTTTTAATATAACATCTAATGTGAAGTGACAAATACAACAGTACAACAACTGACCAGCTGATTTTCAGCCAGTGCTGCCAACGTAATTCGCGCGCATAGGACGTTGCCTGCATGTTATGCGCTCACTATTTCCAGGGCCGATTTACCGAATAGGCAAGGTAGGCACGTGCCTAGGGCGCGAGGCAATTGGCTTTTTTGGGGGGCGCCAAAAAATTGGAAAAAAGAAAAAAAATTGTGGCCGTTTTTGCATGCGATCGCGGTAAACTGATAATCCCTTCCGGCCGTGAAGACACCTTAACAGTTGTGTATTATTCCAGCTTCAAGAACGAATTATTAATAAACTAGTTTACCTTGTGGTTGCCAGATTCTTGAAATGTGTAGATATCTTGCTCGATGTACATTTCGCTACATTAAATAGCCTAATGTGACAAACTGTGCTCCTGACGATGCTACACATGTAGCGAAATGTACATCGAGCAAGATATCTACACATTTCAAGAATCTGGCAACCACAAGGTAAACTAGTTTACCTCAACAGTCTCCCACATCTGCGGCAAGATGTTAATTATTTACCGCGGTTGTATATACGTCATCATCGTCCGTCTCCCGCGATCGCGTCAAAGTTCTGACTATTTCCAGCGGATGTGTGGACATAATTATCGTCTTCCTTGATCGCGGCAATATATGAACACATCCTGCGGTCGTGATGAGATTATCACCGTCTACCGCGAATGAGACAAAATTGTAATCTTTTCCCGGGGTCGTGTGGACATTATCATCTTCTTGCGTGATCACGATAAAATTCTGATAATCCCTCACAGCCGTGAAGACATCATCGCCTCCCGTGGTCGTGAGGCATTGTCATCCTCTCCCGCCATTGCGGCAAATGGTAATCATCTCCCGTGGTTGTTTGGAGATCATCATCGTCTTTCACGAATGAGGCAAATTTCTGATCTTTCCCGTGGTTGAGTGGACATTATCATCGTCTTACGCGATTGCGGTAAAATTCTGATCATCCCTCGCAGCCGTGTAGAGTAGACATCATTATTGTATAGCGATCGTGAAGACATCGTAATCGTTTCCGCGCGATCGTGAAGACATCGTAATCGTCTCCCGCGGTCGTGAAGACATCGTAATCGTCTCCCGCTGTCGTGAAGACATCGTAATTGTCTCCCGTGATTACGGCAAAATGTTAATAATATCCCGCAGTTATGTGGATATCATTATCGTCTTCCGCGATCGTGGCAAATTTCTGACTGTTTTCCGTGGTTGTGTGGACCATGATCATATCCCGCGGTCATTTAGTCATTATCATAGTCTCGCGCGATCGCGGTAAAATCATGATCATATCCCATGATCGTTTAGACATTATCATCGTATCATGCGATCGCGGCAATATTCTGATTATCCTTCACGGCTCTGTGGATCTCATTATCGTATTGCGCGATCGCGGTAAAATCATGATCATATCCCGCGGTCGTTTAGATATTATTGTCATCTCATGCGATCGCGGCAAAGTTCTGATCATCCCTCGAGGCCTTGTGGAGACATATTATCGCCTCCCGTCTCCCGTGGTCACGGAAACGTCACTGTTGTAAATTGACAATTCCAGGTAGAAAATTAACTCATAATACTTGGTTCAAAAAAATTCACGCTTAGTTCCCGGATTTCCCGGTTGGTATGGTCACCCTGTTATATATTGCAAAGGGGCGCTACTATTAGTTGTGCCTAGGGCGCTGACATGGTCAAAAACGGGCCTGACTATTTCGTGCCTTCACGTTGCAAATCTGGAGAGAGACAAAGTAATTGGAGTGAGACAATGTTAACATTGTCTCACTGATGAGCGAATTGACCACTTTGCTTTCTCAAATCAGTGAGTAAACATGTACATTGTTAGGTAACTGTAGGAAAATTTATTTGTTTTATGGTAACTGTAGGAAAAGTATTATGTGCAACTCGAGTTCAAAGTACAATTGCCTCACTCGAGAAACCATTCCTCACTCGCCTACGGCTCGTGAGTAAGGATTTCTCTCGAGTGAGTCAATTGCTCACTTTTCTCACTAGTTGCACAAATAGCTATTGCCTGACATCAACAAAGTTACAATCAGCTGAATTTTACACTAAAATTTATTGTACAGCCGTATTGTGTTAGATTATAAAAATGAATAGATTACGAAATATCAGATAATTTTCTTAGTTTGATGAAGTAGTTTTTTTCATCGTGATAAAAATTATCGTTCAATACTCGTCATGAAAGTTCCATTTTGGGGCTCGATAGTGTTTCCCATGCTCGTCTTGACTAGTAGTGAAATATACTATTTCCGAAATGAAGTATAGCTGATAATAACAATTAATATTTTATAACCTGGAAGATTAATACAGATTGATTGTTTCCAATTAATTGCTAAGCTAAAATGTTCATGCAAGATTTACTAATGATAGTTAACAATTTCCAGGTAACTCACAGCCTGAGAGAAAACCTAACCCTGGATGGAGGTCGTTGCTAGAA
This sequence comes from Macrosteles quadrilineatus, assembly GCF_028750875.1. NCBI lineage: Eukaryota > Metazoa > Arthropoda > Insecta > Hemiptera > Cicadellidae > Macrosteles > Macrosteles quadrilineatus. Next base: position 20,911,972 of record NW_026542596.1, read on the forward strand.
CCAGAGGCTTTGATAGCTTTCCGAGTCATCCTGAGTTACTTCTTCATCACTTCCTGCGCCACTCTCTACGGCATGAGGCCGTTCTTTGTCGAGGTCCTCGAGAACCTCAACTCGTCCATCAGACCCTTCACAGTTGTTGTAAGTAACAGTTATGATAGTATTTTATTTTATCTTGGTATTTTTTGGTTTATGGAAGAAGGATCTAATAACTACGTTTAACGCATACTTCAAATTTCTTAACCAAGATCACTATTTTTTGCAGGCAATTTGTGGAGCTCTTAAGCTTCTAGGGTCTTTGGGGATGTGCCTGGCTATGAAGCCTCTAGGTAAGCGAGGGATCACCTTTCTTTCACTTGGCCTGAGTGTCTGTTGCTGCTATGGCATCGGAGCATATCTCCTGACTAGGGCGAACATCCCCTGGATCCCCGTCATATTGTTCTTCATCTCCTACTTCAGCGCAACTCTTGGGATTGGATCTGTTCCGTGGATACTTAATGCGGAACTGTTTCCTCTTAGGTAATTTGTTGATTTAATTTAAAAGGCAATCAGAATAGTAGTCTTAGTCACTAACAAGACTACAAGATCGCGCCACTCATCCTACACTCATCTCCATTCATACTTTGCTTAAATACCTACTTTGTATGGTCTTCATTTAATAAGAAAGTATAAAGAAAGAAAAGTAACTATTCTATTATGGTTGAGATTATATTTTCGTAACTTTGCAATATCAGTAGACAAATATGTTTCTCGTATTCTTCCTTTTAGTATTGTAAGGTGTATTATGAATATTACCCTTGTGCAGAGGTCTAATTTGTCAGAAAGGTAATTTTTCGATAACTCAGGGAATATTTTGACAATATCTTGAGAGGCTTAAGTCTAAACTCGCTTTTTACAACAAATGTCAATCATTAAATTACATATTTGCAATTGATGCTAAATTCATACCCTCAAAATATAATAAATGCTTTTATGATCAATTTGCTCCTCAATATTAAGAATCTAAACTCAACTTGCACTATGGAACTTCAAGTTACTTAAATCCCGCGTAAATATTTCAGGGCAAAAAGTATGGGAAGTGCGATCTGTGCCGCAATGTCCTACTTCTTCAGCTTTGTTGTGACCAAGACCTACTTCAACGTCGTCTCCTGGGTGAACGTGTCCGGGACGTGCATCCTCTACGGGACCATCAGTCTCCTGGGGTTGGTCTACCTCTACGTGGACCTACCTGAGACCGAGGGGCATGCCTTGGAGGCCATCGAGAGGAATCTCAGTGAGAGAAGGGTCTCCAGGAAGAGTATTTCACAAAACTTACAGGCTGGAAGATGACAATAAAAGAGTGTGCAAACAAGTGTTTTGGTACGTCTCGCCCATGACACATTACATGCACAAACTAGAACTCAGTGAATAAAAGATGTTAAGATGTATCATTGATTGAGTCCTAGATATGTAAGTTAAAAAATATACAGTAAAAATGAATGTGGTCAACACTGATTGATGAAAGCTTTACAATAATTTTAATTATAGCTAATAATTGACTAAAAGTTTTTGGTCATATTCTGGCAACTTATAATAATTCAACCTTATGTACAACAAAACACTTTTTAACACTGCTATACTGAAGCTGTATTAGTGTACAACTTCTTGATCAACATTGTACGTGTTAATAAATTACCTGAAAAAGATTTACGTCTAATAACACTTGTAATAATACATTTACCCTTACTGTTGACTCACAAGACGGTAAATACATATAAAAAATAGTAAGTGGTGATCGATTTCGATTGGACACTCCAATCATCATCAGACCCAATAGGCAAGTGTTATTAGACGTATATATATTTGTTTTTTTTAGATACCAGTGTAATTATTATAACTCCTTTGCTTTATTATTCAAGGGTCAACCTCCGAGATGTCGGAATGCGCCTCAAGGAACTACATGACCTTTTGCACGCACGGATGTTTTACTTGACTGGACTAATATATAACAGGCTCAGATAGGTACTTCAGTTGGCAGTTAACGAATTAACCTTTATGAAAAGTGTTTCAGGTCATGTCGCATCAGTCAGTTATAGTAATTTTGCAATAGTATGTGATTGGTTAACTTAGCTATTTTTCAACAATTAGAATTTTAGTCTACATTGTTGTTACTAGAACTTTAAATGTGCAAAATATGCCATAGTTTAACTGAGTTCCATGTGACTCCCTCAATAATAGATTTATTAAACGGTGTGATATAAGTTAGATACTGTAGAACAAAAAAGTATTAGTTCATTGGTTGGATTAGTTGATTAGTTGATTTTGATAAGTTGATTAGTTGAATTAGTAGATTGAGGTAGTTTGTTATTACTCTTCTTAGTAGATTGATTGGCACAGGTGGCTACATCACGATCCCCTAAATTCACTCCAAAATCAGGGGAGTGAATCAAGCAGTTTTATTTGAATTTTAGTTCAGAAACAATCAGTTGAGTATTTGTCCAGAAACCTCGTTTAACTTCGTACAATAACCATGGAAAGGCTTTAAACCGTTAGAGGATATGAAAATCACCTCCGCGGTACATTTAGAAGTCTGAAATACATACTAGAAAAGGAATTATTTAAATTAGTATTACCTTTGTGTATTTAACTATGTATTATATTAAATTATGTAACCATATACTGTAAACAATCGTTTTCAGGATTCAGTAGAATTAATTAGATTGTTTTCTACAATATAGACTACGAATACTGATTACTAGCTAAATTTTAAGGTAATTTTGAGCTCACATAAAGTATAGGGTAATATTGTTTTCTGTAGTAGTTTCTCTTATGTTTATTACGATATTTTTCCGATCTTTGATGTTTGACTTATTTACAATTACTGTAACAAACTCCAGAGGAGGTTTAAAAAATGGCACAGGTGTTATGAATTGATGGGTGTAAGATTTTAATTTGTTTAATAAATTAAATTAATTTCTTGTGTATTCTGATTTACTGTTCTACCATTCAATGACCCTGGCACCAAATGTTCAGCAAAACTTAGTCTTTTCACAAATAAAGACCTTTCCAACTGTTTATATGAAGACTATGTGAGTACAAGTAGTGTCAAATTATTAAGCTTCTCAGGAATTCTCAATAGCTTTGCAATGTAACTAACTATAACCAATTACGACGCATATGAAAGGCATCTTAGGGAAGAAGATCATATCGGTTTTTAGGGGAAACGTAGATCAAACTTTCCCCGACCCACAACTCCAACTATCATGAACGCTCAGACATAAATGAAAGATAATCCTCCTGGTGGTTGTTCAATCAAATGGAACAAACTTGGGATCAAATATCGATATAAGGGGGGGGGGTGTTTCAGAGGGGAACCAGAGTCAGAAATGTTTAGTCATCGTTGGCCTAGTGTCTCTCTGTGTTTGTGTAAACATTTAGATTTTGGTGAAGGGAGTCCATGCATCCAACGTGTCCATTAAAATTAGCCAACACGTTTTTGGTTATTACTAAGTTATCAGATTATCATAAAGGTAAGTTTAAGCTTGGAAAAACAGCCTAGTGTAATCTATAATCCCAGTTATACAGTAGATTAGTTGATTTTATTGTTATTAGTTCACTATATCAAATCAAATCAAATTATCTTTATTCACTTTATAAATTTTATATCCATGAATAGTGTCAAAGCATACAAAATTGGTTATACAATTTAATCTAAAAGACTATACAATTTTACAATTATTTTAGAATGGATAGCTAATTAATCTTTGATTTAGAAACTCATCTATACTATAGGGAGCCAGATAAGTGAGTTAAGTGAGTCGGTGGCTCAGTCGGTAGCGTTGCGGACTTCGGGCCCAAGGCAGCGATGTCGTGGGTTCGGATCCTGGTCACTGCCGATAACATTTTATCAGTACAGTTCACCTTTGTACTGTACCGGCTCACTCCTTGCTTTGCTGTAAACGTCCCACGCACGGGCGCTTAGTCTATGTGGACGGGCAAATGCAAGGTTAAAAGAGGCCGCCAACCTCTTTTTTTTAAAAAAAAAAAAAAGAAAAGAAAAAAAAGATTAATTAAGAATTATTTTAGTTTCTTCAAAAAATTGTTTTTGTTTTTATTTTTTATTTTTTAATAAGGCAGGCAAACTTCTCATGAATAAATTTCCGATATATGAAGGCACATAAAGAAATATATCAGTTACTAAGTCGATCTAAAATATTTTGTTACGTAATTACTTTTAACGTGTAATAGCTGATTATGTAATGACGTTCATTTAAGTGTTAAGTATCGAGATAATAAAAGAAAATCAGGCTCCTTATTTTTAATCGGTATTTATAGGTAATCTATACTTATAAAGTGCTAAGACTCGCTTACCAATAACTATATCTTAAAAACTACAAGCCATCAGAACTCAGGAACTGATGTATAGTCTATACCGTATAGAGGTTCCAATAATCTCTAAATGTGTAATAAGAAGCGTTTTCAAAAATATTCTATCAGTATCAGTGCTCTGTCCCAGTGGCCTTTAAAGGTCCCATGTTATCTTTCTAGAGAAGTTATTAGTTTACATTTGAACAGATGGATGGTATTTGCCTTCTCTTATCACTGTATTTATAATCGGTGTCCAAGAGAGAAGAACAAAAGTTGTTAATAAGTATAAAACCGTCCATTTCTACATATAGGCTAATAACACGGTCACAATCATGCTATTGTAGATGTGTGCATATGTTCTTTATAATCTGAGTTGACATTTTTGGTCGAGTATAAAAAGTATTTGCGGTTAAGTTGAATTTAAAATGTTTTTATATTTTTTTTTAAGGAATGTATGCATGATATTGAGTTTAATAATTCCTTTTATGTGATTCCGCTTGGTGAACACAGATACTGTAGAGCTGCAACTGTTTACGTTCATTGAGGGTTATAAGAACTAAAATAAAACATCGTGCAAGGTTGTTATGTTTCTTAATGTTACTTTAACATACAGAACACTTTTTAATACTTTTATGAGAGAACTGACTGTACTATTGCAAAATAAGGTTTATGCGTGTAAACCTAAGTAAAAGGAGATACATCGGAAATATTATTCTGGTCAAAAATATTATGTGGGTGGTTTCAGAGTGAGTAGTCCGAAGTTCAGTGAATGTCAGGAAGGACAGTGAATGCATCTCCCTGAGTTTAACATCATAGTAGTCCAATACGTTTAATTAACTTCGTTGATTATATATTATAGGATTTTTATAAAAATAAAATTTATTTTAAACTGTATCCGCAATGTTTCTTTCTCATTATTTTGTATTAGATAAACGTTTATCTTTAAAATTTAAATTTTGTGTGCAAACCCACGACGGGTTGTGCTAGTATTAATATAAAATTATATATAAATCTAATAGTTTTGTCTGTGCATCTGTCTATTTGTGTACAGAACTACAAAATACACCTGTGGTCTGATTTTCATGGAGATTTTTATGTGACTACTAATCTATGTTATCTCCAGACGTCATTTTTTTAAATTTCCCATTCCGAATAAAAACATAAGAAATCGGAAATCCGTTTAGCTGCAAACAAATTGGTATAACCCCATGTAAATGTATGGTTCAAAATTAATTGCAACTTTTGTGATTTTCCTCATAAAATCTCACTCCCACCATTTGTCCATGATATAGGATATTGTCAAACTAATCAGAGAATGCATGAGTCAGATTGATGATTCCGATTACTATTTAAAAGTTTTCTTAATTCAGTCAAAGTTTTCATTATTTATCAAACTTGCATTCGATTAGTAACAAATATAATTCTATCCTCTTTATAAAAAAAAAACAGACACTTAATAATAAGGTTTTGGGTGAAATCTTGTTTAAAATGTAAATCTATAGATAGCACATAAATATATACAGAACACACATACAAATTCCATGTAGTTAATCTTCTGTACTTCTTTACACACGAAATCTTATCAGCAAAGCTCTACCCGTTTGTTGTCTGGTCTTTGACGTTTCGTCATAACAATCTTCATATGTCTGTTTTGTACCTTACACAACTTAGGTTGTATTCAAGGCACTCTGCTAGACCTAACAATCTGTCATTGCCATGGAGAAGGTGAAAAATGGATCGAAAAGCTTCAAATCAACTCTGGCACAGGTAAGTAGTTACAATATAAACTTATAAATTTATCGTACATCATGTAATTACCATCCAAAGTTATAACATTACTACAGTTACCAAAAATTATTCCTGATATTATTTTTTCTTAAATATGTCTACTCTCGATTAGTTTTACGTATGTATGAAGTGCTTGGATAAAAATTATACAGGGTGTTTTTTTAAAAACTTGCATCTTTATTTATGTAAAAACCGCAATAGATAGAAATATGCGGTTTGCGGGAATCATCTATTGACGTAGGGGGCCCAATTGTTTTGAATTCAACGTTACATTCACATTCCCCCCTTTCCGCCCCTGCCCCCAACTTATTTTTTTTAAATAGCAAGGTACCCCTTGTGACATATCAAATGAAAGAGCATGAAAAAAGAAAATTTTTGGTGAAATGTATTTTTCATTTGATATGTCACAAGGGCGGGTACCTTGCTATTAAAAATCAAGTTATGGGTAGGGGAAAAAGGGGGGGATTATCTCACAAATTCATGAGCCGATTTTAAATTTTTTTTCAGCAAAAATTTTCTTTTTTCATGCTCTTTCATTTTATATGTCACAAGGGGTACCTTGCTTTAAAAAAAATAAGTTCCGGGGGGGAGGGGGGGAATATCTCACAAATTTATGAACCGATTTTCAATTTTTTTTCATCAAACGTTTTCTTTTTTCATGCTCTTTTATTTGATATGTCACAAGAGGTACCTTGCTATTTAAAAAAAATTAAGTTGGGGGCAGGGGGGAAAGGGGGGGAATGTAAATGTTACGTTGCATTAAAAAAAAATGTGCCCCCTACGTCAATAGATGATTCCCGCCAACTGCATATTTCTATCTATTGCGGTTTTTACATAAATAAAGATGCAACTTTAAAAAAAAAACACCCTGTATATTTCACCTGATTTTAATTGGAAGCATAAATAAGTTTATTTAACTGATTTATGACGTATTCAATTATTGGTGTTAAGCTATCCAATTATTTCAGGTATTGCACTATGGCTTTACACAATATAAAACATTTTCTCAGAATGAATACCACAATGCATGGGGATTGACTATGCTAGGCAATAGTATCTATGTACTTAGTAAAATTATGGGTTGCTCTGTTAGGCCTACATCCCTTTTTCGGCTACTCTATTTAACCTATTTTTACGTTTAAGGTGTCGTTTTACAGCTTTTGATCCAGTGAAGTGACGAATTGGTAACTTTGCCTCCCAAGCGTTTTATTTATTTCTAGATTTCACTTTTAGGATCCAGTGATGCTGGCCAACTTTCTTTATAATGGGTTTTAATGTGAACGGGGGGACCCGTGCATAAATTTAATGATAAAATTTTGATAAAAAATCATAGCTTGTTTCTGACCCAAAACGAATAATGCAAAACGCTTTTACTTTTCCATGATTTAGTTGGTTTAAAACGGTATTCTATCAATAAAACAACAAATTGTATTTGCTGACTTTAAACTAAACCGTAATGAGTAATATAAAGAAAACGTAGCTTCTTTAAAATCCGTTTTAATAAAATGCTTTGTCTTTTGTTTACAATTTGACTGTAATTACACTTGTACATTTAATTGAATGCTCAATGGTTCAAATTTAAATTCACATCCAATCCGTTATAAATAAAGGTGATCAGCATCACCGAATCTTTGAAAGCAAATTTTAAAATGAAATTATACGTTAGAGTGGCGACTAAAATGATGTCTTAGTTGACATTCGCGTAAATATTATTAAACAGTCTAGCCTTATAGTTATGATTAATTGTAACTTGGTTAAGGTGCGTAAATCACTTTAAATGGTACAAATCTACAATCAACAATTTTAGTTTATGCACCTTATATATGCCTAACACAATCTTTTAAAGGATTAAGTTTGAATTGCATTTTCAACTGTGCTAAGCTGCGCAGTTTTATAACGGGTTCCCTCGTTCAAATATATTTCAAATAATGAACGTATTACGGGTTACTGCAAAATAGCAATTTCAATACAGGCGCAGAGCTGTAAAATCAAGAAATCCATACTCCACCGTACAAATCACAGATACTATTGTGAACTGATTCATCTTAACCTTTGAAATCTGTTATTAGTATTACAAAATATTTGAGACAATGGGGCTTTATAAATCATTTCCGTCTTGTTTTTTTCATAATCATATTGTTTATAAGCTTATGCAAGAAAAATTATTGTCTTGTTTGTAGTAGCTGAGCTTTACATGGTTTTAAGGAACGACTAAACATCTAACTCATAAATGCAAATTGTTCTTGAGACAAAGTTGGACTAAGAGTACTTGATAATATATAAATTTGTAATTGGTACATCACACTTTGTGTAAAATGTGAATTGTTCACCTTCCACTTTGCTGAGTCGTAAATCTAATATAGCCTAAATACATTCCTCGCGAAATTTCATTGTCTGAAATACAGTTATTGCAACACTCAAGGTGGTTTTACTCAAAGTCGGCTTTTTCGCTTAAACCGTATCCTTGCCTCTTAATGGCTATACAAATTCATAATGTTGTTTACAATAATATTTTTACAGATTAATATTAAATAAATATAAAATGATAAAAGACATGTAATACACATAAATTAATATTACATTTTTTTCAGTTCTTCGCTGCGATGGGATTCAGTATAACCAACGCTAACATTGGATTAATAACAGCAATGCCAACGATCATCATAGGAGCTCTCCGCAGTGAGGTATCTTCGGCCTTGTGGCTCACAGAAACCCAGGCTTCGTGGTTTGGTAATTATGTAGCTTTTACTCTCGGTATTCTTTCTGTTTTACCATTCACGTAGGCCTACATAATAATAAATCTGAAATAAGTTCAATCTTTTTAGCGAATTTCCCTATAGGGAAGTAGCTATTACCGTAGGTGGCACGGTAAGACCTAAACCCGGGACCGGTTTACTTTTTCATTTTGATGTCCCCAGAGGCCAAAAACACCATTCGTTCAAATTTGTATTTATGTATATTATTGTTTATGTACCTACGGACGTATATACAGGGTGTCCCGGAACTCTCTACCAATATTTTAGGGCATTGCTCCTGGGTAAGAAACATACCTAAATATCATATTTAAATTGTCCAGAAGTCCTTGGTTACTCACACAGCCACCATTTTGTTTTTTTCAGTTATTGATTTTTTCTAAAGAATGGTTGAACATACCAAATGGAAACTTTGCACAAACTTTTATGACAACTAAAAAAAGCTACCAAAAAATTATGACAATTTTGTAAATTCATAAAACAAAATGGCAGCCGTTTAAAATTTTGGTAAAATCAACGGTTTTCGAGCTATTTAAGAAACAAAATTTGAAATGGCCGCCATTTTGTTCTATGAATTTGAAAAATTGTCATGATTTTTTGGTAGCTTTGTCTAGTTGTCATAAATGTTTGTGTCAAGTTTCAATTTCGTATGTTTAACCACTTTTCAGAAAAAAATTAATTAGTGGAAAAAACAAAATGGCGGCTATGTGAGTAACTAAGGACTTCCGGACAATTTAAATATGATATTTTGGTATGTTTCTTACCCAGGAGCAATGCCCTAAAATATTGGTAGAGAGTTCCGGGACACCCTGTATATACGTCCGTAAACGTGATAACTCGAATGATTTTTGTCCGATTTTGATGAAATTTGGTTTAAAGGTGTAAAGCGGGATAAACTTGAATGTGTTCGCGAACCAGCATGATTGGATAATGGGAACGGGGCTTTACGGGGGGTTTTATGGGGTAAAAATTTTTTTTTCTCACTTTAGACCCTCAAAACACAAAATTTCCCAATTTCTCTTTACACCTTTTTAAAGAGCTTAAAAAAATAATTTAGTATATAAAAGTATTTTTGTTCGGTCATTGGTAACGGATAAAATTTAAAAAAATTTAAATTTAAAATTCCCATGTTATTCTTTTGGAGAATATTGTCAAATGTAGTTTTTATGGATATATTTTGATGAAAATTTATTTATTTTATAATAAGCTATCAATATTTTACAAAAAAAAACACTTTATTAGTTTTCTTGTAGCAGCAAACCTAGGTACTCGTTAAACCTAATGTTATTTAAATATATTTAATGGAAAATCAATTCGGACAAATGGAAATTCGTTTAGTCAGCAGGTTTGCTGCGGCGGGGGTATTTTTTACTTGTATTGATAAGAATCTGGTTGTCTTAAACATGTCTTAATTATTGTTGTTTCTTTATAATACGAGAGATCTCGTATGTGAGAGTTTCAATCTATACTTATAAAACTTGAAAAATATTAGCTGTCTATCGCGTAAATATTAGTATTCTATATCGTATTTTATTATTTAACTCTGTATCTGTTAAAACTTATAATTTAAACACAAATACTAACTTTTATAACGGGGTGTTGATCAAACATCCTTAATCTTCTAGAAATCTACATCTTTATATAAAATATTTAATTATATAAGAACTTAAAAGTGCATTAGTTATTCTTGTTTTATTCGTTATTACTAAAACTCATACATAATATTCAAGAATCGTTTGCAGGTAATAGGGTCTACTAACAAAATTTAATTACAATACTGTAGAAATAGAGAAAAATATTGATTAAACATTGGTGTATAGCTTTTAAATGTATAACATACACCCTCTAAACAAATATATAAATTTACTCTTTGGTCCACTTACAAACCTTTTTTAAAAATAAGTATTTGTGAAAGCATATTTTGATGATTTCAAAGTGGTAATATTGTTAGTATATTTTATAGGGACTGTTTTATTAAAATTAAAATCTGTACATTTTCATTAGTTCGAAACTTATTCACCTTGTTTCGATCAATGGGCTTTTCATAGATGAACCTGGCTAAAGACATCACTGGTTTTGGGTTTTATATAGATAAACTTGGCAAAATAAGCCATTGGTCTTGGTATAAAAAAAGCAAAGGCGTCTCCATATGATGATTTATCCCACACTCATTTTTTTATTTGTATCTTCGTCAAAATATAGAAAGCCGAAGTAAAAATATGAACTCTTTTTTTATTCTGTGGTAAAAAAAAACAGCAAAATTTCGCAGAGAATACTTAAATTTCTCTTGTGACAAATAAATGGACTAATCGTGTTCTCATCTTAATCCCCTACCAACCCCCTAGACAAACCTGTACTTGTGTTGCTATGTTGCAGTTAGCATCTTGGAATTCAGTGCGAGAGGGACCGATCAAATCCTAGCATATTCACAAATATTTGAGAGGTTCGGAAGACTATTCCTAATGGCGTATGTGACCATCTAAATCAACGTATCACTGGCGTAGACACAAACTGAAAAACCTTCCCTACCATTACTATTTCTTTTACAACATTGCCGTACACTCTCTAGGTAGTCTTATCTTCATCGCCCAGCCCACTGGCAGTCTCGTCTCCGGCTTCCTACAGAACCGTCTGGGCAGAAAGACTTGTCTGATGATGGTCAACATTCCTCAGTTCATCTCCTGGGTCATCCTCTACTTCGCCACCACCGTCGTCCATCTGTTCTTCGCCGTGACTCTCATGGGTCTCTCCGTCGGATTCCTGGAGGCTCCTCTTTTGTCGTACGTCGGAGAAGTGACCCAGCCTAGGCTGCGTGGCGTGTTCAGCTGTTTTGCAGGTAGGAACGAACTCTCAGTGAATGTATGTGGGGACCAGAACACTGTTAACGGCTTGATTAGTATTAAATATTTTTGTTTTTTTAATCCCAAATTAAAATTTTTTTGTAAAGTAAAGGGATCCTCCTTTTAAAGGGCCCTTCTCATTTTAATGTTTTGTCTCTAATATTAGAGCTATAACCTTGATCAACTAACTATTTAATTCATATGACGATTTACATCGTGAAATTTAAACTACAAGAAATAACCAACTTTTACGCACATTGTTTGCTTTCCCTCCTAAACCCGACGGCTGTTAGTAATTGAATTGTATGACCATTGTAAAGGAATAATAAACGTTTTGTATCAATTATATATGCATATTTTAGATTCATGGTAGAAAACTTGTTAGGTACAATTTCATATACAACAAACTATCAAAAACCTGTAGGTATTAGTAATGTACTGTAATGTACAACTGGAAGTGTGCCTACATCAAATACGAAATTAAACTAGAAAGGGTATTTAGGTAATAAACATCGCTATTTTGTTAGAAAAGCAGTGCATTTATTATTTTTATTTTAACAGTTAATTGAATCTATAAGTTCATAATGTACATATAAAGTTCTATAGTGGTTTTTGGTGATTTTGAATTTAAAGGTTTATGTGTTATTAAGAAACGTGAATCTTACAGGGGTGTTCTTCAATCTTGGTTTTATGGTAGAAAGCATCCTAGGAGCGTTTCTGCCCTGGAGAACCATGGTTCTCTACAGCACTCTAGGACCTATAATAGCATTTGTGACTATGGCACTGGTAAGTTATATGATGAGTATTTATTCTTTCTAAAACCTATGGCATATTTGGGTTATGGCATATAACATTTGTGTATGGTTTATTTATGTACCTAATTAGTGCATGAATTTAAAAGCTTTTAACAAATTAACAATGTGATGGGTAAAAGTAACTTGTGAATTAAATAATACAGCCAAGGTCACCTAGGAGATATTTAATCACTTGTTTAGTAGCACAGTTACTTGTTAAGCAATACGTAACACAGCAAACTCTTTTTTGAAAAACAATAGTTTATGTTTGTGAACTATCATTGTTTTTTTCTAAAGTAATATTTAAACTAAATATTTGAGGAAGTAATAAATTTATAGTCCGTTTACGTTTTCCTAAAGTGTCGTAAACCAAAAGAAATATATCGTTATGATTGAAAAGCAATCTGTAATGTAAGTAAGGCACTTTATACACTCTGTGCCTGCATTAAATTTTGTAATATTCCGTAATGTTTCCTCTTGGGTAGTTTATGTATAGTGTTTATAATATTTATACATTAAAATTCTATTCAACTAATAAAACATATGTCAGTAATAAAAAGTGATTATTTGAATGTTAGAACAAAACTGTATACCGGTATTTATTATGATAGAAAAATGTAAACATAACATTTTACAGCTGTTTCAGATGAATGTTAATAAGACAGGTTATTGGAATATATTACAGTCTTCCCCTCTAAAAAGAGAACAACAGGTTGAAGTCTTGATGTGGAAAACTCATAACTGATACTTGTGTGGTGTAGGCAATTGGCCTTAGTTGTTTTTTTTTTTTCAGGAGCAGGTGTTTTTTTTTTATTCTTGATAGCTTACTGGAGTCTTTGAATAGTAGTAGGTTTTGTCTGGAACTGGAGTAGAGTATTCAAAATGACCAGGAGCGGGAGTTAAGTAGTTAACAGGAGGGAAATCAACTAGGGGTTTTAGAATTGACGTGGTCGATGTGTAGCCGTTGGAAACTGCTTTTGGAGCTGGAATGGAATACTCGTAGGAGCGGGAGTTAAGTAGTTAACAGCAGGGAAATCAACTAGGGGTTTTAGAATTGACGTGGTCGATGTGTAGCCGTTGGAAACTGCTGTTGGAGCTGGAATGGAATACTCGTAGCTCACTGTCGGGGGAGAAGGATTTAAGTACACATTGGGCTTCAATGGTTTTACCGGGGCAGGAGGTACATATTCATATTTAACTGCAGGCACTGTTGTTGAATACTTGAGAGTCTTCAGTGGAGATGGAGTAGAATGTTCAAAGTGGGGTGCAGTCATGTACCGGACTGGTTTCAGTGGTACAATCGGTGTTTTGAGAAATTTCGGCACTACAGGTTTCACAGCTGGGTAAGAGTACTCGTTACAGACAGCCGAGGCAGGTGGTTTGTAAGTTACTGTTGTCAATGGCATTTCGTAGGTTATTAGTTGAACAGGAACTGCAGAGTAGCCGTATTTCACAGGTTTGACAGAGGGTGGTGGAGGTGGCAAAGAGCAAGTTACAGCAGGCTTCAATGGTGGAGGAGCTAGGGTGGAAGTGGATAGTTGAATTGTCGTGAATTTTTCCGTTGGTGAAGTAGTGGGCGCAATACCGACAGGAACAATTCTTCCAATAGAAAACTCATCATGTTCTATGTCTTCTTGAATTATGGTATTTACCTTGCGATGATTTGATCTTGTTAAGGTTGATATGCAAACTTTAGAGATATGTCCAGGCTTATGGCATAAACTACAAAATAAGGTGTTAATGTCCTTGTCGCACGATTTTGTCAAGTGGTTACTCTCACCACAACGCACACATAGTCCTGCAATTCCTAGGCGCTCATACAAGTTCTTTGGATTGTTTTGACTTTGTTTTGTTGATGTGCTATCACAATCATAGATTTTTGTACGAAAAACTCTAGAAACTTTATTTATCGAATTAGTTTCATGAAATGATTTGCAACCCTTTTTTGATGCTTCAAGAGTCAGAGCCTGTTCATACGCACCTTCAAAAGTCAATTCTGGATGCTGAAGAATCTTTTCACTGATTGCTTCGTCTCGTAATCCTCGAATGAATTGTGCACGTAAAATCAAATCGACCACTGAAGATTCACAAGAAGGGCAGTTGAAATTGCATGTGAATGTAAGTCTTCTTAGTGCAGCTACAAACTCAGATATGGACTCTGTCGGACATTGAACACGTGATAGAAAATTATGTTGTTGCACAAAAACATTGGGTTTTGGACATAAATGTTTTTCAGCTATTTTAATCAATTCGTCGTAGCTTTTGTTTGATGGTAGGTCTGGAGATACAAGACTACCTAGTAGCTGATAGTGTTTTGGTCCAATACAATTAATCAATATTCTTGCTTTGATTTGTTGTACTTCATCTTCGTTTCCTGTAATGTTTTTCAAATGAAAGTAATTTTCAAGTCGTTGTCTATATGAATTGAAATCTTCAAGATTTTCATCAAATGAATCGAAATTGAATTATGTGATTCCGTTCTGGGGTGTTGAAGGTTTTGGATTATGTGCATGGGTTTGTACTATGATTTCATTAAACTTGTTCAAAAGCATAGCCTGTTGTTGAACAAACGTTGATAAAATTGTTAAAAGGTCTTCAGTCATGATAGTATGTTGATTTCAATGTTTATCCTGTAGAAATGTGTATGAGTCATTAAAAATCCCGTCCTCGTCGCCACTAAAACATACTTCAGTAATAAAAAGTGATTATTTGAATGTTAGAACAAAACTGTATACCGGTATTTATTATGATAGAAAAATGTAAACATAACATTTTACAGCTGTTTCAGATGAATGTTAATAAGACAGGTTATTGGAATATATTACAACTAATCATTAAATTATGACCAGAAAACAAAATTAAACAGAGAATAATAGAGATATTTTAAAATCAGATATCCATATTAAAGTATATAATGTTCTCTTCTTTACTAATTAGGACTTACTTGGTATCCATCCATTCGTTTGGTTAAAAATATATTTTTTACTTGTGTTATATTATCTACAGCTTCCAGACTCACCTGCCTGGCTGGTGACTAAAGGTCGTGTGAAGGATGCAGAGAAAGCCTTCCAGTGGCTGAGAGGATGGGTGTCTCCGGAGATGGTCAAGGAAGAGCTAGACACCCTTGTCTGCTACGTTCAAGAGACCCAAGGGAAATCAAAGTTCTTCCAGAACACTGAGTACAACCTGGTGGTTAACGACCAAGGTAACAGGCACACTTCATAAATCTTATGATTCCACTTTTAATAATTTTGTTTGTGTCAGAATCTAAGGGTTCTTTATTCTATAGGTCTGTTCCCATAGGGCACGAAAAAGGATTGCCAAAATGTTGTCGATCAAGGTCAAACAAATGTCCTCTCAACCCTCAGAGAATATAAAGAAAATATTGAAAGTCTTGTCCTATAACTTATATCTATGATCATGATACAAGAAAGTCACTATCAGTCTAGACATTCTTAAGAACTCATTAGTGTTTTAGCTCTGTGGTATCAATATCAAGGACAAGTTGTCTAACTCCGTCAGAAGTCTAGGCAAGAGACACATAATGATGATGGCTGGTGACAGGAAATTGGAGACGCATGGTTAAGGAACTAGTACTTCTTGAGAACAGGGCATAACCTACTGTTCTCTGAAGAAAATTTTTTGGCCCTTTTTCGGACCTAGTTTCGTTTATGCCTTATGCACAAGCAAGTTTCTATCTGTTTTATTGTATGTTGTGCGTTTTACGTATAAAACTTGTTTTCCTGTTACTCCATCAATTCCTTTAGAGTAAATGAAGTAACTGATAATAACATTAATATCTTATAGGTAACCTAGAAGATTAATACAGATTGATTGTTTCCAATTAACTGCTAAGCTAAAATGATTTGTTAATGATAATCAACAATTTCCAGGTAACTCACAGCCTGAGAGAAAACCTAACCCTGGATGGAGGTCGTTGCTAGAACCAGAGGTTTTGATAGCTTTCCGAGTCATCCTGAGTTACTTCTTCATCACCTCCTGCGCCACTCTCTACGGCATGAGGCCGTTCTTTGTCGAGGTCCTCGAGAACCTCAACTCGTCCATCAGACCCTTCACAGTTGTGGTAAGTCACAGTTATGTTAGTATTGTATTTTGTCTTCGTATCTTTTAGTTTAGGGAGGAAGGATGTAATAACAACTTTTAACGCATACTGCCAATTCCCTAACCAAGATCACTATTATTTGCAGGCAATTTGTGGAGCTCTTCAGCTTCTAGGGTCTTTGGGGATGTGCCTGGCTATGAAGCCTCTAGGTAAGCGAGGGATCACCTTCCTTTCACTTGGCCTGAGTGTCTGTTGCTGCTATGGCATCGGAGCATATCTCCTGACAGGGGCGAACATCCCCTGGATCCCCGTCATATTGTTCTTCATCTCCTACTTCAGCGCGAGTCTTGGGATTGGAGCTGTTCCGTGGATACTTACTGCGGAACTGTTTCCTCTTAGGTAATTTGTTGATTTAATTTAAAAGGCAATCAGAATAAACCATTCGATTATAGTTGAGATTTTATTTTCGTAACTTTGCAATAACAGTAGATAAATATGTTTGTGTACAAAATACCTAAATAAATAAATACCTTTGTGTACAGGTCTAATTTGTCAGAAAGGTAATTTTTCGATAACTCAATATGTTGACAATATCTTGAGAGGCTTAAGTCTAAACTCGCTTTTTACAACAAATGTCAATCATTAAATTGCATATTTACAATTTATTTATACCCTCAAAATATAATAAATGCTTTTATGATCAATTTTCTCCTCAATATTAAGAATCTTAACTCAACTTGCACTATGAAACTTCAAGTTACTTAAATCCCGCGTAAATATTTCAGGGCGAAAAGTATGGGAAGTGCGATCTGTGCCGCAATGTCCTACTTCTTCAGCTTTGTTGTGACCAAGACCTACTTCAACGTCGTCTCCTGGGTGAACGTGTCCGGGACGTGCATCCTCTACGGGACCATCAGTCTCCTGGGGTTGGTCTACCTCTACGTGGACCTACCTGAGACCGAGGGGCATGCCTTGGAGGCCATCGAGAGGAATCTCAGTGAGAGAAGGGTCTCCAGGAAGAGTATTTCACAAAACTTACAGGCTGGAAGATGACAATAAAAGAGTGTGCAAACAAGTGTTTTGGTACGTCTCGCCCATGACACATTACATGCACAAACTAGAACTCAGTGAATAAAAGATGTTAAGATGTATCACTGATTGAGTCCTAGATATTTAAGTTAAAAAAATATACAGTATAATGAAAGTGTTTTAACACTGATTGATGAAAGGTTTGAAATAATTTTAATTACAGCTAACAATTGACTACAAGTTTTTTGCCATATACTGGCAACTTATAATAATTCAACCTTATGTGCGACAAAACACGTTATAACACTGCTATACTGAAGCTATATTAGTGTACAACTTCTTGATCAGCATCGTACGTGTTAATAAATTACCTGCAAAAAAGATATACGTCCAATAACACTTTTAATAATATCTTACCCTTACTGTTGACTCATAAGACGTTATATACATATAAAAAATGGTAAGTGGTGATCTATTTCGATTGGACACTCCAATCATCATCAGACCCAATAGGCAAATGTGTCTTGTGAGTCAACAGTAATAGTGTACATATTACTACAAGTGTTATTAGACGTATAAATATTTGTTTTTCAGATACTAGTGTAATTATTATAACTCCTTTGTTTTATTATTCAAGGGTCAACCTACGTGATGTCGGAATGCATCCATAAATGAATTGTTAAGCAATGTTTCATTTCATGAAAATGCGTTTAAACAATTAGACAGCTCTCTCTCATGTATAAAAATAATACTATTCCTTTTTTCAAACTTTGTCAAGAAATGGTTATAAGATCTTTGGATCTGATATTAAAAAATAATAATAATAATAATAATAAAAATTCTATGTAAATAAGAAGAACTGCCAAATTAGTCCAGTCAATGAATGCTCAAAAGGGGGGTGTAGAGGACATGGAGAGGGTGAATTTTTGCGGAAATGTGTTAATGGTAGTTAGAAGATAACAATACTAAAAGTCCTCGCACCTAGCCCTGCTGTTTCAGCGGGGGAGGGGGGAAGGCCCCTTTTTTAGTTTTTTTTTACTTCTACACTGAAAACCGTGCATCGCGCGGAAGAATTGTAAAGTATAAAAATAAAGGTAATAGCATTCTCTACAAAAAAAGGTTGTATTCATTTCCTCTGTATATGCTTTAGCTTTTGAGATATTCTCAACTGAATACAGAAATTCTTTTATAAATTCATTTTTACCACGTTTTTGTCGAATAAGTTCAGATAATCCACTAGCCGGATTAGCCTGTTGTTGTTTTACATTAATCAGGATAGAACATAGGTTTTAGAGCACTAAAATACAAAATATATATACCTATACAGGGTGATCAACTCAAGGAGGCCACCAATGGGGTATCGGAAACGGTAAGAATTAGAGAAAACTTTAAATGGGGGACATTCCTTTATTTTTTGTGGCAGTTAAAAATATGATTTTATTTTTTCGAAATTCAGTTGCCATTTTCCAAAATGGCGGCCAACTTTGAAATTTCTTATGGAACACCCTATATTTTATCATGTTTTCGTATAGAACAAGCAATTTAAAAACCTTTTTATTCCTGACATTTTTTCGATAAACCCACTCGTTTAGGAGTTAGAGCCTTTGGAAAAATGACTTCCGGTGTACATTTTACATCATGTAGCTCCTAAACAAGTAGGTTTATAGCGAAAATGCGAAAAGTAAATGAGTCAAATAAGTCTTAAAATTGCATCCACGTCCCAAAAAGACCAAAAAATTCGTTAAAACTATTAATTCTATTATTTAAAAAATGGCGGCCATTTTCCAAAATGGCGGCAAACTTGAAAAGTGGGAAACTGTGTATTTTTGGCCTTTTTGGAATGTGGATGGAATTTTAAGACTTATTTGCCGCATTTACTTTTCGCATTTTCGCTATAAACCTACTTGTTTAGTAGGCTACATGATGTAAAATGTACACCGGAAGTAATTTTTCCATAGGCCGTAACTTCTAAACAAGTGGGTTTATCGAAAAAATGTCAGGAATAAAAACGTTTTTAAATTGCCTGTTCTATCCGAAAACATGGTAAAATATAGGGTGTTCCATAAGAAATTTCAAAGTTGGCCGCCATTTTGGAAAATGGTGGCTGAATTTCGAAACAATAAAATCATATTTTTAACTGCCACAAAAAGTAAAGGAATGTTCCCCATTTAAAGTTTTCTTACCGTTTCCGATATCCCAATGGTGGCCTCCTTGAGTTGATCACCCTGTATATCAATCGTGTATTATGTTAAAAATTAAAAATTGTTTTTTAAATTCAAATAAGTCATGTATATTTCTTATGGAAACAAGTCATTTTAGCATCATTACACTAGAATGAAAAATGTATTTTTTTTTTAGCTATACAGGGTGTCCCAGAACTCTCTACCAATATTTTAGGGCATTGTTCCTCAGTAAGAAACATATCTAAATATCATATTTAAATAATTGCATGGCAAACGACAAACTTCTTAAGTTTGTTATTATTTTCAAAATTGGTAAAATCGCACACTCAATTAAAATGAATTGTGTTTGGACTACTATACAGAATGCAATCTTAGAAGCTTGGTCATATTTAAAGTTTTTCAGCTTATTTTATCAAGGATTTTCATTTGTTATGATTTTTATTTCTTCTCGACGATTTACAAAACTTATGTCCTATAAGAATAATTTCTTATATGTATGGTATACTGATTATCTCCTAATATACAAAACTGCTACCTTAACTGCGTCCTTACTTAATTTTGAAAGGTCCTTAACCACTAACGCTTGTTTTAACAGAGGAAATAATAAATATCAATATTTTGATCGATATTATTACCTTGCTTCTCGGCTAGAGTGCAGCACCTTCTCTGGCAGGTTTCGCTGTGAGAACGTATTTCTCCAGTCATCCAATAGATCGCACCACCTCCTCTGTGAAACCCAAGTATTAGCACAAATTGATTATAGCCTATTAGAGACTAGTATTGAGATATCGTACGAGAAATTCAAAATGTATTCTTGGTCAATTATTTGCTCTTGGGTAAGAGAGAGGAATTTTCTTTATTCCCATATAACATCAACAACTTTAATAACAAACCGAATTGTGTCAGTTTAGTAGCAAATCTAATTACTCCTTGAGCGGAATGTAAGTTGTATTAGATAAAGTTCCAATTTTAATTTTATACTATTGTAAACGTTTTTTTGTTTTTTTTTATATATATAGAGTATATTAGTTTGTAAATCTCTAGGACGAAGGTTTGTTGCGCATGTGTATTTTACAGTCACAATCAATAATAATGTTATGATATACGTGCTCAAATAATCGACGAATGAATATTTTACAACATAAATAAATTATTATGACCAGCAATTTATCCCTCGCCGAAGTACAAAAGTATCTGTAATCTTTAAGTCCCGTAAAATGTACAAATGTCACGCGAAATATAAAATGATAAATCCAAGACAGAGTTGAAATAATGTAGTGTACACAGAGGCACTCGGCAGAACTTTATCAATGTAAACAGTGTGAGCGAAGGTAAACTTAACACACGAGTCCATTATCTTAATTTGACTTCTTATGTCATGCTATGTCATATATTACGCTATCATTTCCGGGATCTAAACAGTCTTATATAACAATCATACTTGTGTTAAAATTATTATTCATCTAGAATCCATAGTTTCCACATCAGTGATGTATTCCAAATTCTTTCCGAGCTTAGTCAAAATCTAACGAAACCGGTTCCTTCTGATCAGTCTTTACACATCATTTTGTCATCTCATGTGTCCTTGATAGCCAATTTTACACTAGAGTTTACAGCAAAATGTTTAGTCTTAATCATTTTATAGTGAACTCCGGTATAAGACTTTAAAACATGTCTGGAAATGCCATGTGTACGTCATAAAACTGTTGAAAAAATGACGACAAAACTAGCGTGATTTCAATTATTGCTCATTTTAGTTTTAAACCTTTCTGTTAACTACTGTGTAAAGCACAGGTCAGCTACCTAACTTAAAACTTACACTTAACTAAACTGTAAATCTCAAATTAACGTTTCATTGGATAAATATTCTTCACAAATGTATGAATATTCATATTCAACTAAAAGTGTAACCTTCATGTAGGCCTGTAGGATATTATTGATAATCCTTGAATTACATAACAGTTAATATCTCGCACGAATAACTTCGATGATGAAGATATTACTCCGCGGAAGGAAATTTGACGTATGTTCTAATTAGCTGAACAGCGAACTGGTTCATCAAGGATCCTCGAATATTACTGATACAAGCAGGACAACAAATAAACAATAAACAGTCCTCTATTGTTTTCACTATGTCGTTGAATTGATAAGTTTACTAAGTAATTTACTATGTAGATCATCGCTTTATAAATAATATACTAAACAGCAATAAGCGATAGTAAGTTTTATTTCTTAACATAATTTTGAGACGTTTGGATGGACTACCTAAAAAAATTAAATAAACTTTTGAACTTTACCAAGAATGGTTGATAAATAAAAATAGTACTATCAAATTTTAGTTCATTTTATATCCTACACTAACCAGATATATGATGTAGACATATTGATGTGGAAATACTGATATATTTTGGTTTAATGGATAGGTACAATGATTTTGATAAGTTTTTGTCAACTCTCAAGCCTGTAAAGCGAAGCCTGTATCAACATAAACAGAGTTCAAATTAGTTTTTGGATTAGAATAAATATCCATAACAACAAATATCCTTCAATCATATCAATATCCATTGATGTGTTAATCAATATCCATGAAGTGTCAAATTCTCATAGCATTGTTTTGTCACGGAATACTAGACATGGATGACCCATGGTTATATTATTGCAACATCTGTTTGTCTATATGCAAGGAACAATCCCACAGAAGCGGTACGGGTTGTTTAGGGACACCCTCTAGATATATATAAGTATTTGATTTAATCACACAACCCGTTTGGATTTATTTTGGATAAAGAAAACCGATTATCTTAACACTTATATGTAGCGCTCTTTTTAATTAACTCGTATACGCCCGAAATTATATTAGTAAATCCGGATAAAATCCTGGCAAATCCATCACATAATTAATTAATAACCAGAGTTTGTAACAAATTTATGTAAAAGTGTACTAGGAACAGAATCCTGTAGGTTTTAGGTTCGGTAGGAAAATTAAACACGAAATAATTTATTGAATGGTTTTGTAGACTAAGTCAATTATTTTTCATCTACTTAATCAAGTATTACAATATTTTTAATTTTCATGAAGGCAAAAACTGGACTTACTGGACTTTGGTATTTATAAAAATTACACTCAAAATTAGGAATTATTACAAATATTAAGTCTTGCATTCATTGTCGTTACAAATCTTTAATGATTCAGCTTAGGTAAAATTACTTATCTTCATTCTTTTGGCCAGCTATCTTAACATAGTACACTGACGCTTTTAAGATCATTGACATTGTAATAAGGGTTCTGATTTGTATACTAACTGTCATTAACATTTCATCCAAAATTATCTCTTTTTAGCATCTTGATAACATTTTGCTAATTTAAGGCGATTTAATAACATTTATGTTGGACCTTTTTCTTCAATATAATAGTACAGTATATTACAATGTCAATGAACTATAAACTATTTTTTTTCAAATATTAAGCGTTGGTTTAGAAAGCAAGACGCCTTTTTATAGCTGGTTTTAATATCTAAATTACATCGGCAAAATAATTACACTGACAAATCCATTTGTTTTTTTAGTACACAATGTTAATTTTAATTCAATTACGAATAACGTTGTTAGTCATCTTGTTTGTTGATTATCCATAATTAACCACTAAATATAAGTTAATTCAGTTTAATTAAATGTTAAACTTCAAAGTTCTAACTTCTCTAGACTTTTGAACATCTAACCTTGAGCTCGGATGAAAAATTTGTGAATTTTCTAACAGTCGTGTCAGACTGCCTAAACCCCCAGACCAGTTCAAGCTATTAATAGTTTCTAATCTAAGTTGACATGAACATTGTTAGTAAACAAGTCAGATGTGCATCAAACAGCGCGTCCTTTTAGAATGTCGATGTTCTTCTACCAAAACGAACAAAACCATGTATTCCATTCAGTAATCCAGTTCTCAAGGATATCATGGAATTAATATGTTATAATGGCATATGGAAGAAATTTTTTGTATGTGAAATATACCTAGAATCATAACTTCATCTCACAAATCATTAATTAGTGTCTCACATGGCTTTTCATTGAAATACTATTTTGAAGCTACGATGTTGGGAATCGCTAATGATAAGACATTAAGTTTGGTACTGATTCACAATAATAATAGAATCATTTTATTTACCTTTTTATATCATGATGTAAATGTCAAGTAATTATAGCACTGACATGAAATAAAGTACACTTTCATGCCTCATTGGAAAAATAATAATGCATGGGAAAAGGCATGCAACGAAATATTTTAAATCTGAAAAGCGTATTGTTTTAAAATATATATATTTATTGATTTAATAATAGTTGTAGTGATACAGTACATGATAGACTAACTTCATTGCACACTCTAATTAAATTCACTGATTTCATAATCAATTAAATCAGCATAAATACTTTTGGAATGTATCTGAATCCACAGGTGGTTAGAGTGATATTAGAAAATAATTTGGTCTTTGTCAAGAGAATCTACATTCTTATATCTAGGTCCAAGAGTAAAGTCTAAGTGTATATTTATCAAGAACATACATCACTTTGTTTGGGTGTTTTAAACGTGGACATGTTTTACTTTAACACAATGATAAGGTAACTGGCTTTATGGTGGAATGCCTAATCTTTCCAAAATTATCTTCCGTTCCAGGCCAATCTAGCTGTTTGACCATTCAATGGAATAGTGACGATTTATCACTTATATCTCATGGACGTCGGAATCTTCCACTTAAATGCTTAGTAATCAATCATCTATCTCAGCCACTGCTCGGATGCAGAAAAGGAACGTAGTTGACCTTGAACTAGAAAAACCTTCATATCACTAGTCACTAGTCACTAGTGATAGTGATATCACTGCTTCCGGCGCGCAATTCGATCACTTCCGGTTACTGGATACTGAGACGCTATTCCAAGGTCGAGAGGAGGCATTTAATACCAGGAGTGACTATGCTGAAGGCGTCTCCATCATATGGATTAATCCTAAGAACAGGATATTTTATCCCTCATAGAAATGCATTAATATTCTACAATGATGTGAGAAAGTTTATAAATATCTTAAAGCCCATGTAAGACCGTGATATATTGCCTTCAGCTTCCATGTATATTATGTTTACCAATATCAATAAGATATTTTAAACACTTGTATTTAAAAAGTAGTTGAACTTGAAAATGAATGGAATACGTTCAGAACAGTGGGCTCGGCTCAGAACAGCTTGATGACTTACTGCAACGGTTGACCACCAAAGTGATCAATGCAAATAGCAAATTATTAAGTGGTTACCAAGTCTCCATTCACCTGTGCCAAAAAACCACCATTCTTATTTTCTGCTTTCTGATACCCTTGCAAAGCTCCCAGTAGCTGTACTAGTAAAGTTATAATTGAAGGTGATTGCCGTGTAGGGCCACACCTGGTTGTTACAATGCCCTACATTCCCCTCCCCTCCCACATATCGGGTAATATTCCCTGGAGACACAACCGTATTAACGACCAAGGACCTACAAAGGCTATGATTGTTTGATTGATCAAGGTGGCGTTGAGGCAGGTCTGCTCTTGACCTTTTATTCGGAAGTTTAACATCAGCCTAATGGTTCCTTCAAAGCTGCCTTGTTTG
Source organism: Macrosteles quadrilineatus (assembly GCF_028750875.1). Lineage (NCBI taxonomy): Eukaryota > Metazoa > Arthropoda > Insecta > Hemiptera > Cicadellidae > Macrosteles > Macrosteles quadrilineatus. The sequence continues at coordinate 20,937,393 of NW_026542596.1, forward strand.
GGTCGATATTGTTTCAGCTACATTGTAATGATGAATCCGATTATAATGAACGAACTGTTCATTCATTCCAAAACAAGAGTTCTCTAAATTTCTTAAGCGTTTCTCCAGTATCAAAATTGGATAGATTTTGGAAAATAATTAACTTAATAATTTGGTTTGATAAAATTACGTTCCTAAATAAGTATTTGCACTGTAACCAAACACCGTTCCACTTCAGTTGTTGAGCATTGGACTCAAGAGACAGAATATTCAGAGCACATCAATCGTTGCAAAACCGAAAGGTTACTTGGATTTCCATTTTACGAGTACATTCTTCATTCATGATTTAATAAATTAATTTATAGTTTCCGTTAACTGGCAAAAAATGTGAAAACCCTCGTAACTTTAAGATTTAAAATTGAGAGGAATCTTCAATACAGAGATATTTCTGGCCTCAGAGACTTGTATCCTACATTGTAATGTGAGCAAGGTTTACGTGCACAACAATTTAAGAAATGGCGAGAACTCTTCTAGAAAGAAACAATTCATGGATAACAAATTATTAATTAAGTTGTTAAAAGTTTGTGGTCTTAGAACATTGGGTTATGTCTGCAATGAGGTTTTTTAGATAAATCTACGAGTACATCTAATCAGATTATTATTGGATTTTTATGTGTCATCGATGGTTTGATATTGTGTATTTCATAGTGTACTAACTAGTAGCACAGTTTTTAAAGGGTTTCTTCTAAAAAAACATGCATTGTTCTGTATCTTGTATACACTCAATTTGGGTATACCAGGTCTGTTTGTTAAGCATGAATTCGACTTTAAATCAGATAAATTACACAGTGATTCAAGTTTAAATCTAAATTACATAAGAAAACGTGTAGCCTACCTTCTTAATATTCTGTGATGCCATAGGTAGAGCAATAAACCTGGTAACCTTGTTAAGTCGGCAGCTGCGTCATGTAGGTTGGTTGACGAATTTTCATCAGTCTCAGACAGATGCAGGTGTCAGTTCAAGGTTGGTGTCGTAGAATTTATTTTTGAAAGTTTAAAAAGTTAAAATAAATCATTTGTTTGAACTGACAAAAGAGAAGAATTTTTTGTGTGAAGGAATTTTATATGAATGAATCATCTCTATCTGTATTGGAGACCTCTTCACTTAAACCGTATGGAAACTCATCTTATAATGTGTTAAATAAAGTTAAAGATTATTTGATTATTGGTCCTAAAGTTAACACTAAAGTGTCCAAGAGCACAACTTCAAGCCTGTGTAATAAGCAATAGTTCTCGTCATATTTCATTATTCTTCAGGCTAACTAATTCACAAAATTAAAATCCAGTATACTAATATTTTTTTGTATCATATACAGACCACTAAGTATTTCTCTATGTATAAGCGAATAGCTGTTGCTAAGGTATTCAACTATTGATATGTTTTTTATTAAGGTTTAATGGGACGAGTATTAATTAATCTGAAAAACCAAAAAATAGAATGACTGATTAATTCGTTTAAATGTTAATATTAAAGTTATTGAAAATATAGGAAAATATTTGTCGTAGTAATGACCCATTGGCAAATCATTTATTAATTGGATTTTTTCCTTCAGCAAAATCAACAGACAAGGTGTACAGGTCAGAATGATTTATACCTGACGTCCTCGACTCTAGCAGACTCTTTTTTGTTCTGATAAAAGAAATGCGTTAGCCTCACAAAGTATTAATGAAAAAGAACCTGTTGTGTGAGAAAAATACTTTCCTATGATACAAGGAATATTTGTTCATAACACAGGGTCAGGTTGAAGTAAACAGTCGGGATCGACGTACTCGTATCCCTACAGACCTGGGTTACGTAAGTTTATCTACAGTAGGTTGTAGACAAAGTTGACCCCCAATGATAACAATACATTGACTGGCCCTCAGCGGAAACGCTGTAATGGTCGTGTCACTGTAGAAATTGTTAACATTTTATTTGATGAGGTATTCATGAGCAATACACTTTATATGTATAATTTACGTATGAACACAGCGTACACTACTGAACGCAATTACTATAGTTCCTTGTAGACAGTGTGAACGTTATCCAAACTTATTTTTATTAATACGAATATTATTTAATTTTACATTCAGGTAATACTGTAATATACGACGTTTAACGTGTAAAAATACTATAATACGCTTCAAAACTAAACTAGAGAAAAAACCTGCTTACTTTCATAACATTTCTGAATGTTTTGAGTTTTGTTACTACAGGCAAAATTGAATTTAAATAATTTAATTGAAGTTTCGCATTTGCAACTGTCTATGAAGTTGACATTGAGTCTAAACCAATAAGTTAACGTCAAGGTTGTGCATATAACGGACTGGTCACAAACCTGTGCGGATACAACAATCCGACGGATATGCGTTAATCCTACATTGCGCATATCCGGCCGACGAGTCGTGAAGCGTGCCACCGTTCAGTAGTTTTACTTTTAAAATATGTTTTGATATCTGTTTTAGTTTAGTTATTTAGGTGATCTCTTTAGTTTCTTGTTTCGGGGAACTTCAAGTACACAACCGTGTTGTAGAACGAATACGATAAGCTTATTACAGTTTTACTTCGAACTAAATGCGTGTGCGTAGACTTTTCTTTGTGATAAGAGTTCGGAAACTATATTTCCGTTGATTTATTTGCTGACAAACTCGTGTGTAAGAATAAACTATAAACGCTAGTTTCATTCTAAAATGTGACTCGAAATATTTACATTTTTTTACAATTTGGTTTAAAAATACTGAATTCTTAAAATTGCGTTTTGGTCAGATCAGACCACAATTTATTGTGCATACAACCTTTGATTGTGAAATAACCATATGTGGCAATTTTAAATACCTATTAACGTTTGGTAGTTGACCTAGGCCACCGACATAGCGCTTATGTCGATTAATTATTTTTGTCGAATCATCAAAATGTTAAATAAGACAAAGTGAGATAATAACCTTTTTATTAGGAATAACATTTTATCTCACTTAATCTATCACAGAAACCACAAATATTGGAAATTATAATTTTAGAATTTTGCGCAATCTACGAGTGTTTCATTTAACCATCGATTTAACTACACCCATTTGAGTAAAAAATTCTCTATAGCTGGCCCATATAGATGGAATGCATGCTTCAGAATGCCAAAACTAATTATACAACCAGAAGTTTTTTTGCATTATTAGTCCTACTCCAGGCACGGCCCAGGTGCTCCTGTGTCCACTGTGGGCTCCGTGACATCAAGGCCATGAGCGGGGGAGTTCCACAGGGGCTCAGTCCCGCGCCGATAGTGTTCCAAGCATGACCACGACCGAGATGGAGGTTCAGGAGTCTGGGGGAACGTTCAGGTCAACTTGCGCCCAGGTAAAATGGAATCAATGTAAATAAGCAACAGTGTGTAGTAAGTGTTAATTTTTAAATGTATAATTCGTAAGTAATTTCAATTTTTGTTTATTTACTTTACGTCATTTTTTCTAGATGAACTATCAAAAGCTTGATCTTAATACTTTCTTACGTCGATCTCATTACCTTATTACCGTATCTTCATATTTTACCCAAAAGGTGTCTGAATTTCAATTCACACAAATTAATACCTGTAAAACAAACTGACACAAATGTCCTGTTACAATTATTAATTGATAGCTCAAAGACAAAAGAAATTGCATATAGGTCCACCACCAATCATGCTTGGAATCGAATCTGTTCTTTGAGCAACATTAATAAAATATAAATTCACTCTTGGAAGATTATAAAATCTAATATTTTTTTTAAATTAAAAAATGATACTATATAATCCATTTTTTATCCTAAAATCCTAGAAATCATGATAGGTAATTAATTTGAAAATAAATTGTTAAATGTGCATCTCTTGGTTAAGTTTGAAGATTAAATCGAAACCATGTGTTTACTATTTTCTTACAATACCACAATATGAGCTTATTAACAAAAAATGAAATATCTTTTGACTTTATAAACTAGATATAAATTGAATTAATTTTAATAAGAGATTTTTACTTTTGCACTTCAACTGAGAGGCTAAAAGTAATTTGTTAATTCCAAAAATGGATTTGATGCATGTTACTCTATAATCTTATTTTTCATTACATTATGTCTTTGTCAACTAACAATAATTCAATGATTATGCCAAATGTAATTCATAATAAAATGAATAATGGTCATGGTAATCATTATAATTATTTATTATTATTCATTGTTACTACTGTATATTTATTCATCTATGCTGACTACTGATCTGTTTCCATAAAAATCAATAAAAATCTTATAAAAACTCAATGTATACTGAATTAAAATATATCAACAGCTGCATGTCAATGAGGGCTACAAAAGAGTGAACATTCGACATTTGCATTGAATGCTTTATCACCCCAAAGCCAGGAACCACAAATTGCGTTGATAATATTTGCATGCTATTACCATGCGTTCAAAGCATCCTTCTTCAATTCGATTTGTGTGTTTTCAAATTTCCCGTTGTTATTTTACCTTGTTATAATCTGCATTCAGTTAGGCCCTTGACAAGCTGTTTTTGTTTTATTGTTCGATTCTATGTCATATAATAAACAAAAATATATAATGTTTTGATCAGCGTTTTACATGTCATAGAATTTGAGGAAAGCATATAAAAAATACGTCTAGTTCATAGTTATTTGTTTTAAGCGTTGTTAAATGTACTTTTTTATTTACTTCCCCTAAATATATAAACAAAACATACAACACACAACATACAACTAAACTACGCCATACAAATTTTCCAAACGGTTCTTTTAAATTAAAGTTTAAGCTAAACCCGTTTAGAAATTCCTTTACCACAATGAAAACTCAAAAACGTTTTAATCTTTGTAGAATGAAATGTGTCATAAAAGAACTATACTAAATGTATTCTGATAAAAACAACCGGTGACTTAACAAGTACAAAACTATGTAATTGTTCAGAGCAATGCCGTATAGATTTGTGGGTAAGTTTAGTGTCAGTTATAGCACTAGGACAGTAGCACCCGCATGTATATATGTGCTCTACGTGGATATAGATCTCTAGTAACACCTCTGCAGCATGTTGCAACATGTAGCATATCACACGCTGTGTTGCAATACACCCCTAGATGTGGAACTTAGCATACCAAGTAGCCTACTTTATTCACCACATTACTTATGCAAGTCTTGCTCTCACAGAAATATTTTTTTCCAAGAATTTAATCAGAATATTTATCATTTTGGTAAGCTCTACTTTGTGAACGTAAAAATTTCAATTGTTCAATAAGGGTTTAAAATAATGATAAAGAATCACTGATATTATTAAAGATAAACTGCATTATGTTTAATATACCCCCGTCACAGCAAACCTCCATACTAAGCAAATTTCCATTTACCCGGCTTGATTTCTACTAAAATATTCCCTATAAATTTTCAGATTTATTTCCTATTTAAAAACATTAATTTTAGTGAGTACTTAAGTTTGCTGCTACGGGGAAGATATTGAGGTGTGTTTTAGCGAATTTCCCTATAGGGAAGTAGCTATTACCGAAGGTCTCATGGTAAGACTTAGGCCCGGGACCGATTTACTTTTTCATTTTAATGTCCCCAGAGGCCAAAAACACCATTCGTTCAAATTTTTATATATGTATATATATATATATATATAGGTATATATATATATATATAGATTTATATATATATATATGTGTCCGTGAACACGATAACTTGAGTAATTTTTATCCGATTTTGATGAAATTTGGTTTGAAGGTGTAAGGCGGGATAAACTTGAATGAGTTCGCGATCCAGCATGATCGGACCATGGGAACAGGGTTTTATGGGGGGTTTTATGGGGTAAAAATTGGTTTTTCTCACTTTTTACCCTCAAAACACAAAATTTCCCAATTTTTCTCTAAACCTTCTTAAAGAGCTTGAAAAAACAAACAATTCAGTATATCAAAGTGTTTTTGTACGGTTATTGGTTACGGAGAAAACTAAAAAAATTGTAAATTTAAAATTCCCATGTTATTCTTATGGAGAATATTGTAAAATGTTGTAGTTTTCTTGTTTATGGATATATTTTGATCAAACTTGGCAAATTTATTTATTTTATAGTAAGCTATCAATATTTTACTAAAAATACACTACTTTATTAGTTTCCTTGTAGCAGCAAACCTAGGTACTCGTTAAACCTAATGTTATTTAAATAGATCAATTGAAAATCAATTCGGCCAAATGGAAATTCGCTTAGACGGCAGGTTTGCTGCGGCGGGGGTATTTTATTGAAATATTAGCTTAGTATGAAATAAACCAAATTGCCAAATGTGATTAAAATATATCCATAAACAAGCAAACTACAACAGTGTATTTATTCTCAAAAAGAATAACATGGGAATTTTAAATTTACAATTTTTTAATTTTCTCCGCAGTCAATGAACATTCAAAAACACTTCAATTTACTTAATTATTTGTTTTTTTAAGCTCTTCAAAATGGTCTAGAGAGAAATTTAGAAATTTAAAGTTTTTTAGGGTCAAAAATGGGAAAAATCTATTTTTACCCCATAAACCCCTGTTCCCATAGTCCGATTATGCTGGTTCGCGAACTCGTTCGAATAAACGTAGGTTTACACGTTTGTACCAAATTTCATCAAAATTGGATCATTTTTGCTCGAGTTATCGCGCTAACGGACACATATATAAATAAATATATAGATATATATATTATTTTCTTGCATGTTTAGGGCTACTAATATAATAAAAATCAAATACCCCCGCCGCAGCAAACCTGCAGACTAAGCGAATTTCCATTAACCTGATTGGATTTACACTAAAATGCCTCCATAAAAATAGCACATTTATTTCCTATTTAGATAGAATTAGTTTAACGAGTACTTAGGTTTGCTGCAATAGGGAGCGTAAAAAAGTTTTTTTTTTATAAAATGATAATAGTTTAGTAAGAAATAAAAGTATTTTCCAAAATCGATCAAAATATGTTCATAAACAAGCAAACTACAACAGTTGACTTATTCTCCATAAGAATAACATGGGAATTTTAAAATTACAATTTTTTAGAATTTTCTCCGTAACAATTAGGCGCATAATAACGCTTCAACATACTAAATTATTTGTTTTTTTGAGCTCTACAAAATGGTTTAAAAAGAAATTGTGAAATTTTGTGTTTTTAGGGTAAAAAATGGGAAAAACCTATTTTTACCCCATAAAACCCCCCATAAACCCCCGTTCCCATAGTCCGATCATGCTGGTTCGCGAACTCATTCAAGTTTATCCCGCCTTACAGCTTCAAACCAAATTTTATCAAAATCGGACAAAAATTACTGAAGTTATCCTGCGGATGGACATATATATATATATAGATGTATAAAAATTTGAACGAATGGTGTTTTTGGCCTCTGGGGACATCAAAATGAAAAAGTAAATCGGTCCCGGGCTTAGGTCTTACCATGAGACCTACGGTAATAGCTACTTCCCTATAGGGAAATTCGCTAAAAACATATTTAACAAAGTACCCTTATATTATATAATATTTTTGTTTGAGATTAGGTTAACACACTTGAAAATGTCCTTAGAGACCAAACATGTTGTGTTTTATTAAATAAAAAAGAATAAAAATACCCCCGCCGCCGCAAACCTGCCGACTAAGCGAATTTTCATTTGTCTGAATTGATTTTCAATTAAATATATTTTAATATCATTAGGTTTAACGAGTACCTAGGTTTGCTGCTACAAGGAAAATAATAAAGTGTGTTTTTTAGTAAAATATTGATAGCTTAGTACAAAATAAATAAATTTTGAAACAATGATTTTTTTTTAAATAGATGAAACAGTCAGAAAGTACAGCAAAGTAGAGGGGTATGACAATAAATAGTACAGGCAGTGGCGTCAAAAGAGGTTGCCGATGTAGGCCTACCTGCTATGTAAGGTTTTACGGTACTCGTCCACAAAGAATATCACAGAAGATTGGATGGTCAACGATTGGATAGTATAGGCTCTACCACAATTTTGTATAGCAATTGAAATAATATAATAAATTATCATCGTATGATTCGTTTGTGAAGTAGGTGACCTTAATTATTGGACTTTTAATGGAGGTGAAGACTCGCAAACTTGTTGGCTGAAGAGCCAACTAGCTAATCTTAGTAATAAGGTGTAGAAAGACACAAGAAACAAGTCTATCCCCTGGCTATTTTAATCACTTGCTCTTCAGTCATCTTTTCCTTAAACTACGCAACCTCGTATTTTGACGTTGTAGTAAATATTTAAACCAAAACAAGAAGCAGTGTCCACATTATACACCCTTCCTACGGTTAGTCCCTCTTTTAGAATAAAATGCCGAATTTCCTATTCTTGGTTATGTCATAAATAAGATATGTTATCGTGCGAGCATCACTGCACCTTGCTTTAGTTCTACAACATGGTATTATTCACACACGTTACCACAGTGTATAACTATCAAGGCCTTGTAGTGTATAGTGTATAACCGCACCCATTCCACGCTGGTTACCGTTCTCTTCCATCTTGATAACGTTCTAACACATTCACCAGCTTTTACCTCCTCTCTAAAGCTTAAGACAAAGAAAAATGTGAAGTATAAAGTCATTAACTTCATTTTGTGAGTTACCTTCAGGATTACTTCTCAAATAATATTACATAAGGTTAAATTAATCTACGTAAAGTAATCCTGATGTAGGCCTAGTCTGTAATGCGATCAGTTTCAGTTGACGTAGAAACTATCACTTGAAGGTGGTTGACAGAATTCGTCGAACTTGCATTTTTTTTATTGTGTGTGGTTATATTAAAGTCATTAAATGTTGAGCAAAGTTCTAAAACCATTCCGCTATTCCAAAGAGTCAAAATGGAATATTCTTAGTGCTTTCACAACATATATGTTTCAATTAGACTAAGCCTTTGACAATTAAATGAGATTGGTGCTATATACATATTAAAATTTTTATCAATGATAAAGCAAACGCAATTATATTAATATTCATTTGGGCTGGGGACGTCACCTCTGTTCGTACTTAACACAACACTCTACACTCACAACACACACACAACACTGTATACTTGTCCCATTGTAGGTTACAAGATGAGAGTCGTCTTCAAACGTTTTGATATTACTAGATACTAATAAATCCAACCAAATTGATTTTACAATTAAATTATTTCTATTAAAATATGTTTTAATCAGGACCATATTTACAATGCTATGATTTTTTAAATGTTCCTAACTGTAATAAAGAAAATATCCCATGTGTATTTTAATTGAGAAAATAATTATTCTTTGTAGTGTAGCGAAAAGCAACGTCCAAAAAACAAGTAAAAGTGGGTCTATACATATTTTCGACCATATTTAACGTGACTCGCACTTCAAACATATAGTCTCAAATAATGTGATGTCTCACTTTCTAATCTTGTTATGAAATTTTAAAAAAAACTGTTGTCTGGCCTAAACAAGAAATTCTTTTTCAGGGATGTAACGTAGAAGCATTCTTAAAATGAAACGCTACGTTAATTTGAATGAAATACTACTTAAAGTGAATGTTAGTAACTGAAATCTAGGGCCAAACGCTTTTAGGTAACAATTATTGACAAACTGTTGTGGGTGTATTAAATAATGAGTTAAATTAATAGCAACAGTGATTATCACATTAATCAACCAACGCCGTAGTCAGGTAGTTAATTTCAGGAATGTTCATATTACCTAATAACTGTTTGGGCGTGGGAGACCAATTACAAGATTATTAACTTCCCTCACACGTATTGGAGAGTCTATGATTTTCAGATCCTAGAATAATGAATATTAGCAGTATATGTGTAAACAACCTACATGTTCTATTAGTTTCATCCATCTATATATTAATAGGCAAGCATGTTTCTTTAAAACATTTTTTCTCAAACTCGTGTGCATCGCAGGGAGACTCTACGCATACTGTTAGAAAGATATTTTTGTGTAGGTATGCAGAATCCCTTTAAAAATTAAAATACCTAGGCTCAAAAATAACCACAAAAAATTAACTTGAAAACTTAAAAAAAATTAATATGGGTTGTAATGGTGGTGATGAAATAACAACGAAATATAGACAGAAAATCAAAACAAATTCCAATCACATGTTTTATTTACAGTGTGGGGTTTACTTTGTACACATTACATAGTGTAAAAAACAGCCATGTGGCCCTAACTTTGCCTGAATAAATCAAGCATTTTTCATTTCATTTCATTTACATATTTTTGGTCGAGTTTTCGACCACTGGACGTACTGTTCAAAAATAAATTATGTGTGTGTCATATTTTACTTAATATAGATTGTTTTATAAGAAATTCCTTAGAAAAAATTTTAGTCTTATAAATGTCTTAATACGTGTTTGTCTAATACACATCCGTTGTTCAGTATTGTCTTAAAATAGTTAAAATTCAAATGTTTTTACACCTATACAATTTACTGGCATATAAGCAAACACGTACAAATCGTTTGACGGATATCTGACTCCCACAGTAAACGCCGGGCACCCAGACCGTCAATTATGTACAACTTACAACTAATAATTACAAGCATTAGACAAGCCGATTATTATATATACCGGTTCTGACGATATAAAAACGTGCCTTCTGGTTGCTTTACACCTTTTTTATGAATACTGTATACCGGCTACATTACATCCTGCTGCGATTTAACGCTATGACATGCTATTGCAATTTAGATGACATGAATTTCATACTAGGTATTACAAGGTGTTCGTCTAGCTTTCCATTGCAATAAAACCATCAGATCAAAATATCTAAAGGTGGACACAAAGACATTTTCACTGGCCAGTTCATGTTGTGGACCTACATTTCAATTTCCATTTAATGACTAAAGGATATTAGGAAGTAACGTTGAATAGATTTTTTGTAAAATAAATTACATTCAATGCTGTCACTGATAATATAAAACGTGTAGTTTCTATAATCAATGACTAACTGTTTTCTACTTTATCTTTAAATGGGCTTTCCTGGATTCATACTCTCTTCTTCTGCAGAATTAATACAGCTGTGAGTCTCGAAAAACTATTTTTAACCGACTTCCCCACTACCAACAAAAGGAGGAGGTTCTCAATTTGTTTGTGGCGATGTTTTTTTTTTCTATGTATGTTCACCAATTTCTCTGTGATTCTTTTACCGATCAGTGTGGTTCCACCGCCAAAATAACCAGGAGAGTTTCTATTTGGTACCTTATATATTATGTTTAAGTATAATATTTTTTTCGGTGAAAAATTCTGAAAACCTTAAATATTCAACATTTATTTTGTTTACATTTGTGCAGATTGTTTACATTTGTGCAGAGAAGGCAATAAATAATAATAACATTCCTACAGCTGTTAGTTGAAACCATTTAAATGAAGCTACAGACAATTCTTCATGAAACAGTTGCTTCATATTGATCAATAAACTATTTCTTGCCATGGAGCCTAAATGAATTACATTGAGAAAAATGCATTTTGTTTTGGTTACTATAAAAAATGTATTTTAACGTTTGACCTGATTTGTGTATACAGTAATTCTGTTTTTAGTATTGAATATTCTGACTTACAAAAACATATATGTTTCAGTGGATAGCTGTATGATATTGACAAATAAAGGTGTATTGTGTAAACCAAACCATTCGTAAAACAGGTCTAAATATAAATCAAATGCAATTATTCCTTACACGACCTAAGAAGTGTGACAGTGCATAATCGTCAATTGTCTTAAAAGTGTTAAATATTTTAATTACTAAACATACATTTGCAGATGTGGGATGTTTATTGATATTCTCTACCCAGTTACTATATCATATCAATACTATTATGCCTGCTTCGGAAAGTCCTAGAGGAAGATGATTTGCAATTTCGACTAGGCTATATCTTGATCAAACAAAACCACCTACATGGCTTGCACCACTTTTAGCTGAACCAATCTTTTATATACATATTTTATTTGCGTATTCTCTACCCAGTTACTATAACATATCAATACTATTATGCCTGCTTCGGAAAGTCTTAGAGGAAGATGATTTGCAATTTCGACTAGGCTATATCTTGAGCAAACAAAACCCCCTACATGACACACCACTTTTAGCTGAACCAATCTTTCATATAATATTTTCCAAAGGTACTATACGAAAGGTACTATAGTGTTAACGACCAATTTTCCACTTTTGAGAGATTTTTTAGTGCTGGTAGCTGAGGAATAACCTTTCATATTGATCCAAAAGGATTGAGACGTTACTGTATTTATTTTTATAATGTAGAAGTACACCGATTGCAGGAAACGATGATGTCTGACATTTCAATGTATCTAGAAAAGACAATTAGTTTTTCATTAGGCCTAATGTAATGGACAACTCTTTCTTTCTTAAGGAATATCTAAAGATGTTTATTTCCATACCCATTGATTATGTAACTTGAACAGGTGACTCAAGCAGTTTTAAAATAATGATTGTTCTGTGGAACTTTTGATTGTTTCAAACAGTTTTGCTTATCAAAAATCATCAAGTAATTAATATATAAAAAATTATACAGTCACTAAAAATCATGAAATAATTTATTTTTGTAAAAAAATACAACCGACTTCAAACGCTCTAAAAAGAATGAAATAATTTCAATAAAGTAAACTTTTGTATTAGGCAAGCTCACGTATTTCAAGTCGGCGCGGCTCAAACTGCAAATATGATTGAAATTAAATATTGTGTGTGTATTTTGAAAATCAATAAATTGTAGCTGGATAACATAAATATATAAAAAACATACTGAACTGTGTTGTTCAATGTGTTTGTTTAATGTGTAAATATTAAAGGAAAGATTTTCTTGTATTTTGTGTTTACTTCAGAATAAATGCATTATGAAAATAACACACACAAATGTTCTATATGAATAGGAAAATAATTTAGTTTGATATTATGATAGGGAAAAGAAGCTAGTTTAGTATTAAAACGTTACTTTTCCAAGTTAGAAACATTTAAATGCGTTATAATCTTTTTAAAGATACTCGTTAATACCACTATAATACCGATCTCTGATTACGGCAATAAAATAACACTTAACGCATAACTATGAAAAAGGCATGCAGATTAACACCTTTAGTTATAGATAGTCACCTGCAATATGGACACCCTCTTTTAATTTTGCATCAAAAATCATCATAGAGCCGACTTAAAATACGTGAGCTTGCCTTATACAAAAGTTTACTTCATTGAAATTATTTCATTCTTTTTAGAGCGTTTGAAGTCGGTTGTATTTTTTTACAAAAATAAATTATGTTTACTGTAGTTTGAATTTTCAATACAAGAAATAAACATAATATATGGTTCAAATGCTAGATCCAATACAAGTACTCGTATTGTGCCTCATTTCATCTTGTACTCATTTCATCTTGGTTTAGAATATCGATATATACCCCTTATTAAATTATGACTTACCCTGACATTTTTGCTGGTGAAAAACAGTTTTATTTTTTCACAGTTCCATAGCTAAACAGCTTTAATAACAACACGCTTTACACAACCCATTGTTTTTAATTACAGTACCTAAATCGTGTAGCTTGCTTGGTTTTGGATTATCATTCAACATGTATTTTCAAAAAGAACTTTGTAGAAACAATACTTTTTCAGCTTCATGATGATAAAAACTGTTTCACAGTCAAGCACTTGGTTTTATAGCAAAATTAAATATTCTCATTTCTCTTGTGACTTATTGATTTTGAATGAAATCGCAATTATTGTTAGCCTTATTAGTTTTATTCCAGTTCAGTGCTTTTGATGGATTTATTTATTTTTATAATAACAAACAAAATTTAATTGCTATGTACCACATCAAGTCTTAAATTAGTCGTATATGAGTTTTGTCATTTTTTTTACATTTAAGTTAACACTATTCTTATGATTTTATAATATTCAATTATTTTTACCAATACTACTAAAAATGTGATTAAGATAAGACGATTTTTGCTATAATCCATAAGTTTCTGTAACTACAATCCTATACACCGTGTCCCAAAAAGAATGGATCAAATCTATAGCTTAATTTACGTGTTACCAAAGGTCCTAGAAAAGTCAACTATGGCTAATTTTAAAGCTGATATCTTAAGAGTTTCTTTCGGTTCCCTTCAACAGAAATCAGCTGTTCCATTGTTGTAGGCTGCTTAACATTTTAAAACATTAAGTTGTAATAAATAGAGTTGCAGTTGAAAGCACGGTGTATTGGATGATTTGTGAAGATAACATCTGTGGTGTGAATTTTTAGGTCTTTGGTTTTGTGAAAGATGAAGTGTGTCTATTGCTCATTCATCTCAATTATAGATCAATTTAAAGCAAAGATAAGGTAAGCCTTTGGAAAAATTACACCACAATGTGCAGTAAGATTTGGAACATGTACTTGATTTCTTTCACTAAATAGCGGAGAACATGTATAGATTAGGCAGTGAAACAATGGTAGGAAAAACTTATGAAGCTAAGGAAAAAAGTGTATATAAAGTTATCTTTAATAATAAAGTATTTGTGCAAGTTTACTTTTGATCCATTCTTTTTGGGACACCCGGTATATTTCATATGGTGTTGTGTAAAGAATAAAAACTTAATGTAAATTATTTCTTCTAAGTTGTATTACACATCAACTCCCTGAATCTTAAGGGTCCATTAACTGTTCCAAAAAAGTCCCCATTCCACAACTAAGAAGAAATAGTCTTTAAGGATTTTACACCGTTTAAACTTTTTTGTACAGCTAGAATTAAGCTAATCTCAATTCTGGTCCACGCATTTATCTACGAGGCTACTTCCAGAACAAATCGACGTCTACCATTCATAACAAACAAATGATTTTGTTTAATGAGTGGTTATTTTCATCAACCTTTTAAATGCTACGGAAAATATGACAGATGTTTTTACCCTGCACGTTCGTAATTAAAGCTACCTGTTAAAGACGAAGTAGATTTCTACGTTTTGGTAGACTATGACTATACTAGTACTGTACCTGGTTTGGTCTAGGGCTAGGCTGTTTATGTTATTGACCGCGCCCTTTCTATAACTCTAGTTGATTTCAAATTCCCCGCCATTAATCAGCTCTGATGTGGGTTACGGTTCAACCTTGAAAATTCAAGGCCAGACTGAGAATAAAACGGGAAATTCTGTGGTCAGTGCAAAACTTGTGGGAGGTGTAAATTTCTTTGTCTAAAACCTGATTAAAACTTGTTCGAATCGCCTCTCGTTGACCTTGTGAGATTATGCAAATTTCCAACCATTCCCAAAAACTCAGAGTAGTTACTCCTTTGTTTGTTGACAGTAATTTGGTTTTAGGTACATGAGATTAAGAAACTTTATTTTACCTACGACCGTTTTTTAAAGTAGCCATTTCAGTTCAGTTCTTAGAATTGAAAAGTTTCACTTTACAGCTGTTTACTTTCATATCAGCATAGTTTCATTTCATATCAGCATAGTTTTTCTCATATCAACACAGGTAACGGACCAATGAGGTTCAAGTATTGAGAGAAAAGAATTAAAATTGTAATGCTTCGAACGTCAACTAATCAGCTGATCAGCTGACCAGTTGACTAATTTAATTGTTGATCCGACTTGTTCATGTTGATACTCGCGTATTCTTAATTAAGTTAGTGGAAGTCCAAAAATAAATGAAATATTTGCCGAATTGTACCTGATACAATATAATTTATGGTAAGAATGCTGCAGCAATGTAATATATGGTAATATTTAACGAAGTTTAACAAACACGTAATTACAGGAAATCAGCTGATTATACAACAAGTCGTTGCATCACTTTCAGTGGCAATGACAATACACGAAAACATAACCTCTCTAAAAAGTTATCAGTAGTGATTGTTAGTAATTAAATCCAAATTGAAAGTAATTAAAAAACGGTCGTAGGTAAAGTAGTGTACGCAACTCTCGTTAATAGTCTTTACGACACTCGTAGAAGTTTTTAAGGCACTCGCCAAGGCTCGTGCCTTAAATTTTCTACTCGTGTCGTAAAGACTCACTTAACGCAATCGTTGCGTAAACTCCTATTTTACCACAGCCCATGTGTTTAGAGTATAGTGGCAAAGGGTCTGACTTAGGGGAGGTACGAATGAGGCATTAGTTCAAAATTCCTCCGTGAACAGCGCTGTAGTAAAGAGTACTTTGGCAAAGAAGGTTTACTAATCGCAAAAATAGTTCTGTTCATAAAATAAAATTATAAATGCCTCAAATTCAATTTTATTATTTTTTAATTATAAAATTAAACTATCATAACCTAACCGAACTAACCAAACTTGCTGATAATGAAATAATATAACAAAAGTTTATTAATAGAAAAAATAATTCTGTTTATTAAATAAAACTAGAAATTGCTCTACTAAAATTTTATAATGATTTAATAATAAAATTAAACTGTCATAACCGAACTAAACCAACCAAACTTGCTGATAATAAAAAAATCTTGGACAAAAAGTTAATGCCACGAGCGGGATTTGAACCCGGGACCTTCAGCATATCAGCCCGGCACGCTAACCATTAGACTACCGAGGCCGATGACCACTGATCGTTTTGTTACGGTAATGGCGTTCCCTCAGCTAATAAGAAGCCCACAGCTGTCATCGTAGCCTCTTCTATACCTCCCCTGAGTAAATACCTAGTGGCAAATGGATCCATCGTAGAGAATCGTAGGGTTTTGTATCGCAGGAACTATTGTTAGAGGGAAAAATACATTCTAACAAAGATGGAAAAGATCTGTCAGCGTGTCTGCGGCGATCTTGAAGGTACTGTGTACCCTTGTGACACCACCGTATATGAAAGGTATTATACGCAAAAAATTGCAGTTTCATTTACAATATGTTTTAGAGGGGGAGGTTATACTCAATTATTTGATGCATCTCTATTTTCGCATAAAAACCCCCAAGCATTATAATGCTGCTACCTTTTAGGTTCACCCTTCCGGTTTTCATTTGAATGTTGGATAGTTTTGAGAGGATGCTCTCTTAATTTACCCTCCAAAATGAACATGATGAAACCCTTATTAATAATGTAAGGCTCTGCAGTATGTATAATTTAATAATGGTTTCAGGTGCTAGGCGCCACTGCATTTGGCTTCGTCATCATGGGGGTCGGCCTCATCTTCGGCATGCCCACCATAGTTATAGGGGAGTTGGCCAAACCTAACGCCACCATGATCCATGGCGTGGAGCTTGACGAGTACTCAGCTTCCTGGTTCGGTAAGAGAATACACCATAGAAATACCCATAGCTAGTCACGATTGTCAATGGCTTGATAGGGCTAATTCTATTTGTAATTTTGAGTCAGTTATTTTTACTAGCAGGATACAATCATAACGTCTGCATCGCGGATTTAATAGTTAAAAACTGTTAAGGCATTTCAATGGTCAAAATATCATAATGAAATTTAAACATACAAGCTATTTTGTTTGAATCTGCGATTGCTGCAGAAAATATTTTGAATCTTTTCACCTATAAAAGAAATGTTGGGCAACATTTTGAAAATACATCTTTTAAATAACTTTAGTTTAATTACTACAGTTTAATTAATTTCATAACTATTTATTAAAATTAAGTCTTTAATCATGTAGGATTTAAATTTTGTCTAACAATAAACAACAAACATATTATAATAACGCACCCGTAGGATACTATTCTTTACATTGCTACACAATATGCTAGGCTACACGTATTTTTCACCCTTAATCCTTAAATTTTTTCTGTACGTTTAAAGTTTCTTAATCTGGTGAGTAAAACTGTGAACCAATGAATACGGTACGCTTTTTATTATACTATTTCCAACGTTTGTAATTTTACTTGTACATTTTTATGAAGGATCCGCAGTTGCATTCAAGATAAACTTACATGTTACATTAATATAATGCAACCATAAACAGGATTAAATTTTAAATTTTGAATATGTAATTTTTATTTTTATTAATGTAAAACATACAAACGAACCTACTCACTCATTTCGTTATGTATGTTACGGCATTTCTGTTTTATATAATATCCCTTGTTATGTTATATAACCATGCAACTGGGTTCCGTTTTTGAAATAGTTATATTTAACTAACTCTTAAGGTTCCCATGCAGGTAATTAAATTGCCGAATTACTTTTGTGAGAGCAATGATTCAAGGTTAGGCATTGTTTGGTGAAACTGGAGAGAGAAATGAATCTGGGAAAGTTGCGAAACTTCATTTAAATTTTAAATATCTCTAAAGACTAATTAAGTGGGTACCAATTACAAAGTACCAATGTTACTTATGTGTAGCACGATAATTACTTTATTATTTTATATTTTAAACATTTCTATTAAACTATATGGCAGGCCTAGTAATAAATGATTTTTACTATGACGAAAATAAGGGATCAAAGAAAAGTGCTGATCAATGTTTTACATTTATACAGTTTGGCAAAATTGCTTATTTGAATCTGTCTTCAGGTGACATAGTGCATACAACTTATCAAACAGAACCTGGTCTCGGTGAAAGCTTGTATTTAGTGGGTTTAATACAGAAAATAGCAGCAATCGTTACTTAAATAACGTTACCAACAATGAACAACAAACACATAATAACGCACGCGTAGGATATTGTTCTTTGCATTGCTATACAATGGACTAGGCTACACATATTTTTCACCTTCAATCCTTAAATTTTGTCTCTACTTTGACAAGTTTTGATATACTATTATCAATAATAGAATCATTGATTGTATACATATTATTAAGGGTTCAATTTTTTGTATCACCACTATGTCATTGGCATCAACGATCACATAAGAACATTGGTCTTATGTGATCGTTGACTGGCATGTTGTTGTTATTATTTGTTAGTGCATTTGCGGTTGAAGCTATTGTTCAAACTGTTCCGAATTGCCGGTTTACACTATCTGCAGGTGTCATCCTTGAATGGTACGATTCTAATCTAAACCTGTAGATCTGAAGCATGTGTTAATTATTTTCAAAAGTCAAGTCATGATGTATTGAGATCATTTTCCGCCATACCGAAAAAATACAACAGACTTGTAATATTAGAGTTTTCATTTTAATTGTATGAATAATTAATTACCTACACGAGTTGTATATTTACATCCTCACATTACTAAATTGTTGAAAGGATTACCAAGGCATATAAGTCACTTCTGGTTTCAAGGCTGCATCTGCCTCAGCACTCGTTGAGGAATGCAGTTTTAGTCGTGAGCAAATGTGGATAATTGATTTAAATATTGATTACAATTATTTCTATGGTATTTACTGCGCATCTCCCTTCGTCTATACGACATATTATGCAGTTTCATGTTTTACAATACAAATTGCTGTACAAGTAGTAAACACATCGTGGGGGCAGGTTTTTGTACAACCTTTTTGTGATACTAACTGTACTTTTGAGATTTAAAGTAGGGTACTTATCATAAACAATCATTCACCAAACATCCTCATAATTTCCCATTATAGTTTTTATATGGCCAGAATGAAAATGTATACGAAACAAAAATCCCCATAAAATTAGGTTGGTAACTAAAATGTTCCTATGTTGAACCATTCACAACAGTTTTAAGAAAAATGAATTACGATAATGGAAAATTTTGTAGGTAATAGTTTTCTAAAGTAATACTCCTTCAAATCCATTCAACACAGCAATGATATCCAATGACAAATTGACAAAATATTGCCTTAATGCAATTTATAATATTAAAAGGAATTAAAAATACACTTAAAAGTTCCCCAGAAATGTATACAAAACATTTTGCCCTACCAAACTCCTCTCATAAGAGACGTTATTTACAAATTGTTATTATGATTTAGTGCGTTGTCTTGCTGAGGGTTCACGGTATGCCACACCTCACTGTATATATAACTAGGTGAATATTAAAACAAAGATTTGTTGAACGCCAATTCCCAAGTCTAGAAAGGCTCGAGGTTATCACAGTCACGACTGGACATTGTTGTCGGCCAATTCGCTAAAATGACGTCATGACGTGCTTAAATCACAGCTGATCTAATCAACATCTAGATAGAGAATTTCCATATGCTTTTGTTTATGACGTGGAACGTGTTTAATCTTTCTGCGGTAAATCAATTTTCGCAACTCCAGAAACATTGATAAACTAAAGAACAATTCTTTTCATCACTCTGGGATTGTCATTACTTCAGTACTAGTAGTTAAATATACTATTTATGGTTCAACGAGAAATTCCTTGTTTATTTTTCTGTTTTTGTTTTTTTTTTTCAAAAAGTTTAAACCGTCGGTTCATACTTCTTAGTATTTTTTTTCGGTTAAGTAGTTTCTATTTTTGCTGGTTATAACAATGTGAATCGTCGTTATGCAACAAATCAAGGTTGCATAATGATTTTGTGTGTTTAATTTATCCAAGCCAATGTTTTTAAGTGCAATAAATAACCTTGAAAATCTAAAACTAAATTCCAAAAATAAGTTATTTGTTAAAGCTAAATCACAATTTGTGTTGTGTGTCAGTATGTCTACAGTTTTATTTGTTACGTTACTTTATGAACTATAATAGTTCAGTAGGCTACTTAGTCTCCTTTAATTAAACAAGGCAACTGCCAACCACCTCTACCAAAGATGTTGTGCTACACATATTTAGGTATTCTACAAATTAAAGCAATACAATTTACATGGAGAAATCGGTAACAGTTTCATTATCATCAATCAATGTTCATGCAATCTACATTAACCGACATGTTATGATTTTAAGTACAGTATAAACATTATGTGTTACAAGTTAGCAAAATGATGCAAATCATATCCATACAGCGAAACAGTGTTCCACAAAATACCAGAACCGAAGCCGACACGACCTTGAAAATATGCTATCTAATCCTGTGATTCGTTATGTAATCTCCGTGTCATTGCACTCTAGATGCGAGTATAGTCTCGTGTTTGACCTACTAAGCAGAGTTACGGCTTACGTAACACTTCTACAACACATTTACCATAGCACAACACTGCATTCTCTTCAATCTCTTGCCTAAAATATGTTAAATATTATCCTGATCAACAAACTAAACGTTACTATTATCAAATACAAATTTTAGTTGATTTTGAAACAATCTGTAGCATCGCGATGGGACGGTAGTTTGCTGTGTAGTTGTGACACCACACGTGGGTTACGGCCGTGAAAGGACGCTGGGCTGTTGCCAATGTTCAAGGTCTAGGTGGATGTAATATTTTACATAGAGCAATTATACTTTACAGGGCGGGGCTGTTAGTCACTTTGGTTGTCTGTGGAACCTGTTTTCAATTTTTTGTAAAGTTTATTTATACCTCACGTGACTAGGTGGTGAATATTTTATTGCAGTTTTTTTTTTTTAGGGTTGGCTCTTGGCAAATATTTCATTGTTCAATATGATTAGGTAATTGATTTTGTTAGTAATTATGTTCTTTTAACTATCAATAAATTTAATTACTATGTATGAAGTTAATCAAACTTTGGCAATAACACATTTTAAGAGATGCATTATACGACTAGAAACCAAAATTATTTATTCTTATATTTACAGTTGCAAAGCGGTTTATAGAAAAATAACTATTAATTAGATATATTCATAGATTAAACACCTATGTGCATTTTCAGACAAAAATATGTATTTGTTATCGGTGTTGGCCGCTCTTCCTCTGTAAACTGCAGTGAACTGTAAGGTTCCTATCCAACTGGTTTGTGATTTATTATTTACAAAACCTACTTATCACCCAAAACACACGAATATTCTGTGCATGTAAAATATATTACAAATTCGGTCACTCGGACATGGTAGGTCTACCAAAGTTACCAAATAGTACTCAGTGCGTGTGGGAAGCACCCTCTCTCATCCATGTTACTGATTTACATCCTGTACATAGTACTGATTTAAATTTCAATATTCCCTTTTTATTGCTTTCTATTGACTTTACACCCTCGATCCATTGTAACTATTTTCATATACAAATCAATATAAGCACTAAAAAAATGTATTAAAATAATAAATTTTAGGAAATTATACAAATTTGATGGTTTTTCTAACACTAAATATTGAAAACAATTTGTTCAGCTCATTTAAGAAAAAAGTGTTATTTTCCATAGTATTCAATTGCTATTTACATTTTTAGATGTGGCACAATTAAATTAAGATAGTGTTTGTAGTTAAAACAGTTGTGCCAATGTGAACTAGGACTAGGATTGAATTTAAACTTCCGGTACAAATCCATCCTTGACCACAACCCAACTAAATTGATTAATGACTCAAGCCCAAGAATTCGCTTTTGATCATTAACAAGGTTATGACTAGACTACAAGGTGATTGGACACAAAATTGATGTATGTGTATTTCACCAATGAGTTTGGCAAATGTTTCATTATTTTAAGTATAATAAACGCACAGTCTTCATTAACAATACTAAGTTCCAGTAGGGAAAATCAAGTGAGGAATTAGGCTTCATTAATCATATCCACATGCATTTCTAAGCTAAATTAATTTAATTATTGTGCATTGATGTTATTTATCGTCATATTTAATAATTATGAATATTTCCCCCAATGATTAGTAAAATAATGTTTTCGAATTAATTTCTGTTTTTACAATCTGATCAGGTTCCTAAGTGAGGTTATGTCTTGAACATACTAAGAAGGCTTAATCCCTACTAGTTCAGCCATTAACATTAACTTTTAGATTAAGGGAAGGGTAGGCATTTATAATGGACTAGCTCTAGCCGGTTTTTATAAAAATGAACAGTAGTTGAATGAGCTAAAGTGTGAGGCCATATCAGACTTAAACTCTATCTTCGTCCTAGGGTTTTGTTACTGTGTTAGTTGATGTGTCATTAAACAAGTGTTAACAATAAGTTTGATCTTGCTCTGTGTCTTGGTAACAAAGTTGGAATATGATCGAAATCAGTGCATAACAGTAAACAACAGCCACTCTGTTTTGGCTAAATGTTTGTTCATTTTGCATTTTAAAATTTTCTACAGCGTTATCAGAGAAAATTAAAATAGAGTCCCGAAGTCAAAGGTTTCGCTGATGCCAGTTAACCAAGATATTTTAGTAAGGTAGGTACTATTCTAAGGACAATTATGATCTAATCAATCGTGATTAACAATTGTTACCTTCCTTACTAGCTAGCATCGACTACGGATAGAACTACATTCCATAGCCGACCCCTTCATCATTTTAAATCATAAATTCTAGTTTTTGTTATTAATTTCAAGTTAACATGAATTAAATTACAAGAGTCATCCTGTAAATCATTATGTGATGAGTTACCCTTGCTTTAATGTGATTTTAATTACTATTATCATAGACAAATAAGAATAAATTAATATAGACTGTCAAAGGAAGGTTCCGCAATGTGCCGCTAGAGCGTGCTCAGTGTTTGTCGTGTCGCTGCCGTCGTTGACTCACTGTCTGCTACCAGCACTACCACCCTTGCAAACGAAATGCTACCAAGGTATCAGACCCACTTTCAATATAGATGAAGTACAACATTCTGAAATCACATCATTTTAATGGAAAAGCCGTTTTTCATCCCCAGAAATTTTTAAAACACCAAAAAACAACGGAACAAACTCCTACTCCATGGATTCTGGGGAATTCTCCAGAAGTTGGAAACTCTGGCTTTAACTACCAACTTGTCATGGACACACTCATTTGAGCTTGACGCTGCAGCTGAAATTACAAGGCACTCCTAGCTGTGGACGCCAGAATATATGCTAACCGCAGCACAGCACTGCTGTCGGTCTATTTAATTCTTTTTGTCTATGCTATTATTATCTTCCTTTACAAACTACCAACTACGGTACCTTATCCTTACCCCCCTGTTTGTCTGCAGGCAGTATAATCTTCATCAGTCAGCCGGTGGGCTCCTTAGTGTCCGGGTTCCTGCAGGACATGTTTGGCCGCAAGAGATGCATGTTGGTAGTCAACATCCCCCAGCTGATTGGGTGGCTGATGCTGTACAGCGCTACTAGTGTACCCTGGCTGTACGCTGCTGTCACTGTCATGGGTCTCAGCGTAGGCTTCATGGAAGCCCCCGTGCTGTCCTACATCGGAGAGATAACTGAACCGCGCCTCAGGGGTGTGCTTTGGTAAAGGGTTCAAGTGTTAAAAGAACTTAGTTTATAAGAGTTCCTAAGTATTTAATGAACTTAAAATTTCATATTGTTGTCGAAAAGCTGGATTCAATAAATAAAAAAGCAGAATGTATTTGGGCATAGACAAATAGAATAAAATATACACTGTCAAAAGGTTCTGGCGCCCACCGCTAAGAGTGCCGTGTAGTTACGGCGCACACTGCTGCAGGTGAGGAGCGCAGGAGCCGTATGCAACCAGCAGACACTGCACCGGTGTGTGCAGTAACTACACGGCAAACCTAGCGGTGGACGCCAGAACTTATGCTAACCACAGCACAGCTGACGGTATATATTTATTCTATTTGTCTATGATATGGGCCAAGTAATCTATGAATATGTACCTAGTTGATTGGGCTTTGGTTTTCATGCGCCATCCACTCTTCCTTTTTGGTTCATTTTTTTCTCCAGAGCTAACTAAATTCCACAAAAGTTTGAATTTTAATTAGTTTGCTTAAATTCAAATAACCTAAGAATAGAATATTCTCATGAGTGATATAGTCAAAGCAAAAGCACACTTCACCGAAAGACAGACAGGTGTATTACATAGATTGATGTTTACAATGGCAAAACTCCCTCTCTTATGTGTATAAGAACTACAAGATTAAAAGGTTATAAAATTTTGTAATTTTTTGCAGAGATGACACTGAAGAGTAACTTTTTGCAATCCATAAGTTAAATTAACATGTCATAATAAGTTCTATAGCTTTAAAAAGTTTAACAAAAATCATGTAAATTAAATTTCAGCTCTATTGCTGGAATGTACCTTAACATAGGCATCATGCTGGAGTGCTACATCGGTGCTCTTACTCACTGGCGCACAATGGCGCTCATCAGCGCTCTAGGTCCTGCGCTCTGCTTCCTCATACTCTCCCAGGTAACTTACTCACTTGATGTCTACTCTACTCTACTTAGTCTTACTTTTATAAAAATTTAGTATCAGACGTTATAGTAGTACCTAACAAATTGTGCTCAATTGGAAGATAATTTCCAGTGGTGGAGAACCATAGTAAAATCAAAGCTTAGCTACTCTAAGGATCTAATCAGCCTTAAAAAGGGTTGCTATCAGTAGATGGATTAATTACTTCTGGTTCATGTCCTTAATATGAGTTCTTTATGATTACGGGTAAATCTGTAAGACATCCACATCTAAGGATGAGCAGTTTAGAAAACATCTTTTTGCCATTCAAAATAAGGCATTTTCAGAAGTTCCTCCATCAGTGATGAATCAGTTGTGTAAACCCTAAAAAATAACGTTATTTGTAGTAAATTATTATAAGTCAACAGTAGGATACCTTATATCCGAAGACTGTTTCTGTCCCGATAATGTACCCATAAACATGGTTAGTCTATTCTAAAACTAAAGAATTTATATTTTGAATCTATGTTTACGATAGCAACAGGATTGCTCATAAGTATCAGAAGGTCATTTGAGTCAGGCGGTTAGCGCCAGTCGCCAGTCGAGCTGTAGGATTGTATCAGCAGCCTGAGAACATAACTCATAGTTCAAGGTGGAAATCTACAGGACTGCAGAAATAAATACATTTGGTTGTATTGGCTTGCAAATTAACATGATATGTCAGTTAAGTTTGTTTGTTATACAGTCGAGTATAATATTTTATAGTCTTCGCAGTTTTTCACATAAGTCACCTATATAATTGTGCAAACAATAGTAACCATTCTGCTGCTTGTTTTTTTTTTTTTTTTTTTTAGCATCCTCAATTGTTTTAACAATTTCTCCTATGAGCAACCGCAGATTATTTAATGTATCAATTTAAATTTGTTTCCTGACAACAGGTCCCAGAGTCGCCAGCCTGGCTGGTGTACAAGGGACGTATCGCTGAGGCGGAGCGTGCACTTTGTTGGTTGCGGGGATGGGTCGACCCATCACACGTCAGCAAGGAACTGTCATCCCTCGTGGCACATTTGGACAGGAGAAAGGTTACAATAGTCAAGGCTAGCCAACCCAACTACCACCAAGTGCCTTCCCAGGATGTTGGTAAGATATAAAACAGTTTATAAAAAGATCCTTCAAATTTTAATGTATTATATAGGACATAAAGAATGTAAACAAGAACTGCACCAAGTACCACTCATGCATGCTCAGTATCTTTTGTTTACGCACAAGCTCTAATGAAAATTCATATGAATAATTTAATCAAGCTCTACAGCAGGATAGTGTTGTAATCACTTCATTCTATTTGCATCAGTAAAAGTTATATAATGATGGTATGAATTCATTTTTTACGATACAAATTGTAATTACTTATTTATTCTGACATACCTCTTATCTATTGTCCATGCTAGTTTTGAAAATGGTAACTTTAATGTATATAAAATTATAAGTATAGATATATAATTATTTTTAAAGCTTTCACAAGTGTTCTAACAGTAGTAGTCATTGTATTTGCTTCTGGACTATCAATTATTGTTTCTTAAACATAATTTTAATGCTTAACTTAACTGATCTTTTGGTCTTTTTCATGTTTGAAAAATGACATGGTTTTTCACCTGACAGATGGGAGAGATTATTTATAAAATACTAGCTGTTGTACCCGTGCTTTGCAACGGGAAGAGGACACAAAATAGAAACATTTTAATCTTTACATCTGTTGCATATAATAGCTACAAATCTGCCAACGCTTTTAGAAACAAAATTCAACTTTTATGGCCTTAATAGAAACGTTTAAGTTATGACTTTTACATCTGGTAAGTAGTGGATACCACCATTTTGGGTTTGATTAATTTTAAATCTTGTGTAGGCTGATATGAGAAAAACTGACCAAATCTTCAAATAAAACTTTCACTCACATGATTTACCTTCATCTCCCTTAACTACATATCTTTTTTCTTTATTTTTGAGATTTTAAATTTCAAATTTGAAGTTGCAAAAATACTAATCATTAAATTTAAATGGACATTTTTTAAATTTCACTCTTCTTCATATTAAATCACAAATCCTTCCATTTTCAGTGTCTTCACTCACAATAAATCATTAGCAACACTAAGTCAACTGTTATAAACTTTAGAAATATTGTTATGCCTTATCAATAGTCTTTTGAAATGTTAAAGAAACTATATCTATATAGGTAGGCTACTATAAAAAATGTTAAACAAATAATTTAGCATTAAAGACAGCAGACAAAACTAATATGATTATCAAAGCATCAAGGACTAAAAAAAGTAATAGCAAATACAGTATATGTTTCATTGCATCTCTGATTCTACTTAATAAAAATATCAACAAACAACTTAATACAGAAACCAGTTCTTTTAATCAGTTCCATCCTCCATTGCCTTTACATTTTCACACTTACCATCAAGTAAACATATTAACAGATATTTCATCGAATTTAAAAACAAAGGAACACTGTGTACTGCTTAGTTTTATGATATTTTCCTTGGTTTGATTTAATCAGTGGTGTTTCAAAACACAAATAATAAATGTATCAAATAAAGTAAATGTGAACTGAAAGCTATGTTAAGATAAAATAAGAGTATTTTGTATTACCATTTGATAATTAATTATAGTTACACATATACAACAGATTTTAGAACACAAAAATCAACAACATACAATATAGTTATTGATGATATTCTTTAGTTTAATTGAAGCATAGGTTTAGCAAAACACAATAACTTAATTTACCTAAATATACATATAAAAAACAATGTGATGTGCAAGTTATGTTAAGTTAATCCAACACATGTTAAGCAGTTAGAATTTATTCCAAGTAGCTTCCAAATTCATACAAAACATCTATACATAGTCATTTTCATACTGTTTCCATGAAAGCATATCAATAACATTATTTTCATAACTTAGACGCTTTAAAAAATCCAAAGCAGAGCCGGAGTTGATACAACAACGGCTCTAGAATCTTTTTTTCTATAATCATTGGCATAGTTTTAGAATAAATAATCCATGATAAAAGGTTAGATTAAAATGAACCTACCTCATAGTTATGGAAAAGATTATATTTAATTTCATTGTATCAGCTGTCTGAAATTGTGAAATATGCAGTTTAGCAGTTCTTCCTTTTTACATTTAAATGTCAAAGCAAATGTAAACAAATATTGTTAGGATTCTCATCGCAGCCATGGAGACCAATCAATATGTACTTTTAAAATGTTCACCTCAGAACTTTTAAAGCCAAAGGGGGCAAAGCCTACGGTCAGTATCGAAATGTGAATAGTCCTATAATGGTTCTTGGTATGGTAGCTATATTTTTGTAAAATGTAAGCTCAGTTGGTTCAGTAGTTTTTTCACCTATTAGTAATACACATACAGACAGAGACCATTAGATTTTTATATAATAGTATAGATTATTCACTGTTTCAAGTTTTAATATGCTCATGTACTGTGCTAAATTTCAAAGAACAGGTATGTTATTGTCACTTTTGTTTATATCTGACACCACTATTTCCTGCTTGATGACATATGCTTTGGTCCTCAGGAGATAAGAAACAGAAGAACAAGTCAGAGGCCATGCAGAATCTACATCACTTCCTACAACCTGCCACTCAGAGACCTCTCAAGCTGATCCTCATCTACTTCTTCTGCTCACACTGTGCCTCTCTAATCGGAATACGGCCTTTCCTCGTCCAGATCTTCGACAAACTACAGATGCCCATTGACTCTAAATGGGTTGTGGTGAGTTAAAATGATACCCTTGTTGTTGCGATCTATTTTGATGGTTTGATAGTTCTTTAAAATAAAATAAGGACATTATTTTGAAAGAAGTTGAGTTACTAATTGTGTTGTAACTCGACACTATCAAATAATTTACCAACAATCACATAAACATACACGGTAGCCTGCAGTCATGAAGTCTTGAGCTGATATCAATTTGGAATTTTTTTGAAACAGCATGATACACTTGGGTGCATTTTAAGCTGATTATATGATGCAAGGTGAGCGTAGGGTGTGACATTACTTGTGTAATGTTGTTACTGACTAACAGCTGTTTAATTATGTTCCCAGTTTTTAACCAACAAAATCCTATTGACCTTACTCAGATTAAACAGAAAACTTTCTGTTTACTAGGAACACTTAAATCACTTCGCTACCCAGCTTTGTCAGACAAGGGTGTTGGGCCTAACCAGCCAGTTCATTGAATATATAACTAGGAGGGGGTTGCACCGGAGGGCCTGGTGGGACCCCCCGGCCTCCTGTGAAGGGGGGTCTGGGATTTTTTTTTAATTAATTATAACTGTAAACTCATGTTTTTAGGCTATTTAGGAACATTAAAAGAGATTAATAGAAACATTTTTACTGAAAAGAAATCACATTTAAAGGTCAAGGGGGGGGGGGTTCAACCCCCTAAATCCCCCCCTGGAATGCCACTGCTGAGGTATAAAGTTATAAATAATTTTAAAATATAGTACAGTAATTTAGAAGTGAAAAGCGCTTTGTGCAATGTGTTGAACAAATTTTAGCTTTTCCAACGAGATATCATAAACATAGTATTTCTTGCAAAGTATTAAACTGCAGCTGTAAACTGTAAAGTTTAATTTTAATTACGCTTATAAAGTGAGGCAATGAAAACTGTAATGGTTATTAAGTCGTCAGTTATTCAAACTTGTGTAAAACACCCTCGGCTGTGAAAGTTTGGAAACACTTCATAAAACAAACTGGACACTTCTTGATTAATGAGAGTTCTTTTATATAGTTTTTATCAACTTTTTAATTAATTTTTAGGACGGTCCATTAGTTTTCTAGTTTCTTATTTTATATACCTTAAAAACTAAAATAAATTAATTTTTACAAAAAACAACCATTCAAATAAAATCATCAAATAGTCCAACTGGAAGAACATTTACTACAACTGATTAAAACTATGTTTTTGCGTAGATAAATTAATATTATTCATCACTACTACTACTAAAAATATCCCACTTTGAAAGCATGATCATTGAACTTTTTCATGCCCAAAAGCTACATATTTTTAATATTTTTAAAGGGAAATATTTATATATTATTCTCCTTTAATAGAAATGAAATTAATTACCTGGACAGAACAAGGCTTTAATTTACTTAGGAATGATGCTAGGAACATGTTAGAGAGTTGTGTACAAACAGTCAATTAACAAAAACATAAATAACATATGATTTAACAATTTAGACATAAAGTAAAGAAGGAAAGGCAGAGTATCAAATATTACAACATTCTTCCCTCCTTAGGAATGAAAGTAGTCTTTCAAATAGACAGGAAGCTTCCGAGGTCTATTGCTTCTTCTAACTGGCTCGTTGTTATTTTTTAAACTATTATCTCTACTATTGGATTCGGATAGTTGGACAGTAGGGCCAGAATCTTGTAAAATAGGAGCATCAGTAGTAGTTTCGTCAATCTCGTCCACATTTAGTAGGTCTTTATTTTCAATGTCTTGCTCATGAGCTTCACTCACCTCAACGAAAGGAGCTAGATGGCGTGTTGAAACAGTAGTTTCTCTTCCATCTGGATATCTGATATGGGCGTATTCGGGATTTCCTTCTAAGAGTGTCACTTCTTCTACTAAAGGGTCAAATTTTGAAGTCCGGTTGAATTTACGTAGAAGAACGGTGCCTGGTGTTAAAAGCCAAGATGGAGTTGATAGGCCATTAGCAGAACGTCTTGAAAAACCAAACATTCTTTCATGAGGGGTGGTATTTGTAGCCGTACACAACAATGATCGAATAGAGTGAAGAGCATTCGGTAAGACTTCTTCCCATCGAGTAATGGGTAAACCAAGATCTTTGAGAGCTAGTTGAACAGTTTTCCAAATAGTACCATTATAGCGTTCAACTTGTCCATTATATGGTGTCGTCCTGCTGGTTGCAATGCCCAAGGTCATGAGCCACGTTTTCAATTCTTGTGACATGAATCCAGACCCTCTATCAGAATGAATGAACGATGGAGCACCGAAAACACCAAACAGTTGTTGAAGACATGAAATAACTGAAGATGATGAAGTATCACGACAAGGAAAAACAAACGGGAAACGTGAATACTCATCTATCACAGTCAGCATATACTTATTTTGAGAACGAGATGGAAGTGGTCCTTTTTAAGCCGGGTTTACACGATGCCAGTTGGCGAGACAATTGTCAGGAGACAACTGACTGGCTGGGAATTACTGGCTTTGTGTAAACACTTCAGGCCAATTGGCAAGCCAATTGCCCGCCAATTGTCCAGAAATTCAGTTGTCTCCGGTAGTAGACTGAGGACAATGAGCTGGGCCCAGTGAGGCCCCACCCCTCGAAAACCCAGTTGTCGTGACAATTGGTGCCGTGTAAACGGTGTAGAGGCCAATAGCACTGTCTTGTCTTTTGGCAGTAGTACCCTGGTTCACTGTAAAATGCCTGGGCAAGTGTTGGCCACGTGTAAACAGGTTCTCGTTCAACTTGCCTAGGCTACGACAATTCCAAAACCACGTGATGCCAATTGGCAAAGACAATTGTCTCGCCAACTGGCATAGTGTAAACCCGGCTTTAAAATCAATATTAAGCCGCTCAAAAGGGGCTGAGGCTTTGATGGGAGTGCCATGGTGTTTATGGAATTTTGGCTTTACTTCAGCACAGGTACGACATGCAGATGTTATTCGACGCACGTCTTCTACGGAGTAAGGAAGATTCTTGGTACATATCCAGTGGCTAAGTCTTGAAACTCCAGGGTGACATAGTAACTTATGGAGAGAGATAAGTTTTGCATCAGTGGAAGTTACAGTAGATGATACAGAACTGACTCTAGATAGAGCATCAGCTGCATGATTGTCTTTTCCCGGACGATACACTATGTCATATGAATAGCACGATAGATCTAGTCTCCACCTTGTAATATTCTCATTCTTGATCTTACTCCCATGTTTTAAATCAAACATGAATGCAACCGATTGTTGGTCAGTGATGAGTCAAAAGTGTCTGCCTAACAAGAAGTGTTTCCAATGTCTCACTGCCTCAACTATGGCATAAGCCTCCTTTTTGACAGCGGAATGGCGTTTCACTGAGTCTGACAGAGTTCGGGAGAAGAATGCTACCGGTCGATTTTGTTGACTAAGAGTGGCGGCTATCGTAGTATCTGAGGCATCTGTCTCCAAGCAAAATGGAACTTCATTATCTCCAGAGACGCTTTCTCTATATCATGTTTGAGATTCTGGAATGATGAAAGCGCTTCAGATAACGGCAAAGAACCTGGTTTCAGGAGCTTAATCTTTTCGGAAAAGCAGGGTATGAACTTGGAGTTGTGAGAGAACATGCCTAAGGCTCCCTTTAAAGAAGCAGTATCAGTGGGTGGGGGAAACTCTAAAAGTGACTGAAATCTCTTTGGATCAGGTCTAATAACACCATCACTGATGGAGTGACCTAGTAGGGTGATATTGCGTAGAGAAAATGAGCTTTCCTCATGGTTCATAGTTAAGTTGTATTTAGAAGCTGTTTGCATAAAATTTTTCAGATTTTCATCATGTTCAGTTTGAGTGTGACAGCAAGTTGTTATGTCATCAAGGTAAGCAAATGTATCTTTCAATTTTTCTTTTCTTATAATGTGATCCAAGGTTCTTTGAAAAGCAGCAACACCGTTTGTTGTACCAAAAGGGATTCTGGTAAACTGGTAGAGTTCCCCAGCAGCCTTAAAAGTAGTGTTTAGTCTGTCTTTTTCAGGAATAGGGACTTGATGATAGGCACTTCTCAAATCTATCGTACTAAAGACTTTGTAACGAGCAACTTTAGAGATTATTTCATTAATGGAAGGGATTGGGTAGGCATCCTATTCTGTGAAGCGGTTTATTGTTCTAGAATAATCTATGACCATCCTTTTCTTGTGATTTTGTGAAGAAGTAACAAGCACTTGGGCACGCCATGGTGAATTGCTCTTTTCAATGATTCCATCATTTAACAGCTTATTCACTTCTGCTTCAATGAACTGAGATCGTTGAGTGAATGGCGAATGGATTTGATAGCTATACGTTTACAATCAGAAGTCAGGTTGGTAAATAGATTAGCAGGTTCAACGTTTGCAGCAGTAAGAGCACTTACAACTAGAGGATCCTTATCCCCTCCAAACTCAAATTGAACTGATGAATGAAGTTGCAGTAAATCTCGTCCTACAATTATCTCTGAACAGAGGTTAGACATAACAGAAAGTTTGGTATGAGGGTATTTATGACCAAGCATCTCAAGAGTTACGTTGCAATTGCCCTAGTGATTTTTACTTTATGATTATTGGATGCTAATCCCACCTCTTCATATTCCTTGTGAATTTTCAAATTTAGTTGACGGGATACTTTGTCATCAATCAAGCTTAAGTCACTTCCAGAATCAAGCATACCTTTAACCTTGAAACCGTTAATAGTGGCAATGGTTTTAACTTTGGACTGGTGTGAGATAGAACAAGAAATTTCACACACAGAATTTTGAATAGCAGAAGTAGTTTTCTTTGATTGTGACCGGCAAACTTTCTGAAAATGGCCTTGTCTTTCCACAACTATTACAAGTTTGGTCCTTTGCTGGACATTTATGCGAGGATGTCTAAATCCACCACAAAAGTAGCATTTGGAACGCACAGCTCCTACAGCAGGGTCGTGACTAACACTAGTGGTTTTATCAGTAGCAGAGTCCTTAGTCAATAAGTCATTTGAAACAGCATTTATTGTTGCACAAGGAGTGTCATACTGCAAGGAATGTAGTTGAGCCATCTCCAAAGCTTGAGCATGAGCATCCGCCAAAGTCAAATTTTCATTTTCGAGTAGGCGTTGTCGTATTACAGGACTTAGAAGACCTCTAATAAATGAGTCACGAATACAGTCATCACGATTGCTTTCTGCTGTAACTGCTTTGAATTGGCGGTCGCGACTAAGTAGTCTTAATGATTCTAAATACCGGTCAACAGTCTCATTTTTTTCTTGACTGCGAGTAAAGAGTTTATGTCTAGCAAAAACCTCGTTTACAGGTTTAACAAATACATTTTTGAGGACAGTTAAAGCTTCATTTTAAGAATGGCATTGACTTACGTATTCATATATGGTAGGTGATATGTAATTGATAAGAAGACGAAATTTCTCTTCCTCATTAGCATTTGTACTTCTAATAAAATTTTGGAATCTGTGTTGCCAGTGATTTTTGTAGATGAACTGTTTGATTCTGGATTCAACTCTAGTATATTTGGACATAGAAGACGATCCATTCTTCTTGGGCTAAGTAAATTAATTTGTAATAGAAATGAAATGAATTACCTGGACAGAACAAGGCTTTAATTTACTTAGGAATGATGATAGGAACATGTTAGAGAATTGTGTACTAACAGTCAATTAACAAAAACATAAATAACATATGATTTAACAATTTAGACATAAAGTAAAGAAGGAAAGGCAGTGTATCAAATATTACAACATCTCCGGCACTTCAATTTTTTAAAATGGAGCACTGATTATTTGTAAATTAGCTTGTTGATCATATTTTTAGAGTTTAATTATAGTACACTATTTATTAAGTTATTGAAGATTATTTATAACATTTCAATCTAAAATATTGATAGTTTAAAAATCAGTACCTCATATGATTTTGAGACATATAAATCTTAAATCTTGAGATTTAGAGGCCTTAACATGTTCGCTACCAATGGTCACATTTATAACATGCTGCTGTTATAGACACAGAGGGAGACATTTTGATATTACACATAGACCGGGTGTCACTTGGTTAAAAGTACATGCAGACCACGGGCCAGTGATGCAGAAAAGCAAAAAAACTATTATATGACATCACTAATTATCATATCCACAGACCAAGTGACGCACATTTGAGACAGACATCCCTGTAGACCACTGCAAAGAATTCAGGGCATTCAAACAGACCATTACCAAGATATTTAATAGCATTGAGACACCAACGCAAATATGTCAGTCTATTTTAATTTGACCAGCCGTCGCATATATGTGTGTCGCTGGTCCAAATGAACGAAAACTTTAGTACTAATATTGCGGTATGGTAGCGAACGTGTTAGAAATGTTTTTGGACTTTTTTATGCTTGACAATTACTCCAAATTGGACTGTGATTTAGAGTATGTATGAAGGTCTAATCTGATTTGTTCTATGAAAAACCAAGTATCAATGTGATAAAATGTATAGATTGAGTAGTTAATTTTAATAAACTTGAAAAACCACCAAAGAACTAAACACTGAAATTGTCTCAAAGCCTCTACTGTATTAGGGACGCACATCCCTGTCACATATCAATGGAGTACTTGCATTACGCATTTTGGATTTCCACAAGTCCAGAAATTATGTACTGAATTATTTGCATGATCGTATTGTCAAGTTTAAATTAACTATGTATTGTCCACTTGACTCAACCACCTAAACTGATATGGCAATTATTCAGAGGCAGTACCTTTGGTTGATAAGCCAGACATAGGGGGTCCAAGCACTTATCACCACTAAAGTCATCACCAGAAGTTGTCAATGTGACTTACCCCATAATACTGCACTGTCTCTGTATTGTCACATTGTACAGTAGTCTAAACAGTACAGTAGTAACAGACAGTAGTAAGAGACTTTAATGGGGCAACAAAATGGTGCAACTTTAGTTCTATTAATTGACTTTATTTTATAGTACTTTTTTATGAACTCACTAACCTCAGGAGCAATTATTTCCCCTTAGGTAGTGGTGGGCACTCTGCAAGTCCTCGGAGCTCTAGGTTGTATGTTGGTGATGAAGCTGTTAGGCAAGAGAGGTCTATCTTTCCTCTCCATGTCTATCTGCGTGGTCTGCGCAGTTTCAATTTCTGCATACGTTGTGCTGCAGTACTTTGAACCGTGGGTGCCTATGGTTTTGTTCTGCTTACTGTTCTTTGCAGCACAGCTCGGCATCGGGTCCATCCCTTGGATGCTTATTAGTGAAGTGTTTCCTATTGAGTGAGTAATTTGTTTTCTTTTATTTGTTGTCTAGTTCAATATTTTCTTAAAATTTGAAAATAATAACAGTATAAATAGTGTATACAACAAAATAATTACAGTGTGTGAAAATTGTGTCTTCAGATGTTCAAAAACGTAAAAAAGCAAAGTAACATATTTCTTTTACGCAAACAAATTTGTTTGTGCTCCTTTAATTTCAACAGATAGAAATAAAGCTTTGTTACGACCAAAATTATTTAGTTGCTGAATAATACATGTCAGAATAGCAGTTCAATTTTTCATTTTAACGTTAGACTATAGATGGAGTAACAACATTCGAAAAGTAGTTAAACAAGTGTTTAAATATATGCAGGAGTTAGTTAGTAGAGGATGTGAGAATGGCAGGGACACAGTTTGTGCTGGTTTCGAAACTAGTATTTTTGTACCCTTGAATGTGACAACCCACTAAGTCAAACCTCAATAAACTTCCATTGGTGAGGATTTTAAAATCATGGATATGGATATGAAGGAATTGTTATGTTAGTTCTTTTAACGTTGCGATACTACAAGAAAATTCTTACTTACTTACTTACTGGAGTGGCCACTGGTACCCTAAGAGGTACTTGGCCTCGCCCACACACTGCCTCCAGATGCCTCTGTCTTTAGTGTCATTTTCACTCCTTCCCAGTCTTCTTACATCTTTTTGTACTTGATCCTTCCATCTCAGTTTGGGACGGCCTCGTGGTCTCCTGCCTTCGGGGTTTCTATCAAGTACATTCATCAAGTATATTCGTAGTGGAGTCTTCCTCTCTTCTCGAAATATGACCAAACCATCTCAATCTTCTGCTCCTGACTTACGCTATGATGTCAGGGTCTTTATAGCGCTCTCTAATCTCGATGTTGTGTCTCATTCTCCATATTCCATCTTCGAGCGTCGGGCCATATATTTTCCTGAGAACCTTGTTTTCAAATGTTATAATTTTCTTTTCTATTTTTTTGCTCGTTGCCCATGTTTCTGAGCCATACAGTAAAACCGGTCTTATTATTGTTTTATAAATACGTAATTTGGTGTTGTGGGATAATAATTTTGAGCTTAACAATCTATTGCATGCATGGAGGGACCTGTTAGCCGAATTTAACCTGTTTATTACTTCCAATTCTTCATTATTGTTGTCTGATAATAGGACTCCTAGATGAAAACTATTTACTTTCTGAAAAGAGTGGCTCTCTATCTGTAAGATATCATCATCTTCATCATTTTCTTCTCTACCATCCCATCTTCCGCACTTCATGAATTTTGTTTTACTGTCATTAATTTGAAAGCCAAATTTTCCTGTTTCTTCTACTAATATTCTAATTAATTCTCTGAGATCATCCTTCTTGTGTGCCATTATGGCTACTTCATCTGTAAAAGCTAGTATATTAAATGTTTTTCCAATAATTGTTATGCCTATGTCTGGGGATTTAACTTTTTGTAATGCTTCTTCTAAGTGCGATGTTAAACAGCATTGGTGACATCCCATCTCCTTGCCTTACGCCGGTATTGACACTAAAGTCCTTTGATAACTGTCCTTCTACTTTAACTTTACATTTTGAATCCTTTACACTTAATCTTGCGAGTCTGATTAGCTTATTGGGTATTCCCTGTTTCTCCATTATCTCCCATAATCTATTCCTGTCAAGGCTGTCATAGGCTTTAGTGAAATCTATGAAGATGCAATAGAAAGACTGCTTGTATTCATGATATTTGGCTATTGATTCTTTAAATATGTAAATTTGATCTGTTGTTGACTTTCCCTTTGTGAAACCAGCTTGGTGTTTCAAAGAAAATTCTGAAGATAGTAATTTAAATCTTGAAAAGAACTGCATAGTAATTGCTCGATTTTATTTGCAATCGGTGATGAATTATTATGGGATGCAATAAAGTCAAATGCAGTAGTCCTATATTATTGTAACAAATGGAAACTTCAAACTGTAAGCTAAAGTTGCTACAATGGTCATTCTGTGAGTAAGTAAATTTTCAAAATTACTACTCAAACCACCATTACTACTTTACCACTAACATGAATGTAACAGGGGTCGCGGTATCGCTGGTGGAGTGTCGGCTGCGTGCGGCTACAGCTTCATATTTGTAGTGACCAAGTCCTACATCTACCTGGAGCACTGGTTCAACATCTGGGGAGCTTTATTAGTCTACGCTGTCATTGGACTGTGGGGCATCGCCTACCTGTACTACTGTCTACCTGAAACCGAGGGCAAGACACTGGCAGAGATCGAACCTTACTTCATGACCAAGAAGGAGAGGATGGAGAAAACACCCTCACTCAAAAATGTTTCCGTTCCTGCTTAACAGTTTAATTGGGACCTTGAGAAAAAAGAGTCGGGGAGGTTGCGTCTAACGTTATTTTTAGTTTTGGTACCTACAATAGTGAATTTAAATTTAAAAAATACGATAATTGAATCTTTACCTCATGCAAGAAACAGAAAAGAGATCATTTTCAACTTTGTCTATTTTTCAGACCTACCACAAATCACAACTATTTTAAAACTCTTGCAGTAACTTTTGTCTTAAACTCTCTTGACTTGAATTTACAGACCCAGAATCTGTTTTAAGAATTCATGTTTTTATGGAAACCTTTTGATATAATATGAGCTAATAGATTGTCATTATGAATTTACATCCTGATTAGCTAATACAAAAACTAACCACACTCGGTTGTAAATGTATCATCTTTGTAGACAAGCTGAAGACAGAAAGTATTTTAATGTCCCTTTACCTTGATGATTGAGTAAGTCAATATCTTAAATGTCTTGATGACTTGAAGATCCCTACAACCAATCTATGTGTAAGCTACTGCCACTCTTTCACCATTTTGATCAAAGATTAAGGAACAATCTCATAACTAAACCTAAACCCAAAGCAATGCCGGTAGTAAAAGTTGTCTAAATCAATCCATGCAAGCGTTCTAGACATTAAACATCACCAAAACATGCTTCAAATTTTACCACAGGCAGGGCGAGACGGCTACTTTGTATGCAATGTCAGTGTTGATTCTTATCAAATGAAAAACGTAGACTGAAGTACGAGTCTGGAGCAAGACATAGCGATAAACATTTTATGTAAAACTGATTAATTAATTAGAATATTTAAATAATTGTGGAATTCTAGCTACTTATGAGTGGCTTTAAGCACAGCCACCTCTAATACAAGGCCGCGGCGAGTGAAAAGCGGCAACGTCGCATCAGTGTCTTGGCGTTCGGTCGTGTTACCATTACAGTGAATGGAGGAGTCGCGTACTCTACGTATATAATCGCGTTTCTACTACCTTTAATCATTAGTAATGACATTAAACTTCTTACTACAGCATGCCAGATAGATGTGATGTGCCTGTATGCAAGAATAATTACGATAGCTCAATTAAAAATGAATAATACATACAGTGTTCTACGATTATACTTGATCCACCGCGTAAGCAACAATTGCTTTCTGCTATTCTTTGATCAAATTAGACATCTTAAAAATATTCT
Source organism: Macrosteles quadrilineatus (assembly GCF_028750875.1). Classification (NCBI taxonomy): domain Eukaryota; kingdom Metazoa; phylum Arthropoda; class Insecta; order Hemiptera; family Cicadellidae; genus Macrosteles; species Macrosteles quadrilineatus. The sequence continues at coordinate 20,976,925 of NW_026542596.1, forward strand.
CGTTTTTGTGTGAAGCATTTTTCACGAATATGAGCTTAGATTAAATTTGTAAAAAAATGTAAGAATAAGACAATGATTCGTGTAAATATAGATGCGAGAAGCAAGTTTTAGGTAGTAATACCGTACTATTTCCTTATTTATTTGTCTATCTTATTGATAAATGCTGTTGTTAAGTGATTAAAATAACTTAAATAAATGCCACTTCAAAGAAATAAGCCGGTGTTTCTGTTAAGTAGGCCTACTAGTAAAAAAATAAGTAAACTTCTGCACCATCTAACAATAAAAGCATCATAGTCTCCGAATCCAGTCTGAATGTTGATGTGATAAAAAAATTCTATTAATATTGTGGAAAGCCATATGGAGGCCTAGCTTCTGAAATCGTTTACAAAATGGCAAACGTTTTTTTTAGTAATTATTCAAAGAAAATAAATTATTTAGTCAGTATGCCTTCAAAATGAAAACTTCAAATTTTGTTGTAGCTAACTTATGGTTTCCTCAGGTAGACTAAAACATAATATTCCTATTAAAAATTAAAAATTAATTTTATTTGAACAAATTGTTAGATGTTAGTCTCTACAAATCCCAAAGTCTCTAAAAGTATTGAAGTGGCAATAAGTTAGTCCTACTGTAAAACCATTCTTGGTATAGTAGCTTTATTTTGTAAAATTTAAGCACAGTCTGTCTAGTAGTTTTTACTATGTTGAATAACACACATATATACAGACACCATGAGATTGTTATATAATAGTGTAGATTATCAAATTAACAAAGGAAATATTTAAATTTCATCTATTTCCACATTCATTGCACTTACAATACGATAAATGCTACCAAAAACATTATGTTTGTATATTTTTAGTTTTAGACATGTTGCGGTATGTTGCAATTTTTCACTAAATTAACAACCTAGTTTACAATTTTGTCTATTTTACCATACCTTAAAATCTACTAAAATATGTTATTACGTATTTAAATACTTTCATTCATTGATACAGAGCAGCAATACTCTCATTGATGATCATAGCCTAGCGCGTGTGAAGACGGACGCAGAGGGGGTGTGATTGCGGCGTTGCCAGTTCGAACATCGCGGCCTTGTATTAGAGGTGGCTGTGCTTTAAGCCAATAGATTTATAATTTGTTCAGATCTAGATATAATTACTATACTATCATGAGGTGTGTTGGCAAATGTTTACATTAACACCGGTAGATTAGCCTGTTTTAAAATTGTGTAGTAATATTTTTATGGATTAAAATGTGGTTCAAAATAAATCTGGAAACCTAAAACTATGTTTCCAGGGCTTTTTAACTGTGATTACACAACACTTTAGCAGGTAATAATTATTTTTTACATTTTTTTTACTTTGGAGAGTTAAGGTAAAGTTGAGCCTTTTAGAAGAAGGAAAATATTTTATAAGAACCTTGTTTAAAATGTATATAAGATAACAAAAATATTTTTGTAAATAAACAACTTTCTTTTATTTTGTGCGTTTATTTTACGCTTCCAGGTTATAGAGTTGACTTATTGACAACCTGGCATTTTTAGAGAGTTTCTTATGTTGCTTTATATGAGTTGAAGTCAAATGGCAACAACAAAAACATTTTGTTAGGCGTCTTTTATGCACGACGTTTTCCGTCGGGCGGAATCCATTGAGCTTTCCGTTGGGGAGTTTTTTTTACAGGGGATGAAATGAGACCCTTTAATGCACGACGGAATCTCCTCTGCGTTTTATTGTTCCGTCCAGGGCGGAAAGGAGAACTTACGCTTCGCCGAGTTTCAGCGTTCCATCGGGGTGTTTTTTACACAGTATCAAATGGAACCCCATTATGCCACGGCGCTTTTCGTCGGGTGGAATGTAGCGCTGCCAACCTACCCCGTGCTCTGTCATCCACAGTATTGGAATCGCCTAATCATTGTAAATAGATGATCATTTGTAATGGATTGAAGGGTACAAATAAAGCGATGTAATTGGAGAACATTTTTCAGGACAAGCATACTTAAGTTTACATTTTTGTTTAAATCATTGGAATAATACAATAACTACCCAGCACAACGTGAAAGCCCATTCCACTCTACAACTTTGATTCACCGGGTCTACAGCTCAACTCCTCCTTCCTCGCAGTATATTTTTCTTCACACAAGGAACATGTCGGCCTTAGTCACTAACAAGACTACAAGATCGCGCCACTCATCCTACACTCATCCTTCACTCATATTTGGGTTAAAATACGCACATAGTGGCGTCCCCATCTTAACTAATTGATAATTGATAACAAATAGGCAGTGCTCAATTTGTAATAAAATGAGGTGCCGGAACTGTAACCTATTTTTAATGTGATTTGTACCTATTTATGCCAATATTTTTATCTTCCCAAAAGGGAGGTAACGGAATTCCGTTCTTTCGCGTTCCCTCGTAAATCGAGCACTGCAAATAGGTTAAAATCCAATAAACAAGGGTCCATCTTGGATGACTTATGATGGCCAAATGAACAAAGTTGGCAGCACTGGCACACCCCACCGTGGGCATTATAAAAAACCAGCAGATTCCGCTCGGCGGAAAGCTGCATAAAAGATTCCGCCCGACGATTTTGTCCAATGATTTTGCCCAACCGAAAACATTGTGCATAAAAGAGGCCTTAGTTCTTTTGGTCTAAAATCTGAGAATCACAAATTATTCAAATGATAGCACTTAAAAAAAAACCTAGTTGCCTACTCCAGTACTTTGTATTGTATTTAGAAGTTTTATAGGTTTATATATACTCAACTGTCTAAAATTAAACTCATCAATGACCCCAACCAGATGTGTTTACGATCTGTTTTATTCTATTCATGAATACAATTAATTGTGTAGGCTATTTTACTTCTAGCATTCTTACTCATACTCTTACATCATCTTTCTGCTTCTTACTCCGGTACCGATCGGGTACCGATACCGCTTGTTTCTATCTTTACTGTCTTGGTTATCCACATACTTGTTTTTTTTAAATTGAGGCTGAGCTTTGACTTTTGAAGGTCTTAACTTTTCTGAGTCAGATGCAGTTGAATCTGTTTCACTTGGTTTATTTCGCTCTACTAACCTAAAACAGGCCAGTTCTGTTACATTTGTAAGTACTTTTGGGCACAGATCATAACATTGTTTTAGTGTTAAGTCAGTTAAAGTGTTTCTGTAACCAGTGCTATGCATAGACCGCTGCGGTGGTTCATACGGTGGTATTTCAACTATTGCATGTTAGGACTGGACTGAGTGGGCTGGTGAGTGGTCTCTTTGCTTTGGTCACTGCTGTATTCTTTTTGTTTCAAGAATCCAAAAACACTGTTAGTTTAAATTATACATATAGCCTTGTACAAATATGTCCATGAACACAAAAGCTCTTCTTAGGAAGTCTATTGCACTAAGGTTTTATTTAAGTATTTATTTTAGGGTGATGTGAGACATTTTTTTTATTTCACGCTTGCATTTTATTTCAGCTAAAAGACTTGGAAATAAAGGTTAATAATCCCAACATTTTAAACGAATGTAGTTGAGTTAAGCTGTTTTGTTTTATGTTAGTTTATTGCCCCTGGGCTCTAAAATAAGCCAGATTAGCTCCATTTCTTTTTTAAAAGCCTAATTAGTTAAATAAATTGCATTAAAATTACAAAAATCACTGCATAAACATTATCAAGTTGTTAGAGCTGCAGTGAACTGCACCTGGTACATAATCCCAAACAGCACTGCCCCAACAAAATAAAACTTACCATGCTTCATCTTGTATTTTATGTTTTGACTTTTTTGTTTTAATTGATAGTCTACTGCAAGAAAAGTTTTTAAGCACTGGATCTAATATTATTAACCTGCAGGTTTTGAAGAAACCCCTTTGGTTTGAATAATAAAACCAATAAGCAAGTTTCATACTGGTTTCACAAATTTAGTTATTTATTCAAATTCACTTTACACATTTATGTGATCATGACAAATGCAATGCATACTTCCTTTACAGTTTGTGCTATTACCTAAATGAGCAAGGGTTACAGTCATTTTCAGAAGATTTTAAAACTCAACTTTCAACCCAGATTTTGTTTGTTAGTGGTTTTATCACTAACTATATAAATTTATCCAAAGTTTACAACCTATGTTTGGACTATAATGATCAACTATACTTGTTAAGTATAAATAAAATTGCTCACATTTTGTTAATGCATATGTGCATTGAGCATTAATTTTAGTTTTGGCATTTTTTTTACTCTAAGAAAAAAAACTAGAAAAAATCTGTGTATGTAGCTGTATTTATTAGGATATACTTGTAACACAAAATACTTGGGAAAGAAGAAATTTGATGATTGTTGTTGTTGGTTATTTGAATCTTACAGTGTCTGGAGGTGTTCTAGGCGTAGTTTTATTATCATCATGTTGGTCATTATCAATGGAATCTAGTTTTAAGAGGACTCGACTTAGCTTTTCAGATGTGTCTTCCCTTACAGAAAGTCTTGGAATAGGCCTGAAAGTTGAAAGAGTTTGGTCAGTCTAGAACGTTTGTATATAAATTCTTAAACTACATTGACATTAAAGTTTAAAATTTGATGATTCTTCAAAAGAGAATGAACGAACACTATTACATGATCCTATTACTCTACACAAATAACAGTATATCTTGAGGACATCGTAATTTTTTCCCAGAAGTAAAAATCATCAGAAGGTAAAGACTAGTCTCTGAGTGTTTACTGAAGAAAACAGGAAAGCATTCATAATATACACACACCACTTTCAAGAATGCTTTCAGATTATACTTTGAAAAATGAAGAACACTTTGGATTGGAATTTGTATTTTCAACAAAATACAAATATTTATTTGTGAATTTTGAAATATTTCTACAAATGGCTAGGTCAGTAAAAACAGATTGTAGCCTATAATTCGTTGATTTACCTTTTAAACAAAAATATATTAAAGTAAGTGTTTCATTGTGTATAGCACAATACAGGTTTGTTTGTTGAACAAATAGTATGTGTTCAAATATTGAGGATGTTACATATTAAAATGAATTTAAGTTCAAAAACAACTCACGGAATGACTTGATTCTTAGGATCCACCACAGAAGACCTCATTACGCTGGGAGCTTTTGGCTTTTTATTTTCTTCCCTGGGACAACATGTTATAGCTGAATACTTGTTGACTTTTGTCTATTGCATTTGTTGTAAATGTTGAAGGACAATAAAAGACTTCGGAAGCCTGATTTCTCATTTCTGACAAGGGATTTTTAAATGTAAAATATGTGGTCCCATCCAACATAAAGAATTAAAAGATAAATAACTTAATTTAAGACACCAATGAGTAGCAAGCAGAGAGCTATATAAAAAATTATTAATTAGGTTCTGGCATAGACGGTCAAGGGAAAGTTTCAAGATAAAACCAAGAAAATAACAGTATTTATTTTGAACTCAAACTATGGCAAAATACGTTTTAAAACAAATTGAACAAATAACCTGATAAATTTAAATTACATATATTAGGTGGTAAAACTTTTTGAAATCTACGGTTGCTTTTGTAGGGTACAAGCCAATTGAGCTAACTAACTAAGACAGGATTAAATTATTTAAATCTTTAACTTTTAACATCATTTAATCATTTAATGAGTCAAAAAGAAGAGTAGAAATAATAATCCTATTGATGATAAGAGTACCATGTGACTGATTGCTTCGTTGAATACAATAATTCCCCCTATTTTCAAATGTTTTCTAGGTAGGGACTTCGAGATGCATTGTTGTTAATCAAAACCTATTATAAAAGATAATGATAGGCTATCCAATTTCAGGTAGCCGTCCTATCATGACCGTTTCTGCCAATTTTCTAACAGTGGTGTGGTGCTTCACAAAAATCACATTCAAGAGCATAAAATAGACCTAGATTGAAGTATAGCAACATCTGTCAAGAGCAAATTTTTAGCAAGATTTCAGATGGTATTGGTCATGATAGGAAAATGATCAACTTTTGTCCATAAGAAATACAAATCTGCGGTTTAATAATGAACATTATATGGATTATGAATGTCAAAATCCATGAGGGTTATGGACATTTTCTGCACCCTAATTTAAGTTTTCTTGCCTTTTCCGTTGCATGTATACTTCTTTGAGCATTTTTTAACGTTTACTGGCTCTCTTGCAGCTTTGCAGCTTACATAGAGTTAGTCTACTTGGTCTGAGTGTTTTTCCTAGCTGCTGCTCAATGCACTTCTGGATGGTTCCCTCATATTTGGAAGCTTCTGCTTTATGCATTTTGAAATGTTTTGAATGATTTTCATAACAGTTTTTGTCGAGTTTGGCTGGTAATCTGGCACAACCTTTCCCGTTTTGACTTCAGATGGTCAAATAATAAAACTATAGTAGTACGAGGCTTGTCCAGAAAGTAAGTACTACCGCCGGCACAGCGTTAAAAACGATATTACGCACATGCACACTAGTCTCCTTGGTTCATTGTTAAACAGCTGACGCAGTAACTGTAAAGTTGTGTTGGGTTACATTTATTAGTGTACACTCAAAATGTTTGAAACAATTTATGACCCCGCGGACTGTAAAGTGGGTTCTGTATGCATTTTTTGAATACAAGAAATCTGAAGTCTGCTGAAATTCATCGCCGACTTAAAGAAGTTTATGGAGAAAAAGTTATCAGTGATGAAATGGTACGAAAATGGGTTCGGCAATTCAATGATGGGCGAACCAATGTTCATGACGAGGCTCGCAGCGGGCAGCCATCTGTTGTGAGTCAGGAATTGTTTGAAAAAGTGAATGATGAAATTCGTGAAAACAGACGTTTCGCCATAAGAATGCTTTCTGATGAATTACGACAAATTTTAAAATCTCTTTTGCATAATATTGAGGTTAATAGCTTGAGTTATCGCAAGATGTGTTCCCGCTGGGTTCCGAAAATGCTTACGGCAATGTTTCTCTTCAATGTCGGCATCTTTCTGTGTAGAGGGTATAGAAAAGTTGGTTCCTCGCTACGACAAATGTCTAAACAATGGAGGAACTATGTAGAAAAATATCTTAAGATATCTTCTTTCTTGTTGAAATAAATGTTGTTGGAAAAAAATTCTCTACATGTTTTTCCTCCAAAACGGTACTTCCTTTCTGGACAAGCCTCGTATATTTAATCACTAGGGCGAAAGGTGACTTTTTTCAAGTTTTAATAAAAATTAGAGGGGGTTGAAAAGACTGTTTTGCATGTGAGGTGAACTATATTTGTTGTTATATTATACCATTAGTTAAGCAAAATAAGTTAGAAAACGACAACAATATTCATGTTAAGATAGCCCCTCAAAACGACTTCTTAGCTTGTTTTTGAATTAGCTGAAGCAAACAAGCAGCTGTTTAGTAAGTGATTCAATCATTTAGACTATTAATATTGTGTTAGTTGTACATTTTATTATCGATTTGTCAACAAAAATGCACCAATAACCTACAACCAATTAAAAATAGCAATACATACTTTCGAAACTGTGTTTAAAACAAACAGCTGACTTTTACACCCTATAGGGACTAAAAATGTGTTTTACTCCCTACAAGTAGGACACTAGGAGTAAAACGTGCTACTTTAGACCTGCAACACATGTATTAAAATGTCTGTTTTGCTGAAATAGGTATGACAAAAAAGGTGCATTTGATAAGAAAATTTTGATAAGTGACAGAGGGATAAAATTTTACTTACTTCTTTTTCATTGTCTTCTTTTTCCTGTAAATAAATCAAATTTTTAAAAATAAAAACACATTATAGAGCAAACTAAAAAAGATATGATGAATTTACGGATGATGACTCATGCCATGATGGGGAAATGAGCCCTTCACACTCTAAAAGACTATAGATTAATAAAAGGGTCACATTTAAATAACTTAATAGTGAAGAAGAAATATTCAAAATAGTTATTTAGGACTTTTATTTACCTACAGAACACTAACATATATTTCATGGTCTATATTACATTGTGTCTGGTGTTCAAGGTAATGGAAAACACAGGCAAGCATAAAATTAATGTCGCTAGGGTAACCTCTATCTGGAAACAATGACTTTTAGGGAATATTTCAAACAATCATCAACGAGATTTCTTGGGTAATATTTTAAGACTAATAATCAAACAACAGATATGATTAAGGAAAAATAAGTCCTGATGAATACTTAGTTAAAATACTTGCTATACAGACAATAAATGATTTTATTTAATTTTACCGGAATTAATTGTTAAAGCAAATGGGATAGTAATAGCATTTGCTTGTAGTTCAAAAACACTTTAAGAATTTCACCTATAAAGTATTAAGTATTACATCACTTCATCTATGGTACCACACACAACCTTACTCTAGGAGCTAGATATACAAATGTACATATTTTGTTAGTACAAGTACATACTTAGATTTAGAACTTTTTCCAGCAACAGAAGTGTTAGATACACTTTCCAATTGACTTGTAGATCCCCCACTCACTTCTGGTTCACTGTAACATGAGATAAAATTTACTATAGTCACTTATCACACTTTTCATTGATTTAGTCCATTATAATGATTTTGTGATATCTAGAAACAAAATGACTCATAAATACATTTGTTACTTGCTCATAACACAAAAGTACCTAAAGCTACAGTGGATATTCCTCAACACAGAGTAGCTAAAAATAACTTTCTCATTATTTTTTTATGTAGATTCTTTAATAAGTTGTCTGCAGATCTTAGTCAATCCACAACCTATAGTATTATTACTGAAAATCCACTTTAAATACAATATTTCATACTGCCTCCATTCACCCTTTTATAATCATACCTATTGTCATTAACTACTACCATTAATTATATTAGATACGAAGTAGACATATACTGTATCCCATCTATATGGACCAGCTCGCTGTCGCCAATTTGTTTTTGAAAAAGAACATAACTGTGTGAAACAGTCTCAGAATGTGCAAGTGTCTAAAATTATATTTTGTACCTAATATTTAGTGGCTCACATATAGTTGATAACCGTTGTTGAAGCTCACAATAAGTCATTCAACCAGTTTGGCTTAGTAAAAAGTTCTTGTATTTAACAGAGATTAGTAATTTGGATCAGCACAATATGTCGGAGCACACATCATCTACAACGGTTTTCTATTTTTTTAATGGTGACAACTTTAACATGGGTTGGATTGTCTAGTTGTATCAATAGGTAAATGTTCTTTCCAGATCACAATGTTATTCCAATCTTATCATTTTATTTGTTTACGTGTCACTTAAAATATTTACCTGTCTACATCTTTATACTCTTAATCATGACTGTGTCAATTAGAAAGATGGTGTGTGAGTAAGGGAAAAGCTCACAACAGCACTGAGAGTCTCACCACTAGACGCTGTATGTATTAAATTAACCCAACGGCAATTAATTGTTGGGATGACTGTACAAAACAACTGTATAAAATAAAGCAACAGTGTTGAGGGAAGGGTTCTAGATTACATTTTTGACACAATCTATACCTGACAGTTGTTAATTTCTTTAACAAGGTTTCTCTTTCTACCTGACAGACGTGTGAGAAGTCACTGGTGACACTACGGTAACTCTGGGAGGTTCTGTGCCCATCAATTTGTCTATCCAAGTTCGGAAACTGCGCCGTAGAGTCATTATCTTTGAAATAGGACCAAATTTTAGTCTTTAATTATAAGTTACTACACAACACCTTTATAATAAGGTGCTAAAAATTGATGGATAACTCTCATACGTACATTAGACTTACAGATAGGGGTCTCAATCCCGGGCCTTCAATCCAATCCCGGGATTTTGAAATTCATCACGGCCGATCCCGGGATTATATTATTTTATTATTTTTAACTATTTAGCCATTTTAAATTAGCAAGAAGTCCCCTTATTGATCCTTTAATGTTTTAAACTGGCCTTATCAGTGTTCCACTGCGCAATTTCACCGGAACTTTCATCACCCGTTTCTTATTTACAGTGTATAAATATTAATATGTCACTCTAGAATATAATAAATAAATAAAAATAACAGGCAACCACACTGGCATGTAGCCTACACGTCACACTAATGTGGAAACTAAATAAATAAAAATATAAGGATAAAAATATAATATGGCAAGAATCACGAGTAGCAGCGTAAAAATGTTATGTTGACTGACAGAAATAAAACAATATAAGGTCTGCTTATGTAGTAGTGTGTGTACAAAAAACGTAATTTAGTATTGTAAAGTATTTAATTACCACACTAATAACCAAATACGAAGATAGATTTTCAGTTACCGATTGGCATGTTATGTTTGCCACATGAATTGGGTTGTTTGCGTATAATATCAAAAGTAAAACTCAAAATAACTTATAGGATATACCTACTATAATTAACTTTTGAATAATGTAATAACATTTACAGATAGAAAATCCAATTCGTCTAAAAGCATGAAACATAAATTGAAATATGTTTATTAGCGAATTTCCCATATAGGGAATAAGCTATTACCTTAGTACTCATGGTAAGACCTTTACCCGGGACCGATTAAATTTTTTGTTTTGAGGTCCCTAGAGGCCAAAAACACCATCCGTTCAAATTCATATGAATATATATATGTGTGTGTGTGTGTGTCCGTTAGCACGATAACTCGAGCAAAAATTATCCTATTTTGATGAAATTTGGTACAAACGTGTAAACCTACGTTTATTCAAACAAGTTCACGAACCAGCATAATCGGACCATGGGAACGGGGGTTTATGGGGGGTTTTATGGGGTAATAATAGGGTTTTCCCACTTTTGACCCTAAAAACAAAAATGTTTGCAATTTCTTTTTAAACCGTTTGGTAGAGCTTAAAAAAAACAAATATTTCGGTATATTGAAGCGCTATTGTATGCCTAACGGTCACGGAGAAAATTAAAAAATAGTGTAATTTAAAATTCCCATGTTATTCTTATGGAGAAAATGAAAACTGTTGTAGTTTACTTGTTTATGGATATATATTGATAAAATTTGGCAAATTTATTTATTTCATTCTATAGTATTGACGTATTATCAAAAACACTTTTTACCTTCTCCGTAGCAGCAAACTTAAGCACTTGTTAAATCTAATGTTGTTTAAATTGGGAATATTTTAGTAAAAATGTAATCAGACAAGTTGAAATTCGCTTAGTCTGCAGGTTTGCTGCGGCGGGGGTATTATTTATATTCCGTAAGTAAAACTCCTCAAATTTACAAAAAAATCTATATAAACATAGATTTTGCAATCCCGTTAATCCCAAGATTGAGATCCCTACTTAAAACTGAATATTTTACAGTAAAAGCCCTCACATCTTTCCACAGTGGTGCCACATGTCATTGTCAAAGGCTGATAAAGGTTAAATAAAATTATGAGAGGAACATAAAACAAAAGCTACAGAGAGTACAAATTGTACCTACATAGTGATGTTATTTTTCTTATACTCATAAGAAGCTTGGAAATAATTAGATGTACTAAATTTAGAATTGAAACACAGTGATACATGTTGAGACTTTCACACCAGCATTCTGCAGAATGAAGCACAGTGGTGGGCATAAAATATCATACAATATTTCGTATTTTCCTGCAGCCATTCCATTGTCAATTGAAATTAAACAAGGAAATCTCCAGCAAGGTCTTGGGGATTAAGTTTTTTTTTTCGTGTGAAAGGTATAATATTATTACATTATATTGATCTTAAATTGTTCTTTCCTGTTACTCTTTAGACCAAGCAGGGCCATCAAACTTAGCGTCCAACTAGGAGCAACTTGAACTAAGTCAACAATTCATTTAGTTTGGTAATTTTAAAATAGGTTTTGGATTTATTTTAATTCCTATCGTCTATATATTCTAAGAAATTGGGATTTTATAGATCAGATAAGGAACGTTCCATTGTGATGTATATTTTAGTGTATTCTTCAGTCAGTACAATCAATGACCCAACAAATCTTTTGGGTTTTTCTGGAAATAACTGTATCCATTCTGTTTTTAAGGTGTTTCTGGCATTTTTTGGACCTAACT